>NC_058083.1:18302874-19675374 GCF_014858855.1 Bufo gargarizans | reverse complement strand
AAAGAATGGACCGAACACGGATCCTTCGTGGACATCTTCATGGATGAACCACTGACCATCTTCTCACGGAAGTCATCACCGATCACAGATGTGTTCCGCAGATACGGTGTGGGTGGTCAGTAACACATACATGGCGGTGCTATATCACACAGACGCATGGTGCAGCTACGTGTATATACACATACTGTATACTGCACACACAGTACAGCTATATATGTACATCACTAATACATGTATACGTATATGCGCACACATACATACACATATGTATGCATGTATTTGTAATGTACTTATATATATTACAAATACAGGCATGCATATTACGCACATACACATATGCACACACATTAAGCTACTTTCACACTCGCGTTTTGGCTTTCCGTTTGTGAGATCCGTTCAGGGCTCTCACAAGCGGGCCAAAACGGATCAGTTTGCATTCTGAATGGGAAAGGATCCGCTCAGAATGCATCAGTTTGCCTCCATTACGTCTCCATTCCGCTTTGGAGGCGGACACCAAAACGCTCTTTGTTGTCCGTCTGCCGAAACTGAGCCAAACGGATCTGTCCTGACACACAATGTAAGTCAAAGGGGACGGATCCGTTTTCTGACGGAATCTGGCACAATAAAAAACTGATCTGTCCTCGATTGACTTTCAATGGTGTTCAAGACTCTTGGCTATGTTAAAGATAATATAAACGGATCCGTTCTGAACTGATGCAGACGGTTGTATTATCTGAATGGATCCGTACAAAACGCGAGTGTGAAAGTAGCCTTACACATACTTGCCTCGTGTGGAGAGGCGCCCTGAGCCCCCCCAAGCTTCTGCTTTGATCAAGTTACAACAGCCAGTAAGACGCTGTGGCTGCTGTAACTTCCCGCTTCCAGAGACCCATGTTCACATCTGTACCTGACTTCACCTGGCGCTGCGCCCCCTCCCCCCCCCCCCCCTTGTTAGGGAGCCTTCACATGCTGCTGATTTTGTTGCAGAACTTTCTACGACTTTAAAAGGCTCGTTCACACGTCCGTATGGGTTTTTCGTTGTTTTGCGGGACTTTAACGGATCCATTTTTCCGTTTTGTTTTAGTAGTGTTTCCGGTTCCGTACCATTTTTCCGTAAGGCATATACAGTAATTATGTGGGGGGTTCAGCCAGCACAACCCTGTATGCAGGTGCACATTGCTATGGCGAAAAACAGTGTTTTTGCGTTTATATACAGTAATTACATAGAAAAATTTGGGCTGGGCATAACATTTTCAATAGATGGTTCCGCAAAAACGGAACAGATACAGAAGACATACGGGATACATTCCGTATGTGTTCAGTTTTTTTTTGAAGGACCCATTGACTTGAATGGAGCCACGGAACGTGATTTGCGGGCAATAATAGGACATGTTCTATCTTTGAACGGAAATACGGAAAAGGAATGCATATGGAGTACATTCCGTTTTTTTTGCGGAACCATTGAAATGAATGGTTCCGTATACGGAATGCAAAAAACGTTTGCGTGAACGAGCCCTAACCCTGGGTTCACAACTGAGCGTTCTGAAAGGAGAGCTCTGTATGCGCGATTGTACCGGCGTTTGCAATCGCGCATACAGAGACAAGTGAACGCCCATTGTCGCGCGTTCCCGAAAGTCTATGTACGGGAACGGACGACAAAACGCCCCAAAGAAGCTCAAGAACTTTTTTGAGCGTAGGGCGTTTTACAGCGCGTTCAAACGTGCTGTAAAACGCTCAAGTGTGAACCAGGGCAATAGGGAAGCGTTGGTTTTCATGTGTTGAGCGTTTTACAGCGCGTTTGAACGTGCTGTAAAACGCTCAGGTGTGAACCCAGCGTAACCCTAAGTTCACACCTGAGCGTTTTACAGCGCGTTCAAACGCGCTGTAAAACGCTCAAGGCATGAAAAGCAATGCTTCCCTATGGGAATGGTTCACACCTGGGCGTTTTACAGCGCGTACGAACGCGCTGTAAAACGCCCGACGCTCAAACAAGTACTTGAGCTTCTTTGGGGCGTTTTGACGCGCGTTTGTGGCCATAGGACACTGCAGTCAATCACACAAACGCGCGTTTACTATTACAAAAAACGTGCATAAAAACGCGCGTCAAACGCGCGTTTGAGAAACGCTCAGGTGTGAAAGCAGGGTAAAGGAGTTCTCTCACTTCAGCAAGTAGCATTTATCATGTAGAGAAGGTTAATACAAGGCACTTACTGATGTATTGTGATTCTCCATATTGCCTCCTTCGCTGGCTGGATTCATTTTCCCATTACATTACACACTGCTCGTTTCCGTGGTTACGACCACCCTGCAGTCCGTCAGTGGATCTATCTTGTTGATCTATCCCTTAACCACTGATTTTCATCCATTGGAAGTAAACAAGGAATATTTCCATTGAATGACAGCAAGCAGAGATCTTGAAAGGAACGAGGAAGTGATGCAGAAAGCATGTTGGAAATGTACAATGTGTTGAAGCTGGAACTCCCCCTTTGACCTGATGCAGATCTGATTGGTAGGATGGACATTTTTCCAGTGCTCTGGAATGATTTTTCGGTATTGTCGGTACATGTCAGTGTGTGACAGTAAAGCCCGCCGCCTGCCATCTGGTCACCATGGAAGCCGCCCGTATAGGTGGCCGATTGATTCATGACAGAGGTAGATAATGGGCAATCCTGTGGCACCTGAACGATGTCAAATTAGACGTGTCCAGAGCAGCCTGCTGATGACGATTCCTTGCACTGCAGCGCGCTCCTGTACGAGGAGGATGTGCAGCTCCCGGTGCATGAATAGAATCCTGCAACTGCAATAAAAACTGACACACAGCGGTAGTAACTTGCTTTACATGCCATTTATGGACACCTTCATGGACACTGTTGGAGACGTGCCCCCTACCGCTCCATTTATTCTTAGTAAGGACTGTTGGAGATTGATTGGAGTGGCAGGGCGCGTGCAATAACTGTCGCTCCACATTAGGACCCCTGTTCTCGGGATTGGCATTCTGCCAAGATCCTTCAGGCTACTTCGGGCACTAGGACCCAGCTGCTGCCTCTGCTCCCCCCTATTTGTATACTTAGGGCACATTCACACGAACGTGGTTTGGTTCCGCACCCAAGCCGTATTTTTTGCGGCTCGGATGCAGACCCATTCACTTCAATGGGGCCGCAAAAGATGCATACAGCACTCATGTGTGCTATCCGCATCGGTTTCTCCGTTCCGTGGTTCCCCAAATATTATAGATCATGTCCTATTCTTGTCCGTTTTGCGGACAAGAATAGGCATTTCTATAATGGGCCGCAAATTGCTGGAGGCATCTGTGTTTTGCAGATCCACAATTTGCGGATGGCGAAACACGGGCCGTTCGTGTGCATGAGCCCTTAAGCGAATAAAATTGGGGACTTAACCATTTATTGACCACAACAATGGTCACCCACCTTTCCAAGGCGAGGTGGCCATGTAATTATGTCACATGATGTCATCAAATGCGTGACCCGGGATGGTCATTGGAGGAAAATTCCTTAAAGGCATATGGTTAGGCTACGTGCAGCACTTTAGATCTTTCTTCCTTTGTGAATCCCTCCATTGAATCGCGTTCATTAGGTATAGTTTATAATTAATTGACACATTTTTCAGTTAAAATTTGCATAATTTCATAGTTTTTGTGCCGGCTGCTATTGTGCTGGGAAGAAGTGACAGTCTGACAATGGCGAAGGAAGGAAGTTTATTATACCAGAACTCATCATGAATAGACCGCCCTGTCATAGTTTGCCATTAACAAACCCGCCTTGCAAATATGATACGTGCCAAAAACATAAAAAATACTACATTTCCTAGTAGAATTAAAGGGTACCCGACGCCATGAAAATGCAAGGCATCATATTGTAGAGTAGAAGGAGCTGAGCAGATTGATATACAGTTTTGTGGCAGAAGATTCAGCGAAACATGTAATTTATTCATTTAAACCTCTGCTCTTTCTGAGCTAAGCAGCTTTGTGGGCGGTCCTATCGGTTACTGACTACTGTCTTTGCATGATGGCTGCCGAGCTCAGAAAGAGCATTTAAATGAATAAATTGCAAGTTCTACTGAGTCTTTTGCCATAAAACTATATATCCATCTACTCAGCTCCTCCTGCTCTATAACATGCTGCCTGCAGATTGCACTACATTTTTATTATTACAGCTTCCCTTTAAGGCCTTCAAATGCTATATTAGCTGAATAATGTTCAAAATATTCTGGAATTTGATTTAAAGCTGGATTTTCTGAAATGTTACCCACTACAAAAACTAGTAGGGGTTAATGTGTCCTTAGGATCACCAAACTGCGCGAGATACTCTGCTTCAGGGGCAGATTGACTATTGGGACAATGTCCAAGGGCCCGAGCTAGAGGGGGCCCACACCCTCCGGCCTGGAAGAATGTGTAAAGTGGTTGTCATTTTGTAGTTCATACATGTTTCAGTCACCAGGTGGAGACACCGAGCACAGGAGAAAGCCGCTCTTGAACAATACTTTGAAATCTGTGACTAATTCTAAATCCCGATCAGAGGGAATACACTTAAATGTATTAAATGTTTACAGTTTAAGATACTGATATTTATGACCTTATACACAGAATATGCTAAAAATGCCTCAATACCTCTGGTACCCCACCTAAATGGAGAACAAGGTTCCTGTGGCAAGAATTCCGGCAGTGGCTTCTAAGGGCCAGTTCACACAGCAGACCTTTGGTGTGGTGTCTGCCTTCCATCATTTTCAGTGAGAAGCAGCGCTGCAGTTTCTGGGCCAGCAGTTTATTGTCATGGCCGCGCCAAGAAGCAACATGTCTCTTGGCATGGTGTCCAGACGGATGCAGCTTGAAGCCGCGGTAGGTGTCCGCTCGCAGTTTAGCTCCATTTAGTAGAGCTAAGTGAACAACCAGGGCAGAAAAAGCAGCAGTGTACGTAGTAGATTTTGACAGCGTTGAAATCCATTGTGTGAACAGACCCTAGTAGTAGAAGAGCTGGCCTTTCTTAACTGCCATGGACCTAACTCCTAAGGCCAGCTCTGCTTGGTATCACCTTCTATTTAATGAGATCGCCATCGCTTTTGTAATATGTGGGTTAAGGAACTCCTGATTCTCTGGTCCCAGAGGTGGATACTCTGTTGTGTCGCAAATGTAATTGGTTTGACCGTCCCAAGACGATGTCCTATTAGGACAACCCTTGCCTAACCTTTGATTTCCACTTCAAATCACTATCTATAAGCTTCAAAGGAGAGTGACTCCAGCTCTGGTAGACTTGAGGTATCCTTGTTTTATATAGACGGCCTTTCATCTGAATGGTCACCATATAATACTACATTTTCATTGCGGCTATCATTTTAAAGAGGTTGTTTCTTATGAGAAAATGGCTAAAGTTGACCTTTGAGAAGGTCTGGTCCAAAGTCACCCATTTGCAGAATTACAATTTCAGAGCCTAAGTATATCTGGGTTTCTCCAATGTTTTATTTTATTGGGTATGTGATTTATAAGTCCTCCATGTTTCTTAGATGCCCAGTCACAGGTGACCTTTATCTGCAATAAGCTTCCTACCAGGTGACCTCCTAGGGAAGAAGAATAATTTGGAAGGTGACAGAAGACATGTGGCAATAGTATTAAGCTGAGCAAATAAGTCACCATCACTGTACGGAGCCAAAACTAAAACTACTGTTGACCTCTACAAGTTTCCATTTTGGGATTAGTGCTCCTCTTAATCCATCCGGTCTTTGTTTAGCTTTTACAATATTGTACTTGCAGTAGATGATCGTCTTTATGTGAGGATCTTATGCTTTCAGGAGCCTGCATAATGCTGGTTAGAGCAAGGTGAAAGTTTATTTGTTACCTTTGGTCTCCAAGGAAGTTGTCTGGCATCATTGGGCATGAATAATGTCCTTCTTGTTGAGAGAACCTAAGCGCATGGCAATGTTTTTGTGAAAACATAGGAGATAAAACGTTTAATTCCTCTTTTTAGCCCGTGGTCTAAATGTTGTCCATACAAACAAAAGCGACGTCACGTGGAAATGTTTTGTGTGCCATCCCACTTTAGGATTTGTATGCCCTTGGGTGGTGGTTGGATTTTATTTACCTTTTCCCCTTGTAGTAAGGTATTTTTTTTTAAATCAAGGTAAAGTATTGATTTGTAGTAATTAACCCTCATGGGTGGATAATAGGGAGGACAAAATGGGCAATTGCCCAGGGGCCTCCACAAATGAGAGACCTTTGTCTTTCAGTTCTTCTTCCTGCTAACCAGATTAAATCCAGTCCTTCAGTGATTTCCCAAATAACAGACATCAGTGTTGGCCTGCCCCTATAGACATTAGAGTGCGATTTAGCTATCCTGTTGACAAGCATGGCTACCCTTTTACTGGAGAGAGAACCATCAACAGTTTTCTTGCCAAGAAGCCTCCACGATTCTTCTACTCAAGTTAAAACAAAAAATTGGTAGGAAATTAACATTTCCAATTTCCCCATTACAAAGCACATTTTGCTTGGTAACCATGCCGGGAAGAAGAAAACAGACCCTGGACTGGAAGATGGAGACACACTAGCAAGTGAGGAGGACCAGAGCGATGGGGAGCAAGTAAGTATGACCCTTTCAGTAGGGGAGGCAGGCTGACGGCACCTTTGAGAAATTATGTATTCCCAGGAAGCACCGTTAAAGGGGTTGTCTCATCTGAGACAATCGGATCATATCGCTAAGACCCACTGCTGGCTATTTCCGTAGGGCCATAGAAATGAATGGGATCGGTGGCCGGTCATGCGCGGTGTGCTCTCATTCTCTTCTAAGGGGAGAGGGCTTGGTGGTGGCCGGACCGGAGTACTCCAGCGACCAATTTGCCCGCTCCGTTCTCAATATAGATGTGGGTCCCAACGGTGGGACTGCTTCATGTGTATGAGCTCCTCTCCAGTGGGCCCCTCTTATCATTGAAAACGAGTAGTAAGGTAAGTAGGCATATGGGTCTACCAAAGGTCATCTTGAGATTAATGTTAAAGGGGTTGTCCCACTTTGCTTTTTTAATCTTATCAGCAGTAGATGTCCTGATAACTTCCTGGTTCTCAGGCAGTTGAGTGAAGGCCACGCCTCCTCATGACTCACCCTGCGTGCTCGTTCATGTGTATGAGGTCATCCACATGGAGCCGTATGTGAGGTCCCCCCCCCCCCCCCCCAGTATAATAAACATTGAGTGCGGCCCCCCCCCCAGTATAATATACATTTAGTGCGCCCCCCCCCCCAGTATAATATACATTCAGTGCGGCCGCCCCCCCCCAGTATAATATACATTCAGTGCGGCCACCCCCCCCCCCCCAGTATAATATACATTCAGTGCGGCCACCCCCCCCCAGTATAATATACATTCAGTGCGGCCACCCCCCCCCCCCCCAGTATAATATACATTCAGTGCGGCCACCCCCCCCAGTATAATATACATTCAGTGCGGACCCCCCCAGTATAATATACATTGGTGGCGCAGTGGGAAGTGCCAATGAGGGTTAAAAAAATAAATAAAAAATTAACTCACCTCCTCCAATTGTTCGCAGCAGCTGCCGGTCTCCTGTTCTATCTTTAGGACCTGTGAAAGGACCTTTGGTGACATCACTGTGGTCATCACATGGTACATCATATGATCCATCACCATGGTAATGGACCATGTGATTAGCTCAGTGACGTCACCAAAGGTCCTTTCACAGGTCCTAAAGATAGAACAGGAGACCGGCAGCTGCGCGAACAATTGGAGGAGGTGAGTTAATTTTTTATTTATTTTTTTAACCCTCATTGGCACTTCCCACTGCGCCACCAATGTATATTATACTGGGGGGGTCCGCACTGAATGTATATTATACTGGGGGGGGGTGGCCGCACTGAATGTATATTATACTGGGGGGGGGTGGCCGCACTGAATGTATATTATACTGGGGGGGGGGGGGGGTGGCCGCACTGAATGTATATTATACTGGGGGGGGGGGGGGGGCGCACTGCGCCACCAATGTTAATACAAATGCAGGAGGTGGGTGCCGGAGTGAAATAGCCGGCACCCGACCTCTATGATAGGGGGCTGCGATCAGCGGCAGTTAACCCCTAAGGTCCCGCTCCCTGTCATAGAGGTCGGGTGCCGGCTATTTGATTCTGGCACCCGCCTGCTGTATTTGCGCATGCGCGGGCGTGCGCGTACTTGTAGGAATGGAGAGGCGGCCCGAGTACTTGTTCAGCCGTTGTGCGCAGGCGCGGCACAGCGATGCGGCCGGACGAAAGAGGCCGTATCCATGGGATACAGAAAACAACAAAGGAATCGCTTTACATGATTTTTTGAAAGAAAGGTAGCTTTTGGATAATAACATGGATAGGAAGATATGTTGTGTGGGGGTAAATAGATTAGATAAAACCTATTTTATGAAGTGGGACAACCCCTTTAAAGATTTCTAGAAATTGATTGACAACACAAGTCATGCCTCAGTCTCTTCTGTCAGTGCATAGGTTCTGAAGGCCTTCAGTATGTAGTAGACCATATTCTCTAGTTGGATGAAGACACCTTTGAAAGAGTATCCGTCAGCAAGATCGACCCTATTAAACAAGGCACACTGTTCCCGAGAAAGGAGACTTTCATACTGTATGACCATGAGGGCTTCAGTGCCCCAAGGGGCGTGACCAGCACTAGAAACCTGAGAAGCAGAGGTGCACTGGCTGGCTAGGTCCCACCTCTCGGTGCACCGAAACATTTATTTGCACAAAGAATAAAAGTCTCAGGAACGCCACAACCGATTTTCTCAGATATCATTTTTATCAGCAGGATCAACCACACCAGACAGACACTTGGTTTATTAGGAATGATCCAGCAGACAGGTCCTCTGTAAATTTGTTCCCCAGGTAAAGTCTTTTAAAGTAGTTTTCTATAGCTACAAAAAAAAAAAATAGAGCCCACCTCTTTATGGACAGGTATTGTCCTGGTGTTGCAGCTCAACTCCATTGAGTGAATGGAGGGCACACCACATGGGACTTCCGGAAATAACTGAACTGACACTCCTGTATTCTTGGAACTCCCATTCCGGTGAATAGACAGTGGCCACGCTTGCGCAGTGTGGCTATCTTTCACTATAGGGTTCCTATTCTGGTGTTAGGATCAGGTCACAGAAGTGGGGCCCACACCTATCTGACATTGATGGCACATCCTAGCGATATGCCACCAGTGTCTTAGATGAGACAAACCTTTCACAAGAAAAAAGTTTCCTCGGGGCTGTGTACCGTACATCACGGTTCAGCTGAGGTTTCTGCTAGAGGGATACGGTAAAGGTAATATTCAGACATATCCCTCAGAGGTTCATTAACTTCAGTGAGGCAGATGGAGCCCAGGCTTCACCTGCCTGCCATCTCTGTACTTCTTCTTGGTAGCATGGTGGACTACTCTATTGCGTCCTCCAAATTCTTGGTCCAGTTTTGCCTTCAGCCTTTTTCACCATTAATGGTCATCAGCCCTTTCTCCAGTATAGAGAATGACACCACCTGTCAGTGATATAAAATCCCAATCGCTTAGGCGAGTGTATGTAGCCTGCATTTTTGGGTCTTTATTTCTTTTCCCCAAAGTGAAGAGCTGCAGCTGCATCTCCCCCTCCCCTCCCCTCGCCTCCAAGCTGAATATTTACTGTTTGATGACTGAACCTGCAGGTGAAGAGATGCCCCTTTCCATATGTTACAACATTTACTTCTGATGTGTTTCCGAAAATATACAATGATGTACTGTAACACCCTTTCATTATGTTACCCCTCTTGGGCAGTGCGGAGCAGGCCAATTTACTAATGATCGTGCAAACACAGATGAGTGGTGGCCTCATGAGTGGAAGGATATAGTTCCGCAGTGCAACTTTGGACATTTGCACAACTAAAGTTGTTGTGTTGCCCTAGGCTTAGGGTACTTTCATACTTGCGGCAGAGGATTCCAGCAGGCAGTTCCGTCGCCTGCCGGATCCATCAAAACGTATGCAAACTGATGGCATTTGTCAGATGGATCAGGATCCTGATCCGTCTGACAAATGAATTTAAATGCCTGATCCGTCTCTTCAGTGTCATCCGGAAAAACTGATCCGTTTTGCTGGAACACTCGGGGCCTGATCCAGCATTAATGCATGTCAATGGGAAAAAATACTGGCATTCCGACAAGTGTTCCGGAATTTTGGACGGAGATAAAACCGCAGCATGCTCATGCACGCAGGCCTCATGCACACATTTGCAGTCCGCAAAAAGGGGTTTTGTTGTTCCGTGATCCGTTTCCGTTTCCGTGTGTCTTCCTTTATTTTTGGAGGATCTCCAGACATGAAGGAAAGTTAAAAAAAATCTAAGTCAAGTTTACCATGCAAATGATAGGAAAAAAACGGACGCGGACGAAAATCTTGTGTGCCTGCGTCTTTTTTCACGGTCCCATTGACTTAAATGGGTCCGCAAACCATTTTCCGTGAAAAAAATAGGACAGGTTATAATTTTTTGACAGACTAAAACCACGGATCACGAACGCGGATGACAAGCCGAGTTTTCAACGGACCCATTGAAAGTCAATAGTTCCGCAGAAAATCACATAAAACGGAACAACGGACACGGAATGAAACAACGGTCGTGTGCATGAGGCCTAAAACTGATCAGTTCTTTTCCGGTATTGAGCCCCTAGGACGGAACTCAATGCCGGAAAAGAATAACGCTAGCGTGAAAGTACCCTTAGACATAAATTCACATAAATACTAATAAAGCCTCATTCACACGTCAGTGGTCCACGGACGTGCGCTGTACGTGTTCTCCACGGACAGCATACGTCCCCATTGATTTTTAATGTGTGTATTCACACAGTGTTTTAGCACGGTCTGTGGGTCCGTTTTTTTTTTTTTTTTGCACGGATGCATGCTCTATTTTGTCCGTCACGCCCATTATAGTCTATGGGTCCATGAAAACTAGAAATGCCGTCTGTGTTTCACGGATCATTAGGAAGAGATGCTTTGAAAATAATTTTTTGGCTGTTCATCGTCAGTGAAACACAGATGACAAGCGGACAGCAAAAAACAGACACACAGACCCAACACGGATCCATCACGGATATCTTCACAGATTTAAGCGTGGACACGGGCGTGCGAATGAGGCTTAACTGTAATGCAATGTGGATATTCCATAGATTTCTAGCTCTACATCCTCAGATGGAATAACCATGGCGTCCTGTCTGCTCTGTCATGCAGAAGATTAGATATTTTTCCCCTAGCTGAATTTTTCACTTTTGGCTGGAATTTTCCTTTAAATGCCAGCAAAACAGTCAATAGTCAGGGAATGTTAGCATTTTTTCTCCCTCAGCGTTACATTAGTACTGCATGAATAATGATGTGTTGTATGCTTGTAGCAAAGTGTGGCATTTTGTATTTTTTTATTTTATTTTTTGTTAGTGCTCCGTTTCTGCAGAACAGGATCGTATCACACATGATGACTCTAGCTGACGATAGGAACATGACGACTGAGCTCCTGGGTACTGTGTACATTGCTAGCTGGAGAGTGAAGCTATGCCATTCATCACAGGATGCGCTTTCTTCCCACCTGACCGAACATGCCAAGACACATTTGCATTTAATTAAAGGTTATTCGAGGGCAGTTTTTAAAATTATTGCATTCTACTCATTTTGGGCTAAAAATCAGTTTTACAATTGATCTTTATTAAAAAATGTCAGCAGTTTTTATGAGATACAGGGGTTAAATAACTTCTGGTGGCCCATGTAGAGCTCCTATCTCTGATCTCCTGGCCTCATAAACATTCATTTAAGCCATATTCTTAGCAGTTTGATAAGAATTTAGTTATAACGAGTGTTTATGAGGTCAGGAGATCAGAGATAAGAGCTCTACATGAGCCTTCAGCTGATAGGACTCTGTAAACAGAAAGTAATTTTTCACCTCTTTCTCAAAAATGGCTGAAAATCTTTAATAAAGACCAATCGCAAGAATGATTTTTAGACCCAAATAAGTAGAATGCTAGAATAAAAAAACAAAAATGCCCTTGAAGGTGTACATAGCCTTTAAACATTAACACGGCCAACAAAACCAATACTGGACTGTTGTGTTCCTCAGGCTTCATTACATAACCATATTTCTCATACGTGTACTGTCTACTTTTTCTGCAGATAGCACACTGACCCATTAATTTCTGTGGGGCCATGTACACATCCAGATTTTTTCCAGATCCATGTGCCTGTTCCGCAAATTATAAAACATGTCCTATTCTTGTCCGTATGGCGCACAAGAATAGTGATTTCTATTGATGGGTGTGAGATAAATACGGAGTCCACACGAAAGGTATCCGTATTTTGTGGATCCATCATTTGCAGACTGAAATATAGAGATGCACGTGAGGCCAAAGTGATTGGTGCACTTAATTTCTTGGCAATCACCTGTGCCGCTAAGTTTAAAAAGACGTGCACTCCAGTAGAAAATGTAAATTAAGTTGAAAATTGTCTTACTCCTGCTGTTCTGGTCCTTCATAGTGACAAACCCAGTGTCTGGTGACCTTAAAGAGTCATTAGAGGCAGAGATTAAGAGCTAATTTTCATCCCTTCCTTACCAGAATTCCAGAGGAGCATGTATTGCCTATAAGTCTCCTCACACCGATTTAAGGTGCTCTCTCCCCAAGGAGAGATAGTACCCCCCCAAATGGTGACCTTAAAAAATGAGGTGTAGAAAAGCATCTTGGGTAGACTGTTACATGCCAGTCTAGGACCTAGTCTATTCTAGGAGCTGGGGTGTACCTAGGGTGATTTGAATAAAGTATTCATGATACTCAACAGATAAAGCCCAAAGTGCCGGGAGATACTTCCAATAGCGTTACCCTCAAAGCGACCCTCTGGTTCACGCAAAGAAAATCATATTAACTGGGGAATGAACAGAACACTTACATGGTGATATCTGTAAAGAATAAATCAAGGCAACTGGACGTACTGTAGATTTCTTGAAAACGTTTCACTCGTTCTTCCAACGAGCTTTCTCAATTCTCCAGAGCTGTCAGAGATACCAGCACAATGCAGTGGGATGTAGTTTGTGATGGCAGAAAACGTCAAACTATGAATGTGTTCACCAGGAGAACTAGGGTCACAGACAAGTACATAAAACATAAAAAATGGATTTGGGAGTGTTTAAGTGGTCAGACCATTTTCAAACTTTACAAAAGTTTCAGAAAACTCCTTTTAAGTCAGGTAAAGCCATAGTTTTTCAGCACCCACATCTGGTACGACTAGGTATTGGATTTCCCAAGATTCAAAAAGCACTGAGAAAAAGTAGTTCCTGCCCTTTTGTGACTTTCAGGACCCATTCTGTTAGATGAAGCAGTGATCTCCCATTAAAATACATTTTAATGCTTATTTAAAGGCTATACTTTGCAGAGTTCAAAAGTTGGCTTTGAGTGAAGATCTTGAGTGTTATACGCTAGAAGAATATGACCCACTTGGACCTTTATTGCAACAAAACCTATGTCAAGTGACCTTGGAAACTGAGGATCAGAGAAAAATCTTGGTGGACTGTAGCATGTCACCTTCAATGAGATCTAATGACTGTGATTCTGTGGAATAAAGTGGACCTTTGACAACCTCGTAGAGAAAATTGTCATCATACTCAATGATGGTCCTACTCAAAATCCCAAATTGAGGTGAGGCCTTCTCATTATAACAGGATCGATCATACATACTGGATAATTAGGTATTTTGGATGTAGTTAGCCAAGTACCCTATACTCAAACAAATTACCTCAAAGAACCTCCATAGTAATGTTCTCCATATTAAAGGGATTCTGTCATGACATTTTAGCCCTATAACCTAAACATATGGCCAAGTCCGTACAAATAACATGAATCCGAAACTGTACTTATTAAATCTGCCTATGGCTCTATTAGCACATAAAACAGGTTTTTATAACCGGTCAATCGCCTACCTAAGGTGCCCAAGGGGACGTCAGTTAATACAGGGTGCCCGGCCGTCTGATGCCCAACGCCTCCTTCCCAATTATAATCGCCGCCTTCCTCACCTCAGCGCCGCCTGCGCTAGATCCGGCGCCTGCGCACTATGCTCAGCCTGATGCGCAGCGGACTCCTGGCAGAAGCTTCGTTGAGCGAAGTGCGCATGCGCCCTGGCGGAGGCGGCGCTGAGGTGAGGAAGGCGGCGATTATGACTGGGAAGGAGGCGTTGGGCACCAGACGGCCGGGCACCCTGTATTAACTGACGTCCCCTTGGGCACCTTAGGTAGGCGATTGACCGGTTATAAAAACCTGTTTTATGTGCTAATAGAGCCACAGGCAGATTTAATAAGTACAGTTTCGGATTCATGTTATTAGTACGGACCTGGCCATATGTTTAGGTTATAGGGCTAAAATGTCATGACAGAATCCCTTTAAAAGCACCAAATGGGTACACAGTACCACATAGAAAGATGGCATATCCCCCTTGGGGTACATGTGACACCGGGTAAGAACTAAAGTGAGGCATACACTTTAGTCTAGTTTCACACCTGCAGCTGTCCTCTCTAGCATAGAATGCCGGGAATCAGCCAGCCCAAAAACTTTTTTTGGTCTGACCAATTGAGTGCACTGCCGGAGAGGACAGCCGCATGTGTGAAACTAGACTAAAACGTACACTACTGTGAACTAATTGTAAACTTATCACTGATAGGGTGCACACTTTTGGTTTAGTTCACTATGTCAACTGAACGTGAACTGAGCCGGTATTGCACACTCTATATCAAATGATCATGAATTGAGCCAGTAGTGCACAAGCTATATTAACTGACCATGAACTAAGCTGGTAGTGCACACAGTATGTCAAATGATCATGAGCCGAAATGATAGTGTACACATTTGGTGACTGAGTGTGAACTGAGCCAGTAGTGCACATACATTGTCTTCTGAATGTAAACTGAGCCAGTAGTGCATACTCTATGTCAACTCGGCCGGTAGGGCACACTCTGTCAGTTGATGGTGAACTAAACCAGTAGTGCACTTTCTACGTCAGCTAATGGTGAACTGAGACAGTAGTGCACACACTATGTGAACGGATCGTGAACTGAGCCAGTAGTGTGCACTCTATGTCAACTGATCATGAATAGAGCCAGTAATGCACACACTATGTGAACTGATTGTGAACTAAGCCAGTAGTGGACACACTATATGAACCTGATCGTGATCTCAGCCAGTGGTGGAAACACTATGTGAACAGATCGTAAAATGAGCCAGTAGTGTGCACTCTATGTGAACTGATCCTGAACTGATCCAGTAGTGCACACAGTATGTGAACTGATCCAGTAGTGCACACAGTATGTGAACTGATCCAGTAGTGCACACAGTATGTGAACTGATCCAGTAGTGCACACAGTATGTGAACTGATCCAGTAGTGCACACAGTATGTGAACTGATCCAGTAGTGCACACAGTATGTGAACTGATCCAGTAGTGCACACAGTATGTGAACTGATCCAGTAGTGCACACAGTATGTGAACTGATCCAGTAGTGCACACAGTATGTGAACTGATCCAGTAGTGCACACAGTATGTGAACTGATCCAGTAGTGCACACAGTATGTGAACTGATCCAGTAGTGCACACAGTATGTGAACTGATCCAGTAGTGCACACAGTATGTGAACTGATCCAGTAGTGCACACAGTATGTGAACTGATCCAGTAGTGCACACAGTATGTGAACTGATCCAGTAGTGCACACAGTATGTGAACTGATCCAGTAGTGCACACACTATGTGAACTGATCCAGTAGTGCACACACTATGTGAACTGATCCAGTAGTGCACACACTATGTGAACTGATCCAGTAGTGCACACACTATGTGAACTGATCCAGTAGTGCACACACTATGTGAACTGATCCAGTAGTGCACACACTATGTGAACCTGATCGTGATCTCAGCCAGTGGTGGAAACACTATATGAACCTGATCGTGATCTCAGCCAGTGGTGGAAACACTATATGAACCTGATCGTGATCTCAGCCAGTGGTGGAAACACTATGTGAACAGATCGTAAAATGAGCCAGTAGTGTGCACTCTATGTGAACTGATCCAGTAGTGCACACAGTATGTGAACTGATCCAGTTATGTGAACAGTCTATGTTACTGCAGGTCTTGATGGTAAATTGCAGGCTTGGCGCTGCCACCAGGTCTATGGGTCTCTGCCCACTACGAGGCACTAGGCCAGCTACTGCTTCCAGATCCGTTCTGCCGGACATTTATTACATCTGTTGCTAGGCAACTAGGCTTCAGCTCCAGAAAGAAAGAGTTGAGATTTCTCATCCCCCGAACACTTTGCTGGATGGAAAGCCAAGAAGTGCGCAGCCCCGGTGGAAGGAGCGGAAGCATTAACCCTTTCCTCATTTATCCACCTGTAATTACAATGCCATACGTGATAACGACTGTACCTAGGTCATAAAAAGGTACTGCCGTATAAATGGTTGGAAATTGCAAAAAGAAATCACATTGATGGCATCTGGATAGTGGAGCAGCCATTGCTCGTTGTAAAGACTCAGTCATGCAAACCTACCTGAGGCCATGTCCCCTGCCACTGTCATTTACCTCCTCTGAATACATTGTTTTTTCCTTCCCACCAATAGGATTTCATTTTTTGGGTTAAAAAAACCTGGAATAGATTAAGAACCTGGTTGAGCCCAGGGCTACAGAGGACATTCCTTCATGGTGGCCCTACCAGGTGTCTTACCATCGCCATCTAAATGTATTGTGGTTTGCTGCATGTTTGTATTGTCATGTCTATTCTGTGTAACCGGTATACCTGCAGAGACCATATGAGATGGATGGATAGATATGAGATGGATAGATAGATAAATAGATAGATACGATACATATATACTATAGATAGATGATGGATAGATATAGGCACTATTTTAAATGAGGTATTATGGGGGTATGGCATGTCATTGTAAATAGGATCCATAAAGAGAAAATAATCCTTAACACGTTCCGTTTTCCTGGAAACCATTCTGTACTGGGGTTGTACAGGTTTAGAAAACTACCATTCGCTGCCATGGAGCTGAGCTGCAGTACCACACACAACCTGTAGACAGATGTGGCGCTGTAGACATGTAAATAGCCATGCTTTTCTAATTCTCTACAACCCCTTTAAATGTAAGCCCGCTTGCTTTAATGACTGGGGATATCATGAGTTACATTTGCAGGTGTGATATTATATACCGTATACCCTCCACAAGGCTGGGGCCACAATGTCCCCACATTTGTACTGACACTATGAATGATTGTTACCTCGTAACGGGAGTAATTAAAAAGCGATTGAGTGCGGCCTGTGACGGATGTGCTGGTGGGGATGCATCTGTCTTTACCATGTATATAGCAATGGCTTCGTCTGACCGGTGGCGCAGTAGCAGTGTTGACCACCGCGCTGACCCATTCTCTCTCTATACACAGGTTTGTGTCGAGTAAACACATCACATAAATCACGTATTGAAAAAATCCGTCCACTTCACACAAAACAGAGACGCGGCGCTAGTACTTCAGCTTTTAATTGGTTGTTTTAATTTGTATTGATTTACTATTATAATGCCGCTGACTCTGTAGTTTCCACTTACGGTGCGCTGTATTTTATTTGTTATCTAAGAATTGCCTATCATACCCAGACTGCTTGTGGGCTGACGCTGGGTGTTTTTACTGCAGTGAACAGAACTGTAACAAGGTTTATATTGTACCTGAACTTTCAACTCAACTTTATTAAAATGTATTTTAAATGAGCAAAAAAAATTTTTGTAATATACTTTATTTTCTTTTTTGCACTTTTCCTTATGAAATTAGGTTCCTAATATCCTGCATCGGAACAGGCTTTTAGCAGACTGGGGCGAGAGGGTGCATAGAGCATTGCTGCCTCTGCCTGTGCCCGCTCTGCTAAAGCCTGGCATGGTACATCCGTGAAGTGCTATGCAGAATTTTTAGTGATTGGCGCCTGTACAGGCAGGAGCAGCGCTCACTGTAGCCCCAGCGGAATCCGTACACCAGTACAGCGCTGAAATGTCAGCGGTGTACGGATTTTAAAGCGCGACAGGCACTTGAACTTCAGGTACCTATTTTGGAAGGAAAAGTTAAAAAAATAAATAAAGTATATCACGAATATTCATTTATATATATTTTTTTTTTTGGCATAATAGAATGGGTTGTAATAAAGTTTAGGTACACAACATTAGGACATGCCAATCAGAATGGATTTAGTTCCAGCTTCTGAAGACTTTAGACACGCTCCTTTTCTACATCCACACCCCTTTCCTGTGTAGGCTGCTCCCCTTTGCAACACATCACCCCCCCCCCCCCCTCCATGGCGCTTTAGGTGCCCTCAGAACACATCTGATGATACAGCATTCTGCTGCCATAGGTTACATGGTGGGCTGCCTTTAGCAGTCATCTCATTATCAATAAAGACAGAGTGGCTCCTCTGCTAAAGGCACATAACACAGGATCACATTTCCTCCCTCTCACAGCACTCTCCCATAGAAGTCAATGAGGCTTAGTTTTCCTACATCCAGGTGCAAATCTCTGCAGCTGCTCTTCTATCAACTAAGGCAAGATATCTGTCTTATAAATTAGTGCGAAATGTATATTTTATTGTTATTTGATCTTGACTGAAGAGGCCACGGTAAGGGACCTTTTTGATTATAGATAGTAGATGCCCTTTAAAGGGCATCTGTCAGCAGTTTTGTACCTATGACACTGGCTGACCTGTTACATGTGCACTTGGCAGCTGAAGGCATCTGTGTTGGTCCCATGTTCATATGTGCCCGCATTGCTAAGAAAAATTATGTTTTATTATATGCAAATGAGCCTCTAGGAGCAACGGGGGCGTTCCCATTACACCTAGAGGCTCTGCTCTCTTTGCAATGTACGCTTCCTCTGCACTTTGATTGACAGGGCCAGGCAGTGTAGTTATGATCACACCTGACCTTGTCAATCAAAGCAGAGCCTCTAGGTGTAATGGTAACGCCCCTGTTGCTCTTAGAGGCTCATTTGCATATATTAAAACATGATTTTTCTCAGCAATGCGGGCACATGTGAACATGGCACCAACACAGATGCCTTCAGCTGCCAGGTGCACATGTAACAGGTCAGACAGTGTCATAGGTACAAATCTGCTGACAGGTGCCCTTTAAGACCTTCTCTAGACATGGCATGAAACGCGTAATGCTTTTCAATGTTTTTTCAGTCTGTGCATGAGAAGATGACTGAACAGCGCCAGGCAGAATATGCCGGACCTGTGTTTAGTCTCCTATTTTTCATCCTTGGTATCAGAAGTGAAATTTTGTTCTTGTTTATAAGCTCAACCTTCCGTCATCACCCCCTTGATTCCCGCTGTTTGACGCCCCTGCCGCACTCTCCTCTAGCACCGTTTTATACCATACCGTGATTGCTCCTGACAAGTGGTTTGTGTCCTGCCCGCTCACGCTGTGCTGCAGTTTTTCCCTTTTGTAAATGATGGATCTTCCGTGCTCTGATGTCAACTTCAATTTTACAGTCGGCCTGGAAGAATAAAATATAGTAGCTATTTATGGCCGGGTAATAGGACCGATCGGGAAGAGTCATTATCGATTGAGCGCGGGAAGTCTATCAGGCCAGGGCGCTCGCCCACTTCCCATCATTTCGTAAGTCAATAGACCTGTTTAGAGGAGAAAAGACTTAACCTGCAGATATAGCTCTTAACCTCTGCTCCGGCGGACTGACGAGTCCTTGGGATTGGTCCATTGATGTAATTAAATAAGCTCTACCTGTTGTGTCCCCTCCTAATCCTGCCCTCGGGGGTCCGGTATAATCATCTCTCGGTGCCTGGGTATTGTGGTACTACGGTGCGTACACTGCTGCCGTGTCCTCCGGTACATGGCGCACTAGTTGTTATAACGCATACTACGTGTGACCCTGCAGTTTACTCCGTATAGGACAATATATAGTACTGGGAGCTTAAAGGGGTTTTCTGGTTTGCATCAACATCTCTTAAAGGGCATCTGTCAGCAGTTTTGTACCTATGACACTGGCTGACCTGTTACATGTGCGCTTGGCAGCTGAAGACATCTGTGTTGATTCCATGTTCATATGTGTCCATATTGCTGACAAAGTTGAGGTTTTAATATATGCAAATGAGCCTCTAGGAGCAACGTGGGCGTTGCCATTACACCTAGAGTCTCCGCTCTCTCTGCAACAACTGCGCCCTCTCCACTTTGACAGGGCCAGATGTGATGATGTTTACACTGCCTGGCCCCATCAATCAAAGTGCTCCTAGACGCACAATTATGTATATTAAGACTTAGTTTTTCTCAGCAATGCGGACACATATCAACATGGGACCAACACAGATGCTGTCAAGCTGCCGTGCTGTGCCACCGTCGGGGCGCGTCCGACGTATAGTCCAGTACTGCTCAGCCAAACGGGTCATAGCAGGGTTATTTTAACACATTGGAGCCATATTATTTGCACGGTGTTCGTTGTTTAATGGCCACACGGTTTTGCAAGTTAGGCTAGCTTCACACTTCTGTTCGTAGGGCAGCCTGCTGGATCTCTCTGGATTTGGCAGTGCCGGATGTTACCGGAATGCCTGCTGGCCTCATTGACCACAATGGAGTCCGGCGGAGATCTGCCCGCTACCATATGCCAGGATTCAGCCGGTCAAAAACGCTACTCGCAACACTTGTGCCTGGTGGTGACAACTTCCACTGCTGGAGCTACTTTAGATCAGCGGGAGTACGGGGTGTCGATCAGATAGTTATGGCCTATCCTGAGGACAAACCATCACTTATATTACTGCCTGTGCACGAATGCCCCTAAGAGACAGTCTAGACAGCCCTGGGGGCAGTTAAGAAGCCTGGCTATCACGGTTTTTCGGATTTTTCCGTCACCCCTGGTGATCGCGTCGCAGAGACTGACAGGACAGTGGGAGCTCAAAGATGCCTTGCAAGGGTTTCCCCGACATTTCTGTGTACCTGAGGTGCCCCTTGTGCTCTCTCCTCATCCTCATGCACAGGTCAGACACAAATGTATTTTCCAGAGAGGTGTCCTAAGCCGCCCCAGTGCACAGCGTCGACTGAATTCTGTCCCACTTCTATCAATTAACATTCAGTCGTTTGTTCCTATGCAAATAACTTCCATTTACTGCGCTCCTGACCCCGGCGCGTGTTTGTATAGTGTTACCAAGGTTTTACGCTGTCTGTCTTTGTCACACTTTTCGTTGGTGTAAGGAAATATTTCATTAGTTGTATTGTGTATGGAAGGAAAATGGGTTACATATCAGAGTCTGGCACTTTGCTGGCTCTGACCTTGTATAATCCCAGTGCCTCAGGGAGCCTGCAGCACGTCACAGCATGAGAATAGCTTCTGTGTTATTGTGCACCAGAAGACCCCGTGCACGTTGCTATCTGCAATTTAAAAGGGGCCTGCACTAAATTTCCATTCCTCTGGAGATCCATCATTTGGACTTCTGTCCTTGGACTATGGAACATTTTGCAGGGTTAGACAGGCAGGACTAATGTATGGGATCTTTATTTTGGTGTGAGTCAGTTATGGTACTGTGAAGTTAATGTGTATGGGCAGCGATATGATCTGACTAGAAGCCATAAGACACAACAGCCATATCTTCAGACTAAGGTCTATATGATGAGGCCTAGAACCATATGACCAGGCAACAAACCATATGATCATCCTAAGAAGAACCATATGACCAGGCAACAAACCATATGATCATCCTAAGAAGAACCATATGACCAGGCAACAAACCATATGATCATCCTAAGAAGAACCATATGACCAGGCAACAAACCATATGATCATCCTAAGAAGAACCATATGACCAGGCAACAAACCATATGATCATCCTAAGAAGAACCATATGACCAGGCAACAAACCATATGATCATCCTAAGAAGAACCATATGACCAGGCAACAAACCATATGATCATCCTAAGAAGAACCATATGACCAGGCAACAAACCATATGATCATCCTAAGAAGAACCATATGACCAGGCAACAAACCATATGATCATCCTAAGAAGAACCATATGACCAGGCAACAAACCATATGATCATCCTAAGAAGAACCATATGACCAGGCAACAAACCATATGATCATCCTAAGAAGAACCATATGACCAGGCAACAAACCATATGATCATCCTAAGAAGAACCATATGACCAGGCAACAAACCATATAATCCGCCGAAAAGCCACATGGCTTGGCAACAATTTAAATTATAAGACCTAAATGATTAGGCCAAGATTTATATGACCAGACTTGGGTCTTTTTTGAATAGGCCAAGTGTATGGCTAACAAATACACCATTTCAGGTTCAGATACTCTTTAAATAAAGACCACACACCCCACTAGAAGAATAGTAAAATATATAAGTTTATTAAGGCAAATGTATGTCCTTCTTTTGACAAATTTAAGTAAATTCAAAGAATAGAAAACTTCAAGTTAAGAATATACATAGAATAGAAAACTTACAAAGAATAAGGGTTAAATCAAACATAACACATCATTCCTAATTAGAGTCCTGACTACATCCAGAATGAAGGTACTTACATCACCTATTGAGTTACCATCATCTGACAGCGACACATCAGCTGAGAAGTCCGTTTCAGCGAAAGCAGTCAGAGACTCGATTGGGAAAACACTTTCCTAACCAAGGAAGTCTCCGTCATAGGTGAACTTACGCTGCTTTTCTACCAGTTGAATAAAGAGCTTCACCCCCTATTGGAATGTAGCCATCTTATGCAATCCCTAATGGTCTCTGTGCATATCTTGTTTATCTGTTAATATTTCGGACCTTGGAGGAGCCAATTCCCAGATCCGCAATAAATCAGAATCCCAGGATAACCTTGACAGACAACTGTTAACTCTCTTGCACAAACATTTTTTTTTCAGGTCAAATAAGTGGAATAGTACCTTGTACACATGTCTTCTTTGTTCAAAAAATGGACAAAGTCTTCCGCAAATATTCCAGACCAGTTTCTTTGTTCATTCCATCAGAAATGGACAAGATCTCGCACTCACCCCCCCCCCCTCCCAAAAGTGTGGGGGGGGGGAAATTGCAGTGCGTCTTAAAAAGCAAATGGTGCAATTTTTACATGGCTGACATTGATACTGTCACGGCTGTGTCTCAATCCAGGTGTAGTTTGCCGTCACACCGCTTCCGTGCATGCAGTTACCTGGGGAAACGTGTTGTTTCAGTATGTATGTGCACTGATCCTGTTTCCTGGCCTCTCCCCAGTCTGGTGGATCTGGGTGTGGAGTAGGGGGAAACTCTCCACCGAACACTGATGGTGGCGGGAGTTGAAACTAGGCCAGGACACCGGGAAAGGGAGCAGGGAACCTCCTAATGCATCCCTAAACCTCGCCCTGACTCCTAACCGTATGAGCGGACCCAGATGGTAGGAGAGCTTATACACGGGAACCTCGGGCCCTACTACCCCTAAAGATCCCTGTAATAGAGTAAGGACCAGAGACGACCGGTTCCTCTACAAGAAGGAAGAACCAGAAGTCTCCCACTGGCCTAGCTGCAAGGAAAGGGGAAGAAAGGTGAAAAGCAACTAGATCGGCAGGCAAGAACCCAGAACAACTAGCACTTACCTGCCGCGGCAACACACCAGAAACTGCCTGGACCCCCATGCGAACCGGATACATGACTGCACCAGGCAGAGCTGCTCACTGACTTGTAGTTCCCCCTCCAGGGAACCCAGGAGCCCTCTCACCGAAGGCACAGACATACAGGGGAGTATCTAGCATCCATGCAGGACCGTAGACACCAAAGACAGACCAGACATGGAACAACAACTAGACATACAACACCAACCCTGAACATAACCCACACCACACATAGAATAGGGAAGGTAGGGTAGAAGACATAGAGGAGACATTGATGTCTCACTAGGTGGCCCTCAATAACTGGGCAGATGGAATACCCAGGACATGAGTAAGGCTCCAGCACCAACCAAGGCTGGAATACAACTGACCTCCATCTCACAGCAACAGGATAAGTAGAGCCATGAGACCACACCTTAACTCCATAACCACCAGACTGGGGAGAGGCCAGGAAACAGGAGCAGTGCACACACATGCTGAAACAACACGTTGCCCCAGACAACTGCATGCAAGGCAGACATGTCACGGCAAACTACACCGGGACCGTAACACAGCCGTGACAGATACATCGCCGGCCGCTATGCTGCACAGCACGGCCTGCAGTAAGCAATCAGTTACAGTAAGCGGGGTGGAAGGAGGTGCTGGAGGTCGGCAACTGCTGTTGCACTTGTGGCGGGGCCCGCTGCAGTCACTGTACTCTTACACCGGGCCCCGCTCACAGCAGTCCTTATATGTAAAGTCTATTTATTTAATGCTCAAGCAGTGGCTCCCTCTTTGTTAAACTACCGTAATCGTCTGTAGTACTAGTACTCACTAGCTCACTCAAAGCAGCGGTCAGGCCGGCAGCGTAACGTCACTCACTCGGTCATGCTCCCCCCACTTGATTAATGAAGCTGGCAGAAGCGTGACTGACTGAGTGAGTGACGTTACGCTGCCGGCGTGACCGCTGCTTTGAGTGAGCTAGTGAGTTCTGCTACAGACGATTACGGTAGTTTAAAGGTCCATTCACACGTCCGCAAAATAGGTCCGCATCCGTTCCGCAATTTTGCGGAACTGGTGCAGACCCATTCATTTTTAATGGGGCTGGAATGTGCTGTCCACATCAGCATTTGCGCATTCGCACTTCTGCATCCGTGCTTCCGCAATTGCGGACAAGATTAGGCATTTTCTATTATAGTGCCGGCGATGTGCGGTCTGCAAATTGTGAAATGCACATTGCCAGTGTCCGTGTTTTGCGGATCCGCAAAACACTTACGGACGTATGAATGGACCCTAACGAAGAGGGAGCCACTGCTTGAGCATTAAATAAATAGACTTGACATATAAAGACTGCTGTGAGCGGGGCCCGGTGTAATGGGGTCACTTCACGCAGGGACATGAGGGGACACATTAATAATGTAATACTGTGACACATAGGGCCATGAGGGGGTTGTGCAAGAATAGTGAAGGGAAGCTTACCTACCTGCACGCTCCTTCTCCTCCCGGCCTGTGATGCTCCGCTGGGCTCCCTCGCTCTAAACATCCGGTTTGACGCCGTCTTCAGCCAATCACTGACCGCAACAGTGACCAGCTCCCCTTACGTCATGGCAAATGGTCACATGACACAAAGGTTTCCGGTCACCGCCGCGGCTAGTGATTGGCTGCAGGCGATGTCAAACCGGATGTTTACAGCGAGGGAGTCCAGCGGAGCATCACAGGCTGAGTGGAGAAGTGCAGGGAGCCAACGCCGGAAAGCAGGTAAGTAATCTTCCCTTTACAAGTCCAGCCAAGAACCCCCCCCCCCCCCCACATTCTTGAACAACCCCTTTAAAAGCTGCCCTGACCGAGTTCAGCTCACACAGCGGCCGGCGGCACGGTTGGCCACATGCGGCCAAGCTCTGACCATCCACGCAGTCAGTGGCCGCACAGTTTTGCAGTAAAATCATGCAACCATTAGTGGCTCGGGGTGCAGCCACCCACGCCATCAGGTCATACCCTTAGAGTAGGCAGCAGTCTGTGACAGCTGTCAGTCCTACTGCTGACACCTCGCCCGAAACTGAAATGGCTGAGAACAGGGAAAGTTTTCTTTGTTCACTCCATGACAGCACCACGCATCCTTGGGTTATATCTGTTATTGCAGCTTGGCTCTAGGAAAGAACACGTGGCGAAGCTGCAATACCACACACAACCTGTGTGCAGGCGAGGCGCTGTTTTTCATTTAGACAGCCCCTTTAAATCTATAGCTGATGTAGAACTTTCGGATTAGTGCCCCTTTTAACTTGCATTAGCTAGAAAAAATCTTCTTTTCTGTGTGTGCGTTGCGGAGCCGAGTAATTTAGGTCATTCTTTTATGTTTGCCATTGTAAAAGTATTAGCGCTCAGACATCAGTCTTGGTGAGTCCTCATCCATGAAGGACATTGTAAGTGAGCGCAGGCTGCGGAGTTCCCTGCAGTTCTTTACTACGGCAGGTGTTTTCCCAGCACAGATCTTCTGGAAAAGGACGATATGAAGCACAAGAAGAAACCTCAGACGGTATTACTGAGCCACTAATTGCTTCTGTAGCAGACGTCGTGTGAAATAACGGAAGAGGCAAATCTCCAACCGCTTGTTTTATCACTCGCCATTTATTCACTTCAATCTGAACTGTGGAGGGTTTCTGGGTGGGGCGTTTATGTGCTGTCACGTGAAATTATAAAAACGGTATCTGTATATGCTGATATGTGACTCCACTGCTGGGTGAAAAATGGATGATTGATGAAGGGATGGAAGGGTGGCTGGATGATGAATGGATAGATGTTTTGGTTTTTCCCATATAATTGTGAGCTTTGTTTTCATATTGCATATGTATAAACGCATGGATGGATGATGGATGGATGGATTCATGATGAAGGTATGATGGTTGATGGAGGGATTTACTATTGATGGATGATGAATGGATTGATGGTTGGATGATGATTGATCAGTAGATTTAGTATGGATGGGTGGATGATGAATGATGTATGGATTGATAAGTGGATGATTGGATGGATGTGTGATGGATGATGGGTGGATTTAGTATTGATAGATGGATGGATTGTGGGTGTATGATTGGTGGATAATGGATGCATGATGAATGGATTCATGGGTGGATAATGATTAATAGATGGATTTGTGATGAATGGATAATGATTGATGGATGGATTTAGTATGGATGGGTGGATGATTGATGGATGAATTTGTGATGGGTGGATGTTGATTGGATGGATTTGTGATGAATGGATCATGGTTGATTGATATATTTAATATGGATGGGTGCATGATGAATGTTGGGTGGATGATGATTGATGGATGGATTTGGGATGAATGGATGGTGGTTGATTGATGGATTTATTATGGATGGGTGGATGATGGATGACTACTCTGTTTTCTCCACTAAAGCTCTCCTTTACTATGCTCACTACTGAGGCTGGAGACCGTTCTGTAGCGGAGGACCTGCAGCTGTGCCGGCCGATAACGCTTAGAATCATTTAGCCATTTAGATTGCATCCACCTTACAACATGTTCCACTTTCTCCCCTGGTTATTATTATTACACTTGGTGACGGCGCTCGTGTTATCAGCAGAATAACAGAGCCGTCTGCAGATTTGCAATTTACATGAAAAGCTTCAGGAAAAAAAGGCTGCCCGTCGGGAAGTGGAGCAAAGACAATTACAGTGATTTAACTGCATTCATATAACGCCGCGCAGTAACCTCCCAGCGGGGGAGCGATAAAATATTACTGCACAGGCGCGGCCAGCATCCACACTGCACATTTATACTTTTGATCTTTTTTATGATGAACTTTAGGTAGTATACCTACAGAAAGAGGAGCATCACACCAGGCTTGGAAGTACAGCTCCGACACTGATACACGGCACTACATTGAGCCTGGCGGGAACCATTCAGACTGTGCGATCCCTGCATCTCATTCATTATTGTGTAGCTGCGCCTTAGCGGATAAGCATTTTGCTTTAAAGGGGTTGTGTCATCTGGGACTTTTATTGTATGTCGCTAGGATATGCCATCAAAGTCAGGTAGGTGCGGCTCCCACCTCTACTCAGTGCTGCGCCATTTGCAGTTTACTTTTCCAAAGGACACCACCGTATCACATAGTCATTGCCTTGGAGTTAAAACTAGAGATCAAAAATTGAAATTTATACAGTTTTTTTTACCACATTACGTGCCCTTGCATATGGCTGAAATACCAATCTGTCCACGTTCCTGTCCCCTTTAGAACCAAATGGCTTGGCCCAGTGATCGCTGCAGCCACAGCACGTCACAGGAGGTCCTAGGCTGGACAACCCCTTGAAGGAATGCGCTAATTTAAGGGTCATAAGCAAGGACCCTTTATGGCAGCACATTGACTCACAATCTGGACCCAAAGGTACTCTGTATGTCCCATAAGGTGCCTCCAAGAAGGACCATAGTCCTCATAGATGGACAGTTACTTCATTAGGCTTCACTCTGACTCAATGTGCTGCCAAACTGGGTCTTTGCTTATGTCTTTGCCATATGCATGGGCCCTTAAAGGGGTTATGCCATAATTGATGTAAAATATGGAAATCCAATATCATATAGTACAGGTCAATACCATTCTAACAGAGCTAGAACCAGCCCTGTACCTCACATGGATCCAGAGATCTCCACATTCATTGTTTTGCTTGATTCCCTTCAGTCTGGCAGCGTAGGAGACGTGTCCTTTCTGCTTCAGCTCTGTCCTTGTAACTGCCACAGCTTCTAACAGAGCACATGGCGAGTGGCAGTTGAAGATTTAAACTGAGCGCGTGTGACCAGCTCAGGGAGATGGACAAAAAAATAAGAAAAAGGACAAACAGCAGGTGGCGCTATACAGATACCGTACAGTTTATTGAATAACTCAGTGGCTATGCATTTTTAAATACTTGCAATTACAAAAGTATTCAGATCCAGGTGCTGGTGTGAAAAATGTAGAACATGTTTCTTGACACAACCTGCATTCCTTAAAGGCACAGTCCAGCCTAGGATCTCGAGCGATGTGCTGTTCAAGCAGAAGTGACTGCTGAGGCCTGTGATCGGCTTCCCCGATCAAAGAACCATGCCTCTTCCTGGTCCTATAGGGATCGGAAGCAGCTGTGAACGGGACCACGGACAGGTGACAGTGTTTAATGGGGCACAGGTTAGGAATATTGGGGTCCTAGGCAGGACAGCCCCTTTTAATGAGTATTCATATAATACTCCTCAGCATCCCCGCGCGGTGTAATCCAGTTATTCTAATAATCGGATTATTCCTCCATCTTGCTCCCGGCTCAGACCTATGTCACGTTCCAGCTGTAACATAACGGTTTATATACTGCAATTTCTACAGTTTATCTGCTAAGTGGCAGCGCAATTAATAGACAATTAAAGCCTGGTTTTCCTCATGAATAATTTCATGCCTTTATGCATGAAGCAATTTGAAGGATTTAGTCATTTTCTGAATTGTTTTAACACTGAATCCTCTCGGAAGAAAGGTGTGAAAAATAAGCCAGGGAAAAAAACCCAGAAAGAAATTAAAGGAGTATTCCACCGAGTCGCCATGGATTTCGCCGGCATGGGATTTGATAACTAAATGGTTTTTGAGACGCAGGCAGCGGCTCTAGCTAAAGCTTCAGCTTCCGTTTCTCTTCCCTGGGGGCCGCATTCTCCTCCTATTTATTTATATTTTTTTATAAAGACGTCTTTTTACTTCCAGAATTTTCGTAAGACATAATAGCCATAAGTCGGCAAGCATTTCATGATTGTCTTAGCAAATTATCACATGCATATTAAAGCGTAATAAAGCAAAAAAAAAATAAAAAAAAATTGTCCCTCCGGCAGTGGAGCTGATAAGATTAGTAAAATCCAAATCTGTAAAGAGGACACGTCCCCTCTCCTGACATGTCTGCTTTAGGAAATGCCTAGAAAATAAAGTGCAGGGTTCCAGCAGAAAACGTCCTTTATTAAATCATGGAAGATGAAAACGCTAAAATCATAAGCAATACCTACGCGTTTCGAGTGGACACCCATGGGCTTAATCGCGTGGAAAGGGCGATTACAAGGCTGGGTGAGCTGTCCTTTACTATTTTTTGTATCTGTAGTCGATGCCTGTGTCCCCAGTAATCTAACCATTCTTGAGCATTTTATGTTTTACCTTTTGTACCGTTTCCCTGTTTTTTCCTGCTACAAATGCGTGAATAAATGCAAAACTGAGTGTTAGCAGTTGGCGGTGTGTCCCTGCACACTCTGGCTTTGTCCAATCGCAGCTGACAGTGTTAGAACTCATGCACACGACACAACCGTATGTATTTTGCGGTCTGCAAAACACGGATCCGTAAAAAATACGTCTGACGTCTGTGTGCTTTCCGTATTTTGCGGAACGGAGCAGCTGGCCCTTAATAAAACAGTCCTTTCCTTGTCCGTAGTGCGGACAATAATAGGGCGTGTTCTATTTTTTTGCAGAACAGACATACGGAAACAGAATGCACACGGAGTAACGTCCGTTTTTTTTTTGTTTTTTTTGCAGACCCATTAAAATGAATGGTTCAGCATACGGTCTGCAAAAAAAAAAAAACTGAATGGACGCGGAAAGAAAATATGTTCGTGTGCATGAGATCTTAGACTCCCTTTTGTCTAGGTATTGCCCAGTTTTTTAAATTTATTTGTAGATTTCTAACAAATGGGGGACAGCACGACACAGTTATAGGAAAAGATGCTCCAGAATTCAGGAGGAGGTAGGTCCTCTTTAGAGGGGTTCTTTCATGAAGACAACCATGTGGATGTCATAGAGGGGATCACCCTCTGGCGACTCAACTCTATGAGCCAAAGTAAAGTGCCGCTAACTAAATGCCCTATTACACAGGCAGATTATTGATGATCGCTATGAACGCTTGTTAGTGATCATCTGGCAGTGTCTTACTGCCTCCACTTACATGAAAGGGATCTTTTAACATGTTAAAAAATCCTGGTTTGCCAACGGCAGATCTTTCCGTGTAATAGGCGCTCTGCTGCCAGCAAACAATTAGTATAGGGAGGAGCAATGCATTAGCGCTCACCCGTACCCCTATACTGAGGAGGAGATCACTGCATGACCGATTATGGGAGATGTCATGCTTACAGTTATCCACAGATCTTCCATAGGTCAGCATATTACACGTAGTAACGAGAATCAACAAACTGAGATAGTGAACCTATAATAATTTAGCCCACCGGGACAGATAGACCCAATTTACATGGCTCTCGTCTCTGGTTCCCAAAGGAGGTCCCAATGAGGGCCAATCAATACAGATGATAAAAGCATAGCCTGCTCCTTTATAGTGACCTTCTGGTTCAAGAAGATAAAGATAGAACACTTACCAGGTGACCTTCATTTCATTTGCAGATCCTTAAATTCTCAGGCTCCTCTTGTGTTATTCAAGACCATGTGTCAGACCACCTGGTGCATACCGTGCATTCGGTAGTCCAAGACACTTCCTAATGTTCTTGGATTGGCCAGCAATGGTCAAATGAGGAGTACTAGCCAACCCAAGAGCAGGACTGGACAAGCAGGCAGAGTCTTGGAGTATCGAGGCAATGTGTTCATCAGGCAGTTTGAGAATCTGTGCCACCATCTTGGATCACAGAATTAGAACCCAAGAATTGATGGATATGCAGCTGAGAAGAAGAAAAGGAGGTCACCAGGTAAATGTTCTGTTTGTTCCTATTTAAGATGCCCTACCTGCATGACTCGAGCATCATTGTAAATTCACCTCAAAAGCTAACAGTGCTGCATATCTGATTATGTCTGGGATTATTCCACTGTTTAAATGTCACCTTCATGTTCTGCATTACAATGTCGGCCCTCAGACAGGAAGACAATGTCAAATACATAAAACATAGCAAGTGATTATTTTGGAAGTTAGACAAGGACTAATAAGAGCAAACTAATGACCAGGCAGAAGCTATGTGCTCGCTATTAGATGCAGGGCTGGAAGCACTCCGACACTGAGATGCCTTGCAGTAGAAGCATTGTGATCTTCAGAATTGATATTTTCTACGACCTGTAAGCAGTTCCTTTCTTGTAACTAAGGATAACATTGAAGTGTAATGATACAACCTCAACTATATATCCAAGCCACATCAAATCCCTGAGTTGTTGGTGGTCGGTGGTGAGGTTCATAAGTACTTTGGATCTCCATGTGAAGCCATGACCCTTCCAGGTATCCAGCTGTTGTTATATTTTTGTCGGCAAGCTTATAAAATTATCCTCAGGGCTCAAGCAGGACCACATTATCTTTGATGCTATGGAGCACATGCTCCAGGATCATATGTCTAGTGGGCTCCTAAACAAGGGAGGCTGGAGATCAGAGCAGTTGCAGAGTGGTGGCCTGGGATGTAGGTCCTCAACCTGTGGTACATGGAACTCATGGAGTTCATACCATTTCTTAAAAGGGTACTTTCACTGCCCTAGTCCTATGGTTATGATGTTGCAAATTATGAAAATTGCCTTGGGGTTACTAAGATATAATGTATTTTAGTAATGACGTACTTGGCTCAGAAACACTGAGGAACACTAACCTGAAGGGTTGAGCAGGCACTTCAAGCCGACAAATAAGAGTCTGCTTGGAAGAGAATTACGATGGGTGAAGTATTGTTGTAGAAAGAGTGGATAGGAAGTTCTTCATTCCATAGACACTCATGTTATACGTCTGGCCTTATGTGCATTTTAGACAAGGTTCAACCTCACTCTAGAGTATATTTATGTACTGTATGTTCTAAATATACTTAGGTTCTAGAGAAAGAATATCATCCAGACAGTCCCAGAATCTGATTTGGGACAATGCCACATTGGGGCCGGAACACTAGTTGGGCTTTGCCGCCAACAGTAGGTACCATGTTTACTAGTTTGATATTGTTGGTGTAAAGATAGATGGCATTGACTGTGGCATATAGGCCATATAGGTCTTACACAAAGTCCCATAACCACAGTCATTCTCAGTTAACTCGTGGTGGTGAGAACACAGAGGAACAAGAGGAAATATTGGCAGCTTAGTGGAATACAGGTGATCACTCCTAAAAAGTCTGGTGTCCAAATCAGTTGAGGCATCTGTTTTAGTGTCAAGAAAAGCCAATAAGTCAAGGACATAGTCTTTCATTGTGAGATAGGGTTAAAGAGATAAGGTGCCACTCCAGACCACAAACATCTCTATGATGCCCAATACCAAGTACCATAAAGTCTACAACAGCCATCCTAAAAGAGTACAGATTAATGCTTCTCAGACTGTGGGCCTCACTGGTAAGGTGCCACCTAGGAGCAAGCATGGCCTTTTCCTAACTATATTAATAATTTTGCAATGTAATTTACTCATTTTGTGCTTATTATTGTAAGTTTGGTTTGAATTTTGACTTGTGAGGCCCTAAATTCTTGCTCGTGAGGGCTTTATAGAATAAACTTGAGAAGCCCCACAGTAGGTAAGTTGCCTCTTTTTTTGGTATATGTGCTGAATGCTATTGGCCTTTGCTAACATTACTGTTTTCTTCTGCTTATCTCGCGGCCTACAACAGACCACGCTTTCCAATGGTCTGGACACCTTTTTGCCATACTTTTGGTCTGTAGAGCTCTGTGGAAATACTCCCATTAAACGACCACTCCGAACGTGGTGTGAACAGCCTAATAACTACATTCTCTCTCATGCAGTCTTCAGTTTTCTGGATTTTCCGTTCCTATTTTCCTTGGTGAATCTTAATTTATTCTCCATCTTTATCTATTTTTCTGTTTTGACAATAATAAATTGAATTCTTTTTTCATAACAGTAAATATTTTTACAAGAATCGTTTCCAAAGCAAATACGTCTCATGTTTTTCTCCCGTTACATTGTGAATATTTCTCCTGTTTCACTTGCCTTGTTTTAAAGGTCACGTTACCAGACAGCGGTTTAGTAGGTGTGTAATTAATTCTTACTGGCAGTGTTTTACAGCACTGGAACATAATGGCCAGCACCATGACCAGAATCATTAAGTCACCCTTCCCCTCTTCAGCTCGGTTATCATCTTTAAAGCTTTTTTTTTGTTTCTTTGTTTGTTTTTTAATGATTGCAATTCAGTAATTTTGGGCTAAAAATCCTTTTTCACAGTTTTTTATTAAGTGTTCTGCCGTTTCTGAGATAGAAGGGTTAAAAAACAGCCGGCAAGCTGTCACAGTCTGTTTTCTTGGAATCCCTTCATCTGATGGCTCCTATGTAGCGCTTATCCCTGATCTCCTGACCTCATAAACGCCTACATAAGCCGTATTTTTTTAAAATAAGAATTGAACTATTATGAATGTTTTCTGAGGTTGAAAAAAAAATTCTTAACCCAAAATGAGTAAAATACAATCCTAAAAATGGCCCAAAAGTGTCCATAGCCTTTTAAAATGGGCTGTCTCACTTCAGCAAATAGCATTTATTATGTAGAGAAAGTGAATACAAGGCTCTTACTAATGTATTGTGATTGTCCATATTGGCTTCCTTTGCTGGCTTGATAACATTTTCCAGATTATACACTGCTCGTTTCTGTGGTTTTGGCCACCCTGCAATCCAGTAGGGGTGGTCGTACTTGCACACTATAGGAAAAAAAACAACACTAGATTAGTTTCACTACCATGGTCCCGGCCACCAGAGATCCCGATGCTTTTTCCTAGAGTGTGCAAGCATGACCACCACTGATGGATTGCAGTGGTCGTAACCCCTAGAAACGAGCAGTGTATAATGTGCTGGAAAAATGACTAAGGCTACTTTCACACTTGCGTTCGGGGCTCCGCTTGTGAGTTCCGTTTGAAGGCTCTCACAAGCGTCCCCGAACTGATCCGTCCAGCCCTAATGCATTCTGAGTGGATGCGGATCTGCTCAGAATGCATCAGTATGGCTCCGTCTGTCCTCCGCTCCGCTCAGCAGGCGGACACCTGAACGCTGCTTGCAGCGTTCGGGTGTCCGCCTGGCCGTGCGGAGGCAAACGGATCCGTCCAGACTTACAATGTAAGTCAATGTGGACGGATCCGTTTGAAGTTGACACAGTATGGCTCAATTTTCAAACGGATCCGTCCCCCATTGACTTTCAATATAAAGTCAAAACGGATCCGTTTGCACTATCATGAACAAAAAAATTTTTTGTTTTTTTTGTTCATGGTAATGCAAACGGATCCGTTCTGAACGGAGCCACCGTCTGCATTAATATGAGCGGATCCGATCGAACGCTAGTGTGAAAGTAGCCTAAAGCCAGCAAAGGAGTCAACCTGGACAATCACAATACATTAGTAAGTGCCTTGTATTAACTTTCTCTACATGATAAATGCCATTTGCTGAAGTGAGAGAACTCCTTTAAGGCTCACGTTACACATCCTAATTGTGTTGTGTTCCTACACACTCTGACTCTAACACCCAGTTATCAGTTTACTTATACATGTCCAAGTCGGAATAGCACAGCAACAGCAGATTATAATCTGGAAAACGTAGAGTTCTAATAAAGATTGTCCAGAATTGTTATTTTATAGGGAACACAAGTATTAGAACAGACATGTCAGGATAGATGGCAAATTCTGACTACAGAGCTTCCAATGAGCAAGAAACTGCAGTGGGACAAGGTCCTATGGCTATATAATCCGGTCAAAACTCATGGATGAAATATCGATAGACTACCCTTCGGATAGGCAACAACGCTGGTAAACCCCTTTAAATCCTGGCTCATAGTCCAGAGCTGCAATGACAATTTTGCTGGAGTCCAGAGCTGCAATGACAATTTTGCTGGAGTCCAGAGCTGCAATGACAATTTTGCTGGTTCACACTCAAAACCAGTGCATGGCTTGTTGACAGGCACAGTCACATGATTCTGTGGTGCACTTTCAAGCTTCAGAAAGACCCCCTAAAAATAAGATGATCACAGGGTATGCAGCGTCTAGGACTCCCAGCTATCAGCTGTAATGTCCATTGTTTCCCTGCAGCGCCACCTGATGGAAAATGAAACATTGCATGCTGCTTATGGCTGGGTCTTACAGAGGGGGATACACTTTGCAGCCATTCTGAAAAATAAATGAGTATTTTGCATAGAACTATATATAATCCCGTAGAAGCGCACAGGTCTTGGGACTCAGCCCAGCTCGATGATGCGCCAATTTTTTTGTTCAGCAAATGCCATAATTATCTGATTGCCAGTCTGAGCTTGGGCAAACTTTATGGAAAAATCCTAAAAATGAAACGTTTGCCAGGTGATTATAAAGATAGAAATCACTTGCTTGATACGACTTGTGTGCGAGATGACATGGAAAGAAAAACTTCAAGACAAGCGGAAACATGCGCGAAGGGTATTGGTGCTAAGATGTTATTTTACCTGCCTTTATGATGGGATTATGTTTGTCTACATGTTAAATCTCGGTGTTTGAGAGGCGAGGATTATAATGTTTATTCATATAGTGCCAACCTATAAGATGCAACGTTTTACAGTCGAGGAAGTAACAAACCAAAAGAGACAAGTAACCGAAACAAATGAACAAACAAACAGTGAAATAAAAGAAGAGAGCGCTCCCTGCCCTTAAGAGCTTACAATCTAAACGGGAGGGGTGACACAATAGGTACAAGGTGCAAGTTTTTGCGTTGGCATGGGGAACACGTATATAAAGTGTGAAGTGATATGACGAGGGAAGCTACAGTAGCAGAATGGAGTGAAGATATCTGTGACCGGGTCAGGTTGTGTACGTGCCTTGGGCTATGGTTATGTGCCATAGAGTTTTTGACACAAGCTTAAAGGGGTTATGCTATGATTGATGTGAAAAGACATCATATAGGACATGACAATACCTTTCTAACAAAGCTAGAACCAGCCCTGCGCCTCACATGGATCCAGAGATCTCCACATTTACTGCTCTAATGGCTATGCTACATTATCTTCAGCCTAGGAGCTCAGAGGGAATGTCCTTTCTGCTGCAGTTCTCTCCTTGTAACTGCCACCGCTTCAAACAAAACATATGGCTGGTGGCAGCTGAAGATTTAAACTGAGCGTGTGCGACCAGCTCTGTGAGACAGACAAAAAATAAGGATAAGAACAAACAGCAGGTGGCGCTATACAGATACATGTTATTGAATAACTCACTGGCTATACTAAATCTTTAATTACAAAAGTATTCTGATCCAAGTGCTGGTTTGAAAAATTTAGAATGTTTCATGACACAACCCCTTTAAAACTCAAAATGTTAGGTGCAAAGGTGATGGTCCAGGACAGGGAGTTCCACAGGATGGGCGCAGCATGGGAGTAGTCCTGTAGGCAGGAGTAAGCGGATGTCAGAAGGGAGGATAAGAGTTGTAGGCTAACTAAAGAGCTCTAGTGCGTTGGTATACGGAGATGGCAGTGGAGATGTATTGTGTAGTTGTGGAGAGTTTGGAATATTAGGGGTTGTCCAACCTACCGATTTTCTCACTGGCCGTTTCTGAGCTGGAGGGTGCAGATCCCTTGACTGATGGCACAGGCAAGCAATGTTGGGATCGTGTAATCCCACCCCTCACCTGTGCGTGCGCTCTCCCCAAGTCCCGAGCTTCAAGTGTCTTAGGATTGTTAGCAGCCTCAGAATATCGTGACAGATGTGATCGCTCTGCCGGGCACAGTAGGAAACTTTCAGTGCTGGTTTTTAGTGATGGGGTATGAACTTATATGAGAATTTTTTATTTTTTTTTACATTCGCTGCATATGAGTCCATCTTAGGTTTTTAAAGATGTCTTAAAGAGGTTTTCCACAAATTATTTATTGATGACCCATCCTCAGGATCAATATCAGAACGATGAGGTCCAGCACCCCCCACACCTCCACCGATCAGTTATTCCAGGAAGCATCGGCAACAGAAACTATACAGTGGATGGAAGGCCCTGTCCATTGTGTAGTTCCCAGCTTTGGCGTACTGCAGCTTAGCTCCCACTCATTTCTTTCACAGCCCAAAACAGGTGATTGGTGGGGGTGCTGGGAGTCGAGCCTCCACCGATCTGATGTTGATGACTTATATAAAGGATAGGTCGTCAATATCTTCATCATGGAAAACCCCTTTCATTGACTGTGATAGAAAGACTTATAATGAAGTCTAGAAGGAAACGCAATGTATTTGGTACAGTACGGCAATTGTCAGACCCAGCAGATGCTTCATTATCAAATCCCATCATTTTCAGACTTGCATAGGGAAAGATGAAAGAGGAGGCTTGAATTCCTTGAGGGGGACATGAAAATGATGGTTTGAAAATATCATTTACAATCTGTTTTCTTGCTTCGTTTTGCTTATTTTCGTCCATCCTTCCCCTTCCAGAATTGTGAATTGTTAAGCACGTCTCATCAAAGCACAATTTACTGTACTGGTAACGTGTGTTTTTCTGTCTCGTAGAACTTCAATTACTTCTCATCTTAAACAGTCCATCTTTGGTGTTGTTTTTAGAAACAAGAACCTACCATCCATGGAGGCAGATTATGCAGTTGCTTTGGGGCCCTTGTAGAGCTTGGGCCTAGTCCTGGTCTCATCCCTTTTGCTGCTGGGTTGTAAGAACCTGTGTAGGGCTTCCTCTTCCAGAGAACCAAGAGGTTGGAGAATTGGCCCAAAGAGCATGAAAAAGGAACAAAGGAGGAAGCAAACATCAAGCAAACCCAACACTATAATAATGTTTTTTGCAGTATGGACACTTCTCCTTGGGACTGTTCAGAAACATTAGAAAACTGATTAAACAGAGTGACCCAACTTGACAACGCCTGTCCACATGTCCCATGAGGGCCTATTGACCTCATAGAGAATCGTCTCCCACGCTGAACCTCTCTATTAGCCCGAGTAGGTAAATCTGCAGTTCTTGAAAGACTGGCTTCTGCTTTAGCATACACAACAATCAGATGTATTACATGGTCAGCCATTTATTTGAATAGGCACGTGTCAGGTGTGGCCATCTGTATCCTCTAACCTGAGAAGATCATCTGATTGTCTAGGTTTTAGTAACCAGTCATTGTCTGTGAGCTAATTGGCAACCCTTTTAAAAAAAACTGTTTTCATGGGGAGAAGAAGCAGATTTCTCTTCAGCCGTTTCACAAAAATTTATAGTAGACAACAATGAGCACTAATAGTATATTTCTATCAGACCTATATAGTTTAAATATGGTGCCAATTCAGGAGCTGAACCAGTATCCTAACCGGCAGGTGACTCTTGTGTAATAGAGATTATACCTGCAGACAGGGTCCAAGATTGGAGACTCCAATCGTAGACATTTAACTCCTCAGAAGCTGTTGTCAGTTGTGACCGCAGCATTAGAGAATTAGAGAGGTCATTTAGTGGAAGAAAACTAATTCCGCACATTTGGTTACTATGGCAGCTTGGATAGGTTCCTATTGAGCACTGTCTAATAGCTCTGGCATAAGTATTGTAATAATGCAAACGTTTTTGTGCAAGTAAGCTCAAAAAGTCACAGCTTTTTGAAGCCAGAATTCTGGTGTGCAGGGCGTGGTTGTGGAATAGACTGCAACAGTATTTTATTAAAGTCTATGGTATAAGCAATCCAATGCTTGCATGTTCAAAAATAAATAGTTAAAAAAATGTTTAAAAAAAAAAGAATTAAAAAGTCAAATCATCCCCATTTTACAAATAAAAATAAACAAAAAAAATGAGCTTTATTATCGCCATATCCAAAAATGCCTGAGCTGCTTAAATATAAAAGTACTGTGAAAAATACAGAAAAAATTTAAATTCGTCAACATTTTTTGGTAGCTTCTCCTCCAGAAAATTGAATAAAAAGTGATAAAAAAGATACATACAAAATGGTATCAGTAAAATTTGAAGCTTGCCCAGCAACAACAGAGCACCCGCTCACCTCTATAGAGAGAAATATGAAAATGTTATGTTTTTCAGAATATGATGATGCAAAAAAAAATTTCAAAAAGTTTTACTTTTTTTTTAAGCATAAAAAATTTCAAAGTAGAACAACTATATAAATGTGGTATAGCTGTAATCGTGCTGATCCACAGAATAAGGGCTCATGTACACGAATGTGTTTTGGTTCCGCATCCGAGCCGCATTTTTTGTGGTTCGGATTAGGGCTGCAGCTATCGACTATTTTTGTAATCAAGCATTCTACCGATTAATCCAACAATTAATCGAGTACTCTAATAACAAAAAACTAATTTAAAAAGGGGTTTTCTTTATAAAAACTCATCAGTACCCCCCCCCCCCCCCCCAGCTTCCCCTCCATGTCATCATCTGCTTCCCAGTGCCATCAGCTGCCCCTTCGGTGCCATCAGCTACCCCCCAGGGCCACCATCTCCCCCTCCTAGCCATGTCCCCAGCGCAATAAAATACTTACCGCTCCACAGCTCGTCCATCTCTTCACACAGCGTCAGGTCATAGTGTGCGCTTACGTGTACTATGTCCTGACCAGGTGTCAGGAGGACAGCGCATTGCGGGCCGGCGGGTGACCACGGAGCGGTGAGTAATAGCAAGCGCTTCACTCCCGCTCCATGGTCACGTGACACAAACGAACCCTCAATGAAAAAAATTTGCATCGAGGATTTTTTTTTGTGTTGAGTTACTCGATTCAATCAAGTAATCGTTTCAGCCCTAGTTCGGATGCGGACCCATTTACTTCAAAAGGGACGCAAAAGATGGAAGGGAGCAACAGATGCGGACAGCACACGGAGTGCTGTTCGCATCCGTTACTCCATTCCCTGGGGCCGCATTAAAAAAATGGAACATGTCCTATTCTTGTCCATTTTGCGGACAAAAATAAGCATTTCTATTATGGGCGGCCAATTCCGTTCCGCAAATTACGGCATGCACACGGACGGCATGCTTGTTTTGCGGATCCTGCAATTTGTGGACCGCAAATCACAGCGCGGGTGTGTGCTTGAGCCCTAAAGGGAATGTGTCATTTTTACTGTACAGTGAACACCATAAAAACAAATTCTGTAAATAATGTTGGAATTGTTTTTTTTTCCCGGTTCCATTTTTTCCAGACTCTCAAAACTTTTTATGGAATATTAAATGGTGCCATTAGGACAGGCATCCTCAAACTGCGGCCCTCCAGCTGTTGTAAAACTACAACTCCCACAATGCCCTGCTGTAGGCTGTTCGGGCATGCTGGGAGTTGTAGTTTTGCAACAGCTGGAGTGCTGCAGTTTGAGGATGCCTGCATTAGGAAATACAACTAGTTCCACAAAAAACCTCTCATATGGCTAAATTAAAACAGAAAATTAAAAAGGTATGACTTTTAGAAGGCAGGGAGTGAAAAACAACAATGGAAGGAGTTAAATAGAATAAAATGATCATTTTTTGCTATTGTTTTTCTAAGCAATGAGGCAAAAAATTCTAAAAAGAAGTGTAATTTTTCACCAAAAAAGTCACAAAAATCACATTGATAGCCCAAAAAATATAATATGTATAGCCGCAAAACTAACACATACTAAAAATGACCAAACTGTGCCTAATACTGAAGGCCCAAAATACCCTGGACCTGAACCGGTTAATGGAGCCATAGCTGGATCTGTTTTGGATTGGATCCCAATGAATCTTGACAGATCCCATTGTCTTATACTGGCATCCATTGGTTTTAAAGCAAGAAGATACAGTAGTTGTAAACTGCATTATTTTTCCCTTAAAAAAAAAAAAAAAAAAAAAAAAAAAGGAGAACCCCAACAGAGAAGAAATTGCACATGTGAACAGAGTCTTACGTTTTATCACTGCAACAACTCTTTCGTCTTCTTCCTTCCACACAGATGGAAAAGTACTTCTATTCTGCTCTGTTACGTCGGAGTTCACTCGGTGGTGTCACAGTTTGAACCTGACTGCTTCTGACATAATGGTGTCTGTACGACGTGGAGAAATCCCGGAATATCTAAGCAACACAGGAAGACGAAGACCCAGAGAACACCTTGTCCGTGTTTCTTGTAGGCTACGTTCACATCTGTGTGAACGTAGCCTACTGAGGACGCCATAGCGCGCTACTGGATGCATCATATGACCGATAACAACAACCATATGGACCTACAATGGGGTCCATGGGAGATCCACCGTGGTGTCCATCATTTTGAGGTGAATCATTGAAGGAGCTGCCATCCCTCCCACAAAATCTGTCCAACAATATGTGACCAGAGTAACAAAAAACTGAAAACAAAAAAACAAAATCAATTTATGACCCCAGAATGTACACATTTTTAACCCTTCTTGCGACCATTTTTCTAGTCCACCCAAATCTTCTAAGTCCAGTTCGTCATGACTTCTTGTCTCTGCTGTTTAGAAAGTGGCCTCCGCGGTCACTGGACGTGTTGTTAATAGAGACAAGACATGACATGTCAACTATAGCATCTGAGATCCTTTTTTGTCCATTTGCCCAGAGGTGTCACTAGAACCAAGGTCTTCAGAACTTTAAAGGGTTGTCCATGTTAAAGGGAGTCTGCCACCTCTAACATCGGCCTCAAAGTAAGCATGCTTCAATGTAGAGTCCAAAACAGAACCAGACCTTTCTTTTGAAAATACGGTTTTCTAATCCTGAGAAATGTTTCAATTAGTGAGGAATTACCTCATCACAAAGAGCATTACTTTGAATGTAGCGGGCGCATTGACGGGGAAAGGCAATGTCATTGAACCCCTCAGATGTCGCGTTCATCGCTGGTCAAGGCATCTGAGGCTACCATTTAGGCCTTTCAGGGGTTAATCAGGGTAAAAATGTAAAAACTCACTTTGTCCATTTGCTCGCGTAGCTGCCGTCGCGGCCGTTTTGATTGAAAACACAGCGCAAAATCTTGTACGGTGACATGATGATGCTCAACCGGCACGCCCCGCGTGGTGATGTCACACCGCGCAACATTTTCCGCGTTATGTTCAATAAAGATAGCCGCAACAGTAAGTATGTAATTTTTTTGTTTTTACCGCCATTTCAGGGAAAATTGATTAGTTACCAGGAAGTGTACACTACTAATCGCCGATCACAGACACGAGCCCCAAGTGTCTGTTGTTTAAAACAGCAAAAACATGGCGACTATGGTGCCCACTGTGCTTGCAAGCAGACACCATTTTTCATTTTTAAAGATCGAACTTCTGCTGGAAAGGGTTAACTAAAACCCAGTCAGCCTCTGTAAATGTGGTAAAATAGCAAAAGAAGCAATATTCACCCCTTTTCTCCCTTGCTTCTTCCACAAAAAGAGCCGGTCCTCGCCATGCTGACGTAATCTTCCTGGCAGTAGCGTTGATGTTCCATGCAAACAGGTCACTGCTGCAGCCAATCACCGACCTCTGCTGTATATGGGTTGTCACTTCTGTGGCCAGTGATTGGCCGCACTTCTACAGTCATGAAGATGATGTCATTGGCAGGGAGGAACGGAGCTCAGCACTGGAAAGGGATGAGTTTATATACTTTTGTTGTTTTAAATTTTTTTTTTATATCTTTTTATTTTATGTGTGTGTATGTGTATATATATATTATATTATTTATTTTTTTATCGCACAACCCCTTTGTCAGCAGCCCTTTGCTCTTGTTACCTGTTCTGTGCTATTCATTGTAGTATCTTATCCAATGATCTGTAATACCAGAGCTTTTTGGATGCAGCCTGTGTTACTGGTCCTTCGCTGTGTTTACGTCTCGGGGGCCCCTATGCATTAGTCCCTTTTAATTCTGTTCTCTGGCTTCCGAGAGCACCATGTCTCTTAGGAGCGGAGAGTGTCAATTTGGCAGAGAATTAACTTCCCTTTACTGACTTCCTCTATTAGAGGAGAGTGCGTCTAGCGAGCACCCCTTGCCAGGTACGTTTTTCATTTTGCAGCAATGACCTACAAGACCGAATGTTCACATATTTTGTAAAATGTCATCAGCACCCTTACATAATGTACACATCTAGGTATGAATGTTATTGGATGCTCTGCATAAGTATTACATTGAAAAAAAAATTATGGACAGAAAATTGATAAAATGTCCTGTGTATATATTGGTGTTTTCGAGCATATATGCTTAAAGGGATCCTGTCTCATTAAGCACGCTGTTTGATCTGCAGGCAGCATGTTATAGAGCAGGAGGAGCTGAGCATTGGTGGCTTCTCAAACAGCTAATCGGCAGGGTCCAGGATGTCTGACCCCACCGATCAGATACTGATGAGTAGTAAAGTCTTGGAAAGTAATTTTAAACTAGACAGAAATCTACTTCTGCCCTGATAAAACCTATCGCCGCATTGTTTATAATTTTCTACTTTCACGTCACGTGAACTCACCATCGTTTTAGGTGCCTTAGCATCTAGATCATTCTTCCAAATTTTTAGATCCGGTGTCTGTGAGAAGCAAGAGTGTGATGCTTTGCATAGCCGCGCTCTTTTTTGCAAGTCACGCCCCTTTTCCACAGGCCATGCCCCTTTAGATAGTGGCGGCTCCTGAAAGTGCATTTGACCAACACAAGACCCCAGCATGACGCACAAGAAACCTTCATAAAGCACTGCTTTCCAGGAGATTTTTGTGTCAACTCTTCAAGGTCTCTTCTTTTTTTCTGGAGACGCTGGGACATTCCGAGAGAATAGACATGTATTGCAAAGAAAAAGGGGGTCAGTCAGCACATCCCTATGCGCAGGGGCACGTTGCTATGGCTGTGAACAACACTGTAAAACAAAACATGCAATGCAACAGCTCTCTGCAAACCAAATTAAGTACAAAACTGCATAATTTCTAATGCTACAGAATAAGTGAGAGATACTTGGCAAATCATTTTGTACATTATTATTTGAGCCCGTCTGCCGCACGTCAAGGCGATCTCTGTAAGACGGGTTCCTAACACTAAATTCTACCTGTTATGTGCCTTGATGGCTACCATACAATTCAGGGAGTGTAGGTTCCACATGCATGCTGGGCCTGCTTTAATTTCTGTCATTTTTGGTGCCAAAATGGCCTCCATGATATCCAAGGAATGCAGGTATTATCTAAATTCCCTAGTCAAGGCAGAACATCTTGATCTGATACCAGCTCATAGGACCCATGTTCCTGCAGCCCCCCGCCTCTAGGAATATGCAATCATATGATCATTGATGTCTTAGTGTCTCTATATTTTTCACATACGGCTTGAGGGCCAAATGAATTTGTGACTTTCTATTTCTACACTGGTTCCCATCCTTAGATTTTTATACAGCAAATCCTTGACAACTCCAGGACAGTTTAGTCTTGGCTTTAATCTTCCTGATTTAGGAGCATACAGGGCCTTAAAAGCGGGTTTCCAGGATTTTCTGTTGATTGCCTATCTTTGTGATAGACCACTCTATATATACTGTACCTGATTGATTGAAAGATGATCTTTCAGCAAAAAAATCATGGAGCAACCTTAATTTTGATCCCCAGTTTATTTGCATGCATTGTCCATTTGAGGACATCCTGTACCTCACTGTTGGCTTCCAGCTTATGTTTTTATTGTTGCTTCCTTGGTTTCCAGCACCACAGTTGACATTTTTGGACTGTGTTCAGATCTGCATTGTGCGCCTCTGTGGGTTGTACTATTACTTTTTCCTGCCAGACTAATGCAATATGGAGCACTATTCTTGCTGTTAAAAGGATGTAAAGGTCCCAACAGGCCCCATTATAAGTCGAGAGGTTTTGGATCGATCATACCACATAGCCGTCACACCATCATGGCTTCCTTGATGTTAGTCTGTTATGATTGGAAGGTTGGGGGTGGCCTAAAGTCTTTAAATGAGTTGTGCAAGAATGGGAGGGGGCCTTTTGCAACCCAACCCCCCTATTCAATCGGACCACTCTTTCTTCTGCAGGCCAATGATGCTCCTCTAGGCTCCATCAATATCAACATCCAGTTTGACATCTCCGCAGCCAGTCACAGACCGCAGTGGTGTCTGGCTTTCCTTGCGTCATAAAAAATGGTCACATGATGCAAGGGGAGTCTGTCATCCCCACAGGCTCTGCCTGAGGAGATGTCAAACCAAACGTTAACACCCCCCCCCCCCCCCCCCTTCTCCCATCCTTGCACAACTCCTTTTAGGCAGAGATAGATTGTTTAATGTGATTTTTAGGCGACTACTAGACCGTTGTAGGACCTTTTTTTGGTCTTATATGGAATATAATCCAAAAATACTATCAGTTTTGTAGGTTGATTGGCTATCTAGCTTGTGGATTTGTCCAGCTCTTGCTTGACTTCTCATGCCATGCTCTGTTTTATTACATCCTACAAGGATAAATTAAATCTTTTCTACATAAATACTTGTTTTCAGTGAGAATAATTGAAACGCAGAGACAGCATGAGTGAATTTGTCTTTATCTGCCTTTGACGTCTGTCTCAGCCGAAGTGCATCCTGACAAGTGTTATGTGTTTTATCGGCTATTTTATTAATTCATCTACATTTACCATATGTGTTTATTGCTGCAGGAATGACGCTGCTGAGCTGTGTCCTTGAATATGATTTCCTTTGTCCTTTTCTTGCCGTTGTGATTTTATTTTTCTATTACACCCACGTTCTGTTGGCATTGTGTGGTGTGACCTTCTTTTTGTCCATTGCCATATGGAACGCAAGATAAACGGGAAATGTATTCCACCTACTGTTGTCTTGGAGGCATACAAGGCAGTGGTTCATCTGTCAAATTTCTAAGCCTGCAAATGAGGTTCTCGTCCTTTTTTTTTTACTCTTGTTATTAAACTGATTAATGGATCGGTTGTTGCCGATGTACTTGAGTGTTTGAGTAAACAAGAAGTCAAAATTGTTCCAGTAGCTTATAACTAAGATAGACAATCACCAGTTATAATGAAATCAATTACGGGAGAGCTCAGTAGAACACAATTCACAGAAGGGAAATCTTGACCACTTATGTTGGTCATTAATGTGTAGACCAGGACTTATGTCCCTGGTACCAGGTAGGAAATCTGGCTAGAAGACTGCTGTTAATGTCTAGTTTTTTGGGTTATCATCTAGTTTTTTTTTATCATTTGTTAGTTGGTGACAAACATAGCATCACAGGGACCCCCACAATCACTGGAACAGGGGCCATTGACCCCCCCTCTCTCCCCGTGCATCTTCACCACACTACCACAGTGAGGAGGAGACTGAATGGAACGACATTTGAGCGTGCACAATACCACACCATTCAAAGTCTAATGGACTGAGACAAACAGCTGAGCACTGTGCTCAGTCCTCTTCTTAGTCGAGCAATGAAGGTATTAGTGTTTTGGGACCTCCATTCTGGTTATTAGTTGAGGTCCAAGAGGTGGAGCATCCAGTGATCATATATTTATCACCTATTGTGTGGAAAACCCCTTTAATCTTTATTGAAGTCCTATTGTGTGACCACAAAAAAATTTGAAGTGCCTCCTCGAATGTTCTAAGTCAGGGATGCTCAACCAGCGACCCTCCAGCGGTTGTAAAGCTTCAACTCCCAACATGCCCTGCTGTAGGCTGATAGCTGTAGGCTGTTCAGGCATGCTGGGAGTTGTAGTTTTGCAACAGCTGGAGGGCTGCAGGTTGAGCATGCCTGTTCTAAGTAGATCTTAATATCAGTAGTAGTTTGTCGACCCCAATGTATAGACATCTAGTGTACTTTAGATGACATGATTTTTGTTCCTTGTTATAGTCACAACAGAGGGCAAGATCAGTACATATATGGTAGGTTACAATGGTGTGGTCCAAGCAATAGAACCCCAACCATGGTCAACAACAACGGGTCCCATCATTCATTTTAAGGTATAGATGAGACACCGCTCTGTTAGAATCAGTGAGTCTTCAACCATTGTTTTCCACAACTTCTGCTGTTTTTGGTGGCCAACCATGATCTTAAATCTGCATTATTTACTTATCAATATGTTGTTATATTTTATGCAGGTTTAATAAAGCATCTTCAAGGGGATCTACTTCCATTCTGGTTATTAGTTGAGGTCCAAGTGGTGGAGCACCCAATGATCATAAATTTATCATCTATTGAGTGGGGAAACCCCTTTAATGTTTATTGAAGTCTTATTGTCTGACCACTAAAAAATTTTAAGTGGCTCCTCGAATGAAGTAGCTCTCAATATCAGTAGTCAATCTATAGACATCTAGTGTACGCTAGATGATATGATGATTTTTTAGTTTGTTCCCTGTCATAGTCACAACAGAGAACAGGATCAGTACGTATTTGGTAGGTTACGGTGGTGTGGTCCCAGCAATTGATCCCCAACCATTGTCAACAACGGGTCCCATTATTAATTTTAAGGGATAGATGAGCCACCGCTCTGTTAGAATCTATGAGTCCTCAACCATTGTTTTCCACAACTTTCTCTGTTTTCAGTGGCCAACCATGATCTTAAATCTGTATTATTTTCTTATTAACAAGTCCTTATATTTTATGCAGGTTTAATAAAGCATCTTCAAGGGGATCTACTTCCCCCATTAAAGCATAGCAAGATGACTTTTCTCAGCAACCTCTCTTTTGGAATCAATGATCCTTCAATCATCGGTTTCCACAACTCCCGTTGTTTTCAGTGGCCAACCATGACCTGAAATCTGCATTAAAATCTGCCCTGATTGACATGTTAAAATGTCCTTATACCGCATGTAGGTTTATTGCTGCATCTTCAAGGAGATCTACTCCCCCCCCCCCCTCCTTCTTTAAAGCCTGGTCTTGTGTCTGAATGGCTGCTTCTCATTGATTAGTTATACGAGAAGCAGGCCAATTTAAGAGATGATCATCATTGTAATTGGAGAATGAAAATCTCTAACAACCCCGAGGCGACAATAAGACATATTTATTACAGTGTAAGTATTATGATTGAAGGAAATTGCGAAGACAACCCTTAGTCCACCTCGAAGACTCGCTGGAATCTGACAATTTCCATGATAACACTACCCAGCTGTGCTAATGTTAATGGACTTTATTGAATAAAGGATGACAAGATAACACCTAATTCAAGTATAATTTGGATCTCATATCCAGTTAAGTCCTTTTATATTAAAACTGAGATTGTTATACAGTAACTTCAGGGAGAGGTATCTCTAATTAAAATGATTCTCAACATTAACCCTTTATATTCCAGCAGTCAGATGAAAGGGATTATATGATATGTAGTATAAGGGCACTGCTGGAGCTACCGCATGAGCGCTGACGGGTTGTGGCATCTATATGAGCCTTATAGGGTCTATGGCTTGTTTATCAGCTCTGCAGAAGAAAGTATGGGTTCTGTTGTTCACATGAAGGCTTTGACGGTTAGATGAACCTTTTTGGGGCTGTGATTAACATAAAATATCATCCAATTTTTTTGGGAAAGGTCTCCTGAAAATAACCTGATCATAGATCATCTGTGTTCTTAAGAGCTGTCTGGCAGTAAGTGCTCAATTTCCCTGCAGCAGCACCACAGGAGAATTGAGGAATTACATTGTGTGCTTAGAAATCAGTAGATTGTCCACGTAACGAGCAGAAAGACACTTTTTGAAGCTACTGTCTGCTCTAGGTGATTGATGCTGTCTGCATGTTAGCATGTTAGAATTAAGTAAAATGGTGTCTGAAAATGTGTTTTACCAAACCACCCATAGTTATCCAAAATGTAATGCTAAGTTGAGGTACATAGACAATGAAGGACCCATAACAAAGGTACGACTTAGTACCTGCGTGACACCACCACGCCACTGACTGCCTGGACAGTCAGGTCTTGGCCTGGTCGTGGTGCTCCATCCCATTTCATGACTCAAGTACATTCTCTCTTTCCGTGTTAATATACATAGAAGACCCATAGCAAAGATAAAATGAGGCTTCTTTGTAGGTGCTGCTGGAAGCCACCTAATTCCTAAGCACCTGGAAAGTCGGTTCTAGTGTCTCCATCCTATTTTCTTGACCCAAGTACATTTTTCTCTTCCATGTTTTCTAACCGAACATATGAAGATCATAACCCTGTGCAGGTTCTCACCACCTTTTAAAATGTGGGAAAGACTATCCTACAATGGGCATCCTCTCTCCAGGGACTCTAGCTCTGGTACATATGCCTTTTGCTGTAAGGATTAGAGGGCTTCATACTGCCTGGGTAATTTCCCAATGTTGTGGTTGCTGGATATGTTGTGTCCTCCCTATAAAAAAAAGACCTCGACCCTTCTTCTTGTCTAGTCAGATATTAACTTGTGCAATTATGTGATCAGACGGGAAGCGAGGAAGAGTCTTTTCTGTAATGAAATTGTGGTTAATTAGAACAATCCCTTTGACACAGTTGTTAAGGTGCTTACATTTTTCTTAGCGTTGGTACGGACTAGTAGAAGTCAGGTTTGGCTGATGGCCAATATACAAATGATTTCAGGCTTAACGAGGATATCCAGCGACTAAATGGATGATATGAGAGACATTACAAGCAGTCTGGAAATTAATACAGTTTGATGTTTATGACTCTGGGGAGTTCCAGGCTCTTGATCTGTGTGAGTATATTACAGGGCACCTCCGACAGAAGGTAGAACATCGTAAGCCATCCATTCATTGAAGGACATTTCTCGGCCTGGGTTATTTTTTTAGTACCTTTTGAAGTGCGTAGGTCATGCTGTAACAGTGCGTAATTGAGAGCAGGGCTTCTTAAAGGGGTTGTCCAATCCGTAGAGCAATTTTAGTTCTCAGGCTTCAAAAACAAAACCACTTCCCTAAACACCGGAACTCCAGAGAGCTCTCTGTGCACCGGATGTGAGATGTCACATTCATTGCCCCAGCCATTCACTGGGCCCTGTGGTCATGTGCCGCTTGGGGACACGTCACTGCTTAAGGCAGTGAATGACTGCAGCAGTGTATGTGACGATGGACCGGATGTCCCTAGAGCTCCAGAAGCAGTTGAGGAGCATGGACCTGAGCTGCAGTACGCTACACAGTGGACAGACTCTTCTGCTTCTGACTCAATCCACTTTGTAACTTCCAATTCCGTCAACTGCCCGAAATAGCTGATCCGCGGGTGACAGTGATAGGGACTGGCATTATTTGCAGATTTATGCGGAATATTCTGGTATTCAAGAAAATCATGACAAAGAGATTTATTTTTCTGTGGATTGCATAATGCAGCATTGTGTTACTCTACAAAGATTTATTGTTTGTTGGAAGCACAAATACTGATTCTTAAATGAGCTGTTTTCTCTGGCGACAGCCACGCATTTCAGAGTGACAGCTTCTTAAGGATGTTTCCTGAGTAAGTCGCAGAAGCCGCCTCTCATCATTTTTTTTTTTTTGTCATTATTTTTCTTTTGTATTCTCTTTGTTTATGAACCAGATAATAATTACCATCTTCATTTTTGTATCTTCATCTGTCACTTAAAGGGGCAATCAAACCCACATTTTAAATTGCACTTTTTAAACTTATGACATGTCCACCTATGGGACCTCCACCTATCGGGAGAAGGTAGACCCCTTATCTGATCAAGCATGTTTCTGTTACTCCCATTGATACCAATACAGATTTCTGAGAACATGGTGGATGCATCCGCCGTTGGACAATGTTTTAGGATGAGCTCATCCACATATGGGACAAGTGTGGTGGGAAATGGCATTTTTGTCACGAGAGTGTCACGACCTATCGCTGTGGGTGGCTACTCACTCGGTTTCAAGAGATGGCTTCATGATCTAGGGGTGAGAATGGATTCCGGTCCAGGTTTTCCTGCTTAGGTTTGCGATCCTTTTTTATCCCATTTAGGAATCTGTAGCTTTTCCTTTCTGCTTCTCTTGTTGCCAGATATAGACCTTCTTTCCAGATCTTCTATTCTGACATCAGGTGAACAACAGTTGCTGTGGAGGTGTTGGAACTGGAGCTGTTGGATCTCCGGTTTACTCCTGTTGTTGTGGTCTCCCTTCGGGGATTGTTTATTCTGTTTGTGTAGTTTGTCCTTTCCCTGTTGTTACCCTAGGTGTCAGTGGTGAGTAGTAGTGCTCCCACTGCCCTACTCACCACCTAGGGCTTCTTCCAGGGTAAGTCAGGGACGAGGCACGTGATCGGCTTACGGGTTAGCAGCCCGTCTAGGGACGTCAGGGCAGCCAGGTGCCAGGTAAGCCAGGGGTCACCACTCCTCCCTCTCCCTAGTGGAAGGGTACTCCTCTTCCCTCCCCTCTGCGCCACACATCTGTTACCTGCCATCTCACACGTGATAATTATGTTTAGCATTAGGGCCACTGCCATAAAGACTCTGGACATGATAATATCAGGAATGTCTGCTTGTCACTTGTGGGCAAAGAGGAATAACTGGAAGAGGTGATCTGTGATCTTCCAAGCATCCATCACTTCCACTTCAGATCTTCTGTGTTGGTATGTGTGATCTAAATACAAAGACTGTTAGGGCTCTATTCACATCTATGTTGAAGGCGCTGCTTAGAGTCTCAATCACATTGGACAGGAACAAAAAGCGCTTTCGGTTACAATGATGAACACCATCAGAGTCCCAGTAAGTAAAAATGAAAGGCTCCTCAAATTTTAAGGAAAAAATGAAAATCTTCCCTCACCACCAGGACTATCCTTTGTGACGTGAATGCATTTTACATGGGCTTCATGCACCCATGTAATAATGATCCCCCAAATGATTCATAATCACTGATTTCATCATACCCAACACTGCATCTCTCCGCATGACCTAGTTGGCCATAAATGCTATAAAATAAAATGGGGAGTGCCACACACATGCCCGTTAAAATCTCCACCACCTGTGAAGGACCTCCTTTCTGCTGACTCTAGGGCCTCTTGCACACGACCGTGTGCTGGCCGTGCCTGTGCTGCGGACCGCAAACTGCGGTCTGCGATGCACGGGCAGCGACCGTGGGGCAGCCGTATGCTTTTTGCGGACCTAATTACTTGAATGGAGTCTGCGATCCGTCTGTTCCGCAAAAAAATAGAACAAGTTCTATTTTTTTACGGAACGGAACCCCACGGAAGCACTCCGCTGTGCTTCCGTTCCGTGCTTCCGTTCCGCACTGCATCTCCAGATTTGCGGACCCATTCAAGCGAATGGGTCGGCATCCGTGATGCGGAATGCACACGGCCGGTGCCCCGTGTATTACAGACCCGCCGTATGTGGGGTGGAATATAGCCACGAGAGCACTACGGTCGTGTGCAAGAGGCCTAAAGGTGGAACAATCAATATCTGTGTTGGGAACCTCTTTTTCCTATGCATTCCTAATAATTTTAATGTGGTCTTGATGCCAATGTGGAGATATCCAAAGGTGATTACACTAGGGTAATAAAGTAAAATCCTTATGAATGGTGAATTCCATGAACAGTACAAAATGTCCATATTATGTAGTCAAATGGGGGAACCAGGGCCGTTTTTTATTTTTACTTTTCTCTATTTTTCTAGAACCACAATGGGTAAACAGAACAGCAAACTTGCCCCAGAGGTGATGGAAGATCTGGTGAAGAGCACAGAGTTTAATGAACATGAACTGAAACAGTGGTATAAAGGTTTCCTTAAGGACTGTCCAACCGGAAGACTCAATCTTGATGAGTTTCAACAACTCTACGTAAAGGTAGGCCAACTCTATGTATGAGTCACGTTTCCTGTCTTTCCCACCAGAGATAGATCGGTTAGTCATCCACATGAGACATGGTGTGATCTGAAACCAAACGAGTGGCTTTTAAGAACCTCAAGGAACATTGTGCCTGACTTCAGAAATACGTCATCTTCCACTTGAATGGCTGTTAGTTTTCAGCAGTTCACTTACAACACTCAAGATGTTCTGGACAAACTTCTCAGATCAAGATTCTTATTAGTGCGTGTGTGTTTCAGACTTTCTGTCTGTATATACCTTGTCTATATTATCTATTTGCAAAGCCCAATGGTATATTTTCTTTGCAGTCCAATTAGTCATTCATGTTGCCTTATTCATGTTTCTTGGCCTCTTTTTAATTTTAAGGCCCACTGAAACTTTCTCTAACATCTTGCAGGAACCTTCTCATATCTTCTCTGTTTTTCATCCAAAAATCTTGCAGTTGTCATGTAACTTTTCCCCCCATAGTGAAGCCCTGAACTTGTGAGATAGACACTATTTTACAACCATAAGTCCTCATGGAGCCGTAGCCTCAAAGGGCCACATGAGCATCATAGAAAGAGGTCCCCCTCTCAGGACCCCCCTGTATGTGCCAAAGCATAGAGACACTCCGTAGGAGAATCTCCCACCCTGGCCGCCCCAGCACATTCATGCATTACATGGACTATTATTTGTCAGTACCTGTAGGGCCGATATATGCCTAAAATCAGCTTTCCCCAGCTAATACAAGCTGCCTTCACTTTTGAAAAGGGATGTCACGAGACCACTACTTAAAGAGCACCTGTCATTAGGATCGACCTATTAAATCAGGCATACGGCCTGGTAGGGTTGTGAAAATGATACCTGTCTTGTGAAAATAGGTTTTGGCATTCCTGAGAAAAAAATACTTTAATTCTTTATGCAAGATAGAGCTTTGTTGCACCGAGAGGCGTGGCCAGGTTCCTTGGTGCACCAAAGTCCTTATTTAAATAAAGAATAAAAGTCTTTTTTTTTTTCCTCAGGACTGCCACAACCAATTTTTACAAGACAGATGTTGTAATCAGCAGGGTCAAACCCTACCAGGTCGCATGTGTGGTTTAATAGGGTCGATCCTGCTGACATCTGCTCTTTAAAAATCACAACAAAGTGACAAGTTGAATGCAAGTTATAGTTATTAGAATCTTTGTAGAAAACCCATGTTATATATATTACATAAATGCACGTTCCAGAAAAGGTATTGATCCATACATGTAAATTGGGTTGTCCGTCACTGTAACCAATCAGATCATTGCTTCTGCTTTCTTTCTAGCACTTAAAAGGGGTTATCCCATGACTAATGTAAAACATGAAAATCATGCATCATATAGAACATGACAATCTATTTCTAACAAAGCTAGAACCAGCCCTGTACCTCACATGGATCCAGAGATCTCCACATTCATTGCTCTGCTAGATTTATACCAAGCTGACAGCTCAGGAGGAGTGTCCTTCCTGCCTCAGATATCTCCATATCACAGCTCAGGGGGCGTGTCCATGCTCTCCCAATCACAGCTCAGGAGGCAGTTGAAGAATGAAACTGAGCATGTGCGGTCATCTCAGTAAGCAGGACAAAGAAATAAGAAAAAAAACTAACAGCAGGTGGCGCCATACAGATACATTTTATTGAATAACTCAGCGGCTATACAAAATGTATAATTGCATGCAATTACAAAAGTATTCAGATCCAGGTGCTGGTTTGAAAGCTGTAGAATATTTTTCGTGGGACAACCCCTTTAAGTAATACAAGCTGGAATCTGATTGGCTTCTAAGGGACACAATTATATATTGTTTTGTATTTGTGTCTTCAGTCTTCTTTATACATGAGGCCCATTGAGACGAAACCCAGTATGGACTTTAAGGGACGTTACTGGACTGTTTTCTATAATGAATGGTGTTGATGTCATTTTTAAAAATACAGATTGCGTACGGAAAATGCAATCCGCATTTTTGCAGAACAATAGACTTGAATGAGACCACGGACCGCATTTTGCGGACAAGTATGGGACATGTTTTATCTTTTATGCGGACATACGGAAGCAGATAGCACACGGTGTGCTATCCGTGGATTTTGCGTTTTCATAAAAATTAATGGGTCTGTATCTGATCTGCAAAAATGCGGAAAGATAAATGTAGTCGTGTACATGGGTCCTAAGAAAGATTAACACACTTTCCAGTCTTAAAGGGTAGCATTAAGACATTTGGGCTTCATAGAGGGACTAAACCTAATGAGCCACGCCTGTTCTGTTAGCCGTAGACATAGACTGCCATTGATCTGAAACTACTTTAGGTTTACAAAGTTCTGGCCAAATCAGGTTTCCACAAGCAAAATGAGCTAAATGGGCTTTAAAGGGGTCTTCCGAGATATTTTAACATGACCTGTTCTCGGGATAGATAATCAATATCTGATCGGCGGGTGTCCGACCCTTGCTGACCAGCTGTTTAAGAAGGCACCGGTGCTCGCAGTAGCACCGCGGCCTTCTCCAGCTTTCCCTAGGCCATATGACGTCATGTTCATTGGTCACGTGGCCTAGCTGCAGCTCAGCCCCATAAAAGTGAATGTGGCTGAGCTGCAATAACAAGCACAGCCTTTATACAATGTACGGCGCTGTGCTTGTTGAGCAGAGAGAGGGTCGCAGCACTATTGCGAGCACCAGTGCCTTCTCAATGGCAGGGGTCCTGGGTGTCGGACCCCCACCAGATATTGATGACCTACTTAGAGGATAGGTCATCAGTTAAAATATCTCTGAAAACCCCATTAATATGAAGGCGGGGGGGGGGGGGCACTGATGAGACAACCCCTTTAAACAGCTTATCACATGGGACCACATTACATTTTACTTTCGAGTATAGGTAGTCAAAATAGATGGTAAATTGATGGTCTCTTTAAGCCTCCTCTTCTCGTGGGTGACATTTTGGCAGGTGTTCTAGATCCTGATGGTGTCCGCAGCTATTTCTCAACAAACCAGTCATAGGTAATCGTATAGCTTAGTAATTTGCAAATAGGCTCTTCATGGCTGTTCTGTAATTTTGAACATCTGCCATATCTATTCATAGATGCACAGATGGATCCATGGATTTTACCACTGAATAACTCGTTATGGATATTTTGAGATGCGGGTTGCCCACATGCCTCAGTACTACTGCCCACACTTTGTACGCCGTATAACACATTCTTGCTTGTTTTACTTTAGTTTTACTCTTTAAAGGGGTTGTCCACTTTGGACAAATCCTTTTGGGGATCTCCCAACGATAAACTGGTCACAGGGTGTCCTGCTGCCAGAACCTCTATTAAACAGCTGGAAGTACTGGGTTGTGTTTAATTTCCCTACAGTGCCTCAACAGGTAAATTGGGGCATTACACGGTATCTGATGACATGAGGAGACTGTCTATGTAAGATATGGATGTGCCGGGTACCTAAGACCAAGAGATGTTACTTGTAGCCATTTTGTCTTCTGGCTAATACGTCCTGAATGGTGGCTTCTTCCTGTTTCTTAAAGGAGCTTCCCCACCTTGCCGTTTCAGTGGCCGAGATGGGACTAAGCGCTGGCCATGGAGTCACAATAAAAGCAAAGCTTGCTGTCCTTCGCTGTTTGCCTAGCTCCCATTCCCTGCTATGGGAGTCACTAAAACAGTGGAGTGCCGGCCACATTTCTGTAACTCTGGCTACTGTGGCCGTGGATACAGCAAGATGGGACAACCCATTAATAAGGTATTTGAAAGTCACGCAAAAAGAAGCCATCAATGATGCTGTCTACAAGACCTACCTACCGGTCCCTCCGTTTACTACCATTCAGATGCACCATTTTGGCAAAAGTCCGCAAATTATGGATCCACAAAACACGGATACCGGCTATGTGCATTCTGCACTTTGCGGAACGGAATGGTCGGCCCCTAATAGAACAATCCTGTCCTTGTCTGTAATGCGGGCAAGAATAGGACATGTTCTATAATTTTGGGACGGAACAGACACGCGGATGCGAGCAGCACACGCGGACGGAACAGACACGCGGATGCGGGCAGCACACAAAGTGCCGTTCACGTCTTTTGCGGCCCCATTGATGTGAAAAGGTCTGCATCTGACTTGCAAAAAATGTGGATCGGATGTGGGCCTAAACCTCGGTCATGTGCATTGAGCCCGTAGGATGAGGTCTGCGCCTTGTCATAAATTACACACCTCCTCTGGCACACAGGGTCCTATCAGAACCAGCGCAGCAGACTCGATTGTCCAGAAATGACCCAAAATAAACAAGTTTGCCAATTATTATAATGACTTTACTCATTTAAAATTTGAAGCACACGTGAGAGCTTCAGTGTTAGTAGTTCTGCGGACATTTTGCTAGCTTGTACTTTTGTAGATAGGATATGTTCTGGTAGTGCATTGCTTTTCTGCCTCATTTTTTATGTCGTTGACAGCATTGCCTTAATTCCAAGGACATTACAATGTTTTTCTGGCTTCACATCAGACATCTGACCACTTTCCATCCTTTAGAAACACTAAATAAAGCTTTGAAGGTGAAGGCCTTTATTCCTGTCTGGATACCCTGGTAAACAAGCATATTGTGAAGTAAGGAACATGTACTGGACTCAAGCAAGCATGTATATACAAGAAAGGGGCCCATTATTCCATTAACATAGATTAAAAGGGTTATTTCTGATGTTGGTTTATAGCACCACCCTTCCTTTATCTTTGGATTGATTCACCTCAGCCCTTGTGCCTTTTATGCACACGTTTTCACTACCCTTTAAAATAATGCATAAGGCACCCCCTCTGTGTTATGCCGCATGACTCACCTGCACCCTCACTCCTGTGATCTGGTGGTCCAGACCTGCTGGCCTTCCACTCCTTTCCTGCTAGCCTGGCCGCTGTAGTAGCTGGCTGGTTCTCCTTGCGGGTCTGCTCCTAGTCTTCTAGTATCCTGCAAAGATGTGCTGTTTTACACTTGTTTTCCCTTGTACTGACTACTGTCTGTTTCCTGGATTTGACCTTTCTTTGCTTGACCTGACCTCTGCCTGTTCTCTGTTCTGACCTTGTCCTCATATTTTTTTTTTTTTTTTACCGAATCGCACATACTCTGCCTATCCTGACCTCAACCAGTTCCTGACTAGAGTTTTCCCTGATCCCTTGGTGTTCCACACTGTTGTCTCTTGATCCCAGTGGGTCAGCAGAAACTTGATCAAAGGCTACTCCAAGAGGTAGCAGCCTGGTGGTTCCCCTGCAGCAGAGTCCAGATCCCTATATAGGAGTTAAAGGGTGAATATCATGGGGACTACTTGGATAACGCTCTTGAGAGTAGCCGCCTGACAAATCTGTTCAAGTGAAACACCCACTTCATGACACTCTGCCTAGGGTCCCTGCATGGTCTACTTCTTTGACACTGGAGCTGTTGACCAGTGTAATCACCTCAGTAGAACACATTGGACAACATGTCACCTGAAGCTTACATACTACAGTGTGTGTTTTATTGCATATGTTGGAGGAAAGGACGTGGAGAAAAGTATTTATTCACAGTGGGGTTTTACAACGCGTTTCAAGGTATCCCGACATCTTCCATGCCACAAACATCTCAAATGCAGGTGTCACTCACCTTGTCTTTTTTTGTCCACCAATGTCACTAACATTAAATAGTGCTGGTATCTTAGTTAGCCGGGAAGAGGAAGATGATAGCCAAGACCTAACACCAATGTGAGTAAGGAGGAGGACCAGCAGGAGGACAGAGTTTTTTTGTTTTAACTCAGTTCATACTAGCTTCATGTGATTTTATAGGTCGTTGAACACCACAAGGAATTTTGGCAAAATACAAAAGTGAATTCCGATTGAGTGTTTTGGGCAGAAATTCTCTCTCCGCACTCCTCTGCATTCCGATCCAGTCAGCAAAACTATGTCCATGATTATCTATCAGATTTTTGGAGAGCATTAGTGCCTAGTCCTGCTCCCAGCCTAATATTTTTAGAGTAAAGCACATAGCATTTGTATTCTGCCTTGTATAACACCAACCAATGACAAACTACACAATGAACACTGAGTCTACAAGCCACCGAAAGGTCAGATACTGTAAATTGACAGGTTTATAGGCCTACATGCTGGAAGCCGTTACATTTTCAAAATGCAAAGGACTGGTTTTAATTTTTGGTGTTTTTTTTCTTCATTTTTTATGTATTCTGTAAAAAAAAAAAGTTTAATTTACAGTAAAAAAAATAATTTTTTTTACAGGATTATTTAGCAAAGAAACAGGAAAATTTAAAGGGGTTTTATGTCCCTTTTTAACTAGCCCTCGACAGTTTATTTCCAGCTGGGGTATGGATTGAGTCATGTGTGCCGCTGCAGCCAATGACCGGCCTCAGCAGTGATGTGTCTTCAAGTGGAATGTGACCTGGCGGTGACATGCCGCTTGGGGACACATCATTATTGAGGCCAGTCATTGGCTGCAGCAGTGAACATGACCCCATCCATACCTCAGCCAGAATTAAATAGCCCAGAGAATAGAAGATTGTTGAATGGAGCCAGAGCGCCAGAACATGGGGAGCAGGTGATTGTAGGCGCAGCACGCTCTGGGGGCTAGTAAAAAAAAGGCAGTAAAACTGGAAAACCCGTTTAAGGACGTGTGTCATAGAGGCAAACCATTTGACTGCTATGGGGCTCCTGTTGAGAGGGGCCCAGTCTAGATTGGTTCCATCCCCTTTGCTGAGAGGACAAACAAGTCCCACGACCTTGTGTCTTGGGTGGCATTACCCATCAGAACTCACAAAGAGATTATCATTAATTGAATGGATGAAGTAAGTCAGTGATGATCATGGTTCACAGCTCCAGCAAACCAAACGGACATGGAAGTCATCCTTACCATTGCCGTAAAGGAGGTATAACTTGTAATCCATTCATGTGGACAAACCAGCAGTAATCCCTCTGTGCATTTTGTTTGGAGGTGACGGTAGTGACCTGGGATATTGTATGTTTGTAGGCTCTTTTTAAATTATTTTTGTCATCTTTAAAGGGGAAATCCACCATAATAGCGGGGGAGCACAGAGCTAAGCAAGGGGTTTATACTCCTGTGCCGTAGTCATGTAGTAGCACAAGCTCCCCCCCCCCCCCCCCCATTTATTAAAATGGGGAAAATATGCACAAAATAAAACTACATGTAAAAAACATAATTTTACACGCATGCCGATGATTGCAGTGTTCGCATTAACATTCATTTTGGCCGATCATCGGCCCAGTGGTCAGCAGACAAACGGCCAAACACTCATTTGTCAAACTCATCAGATCTTTTATGCATAAATAAAAATAATCGTTTGTGGGCAGCATATCTCCTCAACTATGCAGGGAATGTGCTTTTTTTTAGGTTGTGAAATTTAAAACATGCATTTTTAGGGCTCATGCACACAAACGTATTTTTATTTTATTTTATATTTTTTGCGGACCATATGTGTAACCATTCATTTCAACGGGTCCGCAAAAAAATAAAATAAATAAGTTCCGCAAAAAAATTATGGACAAGGATAGGACTGTTCTATTAGGGGTCGGCTGTTCCGTTCTGCTAAATATGTAATGCACACGGACATCATCCGTATATTTTGTGCGCAAAACACATACGGTCATGTGCATGAGCCCTTACTGTGTTTTTTAAACCCTATAGAGAAGTCGGTGGAAAAAAGCATCACACCCAAAGCGATGAAAGGCAACAAAAAAGGCTGAAAACGTTTTTGTATGCAGCAAAACCGCTAATGAAGCCTGCTGTCAAAAAAGCCGCAAAACAAGAGCTTCGAAAAACATTTTAGAAAAGCTGCGTCACATATGGCACATTTTTCTGGCATGGATTTGGCCTCAGCAAATCTGCTGCAAGATGCACATCTATTAGGGCTCATGCACACGACTGTTGGGTGTTTTGTGGTCTGCAAAACGCAGATACCGGCCGGATCCTTTATAGAACAGTCCTATATTTGTCTGTAATGCGACAATAGGACATGTTCTATTTTTTGGCGGAACGGACATGATGACACAGAGTCATTTTACGTTTTTTTTGTAGCCCCATTGAAGTGAATGGTTCTGCTTACGGACATAAAAAAAAAAACGGAACAGACACTGAAAAAGAAAGTGTTCGTGTACATGAGCCCTTATATGTGGATTTGATGCCAACTTGGTGTTTACATTGCAAATGGTGAAATCTACAGCAGTAAAACCGCATGTAAATCCACAACAAAAATCTGCATGCAACACATGGTGGCTACGCTGCAGCCAAATCCGTGGTGGAAAAATTTGCCTTGCATCAATTCCCCCTTCAAGGGCAGTCCCGAGCACAAAACCCTTCACTATGTTATACATATTCCCTAAATAGGATTAATATAGAAGCATTGACACTACGGTAATGATAAAATTCACTGACGACATCTGTGACCATGTTCACATTAGGGTAGTGTCGAGTGAACCTGCCAAGAATGGTCTAATGTTGGGTGCAGTGATTCATTTTTTGCCCAATCTCTTCTCCTGGGAAAGCAGCAGAAGCTTTCTCCCCTCTCCCCCCCTTAATACACATATGCTTTTGACCAAGCCATATGAGTATGTATATGGTGAAGCCGGGAGGGAGGTGGGAGACATGGCTGTCGGCTCATAGCTATTGAATGTGTGTGGCCGCCCATCGGGAACCGGCAAAACTTTGTGTATTGTGTTAATTTACTAAAAACTGAGAATGTGCAAACTCAAGAGACGCAAGAGGGTGAACAATAAAATATGTCATGGCTTCTCTGTCTCTCCTCTTTCACTAGGGGTAGAGGATGGGGCCTAGACTTCAGACCTCCTGACCTTCACCAAATGATGGACTTCTTAGGTCATTCCTTTAGACCTAAGTCGTTGCTGTTTGCCATAGTTCCTTTTATTTGATTTAGCCACAAAGGTATTATGGCTGAAAAATTACAGGAATATGCCCCCAACGTCTGAGAGTTGCAGGTCCCACTTCTGGGACCTGCAGCTATCCTTAGAACGGAGACCACAAAGTGTCGGAGGGCGCACCCCGCGTTCGCTACCACCATATATTCATTTCTTTGGGAGTGCCAAAAATATCTGAGTGGCATGCTCAGCAATTTTCAGAAGTCAAAAGATACAAATACCCTTAAATACAGTATGGCTAATCAATTTCTATGTTGCCCCTAGGGGTACAGCTGCCAGCTTGCGGTAATAGTTAAAATGCACTTAAAAACTGTGTAACACTGGCGCTTGTACTTATAAGTATATATCTAACTGTCGCTGCGGAACTGCTGCAAAATTGCTATTGCTGCAAGTAATCTAAAACATCAAAAGATACAAATTGGTCCCGCGCGACCTGGAACCCGCACCTATTAAGGCACCTTAGGGGAATACGTGCATACACAGCATTAAACCAAGTATGTGACTTACTGAGGCTTAAAAGAGTCCCAACAGAACAATATAAAGGAGAACTAAAAGAACTGATATATAAGGGTAAAAAATAAGGTATATTGAATGAAAAGGAAGCTGAAATCATAGGGATTAAATGCCCAAAAATTGCAGCCTTCTACCATAACCCCAAGATGCATAAAAGTATAACTGTGCCGCCTGGCAGACCTATCGTTTCTGGCATAGGATGCTTGACTAGTAATCTATCTAGGTACGTGGATTACAATCTGCAACCTTGTGCCCAGATGTTGCCAACGTACCTGAAAGATACCAAACATATCCTGCAGATAATAGAATGGAAGCCACATTACATCATAGGCACGCTTGATGTAAAATCGCTTTATACTGTGATAGAGAAGGTAAAGGGGTGTGAAGCTTTGAGGAGAACTCCCAAAAGATCACATTGATTATATAGGGGAATGTATTCTTTTTGATTTACAGAAAAACTATTTTCTTTTTGAGGATAATTTTTATTTGCAAGCATGGGGTACCGCAATGGGGACGAGATTCGCTCCGGGGTTCGCCAATCTATACGTGGGGCAATGGGAATTGGAACAGGAGGCCATTCACCCCAATGACGAATCTCGTCCTCTGGAAACGGTTTATTGATGATGTGGTTTTTATTTGGAAGGGAGAGGGGCAGATGAATTGGATAGATTTTTTTTGTGAATGAAATAAAAATGATTTTTATCTTGAGTTTACACCCTCCTGTAGCACACAAGAAATTACCTTTTTAGATTTAACAATCTATATAGAGAATAATAAAATATGCACTAGGACATATAACAAACCTGCTGATGCTAATAGTTTCATTTCACATGAAAGTTGTCATCTCCCGCAGTGGCTGGAGTATATACCTAAAAGCCAATTCATGCGGATTAAAAGAAATTGCACCAAAATGGAAGATTATGAAAGGGAGGCAGATGCATTACAGCAAATATTTGAGTTAAAAGGCTATAATGGTGACAGGTTGATAGAACAAAAACATTGATAGGTGAATTAGATCGACATGATATGATTAATAATAAGATAACTAGTAAAATAGTGGAGAGAAAGAATGAGGGGGTGGAAATAGTAATACCGCCAATTATCACACAATATAATTGTCAAACTAGAATATATATATATATATATATATATATATATATATATGGTAATATTGTTAAAAACATTGGGATATTTTGAAAGATAATAGGTGAATATATACCTAATGCACCTAAATTTATATATAAGAATGGCAAAAATGTAGGGAATATGGTGGCATTGACAAATAGATGCATAAACACACAGGCGACCAATGTAAGAACAACAAACCAACTACTGAAAGGATCTTTTCCATGTGGTATGTGTGCGGTATGTAGAAAATTGAGGATAACTAGAAAAACAGGAGAAGTTACACAAATAAAAAAATGCTGATGGAACATATATGCATATATGATATAGGTGACTATATGACATGCAGTAGTCGAGGAGTCAACTATTCGTTGACCTGTCCATGTAAGAAAATATACATAGGACATTAGGTAGAAGAGTGGGGGAACATATCTATAATATTCATAGAAAATATGATGGTCATCCATTATCTGGTCACTATAAAGAGAAACATGGGGGACAGAGCAAAGGAACATTGTTTAGTGGACTTGGAATAGTAAAGGGAGACTATATAAAAATAATGTCAAAAGCAGAAACGCGTTGGATTTTGAAGACACTGATACCAGCAGGGTTACATTCAGAAATTGAACTATTTGCATTTGAATGAGAAAATGAAGCAGGTTGAGTATGACATGGTGCAAGGTACATTAGGGGTTAAAATGGGATGGGAGGAGGTGCCTTAATAGGTGCGGGACCTATTTGTATCTTTTGATGTTTTAGATTACTTGCATCAATAGCGGTTTTGCAGCGGTACCACATCGACAGTTAGATATATACTTATTAGTACAAGCGCCAGTGTTACTTAGTTTTTAGGTGTATTTTCAGAAGTCCCATAGAATTAATCAGACGAGCACCGTGCAAGCGCAGCCACCGATCCAATCACTTCTGTGGGTCTTTACTTTGTAGAAATCTGATAAAGAAAACTGTAGACGTTGTGCAAGGTCTGGAGGTAGTACGTCTCCCAATACCAGAGAATTGGGATCTTATTTCTGGCAGGTTTCCAAAGACAACGTTTCGACCTTCCACGCTCAGTGACTCAGCAACGTACTGTATACTCAGTGTCTGTGTCTTGTTAGTTCAGTATTGGCCGTGCTGTTTCATCAGAAAGGTCTTAAGAATTTGTTGCGATCGTACATCAACCCAGCCTTCAGTTTCTACAAATCCTAAGATGTATAGTGGTCGGTGCAGGTTTCCCCTCTATAAAATACTGTACATCCTCTGTATTCTGTTACTAAGTGGATCAGAAGTGGATGACTAGTATGTGGGTTCTAATTAAGACTTGGAAAAGTACACACAAGAGAGTCAGAAAATAATAATAGTCTTTGGTAAACAGAGCATTCAGTCTGGTTTATTCAATGACGACCTAGATGCAGCTCTCCACCTACGTAAATGATTCAGGGATTCAGAATTGAAATGAGTGAGTCTGTTGTATTCCGCTCTTTGTACTCTCATGTCAGTGACTCATCCCCAAGACATCAGTTTAGTTTTCTTCTCCAGTAAACTCTGTCACTACGTGCGCAGTCCCAGGATTGAAATAACATAGACATGGAAAGTATCCAGGTCCGTGTATCTATAGTGGGGACAGAGATAGCAGTCACACTCGGGCCCTGGGTCTTGAGGGGTCCCAAAAACTTCCACCACCATTATTATAAATGGTAGGTAGGGTCCCTGTTACATATTTTGCTAAACGGTGCAAGACATGTAGTGTTCCATGGTGGCCATTCAGATTCCTGGGTCTGGCAGAGCAGGAGCAGATGATACTTTTCGGCTCTCTGTTGTGGTTCGTAGAAGGGGTTGAGGAGTGGGGGATGCTTCTCTAAACATCCGCCTGCCCTACTAGGACAGATTGGAAGGGTTTGTTTTGGTGAGAATACGCCTTTAAATCAATGTTCATTAAAAAAAAATAGTATAGTTAGTGCACACCACCTTTTTGGGAACTTTTATTGTCTTCCAAAGATTTAATGAGTTGTTTTTGTTTAGTCCAAGACATTGATTTCTGCCACTCACTGTCCTGTTTTTCCTGCGCCCAGCACCTTGGCATCCCTCTTGCACTGCGGCCCGGTGCTGCCGGGCTCTGCCATGTCCCTGTTGCCAGGTCTCATCAGCCAGGTACCAGGCTGCACCCTCACACATGTTGTCTCCCGGCCCTTAAAGAGTTATCACAAGCCAAGGTCCACTTGACCATCCAATGTTCGCCTAGGCTTCTGACTGATTCCTGTATTCTGCTAAGGTGTCCTGCTTAATTGTATCCCTGACTTCTGATCCGGTTCGTCCTTTGACCTCGTTACCTTTCTTCTGTCCATCCTGATTTCCTGCCTGGTTACTTTGCTGCCTGAACTTCGCCTATCCTGACCATATTTTCTGGCTACTGATTTTTGTTCTGCATCCTACTGGTTTTTCCTAGCGGCATGTCAGCTGTTCCTAGCGGAGGCTATGCCAATAGTTGCGTCCAATAGGTTCCCTGCAGCAAAGTCCAGACCCCTGTACAGGGATTAAAGGGTAAATACCGGGGAATCCTTTAGATTTGACTCCCTATTTTAGCCCCTAGTCAAATCTCTTGCAACACAGTGGGGTCCACACCTGCTAGTAAAACCATGATGCTGTCCATCCAGTTACATTTATGGATAACATGACATCCCTGGTCTTGACCCTTCCATGATTACACCTTACTAAGGTGCCTCTATATCCAAGTCAGTAGATTGTATTGACTGTGGCCCTTACTTTCTAGAGTGGCTGCCTCCATTATGTCTATAGGATGCCTTTAATAAACTCAGATTCTCCATCTCTTTCTCTCTTTGTACTGACATGGTAAATGCTGTGCGCTGCATTGGTATTTTCCGATTTCTCTTTTCATCTGCTGACCATCTGCAGTGTGTTGTAGCAAGATGGTGTTTGCACAGTCCGTTGCTCATTTCAATGGCGTTACCTCCTATAAAATAAGCATCAGTGATGTTACGAGAGCCAAATATAGCAGTGGGCAGGAAATGGTAAAACTAGCAGACTTAGGAACCTCGATCCTTCTGATATTGTGCGTCCAAAATAAACCGAGACATTTTAAAAATGAATACTGAATTTACACCGCACGATGTTACAGCCGATTGTCAGGAAGGAAGCGTTCCTTCCTGACAGTCGGCTGCTCGTTCAGTGAAGGAGACCGCTGCCTTTACATTAAGAATAATTGTTTCTGGGCAGCAGATCACGGTTTAGACTGCACAATTTGCTGCCCAGAAATGATGATTGATGAGGCTGCATGAACGACAAAATCAGCGTTTCGCTCATTCATTGGGTGAGGCACATTTAAATTGGCAGATTGTCGAGAATGAGCGTTCACAGGAACAGTCGTTCCTGATAATCTGCCCGAAAATCGGGCAGTCTATATCCACCTTTACTGACTTTGCACAGCTCTTCATGACCCTGTAGGATCTACATGTTAAATAACTACTAAATTATCTCAAGAGGAACCTCCCATCAGAGGATAACTAACAGTTTAGATTAGAGCTTCCTGTCTTCAGTCTTACAGTATGGTTTCTACATTGTAGCAGCCTGTACCAAGCCTGAATTTCGTCCTTGTAAAATGATGTGTTGACTTAAGAACCAGGATTTAGGTTTTGGGGGTGGTTTACCCCTTTCATTCCCCAAAGCAATTCTTTATATTCGCTATATTGCTTGTGACAGTAAATTAAGTGACAGTAATTGTCTTCAAAACAATCAGTGGTGAATGGAAAAATATGACGTAGGCTAGATCTGCAAGGCTTTGTGTAGCCGAGGTATCCTGATCCCACATCTCAACATAATGGAAGTGCATGTTGCAACCCCCTGTTGCTCGAGATCCAGCAGGTTTGTAATTCCGGTGACTTTCGCATCATGGACGTGGCAACTTGTGGATCACAACCCAACTATATTAACTTCCATTATGTTGTGATGTAGCATCACGATCAGTTCAGTGAAGTCAGTAAGCCAAAAACCCGACTCTGACTCCTACATTTTATCACCCTCCGATTCCACCCAAAACTGGCTTCGACTCTGACGCCATAGCCCTCATCACAATATTGTGTCGCACGGCCAAAGTTGCCATGTAGCCCTAGCCTAAATGGCAAACTAGTTCACTCCAAATTACGGGACAGTTTAAACAATCCCCCACCCAGTCCCACCTGGGAAGATCCCCTTCTGCATCCATGTGTTGGTAAGTCGTTTATAACCTACTCAAGTGCCACCAGCCATGAACACATCTATTTTTTTTCACAGACAAAGGAAAACATTTAGCCTATTTTTAATGACTGTCCTAAAATTTCTGGACGGTTGGCAACCCTGTATGTTATGTTTACAAAAAGATTGCATTGCAGCTTATTTTGCATGATTATACAGCAGTGGCCAAGCCTCTGTATACAGGCAGGTGCCATGTCCGTGTTCACATTAGTCAAAATCCCATCTCTTCTGGCATCATCATTTCGTTGCCTATCTGACATATGAATGATGCCCAAGCTTGTTAAGCATGTATACTATGAGAGCGTTTGGAGAGGCCACTTGAGTGATCAGAGGCGACAGCCTGCCAGTGACAGCTGCTTCATTGCCTCCACTTGAATATTGTCAATGTTAAAAATACATTGAAAGGGAAGTCGCTTCCAGAATGATTTCCATTCCCTGCCGAGGCTTAGGCCGTCAATAGTGCCTGCTGTCTGTGTATTACTATGCTGTGTTGATAGTTTTTTATATGTTCAAGGTATACACCAAACATACTGTACCGATGCCTGCAACTGCATGTGCCCCCCATTGACAGCTTATGTAGAGAACGGTATACTGTGCAGTATATTTTGTTATTCTGCACACATAATAGTTAAAGGGGTTATCCCATGATTAATGTAAAAAATTAAAATCAGACATCGTATAGTACATGACAATCTCTATCTAACAAAGCTACAACCAGCCCTGTACCTCACATGGATTCATAGATCTCCCCATTCATTGCTCTGTTAGATTTATATCAAGCTGACAGCTCAAGGGGAGGGTCTTTTCTGCTGCAGCTCACGGGGCGTGTCCATCGCCTCCCTATCACAGCTCTGGGTGTGTGTCCATGCTCTCCCTATCACAGCTCAGGAGGTGTGCCCATGATCTCCCTATCACAGCTCAGGGTGTGTGTCCATGATCTCCCTATCACAGCTCAGGAGGCAGCTGAAGGATGAAACTGAGCATGTGCGGCCTTCTCAGTGAGCAGGACAAAGAAATAAGAAAAATAACAAACAGCAGGTGGCGCTATACAGATGCATTTTATTGTATAACTCACTGGCTATGCTAAATAATCAGATCCAAGTGCTGGTTTGAAAACTGTAGAATATTTTTGGTGGGACAGACCCTTTAAGTTTGCTTTTAAATAAAGCCAATGCATAATGCCCGAATATGTGCCAAATGGACACTGTATCGGTATACATCAGACCCATGATATCCTATGAATATGTGTAGTGAGAGATTTTATTGGCATATTCAACATACCGTACACCAGAAGTGGACTGGCCATAGACGGAACAGGGAAAGTTCCTGGTGGGCGGATGCCCAGGGGGCCACTTGAGCCCTTCTCGTGGCCGTTGACCAGGTACACCTGATGCTTTCCTGAATTCAGTTGCATTGCCGTCCCCAGTGAGGGTGGTGGTATTTTGTGCTGCATTTTAGTATTTGGTTCTGCTGGAGCGGTATTTCGTGGTGCACTACAGTATTGCTGGCCCTGTCTTCTTTTGTTGCCCCTCCTTCTGTCGATTTGGACTCTCCTACAACATAGCACCACCTTAAGGTTTCCAGGGCCACTTTAAGTTCCCAGTCTGCCCCTGCTGTACACTTCATAGTGCTAGAGGAAAACTCGATCCATGATCCACGATATGACGGGCCAATATGTATACTGTTGTGTTGCCTCCACATGAGTCTCTGTTACTAATGGAGTCTACGACCTAGTTGCCTACATCCACACTGCAGCTAGCACTTTATTTCTAGTTATACATTTTTGGATTATGTAAGAAAACATAAAAACCCAATGGAAAACGCTCTTACATGAGGAGAACAAAGGTTGCCCTTGAATTTGGAAGCCAGCACCCCAGGAGAGTGAACCGCTGATCCGCCATGTTGTCCTGTGTAGCCAGAGGAACCTTCCTTTGCTCTTCCGATTGGCCAGGCTGAATATGGGTGAGGCTTACGATATCCGCACCCATACATGTGCGTTCCTGGGTGGGTTTTGGGTGTTCTTGGGGCACAGCTTAAATGATCCAAATTTACAGACTACAATGTTTGTATGTATGACTTGCTTCTCATGTGCTGGGAAGGGCAAATACGTGCAGTGTATCGTTATAAGTAGTCAGTAGAACATCGGAGCCAATGTCCGATGGTTTAATAAGCTTAATTCTTGTTTACTAGCAGTTCCTCTTACCTGTGGGCCTCGCTGCAGTCCCAAAATGGCCAGTGGTGAAGGGTTATGTAATTAGTTGCATCCATCAGTCGGTTCTATTGACTGAGGAGAGAGAACTAACGGATGTGCAGTCCAACTGCAGTGTAAGTCCCTCCATAAGCCATGTAAAGTATCGCTAACCAGCAGGTAAGAAGATCTGTTAGCTCCTTGGATGAGCACATCTTTTATGAAGCATTACAAATATTTCTTTGTCAGCAACACATGACCTGTGTAAACTGTAAACAATCGTATTGATGATCATTTGTCCCCATACTATTGATACTTGCTGTAAAGACACTCTGACACTCTAGTTACAGGACAGAATATCTGTCCGTGTGAAAGGACCCTAAAAATCAGAGCTTGATGGATTCGGCCAATCACATTCACCGTTGCTCAGAAGTGTAGATGACGTCGCACTAAAGGCCAATTAGCTGTCAGTTTGTAGAGAAAGCTGTTAAAATATGTGTTCTAAAACGTCCAAACCCTTAATAAATATTCTGCCATTTTTCTTAAGGCCACTTTCAGACTTGTGTTGTTAATTCTGGTTTTGAGATCCGGCAGAGAATCTCAATACCGGAATTAAACTGATCCATTTTGATTTAGCACATCAGTTCTGTTAGTGCGGTTGTGTGAAATCAAAATGGAAATAAACGGATCCTAGGCTCCTAAAAAAAACCCGAATCCATCACCATTGACTTACATCATTTCCAGTGCCGGATCCATTTTTTCCCATTTTTATGACCGGACAGAAAACCGCAGCTTGCAGGGGTTTTGTGTCCGGTCACAAAACGGAATGCTACCGGAACATAAGACATCCGGATGTATCTTGAACGGATCTCTTTCCATTCAGAATTCATGAGGACTAAACAGATATTTTTTTTCCGGTATTGAGATCCTCTGCTGGATATCAATACCAGAAAACGACAACGCAAGTGTGAAAGTAGCCTAAGATTACACAGATGAAATTCAGGAGGATCAGTTACATGAAGACAGTTTAAATAGTGTAAAATCTATACTAATAAAAGCCCTCTGTGCCTGCGCTGTGTCTGTGCATGTGTGCCGATGTTAAATGCGCATGCGCGGTGTCCAATCAGGACACAGCGCTGCACGCGGACACAGCGCTACACACAAGTTTGAAGTTAAGAGAAAACACAACCGCACACAGCGCTGTGGGAGGAGCCAAGGAGGGACGCTTACCGGCTTCAGTATGTTCCGTAGGTCCATGAAGATCTAGGACCTGATCACACACATCAAGTTACTTCCTGGAAGGAGCAGGTGGGCACCTCCAGCACACAACAGCTGTGCCCTCTGTCCCCGTGGACGGCAGGAGTCAGACGTGGGCCGAGTGTAGGAAAGACAGAGGATAAAGAGGGCATGGTGCAGAGACACGAGGGCATGGGTGCAGAAATATATGGGCCCAATAAGGAGTGGGTGAGAGGGCAGAGCAAGGGTGGAAATTGAGGAGAAAATTGAGACACAGGGCAAAGAGAAGAGAGAGAGAGGAGAAACAGAGAATAGATGCACACATATGAGGAGAGAACAAATACACAGAAGTGAAGAGAACAGAGACAGCGGAGGCAGAGGTGAAGAAGACAGACAGCGGAGGCAGAGGTGAAGAAGACAGAGCTAGCAGAGACAGAGGTGAAGAGGACAGAGCTAGCAGAGGTGAAGAGGACAGAGCTAGTAGAGGTGAAGAGGACAGAGCTAGTAGAGGTGAAGAGGACAGAGCTAGTAGAGGTGAAGAGGACAGAGCTAGCAGAGGTGAAGAGGACAGAGCTAGCAGAGGTGAAGAGGACAGAGCTAGCAGAGGTGAAGAGGACAGAGCTAGCAGAGGTGAAGAGGACAGAGCTAGCAGAGGTGAAGAGGACAGAGCTAGCAGAGGTGAAGAGGACAGAGCTAGCAGAGGTGAAGAGGACAGAGCTAGCAGAGGTGAAGAGGACAGAGCTAGCAGAGGTGAAGAGGACAGAGCTAGCAGAGGTGAAGAGGACAGAGCTAGCAGAGGTGAAGAGGACAGAGCTAGCAGAGGTGAAGAGGACAGAGCTAGCAGAGGTGAAGAGGACAGAGCTATAGCTAAGGTGTAGAGACAGAAGAGGCAGAGAGGACACGGACATCCTCTATTATCTTTTATTGATACTAAACCAATAAAAACTATTGAAACAGAATTAACTAGCTAAGGCGCAGAGATAGGAGAAACAGAAGTGAAGAGATTGGAGATAGAGGGAGAGGTGCAGATGATACAATGACGATTATAGCTAAGGAGCAGAGGCAGAGAGAATCCTGCATAACAAAATCCCTGTGTGAGTGCGCTGTGTCCATGTCCGGGACACAGCGCTACACACAAGTTTCCCTGCAGGGTGTCAGCAGCCTGACTGCCCATAGATACCTCAGAGACCCTATAGGCAGGCCACAGTTCCCCCGCCGCCATCCGCTCCTGCCACAGCTCCCTCATCGCCATCCGCTCCTGCCACAGCTCCCGTGCCGCCGTCCGCTCCTCTCTGGGCTCACAAGCAGCGTAGTGCACAAACAGCCAGTGTGCATGCGCCGCCTTCGCGTACAGACCTGTCAGCAGTCTGACCTACCAGTCGCTACCAGCAGTCAGTGCCAGTCGTCCCACCAGTTACAGTGCCAGCTGTGTTAGCCACCAGTCAGTGTCAGCAGTCTCAGCCACCAGTCACAGTGCCAGCAGTCTCAGCCACCAGTCAGTGTCAGCAGTCTCAGCCACCAGTCAGTGCCATTTAATAGACTGTTCCTACTAATGTTTATGCACTAATGTTCATTATTGTAACAGGCTTAATGTCTAGTATATTTATAATATCATTCTAATAGGATTCTACAAACACCTAAAAACTACATTTTCAATGATCCAGCATGCCCAGAGTAGTACGTCTTCTATCTTTGAGAATTATAAGCTTCTGAGCCCTAACAAAGAACAGCAAAAAAATAAAAAATAAACGAAAAGTCAGGAACTAGCGGGTGAGTGTCATCCCGTAAAGCATTGATTTCACGCCTGCTATGAAGTGACCTTTATCTCTGCACTTTTGTGAAGGTTTGCAGCAGCGCAGTCATCTCTGCACCCTCTTCCTCGCCTCTGACTGAATTCCTTTTTTTAAATATTTATTACGCCTCTCCTTCCTGTGCTGTATGAAGACGTACAACGTGTTCTAGATACAGAATGTAGGCCGGCAGCTCTTCCCCTGCAATGCTCTTCTTTATAATACATTCACAGGCTCCTATGTATCATTCCTAAAGTCTTTAAAAAAGTTTAGACAAACAGAGAAGTTGGCAGGAGCGCTCGTCTCTGCTAAACGAGGGTGTAAGACAGTCGGTTGTTGTATATCCAGTTTCACCACTGCTTTAGCCAATTAGTCTTTTGGCCGGTGTTGTCCATTAGGGTTGCGCGCCAAACAGATATTGATAGCCTGTCCTGAGGATAGACCATCAATATTTAAATCCTAGACAACCCTTTTATTGGGTGGACAGAACCTGTTGGACCATCACCGATCTGATATTGTTGATCTCCTGAGGATGGGCCATCCATCTCCTATCAGAGACCACCAACCTCTGCAAAGAGGGCAACTGTAAAAGGCTTCTAAGTATGGAACTGTATGGGAAATCTTAAGTAGTTGGTGGTTACAGTGATTCCTGGAAATGCTTGGAGCTTGGGGAAGATGAGAAGGAAAATGAAACTTGAAAGAGTACAGATTTTTTATTTGTACACATGGTTAACTTTAATGAAACTAAAACCTAAAACTGCATCTCCAGATCCTCTGAGAAAGGTCTACACTTGTACCCGATGTACATAGGTGGGGCTTTGCAGGTGGATTTCAGGTTGACAACACCTAGAGTCATGGTCTGAAAACTGCTCACATTGTGATGATAGTGACTGCTATTTGTATAGCTGGGTCTATGCTTGTGGTTGGACTGGAGAAGAAGGCACGTGTTAGCACAGAATTCATCCAGTGAACATATCTTCCCAGTTATTTAATCATGTTTCTACTTTGGCTTTAACACGCTGTTCTTATCACCAGATGTCTTTTTATTCCAGAGGCAATGTCTGTAAATAGGTAGGAAATAAAGCCAAAGGTGGCCATACACTTAAAATTTTAAATGGACAGACCCACCAATGTAATTTATGGGCAGCTTGGCAAATCCCCAGTGACCACCATCAGCAGACTTCTTGGATTTCTGAATACACAAAATAACCCAATATCAGGTTTTGGTATGGCCTCCTGGGACTTGATTGGCCTTAATTGGATGATGGGGTCTCTGAAAATATCAATGGACTAACCAAAAAAACATAGGTTCACGATGTCATTGTATTTCTGTTTTTGAGATTGTATTGGGTGTTCTTTCCACAGTCAGTGGTCATCTTTACACTGTTGTGGCCTATCCATTAAACCAGGGCTCGACAAATCCCAGGCGCCAGGTCGCCATGGCGACCAGGAATTTAGTCCTGGCGCTTGGGTATTTGGCAGCCCGTTTTCAAAGGTGCCCGGGCGATGGGTGCGGAGCTGCCGTTCTGTCCGGAGGCAGCACCGTTTGAAACAGCTCCTCAGTCTGAGGAGTGTAATCTGATCCTAGAGTGGAAGCTGCTTCTGCCAGCCCCTCCCCTCCCCGCCCACCAACCAATCAGAGCTGAGGCAAGGCAAGCACTAGCAGCTCTGAGTCTGAGTCACACACAGTACAAGGGAGTCTGAGAAAGAATCGAATGAGTCACAGGTTAAGGCCTCATGCACACGACCGTTGTGCGCATCCGTGGCCGTTGTGCCGTTTTCAGGTTTTTTTTTCGCGGACCCATTGACTTTCAATGGGTCCGTGGAAAAATCGGAAAATGCACCGTTTGGCAGCCGCATCCGTGATCCGTGTTTCCTGGCCGTGAAAAAAATATGACCTGTCCTATTTTTTTCACGGCCAACGGTTCACGGACCCATTCAAGTCAATGGGTCCGTGAAAAATCACGGATGCACACAAGATTGTCATCCGCGTCCGTGATCCATGTCCGTTTTTTCCTATCATTTCAAAGGCAAACTTGACTTAGATTTTATTTATTTTTTTCATTTTTCATGTCCGTGAATCCTCCAAAAATCAAGGAAGACCCACGGAAGAAAAAACGGACACGGATCACGGAACAACAGAAACCGTTTTTGCGGACCGCAAAAAAAAGTCCGTGTGCATGAGGCCTAAAAGAACTAAAGATCCGACTTAGTTAGTGACTCATTCGATTCTTTGAGTTAAAAGAGCCATCAGTCAGACTCTAGAACAGTTTACACTGAGGCTGATGCTTTTGCAGCAGTGATAAGATTAAGGGACAGGAGCAGAGAGATAAGAGAAGTGACAGGACAGAGTTTAGAATAGTTTGAATTAACCCTTTAGGATCAAATTGGCTTCTCAAGGAGATATATATGTTAAAGGCATCCCTTGTTCTGTCTCATTCAGTAGCTATATAACTAAGGGTACTTTCACACTTGCGGCAGGACGGATCCGGCAGGCTGTTCACCCTGTCGGATCCGTCCTTCCGCTGTTTCGCCGGACCACCGCTCCGTCCCCATTGACTATAATAGGGGCGGAGCTCCGGCGCAGCACGGCAGTGCATGGTGAAAGGCCACCGGACTAAAAGTACTGCATGTCCAACTTTTTAGTTCGGCGGCCTCTCACAGCGAACTGCCGTGCTGCGCCGGAGCTCCGCCCCTTCCCCATTATAGTCAATAGGGTCCGGGGACAGAGCGGCGGTATATGTAACATGGTATACAGCATTATTGGGGGGGGGGCGTGAATGGAGAAGTGGGGGGGGGGGAGCACTATGGGGGCATCTACTGGGGGCTTTATGACGCGGCTCCGCCTGGCTCCTAACTTTTTTAGCTGGCTCCTAGATTCCAAGGAAATTTGTCAAGCCCTGCATTAAACTCTGGTTGTCCATAAACATGTGGTGGTTGTCAGTCTGTACTGGATGGATAGCTATGTTCATACAGATGTAAAATCTACTGATTACCATCTAAGTATTATATATTTTTTTTTTTACAGTTTTGAATATACATTGCTGCTCTCCTTCGAAGCCTAGGTCAATAAGGACTGTATTTACTATACTATACAGTAGGTGCCAATCGACAGGCATGGTGAGGGAAGCAGTGGTTCCCTCACCAGTAAAGAACACATGTAATTATTGGCAGTGATTTGTCTTCCATAAAAACAAACAATCGGGTGTGTGGAAATCCTGAGTTGGAGGAAGAGTCAGATGGCCACCATACACATTAGATTGTTGGCTGATCTCACAGAAGTTGGTCGGTTCAGCTGAAGTGTAATGTGAATGAGCACCTTTAGGGATCGACCGATTATCGGTTTTACCGATGATATCGGCCGATATTCAGGCTTTTCAAAGTTATCGGTATCTGCATCTATTTTGCCGATATGCTGATAACGAATCGGGAACAAGGATCGCGCTGCTGTCAGCATGATCCGTGTTCCCTCAGCAGCACAGGGGATAAGGAAGCAGTGTCTCCCTCCCCCTGTGCCGCTGCTGCCGCTGTCACCAATGGAAGGAGAGAGGAGAAGAGGAGGGGAGGGGATGTGATCACTGCGCCACCAATGATGTTAACTCTCTAATTCAAATTCAACAGGAGGCGGGAGCTGGCTGCAGAATTGTATAGCAGCACCCAACCTCTATGACAAGTAGCTGCGATCTGCGGCTGTTAACCCCTGCCGCACCTGAGGGGTTAAATGCTGCGGATCGCAGCTACCACTCAGAGGTTTGATGCAGCTATATGATTCTGCAGCCAGCACCCGCCTCCTGTATATGAATTAATGGCAGAGTTATCTTCATTGATGGCGCCCCCAAGCCCCCCAGTATTAATCATTGGTGGCAGTGGCCACAGGGTCCCCTCTCCCCTCCTCATTGGTGGCAGTGGCAGCTTCTGATGTAATCCTGGGGCAGTGTAATCCTGGGGTTACCATGGCAGCCAGGACGATACTGAAGCCCTGGCTGCCATAGTCAGCTCCATGCTGCCGTGTGCACAAAGCACAGGACAGCAGAGACAGTGTGAAATCCTATTCACCCTGATAGAGCTCTATCACGGTGAATAAGACAAGGGTTCTAGCCCCTAAGGGCTAAATGTTAGTAAATAAATAAAAAGTAAAAAAAAAACACACCAAAATATTAAGTTCAAATGAAAAAGAAAGATTTACAAAAAAAGCTACATGTTGACAATAAACATGTTCATTTTCAGCAGATTTGTGTAAGAATTTTTAGTTTTTTCAAAAATGAAAATGCACAGAATATCAGTATAAATTATCGTCTATCGGCCTGAAAGTTCACAGATTATCGGTATCGACTCCCTACCTTTAAGCACAGTTTTGGCCCAGATGAAGAACCTCCTAAAAGTCCTTCCAGATAGCAGATACATTAGGAGGAGAAGTGGTTTAAACAGTTAATTTTTAATACTTATATATAGACATTGCCTCTGGAATTAGAAGACCTGGGTGATTTGGAAAGCTCCAGATTAGGACTGCACTCGGCATGAACTAAGGGTTAGTAAGATACTGCAATGAGGCTTTTGTCACGTCTCTGGTCACATCCAGTAAGAGGTTAGCCCAAAGCTTTGTCTATTGTGCTCTTCACATTTATTGTCTCCTTTCTTTAATATATTGATGCAACTCATTAGGAAATCCCATGAAAAATCTGTTTCTCGTTTGTTAAGTAGGCATACCATGTGAGAAGATGACATTGGGGCCTTCACCCATCCCAAAACCATATGGGCAACAGGGAACTGTAGAACACTAGTATCCTTCCAGTATTTTCCATCACTGGAAATCTTTGACATAGCATTGGCCTGAGATGTTATGCGTCTCATGCTCCATCACTGGAAATCTTTGACATAGCATTGGCCGGAGATGTTGTGCATCTCATGCTCCATCACTGGAAATCTTTGACATGGCATTGGCTGAAGATGTTGCGCCGCTCAGGCTCTGGTTGGGTTAGTCTTATAGCTACACACATACATTTTTATTATTATTATTATTATTATTTTTACAAGATGTTATGGTTTGATGCAAGGTGTTGGCGGACATTGTCAAAATGTGCTAAATATGGGGGGTTTTAACATAATTTTTATTTTGGAATTCAGGTTTTATCTGTCTGGTTGTCCAACATGGAAAAATTGTGTCCATTAAAAGGCCCTTTTATGGAGTTTCCACTTAAAAAATAAAAAATGAATAATATAATTTAACCATGATTTAATATCTACATTTTAATTAATAAACCAGAGAGTGTTGAAGATAACCACATCCTATTTTTGGCAATGGAAAAACAATATTTTAATCTTCGCAGAAAACACATTCTGTCTGAACATAACGTAGCTGTTCCATCACGCGCGTTAGCAGTTTTAATATGGAAAATAATAGCAGGTACTTCATTAAATGAGGAGTCTATCGGAGAGAAAGAAATTGGATCGGACCTAGGAACTTGGATTAAATAGACGGAAAAACGCTTAGTGATTAGTGTGAAGAGGATTACAGGTTTTGGCTGTACAGTGGGCTTTAAAGTTGCATGTTGGTCAAAGACTAATTTTTCCATCTACCAGCTGGTTTGTTTTGGCGCCTAGTCTTTTCCTGAAGACGTGGACATTTGTGGGATTTGTATGAATTGTTGGTGGCATTTGAGATTGTTTCCTTATGTGCCCATTGACCGCATGCCAGTATAAGGCGCTCTTCCTACACACATTTATTTGTTGCATATGGGTTATCAAAGGGTATGTAGACTTTTGCATCCATTTTTTTTTTTCTCACTGCATGAATGAAATAAAATGTAAAGGGACTTTGTAAATTTTCTTGATTTAAAATCGCCTACTGTTTTGTGTGTACAGCTCCTATGCATGCCTATGTGTCTCTGCAGACTACAAACACACCTTGATGTTGACGTCATGTGTCTCCCTTTTCCTACGGCCCTCTCTTCTAATTTCTGTAGGTTAACATGAAGATGGCCAGGTGGAAAAATAAGGCTAGTTTCACACTAGTGACAGGGGAGTCCGTCAGGCTGTTCCGGTTGGTGAACAGCCTGTAGGATCCGTTCTGCCGCTAGTTCACGTGTGCCCCCAGACTGCCGCTCGATCCCCATTGCCGCCGGAACCACGCCCCGCCCCCTTTATAGTCAATGGGGACGGAGCGGCAGTCCGGGGGCACACGTGAACTAGCGGCAGGCTGTTCACCCGCCGGAACAGCTTGACTGACTCCCCTGCCTCTAATGTGAAAGTACCCTAACGCATGATTGCAAGATAAGACTACACAGGGTTTGTTTGTAGTCTGTCACCATGGAGATGTGAACAACTCTACGTGAAATCAGAGTTTGCTTACATTTTTTGCAAGGTCACATTGATTGTTGATGTAGTTCTGTGGTTTTGCCAAATTGCTTTCACAATTACATGCCGTCGTTGATGTCAGGGGTATCTATATAGTTTTAATAATTCATTGGCACAGTAATCCCATTAGTACCTAATATCTGCTATCATCATCCACCTAATTTGCAGTCCACTGCCTATTTGCAGGAAAGATCCCTCCCTAGTAACAGAGACTTTAGAAGATAGCTCACAGGAAATGGGGACATGTCAGAGCGCTGGCTGAGATTCTGAGCCTGATAAAAGAAATGCTTTTACGCAGCTTTTGAACATTTAGGAGCCTCCTGTGTGTCTTTAGGTGTGATTTCCCTCTTCTTATCTATTCTGTGAGCTTCGGAGCTGAAAACAAACATAGCGAGAGGTAAGGAAAAGGATGTCACAGTAGTACAGTGCTGGCAGATTTCACAGAAGGGATACGGACCCTGCTTGTGAGAGAAATTCATCTAGCTGTGCAGCTGAAGCAGGAAATAATATAGCTGAAAGAGATACTGCGGAAGCCCAGAAAAGACCTGTGCCATCACAGTTATGATTGTACAAAGAAGCACCGCTATTATGCAAACTTTTTTGAAAACTCAGGTACACTTTAAGCATGCACCCTGTAACCAAATGATAAGGACTTCTTGTGGTGGGACCCCCGTAATGAGCTGTTGACGTCAGAGTAGCCACATCTAATCTAATGCTCCTGGAGATATCATATGTTAGATAGCAAGGATTCAAATCTGTAGTCATCCCTGTACTGCACAGACGTCAGCATTTCTCAAGAGCATGTATCACTCTACGTAGCGACCTAACACCCTAACTCCATATGCCGCAAAACGTAAGACAGAGATGTTCAAACAGAAGAACCCCCTTAAGGCCAGCACAAGTTGTACAAACTCTTGTTTCTAGGAGCGATACGTTTGCTATACTATATCGTATGAAGACGCCATATGGCGGCACACAGAGCTGTGCGGACCCCTTGAGGCCTTACACTGTCATTAATGAAAGTGAAGCATGGAAAGAATTCATTATTTTTTTATATGAACCAGCTAAAAATAAAAACCCCTAATAAAGGGTCGAGAAAAACAGAGAAAAACAAATCCCAGGGATGTGTGCAGTCCTATCCACTGTACAGGAAGTATTAATGTCGCTTTACCACCGCAGTCTGTTTTTTTAATTCCCCCAGAAATTCAACGTAACAGGAACAGAGTCATTGTTTTGTTGCTATTTAAAGCCCCTCTCCGCTCTTCTGTAACTAAATATATAATTCAATAGAATTGGGATTTGAGTCCCCATTCCCGACGCGATAACGAGACGGCGTTGCTGAGCAACAGACCCACGTGTAGAAACACAGGGAAAAAAAATGTATCACACTGTGTCAGAAAAATGGAAGCGAGAAGAGCAAAACAAGGTGAGGTTTATAAATGGCTTCGGTACGGAATAATTTCTCATACTCGGTGAGCACCTCCGAGTGCACCTGTCGCAGCGTATTCTTGTCGCCTCCATCCAGTGCGATATAAAAAGATGCGTGGATGGGTATTGCTTGTTGCACGCTTTTACTGCAAATTTAGCTTTACCTTCTGCCAGATGTCAGTGGGTAAAGAGGTAAAATGCAGGAGGGAGGCCTTAAAGGAGTTGCCTCACAAAAAAAGAAAAACATTCTGCAGTTTTCAAACCAGCGCCTGGATCTGAATACTTTTGTAATTGCATGTCATTAGAAATGTTGCATAGCTACTAAGTTATTCAATAAAATGAATCTGTATAGCGCCACCTGCTGTTTGTTCTTTTCTCTTATTTCTCTGTCCGCCTCGCTGAGATGGACGCACATGCTCAGTTCTATCCGTCAACTGCCTCCTGAACTGTGATAGGAAGAGCTTTGGGGCAGAAAGGACACACACCATGATCTGTGATAGGAAGAGATCTAGGGCTGAGATCTGAGCTGTCAGCTTGATATACAGGGTGGGCCATTTATATGGATACACCTTAATAAAATGGGAATGGTTGGTGATATTAAATTCCTGTTTGTGGCACATTAGTATATGTGAGGGGAAAAACTTTTCAAGATGGGTGGTGACCATGGCAGCCATTTTGAAGTCGGCCATTTTGAATCCAACTTTTGTTTTTTCAATAGGAAGAGGGTCATGTGACACATCAAACTTATTGGGAATTTCACAAGAAAAACAATGGTGTGCTTGGTTTTAACGTAACTTTATTCCTCCATGAGTTATTAACAAGTTTCTGACCACTTATAAAATGTGTTCAATGTGCTGCCCATTGTGTTGGATTGTCAATGCAACCCTCTTCTCCCACTCTTCACACACTGATAGCAACACCGCAGGAGAAATGCTAGCACGGGCTTCCAGTAGTTTCAGGTGCTGCACATCTCGTATCTTCACAGCGTATGTGTCACATGACCCTCTTCCTATTGAAAAAACAAAAGTTGGATTCGAAATGGCCGACCTCAAAATGGCCGCCATGGTCACCACCCATCTTGAAAAGTTTCCCCCCTCACATATACTAATGTGCCACAAACAGGAAGTTAATATCACCAACCATTCCCATTTTATTAAGGTGTATCCATATAAATGGCCCACCCTGTACATTTAGCAGAGCAATTGGAGCAATGAATGTGAGGTACAGGGCTGGTTTTAGCTTGGTTAGGAAGAGATTGTCATGTTCTATATGATGGCTGATTTTCATTTTTTAAGGATAGCCCTTAAAGAGGTTGTGGCATCTGGACAACCTTAATGGGGTTTCCAGGATTTTGATTTATGTCCCACCATCAGAATAGGCCATGAATATCAGAAGTTCGGTGGTCAGACACCCCGCACACCCTCCCATCAGCTGCTTCATTGTAGGTCCTGTGTTGGAAGTAGGTTCTGGAATTACACAGCTCTGTCCATTGTGTGGTAGATGGATCTAGTCTGGCATTGGAGCTACAAAGAACCAGCTGATCGGTGGGTGTGTGGGGCATTAGACCCCTGCCGATCTGATTCTGAGGCTATGCTATCAGTACCAAAATCCTTGGCAACCCATTCAAAGGGCACACAGTCAACTGGGAGTAATCCGCAGCAAATCTACAGCAGTCTTATATCTGCAGGGGTGGAAAACTCTGTGATGGTTTTCCAAATATTAATGTTCCAAACTTTGTAATATACCTGTAAAATCACTTTCTAGTCCCTGACCCCCAGCCTTGCCAGTCCAACCCGTCTACTGTAATACGCTGCCGTTTTTCTGCACGAAATCTGCATGGAAAAAACGTGCCTAATCCACAACATGTGCTGGTAAAGTTATAGTTACGGAGAGAGAGGCTCTATGGTTCCCTGTGTAGCCTGTCAGCACTTCCCTCCTCCCCCTTCAACACTTGCTGACATCTCGGCTGGCAGAAGCGGGGAGGGCTGCTTTCTGCCAGGTCTTTTTTTAAGGCTGTCATTCTTAGCTTTAAAACAAGACCATTCATATGCTGTTTTCCTGAGACCCGTTTCTAAGGGTTTTAACTTGTTTTTTATTGAGACTGAAGGTTTAAATTAGTTCAGTATGTCAGCTTTAAAACAAGACCTAGCTGTAATCTCTAGCTCTTATACAGTCTGAGATCCAGCCATCAGTATCTCGGATGTACCAGATACGTCATTAGCTACTGAATATGTCCTTGAGTGGGTTAATCGAGCACCTATCGATTTTGTCAATCGGTACTCGTTACGGCCAGACATCGGGCAATGCAAAATAAAAAATTTATATCAATATATTTTGTACTGATCCTGAGTGATTACGCTTACTGAGTGATTACGATTATTGTGATTACGCCAGAGCTGTAATCACAATTCTGCCGGTTGTTATTAAAGGCAGCATGTTGTCACATACCTTTCTTAAGAGGGATGTCCATCCTTTAATAAACGATAGCTCATCCTCAGTGTAGGCTATCCCTAGCTGATCAGCGGGGGTCCCACATCCCGCAGATTAACTATGCGGGTGAAACTGTACAACTCCATCAACCTGGCAGTGGAGGGAGCTTTTTACTACAGCGCTGCTCCGATTGAAGACAACAGCTGATCCACGATGGTGTATGGTGACGGACCCCCGACGATCAGGTAGTAATGGCCTATCCTGAGAATAGGCGATCACTTAGTAAAGGCTGGACAACCCCTTTACTGAACTCCTATAATTTTTACTCCATCAGATAACTGCACAGCCTCCTTGGTGTCACATGAGGCGGCGGGGCTTAGCAGTGTGTCGCGCAGAGCTGGGCTGTGAGGGAAGGAAGTGGGGAGTAACTGGTTTCAGACCGACTTGTGGTTCTCTCCTTGCTGATCCTTATAGTTCTCTGTCCTTATACTCCTTTCTAGTACTGTCCTCTGGTAATCAATGATGACAGCCTGGCTGGATATGTTGAGCCTTGTAGTTCTCTCAGAGAACTACAAGGCTCAGCATGTCCAGCCTGTCATTACTGATTACCAGAGGACAGTACGGGTGGATGGTATAGCAGAGAACTACAAGGCTCAGCATGTCCAGCTTGTCATTATTGGTTGTAGTTCTCTCCCATACTCTCTTCCAGTACAGCCCTGTGGTAATCAATAATGACAGGCTGGAGCTGTGTGTGCAGACAACCAAGTGCAGGTACTAAATGAATCGGATTCTGCTGCACACTGCCTGTGCAAACCTGAGGCTGCTGCCCGCCCCGCTGTGCTCCAAATTAAAATATCATCATATTGATATTTATTGGGGGCACAGGGGCGGGCAGCAGCATAGTGCTATCAGCATTCATATTGAAATGTATTTTCATGTTCATTGTCTGTTTCTCTTTAGAGGGTGTGCAGTACAAACGGAATACTGATTAGATCCGAGGGATTAAAACACCAGGTAGATAAAAAGTAGGGGCATAAGGATTAATTCACATATATCCGCTCTGTAGCGTGTTCTGTCTATTGTATTTGGCAACATCTATAACACATGCAGCTTCATTGCCACAGGGGGCCACTGAGGCTTTATCGCCCAAGGGCCCACATGAACCTGGAGCCAGCCCTGGTTGGGGACATGTGTCACCTGCCCTGGAGGAGCTGTGTAATTCACTACAGGGGTGATGGCATGGTGTGTGAACTGCCTTCAGGAGCATGGACCTTGATGTATAGCGGGCGACGGTGCTGCTGGCCCCTTATCTCCCAGCGATGTACACGGTCCTGAGTTGGGGACATTTTTCACCGGCCCTGGAGGAGCTGTGTAATTCAAGTACAGCGGTGATAGAATGTGATGCTATATAGCAACGATACGGTGTAAATCTGCAAAAAAGAGGGGGTTAGTCAGCACCTCCCAATGCGCAGGTGCACGCTGCCATGGCTGAAAACAGAGAAAGAAAAGACAATGCAGCAGCACCCTGCAAACCAGATAATGTACAGTAATGCCATAGTCACAAAAAACATTCAAGTGCTAATACTACGCTTATTTATAAAGTGAGATACTTGGCAAATGCATTTTGTACAAAACCATCTGAGCCCGTCTGCCCTACGTCAAGGCGATCTCTGTAAGACAGGTCCTAACACTAAATACAACCTGTTATGCGCCATAATGGCCGCCATAAAGTTCAGGAAGTGTTGGATCCACATGCATGCTGGGTCCACTCTGCCTTTTACCATTTTTGGTGCCATAAAGGCCTCCATTACTTCCAGGGGATGCAGGTACCAACCAATGGTAAAAGGCAGAGTGGACCCAGCATGCATGTGGAACCAACACTTCCTGAACTTTATGGCGGCCATTATGGCCGCTATTCCGATTGTGCGGCCCCATAGAAATGTATGGGTCCGCAATTCCGTTCCGCAAAATGCGGAATGGAATTGCGGATGTGTGAATGGACCCTAAAGCTGTGGCCTGCTCTCACTACATTCATTGGAAGCCGTCTGGCGCCAGGAGAGGTATGGACTGGGCTCGGCATGCATGTTGGTACCTGCATCCCCCGTAAGTAATGGAGGCCATTATGGCAACAAAAATGGATAAAAGGCAGAGTGGACCCAGCATGCATGTGGATCCGACACTTCCTGAACTTTATGGCGGCCATTATGGCGCATACCAGGTAGTATTTAGTGTTAGGACTCGCTTTACAGAGATCGCCTTGACGTCCGGCAGACGGGCTCAGATGGTTTTGTACAAAATGCATTTGCCAAGCATCTCACTTTATAAATAAGCGTAGCATTAGCACTATAATATTTTTTGTGACCATGGCATTACTGTACTTTATCTGGTTTGCAGGGTGCTGCTGCTCCATTGTCTTTTTTTCCAACAATATGATGTATCTATTTTGTACTATGTTATGTAAACATTCATGTCCTATTGTAACAGCCAGTGAATAAAGCGCAATTTGTCATCTGGGTAAAACCGCCGCCGCTAGACACCCACTCACCGGTTCTTTTAGAAGGCTCTTTCCTTTGCATGCTGCGGGCTGCCCCTTTGTTCAGCACAATTCATGAGGTGACCCTTTAGCAATTTATTCCAGACCCCTCTGCACTTAGACATTTTCTATGTCTCCTTTAAAACCTGCAGGGGTTTGATGTATTGTAATAGTGCCAGACCGCATCATGTCGGATCTGAGACTCGGCCTCTGAAGGCTTTCAGATGATTTGCACAAATAGGTGGATGTGGGCTCTTGATTCTGTGCTTTTACATTTCAGAGACACGGAAATCCAGCCAGAGAGGTCACAGAGAGAGAGAAAGAAATCCTCCGTGTCGCAAGTCGTAAAAAAAAAAAAAAAGGAAAAAATTCTTCTGTAATTTTTTTTTTAGAAGACATCCATTTTATCCCCTCTCCAATGTTAGAGGAGTTATCCCACGACTAATATAAAAAATGAAAATCAGACATCATATAGTACATGACAGTCACTTTCTAGGGCCTCATGCACACGACCGTATATGTTTTTCGTCCGCAAATCGCGTATGCGCACAATACAGATGAAATCTGTGGTTGACATTTTGAGGACATATTTTATGTTTTTGTGAAACGGACATAGGGATGCGAAAGAACAAATGTCTTATACTTGGCCACAAAATGCAGACCACGGACCCGCTGAAGTCAATATGTCCGCATAAAATGCAACATGGAAGGTATCCGTATTTTCCGGATCTGCAATTTGCCGTCCGCAAAATGCATCAGGTTGTGTGCATGAGGCTTAGCAAAGCTAGAACCAGCCGTGTAATTACCTCACATGGATCCAGAGATCTCCCCATTCATTGCCCCAATTGCTTTGCTAGATTTATTTCAAGCTCAGGGGGCATGTCCTTTCTCGTGAGGTTTGTCATTTTTGCTAGAGCTCTCTCCCTATCACAGCTCAAGAGGTGTGCCCTTTAGGTCCATTCACACGTCCGTTTTGGTGTTCCGCATCCGTTCCGATTAAAAACTGAACGTTATGCGGATCCATTCATTTTCAATGGAATCAGCAAATAATCGGACAGCACTCATGGTGCTCTCCGATTCCGTGATTCCGTTCCGTGGGTTCCGTTATTCGGATCCTAGAAAAAAAATATACCCTGTCCTACTATTTGTCCGATTTTGCGTTCCGTCATCCCATTCTAGTCAATGGATCCGTCGAAAATCTGGAAGACATGCTAAAAGCATCCTCATGTCATCCAGATTTTCGGATCCACAAAAAACAGGAACGTTTATCTGGAAAGGTAAAAATACTGACGTGTGAATGCACCCTTATGTTGGAAGTCTCACTCTATCTCCTATCACAGCTCAGGAGGCATGTCCTTTCTACTGCAGCTCTCTCCCTATCACAATTCAGGGGGCATGTCCTTTCTGCAGATTTCCCTCTATCACAGCTCAGGTGGCTTGTTCTTTCCTCTGCAGCTTTCTCCCTAGCACAGGTTAGGGGGCATTTCCTTTCCACTGTAGCTCTCTCCCTATCACAGCTCAGGGGGCATGTCCTTTCTGCTACAGCTCTCTATTTATCACAACTCAGTGCCCTTTTTGTTTCAACGCTCCCCCTTTTCCCTTTCAGAGCTCAAGGGGCTTGTCCTTTCTTCTGCAGCTCTCTCTTTGTCACAGCTCTCGGTATGCATCCTTTCTGCTGCAGCTTGCAGCTCTCTCCCTATTACAGCTCAGGGGACTTGTCCTTTCTTTTTCAGCTCTTTCCCTATAACAGCTCAGGGGCTTATCCTTTCTGCTGCAGCTCTCTCCATATCACAGCTCAGGGGGCGTATCCTCCTGCAGTTCTCTCCCTATCACAGGCCAGGGGTTGTGTCCTTTCTGCTGCAGCTCTCTGCCTATCACAGCTCGGGGGGCAAGTCCTTTTTGCTGCAGCTCTTTGTTTGTAACTGTCACAGCTTGTATATATGGCTGGTGGCTATTGAAGGATGGATCTGGACATGTGCGACCACCTCAGCAAGGTGGACAGAGAAATAAGCAGGTGACGCTATACAGATACATTTTATTGAATAATTCAGTCGCTGTACCAAGTTTTTTATTACATGTAATTACAAAAGTATTCTGAAACTACAACTCCCAGAATCCTCCTTTCACTTCTGTGGGAATGACAAAAACAGCCGAGTAAGTTTGCATGCTGGGAGTTGTAGCTTCACAGCAGCTGGCGTGCCGAAGATTGCTGATCCCTGATCTAATACATCCACAAACTCTATGATTGGATGTGACCACATGGTGAGGTCATGTGGCCGCCGTGTGGAAGGCTGTATACGGGCTGTTGTGTCCATGTATGGATGGGGCACATATGTACTAAGGCCGTAGACTACACCATCTGTTTTAGATAAAAAAATAATTCCCCCCGTCCCCCCACACCTCTAAATATTATACCTACGCTGGAGACCAAGCCTGTTTATGGTCTTTCTTCCAGAAACGGCGCATCTGTCTATGGGTTGGGTCTGGTGTTTCTGTAAGAAACCGTCCATGTTCTGCTCCTTTAGCTGAATCCTTTTCCTTTATCCCCCTGCCCAGATGAAGGTTTGTAGGAGATACTACGTGTAGTTTTTCCTAGTTGTTTCAGTGTTGCTTTAAACCCTGGAGTGAATGCAGCTCTGTACTTAGTGTCTCCTGACCGGGCCTCCATATTCTTCTTTTCGAATGCTCTGGAGATCGCTGATTAATCTCTTTCATTCCCTCTTGCCTGACACGTTTTTCTAGGCTCTTTAGCTTTTGTCATTTTTTTTAATGGTGTTCCCTTCTTTTCTTCTAGTGTAGTTAGAGGTTGGGGAATGTGATTAGTGTGAGAGCACTGTGGCCTTTACAGAAGACCTTGTGAGGAATCGATATCTAGGTTCTATGAAATGTCAAATGTTTCCTATAGACATACATTCTCCTTTATGATATTAACTCTCTAGGTGACATATTCTCTTCTGTTTTTAAAGGGGAAATCCAGCATTAAAGCATCTTCTGACACGTAGCTCAAACCTTCAACCCTGTCTGAAGGAACCACAGTGCCCTACAGGTCTTTCTAACCCCTTTAGATAGCATTAGAAAATGGAAGTGTCCACCATAATTTTCCTGCTTTTGTAACGGTGGAAAATCAGCCATAAATCCATCAATGATGGAAGCTGTAACTTATTTCTCAAAAATAATATTTGCATGGTTCTAGTAGGTTCTCCTCATGTTTGCTTAAGTGTCCTCCAGGTACTCAGGCTTGCTCAAAGACTCCCAAAAGATATTGATAGATTAAAGGGTTTTTTCGAGAGTAGAATATTGATGACCTATCCTCAGAATAGATAATCAGTATCTGATTGGTGGAGGTCCAACTCCCAGCATCCCCACTGATCTGCTGTTTGAAGAGGCCTTGGCTCCCCGGTGAGCGCTGAAGCCTCTTCCTAGGCCAGTGAGGTCACATTCATCAGTCATGTGGCCTAAGCACAGCTCAGTCCCATAAAAGTTAATGGGCCTGTTCTGCAGTACCAAGCACAGCCTCTATACAATGTATGGTACTGTTCTTGGTAAGGATTGGCCCCATTGAATGACAGTGAGACTAATGGTCATGGGGTTAAACTGCATTACAAACTTAATTCAGGACCAGTCTCAGATTTCTGCCATGGAAAGTACACGCCGTAAAATATTAGTTGTGTGAAAAATCCCTTACTAGTCAAAACCTTCTACACAAGGGTTCCTCAACTCCAGTCCTCAGGGCCCACCTGCTGGTCATGTTTTCAAGATTTCCTTAATATTAAGCAGGTGATCTATGGTAATTAGTGTCAGTGCATCAGGACAGTAGTCATTCTGTGGGATATTCTCCAATCATGACCAGTAGGTGGGCCCTGAGGACTGTAGATTAATTCTGGTGATATCACCAAAGATTGACTGCAACAATCACTTTTTATAGAAGTCGATGGAATGTGCCACTAGACTGTGACTTAACTTTTAAGAAATCGGCACCATGCATATAAAATTGCCTAATGTCCAATACTAGGATGATAAATTGATACCAAGGATGTACATACCATGCATGCAGAACATTTGTCTGCCATGCATATCATGGAACAATGGTGCCTAACTTTATTTGACCTCATCCACCTTGCTACTGCATAGCGAGAACGTGTGCTCCATGGGAACTGCATTATCGGCAAGGGAAATGGGTCATAAATATAGCATCTCCTGGGTGGCAATTCCCAGTGGTGGTATAATAGGTCCCATTTTGATCTTTGCTATGAGATCCCCTGTCTTCCATCTACCACTGATTGATACCATTTTATTGTCTTACATAATATAACTATTGCCAGAAATCTTACCGGAAACATCAAATGGATAATTGGATTTTTATTCAGCCAGACAAGTTTCTTATAGTTCCCAGGGGGCACATAAGCTCTACTTACTGCCGTTTCTATTTTACGGGTGTATATAAAATTGGACTTCATACAACCTGCTTTTGTCAATGCTTGTATTCATAGTATCTTCTCTCTTGAAGACCATCTGGACGATGACCCCAACATTGCAATGAATTATTACTCATGTAATGCCTAACGCCGGGGCTCAGGTTCATTCTTTCTATTTTTACATATCTTCTGTCTACTGAGCTTCTCATCTCTTTGATCAGTACCTGAAGCCGTCATTCGGCATCAGTGTCATAGCTGTGAGCCGCTCTCTCTTCTGCCTGAGTTTACGCGAGACCTTAGAAGGAAGCCTAATGCAATATTGCTGACTTGGTTGGAATGTATTGTTTGTATATCGGTAAGGTTGGAAATGCTCTGAACCTAGAAAAGTGGTTTCTGTGTAGCAGAAGCGTAACTAAAATTCATTGGACCCCTTTGTAAAGTCAAGAAGAAGCCTCCACCTTCTTGTAAACTACACTGTAGTAACACAAACTGCAAAACGCCTAATTTTACTGCGCCTCTTACCTGATCTTACAGGACGAGACCTGGTCCCAGGCTGGAATATGCTTGTTTGACACAGGCCTAAAAGGGATTATAACTTTGGAGAATTCCTTTTAGTAACAAGGGTGCCCTGAGGACAAGCTAATAACAGAGAATCAATTTCCCTACAGCGCCACCACAGGGGAAACAAAGCATTGCACAGTGTCCATTGAACTTACTGGACTGTCCATGGAATGCACGAGAAGGAGAAACACCGTTTGATGTCGTCCTCCACTCTGGCTGATAGATCACTGTCTAGAATGCAAAATTTACCCTCTGTTAAAGGGGTTAAGCCATGAATGATGTAAAAAATTAAAATCAGACCTCATATAGGACATGACAACCTCTTTCTAACAAAGCTAGAACCAGCCCTGTACCTCACATGGATCCAGAGATCTCCACATTCATTGCTACAATTGCTCTGTTAGATTATCACCCTAGCAGCTCAGGGGTCATGTCCTCTACTGCAGATCTCTTACTGTAAGGGTCCATTCACACGTCCGTTTTTTTCTTTCCTCATCTGTTCCGTTTTTTGCGGAACAGATCAGGACCAGATCTGGACCCATTCATTTTCAATGGGTCCTGGAAAAAATCGGACAGCTCAATGTGTGCTGTCCGTTTCCGTTGTTCCGTTCCGCATGTCCGTTTAAATATAAAACATGTCCTATTCTTTTCCGCAAAATTCGGATCCTGGTACAATACAAAGTCAATGGATCCTCAAAAAACGGAAGACATTCGGATGTCATTCCGTATGTCATCCGTTTTTTGCGGAATCCGTTCCTGGAAACACATAACAAATATTTTTTTTTTCTATTTTTTTTTCAAAGAAATCCAAACAACTTTATTTGATTATTGAAATTTATACATGGTTCCGTTTTTTGCGGATCCGCAAAAAACGGATGACATACGGAAACATTTTCAGGAACAACGGATCCGCAAAAAACGGACCGAAAATCGGGATATAGGAAAATACTGACGTGTGAATGTAGCCTAACCGTCACAGCTGGTGGCAGTTGAAGATTTAAACTGAGCGCTTGTGACCACCTTAGTGAGGTGGACAAGAAATAAGGAAAAGAACAAACAGCAGGTGGCGCTATACAGATACATTTTATTGAATAGCTCAGTGGCTATACAATTTTTTTTCAATTTTTTTTTATAACAAGCAATTATAAAAGTATTCAGATCCAGGTGCTGGTTTGAAAAATGTAGAATATGTTTTGTGACACAACCCCTTTAAGTGAATTTAATTTAAAGAGCATTCGTGAGAGCATGGTCAACCCTAGTAAACAGGCTCACAGTCTGCTAGGGTTGATCATGCTGAGTTAAATGATTCCTCTCTAGTTGGCTAATTAGGTGTTTAGAGCACTACGGGACGGGCCTAACCCCTCGGAGTACCGCTTCCCCATCGCCTTTCCATTTAGCCCTTGAATGATATGGCCAGGCATCCTCACGTTTTTCCCATGCAGGATTGTGCCAGTGAATGTTAAATCGGCGAATACCACATACGCAGTGTATCTCAGTCGGTTTTCCCCGGCCTACTCATGTGCCAATTCAACATTCACCGGCACATTTGCAGGATTACGGGTCCAGGCAGAAAGAAAGTGAGGATGAGCATGAGCAACCCTAACGGGCAGTATGCTTAGTTTAGTAGGGGTTTATCATGCTGTAAGATGCTCTTCAAATATGGGGTTTCTAACCCAATCATTTGTAAGTAGCAGTCAATGGGGAGATGATATCAGTTCAGTAATAGCAGATCTTCCCCCCACAAAAAAGTATAATGTTCTTTTTCTAAGTGGGCTCCCTGCACCTCTAGGCCCTGAAGAAACTGCCATAGCTTTTGTCATCTCGATACTTTCTCCAGTAGCCTATAGGAGAAAGATCTGCTAATGAGATTTACTCTGACAAGCTTAATAGAGATCCAAAATCTTCTTTCTATGCCTTGGTCAGAATGAGATGCTATGCGGCATTGCAGCTGTTTTACAAATTGGGCAAGATTAGCATTTGATCTTCATCCACTAGCACTAACGATACTTGGGAAGGAAGTGAAAAGATGTCAGATAGTTTTATTTCCCAAAGTTTCTACTAGAATACCAGGAGCTCCTTTATAGGCTGGTCATACATGGTTACTTGTCTTAGTGCCAACGCATTTGGTAGGAGATATCTCTAGTTTTATATGTTGCTGCTAGAATAGCACAGAGTCGAATTCCTCCTGGAACTTTAAGAAAAGGAAGGATTGAGTAGTTGCCAAGAGATCTTTCATCATCACTTTGAGACAAGCTGACCTCTACGTATTGTCACTAATGGGACACAGAACTTGGTAGACCACTTCAGGCCCGTTCTGGTTGAGTGATTATAACCATACACTTACACACAGGACAACTGATAAATTCTATACTGCTCATAGCAAGTCTTTACAAAGGACAATCTCTGTGCAGATGCTGAACCAGCTGGGGGTGAAGAGGTTTTGTAACCTGAATGCATACAGAGAACCATCAAAATTCGAAATGTATACTAAAGGGCCTATTACATGGAGCGAATATTGTACAGATTCTCGTGCATTCGAGCGAAAATGAACGAGAATTGTGTGATGTAATAAGTGTAAACCAATTGCTCATCTCTAGTCTATCGTGATCTTTCAGCGTGCTAACAAATTATCGCTTCTCATTAATAGATCGGTTCTTATTATATGGAGTCGTCCACTCGCTAGGGATTGACCAAAGTTGAGAAACCCCTTTAAGATCGTCATATCACTTTATGTGACCCTTATTCATGCAGATACATTTTCCGCACTCGTCATTTCCACCCCAGTGAACGTAATGAAGTTATTCGGTTTGTGCTCTCACTGCGCAGTCAACGGCTTCGGTCTTGCTCTGTTACTTAATTTGCACTGACCATATGTTTTCTGCACCGGTGGCTTAGCTGATGTGCTCTGCTGCTCCTTCCTTGCTGAGGAAATAAGACACCTTTGGGGCAATTTTTTTTCGATTGCATTTTACTCATTTTGGGCTAAAAACATTTATTAAATTGGTCCTTATTAAAAACATTTCAGCCGTTTTTGAGATACAGTTGCTTAGATTAGAGATATCATTAGTGACTTGGGGAAATTTCACCTCTGGGACCTGCAGCTAGGCTTAGAACGGATCCCACAAAGTGCCAGAGGGCGCACTGAACATGCGCGACTGCCCTTCATTCATTCCTATGGGAGCACCGAAAATAGCTTCCCACTGGCTCAGAAGTGAATGGAGCGGTAGCCGCGCTTGCGCGTTTCGCTTCCCACTCGTTTTAATGGGACTTCCAAAAATAGTTCTGTTCTAAATATACGGTAGATGTGGGACTCGCACCTATCAGACATTGGGGGCATATCCTAACGATATGCCCCCAATGTCCAAGATGGGAATACCCCTTTAAGCTACATCTTTATCAATTTGATAACAGTTTAGCTTTGAGTGTTTATGAGGTCAGGAGATGAGAGATAATACTTTGCATGAGCTGTCAGCTGAAGGGACCAACAAGTGATACTCTGCAAACTAGGGCTGCAGCTAGCGATTATTTTAGTAATCAAGTATTCCAACAATTAATTGAGTACTCTAATAAGGAAAAACTAATTAAAAGAACATTTTCCATTAAAAAAACATCAGCTCCCCATGCCATCATTAGACGTCCCTGCCATCAGTCTATCCCCATACCATTAGTCCTCAGTATCATCGGCCTCCCTCCATGCCATCAGTTTCTCCCCCCTGTGCCATCAGTTTCTCCCCCCTGTGCCATCAGTTTCTCCCCCCTGTGCCATCAGTTTCTCCCCCCTGTGCCATCAGTTTCTCCCCCAGTGCCATGAACTCCCCCAGTGCCATGAACTCCCCCAGTGCCACCAGCTCCCCCAGTGCCACCAGCTCCCCCAGTGCCACGAGCTCCCCCAGTGCCACGAGCTCCCCCAGTGCCACGAGCTCCCCCAGTGCCACGAGCTCCCCCAGTGCCACCAGCTCCCCCAGTGCCACCAGCTCCCCCAGTGCCACCAGCTCCCCCCAATGCCAATTTGCATCAAGAATTTTTTTGTATCGAGTTACTCGATTGATTTGAGGAATCATTTAATCTCTACTGCAAACAGACTGCATCTCAAAAACTTCAGATTTTTTTTTTTTTAATAAGGACCCATTGAAAAAAAATAAAAAAAATTGTCTAAAAAGAGTAAAATGCAATAATAAAAATATGTCCAGAAGGTGTCCTTAGCCTTTAATCACTCCACCAGTGTGCTTTATCCATCTGTGGCATGAAAAGATTAAGGCCAAATATTGGCCTCCGCTATAGAGACTGCATACATGGTCCGTTTGTGTAGTTTGGGGTATATATCATTCGCTGGGCCCATCTATGGAGTCAGATCCGACCAGGAACCTGAGGTGATAGGTTTTTCTTAATTGTAAGCCCCCCCCCCTTCAGATATCTGTGGATAAGACCAGCTAATCCTGGGTGACCACAGAGCAATGTTGAGCGCTCAGATCTAATTAACGAACAGCTGCAATTGAAAATCAATTAATTTACTGCAAGTCAAGGCCTCAAATCTCACAGCCTCGTTTGTAAGAAAACCGCTTTTTTGTGTGTAGTTTTGCATTTATTAATGACTCTGCAGAGGAGGATGGGCAGCAAGGATCTTACGTTGTCATCTTCTTGGAGGTTTTTCCATCACCTTTGGGAGTAAGGAGTTGTGGTGTTCTGGAAACTAATTGTAGATCTGTTCATGTATTAATTAGTGACTTGTTGAACCAGAGACCTATGGATAAGAGCAAATTAGGAAACTGGCGCTTATTTCATTACGGGGTCTCACAGCAGCACAAGATGTTCCTGCATTTCCATGGACTATGAATCCCAAGGCACTCTATGCTGCCATATGGTGCCTCTGTGAGGCGCTGCATTCTCTCTTGATGCCTCTGTAATTCTTTATACAATAGAACTGCTTAATGCCGCCATATAATATCTAAGATACAGTATAGGCTTATGCCACACCTGCTGACACTTAGGAGCTTCCTAAACGTACCCATAGCAAATGATGCATGGAGGAAAATGAAATTCGTCTGAAAGATTATTTTTTTACTGTAAATTACATTATAAAGGAATAGTAACCCAAGAAATGAATGATAAAAAAATTAAAGGGGTTGCCTGGTGGTGGTTACATTTCTATATGTGGGGCACCATGGGTTAAAAAAATAAAAAGAATCATTCCTCACCACACTGATTCCCTGCCTTTTTTTTTTTTTATTGTATTTTTTACGTAAAAATTCAATTGATCATATCAACCATATTCAATTTAAAGAAGCAATAAAAAAAGAAATAAAATAAAACCTGCCGACACTTACCAGGTCACCACTGGTCTCCACTTCCTGGTCCCGGACCAGGAAGTGGCAAAAGATGCGTACTCAGCCAATCACTGGCCATGTTGGTGACCCGCCTCTTACTTCGATTGGCTGAGCAGGCAATGCCTGCTATTTCTTCAAGCCCGGACCAGAAATTGGAGACCAGTGGTGACCCAATAAGTCTTGGAATGGCAGCAACAAGGGATCGGGGAGTTGAGTAATGCTTCTTTTTTTTTTTTTATCCATTCTGCTACGTATATAAAAAATGTAACCCCACCTGCCTTTAACAGGAAAATATTTTATTGGTTTGTAGTATTTTTTTGAATATTCCTGGACCTAAGCCTGCTGAGAACACAGGGGTTCCTCTAAATCGCTTCCATTTTTGGCTGGCAGAGGTTGGGTCTAAATCAAAGGCCACATTTGGACTAATCTCCAATATGGGTGAGCTGTGACTAATAAACCTAAATTGAAGAGGCGGGGTGAGACTTTGCAATCCATGACAGGCACATGGATTATCTCCTACAATGATCGTAGAAGAAGACTTCATGTAATTCTCAGTTTTGTTGGTTACATGCAGGGGCAGACTGTGAACTTAAAGTGACCCCGGAAAAAAAAATAAGTGGCCCCGTTTTTAAGTTGACTCCAAATTGATGGAAGGCAGGGCCAGCAGTACCATATTGTGGTACATTATACAACCCCAACTTAGCCAAATACCACAGTCCATCACAAAATACTGCCAGCAGCACAAAATACATCCCCAAAAACTTCCACTGACCGGCTGTGAGAAGGGCCCAGGGCCCTGTAAGGCCTATAGCCAATCCGCCCCTGGTTACATGTGACAAATTGGATCAAGTCTGTGGAGGAGAGTAAGGTCTCATGCAGACGGCTGTTGCCAGGCAGTGCCCGCATTACCACAGGTGTACCACCAATGAGGCCAGGTGAGGCGATCGCCTCAGGCAGCACCAGGTTGGGGGCAAGAGGGAGGCAACTGAAGGGCCATGGGCAGTGAGCGCTTTTATTGTGGCCATGGGGTTCGGTTTAGAAATTAGCATTGGGGGGGGGGCGCCGTTTAAGTTTTCGCCTCAGGCAGCAGGAAGGCTAGGTGCACCCCTGCCTATTGCGGCCCACAAACAGCGGGTCCGCAATATACGGCCCGCAGCCATTTGTGCACCATATCACAGAAGGTGCGGAACCCCGCGGAAGCACTCCATAGTTGTCCTTGCCTCCGCACCGCAAAAAAGTTGAACTACGGAAATCGCATGGATGTTGCCCGTGCATTGGGGACCGCAAATTGTGGTCCTCAATGCACGGAAGGGCCAGGCATCGGCCATGTGCATGGGCCCTAAAGTTTGATTTACACGGGACGGTTCTGCACCTTCTGCAGCTTATTGTCGGAAGGGAAGCATTCCTTCCCGACAGTCAGCTGTTCGCTCAGTGAAGACCATGTATTTACATGCAGCGGTCTCCATCTCTGTATGAGGACGAGGGATAGCTATTGCGACAGATTCATGGTTTCTGTCCAGCAGATCGCTGTTTAGACCAGACGATCTGCTGCCCAGAAACTATGATCGTGGTGCCTGCATGAATGACAGGCAAATATACACAGGCAGATTGTCGGGACTCGCCGTTCGCAGGAAAGATCGTTCCCAATAATCTGGACGATTGTTGGCTCGTCTAAATGCAGCTTAAGGGGCTTTCAGTGAACCTGGTATTTCACAAAGCCCCCTCTCTTTCCAGCCTGCTCCTGTCCCCGCCACCGGTGTTCTGCACAGCGCCGTCACATCCGCTGAGGTTTCCCATAACCAATCCCATCACCACTGTAAAGAGGTTGTCTGAAAAATATCTGGATCTCTGCAAATTCCTTTAAGGAATTGCTGGGATTATTTCATATACATTTTCTTTTTTTCCGTATGATTAGTGTTCCTTTTAGGCTTTATTAAAATACTACATGGTACTTAATTGGATTTAAAGAGGACCTGTCCCCCCCTCCTGACTATCATTAGTAACTGCTTGCGTTCCCTATGTACCATAATAGCAATTGAATTCTGTAGTTGCCATTCCTATGATTCTGTATTGTGCAATTCCTCTTTTATTCCTACTAGAAGTTATGAATGAATTGCCAGCAGTCTACAGTAGGGTTTCCTCTAGGTGACACCACTTGGGGATGTGTCCCTGCTCAGTCTGACACTACCCAATCAGTGCTGGTAACACCCGTCTGGTCTTTTATTGTAGACTGCTGGCAATGAATTCATAAATGTCAAGAAGTAATAATAGAGGAGTGGTACAACGTGGAGTTATATTAAAAGATGCTTCAGACGTGTTTTTAGATTGGGAATGCAAGAAGTGTAGTTACTAAAACAGACATTTTAGGAGAGGTGACGGGCCCACTTTAAGCATAATGACACAGAGCACTGCAGTAGTAGTATAAGGGTGATATAGCGAGGATTATGGCCCGTTGAGTGCCGCTTTAAGGTGATGTTTTCTCTTTGAGCTCATGCACATAGCAGAGCCTTGTGCGCAGAATTCTATAGCCTCTGTGTGCTGTTAGTTTATGTGTAAACTGTACACTGGTGTTCCAGAGCAGCATGTTATAAAGACCAGGCTAAACTTTGTAATATATTACATTTTAGCTGATATGGCGAGGGCCCCTTTAAGTTTGCCTTGAGTGAACCCAGCGTTGAGCAGGAGGACGATGGCGAGCGCTTGTCAGCGTTAATAAATTGCTATTGTTCGCGTTTGCAGCGGTTCAAAGAATTTGCCATCAGATGCTGAATCCTGCTATGCCAGCAAAGACTCCTTCCACGCTATAACATATTCTCACCCTCTGCCAGATGAAAGGCCTAGAAACGCTCAGAAGTGGCTGCTTTGTGAGTTAACCCCATCCCCGAAGCAGCAGGACGCTCTCGTAGAAAAGTGCTCAGGAATCTAAGGAAGGGGAAAGAACATCCTCTGTAAATTGAATTGTGATCAGACTCGCTGGAAGGGCGCTGATAGCTTCATAACACCTTCTTCAGGATCCAGCGGGGAACCAGGCTGTATAGATTTGTTTAATGCGCCTCACTTCAAGGGACTCCGAGCAGCCATTATAGGAAGACTTATTTAAAGTAGAAATATGTATAGTACAGCACTCCAGCGACTGTGCAAAAAACCGACTGTGTCTTCATTCACCGGTGTCCATTGCGACGTTTCAGCTCCTACCCCGAGAGGACAGTTATGAAATGATCCATAGAGGGCGACATATCGCTGCAAGTTCTGGAACACTTGTCCTGTCCACACAGCTTCAGTTTGTGACAATGTATCAGTTTAGGCAACGCTGGGTGAGCTATACCCCATAGCATAGGGCAAACCTTTCTGGAAGCTCCAGAAAGCCTAGAATTGATCAGTGGATGTGACAGTAAGTAGACCCCCGTAGGTCATTGTGTTCTGATCTCTTAAGGGGTCATCTGTTTTGGAGGGTGTCCCATCAATAGGGCTGATCACAGGCTGCCCTTCTGTTTAGACCCCCAGCAATCTGTAATCTGGTGGTAAGCGTTCAGTATTCCTGCAGCGCCCCTACAGAGGAAATGAGGTATTACACAGTTGGAATCAGTGGGCTTGTCCTCCAGAGTTTGTAGCCGGCTAACCCTCTTAATTGGTAAATTGTAATACTTGATTTGTATGAGTGTTTTTAAAGGAGTTGTCTCATGAAACATTTTCTACAGTTTGCAAACCAGCACTTGGATCTGAATACTTTTGTAATTGCATGTAATTAAAAATGTAGCATAGCCAGTGAGATATTCAATAAAATGTATCTGTATAGCGCCACCTGCTGTTTTTTATTTTTCTTATTTCTTTGACCTGCTCGCTAAGAAGGCCGCACATGCTCAGTTTCATCCTTCAACTGCCTCCTGAGCTGTGATGGGGAGAGCATGGACACGCCCCCTGAGCTGTGATAGGGAGAGCACGGAAACGCCCCCTGAGCTGTGATAGGCAGAGCATGGACACGCCCCCTGAGCTGTGATAGGGAGAGCATGGACACGCCCCCTTAGCTGCAGGAGAAAATACCCTCCCCTTGAGCTGTCAGCTTGATATAAATCTAGCAGAGCAATGAATGTGGAGATCTCTGGATCCATGTGAGGTACAGGGCTGGTTCTAGCTTTGTTAGGAAGAGGTTGTCATGTACTATATGATGTCTGATTTTAATTTTTTACATTAATCATTGGATAACCCCTTTAAGAGATTTTCTTGAATAGCAATTCAGCTCCATCAAGTAATATTCATGCTTGTGTGACAGATGGCAAAAAGGGACTTGTCCAAGGTCCTGATATCACCACAGTATGTGTTCCACTAGGGGTTTGTCAAAATTGCTAAATTTGAGGTCCAAGGTCCCTCTTGTATTTTCATAGACCTGGATTAGATGGAAAAAAAGTAAGACCTTAAATAGACTGAATTGCTAGCAGATTTCACTTAAGGTCCAGATGGGTGTTACCTGTTGGGGGGGGGTGTCCCTGCACAGTCTGACGCTGGCAGCACTGATTGGATAGTGTCAGACATGCCCCCAGCAGGTAACACCCATCTGGACCTCCATTGCAAACTGCAAGTAATCCCCCTCCTTTTTGGCTACTGGCTGTTTTTTTATCCTGTTGAAATACAGTAAAATTCCTGTAATCCAGCATCCAATAGGTCCAGAATCTCTGCATGATATCCCCAAAGATTAAAGAAACTGAACTGTGATATTATTTGGAGAATTGATTTCTGTATTTTTGGCATCGGTCGTTAATACCTCTATATCTACAAAGGTCACAGTGACCTTATTGCCGATTCCTGACTCTTTATAGTATACGGTACTTGAAGCCAAAACCTGGCAGCGCACAGCAGTGCCCCATGCCAGGACTAAAGCAGAAAAACCTGTCTTGTGGAGATGACGTGGGCATTGAAGGAGCCCGCGCCTGTGTGGTAATCCTGCAGGATAATGAACGGCTGTTCAGCGCCTCTACCCTCCCCCTCCCCTGTTTTTCCACGCAACACTCTATTAGAAGAACCTACTTGAAGGTCCCCTCCCCCACCTCTTCCAAAACACCATTACATGAAATGCATTCAGGATGTTACTCTGAGTATTTACCACCGATTGGGTCACATAAGGTGCAATATTTTCTTGTATTTTCAAGTATGTAATACAATAGATGAAGCAGAGCTGAGGTTGTCAATGTACCAGATTTGATTTTGTCTTTTGGCATGTCCTGTGGACAACCCCTGATATGAACCATGATATTATAGGGACTAGTGTCCTACAAGTGTGTCTTCTCCCATAGGTCCTTACTGTAAAAGTCAAATACCAAGTGGTTGGTGCGCTCCCACCCATAGACCCGCTGGATGGGACCGCGCTAGTACTTGGTAGTAGTAAAGATGTCCACACACAAGATATTTTAGCCCTGATCAGACGGGCTGCCGGGAAAGGGGTGTATAACGAAATATCTCCCATATTACAACCTACCTAACCCTTCAATAATTCAGAAATTGGGAAATACTGTACCCTTGTACTGTGCCATAATGGATTACTAACTGAGGAAATCATCTTAGCAACATGTACACGTAACCCCTACTTACCATCATCTTCAGTTAGATTTCATGCGTGCAGAACTCACTGTTAAAAAATTTGGGCATAATCCACGCCTCGTTTTCAAGGCCACACTCTTTGTGAGGACCCTTTTGTGAGGAGAAAAAGGAGGAGCGTACATAGCCATGTGCAGCCTACTGACACCTCATCCAGCCATCTGCTTGCTCTCTATAGGCACAGATGGTTATTTATTATGCGACTTGCGCCAATTTTCCTGAGTTAAAAAGTCGCATATTTTGCACGTCGGACCCAGTTGGAGAAGTGGGGCCTCCTCGTGTCCTGATAGATTTAATTGAATTTATGGCAGAAGTTGACATTAAAGTTTTTTTTTTTCAAGATCTTTTTACTGATGACCTAACCTCTGGTTGGTGGGGGTCCGACATCTGGGACCCCCGTTGACCAGCTATTTAAGAAAGGTACCGGCGCTCACAGTGGCGTCGCGTCCTTCTCTCTGCTCATCAAGCACAGCGCCGTACATTGTATAGTGGCTAATGCTTGGTATTGCGCCCCGAGCCATGAACGTGATGTCACATGGCCTAGGAAAATCTGCGAGAAGGCCGCGGTGCCACTGCAAGCATAGGTGCCTTCTCAAACTGCTGATCAGCAGGGGTCCCGAGTGCCGGACCCCACCAATCACATACCGATGACCTATCCAGAAGATAGTTCATTAGTAAAAAGATTTCGGAAAACCCCTTTAATTATAGCATAATTCTATTCCAGCTCAGTTTTTCTGCGCCACTTAATAAATCTGGCACATCTTACTGCAGCACACCTTTGATTAAAGGGGTTCTCCGTTATTTAAATATTGATTGACAGGGGTCCAACTTCTGGGTCAGACTGGGGTTCTCAGGGCCCAACCCTCATATTATCTAGGGATCGACCGATTATCGGTTTTACCGATATTATCGGCCGATATTGAGGATTTTAACGGTTATCGGTATCGGCATTTATTTTGCCGATATTCCGATAACAAATCGGGAACACAGATCGCGCTGCTGACAGCGCTCTCCGTGTTCCCTCTGCAGCACAGGGGAGAAGGAAGCAGTATCTCCCTCCCCCCTGTGCTGCTGCAGCCAATGGGAGGACAGGGAACAAGAGAAGGGGAGGGGCTGTGGCCACTGCGCCACCAATGAAGATAAGTCTCTCATTCATTCATATACAGGAGGCGGGAGCTGGCTGCAGAATCACATAGCCGGCTCCCGACCTCTGAGTGGTAGCTGCGATCTGCGGTAGTTAACCCCTCAGGTGCCGCGGATCGCAGCTACCGCTCATAGAGGTCGGGAGCCGGCTATGTGATTCTGCAGCCAGCTCCCGCGTCCTGTATATGAATGAATGAGATTTATTTTCATTGGTGGCGCAGTGTGCCCGCGGCCCCCCACCCCAGTATTAACAACATTGGTGGCGCAGTGCGCCCGCGGCCCCCCACCCCAGTATTAACAACATTGGTGGTGCAGTGCGCCCGCGGCCCCCCCACCCCAGTATTAACTAACATTATTGGTGGCGCAGTGCGAGGTCCTATTCACCCTATTCATAGAGCTCTATCAGGGTGAATAGGACAAGGGTTCTAGTCCCTAAGTGGGCTAAAATTTAGTAAAAAAAAAACAACACCAAAATATTAAGTATAAATGAAAAAGAAAGATTTACAAAAAAAAAAATACACATTAACAATAAACATTCATTTTCAGCAGGATTTTTTATTTTTTTTTCAAAAATGAAAATTCACATAATATAGGTATAAATTATCGGCTATCGGCCTAAAAGTTCACAAATTATCGGCATCGGACCTAAAAAATCAATATCGGTCGATCCCTAATATTATCAATACAATCTAAAAGGTTTTGATTCAAAGAAATAAACCCTTCTGGCAATTTATTGGCTCCAAAGGTAGCTCCAAATGTTTTTTTTTTCCTTTGGACCTTTGTGGTCCACTGTGGTTTTAGAGCCTGGGCCCAGCGAAGGATCCTTTGATGTTCTGGTGGGCCAGTCCGACTCTAGATCAGTTCTACAAAGAGGCCTCAGCGCTCCATGCGCACTAAGGCCTCTTTCTAGGCCATGTAATGTAAAACAGCTGATCGGTGGGGGTGCCTTGAGTCAGACCCCCGCTCATATGGATGTAAAGACTTGCTCATATTGGGCAGCGGCCTGAAAATGGATACACGGGAAATGTCCACTGAGCTCTGGTTTCCAGCTTCGGTGGCACTTGGTAGACCTGCCAACTCTTCCGGGAATCTGTAAGGGCTCAAGCTTTTTCTGGCAGGTCTCTCCCTTTTCTCTTGGAGCCTTCAGAACATCCTTGGAAGGTTAGAAAGTATGACCTAACTGCTTGGCCGTGGCACAACTAGCTCAGAGGCAGACACATTACTACAGTATAGGCTAGTGGTGGGACAGTGTACGTGATTGAACTGCTTACCCACTCATAGTAACTACTTGTAGTCACCACTAGAGGGAACTCACCGCATACAGATTTAAAAACTTACATTGAATTGTATACATCTTTATGTAAGCAGTTTACAACAATAATAGCATAACCCCTCTAAGAATTGAGTAGGTCTGTAAGTTATTTAAAGCGACTCGGACAGAGCACTGTACTTGACTATCTTATTGAGTCCCATGGACTTGGTGGTGGTGAGCATAAGTGACCACTGCTCCATTAAAAATCCTCCAGAACAGGGTCTTGGAACCCCCATTCTAGTGATTGGTGGGGGTTCAGGCCCCCAACGGTCATATACTTGACTATCTTAGTGAGTCCCATGTGCTTTGAGTGGTGGTGAGCATACATGGCCACTGCTGCATTCAAACTCCTCAAGAACAGGGGCTTGGGACCCCCATTCTAGTGATTTGGTGGGGGTTCAGGCCCCAAACGGTCTTATAATAAACACCTATCCCGTGGGGACAACCCCTTTAAGGGATAATGTACTCCTAAAGATAACTTTGAGTGGTGATGAGCATACATGACTACTGCTGCATTCAAACTCCTCCAGAACGGGGGCTTGGGATTCTAGTGATTGGGGATTTAGGCCCCCAACGGTCATATATGCACATACATGACAGCCAGCCCAGCTCCTTATGCAGCCCCACCTCTAGAGGGCCCGATGTGCCAGCACTGATATTGACCTGTGTTGACCCAAACTTTGGTCCTGGAGGAGGACATGCCATGGAATAGACGCTCAGGATGAAGTATGTACCGTATTTTTGCACAATAGAATAAGGCTGCATGTCTTTCAGATTGTTTGATGCATCAATTTCTTCTACAGCCCAAATAATTGACTATATGGTATAAACACCCTATACTTATACACATATGGCTCATGGCGGTGTTATATGTGTCTGGCAGGTGTTATACCGCCACATAGCATTGTAAGTAGACTGAGCATGTGATTGCTGCAATTATAGGATTATTGCTGCCCGGATTCCCTGATACCCCATACATAGGTACGTGACCTGTGATTACTGGCAGTATAAACAGCCCCCAGTCATATTGTACCGCTCGACAGAAGGGCAGCGGCGGCGTATGCATGTACGGGGAATAGTCCTCATTAAATAATAGAAACAGGCGTAATAATAATTATAGGTATGAAGTGTATCACACAACATCTACTGACGGAGCTCCGCTTCTGACACAATAGAAGATAATGAAACAATGGCCTCCTGCGGGGACGGCGCACCGATTGGTGTGTTTTCTCTGACACCGGTAATTGGCAATTACTCTGTGCATCGCAGCTGAAACTCACGTCCTCCTCGCTACTATTACCTATATAGGGTCTGGTATACATACTGGTAGACAGGAGGGGGTTCACTTATCTTCCCTCCCAGAAGGTCCCTCGGACTTTAGACTTTCTCCTAACATGGCAGCCCTTTGGATAAAATGAAATTCCAGCCATGTTTTATGTTGGTATCACAAGGGTGTTCAAAGGGGGTTTCTTAGCAAGAAGACCCCCCCCCCATGCAAGCAGAAGCTAGTGCCACAGATCTGCTCTAAGGAAGCCACGATGGCCCCACCAAGTGGCCACCGCCTGTGACATGCATATGCTTTCAGAAAAGCATATGGACAGAAGTTATCTTTATGAGTGCATTTTCCCTTAAAGGGGTTGTCCCCACGGGATAGATGATTGGCCTGAACACCCACAAATCACTAGAATGGGGGTCTTAAGCCCCTGTTCTGGAGGAGTTTGAATGGAGCAGTGGTCACTTATGCTCACCAGCACTCAAAGTCTATGGAACTCACCAAGATAGTCAAGTACAGTGTTCTGTCCGTGTCCCTTTAAATACTTACAGACCTACTCAATTCCTAAAGGGGTTATCCCATGATTTATGTAAAAAAAAAAAAATGAAAACCTCTAACAAAGCTAGAACCAGCCCTGTACCTCACATGGATCCAGACATGTCCCCGTTCATTGCTACAATTGTTCTGCTAGGTTTATTTCAGGTTGGCAGATCAGGGGGCATGTCCTTTCTGCCATTGTTCTTGTGGTGGCTTTTGTCCAGGCTGAATCCTGGCACTAATGCCAGAAACAGGCTGGATCCTCTGAAGGAGAAATGTTATCCCTGGCAAACTGGCTGATCACCTCCGTGGTTGGGACTCCTTATGGACCTGCAGGCACAGTCCCACGTCACACTCAAAGATCTTGGAGCTTCTCATCGAGATAAGTGAAGTGGAATAGATTAGAGCGATCGCTCGATGATCCCGCTGTGTTTGGTTTTGCCTTTTTCTTTGTTAGTAAATGAATAAAAAAAATCATTGACAATTTGATTATTTTTATTTTTTTTATCAGCCGTACGGTTCAGTCCCGGTGGAATTGCAGATTGAAAGTGGAATTGATCTGGTGGCCAGGCTGTGATTGTTTTCAGTTTCTGCTGAATACTGTTTAGTAAATGAGTCTAGTAAATCCCATCACCGCGCTTCGTGAATTCTTACACTCCAGTAACCAAACCTGACTCTCCTTTTCTTTGTATTCTGCTGGCTGTCTGTGAACCGACTGTGCAAGCCTTAGTGTGAATTCACTCCTAGATCCTAAGTAACCAGATCAGCGTGCCACATGGAGAACCAGAAAAGGAATCTGATGAATAACTAGTCTTAATCTTAATATACACCTACTGATTTCAACTCGATGATGTCTTTATGTCCTAATGGAGAATACGGACAAAGGTGCGCCTCCTGACTGGACGTCCCTTTTTATTATATGCTACAGTATTCTGCTATATTAACACCACTCATCAGTATAATGCTAAACCTCTCCTTTACCCTGCTATATCCTTGACCATTACCCTTGTCCACTGTCTGTCCTCTACATTATATCTCTTTACCTTCTTCCACCATATTTTCCCCTCTATTATTTCTAATTAAGTTTTTGTCCTCCTTGACCTTCCCTTCCATCTTCTTCACTTCCATTTACTCTACTGTCCTTCCAGTTACCTTTTTTCGACCTTTTGTCTTCAGTGCCATTACCCTGACATTTTTCCTAGTATCTGTCTATCTCTCAGGTTCTCCACATTATCTTTTTTCTCCCTCCACATTCATCTCTAGCATTATCTCATTTGGCTGTCCATCTGCTCCATTATCTCTGTTCTCTCTCGGTTCTTCTCCCACAGTACCATTATCCACCTTCACATCCTCTCATTAATGGCCTCCATCCATCCTCCCATCTTGTCCGCGCTACTTCTGTCCACCCATTATCCCTACCCACCATATGTCTTCTCACCATTTCATCCTCTCCCTCCATACTTTATCTCTGTCCACCCAGTGCTATTGCCTCTCTCCATACTCTTTGGCACCATTGCCTATTTGCATTCTCATGCATTCTCTATCACGTCTTCATTCTGCTTCTTCATCTTCCTGCTATTATTTTAATTTAGACGTTATTTGTTATTTGTCACACACAACGCCCTACAAGTATGACGAACGGTGAAATGATTAAATGACGTCCATTACAGATGGAACAGTTATGATGGCCTGCCTCACCAGTGCCATACAAACAAATTCCACTGGGTATTGAACCCAGGACCTGCTGTTCATATGACAGAACCCTTACCAGTAGAGCCACAGGCAATATCTTGTTTTCCTTCCTCTTCATTATTGTCATCATCAATCCTTCCATTGTGTCATTAAAGCTATTCACTATAGTATTGTCTTTGACATAACTGTCCATCCTCTTCTTTTTTCCACTGTCCAGCACCCCTTCATTTATAACTTCTCTATCCATCCTCCATCCTTTTCATCATTGTCTCTAACCTCTTCATAATTTCCTCTATCCACCCAACCACATCTACCTTCATTACTACTGTCCACCCAACCTTATTCATCATTATTAGAGATGAGCAAATTTCATATTTTGAAATTCGTTCACACTTCGTTTGTTGGTAAAAGCAGAATTGCGTTATGGATTCCGTTACCACGGACCATAACGCAATTCTATAACGGAATGTATAACTGAATGCCTTTAGAGGACTCCGTTATTCATTCCGTCATAATAGAAGTCTATGGGCTGCATACTAGATCAGTCCGGTTTCCGTTATGCATTCCGTCATAGAATTGCATGATGGCCCATGGTAACGGAATCCATAAAGCAATTCTGCTTCTACCAACAAACGAAGTGTGAACAAATTTCATAAGCGGAAATTCGCTCATCTCTAATTAGGGGTGGGCGATTTAGACGATATGCAATATAAACTATATAAATTTGGCCAACGATAGAGGTTTCGTTTATATCGCCATATCGAGGTAGAACATGGCATGCGCCGCTCTCGGCACGTTCTCCTGAGCCGGCACAGTGGAGAAGGGAGTCCCTCCCTCCCCACTAAGTGCGGCTGCCGCTGACCACCAATGAGAACAGACTAGGAGGAGGAGGTCCTGAGAGGTTAATTGCAGCGGATCACGGCGCGCAGTAATAGAGGCCAGGTATGGGATATGGCCGATACATGCAGGCTACGTCTGTATTCAGGCATATTAACTATATTCATTGGTGGCGCAGTGGCCACAGCCCCTCCCTTCTACTCCCCCTCTTCGAAATATTATATTAATTGCATAAAATATAAGAAAAATAACTGGATCGCACATCCTCAATACTATGCTTTTATCTAACTGCTTCTCAGCATAATTAACATTGCTTCTCAGCACAATATAACGTATACCTACCTCTATGCTGCATATTGTACATGAGGCATTAGTATACAATTTGATCAAAAAGCATAGGCACACTCACTGCGACAAGGGTGCCTCCTTGAATGGGACCCTAAACTAAATTTGGCGCAGCACTGCATGGCGACCATCAACGCAGCAGCATCGCCCCAGCAGGCAGCAGGACCCAGAAGTCAAACAGCACCCACGCTGTCTGGCAAAGCCACCTTGGCACTGGGCCCCACCAACCCATAAGGATAGCACCAAAGCAAGAAATGGCTGTAGTGCAGCACTGCACCATGTGAACAGGTGTGGAACTCCAACTGCGCCCCCCTTCCCCCTCCACACGATGAAATAATTGGTTTCAGTGGTCCCAGGGTGGCAGCTTCTGATCGGAGCCCCAGCAGTGTAATCCTGGGGCTCCGATCGATTACCATGGCAGCCAGGACGCTACTGAAGCCCTGGCTGCCATGGTAATCTCCCTGCTGCTGTGTGCACTATGCACAGGGCAGCAGGGAGAGTGTGAAGTCCTATTAACCCTAGTAGAGCTCTATTAGGGTGAATAGGACAAGGGCTCTAGCCCCTAAGGAGGCTAATCGTTATTAAATAGAAAGAAAAAAAAAAAGTTTACCCTCCCCCCTGGAATATTGACTATATTGCATATCACACATGCTTAAAATTATATCGCAATATAGATTTTAGGCCATATCGCCCACCCCATCTCTAATCATTATCTCTGTCCACCAAACCACATTCTCCATTACCTCTGTCCACCCAACCATATTCTCCACCATTACCTCTGCCACAGTCCCATCATCTACACCACAAAGTTAGGGTATCTTCAGAGCTTTGCAACTGGGTTTTGATTCTCCATGATCATTGTATAGTCACTAACCCCCCAATTCTAGATGGCTGCAATGTAAAGCATTAATTACGAGGTACATGAGAATGAAACATACCTCTCTGACCCTAGAATCTGCTATATATCGATAGGTTTAAAAGGAGCTTGTATCCTTTGTCGTGCAGAATAATAGAATTTTCCTTTTCCACTACACTACACTGAGGTGATATCCGGGGCCGCTAAGCCTCCTTGTGATTTAGGGGCTGTGAGGGTACTGCATGCTATTCTATGCTGTTTCCCGTTCCATATGAATCTTATACAGTAGATTGAAGAGCTCTCAACTCTTTTCCGGGCACCGGAACAGGGAGTGTTTCAAAGAAGTATAATATTTTAGGAAAAATGTAAATTTTAACCGTTGATATGCGGCCAAAAAGGGATATGGGCAATAACATCCATTTATTCAAAAGGACTTTAAGATCTCTAAAAAGAGTTGGAAAGTTTTGAGAGTATAAATAAGAGTATGTTGGGGTTAATTGTACTCCTAGGTAACGTAAGGCCTTATCATTCCAATGGAAACGGAAGTTAGTTTGAAGAATAGCTAGCCTGTCTGCAGGGAGATTAAGTGGCAATGCTTCTATTTTCGTGGTGTTTATTTTATATCCTGAAAATTTACATAATCTTCCAGTAGTCGAAAGAGGTTTGGCAGGGTTATATGTCAGTTAAAGTGAGCAGAATATCATCTGCAAACAGGGAGACTTTACATTCTACCTGATTAACCTTAACCCCATGTATATCAGGATGGGCCCTAATAGCTGCAGCCAAGGGCTCAATACATAGCACAAAAAGGAGGGGGGAAAGTGGGCAACCCTGACGCGTACCGTTAAAGATGGGAAACTGTGTCGATTGTACATGAGGCATTTTGATAGTAGCCATTGGCCAAGTGTAAAGTGCATGGAGTGCAGTGATAAAAGATCCTGTGATGCCAAAGGCTCCTAGTGTGGAGAACATGAAGGGCAAGCTCAGGCGGTCAAACGCCTTTTCAGCATTGAGGCTTAACAGTAAAGCCTGGTGATTGTTTGTTGACAACATCTATCAAATCTATAGACCTCCTCGTATTATCTCCTCCCTGACGTCCCATCATAAATCCCACTTGGTCTTTATGCACTAGCTGGGGTAACCAATACGCAAGTCGATTAGCCAGGATTTTGGTAAATATTTTTAGGTCTGGGTTGAGGAGGGCTTTAGGTCGGTAGTTTGTACAATCTCGCGTATCTTTACTGGGTTTTGGGATGAGGGTTATATAGGAATGTAGAATAGATGCAGGTTTGGAAGAGCCCTGTACAAAAGAATTGCAAAGCGATGGCATATGTGGGAGGAGAATAGAAGGAAGGGTCTTGTAGTAAAGATAGGGTAGGTAGTTTATTCACCACCACTTGAATTCTTCCATCGTAATCTGGGCATTAAGAGATGACAAAGCCTCCCCTGATACCTTTGGCAAGTTACATTTGTTTAAAAAAAAAAAGAGGTGAAAAGATTTTGGCATTCCGCCTGGTCAGATGGCACCTGCTGTGGGAGCAAATAAAGAGAAGCATAAAATCCTTGAAAAAGGTCCGAGATTGCCTTAGGGTCATATATCTTGGTTCCATCAGCACGCTTCAGGACTGTAGGAGATCCTGAGTGGTTAAAGTCTCAAAGTTGTCTTGCTAATATAGTGTGGGGTTTATTACCCCAAACATAGAAACGCTGCCTTGAATATAAGAGCTTTTCTGTTTTTGCAAAGGCCAATTTGCGTAACCTGTAAGTACTATAGTAAGTACTATCCAGCGTAACAAGTGATATGAGCGACGTGTCTCTAATTGGGACTCTAGATCTTTCGACTGGGTCCTAATAGTGTCTTGATGCAAAGTACTTTTTTAATCTCGAGCCCAAAGCAATACAGCTGCCTTTAAAAACCGCTTTATGCGCCTCCCCTAGTGTAGAGATAGAGGAGACAGAAGATTGATTAAGCGAAAAGTAGTCAGAGAGATTGGTTTCAAGTTCTTCTCTAAGTATTGGTCTAGTGAGGAAGGTATCATTTGATCGCCAATGACACACCCTCGTACTCGTATCAGACGATTTGATGGAGATCGAGATCAGAGCATGATCAGACCACGTGATATCACCTATTTCCGCATCACTGTGTAGCCGAAGAGTAGGGATATTACCAAAGAAATAATCAACAAGAGTATGCTTGCGATGTGGATGGGAGTAAAAAGTATAAGTTCTGGATGTGGGATAGTTTATTCTCCACAGGTCATATAGTGCAAACTTTCGGACTAAATGTGAAACGTGAGACGTGAAAGTCTGCGCTGGGAAGTCGAGGGTGTAATCCCGCTAAGGGAAGTCCTATCCAATTGTTCTGAGAAAGAAATATTAAAGTCACCCCCTATGATCAGTGCAGCAGGGAGGTACTGAGAGAGCAGCAATAACACCTTATTCAAAAAGGGTATTTGGGCAGAGTTGGGGGCATACATGTTACATATTATAAGTGGATTGCCATTGAGGGTGGTTTTGAGTATAACATATCTACCATTCGCATCAGAAACTGAAGATTCAACTTGCAGAGGGCAATTAGCAGACAGAAGAATAGCCACTCCTGCCTTTTTTTTGTCCGCTGAGGAAGAGTATACTCGGGGATAAGACCTAACTGCAAATTTAAAAGAGCCAGTTTGATAAAAATAGGTCTCCTGAAGGAAAACCACATCTGCCTTTTGAGAGCAGCATTCATTGAGGGCTAACCTCCTTTTTGCATTAGAATTAAGACCTTTTACATTCAATGAAATGCACTTAACCATCTGTGTGTGTACACAAAGCACCATACTTGCTATTAGAAGTGCACAGGATATTCCTACCGGAGACCCAAGGATGTTGGGCAGAATTTTTCACTGCACCTGAGATGTATCCTGGGCATCTGTAACTAGAGATAGGAAAAGGGAGACACAGAAGGGAATGGGGAGACATACAATACCGTGAATATATAACATAATACCATAAAGCTTTCCAATCATGGGGTATAAATACACAGGTAGGGGTCGGAAGGGTGTATAAAACTACCCCGCATCCTCCCTGTGTCCTCCCCCCGTCCTTTAATGAGACAGGTGGAGGAAGAAGGGCATAAGAAAGAAAACCATCTGTTGGGCTATGGCTGAATGCCCACCAAAATAAGGCATACAATGAGAAAAGAGATAATGAAAAAAAAGGAAAAGAAAATTAAACAAAAACATGTCAAACAGCTGGAATGACTATACAGTTTCTTCAAGCGTTGCAGGTGCCGCTCAGTGGTAGAGCTTCAAGCAGGGGACGTTGAGTGGGTGTTAGCCCGCAGTTGATCGTTTTCATTGAGGCGCATCCCGGTATCCAGATTTGGACAGGTCATCTTGCGGAGGGGAACAGTGCCTCTTCTGACGGACAGTATGCCACACCGGGGCTGGAGCAGGTGACGAATCCAGAATCTCCCAGTCCTCAATGGGTGGAACAGAAATGTCCAAGGCTGAACAAAATGCCTGTAAATCCGCATGACTTTGTAAGGTAGATGTTTTGCCATTCTTAGAGGCCATTAAAGCGAATGGAAATCCCCAGCGGTACGGTATTTTCTTATCACGTAGACAAGCTCATAGAGGCTGCAAAGATCTCCTTTTTTTGGAGGGTTAGTCGGGAGAGGTCTTGATAGAGCTGCACAACTGTGCCCTGAAATTCAATGGAACGTAAGGAGCGAGCCTTAGCCATGATGGTTTCTTTAAGCTGGAAATTATGCAGACAGCAAATCACATCCCGTGGTTCTACGGAGGAGCTTTTGGGGCGCAAAGCTCTATGTGCTCGGTCTAAACTAATAGCCTGGGGTGGTTTCGAGCCCAGTATTGCATTAAAAAGTTCTCCCAATAAATCATACAAATTCTCCTTTGGTTCTGGCAGACCTCTAATTCTAATATTATTCCTGTGCCCTCTATTGTCCAAATCTTCTAGATGAAGGTACAGTCTGAGAATGACTGGTAATGATAGACTGTAAGTGGGTGATATATCTACGTGTATCATCGTGGTCCGATTCAATAGAGTCAATGCGAGCAGACATCTGTTTAAGATCTTGACGCAGAGAGGATATTTCAGATTTACATGCATTTCTCACCTCTGCTATTAACGTCTTGAAGTCTTCTTTGGTAGGCAAATGCTGTAGGGTCTGGTGTAGCAACATGGATGACTGTGAGGATGGTACTGGCTCTCTTCTCCCTCCTCGACAGAGTCTGATAGCTGATCCCAGCTTACATGGTCTCCTTCCCGTTTTCCAAGGGTCTGAGCCTGGTCTGCGAGGTCTTCTGAAGGGTCTCCCCAATCCTGCCGCTGCTGGGATGGTGTTGTCGCCTGCTTCCCCTGCCTTGCTGCCGATTTAGGCGGCATGGCAGTCAATTGATGTGCCCTTATATTAGGCCTTAGAAGTGCTTCTGTGGTCTGGCCTCGATGTCTGGGGATAAATCTCCTGCTGCTAGAGAGAGGGGGGACAGAAGGGTGTTCTGCGACAGACCTCGTGGTTGCGGAAGCGCCGGGGCAGCCGCACTTCTCAAATCTGCGGAGGTCGGAGGCGGAAGTAGGCTGCCAGCGGGAGGCGCGGGAGCCGGACTCCTATTAAGGTAGATATGTAGCGTGGGATACACAGAGCCTGTGACCGAAGGGTTCCTGGGCTTCTTGGGGATCAGTTTCCTCCCCATGGGATGCTTCACTTCTGCAGATGGGTCCCCTTAGCAAGTTGTAGCTGCGGAGCTTAGCGTTCACGCCGCCATCTCCCTAGACGTCCAGGCCACGCCCCGTCCATAGCCTTTAAAGTTGATTTATTAACCAGCTGAGTATTCTACAACGATATGGTCTCATTCAGATGGCCATAATGTTGGCATATTTTATTTTACAGCATTGTGCGAAACATTATGGACCCAAAAATAGAGATGTCAGAAATTGTGGAAGTGTCAGACGTCCAAAGCAGAACCTGGAGGGACCTGCCGATACATATTTGCCTCATGCTGTGTATCATGTCATGTGATGCAGCTCTGGTGCCTTAGATCTGCACCGTAAATATACAGAAGTGGAGGGAAATATAAAATGTAGGTTGCGTCAACTGCAGCATGTATTTTCTATTGAAAGGTTATTATCAAAAATAAATTCTCAAGTCTATTTCAATTCTTCAACATTTTCAAATCTTTTCTTGCTGTCAGTGAATGTAAATGTGATTTATAGACCTTCTGGAGACTGAAAACTCCCCCTGACCATGTGCTGCTCACACAGCTGAAGGGCTGTAACATGCCATACATGTGGACATGATCAGTACAGGCTACAGCCCTTGGATGTAAACAAGAGTGTTCCATTCTTTGACAGTAAGCAGACATAATAACCAGGGGTAAGGAGCTGAAACACAAATTTTGCAAATGGAAATGTAATCCCATCAACACCAGGAAAATCTAGATTAATCGATCTCCTGATATATTCTAGATGAGATTGGTGAAGTCTGTGATCTCGGACTATCTCTGATTTCCATAATTAAAATGCTCCATACAAAGTTTTAGCCACTTTGACATCGCTTAGAGCTTTCTATTACTGGAAAATCAATGTCATACTATATTCTTATTGATACTGCTATTCTATACAGAGCTACAAATCCACAGCATAGAAATATGGGGGAGCTCATTGTATGCCCCCTCATTTAATGATGGCTTCAGTATGCAGTAGGCCCCTCTTAGTAGTGGCTGCAGTATGTTGAAAGCTCCCCTATTAGAGGCTGCGGTATGCTCCCTCTAGTGGTGGCTGTAGTGTACAGTAAGCTCCCCCAAGTGCAGTAAGCTCCCCCTAGTGGTGGCTGCAATGTGCAGTAAGCTCCCCCAAGTGGTGGCTGCAGTATGCAGTAAGCTCCCCCTAGTGGTGGCTGCAATGTGCAGTAAGCTCCTAGTTTCCCCCTAGTGTTGGCTGCAGTATGCTCCCCCTAGTAGTGGCTGCAGTGTGCAGTAAGCTCCCCCTAGTGGTGGCTGCAATGTGCAGTAAGCTCCTAGTTTCCCCCTAGTGTTGGCTGCAGTATGCTCCCCCTAGTAGTGGCTGCAGTGTGCAGTAAGCTCTTAGGTTCCCCCTAGTGGTTGATGCAGGCAGCGAGAATTTTTATACTGTATCCATGGCTTTTATAATTCTGTGGCTGCCCAGAGGAGTCATGTGACTGGCGCCTTACAGTCAGCATCGTGTTTGTGTCTTATTACTCTTATAAATAGCGCTTTAAACAGAATTTAATTTTTTCTCTTTGCTAGTTTTTCCCATATGGAGATGCATCGAAGTTTGCCCAGCACGCTTTCCGAACCTTTGATAAAAATGGAGATGGTACCATCGACTTCAGAGAGTTCATCTGCGCTCTATCCATCACTTCAAGGGGGAGCTTTGAACAGAAACTAAATTGGGCTTTCAATATGTATGACCTGGACGGAGATGGAAAAATCACCAGAGTGGAGATGCTGGAGATCATAGAGGTTAGTACCCGGAGCTGCCACCCATCACAGCTCATCATGGGCAGCTAAGATGAACGCTTTTATGGAGGGTAATAATTAACACGGCACAAAGTGAGATGAATGTAATGTCGGAGTGCCATTGTCCTCGGCTACATGGCATAGTGTGATAACACTGGTTATGGGTGTTGGTTTTTACTTCTGTATCCTTATGTGACAAGAAGGTAATCAGATTCCCCCTGGCCGTATGTTTCTGGTGAGACTGTAGGCCCTGCTGCCTTAATACCAGTGTTTTGGTTATATACTTTATTAGGCAAATGTGTGTTGTTGTTTTTTTATTAGAATATAGCCTGTAAACTTTCTCCTTATCAAGAGCCTGTCTTCAGGATATACTGTGTAACATACAGAGGCCGTCTTCTCAGCCTGGCTCTTCTCTCCCTACTTCAGCCTCTGCCTTCCTGTCACAGTGCGGTTCACTGTAGTCTGGCAGCCTGCGCTCTTGCGTACTGGCCAATTACCGTTTTCCGTGTATGCTGGTTGTTTGGGTGGAGCGTGCTGACTGTGGTCTTTTGTAGTGTGTGTCTTTTAAATTGTGTACTCCCTGTATCTGTATCACAGTGCAAATCACTGTGACACCGTGTTGAGGTGTAGGCTGTCTGCCTGTGCTCTTGCGTACTGGCTGAGGTCCGTTTCCCGTGTATGCTGGTTGCTTGGGTGGTGCGTGCTGACTGCGGCCTTTGTAGTGTGTGTCCTCTGAATGGTCTACTCCCTGTATATGTATCACAGTGCGAATCACTGTGACATTGTGTTGCCGTGTAGCGTCTGCGCTCTTGCTTACTGTCCTGTATATTGTGCACGCTTTGTGTCTTGTCGGGTAATTCTTCCCTGAGCCTGTGCTTAATTACCAGGTGGTCAGGTGCCCTCATCACCCTAGTATTTCGACCTGTGTGCTGTGTGCCTGGGAGTTTAGTCTATCTCCAGGAATGCCATGTGCAGGGTGCATGTTCCTGACCAGTGTTTGTGACTCTATCCTGACTTGTCCTAGTCTGTCTGGGAATGCCATGCTCCCCATTCCGCATGGGTTCCAGGCTATGTACCACGTTTCTATGTTATGTTTCAGTATTTCCTACAGTGTGTTACAATGTCTCAGTATGTTTTATATTACTTTGTCTTAGTTTGTCTGGATCTGTCTGTGTGCGCCATGCATCAGTTCCGCATGGGTTCCAGGCAATGTATCTAGGGTTGAGCGGATCGGGTTGGCATTGCTGTATCCGAACCCCATTCTTTTAAAAACGTCATTAATAATATGAGCTCCGTCCTAATGTAAATGTATGTCCTTCACAGATGTTTTTCAGATGTTTCTGCAAATATACTAAGCCGAGTTCAGCTTTGTATTTTGATACAGTAATTTATGCGACTAAATTAACTGACAAGTGATAGAGGCGAAACAAAGTAAGTCTCGCAATATTTGCGTAAACTTAGGAAACACCTCCGCAGAGGACATACATTACAGACCAAAAGTTTGGACACACCTTCTCATTCAAAAAGTTTTCTTTATTTTCATGACTATGAAAATTGTAGATTCACACTGAAGGCATCAAAACTATGAATTAACACATGTGGAATTATATACATAACAAAAAAGTGTGAAACAACTGAAAATATGTCATATTCTAGGTTCTTCAAAGTAGCCACCTTTTGGTTTAAATACTGCTGAGCTTCAAGCTGAGCTTCAAGAGGTAGTCACCTGAAATGGTTTTCACTTCACAGGTGTGCCCTGTCAGGTTTAATAAGTGGTATTTCTTGCCTTATAAATGGGGTTGGGACCATCAGTTGCGTTGTGGAGAAGTCAGGTAGATACACAGCTGATAGTCCTACTGAATAGACTGTTAGAATTTGTATTCTGGCAAGAAAGAAGCAGCTAAGTAAAGAAAAACGAGTGGCCATCATTACTTTAAGAAATGAAGGTCAGTCAGTCCGAAAAATTGGGAAAACTTTGAAAGTGTCCCCAAGTGCAGTCACAAAAACCATCAAGCGCTACAAAGAAACTGGCTCACATGTGGACCACCCCAGGAAAGGAAGACCAAGAGTCACCTCTGCTGCAGAGGATAAGTTCATCCGAGTCACCAGCCTCAGAAATTGCAGGTTAACAGCAGCTCAGATTAGAGACCAGGTCAATGCCACACAGAGTTCTAGCAGCAGACACATCTCTAGAACAACTGTTAAGAGGAGACTGTGTGAATCAGGCCTTCATGGTAGAATATCTGCTAGGAAACCACTGCTAAGGACAGGCAACAAGCAGAAGAGACTTGTTTGGGCTAAAGAACACAAGGAATTGACATTAGACCAGTGGAAATCTGTGCTTTGGTCTGATGAGTCCAAATTTGAGATCTTTGGTTCCAACCACCATGTCTTTGTGCGACGCAGAAAAGGTGAACGGATGGACTCTACATGTCTGGTTCCCACCGTGAAGCATGGAGGAGGAAGTGTGATGGTGTGGGGGTGCTTTGCTGGTGACACTGTTGGGGATTTATTCAAAATTGAAGGCATACTGAACCAGCATGGCTACCACGGCATCTTGCAGCGGCATGCTATTCCATCCGGTTTGCGTTTAGTTCGACCATCATTTATTTTTCAACAGGACAATGACCCCAAACACACCTCCAGGCTGTGTAAGAGCTATTTGACCATGAAGCAGAGTGATGGGGTGCTGCGCCAGATGACCTGGCCTCCACAGTCACCGGACCTGAACCCAATCGAAATGGTTTGGGGTGAGCTGGACTACAGAGTGAAGGCAAAAGGGCCAACAAGTGCTAAGCATCTCTGGGAACTCCTTCAAGACTGTTGGAAGACCATTTCAGGTGACTACCTCTTGAAGCTCATCAAGAGAATGCCAAGAGTGTGCAAAGCAGTAATCAAAGCAAAAGGTGGCTACTTTGAAGAACCTAGAATATGACATATTTTCAGTTGTTTCACACTTTTTTGTTATGTATATAATTCCACATGTGTTAATTCATAGTTTTGATGCCTTCAGTGTGAATCTACAATTTTCATAGTCATGAAAATAAAGAAAACTCTTTGAATGAGAAGGTGTGTCCAAACTTTTGGTCTGTACTGTACATTTTACGGTAGGACGGAGCTTATATTAACGTAGTTTATAAAAGAATCTGGTTTGGATACAGAAATCCGAACCCCATTTGCTCAACCCTAAATGTATCTATGTCGTTTGTATGTCCGGCACGGTCTGTGACTCATTTCTATCTTCTTGTGAGAGCAGGGAAGAGAGAGGTGAATGGGACTGCTATGATCAGTGCCGACTGTAGGTATGTATACAGGGACTTAGTACACTTTCTGTCAGCATTGATAGTTGCAGCCGATTCTCCACTCTCTATCTTCCCAGCGTTAACCACTGACGTACTGGGATGGGGGGGACAGGAGCAGGGCCACAATAATCAGCGCTACCAGTAAGTGTACTGTGTTCCTGTATACCTACGGTCAGCACTGATTGATACAATCCCATTCTGCGTTTTCACTTCTTTGAGATGGAAATGAATAGGGCTACCAGAAATCAGCGCTGTCACAAGTCTGATAATGCACCTATAGTGAGGCTGTGGTAGGGGTAGAAGAGGCAGGCTGAGAAGACTGCCTTTATATGTTATACTGTACATAGCTCTCCTTATGTCTGTGCAGGTTCTTATTTATCCAGGTCATGGTATATATCTGTAAAGAATAAATCAAGGCAACTGGACGTACTGTAGATTTCTTTAAAACGTTTCACTCGTTCTTTCAACGAGCTTTCTCAATTCAGCGGTAAACGCACTCAGAATAGAGAAAGCTTGTTGGAAGAACGAGTGAAACGTTTTCAAGAAATCTACAGTAAGTCCAGTTGCCTTGATTTATTCTTTACAGATATAGCTCTCCTTAGCAACACTCAGGGATTGAGAAGGAGACACTTTACATGCAGTTTTCTAATAAAGTACACACATTTAGCTACACAATATAAAAAAATTATATTTATACTTGAATCCTGCATTGGTTATACACAGAGTGAATTGACAAACTGAGCTCTGCTACATAGCAGCGTGTGCAGGAAAAGCTTATTCCAGCAATTAATGTGTGTTAGTCCAGGATCATCGGCCTCAGGTCAGGGGCAAGTGAAGCGAGATAAGAGCACATTTTCATACAGACGTAGCTTGCTGTCACAATGTTGTGTTAATACATTCCTAATCTTATGAATAATGGACATGCGGCAGCTGAAGGGTACAATACATCTGTTATGCTTGTGCTTTCACATCACCAGATACTGATATGGGAGTCTTATATAAGGGACATGACAGGGCTGATGCCACTGCATGGAGGGGGGAGGCTTTTCGGTCACTGCTGGGCTAAATTCCTGAGCTGTACGGATAGAGCCGCCATAGAAATTATTAGGTCTAAATGACAGAGGTGCAGTCTACAGATCTACGACAATCATGTGTCGTCTATTACCGCACTGTGAAATTCCAATAATTCAGCAGCCATAATCTGGCGCAAGTTATGCGGAAGAGTTGAACGGCACACCTCTACAGTGAAGGCGGTGCTCAGTGGTACCTTAAGTCTTCAGAAATTCAGAATAAACCGCGGCACTCTTAAGTTCTGTTGCATAAACTTCTTATTTTATTTCGTTTATAATTTTTTTTATCCATCCAGAAGAAGTAATCTTTGGTCACTGGCCAACGTTTCGGTCCTGGCCTTGGAGATTTGTAGGAAGGAGTATGCAGGAGTTAAAAAATTATAACAAAATAAAATAAGAAGTTCATGCAACAGAACTTAGAGTGCCGCCGTTTATTCTGAATTTATAATCTGGCGCAAAACTGCAATATTACATGATTTCTCCTTAAAGGGGTTCTACACTTTGTTTAAACTGATGATTTATCCTCTGGATAGATCATCAGCATCTGATCGCCGGGGGTCCGACACCCGGGACCCCCGCTGATCAGCTGTTTGAGAAAGCATAGAAACATAGAACGTGTCGGCAGATAAGAACTATATGGCCCATCTAGTCTGCCCAATATACTGAATACTATGAATAGCCCCTGGCCCTATCTTATATGAAGGATAGCCTTATGCCTGTCCCATGCATGCTTAAACTCCTTCACTGTATTTGCAGCTACCACTTCTGCAGGAAGGCTATTCCATGCATCCACTACTCTCTCAGTAAAGTGATACTTCCTGATATTACTTTTAACCCTTTGCCCCTCTAATTTAAAACTGTGTCCTCTTGTAGGTAGTTTTTCTTCTTTTAAATATGCTCTCCTCTTTTACCTTGTTGATTCCTTATGTATTTAAAAGTTTCTATCATATCCCCTCTGTCTTCCCTTTCTTCCAAGCTATACATGTTAAGGTCCTTTAACCTTTCCTGGTAAGTTTTATCCTGCAATCCATGTACCAGTTTAGTAGCTCTTCTCTGAACTCTCTCCAAAGTATCAATATCCTTCTGGAGATATGGTCTCCAGTACTGAGCACAATACTCCAAGTGAGGTCTCACTAGTGCTCTGTAGAGCGGCATGAGCGCCCCCCTCTGTCTACTGCTTATACCTCTCCCTATACACCCAAGCATTCTGCTAGTATTTCCTGCTGCTCTATGACATTGTCTGCCTGCCTTTAAGTCTTCTGAAATAATGACCCCTAAATCCCTTTCCTCAGATACTGAGGTTAGGACTGTATCACTGATTGTATATTCTGCCCTTGGGTTTTTACGCCCCAGGTGCATTATCTTGCACTTATCCACATTGAATTTCAGTTGCCAGAGTTTTGACCATTCTTCTAGTTTTCCTAAATCCTTTTCCATTTGGCGTTTCCCTCCAGGAACATCAACCCTGTTACATATCTTTGTGTCATCAGCAAAAAGACAAATCTTACCATCGAGGCCTTCTGCAATATCACTTATGAAGATATTAAACATAATTGGTCCCAGTACAGATCCCTGTGGAACCCCACTGGTAACATGACCTTGTTTTGAATGTTCTCCATTGACTACAACCCTCTGTTGTCTGTCACTCAGCCACTGCCTAATCCACTCAACAATATGGGAGTCCATGCTCAATGACTGCAGTTTATTGATAAAGCAGTGGCGCTCCAGCAGCGGCCGCGGCCTTCTTACTGTTTACCGCTGGCCCGGTGACGTCACGACTAGTATCAACTGGCCTGGGCGCGGCTAAGCTCCATTCAAGTGAACAGAGCTTAGCCGCGCCCAGGCCAGTTGATACTAGTCGTGACATCACTGGGCCAGCGGTAAACAGTGAGAAGGCTGCGACGCTGCTGGAGCGCTGCTGCCTTCTCAAACAGCTGATCGGCAGGGGTCCCGGGTGTCGGACACCTGACGATCAGATGCTGATAATCTATCCAGAGGATAGATCATCAGTTTAAACAAAGTGCAGAACCCCTTTAAGGCTAGAATAAAAGAATACAGTCTGAAAAAAAGAAATTAGGAAGTGCATTTTTAGGGTGACAGTGATTGAATCCCCAACCATCCACAGAACCGGTATGTTGTAGAGCTAGGAGCAGCTCTAAACCATGGGAGATAAGAGGTATCTGACGTCGGCTTCTTCTCCTCTCCCAACTGAAGTAAGGGCGCATGGCCAGCTGACGTCAGTGTCCATGTTTATGGTGAGGTCGGGAGATGAGGGGAGCACATATGAACGCTTCAGGCGTCATACATTCTTAAAATGGGACGGATGTATAAAAGATGATTTTTTTATTCTAGCGCTGCGTTCGTTTCTTGCAGAAGCTTTATAACCGGAGGTCAGGACACAGCGTTGAGGAGCCTTTTTCTCCTTCTCTTCTGGGCATTTCTAGTTGATTTCCTCCAAATGTAAACTTATAATTGCAGATTTTCGTTCCATGAATAAAGTATATTTACATGAACCAGTTTAATCACAGCTCTATAAAAATAGCATGGTTCCCCCACGCATGAAAAATAACAAGAGTAGCGGTAATTATAAATGCAGCAATAATAAAGTGTCAGTTCAAGTATATTAATACTTATTTCGCTGTACTATAACCTGACACACACCATCAGCCGTGTGCATTGCAATAAAATCTACCCAGGGGATCCTCGTTGGTACAATATTCTTGTCTTTCATAAATGAATAAATGTCCTTTTATAAAAAGAGAAGATGCTGAATAATAGAAAAAAATCTAAGTTCAGTCATTGCAAATACCACCCAGGAAAGTCCGTGTTTCATCATTCCATTTGACTTAATTGATAACTACGATTATATATTTCAATTTGTTTGTGAAGATATTATTATAACTGCTCCAATCTCTTTCGGAATCTAAACGCTTGATTAGATGGATAAATCAATGTACATGATTATGGAGAAAAATTTATCGCATGATTGCTAACAGAAATGTTCAATTTAACTCATCGATCAAATCGCATGATATTCTCTGGCTCCTTCCAAATCTGACTAATCAATGTTCGTAATTCATATCATATAACATCTTGCTTGTTCAGTACAAGTGGCGATGTTATTAATAGTTGGATCTGTTGTTACCACTGCCATTCTGTATATAACATTCATTGTTATGAAATAAAATGTTACCACATTGTTTCTCCGGAGTAGATCTTCTCTCTGAGCGGTATCGCTTGCTGGGAACGAGTCTCCTGACTCTCCGCTCTGTGCCCGGACTATGTCCTTGTTTGGCATCCCACGTGATCGGGCTGTTTGTTGAATCACCGAGGCGGCGCGCTCAACTTCATATGCCTCGGGTCTTTTTAAAAAAAAATCAAGGATGGCTCTTGTAGTTACCGGGATCTCATAGCGGCTCGGAGAGGGGTCTTTATGGGTTGCTATAGTGCCAAACGCATTTCGGAGCGTCAAGCTCCTTCCTCAGTGCCACTGAGTGGCTCCAAGACCCGAGGCATATGAAGTTGAGCGCGCCGCCTCGGTGATTCAACAAACAGCCCGATCACGTGGGATGCCAAACAACATATACCGGGCACAGAGCGGACTCGTTCCCAGCAAGCGATACCGCTCAGAGAAAAGATCTACTCCGGGGAACAATGATTTTTTTTCTATTATTCAGCATCTTCTCTTTTTATAAAAGGACATTTATTCATTTATGAAAGACAAGAGTATTGTACCAACAGAGGATCCCTGGGTAGTATTTATTGCAATGCACACGACTGATGGTGTGTGTCCGGTTATAAATCATACATCTACAATCTTCCACTGTTTCTACTGGGCCAGACGGATAGACACATTATCACTTGTGTGGACATTTTTTAAGAGTTTTTATGTTTTTTTTTATATATATTTTTTTATAATTTCTAATTTTCTTATGCATTTGATATGTTCAATTATAGTAAATATTGGTCCCTGATACATGTCTTCATGAATTAGTGCCTGTTAATATATTTTCTAAATAACTAACTCCTTTACAGACTGAGGGGCACCTATATCAATAAGCCAGGACGGGAGAGCCGCTATACATATCTATTACATAGTGTAGAAACATCATTTTACATCCACGTGGCATCAAATTCCAAAAGCCCAACTCGAGTTTCACCATCTACTGGCTTCTAGAAGTTACCGTAGTTGATGGAGAAACTCAAGTCGGGCTGTTGGAATTTGATGCTACAAAGATTTTAAACCACAGATTACAGCTAATCACTTGGGTTCCTATCAGTAGAACAGTATACAGTACTAGGGTACATTTACACGTCTATGTGTTTTGCGGTCCGCCAATTGCAGATCCACAAAACAGACTTTTTGCAGACCACACATCGCCGGCCCTACGATAGAAATGCCTATTCTTGTCCACGATTGCGCACAAGAATAGGACATGTTCTATCTTTTTTGCAGGCCCGCGGAACAGAACTACAGATGTGGACAGCACGCGGTGTGCTGTCCGCATCTTTTGCGGCCCCATTGAAATAAATGGGCCCGCGCCCGGTCCGCGAAATTGCGGACCTAGAACTATGGACGTTTGAATGGACCCTTTGGTGTGGGTTCACATATGTGTTGTATATTCCGTTATACCGTCTCTCACTTATAGTGTAGCACTTGTAATTATTATGCAATTTTGTACTCTATATTGCAGTGAGTTGTTACATTGCATGTTTTGTCTTCTAACGGAACAAGACAGAACCGTTATTTGTGCCCATAGAACCCTATTAGGACGGATCAAAACGGAATGCCTCTAATGAGTTCCGTTTTGCATTCCGTCCTTATATTCCGTTATAGCCCTGTTATAACGGAACGGTATAATGGAATATACAACGTATATGTGAATTTGGGAACCCACCCTAATACTGTATTAAAAAATAGCCAAAATTAGTTTTTTTACTGGTTTTAATAAGCCTAACAATTCTACAAAACAGAATAAACTATATGTATAAAATAATATTAAAAAAAGTCTGACCCAAATGCAGAAAAATCACATCCGTAGCCCAACTAGGAAAAAAGTTTTAGCTGTAAACTAATGCGTGCAAAAAAACTGCTAAACTGTGCCTAGTCCTGAAACTACCCTGGTCCTGAACAGGTTAAGGCAGCTTTTCGTCCATGTAAGTACTATACTGTAGGTGTCATTGTTACTTTTAGGGTGTACATGGCACTTGGTACAGTATCAGTTTGTTCTCCAGAGCAGCTCTTCTTATTGTACCTGAGAACAGAATATTTCTTTCTCATTTCGTCTCCATTTTTTCAATAGATAGGCAAGCAACAGATAAAAAATATGGTTCTATAAGGTACGACGTGATATACGTGACGGGAAGGGATACATTTGCTTACGGACAGATATTTAGTTGATGTTGTGCCCCGCTTCAGTCATCCAGGACCGGGACTTTGGTTCACTGACCAGGAGTAGCTTTGCAGTATTAGTCACAAGGAATTCAATGGCTAATTGCTAGCATTAATCAGAGTTTGGCCTGCCGGTAGAGAATTGCCTCGGCTGACGCTGAAGCCACGGTTATTGCCTGTTATATTATTATTGTCTCAGATATGAAAACAAGTAAGCGAAAATATTATGGCACCATAGCAACAAAGCGTTTCCGTTCTTCAGGAGCGACTCGCTGCTGCCGTGTGACCATTGCCGGGAAGTATTATCTTCTGTATCAGTACAACAGCGGTGTCTGTAAGGCTCACCATACACATTAGATACGTAGCTGTCGGCTGAACGCTCAATTAGCCCCCTGCTATTCCTCCTAAGATTTCCTCCCATACACCAACTTGGCCAAAGGGAGAGCAGAGTAAGCATCTGCCAGACACCTCCGGTGGTGGCTCGTCTCCCATCAGGAACAAAGAATGAGTTTTCAAAATGGCCTGTGACATGCACGCTGCTTCACAGGGCACAGTCTCCAGCCTCTCATGGGCCTTAGACTTCTATGTCCAGCATCCTGAAGTTTGGAAGGATCAGACGTGTTGAAATCTAACTGGATGTTACCTCTTCCCCAACATCTGCAATAAAGAGAAACACGGGAGGCCTCCATACACAATCAATCCCGCCCAACTGGGGAGGTTTGTCCACCTTTTTATGTAATGTGTGGGGCCACTTTAAGGGTATGTTTACATGTTAGGAAGTTTTAGAGCCAGATTCAAGAGACCCCTCTAAAAACTAGGGGCCAGCAACCACATGCTGTAGGAGCGGGGACACACTGCAACCAGGGAATTGTGAGCCTTGCGTTTGACGTCACTTGTTCCTAATTTGTTAGAATGAAGGTTTCCTCTAGCTGTAAAACTTACCATCCAATCTGAAAATACCCAAAAACTTGTGTCCTAGACTTCCCCACCTACTTCTTCAGAAGGCAAAGCTGCACTTCTCACTTTTCAGTATTTGCAGAAGCACAGTCCCCACTCCCCTATTAATCACAGCAGCTCCCTCCCCACTTCCCCAGTAGTCACGGCGGGCTCCTGCCCCAGATGCCTCATGATACAGTTGAACGCCCACGTCCTCAGTCGTCACGTAAGCTCCGCAGCTTTCCCAGTTTTCACAGACATACCCCCTATTTCTTCACTTCCCCAGTGATCATAGAATGCCCCTATTCTTATTAATCAAAACAAGGCCACCCCCCTCCCTCAAAGGCAGTAATGGTAAGGATCCCTCCCAGTCCCTGCTGCAGTCTGGTACAAGAATGCAGTGGTTACACAGAGATACATCTCTCTTGACGGTAGCACTTTGCGTCAGACTTCCCCATCGTGTGGCGACATATTTATTGTTATAATTGTTGTTTTTGCCTAAATGCGTAGAAAATGTTAACAAGAAACTGTGTATAGATCTTCCTCACCTTCTTGCAGTTTGTAGTCCCCCTTTTCTTTGTACATATGTAAATGTTCCGCAACCTCCTCAGCTTCCAAAAAATCCATCTAGAATAATCCAGTAACTAGAAGAAGGGAGAAGAGGGGAGGAGGGGGATGCAGCTGCAGCTTCTCACATTAGTGTTTCAGTGTTAGGTACAAGCACGTGTCATAGGACAGAGGTGACATACGTACCAAATAGTTGCCATTAGAAAACAGTCTTATCCGGCCGTAAGTGGGCCATACCAGAAAAAAGCACCTCAGTTCAATTGTTGCATCAAAACCTTTATACAGGGTGGGCCATTTATATGGATACACCTTAATAAAATGGGAATGGTAGGTGATATTAACTTCCTGTTTGTGGCACATTAGTATATGTGAGGGGGGAAACTTTTCAAGATGGGTGGTGACCATGGCGGCCATTTTGAAGTCGGACATTTTGAATCCAACTTTAGTTTTATGAATAGGAAGAGGGTCATGTGACACATCAAACTTATTGGGCATTTCACAAGAAAAACAATGGTGTGCTTGGTTTAAACGTAACTTTATTCTTTCATGAGTTATTTACAAGTTTCTGACCACTTATAAAATGTGTTCAATGTGCTGCCCATTGTGTTGGATTGTCAATGCAACCCTCTTCTCCCACTCTTCACACACTGATAGCAACACAGCAGAAGAAATGCTAGCACAGGCTTCCAGTATCCGTAGTTTCAGGTGCTGCACATCTCGTATCTTCACAGCATATGCTGTGCAGGACCTGAAACTACGGATACTGGAAGCCTGTGCTAGCACTTCTCCTGCGGTGTTGCTATCAGTGTGTGGCAGGCTCCCTGGTTCCACAACAGTCGCTATACAGGACTACCTCAAGTTTCAGCATCTCCACAGTCAGCTATACCGTACTCCTACAGCTTCCCCTGGTAGTCACAGCCATCTGTTCTTCCATTGCTGCTCAGGGTCTCTGCCTCCCTGTCTGCACCTTCTATGATCCCAGCAGCAGTGTCCAAGAGATCTCTGCTGCTACAACTTCTCATGCACCTGGAGCTGACACAGATACACTCCCTCAGTGTTTTGTGGGAGGGTGCACACCCCAGTCTGCTTTGTGACACCAAAATCAATCTTATTTATAGAGGTAGCTCTTGCATCACTGAAGGACCTGAGGTGCTCAAAAACATAGCACACACCTGCATCATACAGCACAATGGCCATCTTTTGTACTGGACTCAAAACATAACAAGACTGTCCCGGGACAGCCACCGAAACCTTGATTCCGGATGGTTGAGAAGTATGTTTATACATTTAAATCTCTGCCCCTGAGCTTAATTGTAGACGGAGCCATCTTATGAGCGATTGATAGCATTACCTGTATAAATCTGCGCAGAGATCGCGGTCAGTCACTGATGGTTGTGCATGGGGTGCTCTTACCATCAATTGATAGCATTCGCTGATAGTGGTGTACCAGGGCAGTCTTACGTTTAGAAAGAGCAGAGGTTTAAAATGTATAAATTAAAAAGCTTTGCAAACTCTTTTCCCATAAAACTATATGCATGCTTAAGGACCTGCAGGCATCTGATAACGGGTCCTGCGTATACAACAATATTAACCACTTAAGGACCAGAGGTTTATACCCCCCTAGTGACCAGGCCCTTTTTTACAAATCGGCACTTCACAATTTTAACGGTTTATTGCTCGTTCATGCAACTTGGCACCCAAATGAATTTTACCTCCTTTTCTTCTCACAAATACAGCTTTCTTTTGGTGGTATTTGATTGCTGCTGAGATTTTTCGTTTTTCTGATATTAATCAAAATAGACCGCAATTTTCTCAAAAAAAGTGTGTTTTTAACTTTTTCTGGTAAAATTGTTAAAATATTATTAAATTTCTATACAAGTTTGTGTCAGAATTTATTGTGCTACATGTCTTTGATTTAAAAAAATCCAATAAGTGTATATTTATTGGTTTGCGCAAAAGTTATAGCGTTTACAAACTATGGTACAAAAATGTGAATTTCCGCATTTTGAAGCAGCTCTGACTTTCTGAGCAGCTGTCATGTTTCTTGAGGTGCTAGAATTCCAGGATAGTATAAATACCCCCCAAATTACCCCATTTTAGAAAGAAAACACCCCAAAGTATTCGCGGAGGGGCATGGTGAGTTCATGTATGATTTAATTATTTTTCACAAGTTAGCCGAAAATGACACTTTCTGAAGAAAAAAATAATAATAAAGTTTCCATTTTTGCTAACTTCTGGCAAAAAAATAAAAAATCTCCCACGGACTCATTATGCCCCTCAGTGAATACCTTGGGGTGTCTACTTTCCGAAATGGGGTCATTTGTGGGGTGTGTTTACTGTTCTGTCATTTTGGGTGAGGCTAAATTGTGAGCAACCCTGTAAAGCCTAAAGGTACTCGTTGGACTTTCGGCCCCTTTACGCACCTAGGCTGCAAAAAAGTGTCACACATGTGGTATCGCCGTACTCAGAAGAAGTAGGGCAATGTGTTTTGAGGTGTATTTTTACATATACCCATGCTGGGTGAGAGAAATATCTCTTTAAATTGACAACTTTGTATAAAAAAAGTAACTCACTCACAGTATGGGTATATGTAAAAATACACCCCAAAACACATTGCCCTACTTCTTCTGAGTACGGCAATACCACATGTGTGACACTTTTTTGCAGCAAAGGGGCCCAGATTCCAATGAGTACCTTTAGGATTTCACAGGGCATTTTTACGCATTTTGGATTCCAAACTACTTCTCATGCTTTAGGGCCCCTAAAATGCCAGGGCAGTATAACTACCCCACAAGTGACCCCATTTTGGAAATAAGACACCCCAAGGTATTCCGTGAGGGGCATGGCGAGTTCATAGAAGATTTTTTTTTTTGGGTGCAAGTTACCGGAAATAGATTTTTATTTATTTTTTCTTACAAAGTCTCATATTCCACTAACGTGTGACAAAAAATAACATTTTACATGAACTCGCCATGCCTTTTACGGAATACCTTGGGGTGTCTTCTTCCCAAAATGGGGTCACTTGTGGGGTATTTATACTGCCATGCTGGGTATATGTAAAAATACTCCCCAAAACATATTGCCCTACTTTTTCTGAGTACGGCGATACCACATGTGTGACACATTTTTGCAGCCTAGGTGCGCAAAGGGGCCCAAATTCCAATGAGTACCTTTTAGGAGGCCATTTTTAGGTGACTACCTCTTGAAGCTCATCAAGAGAATGCCAAGAGTGTGCAAAGCAGTAATCAAAGCAAAAGGTGGCTACTTTGAAGAACCTAGAATATGACATATTTTCAGTTGTTTCACACTTTTTTGTTATGTATATAATTCCACATGTGTTAATTCATAGTTTTGATGCCTTCAGTGTGAATCTACAATTTTCATAGTCATGAAAATAAAGAAAACGCTTTGAATGAGAAGGTGTGTCCAAACTTTTGGTCTGTACTGTATATACACCACATAGTGCAGTCTCTATACATTTTAAGGAACGGTGGTCCTGAACATGGCTTTAGAGGGTTGGCCAACATCCTTATATCGGTATAACAGAATGACATCACACCAGGAAACGCTCGGCCAGCCCACAAATCTGGATTGTGAAAATGTACGCAGCAGAGAGAAGAAAAAAAAAGCATATTTTAATGATCAGCTTTCTCTCATTATCTTTCCAGCTTGTGAATACCCGATAAATCTACATGCATATGACAGTGAAAAATGGACATGTGATGGACGTTGTTTTTTTTTTTGTTTTTTTTATGGTTGTTTATGGGGCTATTCACTCTGCAGTTTTTGGACAGTCAGTGAAAACCAGACATCAAAAAATAGAACATGTTTTATCTTGTCCGTTTTTCACTGACTGTCTGCCCCCTCAGAAAGGCATTAGTTTATCAGTTTTTAACTAACGTTTTTTCCACTGTCGTGTGCATGTAGCCTAAACCAGAATACTACAAGAAAACACAACATAGGTCGGCCGCCTTTGTTAATGTAGTAAATGTGTGAACCTTTCCTCCCCAATACGTCTCTCGGGGCTGCAATCATTAATCTCCCTTTTTTTTTCTCTCCAGGCTATCTACAAAATGGTGGGCACTGTGATAATGATGAAAATGAACGAGGACGGCCTCACGCCTGAACAGCGAGTAGACAAGATCTTCAGCAAGATGGATAAGAACAAAGACGACCAAATCACACTGGATGAATTCAAAGAAGCCGCAAAGAGCGACCCTTCCATCGTATTACTGCTCCAGTGTGACATACAGAAATGAGCTCACGCTGACGCATTTCGGACTGCACACAAAAAAATGTCAATGTTCCATTCAGTTTGCAGCTATTTCCACGACAAAAACAGAAAAAAAAATTTAACAAAAATAATTGCTTGGACTACCTATAAATGGACTTGCTTCTTGTGTTTGAGACACTCGTGTGCATGAGAATGTCATTTGCTAAAGAATTTTAAAAGTATATACTATATATAAATATATATATATAAAAAAAAAAAGAAATGGATAAAAAACCTGAAAAAAAATTGACTGCCACAATGTGAAGTGTGCAATGTAATTTCATAAGTCCCTGAAGCCTGTGCATCAGTAACGTACTGCATAATGATGCCTATTTATTGTTTTACTGATGCTAGCTGTGTGTCTCTTTTTATGTGTTCGTGGTAGTGACACTGATTGCCATGGCGATGTTACTGTTCCGACTAGCGCATCTCACCTGCTGTAAAGTAGTCCCGGGCAGGCGGAGGGACATGACTTCGGCTCATGGATCTACCCCGTCCCTTTCACACATGTGCTTGTGACGTCGGTGAATATATATGTCATTCATTTGCATGCCACTTAGGTTTGCCTTAATTCTTACCTCATTTTGCACCCTTAATGAATTTGGAAAGAAGCGCGTCAAGAGAATCGGAGAGCGAACAAAACGCAAGCCCCACCGGAACCCTCCCAAATTCATTTAGAGAAATAAATCTATATATATATATATATAGATAAATATATATATATAGATAGATAGATAGATGTATGTACATATAAGCTGAAGCCAAGATGATATACGTATGTTTATGTATATAAGTACTATATACATAGGTACTCCTACATGAGATGCATATATGACGATATATAAAGATGACCTGTTGATTCAATGGGATTGAACGCAGTATTGAAAAGTAGATTGATTTCAGAATTTTCAAGAGGTTGCAATATATGTCCCTAAATAAATAATTTATACCATTTGACTCTTTTCTAGGTGGTGTCTACAATTTGTGTGCAGAACTTTACCCATTGTCCTTCATGTACCGAGACATAGTCGTCGTACGTCTGATCGGAATTGTGGTCAAAGCGATACAGACCCCCCCCCCCCCCCCCCTTGTGAAATCCCATGTAAATTATCCCCCGTAGTGCTGTCTGCTGACCCTGCTATCAATATGCTGTGGACCGTGGCATAGCCACAATCCAGTTATGCGCTGCTTCCTGTTGATGACGTAAGGCTATTGGACTTTACAAAATGCCTGCGACATGCAGGCTGCTGCACAGGGCGCATGCTCAAGCCTCTCCTGTGCCTCACACCCCATTCTGTATTTTTCCAGCCAGCTGCTCACAGTTTGTAGTGATCTATAGGAAATCTCAGAAGTGTGATATGGACTTGTACATGGCATCATGGGACATGCTACTGCAGGCTAGTTTAGGCGGGCGGTGGGAATGATGTAATATGTCTGCTGGAGTTCCTCTTTATTTAGTTTTTTCAGCTATGGTTTATCATCATTGTCAGCATATTGTACATGGCTAGTAGGTTTTGCTGTTTAAAGGTACGCTTCTGCACTGCGACTTTTTGGAGCGCGGCTGATTGATTTTAACTATTGAATGACCGCTGCAGTCCACAAGATTGCATTCTGCTGGATGCATTTATTTGGTCTACAGCTGTAGTTAAATAGTTAAAATCAATCAGTCGCACTACAAAAAGCCGCAGTGTAGCCAAGGCCTTAAACTCATTGGGGCAGATTTACTATTGAAAGCGTGCCAGAATTGTGTCGCAATTAGCGCAAAAAAATGACGTATATGCCTTCACATTTATTAACAATTTTGGACACCTTTTTCCATCTCGTCTGACAAGGGGTGTGGCTTTGGTGAAAGAGGGTGTGGCTTTGCGGGAAAGGGGGGCATGACTTAAATGCGCCATCATGTGCACAAAGTACGCTCGAAATTTGCTATGTTCTTTGGAGTAAACTAATTCATCAAAGAAGGTGGTGTAAAATTAGAGTACACAAGCTAAAGATGCGCCAGATGTATCATCCAGCATCAGCCCCTGGGATAAATCTGGCCTAGTTTAAGACTGTCTGTCTAAGGCCTATTGCACACGACCGTAGGTGTCCCGTGCCGGAGATGCGGATCCGCAATACACGGGCGCGTTCCGTGGGCATTCCGCATCACGGATGTGGATCCATTGACTTGAATGGGGCCGCGAATCCGGAGATGCAGAATGGTCTACAGAGTGCTTCCGTGGTGTTTTGTCCCGTACTTCCGTTCCGCAAAAAAATAGAACATGTCCTATCTTTTTGCGGATCGCGGACCCATTAAAGTGAATGGGTCCGCGATCCGCTGCGGCTGCCCCGCGGTCGGTGTTCGTGCACGGCCACGGGGCGCACATGTTTATATCCAGGAGGCCTAAGGAGGAAATGTATCAATATTTGACTTTTTGCTTTATTTTTTTTGGAGTGTCTGCTTGGTTTGAAGGCAGTTCTTTTTTTTTTTTTTGCGACAAATTTACATAATGTTGCATGTTTTTATTTTTATTTGTCGCACAAAATAAAATCTAGTTGTATTTATTACCAAGGCTTTGTCAGTTTGTACGCCACAAGGGGACTGGAGTACATTTGTGACTTCGCCACAAGGGGACTGGAGTACATTTGTGACTTAAAAAAAAAGGTTAAAAATCTGCCCCCCCCCCCCCCTTAATAAATCAAAGTGCAGGACATGGTGCAAACTATCCTAAAAATAATACGTCATAAATTTTGCAGAAATGACTACTCCGCCGACAAAACATCCAGAATTACTCCACTTTCATGGAGCAGCGTACTAATTACCCCCTAAGTTTACACTGTCTTACTTTTAGAAAGTATTATTAAATCTGTCCCAATAACTATAATATATAATAGAAATTATAGAATTTTTTTTATTTTTTTATATATATATATTCCTTTTTTTTTTTTTTTTCAGTTACTGGGACAACATAGGTAAGGTGTGTTGCACCATCCTTCCATCCTCCCTGGTCTGACTGATGGTCTGACCAAGAGTGTTAGGTGAACCTCTTTGTGATGCTAAAAGGGTAGACAGAGGAAGCTAAAGAGCCAGGACAGGAGCTACAGAACTAGACCCCTGTTATCTGTTCCGTGTCATATATTGACAACAGGTGAATTTGCAGACTGCCAGGACTGGATGGCAACCTTGAGGACTGTAACTATTGCTGTACTATGTGGCACTGTTCACAGGGAAGATGGATCAGGATAGCACAGCTGAATTCACTCTTTAGATGCCCTGTTCAACTGCGGCGTCTAGGTGGTTAGACAGAGATGGGGGCTTCCACGTTCACTCCATTGGTTCCCTTCATCCTTGTGCCAATGGTAGTCATGATTGTCGGAGGGGTCTAACAAATGCTCCAGGTCTGCCATGCCTAATTTCTATTTGGCGGGCAGTTTGATACAGGAAAAAAATTATTTGGAATACCGAGCATGCCAACACATTATAGAAGCAATCAGATTGTTAAGTCCCCTAATGGGGCCCAAAAAAGTTTAATAAAGTGTATTTAAAAAAAACAAAAAACACTGGGGGGGCTTTCTATCCTACCCTTAAAAAAATAATGATAAAAGCTAATAATGTATATTATGCACCCCAAAATAGTTCTTTTTAATATGACTCGTCCTGCAAAAACAATGTCCCGTACAGCTACATTATTTGTGATTTGACTGAAATAAAAATGTCAAATGTGCTATTATGGTTCAATAGTAGTAAAACATAATAAGGAGACAGGTGTAGATTTAAAACTCAAAAGAACAATGGTAGAATTTCAGTTTTTTTTTTACCCAAGAAAGATTAATAAAAGTGAGTTATATGTGCCACAAAATGGTTTCAATAAACATAGAACTTTTCGCACAAAAATCAAGTCCTCATACAAATTACTGAGCCTGTTAATCTGGGTGATACCTGGCAGTAAGTGCTTCATTTCCCTGCAGCGCCACCACGGGGGAGCATTAAACAACTCCCATTTATTCCCAAAGGGTCATCTGTGTAATGCAAGACAGAACAGGTCCTCCAAAGAAATGCCCCTTGTAACCCCCACTTTGGCCAAGCGATATGGATCCTGATCACAGGACTGTCCCCTCCCCCTCTTTTTCTTAAAATTTTCTAATAGGTTGTATGAAAATAGGTTTCTGAAGTTCACATCCCCTGTAAGACATATGGCGCAAGTCAGGACTTTAAAGATCGTGCCCGCTTAGGAGCCCGACGCAAGCTCGATCAAAAATGTGCACGAAGCGCTTCCATTTTTTATGTATAGTCGGTATAGTACCACTGTAATCCAGAATAGTCCCTAGTTCTGTTTGCATGTATAACAGTGTGCTGCCATATTTTGTTTGCTGTTTGGATGTTGGCTTTTTGGATGTGCACCTGTGACTTTGGATGTGCTAGTCTAAATTTTCTTGCAGTTTTACCGCATAGGGAATGCCATAAAAACAAAACCCATAAAACAATAGTGAAAGTTATTTTTTTTCCATTTTAACCCCATTTGAATTATTTTTTCCAGCTTCCCACTACATTGTATGCGATATTAAATAGTGCCGTTAGAAAGTGCAAGTTATCCCACAAAAAACAAGCCCTCATATGGCTATATGAACGGATCACCACATCCTCAAGGGGTTGAGTGAGGTTTATCCAGCGGTGATAGTTGTGGTGGTCTACCGAGTGTTACATTTTTATTTTCCTTAAAAGAAGGGATGTAAATGAGCTCTTAACAAGCTCTGCCTCTGATGCCACCAGATGTAAGGCAGCTATCCTATAAGTCAATGTTCAACCGTTTAACTAGGTCTTGAGATATGACTTGGATATTAAGTAAGCCAGCATCTCATCTGCAGACAGCTGTTTCGGGGTGATTGCCCCTCATCAGTGTAGAGCAGAAAGCACTGGCTTAACTGGGTGAGAGGCCTCGGTCAAGATTCGGGGGGGGGGGGGGGGGGGGTACTATCTCTCCTTATGATGTTTCTTTTGACATTCGCTCATGCAAATGCATTAGCTTACACCAACCAGCCATAACCTTAAAAGCAGGTGAAATGAATAACAATGACATCTCTCAAGCGGTTCAGTCAGTTCTTGAAGTTGACATGTTGGAAGCAGGAAAAACGGCCACGTTTGAGGATGTCAGTGACTTTGATGAGGGCCAAATTGTTATGATAGACAACTGGGTCAGATAGTCTCCAATACGGCATTAGTTGTGGGGTGTTCCTTGTATGTTAGTGTTTAGTACTTAACAAACCTTGGCGACAAGCTCATGGGTGCCCGAATCTCATTGATGTGCGAGGGAAGGTTAGCTGATCCCACAGAAGAGCCTCATGTACAGTTGAAACCTTTCCTGTTTTTGTTCAATTAGGATTACCATAATTATCATTATTTGCCAAATGCCAGAATAATGAGAGAGAGAGAATGTTTTAAGGCAGGGATGCTCAACCTGGGCCCTCCAGCATTTGCAAAACTACAACTCACAGCATGCCTGGACAGACTACACCTCCCATGCTGGGAGTTGTAGTTTTGCAACAGCTGGAGGGCCGCACGTTGAGCATCCCTGCCTTAAAACATTCTCTTTCTCATTATTCTGGCATTTGGCGCACCACAAGTTGAGCATACCTGTTTTAAGGCATTTTTATTACTTTCTGCAAAGTCAAAAGTTTACATACACTAAGATTACTATGCCTTTAAACAATGCTGGACGGCCCATATGATGATGTTGGTAACATCTGTGTTAATTATAGACACACCTGTGGATGTATGTAAATGCACACCTGAAACACACTGCTTCTTTGTGTAGCATCATGGGAAAGTCTAACTAAATCAGCCAAGATATCAGGAAGAGAATTGTTGACTTGCACAAGTCCGGCTCAGCCTTGGGTGCAATTTCAAGATACCTGAAGGTGCCTCGTTCATATGTACAAACAATTATACGCAAGTACAAACAAGATGGGAATGTATAGTGTATGTAAACTGGTACAGAGCAGTAATAGGGTGTATATATATATATATATATATATACACATACACATACACACACTCACCTAAAGAATTATTAGGAACACCTGTTCTATTTCTCATTAATGCGATTATCTAGTCAACCAATCACATGGCAGTTGCTTCAATGCATGTAGGGTTGTGGTCCTGGTCAAGACAATCTCCTGAACTCCAAACTGAATGTCAGAATGGGAAAGAAAGGTGGGCTACAACAGCAGAAGACCCCACCGGGTACCACTCATCTCCACTACAAATAGGAAAAAGAGGCTACAATTTGCACGAGCTCACCAAAATTGGACTGTTGAAGACTGGAAAAATGTTGCCTGGTCTGATGAGTCTCGATTTCTGTTGAGACATTCAAATGGTAGAGTCCGAATTTGGCGTAAACAGAATGAGAACATGTATCCATCATGCCTTGTTACCACTGTGCAGGCTGGTGGTGGCGGTGTAATGGTGTGGGGGATGTTTTCTGGGCACACTTTAGGCCCCTTAGTGCCAATTGGCCATCGTTTAAATGCCACGGGCTACCTGAGCATTGTTTCTGACCATGTCCATCCCTTCATGACCACCATGTACCCATCCTCTGATGGCTACTTCCAGCAGGATAATGCACCATGTCATAAAGCTCGAATCATTTCAAATTGGTTTCTTGAACATGACAATGAGTTCACTGTACTAAAATGGCCCCCACAGTCACCAGATCTCATCCCAATAGAGCATCTTTGGGATGTGGTGGAACGGGAGCTTCGTGCCCTGGATGTGCATCCCTCAAATCTCCATCAACTGCAAGATGCTATCCTATCAATATGGGCCAACATTTCTAAAGAATGCTATCAGCACCTTGTTGAATCAATGCCACGTAGAATTAAGGCAGTTCTGAAGGCAAAAGGGGGTCCAACACCGTATTAGTATGGTGTTCCTAATAATTCTTTAGGTGAGTGTATATATATATTTCTATGGGTCCTTATTGTACCTCCACATACCTTTTTCTTCAGGTGGAAGCATACAGAGATTTTCTGTTGGATTTTGCACATTGTCGGAGCATGCCATGAGTTTGGCATTAGTTGGAGAGATCCAGGTTGGAGACTACTGGATTAAGGTAACAGCATTACCAGGATGAAAGAAAAATGAGCCTGGTATTGAGGTATTTACTTGAATAGGTCAGAGGTCATAGAACCAGTCTATAGACAGGAGCAACACTTTCTTGAAAGTCTCAGACAAACCCCTTTAAATTTGCAAAATGTATGCATAAAAGAGGTGCTGCTGATAACGGAGCCAATTATCCATGTCCAATATTAATTTCAGCCCGGCAAACAATGTCTCATTTGCGTTCAGATAATTCTTTGTGCAGATCCTCAAGGCATGCCTCCATTTATCCTGAGACGGGTGCAGGGAGATATGGCTACTTACCACCGTCATGACTAATAAATGATGGTTCCAGCCCTCGGTTTCAAGCTGTGAATTGTTTATTTTTAGAAAGTTTCTGGCAGCGGATCCGGGGCCAACACTGAGCAGCACTGTTAACGGTGACAGATGATGGGGCCGGCCACCCCTCTGCTGAACCCATAGCCGTCCCAGTCGTTTTGTTATTCTCTCCTGTGGATATTGCACCCTTAGGCATTTTGTATTATGCAGTCATTTATCATTGTAGGGGATGAGCCGCCGTCTTCCTCTCCTTTCAGAGACTTACACAGTGATGAAAATGAATGGGGGGAACTGAATTTGGAGAATAGCTCCAAGATTTCTATTATGGACTGTGAAGAGCTGGCTGTGGACTAAAGGTTATAGAGCCATGAGGTGAGACGTGCTGGCCGGACACATGTCCACATAATGTAAAATCAGTTTAGAATACCTTGAGGGGTGTAGTTTGTAGAATAGGGTCATTTTTGGGTGGTTTCTATTATGTAAGCCTCACAAAGTGACTTCAGACCTGAACTGGTCCTTAAAAAGTGGGGTTTGGAAAATTTCAGAAAGATTTCAAGATTTGCTTCTAAACTTCTAAGCCTTGTAACGTCCCCAAAAAATAAAATATCATTCCCAAAATGATCCAAACATGAAGTAGACAAATGGGGAATGTAAAGTAATAACTATTTTTGTAGGTATTACTATGTATTATAGAAGTAGAGAAATTGAAACTTGGAAATTTGCTATTTTTTAAAATTTTTGGTAAATTTGGTAAGGTCATGCACATGGGAAGATATAATGCAAGTCACCCGTACATACTAAATGGTAAAGCACTGGGTAACACTGACATGGAAAAGGACCTAGGAATTTTTGTGAACAGCAAACAGGCTACTTTCACACCTGCGTTTAGGTGCGGATCCGTCTGGTATCTGCACAGACAGATCCACACCTATAATGCAAACGCTTGTATCCGTTCAGAATGGATCCGTTTGCATTACCATGAACAAAAAAATATATATATTTATTTTTTTGTTCATGATAATGCAAACGGATCCGTTTTGACTTACATTGAAAGTCAATGGGAGGCGGATCCGTTTTCAATTGCACTATATTGTGTCAGTAAAAACAGATCCGCCCCCATTGACTTACATTGTAAGTCAGGACGGATCCGTTTGGCTCAGTTTCGTCAGACGGACATAAAAACGCTGCAAGCAGTGTTTTGGTGTCCGCCTCTAGAGCGGAATGGAGGCTGAACGGAGGCAAACTGATGCATTGTGAGCGGATCCTTATCCATTCAGAATGCATTGGGGCTGAACTGATCCGTTTTGGGCCGCTTGTGAGATCCCTGAAACAGATCTCACAGGCGGACCTAGAAACGGCAGTGTGAAAGTAGCCTAAGCTGTAAAAACCAGTGTCAGGCAGCTGCTGCCAAGGTCAATAAGATAATGGGTGCATCAAAAGGGGCATAGATGCCCGTGATGAGAACATAGTCCTACCACTTTACAAATCACTAGTCAGACCACACATGGAGTACTGTGTACAGTTCTGGGCTCCTGTGAACAAGGAAGACATAGCAGAGCTGGAGAGGGTTCAATGGAGGGCAACTAAAGTAATTACGGGAATGAGGGAATTGCAGTACCCTAAAATATTATCAACATCAGGGTTATTCACTTTAGAAAAAAGACGACTGAGGGGAGATCTAATAACTATGTATAAATATATCAGGGGTCAGTACAGAGATCTCTCCCATCATCTATTTATCCCCAGGACGGTGACTGTGACGAGGGGACATCCTCTGCGTCTGGAGGAACGAAGGTTTGTACACAGACATAGAAGAGGTTTCTTTACGGTAAGAGCAGTGAGACTATGGAACTCTCTGCCTGAGGAGGTTGTGATGGTGAGTACAATAAAGGAATTCAAGAGGGGCCTGGATGTATTTCTGGAGTGTAATAATAGTACAGGATATAGCTACTAGAGAGGGGAGGAATTGTTTTCCCCTACAGTGGGGAAAATTGGCTTCTACCTCACAGGGTTTTTTTTTTTTTTGCCTTCCTCTGGATCAACTTGCAGGATAACAGGCCGAACTGGACGGACAAATGTATTTTTTCAGCCTTATAAACTACTTTACTATGTTATCCAAAGGACAAGTGATAAAAATTGAATTGTGGAGGGTGGGGACCCTTACCACTGGGGCCCCTGTGATGCCAAGAACGAGGGGTTCTAAGTCCCCTCTCTGAAAGAAGTTAGTGGAGCAGTGGACCAACATGCACACTCCCAATCCATTCAGAAAGGGAACTTGGGGACCCCTCGTTCCCAGGATATCTCAGTCAGATTTTTTATTTATTTTTTATTAACATACATTATTTTGATGGGATAGCCCCTTTAAGCTGGCCATACACATTAGATGTATGTCAACTGAACCCCCTAATTTAACCAGGATTGGCCTTCTAATAAGGTGTATGAGGAGCCTCCCAAATCTCCTTTGGCAGAAAGATGTCAGGGGAGAGAAGGTTCTGGCTTGTTGGATTCGAACATGATGGATCTTTTTGTTCTCGGGGAGATAAGTCGCCCTCTGGAGGCATTTGATAGTATCCTTCTCATCTCTCATTTATCTCATGTGCATGACCAGTTTTAGTTTAGTTGAAAGTCTGTCTTATAGGGGTTATCCCATGACTAATGTAAAAAAAGAAAATAAATCAGAGATCATATGGTCAAGACATTCTCTATATAACAGCTAGAACCAGTCCTGTACCTCACATGGATCCAGAGATCTTCCCATTCATTGCTCTGCTAAATTTATATCAAGCTGACAGCTCAGGGGAGTGTCTTTTCTGCTGCAGCTAAGGGGGCGTGTCCATCCTCTCCCTATCACAGCTAAGGGGGCGTGTCCATCCTCTCCCTATCACAGCTCAGGCTACTTTCACAATAGCGTTCGGGGCTCCGCTCGTGAGTTCCGTTTGAAGGCTCTCACAAGCGGCCTCGAACGCATCCGTACGGCCTCAATGCATTCTGAGTGGATGCGGATCAGCTCAGAATGCCTCAGTCTGGCAGCGTTTGTCCTCCGCTCAGCAGGCGGACACCCGAACGCTGCTTGCAGCGTTCGGGTGTCCGCCTGGCTGTGCGGAGCCAAACGGATCCGTCCAGACTTACAATGTAAGTCAATGGGGACGGATCCGTTTGAAGTTGACACAATATGGCTCAATTTCAAATGGATTCGTCCCCCATTGACTTTCAATGTAAAGTCTGGACGGATCCGTCTGACTAACTTTCACACTTAGAATTTTTTCTGAAATATAATGCAGACGGATCCGTTCTGAACGGATCCCATTGTCTGCATGATAGGAGCGGATCCATCTGTGCAGACACCAGACAGGTCCGCTCCGAACGCAAGTGTGAAAGTAGCCTCAGGAGGCAGATGAAGGATGGAACTGAGCATGTGCGGCCATCTCAGTGAGCAGGACAAAGAAATATGAAAAGAATAAACATCAGGTGGCGCTATACAGATACATTTTATTGAATAACTCCGTGACTATGCAAAAATGTTAATTACATGCAATTAGAAATTCAGATCCAGGTGCTGGTTTGAAAACTGTAGAATATTTTTTGTAAGACAACCCCTTTAAAGAGGTTTCCACCTTTAAGATATTCATCTCCTATCCTTAGGACATGTCATCAATATTAGATCAGTGGGGGTCCAACATATCACGCACGTGATAAGTTGTTTACGACAGCCGCCAGAGCTGGAAGCACAACAGTGGACAGGGGGCGCCATCCACTGTGTAGTGGCCATGCTAGGGTACTGCAGCTTAGCTCCTATTCACTATCCAGAGGATAGGTCATCAATATCTAAAAGTCGGAAAACTTTAAACTAAGAGGCAGACTTGTTGCTAAGGAACTAGATTATTAACCAGACATGTTGTTAGGCAGAGTATCCATCCTAACCAGACTGTCAGACATGATAAACAGTGCCGTTAATGTCTGGATTGGAATGGTCACGTGATCTGTGACATCCCGCTTGTGGCCACATCACCACTGAAGCCAGTCATTGGCTGGAGCGGTGCATGTGATCATTCTCATTGCCAACTGGATGTAAAACATGCCAGGATCGGTAGATGGAGAGAGCATTGGCATTGTGGAGTACTGAAGCCGTGGGAACCGGTAGGTATGACTCTTCTTTTTCAGGGGCCATGCTGCGGGCACTTGTTTAAAGATCTTTTTTTACCAGATAACCCCTTTAAGGAGGACCTGTTGTCTCTCCTGATGTGTCAGGTTTAGTAACTACTTGTATTGTCCATGTACTAATTCTGGAGCATCTATTCCTAATGACTCTATGTTGTGCCATATCCTATTTCTTCTGCAGTCTGCAGTAGGTCCAGATGGGTGTTACTAGTTGGGGGGGGTGCCCCTGCACAGTCTGACACTATCCAATTAGTGCGGCCAATGTCAGTCTGTGCAGGGACACCCCCCCAACTGGTAACACCCATCTGGACCTTCCATACAGACTGCTGGCGATTCATTAATAAACTTCTATAGGGATAAGGGAGGAAGGGCACAACATGGAGTTATAGAAAAAGACGCTTCATAATTATGACATGGGGAATGCAAGTAATTACATGGCACAATAGGTTACAGGTCCTTTTTAAAGTTATGGTGCAGATTGTGCATAATGAACTTAATTAAATGCAAATTCTCTTTTTTTTACTATTTTCTGAGACCATCGAAGATAGTGGCAGCTTTAAGAATTGAGGACCAGCCCGAGACTCTGTCTGCATTGCACCACGAGCTGCATGGGCTTTTCACGTACATGCTGTGACTTACTCCTCCATTCATTACCATTGTACACGGTACACCGAGCTCTGCCGCAGCATCCAGGGTCCTCTGACACAGGATGCGAGACACTACACAGTCATGTTTCTTGGATTGCTCCTTCTTAACCCTGTCAACAGACTTGACAAAAGCAAAGCCTCAATGTGACCCCGAGGAGCAGGAAAACGAAACGTATGACTAATTCCATCTAACCGGAAATGTATTTGTTGCAATCACCATAAAGAGTGTCAGTCCTCCAGGATTGATATAGAAAGTTACTTGGTCCTATTGAAAAGTTTACATACAGAGGATAATAAAAAATAAATGCACAACTACAATATAGAAAAATCCCACCGGCGAGCGTCCGGAGGTGGGAAATGCAAATCATGAATGTAGTATCCCATGGTAGTGCATAAACACATCAAGGGTTAGTAAGCCAACAAGAAAATGAAGTCCAATGATAGCAGGTGCATGTAAAAGATCAGACAAGGGGTAGGGAAGCTGAGGGGCCCCAGCAAAAATGTCACCAAATATACAAGATAATGGATCACCTAACGTCATCTATAGAAGTAGATATGGAGAATCTCGGTATGTTGTTCGTGGTGTCATCGAAGCAATTTTATGCATTCACATCTTCCATGCGCATAATATAATTCAAGGTTTTAACCCACTGTATCCTAAAAGGTGGGATGAGAGTTCTCCAGAGCAGATGGACTGTGGATGATCAGGTGTACTTCCATGAGAAGACCCTTCCATACACACAGTCAAAAATAGATCAATGGTTCTTTCCCATAACGTACGTACGCTTGAGCATCCCACCAGATGTGACCATCATAGACTACCTCGTACCACCTGGAGCTGAGACATAGACATGGGGTAGGAGTACTAGGGTCGAGACTGACTGACGATGATTGTAGAGTTGGTCTGATTTACTTCCATTCTTGGGGACAAAGTTCTCCAAAGTTTCCTCACCCAGTAAGAATATCTACCAGTGTGCTCTATCAGCCATAAACTGGTAAAACTATATTTAGGTGTAGATTTGAGGACATAAAGGGAGTCAAGTTCCTGGAGAGTAGCCTATGGAAACTTTACTGTAGGCAGTAAGAATTTGATGTCTATGGGTGGATGACATAGCCTAATTGAAACTAAGATCTGTCCTTAGACCAAAGGGGCACAGAATTTTCAGATACCCCCTATTATTTGATTCTGCCGCTTAGGAGATGAGGTGAGTAATTACCACCTGTGATGAAATGGTTCTATATTAGAGTATCTGGCCTCATGGCTGGTGTTTGTGTAGCGCAGATGTTGCTGGCATTAGAAATATACACCTTATTAAAATCCACTTTTTCCCCATCAGTCTTTACTCAATACCCCATAATGAGAAATGGAAAGAATTTTACAAAATTTGCAAATGTATTAAAAAGCAAAAACTAAAATTTCCCATGGACATAAGTCAGACCCTTTGCCATGACACTTGAAATTTATCACTGGGGGCTCCCAATACTCTTGTTCATCTTTGAGATGTTTCTACACTGTGGTAAATTCAGTTGATTTGATATCATTTGGAAAGACACAGCACTATATAAGGTCTTACCGCTGACAATTGAATATCAGAGGAAAAGCATGAGGAGGAAAGAACTGCCTGTAGAGATCAGAGATAGCATTGTATGGAGGATCTAGAGAAGGGTGCAAAAACGTTCTGTTGCACTGAACAAAACTAAGCAATCAAGGTAGAAGGACCTTGCTAAGAGGTGACCAAGAATCCAATGGTCACTCTGGCTGTGTGCAGATGGGAAAACTTCACTGCAGGACTCCACTAATCTGGGCTTTATGGCAGTGTGGCCAGAAAGAAGCCTCTCCTCAGTAAAATACACGAAAGCTCTCCTGTAGTTTGCAAAAAGGGACCTAAAGAACTTCCAGACTGTGAGAAACAGGATTCTCTGGTCTGATAAAAAACAAGTTTAAACTTTTGGCCTCAGTTCTAAGCATTGTTATGGACTATTGATACAAAATGGATACTTGCTTGTTGAGCTAAGATGGCGGCCAGACATTCAGCCAACACCTATAAACTAGAATCTTACTTTGTGTTTTTATCATGTGTTTCTTTGTGGTTTCCGTTCAGCTCAAGCAAGCAGCTACAAAGAAAGAAGTAACGGTTTCACCCAGGAACAAGGGGGGGAGGGAGAAGGAATTTCCTCTGGCCGTCAAGGTTACAGAAAAGTAGAGAGTTCATAGCCAATAGAAAATATATACTTTATCTTTCACCCCCCTCCCACTCCCTCCTCTCATGAAACCCATGTTGTTTTCAGAAATAAACCAGAGATACTGATTAACTCCATGTAGTGAGTTGTCTGTCTGATCTCTCCGTGCACGTATCTTAATTAATTTGGAGCAGTACATCAAATCAAACTGGCAGCTTTGTCAGAACCAGAACAATTTTGGCGCCCAATCGTGGGGCTCGAGGATTGGACCCTCTGTTCCCGTACCCCCAGAGACCAGACGAGGAGAGGCGCACTAACGGACACCGGGATCGCAACCCGTGATATGAGGTAGGAAAATTGAGTCACCTTGCCTATAAAGTGTCCCCTGGTGTAGCCTCTTGGTGTTCGTCTGAGGGAGGGGTGCGGAAGCAGTCTGGGACGTCCTCGAGGGCATGAAAGTAAGAACCCCATATGTTTTCTTAAAGTCTTGATGTACTGTGTTGTGCCTATAAGTTGTGAAGACCCTGTTGACAAGTATCATTGACTGAGACACGGAGTTCTCCTGTGTTCCTGTATCGGAGTTCAGCCCGGTGTCTGACTCAAATCTCCATAAAGGGGACGATCACAGATGGGTGGAGAGCGGTTCGCGGTAGCCCAGAGTGTGCTGACCGGAACTCAAAGGTCTTCACGTCCAGTGATTACTCTATGCAGAGGTCTTTAGGCAGCTTCAGTAGGTACGAGAGATAATGGGAAATGAGGAAAGTGTCCCGAAGGGTTACTGTTCACCTGAACAGTACGTGGCGGACAGGAGAGGCAAACGTTTCATAAAAGGATTAAGTAAGTTGGAGAAGAGTTAAAGGTGTCTGTAAAGGAGGCATCCTCATAAAAGGATTAAGTAAGTTGGAGAAGAGTTAAAAGTGTCTGTAAAGGAGGCATCCTATGTAGTGCTACCTGGCAAGTGTTGTTAAACGAGAAGAGAGAGAAGTTAGAAGATGATTAATTGACAGACATGGTCCGTGTGTGGTTGGACTGTAGTAAAGAATTTGAACAGACGGGGGGGGGGAACTAAATTTTGATGAGAAAAGACAGATATTTCTGTAAGCCTGGTGTTGCATTGATACATGACTAGCCACCACCCTATAATGGCGCCGGGAAGAAAGCAGGTGGGTGGACCTGCAAAACATGTGGTCAACAGAATCCCTGCTCCCGTGATACGTGCCTTCCCTGTGGGGTTCCCCACCCACAAAACCACACCTTGGTAACTACTCCCCGGCACGTCCCATCACTTCCCGTGTTAGCTACAGCGCCATCTTGACCCCAGGCAACGCCCATGAACGGACCTTTAATATCATTCGGTCCGGACCCCCCCCCGTCACTCCTATGTCACCCCTAGTGTCCCGGTGATCTCTATGCTGTACCCGATGATAAACCCGGACGGTACATTCATGCTACCCCACTCACCTGCCACCCTTACTCCTATAATGGTAGGGGGGCAACCTGATGAAGCAGAACAGGGGGATGCAGACGGTGCTGCAGAATCCACAATGGGCATACAAAATGCACCGGGTAATATGCAAACTCCTTCGCGGGGTACCCCGACAGACTACGGTGATCCGCCAACTTTACCCCTGGCACCACAGTGGACTGTACCCATGACCGTGCGCCCATCACGACGTTCACAAGATCAAATACTGCAGGGTCAGATTACAGAGTTACAAAAGAACTTACAGAAAATTGAGCAGGGAAACCTTGAGACACTGAAAGAAGCCCTAGCACTTAACCGGCCACAGGGACCACCAAAATATGTGTCTTTCACCCCACAACAGTTATTCACCATAGTGAATTTACTGCCTGACCCTGAGACCCATCCCATGCCCTTTTTCAGGAAACTGTCCCAAGTGCATCAAACCTATGGGTGCACATGGTCGGACCTGCAAAGTATAGTGGAAAACAAGACAGATGAATACTCCACACTGATAATGGATCAAACCCACATCCCTGAACTTAAAGGTGCTAACTTTGACCCCCGGGATCATGAGTCTGGAGAATTCTTTATAGAACAACTACAGAAATGGACAAAAGCTAAATTAGCAGATCATTCCACACTGCAGGACAGCTGCGGGGGATCAGTTGACCCCCACCTTTTTTCTTTTCACAGAAATGTTAGTTTCTGCTGTGTTAGTTTAAGCTCCTCTTTCTGATAAGAAACTGTCTCGCTTCTTGGTCTTTGTGGTTTTCACTCAAATTATGTGACACCCACGGCTGCCGGATGTCTGACAATAAAATTCTGCACTGCTTTATATGAGCAAGGGGATTCGCTGCAAACCATTTTGCACCTCATCCCCAATACTCTCTGGGCCAGAGGACCCCAGGATATTGGATACCTCAATGTCCCACCAGTCACTGTGACCCTGAAGGACCCCAAAGTCCTACCATACGAAGAGACTGGACCCAGTAGCCAGAGAAGCCCCTTCCTGTGTCAGAGCTGTACATGCAGCCAGTGCCCTGCTGGCCACCACTTCTGATATGGTACTAGGTCATCCCCTCACTATTCTGGCTCCCCATGACATTTCTGCCATCCTCCAGCAGACTCAACCTGAACACCTCACTGCACAGCGCCACCTCCGGCTTCCGTGTAGTTTGCTTCTGCCAGATAATGTCACCATTCAGAGGTGCCACATCCTCAATCCTGCTGCACTCCTTCCTCTTCCAAGGGGGGAGTATACTGGAGAATCTGAAGATTTTATTGATCTACAGGCACACTCGAGCTGACACCTCTGAAGCCAGAGGAAAAGCCCTAGCTGACCAAGCGGCCAAGGAAGCAGCAGTGAAAGAGGAAAGAGTCCAGTCAGACCAGATTATGATAACACAGGAAGACCTGGGACAAGAAGAAATCACATGGGACCTCCTGAAACAAATACAGAAACAGGTACACGCCACAAGAAAAATTGGATTGGCTAAAAGAGTCAGCCCAAGAAGAGAAAGAATCTGGACTGTGGACCCAAGGAGAGAGAGCATCTCTGCCCAAAGCTCTCTATCCTCTGATAGCTTCAATAGCTCATGGGCCCACCCACCAATCTAAGACCATCATGAAAGAACTAATAGACAATGGCCCCAGGGATAACCCCTGTCCTGGTGAGGCATACTCAGTCTTGCCTCATCTGTGCGCAGTGCAACCCGGGAAGACCTGAGCCTACACCAACCAAATGTCTCCCCAAAGCCCAGTACCCGTTCCAACGGATTCAAATTGACCACATCCAGATGCCAATGTGCCAAGGGTTTCAATATGTGCTAGTAGTGATAGACTTGTTCTCTGGGTGGCCAGAAGCCTACCCTGTCCGAAACCAGACAGCAACCACTACTGCAAAAAAACTGATGCAGGAGCTTGTCTGTAGGTTCGGAGTACCTGAGGTCATTGAGAGTGATCAGGGCCCAGCATTCACTGCTAGATTAACCCAAGAAGTCTGGAAGATGGTAGGGTCACACTTAGCCTATCACACACCTAACAGACCCCAAAGCAGCGACAAAGTCAAACGACTGAACGAGGTACTGAAGTCCAAGATGCTGAAAATGACTGGGGAGACAGGGCTCAGTTGGGTACAATGCCTGCCAATAGCACTATTTTCAGTTAGACACACCCCTAGGCCTCCACACCAAATTTTGTTTAGGACACGGCCTAGGATGGGACAGTACTTCCCACTGCAAATGCATTATGAATCTGTTGCTAAATATGTGATTGCCCATAGTAAACAATTGTCTAACATATGTGCACAAGTTTTCTCTTCCATTCCAGATCCTGACTCCCTAGAGGGAATACACACTCTCAAACCTGGAGAGTGGGTGGTGGTCAAGAAACACGTCAGAAACACCCTCGAACCACGATACGAGGGGCCGTACCAGGTGTTGCTGACTACCCCGACCTCTGTGAAACTCGAAGGGAGGCTTACCTGGATCCACGCCTCACATTGTAAAAGAGTAAAGGCTGTCCCGACGACCCTGGAACAATAAGCCATGAGGATTCACATACTGATCATGACTTTGACAGTGGGCATATCTGCAGTGTTCACGCCACTGGGTAATGAATGGGACACTGGGCTAATGTCACATGTTTTCCTAGCTGGACACACTGTTATTGTCTCCAAGTACAAACCAAAGGTATGACATTTAGTCCACACATACACTCAGGTTGCAATGATTCAAAAACAGACAGCCACGTGCAGTGTATTGGTGTAGATGCTGAGAACGGAAAGGATCTGCCCTGTAACCACCGTACTGTACAGGATCTCCGGACAGGTATATTAGCTAACGACACCGAAAGTCAGTCAAAAGGATATGAGTTGGTGAAAGGGACACAATTAGCCAAACTAATTACCCGATTATTCAATGGCACAGCAGTAGCAGTTCCAGAAGATATATACTTAGTTTGTGGACACAAAGCATACAAATGGTTATCTGAGAATGTCACAGGACTGTGCACCATCGCCAAGCTTACTCCTGCCACCTTTATAGTACCACACTCTGAAATTGGCATAAATGCAGTACCTAAACACACCTTGTATCATAGGGCCAAAGATAACACACCCAGACCAAATGGCAAGCCACATGTAGTAGAGATGAGCATTACCAACAAAACTGTTAGTTCCATCTTCATATATCCCATGATAGTGCAGATGTGGGATCATCTGGTAGTAGCAACAGACTACCTGGATGACCAAATATGGGAAGTGATGAGACTTATGAATACCTCAAACATTGTGCAAAACCAGTTAATCATTGTCACCAACCAACACACATTAGTTCTAGATTATGTTACAGCTAAAGATGGAGGTATGTGCCAGGTTGTGGGACCCTCTTGTTGCCATTACATAGACCCGCAGGGTAATTTGCAAGTTAAGGTGGGTATAGAGAAAATGGCGGATTTAAGAGATAAATGGCTGGATGCACATAAAGCTGATAAAGATACATGGTGGTCTGATACCTTCTCTTCCCTTAACCCCAATAACTGGTTCAAAGGTATTGGGGGTTGGCTCATGGGAATTGTCCAGGTAATATTACAGGTAGCCCTAATAATATTGGTGATATATGTAGTGATTAAGCTCGTTCTTATTTGTGTGACCCGCTTTTCAAAAAGAATGAAGAAAACTGATGAACGACCTATTATGCTCCTCTATGATGAAGAAGGACAGAAGGAAACATCGTTCAACACAGCTCCCCCTCCTCACAATGATGCCTGGCTGAGATAGGGTGAGATGAATCCCAGGGTATTACCACAAGTCCGAGCAACCGGGAGCCTACCTATAAGGGGTAGGTTGTCGCCACTGCGGGTGAAGAGGATACGAATGGTATGCCCAGGGGATTCGCTAGGCGAAGGGAAAGTCTACAATCAAGTCTCCAAGGGGGGACTGTTATGGACTATTGATACAAAATGGATACTTGCTTGTTGAGCTAAGATGGCGGCCAGACATTCAGCCAACACCTATAAACTAGAATCTTACTTTGTGTTTTTATCATGTGTTTCTTTGTGGTTTCCGTTCAGCTCAAGCAAGCAGCTACAAAGAAAGAAGTAACGGTTTCACCCAGGAACAAGGGGGGGAGGGAGAAGGAATTTCCTCTGGCCGTCAAGGTTACAGAAAAGTAGAGAGTTCATAGCCAATAGAAAATATATACTTTATCTTTCACCCCCCTCCCACTCCCTCCTCTCATGAAACCCATGTTGTTTTCAGAAATAAACCAGAGATACTGATTAACTCCATGTAGTGAGTTGTCTGTCTGATCTCTCCGTGCACGTATCTTAATTAATTTGGAGCAGTACATCAAATCAAACTGGCAGCTTTGTCAGAACCAGAACAGCATCATGACTGGAGGAAACCAGACACTTCCCAATTCCATCCCTACAGTGAAGCATAGTGGTGGCAGTATCATGCTGTGGGTAGGATTTTCAGTGGCTGGGACAGGGAGACTGGTCAGGGTTGAGGGAAAGCTGAATGGAGCAAAGTGCAGAGATATTCTTAATAAAAACCTGGAGTGGCATAGGGACAACTCTATGGAGGTCCTAGAGTGGCCACCCAAGAGACTTAACTGGCACCCAATCCAACATTTCTGGAGAGACCTGAAAATGGCTGTCCACTGCTGGTCTCCATTCAACCTGATAGAGCTTGAAAGGATCTGCAAAGAATGGTAGGTAATTCTTCAAATCCAGGTGTGCAAACCTTGTGACATCATACCCAAGAAGACTGGAGGGTGTAATCACTGTCAAACGTGCTTCAACTAAGTCCTGAGTAAAGGGTCTGAATACTTATGTCAATGCAAGATTTTAGTTTTTACCTTTTCATTAAACTATCAAAGATGTCTAACATCCAGTTCTCACTTTCTCATTATGGGGTACTTAGTGCAGAATGGTGGGGGGAAACTTGAATTTTTTTTTTGTTTTAGCACATGGCTTCCACATAAAATGTAAAAAAAAAGTGAAAGGGTCTGAAGACTTTCTGAATGTATTGTAAGTACAGGGTTTGCACTGATGGAACAAATTCTTTCATATTTGTTTCAAACATAAGACATTTTATTGCAATTGTGACTCCTGCTCTAGTTATATATTGCTCTTAGTACAGGGCAGGAGGATGAAGAACCAAAAACTTTTGTAGAAACTCCTCCCAACACTGATCAGTCTTTACAACATGAAGACCACTGACAAGCAAATAACCTTGATTATCTCAAAACATATTTCAAGCGAAGGGATATATCAGGCAGCAACAGCCCATTCTCGAAGTTGATGTGTTGGAAGCAGAAGAAATAGGTATAGGCAAGTGTGAGCGGCCCTGCCGCCTCCCCCACTAATCCCCTGAGTGTGAGTGACTTTGACAAGGGCCAAATTGCCATGGCTAGACAACTATCCATGTCTAGAGCATCTCAGAAACATCAGGTCTACTGGGCTGTTCCTGGTATTGGTTAGGACGTACCAAATGTGGTCAAAGGAAGGACAACCATTGAACTAGTGACAGGGTCATGAGTGCCCAAGGTTTAATAATGAGCTTTGGAAACAAAGGCTAGTCTGCCAGCCTCACCCTACAGAACAGCTACAATTGCTGAAAAAGTTACTGCTGGTTGTGATGGAAAGGAGTCAGGACACACAGGGCACCACAGTTTGCTGTGTATGTGGTACGTAGGCACAGATCAAAGTGCCCATATTGACCCCTGTCCATTGCCAAAAGTGCCTACAATGGACAAGTCATCCTCAGAACTTGACCATAATGCAATTGAAGGAGGCCGCTTGGTCTGATGAATCACTATTTTTTTTACATCATATGGACGGCTAAATGCATGTGCATCTCTTACCTAGGGAAGAGATGGCACCAGGATGTACTATGGAAAGAAAAGCTGGAGGCAGTGTGATGCTCTGGGTAACGTTCTTATAGGAAACCTTTGGTCCTGGCATTTATATGGATGTGACATATGTCCCCTTCTTGTCAGCAGTATTCCCTAATGGCAGTGGCTTTTTGTAGCTGTATAATTTCCTTGCCACACTGCAGAATTTTGGCTTGAGGAGCATGGGCCTCTGTGGGTTGTGCTGGAAAATCATCTCTAACCCATGGTGGCCGCACCTCACAACTTAGAGGACTAACATCTTGGTGCCAGATACCACAGGAATCTATCAGAAGTCCTGTGGAGACCATTTCTTGGGGAGGGAGACCTACACAAAATTAGGCAGGTTCCTTTAATGTTATGACCTAGCAGTGTATGACATGGTCTGATGTGTATAACCAGTTAAGCTGGTCATGCATATTAGATAAATTGTCAGTTCCCACCAATAGTATCACCATATAGTGTCGAGTACAGCTGATTGCTAGAAATGGCAAGAGAGTAAGGAAATAGATGAGCTACTTTAGCTCCTGTCTGATCTGTTCCGGTTTTTTCGTTGGGCCACCTATCACCGGGGTTCAAGTTCTAGCACCAAGCTCCCTTCTACCCTTCTTTCGGTCTAGTAGAGATCGGAAACTGAGAAAAAGGGAGCTTGACGCAGGAACCATAGCACTGGCAACAGGGAAACCTTTCTTTTTAATGCCTGTACCCCGCCTGGACATATGATAAGGGTTTCCCAGTCTCTGAGAACCGTCTTAATGGCACGTGGTAGGCACAGGGCCCTGATACACATTTGCCTTGGGCCCAGGTGCTTACAGATTTATGCATACAGAAGATGCAGTCTGTGCTCTACAAACCTGTGTATAGCAGCCAGTATGGTAATATCTAGGATTACATAAGACAAGCAGCAATCCTATACACATCTCAAACAACAAAGAGAGTATACACCACAAGATGAAAAGAAGGAAAGGCATCTGCATGCAGGAATAGAAATTGTGCTTCTTACCAAAGGAGATTCGACAGCGGAAAAATGGGTCATGTGAAGAATAATTAAGAAAGTATACAAAGAATTAAGAAATGTGCTTCCCTGGAGATGATTACCCAGGGATGTTCATTAATACACTGATTAATTATGTTCCTATCTGCTGAGCTGGGTATGTCTATAAGCTGTACAGACGAACTGATGTAAGGTGGTGGAGTGACCCCCTCTGACATGTTCGGGACTACTGCTGCCTATTTATTTGATTAAGGGCTCGTTCAGACGGGCATATCCGTTTTTGCAGTCTGCAAATTGCAGATCTGCAAAACACGGATACCGGTGGTGTGCGTTCCGCATTTTGCAGATCCGAGAGGCCAGCCCTATGATAGAAATGCATGTTTTTGTCAAGACAAGAATAGGACATGTTCTATCTTTTTAGCAGGGCCACGGAAAGGAAGCATGTTCCCATCTTTTGCTGCCCCATTCAAATTAATGGGTCCCCAAGAGGTTGTCATGTATTATATGATGTCAGATTTAAATTTTTTTACATTAATCATGGGATAACCCCATTAAGTTTCTGCAACCGTCAAGCTTTATGTGCCTGTGTTATGAACCTATATTCTTAAGAACCACATTGTGCGTGACACTTGAGTTGTTTACTTGCACCTTAGTTTTGGCTATGTTATTGGTGTGCCATCTTTTCCTCAGTGGGGAAACTACCTCAAGACTCCTTGCTATCAACTTCCCTGCTTTTTGGATTGCATTATACTATGCAGTAGAGAACATCACCCGGCATTACTTCTGCAAATTCACGTTCCTGGTCACTGACAAGTTGTTTATGACTGCTGACTTACTGAGTACAGTATGGACTGATCCAAATCCTCTAAGCTTTTATTACAGGTTTGGATGCAAACCACATGCCTTTGTTCTCCCCTAGAAGCAATGCTTTCCTTAACTGGCATGTGTTGGCACATACTATACATCAAAGGCGCATAAAGACCTGGTATCTGCCCATACAGGCTGTAGGAGCCGTATCATGGCTTCGTACAACATGGATCCGTAACAAGACATCAGGCCTGAGGAGTGTTTGCATATTAACCTATAAAGCGCTTCTACCCACTATATTGAGAATAGACAGAGTAGAGTATAAATAACCAAACCATACATACCGTATGTTACGCAAAGTGTATTGCCATGCAGTGGTCAAAGAACATTTCCATACAGTATTCAATGCATTCAGAAAGTCTTCAGACCCCTTCAGTTTTTTCACATTTTAGTATGTGCCAAAGTAACAAAAAAAGTTAAAGATTTCCCCCATCATTCTGCATAATAGGAAAGTGAAATCAGAAAGTTCTAAATTTTTGCTCATTTACTGAAAAGTTAAAACTAAAACCTTGCATTGCCATGAGTCTTCGAACCCCTTACTCAGGACTTAGGTGAAGCCCCTCTGGCAGCGATTACAGCCTCCAGTCTTTTTGGGAATGATGCCAGAAGGTTTGCACACCTGGATTTGGGGATTTTCTGTCATTCTTCTCTGCAGATCTTCTCAAGCTCTGTCAGGTTGGATGAGGACCATCAGTGGACAACCATTTTCAGGTGTCTACAGAGATGTTTGATTAGGTTCAAGTCAGGGCTCTGTTTGGGTCACTCAAGGACATTCATAGACTTGTCCCTAAGCCAATCCTGTGTCATCTGTGGGCTTTTGGTCATTGTCTTATTGGAAGGTGAACCTTTGGCCCATCTGAGGTCCAGGACACTCTGGGTCAGATTTTCATTAGGAATCTCTTTGCTCCACTCAGCCTTTCCTCAACTCTAAACAGTCTTCCTGTCCCAGACACTGAAAAAACTCCAGAGCGTGATTCTGTCATCACCATGCTTCACTTTAGAAATGGTATCGGGCTGTGATGGGTAGTGCCTGGTTTACTCCAAACATAACGATTATAACTAATGGCCAAAAGTTCAAAGATAAGAGGGAAATTTATCACAAGATGATATTATGTTGTCTGTCTTTTTGATATTAACCTGGTAAATTGTGGATTTCTGCTTTTGAAAAAAAAAGATAAAAAAAAAAAAAGTTCAATCTTTAGATGCTTTTTTTTTTTTTCAAACTCCATTTGGTCTTTTATATGCTTTTTACTGAGAAGCTTCTTTCTGACTAATCTGCAATAAAGTCCAGATTCTTGGAGTGCTGCAGTGATGGTTCACCTTCTGGAAGCTTCTCCCATCTGCACACAGGATCTATGGAACTCAGCTACAGTGACCACTGGATTCTTGGTCACCTCTCATACCAATGTCCTTCTCCCCAGATCACTCAGTTAGGGGCGAGGCCAGCTCTAGGAAGAGTTACAGTTGTTCCAAACTTCTTCCATTTAAATGAGTTGTCCCACAAAAAATATTCTACAGTTTTCTAACCAGCACATGGATCTGAATTCTTTTGTATTTCCATGTAATTAAAAATTTAGCATAGCCACCGAGTTATTCAATGAAATGTATTTGTATAGCGCCACCTGCTGTTTATTTTTTCTTATTTCTTTCCGAATCCATCATTTTTCTTTCCGAATCCATTGTAGTTGCTTAAATAACAATCCAAAACAGTGCTGCCACCACCATACACTGCAAAAATAATATACTGTATAGTACTACAAGAATACCAGCATACATCGACCAAAGAGCTCCATATATAACGTAATCTAAGAAAGATTCATGGTGGTCACAAGTCTAAGGTACTAGTCCATCTGCGGCACTCTTATCAGCAGGGGAAACTAAAGCGTCACACACCGCTAAGGCCAGAAATACCCGGGGACAGCAGAGTACCAAGAGAAAAAAGAAATTGACTTCAGCAGCTGATGATGGTCTTACATGGTCATGAAATTGTGCCAAGTATGACCAGGGTAAAATGCAAGTCTCTCCCTGTGTTTGCATGGATTCCTCCCACACTCCAAAAAGTCATAAAGTCAGTGAGTAAATAAAACACAGGACATGAGGAGGTAAGTGTGTAAGAAGTGCGCAGTGTGTAAGAAGCCTATTATTTTACTTTAAGTACATCCAGCAAGTTTACCCGACCTCCTGACATGCACAAATCACTGCTGAGGCTGCTGTTCCTGTGCTACTGATGCAAGTTATTGCTTGTGGCATAAACCACCAGACGAGCTGTTTCAGATAGCAGGAGAGGCGGCAGATTGCCGGCAAGCTGACAAGGGCTTTCTTAAGATGCCAGAGGGGCTCTGGCTGAAAAGAGCTGCCAATTCTTATTTTCATAGTTTTCTTCTAAGCTTTTCTAGAAGAAGATAGAAGAGGATCTGAAGAAGTGTGGTACCCTAGACCTGTATATAGATTGTATCATTACTGTATTGTTATATATTGTTGTCTATTTTTATATATATTTGTATTATTTTACCAGCAAAGATGTGGATGGCAAGGGTCAACCAGGAACAGGGCTAACCACCCTGTTCCTCCACTCTTGGTAGGAGTGTGCTGGTGCTGCTTTCTTGCCAGGAGTGGGGGTCCCTCTCCAGAGAGATCGACAGCAGAGTGAACATCTGAACACCTGCATCAAAGACACTGCTTTGAGGTGAGGGACTACAGCCAAGACACCCATCACCCAAACTACCACTAGGCCAGGCATAACTAATCTCTGGACCTAACAGTCGACACCTACACTTACAAATGTTAAATTGCAGCTATCCAACCTTCATAATCCTTACTGGTGGAAGAAATTGCGCTTGGAATCCGCTGCTATTGAATGTACCTGTAATTATACTTTGCACTTAGTGAAAGAGACTGTTATACATTTAATTCTGGCCTCATTCTTCGATACTACGTTTCCACTGCACCGATCCCCAGCCTGAGGGAGTACATTGTGACATAACAAGTCATCAAGGCCACTACCACTCCCATCCTCTACACTGGCTTCTCCAGGCTAGCTGCAAAAGTGGTTGCCTGAGATTAGACAAAAGCATCACTCTTGTTTCTAGTCTATATCAAGTATTGCAGCGTAGTCACTTGAATGGAGTCAGGCTGCAAAACCAGGCATCGGCCATGGACATAAATGGTGCTTTACCTGGAAAAATAACTAACCTTTTGTCTCATATTTGCACCAAATGGCTGAAAAAAAAAGTTTTTTGATGATGTGCTGCTACAGTGAGTCCATGTAACACTGGAGGTGCGGATAATTTTTTTTTTTGTATTTTCACTTTAATAATATACCGTAGGGGTGCACAGTGACCAAACTGCTTTCAGGACTGGATCAGTCCCATCTTTAGTAGGGCCCAGTGAGATCAGGGCTGAGCCAGTCCCTTCATACTTTCTTCTCTTGTTTACCTTGATCAGAGTAGTACTATTTCTTCTTGTGGAGAGTACCTTGTAGGCGTAAGAAGTCTTATAGGCCAGACAATGGTCCTCGGGAAAAAAAGGACTGTAGCTCTTTTTGCCTCTAATGTCTCCGGTGGGAAGGTACAGATGTAGCCGAGGTAAAATGGACTCTGATAACACATATATAATACAGACAGCACTCCAATGGTTTGGTGAAGGATTTTTATTCAGCCAGACATCGTTGTGCACAGCATACAGTTTTAGCTATCAACGTTTCGGGCTATTTGAAGCCCTTCCTCAGGCCATATATGGACTGCACATGTGGACGCCGGCCAGCATCCATGGAAAACAAAGTCCTGCATAACGGAAACCAGACGGATCTGTTATGCTTGGCCACAGACTTCTATTATGACGGATCAAAATGGAATGCGTCTTAAAGGGTTCCATTTTGCATTCCGTCTAGGAATTCCATTATATTTCGTTATAAAGGAACCTATAACGGAATTCCTAACCCACCAGAACACCGAACCGGATCCGGTGAAGTTCGAGGTTTGGTCATCCCTATTTACAACCCAAACTTCCAGGTTGTAGGTGTAGATGAGCTGCAGCCACAACACTTCCCACAGTGCTGTGTGCTGCAAGTTCAGCCATAAATGTAAACCCCTACTACACCCTTTCCTGGGCCCAAAGCTCTGCCCACTACACCCTCCATCATCCCTGTTCTGTCTCCTCCTAATGTTTCCCCCCCACACAGCTTCAATACAACAAGCATCGGACTCCGCTAACCCTGCTTGTGGATTTAGAGAGCCGGCCTGCCTATCCCAAGATCACGCGGGTCTTACATTACGACCATTCAGGTGGGGATTATGCAGTACCCCAGACCGGGGGGTATCAGCAAAGTTTGGTTTGTTATTTAATGTTTGTAATGTTAATGCTATGTACTGTTGTACTGTACACTTAGTTGTACCAGCATGAGCCTGGCACAACCAGAGTTAGGGCGGGTTCACATCACCGTTATGGATTTAGTTTTTTTTTTCTGTTATAACGTGGTTATAACGAAATCCATAAGACGGAAGTCAAAAAGGAAGCCTTTAGAGGCAATACTTTTTGATCTATGGGCAGCATAACAAATCCGTCTGGTTTCCATTATACAGAACGGAAAAAAAGTCTTGTCGACAGGACTTTGTTTTCCGTCTTGCATAACAGAAACTAGACGAATCCGTTATGAACGGAATCCATATTTGTCATGTAAAGCCGCCCTAGCCCAACACTCACTAGAGCTCAGGGTGTAGGCTGTCTCCACCCCCTATTTCAAGAAGATTCCAGTCAGAGCAGCTGTAGAGAGGGAGGAAGAAGGAGCAGTCTCCTCCTGTGCTGCTCTCTCATATACTCCAGCTTCAAACCCTGGAGCTTCAGTCATCTCCACGAGCTCCTGGAGAAGCAAACAAGTAAGAACTAAAGGAGGAGTATGTGCATGGCTTCAGTGAGAGAAACAGCAAGGTAACCCAGTTTAAGTAGAACAAGGCCCTGCTGCTGCAGATGGATAACAAGTTAAGACACCCTATGTACTCCAGAATAGCGGACACTACAGCCACTATTGCCAGATTGTGGTTGCTAGCCAGAGATCCCAGTAACAAAGATTTTAGCAAGAGAAGGAGTAACTAGAGGGCCATTGCTGCAACCTTCTGGCTAGCTCATGCTTGGACATCTGGGAGAAATTTGCACTGTGTACAGATAAGGCTACTTTCACACTTGTGGCAGTGTGATCCGGCGGGCACTTCCGTCGTCGGAACTGCCCGCAGTATCCGCCGATGTGCCGCTGACTGAAAGCATTTGTGAGACGGATCCGGATGCGGATCCATCTCACAAATGCATTGCAAGGACGGATCCGTCTCTCCGCTTGTCATGCGGACAGACGGATCCGTCTTGTATATTTTTTCACATTTTTACTGGTCTGCGCATGCGCAGGCCGGAAGGACGGATCCGGCATTCCGGTATTATGAATGCCGGATACGGCACTAATACAGTCCTATGGGAAAAAATGCCGGATCCGGCATTCAGGCAAGTCTTCAGTTTTTTGGGCCGGATATAGAACTGTAGCATCCTACAGTTTTATCTTTTGCCTGATCAGTCAAAACGACTGAACTGAAGACATCCTGGTGCATCCTGAACGGATTGCTCTCCATTCACAATGCATGGGGATATGCCTGATCAGTTCTTTTTAGGTATAAAGCCCCTGTGACGGAACTCTATGCCAGAAAAGAAAAACGCTAGTGTGAAAGTACCCTAACTGCTGGATGTACTAGTAAAGAGAGACACTAAAAGGGAGACTTTTATTAAGTTTAATCTGGCCTGGTCTCTGACTGTCCATTACATTCCTATCACATTCCCTGCCTAGGTACCCACATGGACATAAACACCATGGGCACCCCCCGATTTACCATCAGAGGGAGCACACGGCTATAAGGAGTGCCCCTCCTTCACTGCACCGACTCCAGTGAGCGACGGCCTAAGGGAGTACACCGCGACACATCATCAGGGCCACTACCACTCCCTTCCTCTGCTCTAGCTCCTCAGGGGCTCTCTGCAATTCTGAAAGAAGGGATCATGGGAGGCCTGGTTGTGATGTAAGAGGAAATACAGCCTCCGCAGACCACTGCGCAATCTGTGCAATTGTGACCACTCTTCCAAAAGTAGTAGTAGCAAAAGTAGCAGGCCCTGGCAGAGAAGGCACAGGGAAAGGTAAACATTTATACCTGGATAACCCTTTTAATAAAAAAAAAAAAAGAAAAAGAAAAATGATGTCCATGGTTGTCCCTATTTGCTTAGAAAACTGTGAGGTATGCAAACAGTCATCACAGTGTATGTATTCAGAGGGTATTATATTGTCCCCAAGTACTAGAAGGGATCCACGATGCAGGATTAGGACAGGGCATTTGGGTGCAGAAGGCAAATATTTCAAATTGCAGCCCCAAGGTCAAGGCGATGTACAACTTTACAAACCTACATCTGTTGCACCTGCAGTGGATCACAACTGAATGGATGCTCCACTGAAAGGTCTTCAGAGATTGGAGATTGTCCATTCTGATTATCCTAATGTCAATGGCTTGCCCTTACCAGACGTCTGCCCAAACACAATCAGCCCTAGTGATTTATATGTCTGTGGGTTTGGCTGCCAAAACCACTGAAGATCAGCCCATGGAAGGCGGAGGAGGTCACACATTTTAGATGTTGCCTATGTAAAGCGTGGTTGCATGGCCAGCTCCAGGTGGAACCTTTATAGTTATAGCCACAGGGGTAGTTTTAAATATGTTTTGGGTAGCTGGCAGATGATACCTACACACTGAAAGTTATCGTGATCAGAATTAGGGTTGCATCGGGTATCAAATTATCGATACCCAATCAATACTTTTATACCCAGATCGATTCGATACCGGGATTTGTTATTTACTGATACTAGGCTGTGCTGCCTAGTATAACTGAGGAAACATGGCACGCGCCGATCTCGACGCACCATGTTATCCTGAGCTGGCAAAGTGGAGAAGGAGGGAGTCCCTCCCTCCCCACTGTGTGCGGCTGCTGCTGGCCACCAATGAGAACAGAGAGGAGTAGGAGGGGAGGGACTGTGGCCACTGCGCCACCAATGAGAACAGAGAGGAGTAGGAGGGGAGGGACTGTGGCCACTGCGCCACCAATGAGAACAGAGAGGAGGAGGGGAGGGACTGTGGCCACTGCGCCACCAATGAGAACAGAGAGGAGTAGGAGGGGAGGGACTGTGGCCACTGTGCCACCAATGAATATAGTTTATGCCTGAATACAAACGTAGGCTGCGGGTGCCGGCCATATCACATACCCGGCCTCTTTGACCGCGCGCTGTGATCCGCCTCAATTAACCCCTTTAAGCCTGAATACAAACCTAGGCTGCGGGTGGCACCCATATCTCATACCCAGCCTCTATGACTGCGCCCTGCGATCTGCCACAATTAACCCCTCAGGTGCCGGTCTTAATACCCCTGCGCTGGATGCGCCTAAGTAATGTAGAGGCACCGGCCTCTACATAACTTAGGCGCATCCACTGATGGCATACAACAGCCTTAAACCTTTGCCGGCTCCCTTAGATAATTTTCTACGCCAAACACTAGTGTAAAAAATGATAAATGAGACGGGCGTGCCAGCCCTTCCCTGCCTAGTTTTTTTAACTGGCGTATGTGGCGTGGAAGGGGAAGAAGTTGCAAATTTTGCTGCAAATCACCTTTGTGACAGAATCTGCTTAATATATGCATATTTTTGGTCATAAATTACCCTGTATGTTCCTTCAGATGTCTTCTTCCTCATTCAGAAGCTTGTAGCAAGAGCGAATCTAGGGTATGACCACACAGTCAGGTTTCCTGATGCAGTTTTGGAAGCCAAAACCAGGAGTTAATTCAAACAAGAAAAGTTGTATCTGACCTTTAAACTTTCTCTCTTTTTATGATCCTGATTTTTGCTTCCAAAACTGTGCGCATCAACCAGATAGTGTGATCCCCAAGTATCAAAATTGATGAAAACAGAAGAAATACCATCCAGACCTCCAAATACGTATAAAAACAGACACTAGCTGAAAAGCATTACACGGTATCCAGGAAATACAATTATAACGACGCTTAGTCGAATTAGGCCGGGCAAGCAATTAACATACATGAAATGAACCAATCACAGTTCCGGTGATTTATAAAAAAAAAAAAAAAAAAAAAAAAAAAAAAAAAAAAAAAAAAGAGAAGCGACTGAATCTGGGACTAATCAACAAATGTTGTGATAGCCTTCAAATCCCAGCGATCATAACACAGATTAGCTGCCAGCCAGACGTGTTCTAGCGAGCTCCTTCACATCAGCTGAGCAATGGCAGGAAGCTGCAGCATCTGCTCCCTGTTCCTCAGGCTGTGAGGACCTCCAGTGGGCAAGTCACAGACTCCCAGCCAGCGTTCTGCTGCTTCTACTAATGTAATAAAATAAATCTCAGCTTCCTGGAGCTCAAAGAACAGACATTTACCAGAAAATTATACACAGTCAGGCTGGATTATAAATTGATTTCCTTTTGGGACTCCATTTTTTTTATACAAAGCTCTGAATCTTCTGATGGTCGTGGTGGTTTGTCCAGTAGATGCAGCTGGTGTTATGAATAATACAGGGTGTAACATGAGCGAATTATTGGTGACCCTTTTCCGGGCCCCAGCCAAATATCCTTTTTTCCCGTAATACCTCCATCCTTTACCCCTTTTAACCTGCCCCTTACCAATAAGACACAGAGACTTTAGTCGGATTTAAATCGGCCACAGCAGCCGTTATTTATTAAACAAAAAATACAGATATATATTAACAATGAATTACCCCAGACGAGGGAGGTCCTAGAAGCCCCAAAATGTATCCTTCCAGAACAACCACCAACTGGACAATCCACCTTGCCTCCAGCCGTAAACACCCAGCTCGGAGCCACCAACTGATGGATGCCTCACCGATTAACCAAGTGCCCAATCCTGAGAGTCCAGCCCCACCATTGAGGCCCTCTCATTCTCAAGCACCAACCCATTCCACCAGCTCCGAGGACCTCCCCCCGCCTCGACTGCTGCGACATACTTAACGAACCACCCACACCTTACCCCATACCTACTGAACCCTTACCCCCAACACCTGCTACCTCCCCAACACCTACTCAAAAAGGGAGGGTGGGCGGGCGCTTATTTCACTAAATCTAAAATGGCCTCCTATCTAAACCCCCCTTAAATAAGGTCCCCCCTGACTCCACCTTTACTATCCCGCCCCTCCGCTTCCCGCCTTACAATTAACCCTACACTTACCAGGCCCCTGGCACCAAAATTCCTCATGCAGGCCTACCCTTAGGGTAAACCTCTAGTCCGGCCTTACTTTAGCGAATTATTGGTGACCCTTTTCCGGGCCCCAGCCAACTATCCTTTTTTCCCGTAATACCTCCATCCTTTACCCCTTTTAACCTGCCCCTTACCAATAAGACACAGAGACTTGAGTCGGATTTAAATCAGCCACAGCAGCCGTTATTTATTAAACAAAAAATACAAATATATATTAACAATGAATTACCCCAGACGATGGAGGTCCTAGAAGCCCCAATAAATGTATCCATCCAGAACAACCACCTTGCCTCCAGCCGTAAACACCCAGCTCGGAGCCACCAACTGATGGATGCCTCACCGATTAACCGAGTGCCCAATCCTGAGAGTCCAGCCCCACCATTGAGGCCCTCTCATTCTCAAGCACCAACCCATTCTACCAGCTCCGAGGACCTCCCCCTGCCAACAACGCGCAACTTGACCACTCAAACCTCATGATTGCGCGTTCCTCCACATCTCCAGAGCCCTCTCAATTCCACCCTGCAGTCCAAGAGACCACAGATCAATCCCAACCGCATTAAGGTGAACGCCATCCACCCTCCAAAACCCACCCAGGCCCGACTCAAGATCCACATGCCTAACTGCCACTGCCCCACTCTTGGCCACGAACCGTCCAATCGCCCTGTTCACCTTAATGCGAGCCCTGTTCACCCCGTCAACAGACCGCGCCTCCCGCCACTTTTTCCTAGGTACAATATCTGACCATACAGTCACCATTTGCGGAAACAATGACCAAAGCCATAAAAGGTCAAATTTGACATCCCTAATCAATTCCCTCGCCGGTTAACCCCCAAATCATTGTCCCCAACATGGAGCACTAAAATATCTGGGGCTCTGTCAAACCTAACAAAACGATGAACTTCCCTCAGCACACTGCCCCACAACATACCTCTATATCCTAGCCACTTCACAACCGCGACATCCCTGCCAAACCCCAATTGCCATCCGTTTTCCCGAACATCCGCCCTCAACGCCCCCCAGAAAACAAACGAGTGTCCGATGATCCAAACCAGCGCCGGACTGGAGCCTGCAATAAAACGCAAACAAAAGAAACACATTACTATGCAAGTCACCATTACACCCCTTACAAAGTACCCAAACACACATATGACCGGAACCTAATGGATTCCCAACGCCCTATCCTTTTAATAACCTCGTCACTTAACCCCAATCCTGAAGGAGTGACCCGTGAAATCTGCTGGGTCCACCCCCGCCCCTACCACAAATTGAAACCTGGAAAGAAACGACCCGTCATCATGCCGCAGAAATGGACCACCCTAAAAAACACCCCTTCCCTATAGGCCTCATGCACACGACAGTATTTTTTCACTGTCCGGAAAACGGGGTTCCGTTGGTCCGTGATCCGTGACCGTTTTTTCGTCCGTGGGTCTTCCTTGATTTTTGGAGGTGTCCGCCTGGCCGTGCGGAGCCAAACGGATCCGTCCTGAATTACAATGCAAGTCAATGGGGACGGATCCGTTTGACGTTGACACAATATGGTGCAATTGCAAACGGATCCGTCCCAATTGACTTTTAATGTAAAGTCAGGAGTCCATATTATACCATCGGATCGGAGTTTTCTCCAATCCGATGGTATATTTTAACTTGAAGCGTCCCCATCACCATGGGAACGCCTCTATGTTAGAATATACTGTCGGATATGAGTTACATCGTGAAAACTCATATCCGACAGTATATTCTAACACAGAGGCGTTCCCATGGTGATGGGGTCGCTTCTAGTTAGAATATACTACAAACTGTGAACATGACTGCCCCCTGCTGCCTGGCAGCACCCGATCTCTTACAGGGGGCCGTGATCAGCACAATTAACCCCTCAGGTGCCGCACCTGAAGAGGTTAATTGTGCGTATCATAGCCCCCTGTAAGAGATCAGGGCTGCCAGGCAGCAGGGGGCAGACCCCCCCCCCTCCCCAGTTTGAATATCATTGGTGGCCAGTGCGGCCCCCCCTCCCTCCCTCTATTGTAATAAGAACATTGGTGGCAGTGTGCGGCCTCCCCCGGCCCCCCTCCCTCCCTCTATTGTAATAAGAACATTGGTGGCAGTGTGCGGCCTCCCCCGGCCCCCCTCCCTCCCTCTATTGTAATAAGAACATTGGTGGCAGTGTGCGGCCTCCCCCGGCCCCCCCCCTCCCTCTATTGTAATTAGAACATTGGTGGCAGTGTCCGGCCTCCCCTGGCCCCCCTCCCCCCCTCTATTGTAATAAGAACATCGGTGGCAGTGTGCGGCCTCCCCCGGCCCCCCCCCTCCCTCTATTGTAATAAGAACATTGGTGGCAGTGTGCGGCCTCCCCCGGCCCCCCTCCCTCCCTCTATTGTAATAAGAACATTGGTGGCAGTGTGCAGCCTCCCCCGGCCCCCCCCCCTCCCTCTATTGTAATAAGAACATTGGTGGCAGTGTGCGGCCTCCCCCGACCCACCCCCCGATCATTGGTGGCAGCGGAGTTCCGATCGGAGTCCCAGTTTAATCGCTGGGGCTCCGATCGGTAACCATGGCAACCAGGACGCTACTGCAGTCCTGGTTGCCATGGTTACTTAGCAATAGTAGAAGCATTATACTTACCTGCTGGCTACTGCGATGTCTGTGTCCGGCCGGGAGCTCCTCCTACTGGTAAGTGACAGGTCTGTGCGGCGCATTGCTAAATGAACTGTCACTTACCAGTATGAGGAGCTCCCGGCCGGACACAGACAGCGCAGCAGCCAGCAGGTAAGTATGATGCTTCTACTATTGCTAAGTAACCATGGCAACCAGGACTCCAGGACTGCAGTAGCGTCCTGGTTGCCATGGTTACCGATCGGCGCCCCAGCGATTAAACTGGGACTTTGATCGGAACTCCGCTGCCACCAATGATCAGGGGGGGGGGGGGGCGGGGGAGGCCGCACACTGCCACCAATGTTCTAATTACAATAGAGGGAGGAAGGGGGGGGGGTCGGGGGAGGCCGCACACTGCCACCAATGTTCTTATTACAATAGACGGAGGGAGGGGGGGCCGCACTGGCCACCAATGAAATTTAAACTGGGGAGGGAGGGGGGTCTGCCTCCTGCTGCCTGGCAGCCCCGGATCTCTTACAGGGGGCTATGATACGCACAATTAACCCCTTCAGGTGCAGCACCTGAGGGGTTAATTGTACGAATCACAGCCCCCTGTAAGAGATCGGGTGCTGCCAGGCAGCAGGGGGCAGTCATGTACACAGTTCGTTGTATATTCTAACTAGAAGCGTCCCCATCACTATGGGAACGCCTCTGTGTTAGAATATACTGTTGGATCTGAGTTTTCACGGATCACGGACACGGATGCCAATCTTGTGTGCATCCGTGTTCTTTCACGGACCCATTGACTTGAATGGGTCCGTGAACCGTTGTCCATCAAAAAAATAGGACAGGTCATATTTTTTGGACGGACAGGATACACGGATCACGGAGGCGGATGACAAACGGTGCATTTTTCGAGTTTTCAACGGACCCGTTGAAAGTCAATGGGTCCGCAGAAAATCACGGAAAATGGAACAACGGCCACGGGTGCACACAACGGTCGTGTGCATGAGGCCATACACTCGCCAACCTCTCACTGGACACAACAAGCACTCTGGCACTGAAAAAAGTGTAACATACCGCCCCTTACCTTCCATATCAGTTTTGGATGTCCGCAGCCGGACGACCACCCTGTCCTGCAGCAGATCCACATCCTCCCCATACAGACCCCCGGCAACCCTGATGCTTCTAGACACTAATTCCCCCAAACGAAAAGCCCCAAAAAAGGCTAAGGAAAAGGCCAACTGAAACAAGCTAACCTCCCCAACGGAACTACCAATCAACTCAACCTGTCTACCAATCTTCAACAGCATGGAGAATGACACTGGCCTCCTACGATCCTCCGTCCGCTGACCCCTCCTCCAAACCCTCAATACCTGCCGGACCAAAAAAGGCTTTGTCACATCCACCATGCCCAGTAGCTTGAAACCAAATGCCAGGCCTGCCACACACTTGTTCAACTGCGCCACCGACCAACCTTGCTCTTTTCCGTGCCCCAGGAACAACAATAAAGGTATCTCCCCCTCATCTACTCTCATCCCCAAAACAGCACACCACTGGTCCCATTCTCTCCAAGTGCTCAATGACGCTCGTAACAACCCTGCTACAGTACCTCCAATAGCCCCCACAGCGACCCCGGGCACTCCAGGCCTTCCGCTTCCGCCTCCGGCGCCAACTGCCAAAATCGTTCCCACTGCAAACGAGAAAGAGCATCCGCAATGTTGTTAGAAACCCCGGGCACATGAACCGCTACCATGTATTGTATGATAAACAAAGCAACACAAGATGCTGCAACAAGCGAACCACGGGTGGAGACGAAGCCGTCAAACCATTGATCGCCTGTACCACCCCCATGTTATCGCAATGAAACCGCACCTTCTTGTTCCTAAATCTATCCCCCCACAATACCATTGCCAGAACTATGGGAAACAGCTCAAGGAGACACAAATTCCTGACCCACCCCCGCTCAACCCAAGACTCCGGCCAACGAGCCGCACACCACTGGCCATAACAATAAGCCCCAAACCCCACCCCTCCAGCCACATCTGTAAACAATTCAAAGTCAAAACTATCCACCACCTCACCCATTATTAACGTCCTACCATTAAAATCCCTCCAAAAACCAGACCAAACCTCCAAATCCCGCTTTAACTCCCGCCCCAACCTAATGAAATGATGTGGTGCAACCACCCCCGCCGTAGCTGCTGCCAACCGATGACAAAACACTCGGCCCATAGGCATGATTCTACACGCGAAGTTCAATTTCCCTTAAAGCGACTGCAGATCCCGCAACCGAACCTTCGCAGACTGCCTCGCCCTCTCAACTCCTGCCCTCAAATCAACCACCTTATCCTCCGGAAGCCGACATTCTATCCTTTCCGTATCAATTACAATGCCCAAAAAATGCAATTCTGTCGCCGGGCCAACCGTCTTATCCACCGCCAACGGCACCCCAAAATCCGCAAAAACTGACTGCAACATAGCCAACAAAAGAGAACAAACACGCCGGTCCCAAACACAGAAAATCATCCAAGTAATGGATAATGGATGAACACCCCGCCACATCAACCACCACCCATTCCAAGAATGAACTAAACGCCTCAAAAGTATGCGCATGACACGGAACAGCCCATAGGCAAGCGTCTATCCACACAATACCCCCGTCCCCAAAACAACCCAACAGATGTAAACTTTCCAGGTGAACCGGGAGTAACCGAAAAGCCGTCTCGATATCAGCCTTAGCCAACAATGTCCCAGGACCCAGCTTCTTAACCCATGCAACAGCCACATCAAATGACGTATAGACCACTGAACAAATGTCCGGATCGATACCATCATTAACCGACGCCCCCTTAGGAAAAGACAAGTGATGTATAAGCCTAAACTTGTTAGGCTCTTTTTTAGGCACCAGCCCCAGCGGCGACACCCTCAAGCCAGCTAACGGCACTCCCTCAAACGGCCCATCCATCCTGCCCAAGGCAACCTCCTTTGCCAACTTTTCAGAGACTACCCCAGGAAACTCTAAAGCCGACCGCAAATTTCTTTGCGGTACCACCACCGGCAATGGGTTCGACGGAATACAATTCCGCCGCCTCCCGCCTAGGATACCTATTTAAGTACCACTCCATCCTTCCCACCCGAACTGGAGTCTGACCCTTTTGCAGCCGAGTCTGACCCTCTGTGTTTCCCGCCTCTGAAGCACTGGTTCACCCGGTGGTTACCCCCGCAAGTTGTGCACTCATGCTTGAACTTGCATTTTGCGCCAAACCTGCAATTACCGTCATTAAAGAGGAAACACAATCCCCTGGCGGACGCTGCTGACACCGTAGACTGTCCCGGTGCCCCTCCTGTATCCCTACCGAAAGGACTGCCCCTGCCGCCCCGGTGCGGTCACCCGCAACCATAAACATATCTTTATGGTCCCACCGAATATTCGGCCTAACCGCCTTCCTCTGTCTGAATTGCTCATCGTACCTAAGCCACCCGGCCCCTCCATATACCCGGTACGCCTCCCCAATCGCATCCAAATAGCAAAACAAGGCCGAGCAACACTCCGGCGTCTTTTCCCCAATGACACTCGCCAAGATCGCAAACGCTAGCAAACAATTGGCAAACGTACGTGGTATGAGTCTATGCCGACGCTTCTCATCTTCCTCCTTTTTTCCCTTACCCACTCGTTCCCTATCCAGGTTAAACCGCTCCAGGAGAAGAAGCTAAAAAATTTCAACATACTCCCCCCGCCATATCCGCTCACGAACATCCTGTTTTAAGTGCGCCCCCAACGGCCCCTCAAAACAGACGTACACCTCACCCTTCGCCGCGTCGCTAACCTTAGGCCTCTCCTCCTCACCCCCCACCTACGTCTGAACTGACACAGATCCTCCGCCCGAGAGTGCGCGTCCCCAGCCGCCGCCCCCAAACCACCACCGACCCCCCATGCCGGCAACGGAGACGCACCTGTCACCCCCAAACCTGACACCCATCCCGCCAAACTAGTCAAAAACTGTCCCAAACCCCCCCACTATTTCCCCGTGACCACCCCCAGGGCTACTAATCAATGACTGCAAAGCACCCCACATGTTCTCACCTGGCTGCCTGGGTACTGTGAACCCATCAGCCACTGATCCTGACTCCGGACGAGCGATCCTCACTGACGACTCCGCGGACGTTCCGGCTGTGCTGAACCCGCACGACGTCGGCACCCCAGCGGCGTCCGTGCTGGGTGCGCTCTCAAACTCTTCAGCCCTCACCGATTCTTCATGCAGCCCCAGGCCAGGAGACACCTGCCCGTGATCCCTTGGAGCCCTGCGCCCTCTAGTGGCCACTACAGGCACAGGCTCCGTTCTCCTGCTTCTCACTCTCCCACGCCGAGCGGACATTCCTGCCTCTAGGGGGAGCAAGGAACCCGCCGACCCAGCTCCGGATCCCACACTGACTGCAGGTGAAGGCAGGGGGGAGACGTCCCTGCCTCCTTCAGGGCTTCGCTGCGCACCCGGATTCCTCCCACTTCTGGAGGACAGGGCCGAGATGCGCCCACTATCCCCCGCCTGTGGAGAGTCCCTAGAGGGGCTCCTGCGCCGAGCCCGGGGGGTCTCGCTAGGGCCAAGGCGAGCCGGCGGCCGGACCCACCGCGGCCGTTGTGCACTTGGCGACGGGCCAGCTATACCCGCCGCCTCCCCCTGAAGCAAGCCAGCCAGCTGCTCCTGTAACCACTCCGGTCCACGGGCCTCCCCTGCCGCCCGCAACCGCTCCAACATTTCCTCCACTGCCTGCATGGTAAGTCGCTGCTACGCTTATTTCACTAAATCTAAAATGGCCTCCGATCTAAACCCCCCTTAAATAAGGTCCCCCCTGACTCCACCTTTACTATCCCGCCCCTCCGCTTCCCGCCTTACAATTAACCCTACACGTACCAGGCCCCTGGCACCAAAATTCCTCATGCAGGCCTACCCTTAGAGTAAACCTCTAGTCCGGCCTTACTTGAATGTTCTACATGTGTACTAACAGTCAAAGGTAAGGAAACAAGATCTGCGAACTTAGGTCTCGTCCACATTTCCGTGTAAGTGACACGTCCATGAAAAAAAGCTTATGTGTTTCATCCGTGATTGGTCCATGTGTGCGTTTTTACCATCCGTAATTCACAAATCTAAAATTAATTTCCAAAGAAACTCCTATTAGTCTTCAGTGAAAAACAGACGCACCACAGATGCCATCAGCATTGTGCCCGTAATTTTCACGGACCCATAGACTTCAATGGGCGTGATTGGTCAGCATCACAGATCAAAGTAGTGCATGTTCCTGTGATTTTTTTTACTGTCCCATGTTTAGTAAAAAAAAAATTACTAAAATGTGAACAGACACATTTAAATCAATGGGTACGTGCGCTGTCCACAGAAAATGCGGACAGCATACGTCAGCGAAAAATGGAAATGTGGACGAGGACTTATGGCGATAATGTCTAGGGATAATTTGGATCTGGTTGCTATAACTGAGACATTCAATAACTGAGCTAGGCTACTTTCACATCTGCGTTTTTGCTGGCCGGTTTTGAGATCCGGCATAGGATCACAGCAAAACGTTTCTGTTATAATAATACAGCCGGCTGTATCCGTTCAGAACAGATCCGGATGTATTATATTGAAACTGAAGAAACCGGATCCGGCACTAGAATCCTTTTCTGAAAAAAAAAAATGATCCGGCACATTATTGGCTTACATGGTTTTTGGTGCCAGATCCGGCTTCTTTAGTTTCACATGCTGCACACAATAACGCTGCTTGAAGCAGTTTTGTGTCTGGCAAGGGAAAGCAACAAACAGGAATGGAATGCATTCTGGTGCACTCCGTTCCGGTCTGTTCAGTTTTGTCCCCATTGACTTTTGGTTTCATTTGCACCAGTAAACTGGCAAAAATGAAGATCAATGTGTCGCTGTGACTTACCATGCCCGTTCCCTGCCCTTTAAAAAAAAAGTGGTGAGGGTGGCATAAAAAAAAACGCCATTTGCGGCCATTTTTTCAAAAGTCGCATTTAGAAAGTTACCACTTTTCTGGTGCAAACTAAATGAGAAATCTCCCCCAAAGTGCTAGAAACTCTTTGGATTTGTATGAAAGCTAAAGAGGCAACGGCCATTAGAATTGGTGTGGGGTAACGGCCTCCAGGGCAAATCAAGGATTACAATAAATTGGTGGATGAAATTTCTCAAATGGCAGAAAAGAGAGATATTGCTGTTATGGATGACTTCAACATACCGAGTGTAGACTGGAGTATCTCTAATGCTCTAGAGCAGGAGCCTAATGCACTTAAAAAGGGTTTTTCCAAGATATTAATACTGATGAACCTATCCTCTGGATAGGTCATCAGTATCTGTTTGGTGGGGGTCTGACTCCCAGGACCCCCACCAATCAAGCTGTTCAAGAAGGCACCTGCACTCACAGTAGCTCCGTGGCCTTCTCACAGTAATTATTCCCAGGCCAGTGACGTCACATTCATCCTTCATTTGGCCTAGGAGCAACTCAGCCCCACAGAAGTGAATGGGGCTGAGCATGATGCCAAGCACAGCCACTATACAATGTACGGTGCTGTTCTTGGTAAGCTGAGAGAAGGGCGCGGCGCTTCACAGGAGCACCGGTGACTTCTCAAACAGCTGATTGGGGGTCTGACATCCGGGACCCCCGCCAACGATCAGATACTGACGACCTATTCAAAGGATACGTCATAAGTATTAAAATCTCAGAAAACACTTTTAAACCCTTTGGACACCAAAGGTTTTTTCATTTTTGAGTTTTCATTTTTCTTCCCTGTCTTCCCGGAGCCATGGAAAGGAAACATTAAGAGAGTGTTAATCAAAGAAACCCCTGGGTGGAACTCCAGAGGGATCAAAGAATAACTGCAGGGCACCTAAACTAAAGCTGGACAAAGTGAAAAAGTTGGAGATATGGGAACAGTGGTTATGTATGTACGAAAAATCGTTACATAAATAGAATGAGGAGAGTGAAAAAAAAGGGGTGTATAACCACAAAGACGGAGCCAAACACCTAATCATGATTCAGAACAGTTAGAGGTAATAGTAGAAATTATGTGAAGTCTAGCTGATAAATAACAGCTACTTCTTTTAGCCCACCTATATACCTACAAGTGGTATGTTAATATAGTATGGGAAAATACATCATAAGATCATAAAGCATAAAATCATAACATCCCTGAGGAGAATGATATAAGTAACCATAATTGGAAAAATTACGAGACCCAAAAGAAGACTCACTTTACCAGGGAGGTGAAGCTCAAGACACCCGCAAAAACTAACCTCCCTCGCCTGGATCACCTCTAGAATCTCAGGAAGAAACGGCAGTTCCAGAATGGGTGCTTCTTGTTAATTCCTTTAATAGTAAAATCAGGTCTGGCTCAACGCGACAACAGACAACATATAGTATGTATAGAAAAAGACAAATACCGCCAAAAATGTGGCACATGACGTCATTTCTGGTTCCGATCATACAGGCAGTGGTGCATTCCATTGTGGAACGCACTTGTTCCATGTTGGCAAAATGTTTCATTGAATAGACTCTCCTCATTCCCGGAGCCATAACTTTTTTTATTTTTCCGTTCCTATAGCTGTTGTTTTTGGGCTTGTTTTTTGCAGAAGTTGTACTTTGTAATAGCACCATTTCATACAGCATACAATGTGAGAAGTGCAACGCCCACGCCCTAGGGGTGTTATGTGAGTGTAACAGTGGTGATGTGTCGAGTGAGGGAAGTAGCACTCACAGTTCAGTTTAGTCCCCTGGGCCGGCCTGCAGTGGACGGGAAGACAGCACTAAATCCTCCGGGGCACTCTCTATTGCAGGGAACACCAGCTAGATGGTGGTTGAGGTGCCCTTGATGGTATAGGTATTTAAGGTGCTTTGGTGGCTGGGCCCCTGTGTTGTCCGTGACGCGAGCACCGTTAGGTGCAAAGATTGGTGGTGGAAAAGATGGGGAGTCAGTTGTAGTAAAACAAACTTTTACTTGAATCACTTGTCTTCAGGTAGTCAATACAGTTCATTTAGATGGCAAAGTTGATAATCCCAATAATATCCACTGCAATTCCTATAACAGGCTTGGCAATTGTACTTTAAGGAGTTTCCTTCTCTCTATTCTCTAGTCTTGACTTTTTCTATGTTCTAGCAGGTACTGAATATAATACTTCCTTTACCTTATATTGAGCAATCCAATAAGGGTGTTCTCTCTCGTGGCAGGCAAACTCTCTGCTACATTATTTATGTAGGATGCTCTCCTGAAGTATTCAGGTTCGCTATGTCCCAGAAGGCATGTAGTGAGAAAGAATAATTCTGCGTACTAAACATCCGGTTGTGTCCATGCGCTTTTAGGCTTCTCCCAGTCACTGGTGCTTGTGAAGTCCACTGGCTAAGGTAGCCCTCACCTTCACTAGACTTTCGCTATATTCAGACGTAGACTCCCTGGTCTGTGCTATGCTGCTGGAATCTGTACTTCGTGCTCCCTTGACCTGGCCAAAGCTAACATGGCAGCTACATAATGGAGTAGGTCTGTACTGATCCTCTCTTAACTCCTCTCAGATACACACTGAACAATTACTTCCTTCCTGCTCTAGCTAAGTGATGACAGCACCACCTGGAATTGGAAAAAAAAACGCAATTCTGCAACACTTTTACAGGTTTTGTCCCTATGCGACAAAACTGACCTGTGTGCTTCATTCTCTGGGTTAGTACGATTATAACAATACTGTATAGGTGTCGATTTTTTCGTGTTTTAATAAAAACTTTATGTCTACTGAGTTGTGTGGGGGCTCAGTTTTTGTGGGAAGATCTGTTGTTTTTATTGATACTACATCTTATTCAGTTTTTTGGGGTAAGTGAAGCAATGAAAAAATGGTGATTCGGCTATTTTGATTTTTTTTTTCCCATTTCGCCATTTGCCGTATGGGATAATATTTTTTAAACTTTAATAGTATGAAAATTTTTTGACTTGGAGATGCCCATGAAGTTTATATTTTTTTAATTCTAGATAAAGTATAATTATAAGGCTTGAGCGAATCGAGCTTTGGATGATAGATCTGAAATTGATTTGTTACAAAATATTGTTTTTAATGCTGTACTGACACGGCATTAAGTATGGGCTCCGTGTAGTCAAATGTCACCTTGGCCAAAGTTGCGCGAGACTTTGGTATTCCTATCTGCATATTTAAAAACCTTTTAAAATAGGAATCCGAAGTCGGCTTTGGTATCAATATACCAGCCAGTACCAAAGCAGACTTCAAATTCCTATTTTAAACAGTTTTTAAATATGCAGATAGGAATACCAAAGTCATTCAAGTCTCGCGCAACTTCGGCCGAGATGAAGTTTGACTACATGGAGCCCATACATTTTAATGCTGGTAACAGCATTAACAACAAAGTTCTTTAATGAATTTACTTCGGATCTATGATCCGAAGCTCGATTCGCTTAAGCCTAATTATAACAATACCACATTTATATAGTTTTTCTTGTGTTTTTTGCTTACCGGTAATCGTTTTTCTTGAAACCCATGACAGCACACATGCGACTAGGACCTCCCATCCAGGACAGGAAACCTGATGAGATAAAAAGGTTCACACCCCCACCACACCTCAGCAATAGAACTCTTGACCCATCTAGCAATGGTACTAGCAGAGGCCTTGTGACCCCTACATTTTCCTTGGAACTGTACTAGAAGGTTCTCATCTAATCTCTAGGAAGCCGTGGAATCTAAATAGGCCAATAAACATCTCCTGACGTCAAGACAGTGGACTTTTACCTATAATGGATTTACAGGATTAGGACAAAGAGAAGGCAAAACTACATCCTGACTTCTGTGGAAGTCCGAAACTACCTTTGGCTGAAAGGATGGAATGGGCCTAATGATTGCTCAAGGCTGAGAAGGCTTGGATCTCTGAAACTCTCCTAGCAGATGTTATTGCAAGTAAAAAGGTCATCTTAAAGGACAGCAACTTAATGGAAATCTTATCAATTGGCTCCTGAGATAGGGCAGAAAAGTCCCAGGGGGGAGAAAGAGATCTTAGGGAAGGATGCATAAGGGAGGCTGCAGACAAAAACCTCTTAATCCAGGGATGCTCCGCCAGCCTGGTGTCAAAAAAATAACTGAGGGCAGTGACCTGAACTTTGAGAGTCGAGGCTTTAAATAGAGTAGAAACTACCTTGTCTGATAAACCTCTTCTAGACCAGATCTGCCTTGCAACCTCCAAACCGATAGATGAAGAATCTCTGGACTGGGATAAAAGAGTGGTCCCTGATGGAGAAGATCTTCCTTCGCTGGAAGGGACCAAGGAGGTTCTACCGGTAACTTCATTAGGCTTGAAAACCAGGATCTCTTTGGGCATTTTGGAGCTATGGTAAGTACTGATGCAACCTCCTCCTCTATTTTCCTTAACACTCTGGGAATGAGACAAAAAGGTGGGAAAGCATATCCCAACTCCTGACTCCAGTCCTGAGTTAATCAATCTACTGCTAGTGGATTGTCCAAACGATTGAGGGAAAAGAATCTCTTCACCTTTCTGTTGGCCCTTGACGCAAATAGATCTATTGTGAGAAGACCATACCTCTGGACTATCTGCCGGAAGATCTCCTCGTTCAGACACCCCTCTCCCGGTTTAAGAGACGTGCAATTGTGTTGTCCTTCCCTTTGAAGTGTACTGCAGATAGAAAAAGCTTTCTTTCTGCTATACTGAAAATCTATTGAGAAAGATTTAACAGAGACGGGATTCTGGTAACCCCTTGGCGATTTATATAGGCTACCGTTGTGGAATTGTCTGAATGGAAAACTATTTCCCTGTTCATCAACTTTGGAACTGCTATCTCTAGAGCCATTTTTATTGCTTTCAACTCCTTGAAATTGGAGGAGGCTTTCCTTGAGGCTAGATCCCACCTCCCCTGCCAGAACCTGTTCTGGGAGTGAGCTCCCCCAACCCCAGGAACTGGCATCCGTGGTGATTACCAACTGATCCTTAAAGGACTATGGAAAGAATTTGAGCATAAGCTACTGCTGGAATAGTCAATGTCATCAGACCCAATAATGCCATAGCCTCTCTGAAAGAACACAGATAGGAGAGAAACATTAACCCCCTAACTCCCAGTGCCGTACATGTGCAGCTCCTGCACCCGCCTGATCCACGGCAGGGGTCCGGCAGTCACGGATAGCTGGACCCCTGCTGTATGCGCCAACACCGATTCCGGCACATTAACCCTTGCACTGCCGCAGTCAGCGCTGACCGCTGCACGTGCGGGCTTCAGACGTGTGCGGGGTGTCCATCGGGTCTCTGCGCTGCTGAGCCGGGGACCCGATGGCAGGGAAGGCAGCCGATGCACTGTGTAATACACTTACAGCCAATGCATTACAATACAGAAGTATTGTAATGCATTGTAAAGGGGATCAGACCCCCAGAAGTTGTGAAGAAAAAAAAAAGAAAAGTTTAAGAAAAAAAAAATTAAAAGTTTCAAGTAAAACAAAAAAACACGTCCTTTTCCCAAAATAAAGTTAAAAAATGTGTAAAAAATAGGGAAAAAGAGAAAAGTAGACATTAGGTATCGCCATGTTCATATCGACTGGCTCTATAAAAATATCACATGACCTAACCCCTCAGGTAAAAAGTTTTATAAAAACTGTGCTAAAAAAACTATTTTTTCTCACCTTACATCACTAAAAGTGCAACACCAAGCAACCAAAAAGGCGTAGACCCCCAAAATAGTACCAATCTAACAGTCACCTCATCCCGCAAAAAATGACTACAAAAGACAATCGCCCAAAAAATAAAAAAACTATGGCTCTCAGACTATGGAGACACTAAAACATGATTTTTTTTTTGTTTCAAAAATGCTGTTATTGTGTAAAACTTTAATACAAAAGTATACATATTAGGTATCGCCGCGTCCGTAAGAACCTGCTGTATAAAAATATCACATGAACTAACCCCTCAGGTGAACACCGTAAAAATAGTTAAATAAAAATGGTGTATGTGGGTAAGTAACTGGCTCAGTAATAGAAAACGGAGGGTGGTTATTAATGGTACACACTCAGATTGTGTCACTGTCACTAGTGGAGTACCTCAGGGGTCAGTATTGTGCCCTATTCTCTTCAATATATTTGTTAATGTTCTTGTAGAAGGCTTGCACAGTAAAATTCAAATTTTTGCAGATGACACTAAACTGTGTAAAGTAATTGACACGGAAGAGGACAGTATACTGCTACAGATGGATCTGGATAGGTTGGAGGCTTGGGCGGAGAAGTGGCAGATGAGGTTTAACACTGATAAATGTATTATTCCTACCCATGTGCATAACCTTACAAGTCACCCGTACATACTAAATGGTAAAACACTAGGTAACACTTACATGGAAAAGGACCTAGTAATTTTAGTGAACAGCAAACTAAGCTGTAAAAACCAGTGTCAGGCAGCTGCTGCCAATGCCACGGGCATCTATGCATCAAAAGGGGCATAGATGCCCGTGATGAGAACATAGTCCTGCCACTTTACAAATCACTGGTCAGACTACACATGGAGTACTGTGTACAGTTCTGGTCTCCTGTGAACAAGGCAGACATAGCAGAGCTGTAGAGGGTTCAGAGGAGGGCAACTAAAGTAATTATGGGAATGAGGGAATTACAGTACCCTGAAAGATCATCAAAATTAGGGTTATTCGCTTTAGAAAAAAAGACGATTAAGGGAATTACTATGTATAAATAATTACTATGTATAAATATATCAGGGGTCAGTACAGAGCTCTCTCCCATCATCTATTTATCCCCAGGACTGTGACTGTGACGAGGGGACATCCTCTGCGTCTGGAGGAAAGAAGGTTTGTACACAAACATAGAAGAGGATTCTTTACAGTAAGAGCAGTGAGACTATGGAACTCTCTGCCTGAGGAGGTGGTGATGGTGAGTACAATAAAGGAATTCAAGAGGGGCCTGGATGTATTTCTGGAGTGTAATAATATTACAGGCTATAGCTACTAGAGAGGGGTCGTTGATCCAGGGAGTTATTCTGATTGCCTGATTGGAGACGGGAAAGAATTCCCCCCCCCCTAAATAGGGAAAATTGGCTTCTGACTTTTGCCTTCCTCTGGATCAACTTGCAGGATAACAGGCCGAACTGGATGGACAAATGTCTTTTCTCGGGCTTATATACTATGTTACAAAAAAAAAAATGTGGGGGGTTCAGTCAGCACAACCCTATGCAGGTGCACATTGCTATGGCGAAATACAGATACAAACGCAAAAACACAAATACAATCGCACTCTGCAACCAGCACTCTGCCCTGTCTCTATGCTGGATGTTGAATGAGGCATTAGTGTACATTTTGGCCAAAGCGTAATAAGCCACTCACCATGTCAAGGTCGCCTCCATGAGTGGTCCCTAACACTAGTTCCTACCTGTTATGGGCCATGACAGCCACACAAAGTCCAGGGAGCGCAAGTGCAGCATGCACGCCAAGCACACTCTGCTTTTAACCCCGTCCGGTGCCATTACAGCTTTCATCAGATCCAGAGATGCAAGTACCAACATGCATGCTGAGCCCACTATATACTTCTCCTGGAGCCAAATGGCTACTGGTAGGTGCTATATAAGCAGACTCAGTTTTATACTGACTTTAAAACCAGCCTCCAGGGCAGACTAACTGGTCAGGTGTGCATGACTGCTTGGAGATCACCACGCCTCCAATATATACTACAAAGAAAAAAAAATGGGGGGGGGGGTTCAGTCAGCACAACCCTGTATGCAGGTGCACATTGCTATGGCGAAATACAGAGACAAACGCAAAAACACAAATACAATCGCACTCTGCAACCAGCACTCTGCCCTGCCTCTATGCTGGATGTTGAATGAGGCATTGGTGTACATTTTGGCCAAAGCGTAATAAGCCACTCACCACGTCAAGGTCGCCTCCATGAGTGGTCCCTAACACTAGTTCCTACCTGTTATGGGCCATGACAGCCACACAAAGTCCAGGGAACGCAGGTACAGCATGCACGCCAAGCACACTCTGCTTTTAACCCCGTCCGGTGCCATTACAGCTTTCATCGTATCCAGGGATGCAAGTACCAACATGCATGCTGAGCCCACTATATACTTCTCCTGGAGCCAAATGGCTACTGGTAGGTGCTATATAAGCAGACCCAGTTTTATACTGACTTTAAAACCAGCCTCCAGGGCAGACTAACTGGTCAGGTGTGCATGACTGCATGGAGATCGCCACGCCTCCAATATATACTACAAAGAAAAAAATGTGGGGGGTTCAGTCAGCACAACCCTATGCAGGTGCACATTGCTATGGCGAAATACAGATACAAACGCAAAAACACAAATGCAATCGCACTCTGCAACCAGCACTCTGCCCTGCCTCCCTCTATGCTGGATGTTAAATGAGGCATTGGTGTACATTTTGGCCAAAGCGTAATAAGCCACTCACCACGTTAGCGGCACAAATGCTTTCAGTCAGCGGCAGAAACGGAACTGCCCGCCGGATCACACTGCCGCAGGTGTGAAAGTAGCCTTAAACGAGTCTTGTATAATCAAACCCCTTTTCTTTATGGGAAGAAAACTCTTCTGCTGACGGGAGTGCAATTGGATTCCCAAAAACACACATATCTGAGCGGGAACAAGACTTGACTTGTTCCAATTTATTTTCCAACCAAGATCTTTTAAAGTGGAGCAAAGGAAATTTATGTCCTCTAACAACCCCTCCTTTGACTGAGAAATTAACAAAAAGTAGTCTAAATAGGGTACCACAGTGACTCCTTTTAGTCTTACAAAGGCCGTAATCTCCGCCACTACTTTCGTAAATAACCTTGGAGCCTGTAAAATTCAGAAAAGAAGAGCCCTGTACTGAAGATGTAACCATCTCCCTTTTATCCAAACTGCTGTCCTTAAAAATTTCTGGGAAGAGCTGTGTATCGGCACATGATAGTAAGCATCTTCCAGATCTATGTTTACCATCCAACAGTTTTGGAAGAGTAGACTCATCGTTGATTTTATAGTCTCCATGCAGAATTTTTTGTAAGACAGGGATTTGTTCAAATTCTTTAGAAAGGAATTCTATCTACCTCTAGAATCCATCTGTTTTGGGTAATTGACATCCAGGCTGGAAGAAACTGAGCTAACCTTCCCCCCATCTGACTTCTGGCGTCATTGCTGCTTGTCTTTAGGCTTATTTTCCTGGGCTTTGAACAAGAAACTGCTAGATTTTTTAGGGAACCTTTCTCTTTTATCAATCTGCCTGCCCTTTTGCTTGGGGTTTACGGAAAAAAAAGTAGGCTTCTGTGGAACTGGGAACCCCTTCTTTTTATCAGAAGCCCTTTCCAAAAAATAATCTAAAGAGGGACCAAACAGCCTAGAACCTACAGAAGGAATTGCACAAAGTCTAGCTTTAGAACCCTGATCTCCCTTCTAAGATCTCAGCCAAATCGCACGGCTAGCCTCATGCCAAAGAGTCAGTGGAGGCATCTGCTAGAAAATCGGCTGCTTTAAGGAAGGTAGGTAGGGAAGAAAGAAGCTCTTCTCTTGGTGTCTTATCTTTAGGGCTCATGTATTTCCTTTCCGTGTCTATTCTGTTTTTTTGCGGACCGTATGCGGAACCATTCATTTCAATGGTTCACAAAAAAACCCAGAAGGTACTCTGTGTGCATTCTGTTTCCGTATGTCCATTCCGCAAAAAAATAGAACATGTCCTATTACTGTCCGCATTATGAAGAAGGATATTAGAGGCCAGCTGTTCCATTCTGCAAAATACAGAATGCACACGGACGTCATCCATATTTTTTGCGGATCCGTTTTCTGTGGACCGCAAAATACACACGGTTGTGTGCATGAGGCCTTAATATGATACTCCAACTGGTTCAGCCATAATTTTAAGGCTCTACAGTGCCTTGCAAAAGTATTCACCCCCTTGACTTTTTTTTCGTGTTTTATTACATTACAGGCTTAAGTTCAATGTTTTGTTAATCTGAATTTTATGTGATGGATCAGAACACAATAGTCTAAGTTGATGAAGTGAAATGAGAAAAATATATAAATAAGACTATTGTTTAGAAATAGAAAACAGAAAATTGGCATGTGCGTATGTATTCACCCCCTTAGTTAGGAAGCCCATAAAAAGCTCTGGTGCAACCAATTACCTTCAGAAGTCACATAATTAGAGAAATGATGTCCGCCTGTGTGCAATCTAAGTGTCACATGATCTGTCATTACATATACACACCTTTTTTGAAAGGCCCTAAAGACTGCAACACCTAACAAGAGACATCAATAACCAAACACTGCCATGAAGAGCAAGGAACTCTCCAAACAAGTAAGGGACAATGTTGTTGAGAAGTAGAAGTCAGGGTTAGATTATAAAAAATATCCAAATCTTTGATGATCCCCAGGAGCACCATCAAATCTATCATAACCAAATGGAAAGAACATGGCACAACAGCAAACCTGCCAAGAGACGGCCGCCAACCAAAACTCACGGACCGGGCAAGGAGGGCATTAATCAGAGAGTCAGAACAGAGACCTAAGGTAACCCTGGAGGAGCTGCAGAGTTGCACAGCAGAGACTGCAGTATATGTACATAGGACGACAATAGGCCGTATGCTCCATAGAGTTGGGCTTTATGGCAGAGTGGCCAGAAAAAAGCCATTACTTTCAGCTAAAAACAAAAAGGCACGTTGTGAGTTTGTGAAAAGACATGTGGGAGACTCCCTAAATGTATGGAGGAAGGTGCTCTGGTCTGATGGGACTAAAATTGAATTTTTTGGCCATCAAAGTAAACGCTATGTCTGGCGCAAACCCAACACATCACATCATCCAAAGAACACCATCCCCACAGTGAAACATGGTGGTGGCAGCATCATGCTGGGGGGGATGGGACTGGGAAACTGGTCAGAGTTGCGGGAAAGATGGATGGTGCTAAATGCGGGGATATTCTTGAACAAGACCTGTACCCCTCTATGCGTGATTTGAGGCTACGACGGAGGTTCACCTTCCAGCAGGACAATGACCCCAAACACACTGCTAAAGCAACACTTGAGTGGTTTAAGGGGAAACATGTAAATGTGTTGGAATGGCCTAGTCAAAGCCCAGATCTCAATCCAATAGAAAATCTGTGGTCAGACTTAAAGATTGCTGTTCACAAGCACAAACCATCCAACTTGAAGGAGCTGGAGCAGTTTTGCAAGGAGGATTGGGCAAAAATCCCAGTGGTAAGATGTGGCAAGCTCATAGAGACTTATAAAAAGCGACTTGGAGCTGTGATTGCCATAAAAGGTGGCTCTACAAAGTATTGACTTTAGGGGGGTGAATAGGTATCCACATTGACTTTTTCTCTTATATTGTCCTATTTGTTGCTTGCTTCACAATCAAAAAAAAAAAAAAAACATCTTCAGAGTTGTGGGCATGTTCTGTAAATTAAATGATGCAAATCCTCAAACAATCCATGTTAATTCCAGGTTGTGAGGCACCAAAATGCGAAAAAAGTCAAGGGGGGTGAATACTTTTGCAAGGCACTGTAGATACCCAGGAAGCGGCAATAGCAGAACTGAGACTGGTAGATGCAGATTCCTACACCCTTTTAAAATTAATGTCCGCTTTCTTGTCTAACAGGTCTCCCAGGCATCTTAGATCCTCAAATGGAAGTGCTATCTTAGCATCCGGAGCATCCACTGTAGAAGTCCTATCCCATATGTCAGCAACCGACTTTTCAAAAGGATATTTTCTTTTGACTTGAGGTTGGAATAAAAAATTTCCTATCTGGATTTCTACATTCCTTCTTAATGAGTGCATCCATATTCTTATATACTGGAAAAACCCTAGTGTGTTTGGGATCTAACCTCTTAAAAACTTGATCGGCAATCGTTTTTGGTTGTTTAATGTCTTGTAACTGTATAGTAGCTTTGACCGCCTTTAACAAAAGTTTGCTATCTTATGCTGGGAATAGAGCCCTCCCTGCCGTGTCCTCTTAAGAAGAATAAAATTCATTGGATATGTTCTGGTTGGAAACATAATCTTCCCTGTCGGAGATTTCAGACTCTGTATCTTTACTGTAACTGACCCTTTCTGGGAATAGAGGCCGATTTCGCTCCAGGGATTTAAGTGAGGATCTGACTTCAGATCTCGCCAAAGCCTTTATATTTTTGGATAAAAACTGTGATTCTTCTAACAACAATTTATTCACACACCCCTGACATAGAGGCCTAGAGTAAGAAGTTGGTAAAGGTACCCTGCACTACATTCTTTATGCTTAGTCTTGCTAGAAGCTTTCTTAGGTGTTTTTGCTACCAAAAACAACAAAAAGCAAACATCCCCAAGTAATTAGGGTGGATCTCACATGTAGATGTATATTTCCCCGCTCCTCAGGACTAGTTCCGGGCTTGAAAGCCTCAAGGATTCCAAGGGTTCTGCGTGTACAGAATCTCCCGGTTCCGACATGGTTCCAGACCAATGGGTCCAGCACAGCACTGTGTGCACCAGAGGAGAGCTGGCTGCCTCCTCCTGCTGCCACTTATAACACGCCTAGGCCTCCTTTATCACATGGCCCACTCCTAATCTAGACCGACAGAGGCCTATGCTTCCTGCAGCATCACAGGAAGTGATGTCGGAACACAGGAAGCCGGATATTGCCGGCCGCCCCTATGTGCATGCTCAGTAATCGCAACTGCCCCAGCGGCCATATTTGAGAAGGGAGCGAGCACCTCACCCCACTGGACCAGGGGCAGCCTGAACACGGCCACAAGCCCCCCCCCCCCCCCAAGAGGCTAGAAGGAGGCAGGAGAAAAAGGCAGACTTGGCCAGCTGCTCATAAAGGAGACTAACGCCGCGCCTGGGATAGGTCCCTTCACGGTTAGTTGACCCAGACCTTCCCCAGCTCCAGGGTGTGAACCCAAAGCCAGGAGCAGGAGCTCCCTAGGTACATCCTATCCTGAGGACAGAAAACCTGAACTGAGGTGTGGGGTGTGAACCTTTTTATCAGGTTTCCTGTCCTGGATGGGAGGTCCTAGTCGCATGGGTGCTGTCATGGGTGAGGGGAAAATTATTTTTTCTATTTATTGCCATATTGACCCCTAAAATGTTTTTTTTTTAAATATATATAGTTATGTCTACAGAGCTGTGTGAGGACTACGTTTTTGCTGGCAGATCTGTAGTTCTCATTGACACCATTTTGGAGCGTGCATGACTTTTTGATCACTTTTTATTCAACTTTTTGAGGAAGGAGAAGTGCCGGAATTTTTTTTTACAACCTCTACTGTTAATCACCCACTCTACCTATATATACACCCTCTAATGTATAGGAATTTTCCTTTTTGTGACTTAAGACGGGCATAATTGGCTTGCCTTCCTCTTAAAGATGAAGATTTTGAATACCCAGCATAACAGGCTGCAAAGGAAAATGCAGTAACAACGATGATCTCAGAGTTCTGGGTGGCCTGACTAATCAGGGGTGTGACTGAGGTTTCAGGACTCCCCTGCCCCATGTTGTCTTGTATGAATTTAATTCCACCTGGTTTGTTCCCTCCAAACACAGTTCCAAGTGTTACATGTAATACATGCAGTTTTCTCCTCCCATGTCATGGCTCAATGCAGAGCCAGCTGGTAACATCTGTAGTAGGGTCCATGGATGGTTCCTGGAAGTCCTCTTCCTCTGACAACGGTGCCCTAGATGACTGCTAACCTTTCTTCTATCCCCAGGAGTGGGGCTGCAGCACTGCAATTTACTCCTGGCCTTCTTCCGACTAGATATTCAATATTTTTTCAGGTTTTAATATTATTAATGACTTCAACGTTCCAGGGCAAGGACAATACTAAACTGAAGTCCAAGTGGCCTTGAGATAAGTCCAAGGTTAAGTAACGATATTGGAAAAATTCTCCGCAGAGACTAAATTAGCCGCATCAATTAAACGAATATTGTGCCATGACGGCATGAAATGTCTTCTGAGAAGAGAAACATCAGTACCCTGAATACAGATGCCGCAGTATCATGAAGCCCTCACAGTGAGGATATTAATTGTGCCACTTATAAGCTGACATTGCACACTTCACTACAGATCGATTCATTTCCAGGGTTACCGGAGATGAATGCAGAGCTGGAAATGACAGGAGCTGAACGCTGGATACGGCAGACACTTCTAGATGGGTCACACTGCGCAGATTAGATATGCAGACAAGGAACTGATAGGAGGCAAGAACTTTCATTTTGTCTCCACAGGGAAAGGTTTAAAGAGCCATTTTATTTTTGTTGAAAACGCTGCCACCTTGTGGGAAGATGAGGAACATCTTCGACATAGGCAGCAATTAAAATATATCCGAACAAAATAATTAAAGGGCATCTGACCGCAGATTTGTACCTATGACACTGGCTGACCTGTTACATGTGCACTTGGCCTGTTACATGTGCACTTGGCAGCTGAAGGCATCTGTTTTGGTCCCATGTTCATATGTGCTCGCATTACTGAGAAAAGTGAGCTGAGCAACAGGGGAGTTACTGTTACACCTAGAGGCTCTGCTCTCTGTGCAACTGCAGTGCCCTCTGCACTTTGTGTGACAGGGCCAGATAGTGATCACGTTTACACTGCCTGGACCTGTCAACCAAAGTGCAGATGGTGCAGCAGTTGCAGAGAGAGCAGAGACTATAGGTGTAACAGCAATGCTCCCCGTTGCTCCTAGAGGCTCATTTGCAGTTATTAAAAATGTTCACTGTACTTTGATCAGTGGGGTAAAAAACGCTGAGACCCACGCCAATCACTAGAAAGAGGAGAGAGAAGACCTTTTTCACTGCATGGGGCAGCATCGTGCCAAGTCAATAGAAAGTCTATTGGAACGACTTGATTAAGTCTCCTGTCGCGAGAAAAATGTGATATGCAAGCGCTTGTCTCTCCTTGTTCTAGCCATCGGTGAGGGTCGGTGCACTCAGACACCCACTGAACAAAACTTTTGATATGTCGTTATGAAATGTCAAAAGTTTTTCAAAACTACAGTGCCACTATTAAGATAACCGTCGGCCAAATACTACCAACAGATTTGTCCTCTGACCTACAGGGAAGCAAAGATGCACAGCCAAATGACTGCTGCATCCATACACAGGCCAGTAACTGGCTGCAGCGGTCATGTGGGTGTAGAGGGTCACAGTATGTGTATCAGGAACCCCTGCATGTACGTCACATGGCCACAAAAGATTCTGGCCCGCTGGAAGCAAACCAAGGTCTTGAAAAACTGTTAGCAATTCTTTATATTTATTATTAAACATATGTTTTATTGTTTTCAATAAAGAAATAGAGTATTACATACAGAAGAATACATTGTATATATTGTTTTCAAACATTAATGTAACCTGCATGGGCCTTGTATTCCCTTAACATAGGGATACAGGGCAACAGAAGATAGTAACATTACAATTTAGTAGTGTCAATGACAAGAAAGGGGAAATTTTAAATAAAAGAAGATAAAACAGTAAATAAAAGGGGGAGAGAGACAAGGATTGGTAAAGTCTTTACATCATACATTAGTTGAGACTCTGTTAAATCGAGAATTAAGCCAGTAATGCCACGTAACTCTAAATTTGGCTAGTTTGTTAGAAATTGAAGCGTTAATCATTTCATAAAAACAGTTATTGTTAACAGAGCTGACTATTTCAATTAATGGGGGAGGGTTTGGGTTTTTCCAGTATTGAGCAATTTTCATTCTGGTTGCTATAATCATATGAATTATAACTGTTCGAAATGGTATGGGGAAAGAATCTAAATTAATAGAGAGTAGACTTTGAGCCATTGACAGTGAGATTGGGGTATTGCATATCTGTGTTAAGATCATGTTAATTGAGTTCCAGACGGGTCTAATTTCCCTACATTCCCACCATACAGCCAGGTCCATAAATATTGGGACAGCGACACAATTCTAAAATTTTTGGCTCTATACACCACCACAATGGATTTGAAATGAAACAAACAAGATGTGCTTTAACTGCAGACTGCCAGCTTTAATTTGAGGGTATTTACATCCAAATCAGGTGAACGCTGTAGAAATTGCAACAGTTTGCATATGTGCCTCCCACTTGTTAAGGGACCAAAAGTAAAGGGACAATTGGCTTCTCGGCTGTTCCATGGCCAGGTGTGTGTTATTCCCTCATTATCCCAATTACAATGAGCAGATAAAAGGTCCAGAGTTCATTTCAAGTGTGCCATTTGCATTTGGAATCTGTTGCTGTCAACTGTCAAGATGAGATCCAAAGAGCTGTCACTATCAGTGAAGCAAGCCATCATTAGGCTGAAAAAACAAAACAAACCCAGAGAGATAGCAAAAACATTAGGCGTGGCCAAAACAACTGTTTGGAACATTCTTAAAAAGAAGGAACGCACCGGTGAGCTCAGCAACACCAAAAGACCACGGAAAACAACTGTGGTGGATGACCGAAGAATTCTTTCCCTGGTGAAGAAAACACCCTTCACAACAGTTGGCCAGATCAAGAACACTCTCCAGGAGGTAGGTGTATGTGTGTCAAAGTCAACAATCAAGAGAAGACTTCACCAGAGTGAATACAGAGGGTTCACCACAAGATGGAAACCATTGGTGAGCCTCAAAAACAGGAAGGCCAGATTAGAGTTTGCCAAATGACATCTAAAAAAGCCTTCACAGTTCTGGAACAACATCCTATGGACAGATGAGACCAAGATCAACTTGTACCAGAGTGATGGGAAGAGAAGAGTATGGAGAAGGAAAGGAACTGCTCATGATCCTAAGCATACCACCTTATCAGTGAAGCATGGTGGTGGTAGTGTCATGGCGTGGGCATGTATGGCTACCAATGGAACTGGTTCTCTTGTATTTATTGATGATGTGACTGCTGACAAAAGCAGCAGGGTGAATTCTGAAGTGTTTCGGGCAATATTATCTGCTCATATTCAGCCAAATGCTTCAGAACTCATTGGACGGCGCTTCACAGTGCAGATGGACAATGACCCAAAGCATACTGCAAAAGCAACCAAAGAGTTTTTAAAGGGAAAGAAGTGGAATGTTATGCAATGGCCAAGTCAATCACCTGACCTGAATCCGATTGAGCATGCATTTCACTTGCTAAAGACAAAACTGAAGGGAAAATGCTCCAAGAACAAGCAGGAACTGAAGACAGACGCAGTAGAGGCCTGGCAGAGCATCACAAGGATGAAACCCAGCGTCTGGTGATGTCTATGCGTTCCAGACTTCAGGCTGTAATTGACTGCAAAGGATTTGCAACCAAGTATTAAAAAGTGAAAGTTTGATTTATGATTATTCTGTCCCATTACTTTTGGTTCCTTAACAAGTGGGAGGCACATATGCAAACTGTTGTAATTCCTACACCGTTCACTTGATTTGGATGTAAATACCCTCAAATTAAAGCTGACAGTCTGCAGGTAAAGCACATCCTGTTTGTTTAATTTCGAATCCATTGTGGTGGCGTATAGAGCCAAAAATATTAGAATTGTGTTCATGTCCCAATATTTATGGACCTGACTATGTGCTTCATATCAGCTTCTGCCAATGAACATCTCCAGCAGCCCTGGGTAGATGAGGGGTATAATACCATCTGTAGAGAATTTTCCTGGAATAATCCAAATGGTTGACACATTTAGAGAATGCACACATGATAGAGAATGCAGATTCCCATTGTTCTAAGGTGATATTCATGTTTAATGCTGATTCCCATTTACTTAGGAATGGGGTTAATGGTGATTCTAATCCCTCTGTCATTAGGTTATAGCTGAGAAATAGGCCTTTGAGATTAGTCAATGGGTTTCGTAACAATTTCGTCAGTTGTGGGGTGTTAGTAGGTGTAGGTAAACTTATCCCGGATAAGAAATGTCTAATTTGTAAGTATTTAAAGAAATCTCTGTGAGGAACTTTAAATTTCAGGGTTAGTTCCGTAAATGGATTTAGAGTATCATTGGCGAAAAGGTCTCCCAATTTTTCAATTCCCAAGTCGACCCAGTTATGGATATTTAGATCTGGGATGCATTTCCCCTTTACCTCCAGAGGGATTTCAGAATGAGAGATATTGATAAGCTTTAATTTGGTCGTCAGATTCCAGAGTTCAAGTGCGGCATGTACTGTAGGTGGGGTTTTTGGTGTGGGAATATTTTTCTGTAGAGAACTAGAGTAGAAAAGTACTTTAGGGTCCTTTACCTCCATTATATAGCTCTCAATTGCGATCCAATGTTTGTTCGATTGGTTTAACCATAAAAATCTGAGTTACAAAAAAAAGCAAGCCCTATAATATTTAATAACTGATGGACACCCTAACCCCCCCTTTTGGAATAGGTAAGTAAAGTATATCTGCTTGGACTCTCGGTTTTTTTATCCTGCCATATGTATTTAAGTAGTATTCTTTTATGGGTATAGAAATTGGAAGATTACGAAATAAGTAGAGGATTTGTGGAATGATGAACATTTTTCTGGCTGATAGCCTTCCCATCCATGAAATTTCGTGATTTTTCATCTTGTATATATCATTTTTAATTTTCTCAGTTTTTTTTTTTAGGTTTACTGATAGAAGATCGGTAGATGATGTAGTTATTTAATTCCTAAGTATGTGATATAATCAGAGTTCCATTTAAAGGGGAAGTTAGCTTTAATTGAATTAAGCTCTGAGTCTTTCTGGCCAAGGTTAAGGACCTGACATTTGGCTACATTCAAGCTGTAGTAGGAAACGGAGCTAAAAGACTTTATTTTTTGCATAACAATAGGCAGGGATGTTGTTGGGTTGGTTAAAGCTAAAATAATATCGTCGGCAAATAGTCAGATTTTGAGGTTTGTTTCTCCAATTTTTATACCTGTGATTGGGCTCTTATATATTCCGCTAGGGGTTCTATTATCAATGCGAAGATAATGGGTGAAAGGGGGCACCCCTGTCTTGTTCCATTATTAATTTGGAATTGGTTGGATAACATTCTGTTTATAAGGACTTTCGCTGAAGGCTTAAAGTGCACCTATAGCCCCAGCGAATTGTCCCTGTATTCCAAATTTAGACAGAACTGCCTCCGAGTATCCCCAATGCACTCGATCGAATGCCTTCTCCGCATCCAGAGATAAGAGCAGAGAGGGCACTCGTCTCGCTTCTGCTAGGTAAATAAGATCGATCACGCGTCTGGTGCCATCTAATGTCTGTCTTGATTTGACAAATCCTATCTCGTCATGGTGAACAAAGTTTGGAATGAAGGTTGATATACTGTTTGAGTAAATTTTTAAGTCCGAATTCAAGAGGGAAATTGGTCGGAAATTTTCGGGATATTCAGGAGATTTACCTGGTTTAGGAAGAGCTACTATAGTGGCCTGCAACATTTCAGGTGGTATGTTTCCTGTGGTCATTATGTGGGAGAATGTAGATGAGAGGTAGGAAGATAAGGTATTTCCAAAGGTTTTATAGTATTCGTTAGTCAGTCCATCCGGGCCTGGGGATTTGTTATTTTTAGTTGATTTAATAATGTGCAGTATTTCTGAGGGTTCGATTGGCTTATTAATTTGCATAAGTTGCTCTGGGGACAGTTTAGGCATGGAGATAGGAATTTGTTAATTAGGTCTGGAGTCGGCTGAGGCACCTGGTTGTTGTCTTTGAGATTATATAAATTGAGGTAATAATTAGCAAATGTGTTAGAAATTTCTTGAGGGTTAAATATTTTTTGTTTATGGGCATTATAAATATATGGTAGTTTTTTCTTGTTTTGTGCAGTTTTGATTTTATTGGCCAATATCGTACTTGCTCTGTTTCCTTGTGAGTAAAATTTGGCTTTTGTTTTCCTCAAATTGTGTTCGAAATTATTTTGATAAAGTTGATATAGTTCAAAACGCAGGTCTTTAAGTTGGTCTTTGATGGATTGGGAGGAGTCAATCTTATCTTTGGCTTCTAAAGATGTAATTGAAGTACATAGTTGTTCTGTACGTATGCGTTTTTGTTTTTGTTAGGAAGGATGATATACGGATGAGGTGGCCTCTAATATAAGCCTTGTGTGCACACCAAGTTGTGGTGGGTTGTACGTCTGGGGTACAGTTGTACTTGAAATATTCTTTAAGTGCGTCATTGATTTGGGATTGTGTGGAAGGCAACGATAAGTGGGAATTGTTGGTCCTCCAAGGGGTGTATGAGGGTTGGTTGAATCGCTCTGAGATTTGACATGAAATTGGAGCGTGATCAGACCATGTAATGGATCCAATGTTGGAGGATGAGATATTTTGTAAGGTCCATTTGTCAACAATTATCAGGTCGATTCTAGAGTACTGTTTGTGCGGGTGTGAATAGAAGGTATAGTCGTGTTCTGATGCGTGTAATACTGTCCATGTGTCATACAAATCTTCTGATAATAAATATTGTGCAAAGTGTAGGGAGGGTTGAGACTTCGTATGGTTAGATTTGTCAATAGAGGGGTAAGTTAAAGTCTCCACATATAACTAAGGAGCCTTGATGGATGGGCGATGGATATTACTTCTTTAATGAATGCGAGCTGGTTTGTGTTTGGTGCATACAGAGAGACTAAGGTGAATAGCGTGTTGTTACTGTTACATACCAATATAACATGTCTTCCAGCATCATCAGTTTTGCTTTGAACTAGTTGGAAAGACAGGGAATCTTTAACAGCAATAATTACCCCTCTTTTCTTATTCACTGCAGGCGATGCAAACAAATTAGTAAATCTTTTGTTCTTAAGTCTATGAATGTCAGACTCGTTTAAGTGGGTTTCCTGAACGCAAATCACGTCGCTTTTAAGAGAGTTAACTTCTTTCCAAAGTAGCGATCTTTTAAACGGGCTATTTAGCCCATTTGCATTGAAAAGGGTGCAAATTTGTTATTACAATATATATATATATATATATATATATATATATATATATATATATATATATATATACACACACACAGTATGTTACAGAGCGAGTACGGCACCCCCACTGAAGGGGATTCAGTCGCTCTGCAACCGTAAATATGTAAATATCGGGTTCACTTGTCACTTAGAAGTTGTTAGGTCATTTTAAGAGGGAAAGAGAAAGGGGAAGGAAAAAAGGTTAAATAGAACAATACAACTTAACCTAAACAGGTGTATAACTTAGAGTCCGGTTCTAAGAGAACCACCCGGATACCAGATTTATCCAGATAACAGTGGAGGTGGTGTTCCAAAAAACAAGTGCAATATCTCTTAGTCCTCATGCACACGGACGTTTTTTTTTGCGGTCCGCAAAAACTGTTTCCGTTGTTCCGTGATCCGTGTCCGTTTTTTCTTTCGTGGGTCTTCCTTGATTTTTGGAGGATCCACAGACATGAAAAATGAAAATAAAAATCTAAGTCAAGTTTGCCTTTGAAATGATAGGAAAAAACGGACACGGACACAGATGACAATCTTGTGTGCATCCGTGATTTTTCACGGACCCATCGACTTGAATGGGTCCGTGAACCGTTGTCCATTAAAAAAATGGGACAGGTCATATTTTTTTCACGGACTGGAAACACGGATCACGGACGCGGATGCCAAACGGTGCATTTTCCTATTTTTCCACGGACCCATTGAAAGTCAATGGGTCAGCGGAAAAAAAAAACGGAGAACGGAACAACGGCCGCGGATGCACACAACGGTCGTGTGCATGAGGCCTAAGGAGACTTGTAGTGAAGAGTGTAGACAAATAGTTCAGTCTAGTGACCCTTCTGTAACGTAAAGGATATGTCTTGTAAGGAAGAGAATAGTTTCCTTTTTCATCCGATATGGCTTCAGGTCCACTCTCTAGCCAGGGTAGGAGGTCTTTTCTTCAAGGGTGAGGTGCTGTCTTCATCCACGGTAGCCAGGGACCATTTCTGGAGCAGCTTCATGGTGTCACTTGGAGAAGAGATTGCATGGGTTATTCCATTTTTGAAGATCAGGAGTTTCACCAGGTAACCCCATTTATAAGGGATGTTGTGATCCCTCAGGATTTTTGTGGAAGCAGAAAATTCTCTGCGTCTGTTCAGTGTAGCTGCAGAGAGGTCGGAAAATAAAATCTTTCGGGTATATCTTGTGCAGAATTTGTTGCCTCGAGGAGTAATTCTTTAAAGTGGTAAAAGTGCAGCCTGGCAATAACATCCCTGGGGGGCGGCACTGGGAGCGCTATTGGGTTTAGGAATTCTGTGCGCTCTATCAATTAATAGGTCCATTTGTTTTGCCTTTGGGACCAGTGCGGCAAAATAATCTGTGAGGCAGTCCTTAATAGCGTACGTTTCAATGGTTTCCGTAATTCCTCTAAATCTTAGGTTATTGCGCCTGGAGCGGTCCTCCAGATCTGCTAGTTTAAGTTTTAAGGCCGATATTTCGTCCTCGGCATCATTATGAGCGTCCACTAACTGGTTGTGGGAGTTAGTGAGCTCTTTCATTTTGTCCTCAATATGAGACGTTCTCTCCCCAATTTGAGTGATATCTTTTTGTAGAGCAGAGAACACAGAGGATATATCTTTTTGTATAGAATGTCTCAGGTCATATAACAGGGACCTCAGAGTGGCTTCAGTAACTGGTGCAGATTGGCCACTAACAATAGGAGATGGGGGAGAGTGATTAGCAGGAATTTCTCTTTCTTGGAGCAAGCTTCCCTCATTACAGGAGGCTGCAGCTTCTTGCATCAGATATTTATTAATGGTTAAATCTTGCTGCCTTTTAGAGGGGGAGGGATATGCTGGAGAGGGAGAGGCAGCTATGTGCCCTGGGCTCTTTCCTCCTGCGCTTATGTGCCGCGCTGGAGGGATCTCCTCTTCATGCAGTACCTCAGATGTCACGTAGTGCGGAGAGCGGGCGCCATCTTGGATTTCACCAGAGGCTCTGAACGCCGCGATTCTGCTCGGCGGCCCCTCCTTTCTTCTCACACGGCCCATTCTTGGCGATAGTGGATGGATAGGTGAACGTCCCCGCTTTATTTCCTGCTGGAATCGGGTCACTTTACCCTGCTGTGAGCCGCTTCTTTCACCGCAAGCTCCGGAGCCAGCACGGCTTGAAACCGCTCCGCTCCACATCCGGCCACGCCCCCCAAACTGTGAGCAATTCATACAGAAAGTCATGATGTAAGGGCTTGTCCTCTGGGACTTTGATAGGCTAGGTCAGGATTAGGGTTTATATTTTTTAAAACTTTTATTTTTCTATTTTTATTTAATAACCATTTCCCCCCTTAGGGGCTAGAACCTGGGGATCTTTTCATCCCGTGTCCTATTCCCCCTAATAAAGTTCTATTAGGGTGACTAGGACTTCACACTCTCCCTGATATCCTGTGCATAGTGCACACAGCAGCAGGGAGCTTACCATGGCAGCCAGGGCTTCAGTAGCGTCCTGGCTGCCATGGTAACCGATCGGATTACACTGCTCAGGCTCCGATCAGAAGCTGCCACTGTACCACCAATAAAGAGGGGAGAGAAGCCACCAATGTTTTTAATACCTGGGGAGGGGTGCACTGCGCCACCAATTATAATTAAACTTTAATACAGGAGGCGGGTGCCGGCTGCAGAATCACATAGCCGACACCCGGCCTCTGACAGGGAGCTGCGATCAGCAGCAGTTAACCCCTCAGATGCCGCACCTCAGGGGTTAAATGCCGCTGATCGCAGCTTCCTGTCATAAAGGACGGTGCCGGCTATGTGTTTCTGCTGCTGGCACCTGTATTTTTATTAGGGTCCATTCACACGTCCGTGGTGTACCCGGCCTAAAACCCCCATAGAACCGCCTATTCTTGTTCGCAATTGCGGACAAGAATAGGACATGTTCTATTTTTTTGCGGAGCCGCGTCCCGGAAGTTCAGGGCCACGCTCTGGAAATGCGGATAGACCATAGAGTGCTCTCCGCATTCCGTTCTGCCCCATTGAGAATGAATGGGTCCGCACCCGTTCCTGATACTGCGGAACGGATGTGGACCCATTTGCGGACAACTGAATGGAGCCTTAAACGTTAATTTTCATTGGTGGCGCAGTGTGCGCCCCCCCCCCCTCTCTCCCCTCATTGGTGGCAGCGCACAGGGGGGAGGAAGAGAGTGACTCCTCCTCCCCTGTGGCGCTGAGGGAACATGGCGTGCGCTGAGGGACCATGGCGTGCGCTGACAGCAGCGCGCTCCATGTTCTCTGATACTAGGCTGTGCAGTAGCGCAGCCTAGTATCGATAAATGACAAATCCCAGTATAATATCGATACAGGGACAAAAGTATCGATTGGATATGCCATCAAGACAGGTGCAGGTCCCACTCCTAAAATCTGCACCTTTCTCTAAAACAGACCCCCTGAGCGTGAACAACAGCACAAACTGCATGCGTGGCATCCTCTCCATTCATTTCTATGGGAGTTCTGAAAACAGCCAAGCACTGGCTTGTCTATTTTCTCAAGTCACAGAGATAAATTGAGAGAGTACTGCGCAAGCATGGCCACCTTGTTGCTAGGCTTGCATGGCTGCACTCTGCTTACTTCAAGGATCCCGTTCTGTAGATAGGTGAAGGTCCCAGAGGTGGGACCCACACCTATCAGATAGTATCCTAAGTGATATGCCACCGATGTCTCACATGAGACAACTCCTTTAAGTCGTCCTTAATGTACGTTATATACAGACAGAGTGGCAAAAACAGGGTTTTAAATAAAACAACTTTACTATAAAATAATTAACAAACCTTTCTTTTCCAATATTTTAACTCTTTCAGAACACAACCAGTTGACCAACACAATATAAACATAATATTGTAATGCTCTGTTGGAAACAAACCACCGGAGTAACATCTTCATCTGCTGGGCATCGCAACGTAAAAAAATACTGTACACAGAGCGGCCATCAAATGGACTACTGCCCCCCAACATTCAAGGATTTATATTCCGCTCAATCGTTTTCTTCCTCCTCATTGTTTACAGGCTGGAAGGGCAGAGCGGTTTGTCCTCGTTCAGGATCCTGCATTCGGAGAATTTTTATAAGACTAGTAGAAGGAAGCGAGCTGCAAAGGAATACATAACAGAAGTTCAGGTAAGATTATTTGGTGGTAGCACCCAAACCATTTTAAAGTGTGTCTGTCACACCTAAAATCTTATTTCAAAGCAATCCTACTGTCAAAAGGGGTAGGTGTTCTGAAACTTAACCAGACCGTTCTCGTGAAAATCTCATCCTCTAATCCTGATGAATGCTTTATATGCAAATAAGGTTTTCGATGTACCATGGGTGCGGCTGCTCTGTTCGCTGCACCAACTTTCCGCCAGTAACACTGTCCGACCACAGCCTCTGGTTTGTGTGACAGTCCCTGAGATGTCAGAGCCGTAATGATCACTGCAGGGGATGCCAGGGGCACCAAACAGTGTGGCCGCACCCATCGGGCACTAAAACTTTTTTGCATTCCTCAGGATTTTAAAGGGCATCTGTCAGCAGATTTGTACTTATGACACTGGCTGACTTGTTACATGTGCGATTGGCAGCTGAAGACATCTGTGTTGGTCCCATGTTCGTATGTGCCCGCATTACTGAGAAAAATGATGTTTTATTATATGCAAATGAGACACTAGGATCAACAGGGGCGTTCCCATTACACCTAGAGGCTCTGTGGTCTCTGAAACTGTCACACCACACTTTGATTGACACGGCCAGGCAGTGAAAACATAACATCTGGCCCTGTCAAAGTATAGAGGACCTGGCAGTTGCAGAGAGAGCAGAGCCTCTAGGTGTAATGACAACGCCCCCGTGGCTCCTAAAGGCTAATTTTCATATATTAAAACATCATTTTTCTCAGCAATGCAGGCACATATGAACATGGGACCAACACAGATGTCTTCAGCTGCCAGGTGCACATGTAACAGGTCAGCCAGTGTCATAGGGACAAATCTGCTGACAAAAGGGGTCGCCCCAGCTTGGACATTGGGGGCCTATTGCCTGGATAGGCGCCCAATGTCTGATAGGTCTACTTAGAATGGAACCGGCACAGTCCCAGAGGGCGCACCTACTAGCAATATGACCCCAATGTCCAGGATGAGAAAAACTAGATTTTTGTACTTACTGTAAAATCTGTTTCTCTTCCGCTCATTGGGGGACACAGGCTTGACCTTGGGTATAGCCATTGCCACTAGGAGGCGACACTAAGCACAAAAGTGCGAGTCCCTTCCTACAGGGACTAAGCTAAAACCGTTTGTGCAAAAGCAGTAGGAGAAGCAAAAGAAAAAACAGGAAAACCAAACAATGTACAAATCCAGAATCACGCAGGCCACGACGAGGCCCGCAGCCTGAGAAAATGTGTGGGAGCTGTGTCCCCCAATGAACTGAAGAGAAACAGATTTTACGGTAAGTACAAAAATCTAGTTCTCATCCGTATCATTGCGGGACACAGGCTTGACCTTGGGACGTTACAGAGCAGTCCCAGGGGTGGGCCATAACGAAGAAGCCTTCCGGCCATAGAACCACCGTCTGCAATACTCTGCGCTCCAGAGAAGTGTCAGAAGATGCTAAAGTGTGTACTCTTTAAAACTTGGAAAAGGTGTGTAAAGACGACCAGAGAGCCGCCTTGCACACCTGAAGGGCCGAAGCCCCATGATGTACTGCCCAAGAGGGCCCACTGACTGAGCAGAATGAGAAGTAGCCCGGAAGGGCGGGGGCCTGTCACTGATGCAGTACGCTTCCACAATGGCCAAACGAATCCATGGGGAAATTGAAACTTTGGACGCAGCCAGCCCTAGTCTCGGTCCCTCTGGAATGACGAATAGAGAATCCGTCCATCGGAAAGAGGACGTCTAAGACAGATAGATGCCAATGGACCGAACCAAATCCAGAGTGTGGAGCGACTGTTCACGAGGATAAGACGGGGCAGGACAAAAGGAGGGGAGAATGATCTCTTCATTGAGATGGAATTCCAACACAACATTCGGAAGGAAGGAGTGGACAGGGTGAAGGACCACTTTGTTCTGGTGGAGGATAAGAAAGGGAGGCTGACAGGAAAGAGCCGCTAGCTCCGACACCCTACGGATGGAAGTGAGTGGACACCTGCTGCACAGGCTCAAACGGAGAGGACTGGAGAGCGCTGAGCACCAGATTAAGGGTCCCCCGGATTTAACGGAGGACAGTAAGGGGAACCCCCTGCAGGAAGGTCCAAACCGCAAAAAGCGAAGCCAGGTTTTGTTAAAGAATGGAAAGGGCCGAAACGTGCCCTTTGAGGGAACTGATAGCCAACCCCAAGTCCATGCCCGACTGCAGGAAGGACAAGTGTCGAGGCAACGAGAACCAAATGGGAGACAACTGGTGGCGTTCACACCAACTAAAGTAAGACTTCCAGGTCCGGTGATAGATCCGGGAGGACGATGGTTTCCTAGCCCAAATCATGGTCTGGACAACAGCATCCGAGAAACCCTGAGCCCTTAGTATGGCTGCTTCAACATCCATGTTGTTAAATGTAGCGAATTTGGGTGCAAGATCGGTCCCTGCGACAAGAGGTCCTCCCAAAGGGGAAGACGCCAGGGTTCGTCGGAGAGGAGGGAGACTAGAATGACGGGCAGACCTTCGGACCCGATTTTTCAGAAAAGACGCAGAATGAGCGGAAGAGGAGGAAACATGTAAGGAAACGTGAACTGCGTCCACGGGATCACAAGGGCATCGGACGCCCGAGGCTGAGGATCATTGCGGGAGGCCATGAGATCCACATCCGGCCGACCAAAAGCTCACAGATCGAGAGAAAGACCTCTGGATGCAGAGCCTATTCGCCGGGATCGAGTCTCTCTCGGCTAAGAAAGTCAGCGATCCAGTTGTCGACGCCGGGGATATGAACTGCCGACAGAGCTGGAACATGTCTCTCCGTCCAAGAGGATGAGTGCTGCCTCCGACATTGCTGCCGGGCTCCGGGTGCCACCCTGGTGGTTTAGATATGCGACTGCCGTGGAATTGTCGGATTGAACCCGAACTGGATACCCCCGGAGACAGTCTGTCCAATGAACCAGAGAGACGAATCGCCCGCAATTTCAGAATATTGATCGGAAGTTGGCATTCCTCGCAGGACCAGCCCAACGGCTGCATCAGAGACAACAACCAACACCGAAGGTCTCAGCGTGTCCGGTCAGGGAGACGGATGAGTCGATCCTGGGAGGCTGGAGAACGTTTCCAAATAGACAGAATGCACCGCTGAAGAGCCCTGGTATGGAATTGAGCATAGGGCACTGCTTCGAAGGAAGAGACCATGTGGCCCAGAGCCCTCATGCACTGGCGAATGGGAAGAGGCTGAGTCAGCAACAAAGGGAGGATCTGACAACAGAGAGAGGAGAGTTTGTACGGGGGCAAGAAAATCTTGGCCCGATCGGTGTCTAACAGTATGCCCAGAAAGATCAGCTGCCAAGATGGATGAAGACATAACTTTGATAGGTTCAGAACCCATCCAAAGTGTTCCAGGGTGTCTCGGACGATACGCAGGCTGTCCACCGTTGCCTGGAATGACGAACCCTTGAGCAAGATATCGTCCAAGTACGGAATCGCCACTATCCCCCTAGTATGAAGCAGAGCCATGACTGAGGCCAGAATCTTGGTAAAGACTCTGGGAGCTGTGGCAAGACCAAACAGGAGGGCCACAAATTGGTAATTAAAAGTTCCCACTGCAAACCGAAGATATTTCTGGTGACCGACGCAGATCGAGGACAGGTATTTCCCCGGGTCCATGGATGCAATGACCGAACGCAGGTACACCATTCGGAAGCAGCAGTGCCGAAGGAATGGGTTGAGGGCTTGAGGTCTAGGATGGGACGGACCGTACACGCCTTCTTGGGTACTACAAAGAGATTAGAGTAGAATCCGCGAAAACAGTCTTGAGGTGGAACCGGGACAATCACTCCCTGCCGCAGAAGAGAGAGAATAGCCTGAAAAAAGGAATGGGCGGTGGAGGGTGAGGTCCGAGGGGACGAGCTAAAAAAACGGGGCAGAGGTGGGGAATTGGAACTCCAGTTTGTAACCCTCCGATATGACTTCTTGCACCCAGGCATCTGAGACGTGAGATAGCCAGACATGCTGGAATAGATGAAGACAACCTCCCACTCACCTGGGGAAGCCAGAGGCCACCCATCATGCAGAGGAGGACTTGGGGGTATAGGGCTTGAAGCACTGCTGGCGAGGACGAGGCTTGAAAGATGGTTTGCGCTTCTGCTCTGGGGAAGATGTCAGTTGGCCGCTTTGGGCTGGAGGGACTGCGAAATGGCCGAAAAAAGTCTGCGCTTTTTAGAGCTGTTGAAGTGTGTCCTGCTCATAGGGCAAATGGGTGCTTTTACCCCCTGTAGCATCAGAGATAATCTCATCAAGACTCTTGCCAAAAAGTCTGCTACCTGCAAAGGGGAGAGACGTCAAGGCCCGTTTAGAAGCATTATCCACCGCCCAGCAAGATAGCTACATGGTACGGCGAATAGCCACCAAAAGGGCCGAAGAGCAGGCCAAAAGCCTGGCTGCGTCCAGAGAGGCCTCACAGATGTAAGAGCTGGCGTAGGAAAGTTGCACTGCAATATCCGAAAGTTTCTCCGTAGCTTGTTTGCCCACTCGGTCATAGCCTTACTAACCCATGTCAAGGCAAAAACCCGGCGCAGGGCAGTGCCAACTGCTTCAAAAGAAGATTTGGCAAAGGATTCCAATTTCTTATCTCTTGGGTCAGAGAAGGTAGGGCCCAGAAAGAAGCTTGGAAAGTACAGAGGGCTTCCCTTCTCCCCACCCGAGAACTGACATGCAGCTGTTAACTCTTTCCCCGCCTGGGGGAACATGGCTTTGTGAGGACCATCCTAGCAAGTAACCTGTGAAGGGGGAGGGGGCTTGGAGCCAGGAATACTTACCCGTCCGGCATCTTCTGCCCCCATTCCCGGGTCACCACCTCGGGAGGGCCGCTACACTGGAACAAAGGGGACTTGTAGTTAGGGCTGCAGTAAACGAATATTTTTGTAATCGAGTATTCTATCAATTATATTTCTCGATTCATCGAGTAATCTAATAAGAAAAAGCTACTTAAAATAACTTTCGTAATTAGGTATGTATAAAGTTATTCGTTTGAAGGGGTTAATAACTTTATACATGCCTAATGCCAAGGTGCTTCCATTAACCCCTCCAAACCAATAACTTTATACATGCCCATTGGGTTTGGAGAGGTTAATGGAAGCACCTTGGCATTAGGCATGTATAAAGTTATTGGTTTGAAGAGGTTAATGAAAGCACCTTAGAGGTGCCTTCATTAACCCCTCTCTAAACCAATAACTTTATACATGCCAAGGTGGTGCTTGCAGCCTCCATTAACCACTCTCTCTCCATCTGCCTCCCCCCAGCCTCTGATCTGCTTGCCCCCAGCCTCTGATCTGCCTCCCCCCCCAGCCTCTGATCTGCCTCCCCCCCAGCCTCTGATCTGCATCCCCCCCAGCCTCTGATCTGCCTCCCCCCCCAGCCTCTGATCTGCCTCCCCCCCCCAGCCTCTGATCTGCCTCCCCCCCCCAGCCTCTGATCTGCCTCCCCCCCCCAGCCTCTGATCTGCCTCCCCCCCCCAGCCTCTGATCTGCCTCCCCCCCCCCCAGCCTCTGATCTGCCTCCCCCCCCCCAGCCTCTGATCTGCCTCCCCCCCCCCAGCCTCTGATCTGCCTCCCCCCCCCCAGCCTCTGATCTGCCTCCCCCCCCCAGCCTCTGATCTGCCTCCCCCCCCCAGCCTCTGATCTGCCTCCCCCCCCCAGCCTCTGATCTGCCTCCCCCCCCCAGCCTCTGATCTGCCTCCCCCCCAGCCTCTGATCTGCCTCCCCCCCAGCCTCTGATCTGCCTCCCCCCAGCCTCTGATCTGTCTCCCCGCCTCCCCCAGCCTCTGATCTGCCTCCCCCCCTCCCCCCAGCCTCTGATCTGCCTGCCCCCCTCCCCCCAGCCTCTGATCTGCCTGCCCCCCTCCCCCCAGCCTCTGATCTGCCTGCCCCCCTCTGGTAACGCAACCCCCCCCCCCCTCCCCAGTATTAATCATTAGTGGCAGTGGCCACAGGGTCCCCCTCCTCCCCCCCATCATTGGTGGCAGTGTCAGTTCCGATCGGAGCCCTAGCAGTGTAATGCTGGGGCTCCGATCGGTTACCATGGCAGCCAGGAGTCACGCTACTGAAGCCCTGGCTGCCATGGTATGTTAGTGAGCAGAGAGCAGCGCATTATACTCACGTGCGCTGTGGCCGGCGGTCGCTCCTTCTCATAGGTCTGTGCGGCGCATTGCTAATGCTGTAAGCATTAGCAATCCGCCGCACAGACAGAAGAAGAAGCGACCGGCGGCCACAGCGCACGTGAGTATAATGCGCTGCTCTCTGCTCACTAACATACCATGGCAGCCAGGGCTTCAGTAGCGTCCTGGCTGCCATGGTAACCGATCGGAGCCCCAGCATTACACTGCTGGGGCTCCGATCGGAACTGACACTGCCACCAATGATGGGGGGTAGGAGGGGGACCCTGTGGGATATGGCCGGCACATTCATTGGTGGCGCAGTGGCCACAGTCCCTCCCCTCCTCCTCCTACTCTGTCCTCATTGGTGTTCAGCGGCAGCCGCGCACAGTGGGGAGGGAGAGACTCCCTCCTCCTCCCTCCGCTGTGCCGGCTCAGTCCTGCCTCTCTGGCCTCCGGAGGACACGGAAGCGGTGAGTGAGACGCTTAATTTCACTCCCGCTCCGTGATCACGTGATCTAAACGATGAATTTTTTGACTCGATTTAATCGAGTTATTCGAATAATCGTTTCAGCCCTACTTGTAGGTGGCCGTGGTGATCCGAAGGCTGGAGGGATGCAGAGGCTCTAAGAACCTCTGGTCCTCCTTGTCTTCTGGGGACCGGGAAGGAGCAGCGGGTTTGGGGACCCCCTGGTCTCCCGTCTCCTGGGTGGGCGTGAAGGCAGCTAGGACTGCCTGTAATCCCGCTGGAAGAAAGGAAAAAAAATAAAAAATCAGCACACCCGCAAAGCAGGGAAGGTCTGCCTCCTACGGACAACTAAGCTAAAACTGTTTTAGCTTAGTCCCTGTAGGAAGGGTATAGCTGGAGGGAGGAGCTCACACATTTGTGCTTAGTGTCACCTCCTAGTGGCAATAGCTATACCCAAGGTCAAGCCTGTGTCGCCCAATAATACGGATGAGAAACTTTTTTTTAACAGTTTGGCCCCTTGCAGACGAGCGTGAGCGGAATAGGTCCGGATGCCTTGCGGATGCGTTCAGTGAAAATGCGCGATTTCGCAAGCAAGTTCATTCAGTTTTGTCTGCGATAGTGTTCAGTTGTTCTGTTTTTTTCACGTGGGTGCAATGCGATTTAGTGCATTTTGCACGCGCGTGATAAAAAAAACTGAATGTTTACAAACGACATCTCTTAGGAACCATCCGTGAAAAACGCATTGCATCTGCTCTTGCTTGCGGATGCGATTTTCACGCAGCCCCATTCACTTCTATGGAACCAGCGTTGCGTGAAAACCAACGCTCATCTACACAGACCCATTGAAATTAATAGGTCCGAATTCCATGCGGGCGCAATGCGTTCGCATCACACCCGCGCTGAATATTCGCTCGTGTGAAAGGGGTCTTATAGTTATGTTTTGGGGCATCTATCCAATGTGGTGGTATTCGCTCTTTGAAAATCAATTTTGGAGGCGAGAGATGCCCTTTCAATAGGGTTTTATGGGATTTCACATTGATGACTATACTATGGTGTGATCAGTGGCGATCGTACCCCTGGGTGCTGCAGTATAGACACATGCATCCAACGCACTGCAGTGTCTGGTACAACAGCACAGTCCCAACCAGCTGAATATGCAAAGTTACTGTACCACACATAGCCTGTGTTGTAAGGGTCTACGGAGGAAGGGGGATTTTGATTCAAATTATCGATGACTAGTATTTTGTGTAAAGAGAGTGATCCAATAATGGAACTGTATGGCTACAATTCGTTCAGAGTTCTTTAGCAGTGAGGGGCTGTTCCTGCGCTCAACAGGCTCCGGCCTGGACAATCCAATGCCTGCGTTGCCAACCCGAAAAGTGGCACAAGCGCAGAGGCTCTACTGCTACTACTGGAGCTGCAACTGTGCCTGCGTCTCTACACTTCTGGACCCTGTCAATCAAGTGGCAGGGGGGGGAACCTGTTGGACAGAAGGGAAAGCCCCTCTCTGCTCAAGGACTGATGAACTAATCAATTCATACAAATTTATTTGCTCATCTCTATTAAAATCACAATATAATAAATTAATATTTTACCTCATATGTTGTGGTGTTAACAAAATAAACTGCCGAAACCGCTGAGAATCAGCCATGGCAAGCATCATATCCATCGATATCCTCCTATTCACCATATCCTACAAGACAGAGGAGAGGTAAGCGTCCGAAGCAGCTTATTAGAGCAACAATCACAGCTATCACGTGTGGCAGTGCTGGTCCTCATCCACATGGAGGTATTAGATATGGTGGAATTGACAGTACAATACACATGTGGGTCTTCAAAACCCAGAATTTAAAAGTTTTGCAATGTGTAGCCTTAGCCTAGGAGCTAGTTCACACCTAGACGACCTTACTGTAAGGCGGCTCTTCTGGTTTTTGCCACAAAAATTGTAAACGTCTAAACGAGGGATCAGCAACCATCAGCACTCCAGCTGCTGTGAAATTACAACTCCCAGCATGCAAACATGCATAGTCGTTCTTCTAAACTCCCATAGAAGTGAATGAAGCATTCTGGGAGTTGTAGTTTCTGAACAGCTGGAGTGCCGGAGGTTGCTGATCACAGGTCTAAACTGGTCCTTTTGCTTTCAAAGGAAATGGTCTTGAACCAAGAAAGTGAACAGTCTGAAAGGAGAATCAGTCCCTTGCGAGAGGCAGTATACCGGAAAACTACGAGGAAAAACGGCATTGAAAAAAAAGAGCTGAGCGTTGATTTGCAGGGCACACGCCTGAAGGTGGCACTGCCCTAGGCCTCCAGCTGACTCTCCCTGATGAAAGTATTGCTCTGTACGGATATGGGACAACAACTCCAGTATCATCCAAACGTGTGTACTTGCAGCAGAGATCTTTTTTTCTTGCTATGTACTAAGTGGGGTTTGGAGAACCATTCACTAGCGCTGCCACCGGTCCATCAAGGTTATATATAAAATGTAATAGCGTACCATGTAGACATCAAATTCATCCAGACATCTGAAGGGCGATTCTGCGATTGACCAGAGAGAAAGCACAAAACAGACGGTAGAAAATGATCGTTCTCCTCCGGAAAGCGACCTCATGTCGGACAGCGCTGCCTTGTTTCCTTCCCCGGGCTGGACCTGCGGAGGAATATTACATGGTCAACAGAAGAACTACATATGACATGCTGAGCAAAGGGCAGATGGCCACCTTAACCGGGATGTCGTTTTTTTTTTTTTTTTAATGATCAACTTACAGTGATTGAGAGAGTTTCATTCTTGTGGTCAAACGCGATTTTCCCAGAATAGGACCTCTGAGACAGCAAGGAATCAAAGTAAAACTTGCATCGAAGCGTAAGGTACCTGCAAAAGAATGAGCGTAGAGGGAATGACCACCTGCAGAGAAACTGCAATGGGAGCTAACATTTTAAAGCATCTTTTCCTGTTCCTCTTCTCTTCCCTCTGGAAATGTATGAATAAATTGACAGGTGGGGGCTACCATTTCTGACTATTCCTCTTGAACCAGTATGTTTTTAGAACGTCTGTGGAAAATGTGTGTATACACTCATACACAGTCAAATTAGCATATATACAACATGACTGACCTATTACTTGCCACACAAGGCCAACCTGTAACCATTTGCATTTTTGTGCTCGGCAGTGACAACTACTTTCCACTCAAAGCCATAACGACCAGGTGCATAGAAATGAAATAGGTCCTTGGCTCCACAGTTGCAAGAGAAGTCATTTAGCAGTAAATAAATGTACGGGCCACTACTTTCTCAGAACCTGATGGACCCCATTATTAAAGGGGTGTCTCACTTCAGAAAATGGCATTTATCATGTAGAGAAAGTTAATACCAGGCACTTACTAATGTATTGTGATTGTCCATATTGCCTCCTTTGCTGGCTGGATTCCTTTTTCTATCACATTGCTTGTTTCCAGGACTTAATCCAGCAAAGGTGGTTGTGCTTGCACACTATAAGAAAAAGCGTTGGCCTCTCAGGCGGCTTGCACTGCTGGAATGCGTAAAGGCCGATGCTTTTACTTGTAGTGTGCAAGCACGACCACCGCTGCTGGATTGCAGGGTGGTCATAACCATCGAAAGGAAAAGTGTATAATGTGATGGAAAAATTAATGAAGCCAGCAAAGGAGGCAATATGGACAATCACAATACATTAGTAAGTGCCTTGTATTAACTTTCTCTACATAATAAATGCTATTTGCTGAAGTGAGACAACCCCTTTAAGTCATTAGGATAAGCTGGACACCACTGGAGCCCATCGAGTGGAGGAAGGCAATGCTAGCACAAGGTAGGGTTGCACCGGGTATTGAATTATCGATACCCAATCGATACTTTTGTACCGATTCGATACCGGGATTTGCCTTTTACCGATACTAAGCTGCGCTTCTGCACAGCCTAGTATCAGAGAACATGGCACACGCCATGTTCCCTCAGCAGCACAGTGGAGAAGCAGTCTCTCCCTTCCTCCACCCTGCCGCTGCCACCAATGACGGGAGAGAGGGGAGGCGCTGTGGCCCCTACGCCACCAATGAATATAACTAACGTTTAATACAAATACAGAAGGCATTGTGCGGGTGGCAGAATCACAGATGGCACCCGACCTCTATGACAGGGCGCCGCGGCAGTTAACCCCTTAAGGTGCTGCATCTGAGAGGTTAACTGCCGCGGATCTCAACGCCTTGTCCTAGAGGTCGGGTGCCGGCTATGTGATTCTGCCACCGGCACCCGCCTTCTGTATTTGTATTAAACGTTAGTTATATTTATTGGTGACGCAGTGCGCCCCAAATCCAGTATTAAAAACATTGGTGGCACAGTGCGCACTACACCCCCCCCCCCCCCCACAGAACCCCAGTGTTATTGTGCCCTCTGACAGTGGACTTACCTTCGAAACTGCTGATACGCCTTGTGTCGGTGAGTCATGATATCATCTAACAATTTCACAAACACTTTCAGATTTCTGATTTTACTTTCCATCTCCTGATAGTTCTCCTTTGCAGCATGGTACTCTCTGAAATAAAACAGAAAAAAACTGTCACCATAGGTACAGGGCGAAGTGATGTTAATCAGGGGGCGGTGAGTGCAGCCAGCACCATTACACTCACTGCTCCCCATAAAGGAAGCGCTCATTATTTTTCGCTTCATAAGACACACCTCCATTCCCCCCCACACTCTTAGGGGGCAAGGGCGGAGTGCGTCTTATAAAGCAAATATGGTATATTAAAGTGTACAACTTTTGGTTACACAAATAAAATTTGCTAAAACCATCATGCAAAATGTTTTATATTACTTCCTGTTCTCTGACCCACATGACGAGTGGGCGGGCTAAACATACAGTTGAGGGCAAACTTTATAATGGACCAATTTGTAGTGCTAATTATTACGGTATCTGTATGACAGCCATGATGTGAAAAATCTACGTCTGGCGCATTGCTCAAAATACATGAGAAGTTCTCTGTCAGGTTTAAATACAACGTTATGGAAAACCTAGACCAGACCAAACTAAGGTGATATCCCCGGGGGCCTACTTTATTATCTCTTCTCTGTTCCCATGAAGATCACGTTCTGAGTTGATCTTGTCTCGAAGGCGGTTAATTTCAGCATCCAAGCTCTTGGCCGTGCGGGAAACCTCAATCCTCTCAGGAAAAATCTGTTTGGCCTTAGAATTTTTTTCCTGTTTAGTTAAAAAAAAAAAAGACAATAAAATAAAAGTAAACACGTAGGGGGAATGTTGGGTCGTCAAACATGGCCGCCGCTCAGGAACGGAGCCATAGTCGGTGGGTGCCTGATGTTTTACATGGCAGACATCTGCCGGCACGGTTTGCGATAGGAGACAACTTTGATCATGGACAGTTAACCCCTCAGATGCTGTGGTCAACTGCGGCAATTTAACAGTTATTTACAGGGAGTGGGTTGCCTCCAGTGACCTAATAGACACCCCCCGGCGGTGTTTAAATGCGTACTCTCATGATCGCTGTTCAATTCTCCTACCAAATAGTTTCAATAAAAACTACAGCTTGCCCCTTAAAAAGGAGCCTTCACACAGCGCAGTTTATGGTTGTCAGAGTATGGTGATGCAAGGCATAAAATAAACTAAATGTGGTATATCTGTAATCACACTGCCCCTAAGAACGCACTGTAGTTGTCACTGTGCTGCTCACCACCACAGGGCGCCCTCTTACTAAACGCTCATGGGTTGCCAGTTTACCTCTAGGTCTTTTTCTTTGGCATTCAGTTCGTCTTTGTGCTTCTTAATCCCATTTAAATGCTCCTTGAGCTTCTCCTCGTAGTGTTTCTTGTGACGCTTGCAGTTCTCCACTTCCTGGTCCACTTTGTGAAGATCTTCCTGGAATGGGAGAGTGAGAAGTTTGTCCTTGCTTTATTTCTTTGCAGGCTCAATCTAAGGACTGCAGAAGACAACTTCTTGCGATCTTTTTGAGAACATGGCTATATTCTCAAGATCTTAGGCTACTGTCACACTGCCGTTTCTGGGTCCGCTTGTGAGATCCGTTTCAGGGCTCTCACAAGCGGCCCAAAACGGATCAGTTCAGCCCCAATGCATTCCGATTGGATAAGGATCCGCTCACAATGCATCAGTTTGCCTCTGTTCAGCCTCCATTCCGCTCTGGTGTCGGACACCAAAACACTGAATGCAGCGTTTTGGTGTCCACCTGACGATGCAGAGCCAAACGGATCCGTCCTGACTTATAATGTAAGTCAATGGGGACGGATCCGTTTTCACTGACACAATATGGTGCAATTGAAAACGGATCCGCCTCCCATTGACTTTCAGTGTAAGTCCAAACAGATCCGTTTGCATTATCATGAAAAAAATAAAATAAAAAACAAACAAGCGTTTGCATTATAGGTGCGGATCCGTCTGTGCAGATACCAGACGGATCCGCACCTAACGCAGGTGTGAAAGTAGCCTTATGCTGTTTCTCTTCTGCATTACTGACAGTCTCCTGAAACGTCTTATGCCAGGAAGACCTCAGGCACACAAACGTATTTTCTTTCCGTGTCCGTTACGTTTTTTGGCGGACCGCATACGGAACCATTCATTTGAATGGGTTTGCACAAAAAAATAAAACAGAAGTTACCCCGTGTGCATTCCGTATGTCCGTATTTCCGTTCCACAAAGAAAAAGAACATGTCCTATTATTGTCTGCATTACAGACAAGGATAGCACTATTAGGGGCTGGCTGTTCCGTAAAATATGAAATGCACACGGACATCATATATTTTTTGCGGACCGCAAAATACATACAGTCATGTGAAAAAATTAGGACACCCTTTGAAAGCATGTGGTTTTTTGTAACATTTTTAATAAAAGGTTATTTCATCTCCGTTTCAACAATACAGAGAGATTAAAGTAATCCGACTAAACAAAGAAAACTGAAGAAAAGTCTTTAAGATCTTCTGTAAATGTCATTCTACAAAAATGCCTATTCTAACTGAGGAAAAAGATAGGACACCCTTGCCCCTAATAGCGAGTGTTACCTCCTTTGGCTGAAATAACTGCAGTGAGACGGTTCTTGTAGCCATCTACCAGTCTTCGACATCGGTCTGAGGAAATTTTACCCCACTCCTCAATGCAGAACTTTTTCAGCTGTGAGATGTTTGAGGGGTTTCTTGCACGTACAGCCCTTTTCAAGTCACCCCACAGCATCTCAATGGGATTCAAATCTGGACTTTGACTTGGCCATTCCAGGACTCTCCATTTCTTCTTTTTCAGCCAATCTTTGGTTGATTTACTAGTATGTTTTGGGTCATTGTCATGTTGCATGGTCCAGTTCCGCTTCAGCTTTAATTTTCTAACTGATGGTCTCACATGTTCTTCAAGCACCTTCTGATACACAGTAGAATTCATCGTGGATTCTATGATGGTGAGCTGACCAGGTCCTGCTGCAGCAAAGCAGCCCCAAACCATGACACTTCCACCTCCATGCTTCACAGTTGGTATGAGGTTCTTTTCTTGGAATGCTGTGTTTGGTTTACGCCAAACATGTCCTCTGCTGTTGTGTCCAAATAATTCAATTTTGGACTCATCTGTCCAAAGAACATTATTCCAGAAGTCCTGGTCTTTGTCAACTTTATCTCTGGCAAATGTCAGTCTGGCCTCGATGTTTCTCTTGGAAAGCAAAGGTTTCCTCCTTGCACACCTCCCATGCAAGTTAAACTTGTACAGTCTCTTTCTGATTGTAGAGGCATGTACTTCTACATCAACAGTAGCCAGAGCCTGCTGTAGTTCTCGAGATGACACTTTAGGGTTTTTGGAGACCTCTTTTAGCATCTTGCGGTCTGCTCTTGGGGTGAACTTGCTGGGGCGACCAGTCCTGGGCATGTTGGCAGTTGTTTTGAAAGCCCTCCACTTGTAGACTATCTTCCGGACAGTGGAATGGCTGATTTCAAAATCTTTTGAGATCTTTTTAAATCCCTTCCCAGACTCATAGGCTGCTACAATCTTTTTTCTGAAGTCCTCTGACAGCTCTTTTGCTCTCACCATGGTGCTCACTCTCACTTCAACAGTCAGGAGCACACCAAACTAAATGTCTGAGGTTTAAATAGGGCAAGCCTCATTCAACATGCAGAGTAACGATCTACTAATTATGTGCACCTGGTGTGATATACCTGTGTGAGATCTGAGCCAATTTAAGAGGGAATACATGTGAGGGTGTCCTATCTTTTTCCTCAGTTAGAATAGGCATTTTTGTAGAATGACATTTACAGAAGATCTTGAAAAGACTTTTCTTCAGTTTTCTTTGTTTAGTTGGATTACTTTAATCTCTGTATTGTTGAAACGGAGATGAAATAACCTTTTATTAAAAATGTTACAAAAAACCACATGCTTTCAAAGGGTGTCCTAATTTTTTCACATGACTGTATGGTTGTGTGCATGGGCCCTAAAGCAAATATCCTTCACTATATGCATACAGAGAGCAGGCAACATGTGATTTCTATGGGGAAACGTCTGAAGAAGCTCCACACCCAGAGCAGTGTATGGGCAGCAGAATGTCACCACCGTATACTCCTAAACTAGAGGAGGAGATTCTATTCATCTGCACAACAAACCCCTAGCGTACGTCTGGCATATTGATGAGCTGCTGATAATCCGGTCCTGTTCTAAAGAGAAACTACTGACCTTCCATAAAAACTTCCACCGGTCTAAAAGATGTACGTTGGATTGGGAATAATTAAGAGTGAACCTGATGGTCTAGCGGATCACTCTTAATTATTCCCAATCCAACGTACATTTTTGCGACACTACTGTACAATCATCCATCTCATTAACTATCTCATATCTATCTCTCTATGTCTACCTATCAATCATTATATCTCTCTCTCTCTCATATCCATCCATCATAATCTCACAGGCCGTCCAGCATATCTTCCATGAGACAGCTTTCACGCAGAACACATTAGAAAGTCTCCCGTTTACAGCCAGGCCCTACGATATATTTGGATCTGTTCACAGTGAGGACAGAAACCACCACCTGCTGTCACTAAGCAGCACATTCCTGCAATATAGATATATCATCCACTGGTTATAGATGAGCGAATACAAAGCATGGAGCAGCCTGGTGAAATACAGACACAAGGAGGACATCAGCAGGGTGCCATCAGTGGTCAGGTACAGCCCCCATAAGAGCATCCTAAAGCCAGTATTACACGGCCGAAGGTCGGGAAGATCGTTAACAAGCATTCATAAGTACAAGCAGCTGATGGCACTGGGGGGGGCAGCTGATGGCATGGGGTTGAAGCTGATGGCACGGGGAAGCTGATGAGTTTTTATAAAGAAAAACGTTCTTTTAATTAGCTTTTTGTTATTGACTACAAAAATAGTCGATAGCTGCAGCCCTAGATCATGTGATATTTTTATAGAGCCGGTCGTGGCAACACCTAATATGTCTGTTTTTCTTTTACAATTTTAGATGTGATCATTATGAGCAAGGGATTTTCTTTTCACTTGCAACTTTTTTATTATGAAAAACTTTTTTTTTTTTACTTTTTATCCCCTCTGTAACGCATTACAATACATCATATACTGTAATGCATTGACTGACCACTTTTACACTGACAGAGTGCCTATGAGACATAGGCTCAAAGGCTTCTGATGCAGTGACAGGGACCTGATGGGGAGGGAGCCGTACCATCTGCAAACTCTGTGCGAGCCGAGGTCAGCTTTGACCGCGGCATACAAGGGGTTAATATGCTAGCATTGGTGTACGCACCTGCCCCTGCCCGATCAGAGCGCCGTGCATGCACACTATAGGGGGGAAAAAAAAAAAAAAAAAAAGAGCTGCCCTCTCCGGTGGCCGGGACTGCGGGAGTACACATAGGCACACATGCGCAGCAGCTCCCTTCTCAGGCCTCTCATATCTGTTGCTGCTGCGGTGGTCTGTAACCATGGAAACAAGCAGTGTATAATGTGATAGAAAAATGAATCCAGCCAGCAAAGGAGGCAACATGGATAATAACAGCACATTAGTGAATAACTTGTATTAACTTTCTCTACATGATAGATGCTATTTGATGATGTGAGACAATCCCTTTAAAATGAAAAAAAAAAAAAAACGTACAGGCACAATCTACTAACTAGAAAATGTAGGAAAAACAGTCTATAACGTGAACTATATAACACATGTGACTGCCCTCAGCGCGGGGCGAGATGATAGCATGCATTACTGGCGACACACCTTCACTGGTTCAGCAACCTCCGACACGGAGCTGATTTTTGCTTTAATGTCTTCATACTGACGCTCGGTCTCCAGCAGCACGGATTTATACTCCTCCATTTCCAGCTTTGCCTTCTCCATTTTCTCCCTCACAAGCTCAATTCGCTTCTTGTTCTCTTGCACTTCACCCTCCTGTGACAGAGCGCACACAGAAAAACAGAGAAAATCCCGAATTCAGCCACAGTACATCACACATTACACAGAATAGGAAAATCTCCATGTTTAATGGGACACTAAACCCTCAATAACACTGCCTGAATATTCTGCACTAGTGGCAGTGATACATTCTTTCTCCAGGGGGTGCATAAATTCTACCTGTCCGCTCTTCTGACATGTTGGTCTTATTAAATACTCGCAGGCAAACAACTGACTCCACGGTGCTCAGCGATAGGAAATACACAAGATAAATTCCTAAATGCAACATATTTCAAGTTCCGGGATATTCTATAGTAGTAAATACCTGCAGCTCCCATAAAACAATTCTACAGCATCCGTTCTTCACTGTCCGCATTGTGCCATCCCTCTGTTATTCCTCCAGGAATGTATGAATAAACTGACAACTGGGCATTACCATTCCTCATGTCAACGGGAAAGGGGTTCCTTCAGTACTGATAGTGTCCATGTGTGGGGGATATGACCCTACAAGTGAATGTCAATTCATTCCTAAGAACAGATGCCCCACGAGTGTTACTTTATGAGGAATACAAGCAATTATTGTAGCAGAAATGTCCTTCTTAAAGGGGCATTCTGACACGGTGGATCGCAGATGCTGAAAATTACTAGGTGTTTTGATGGATTACACCGTGTGTCAAACACATGTGAAATAGACGTCAGGGAGTGACATGGGGAGGTCAGAGAACGCTGATAGGTGGGCCCCGCCAGGAACCAGGTCACAAAATGGAACCATAGCTTCAAGATGCGCTGCCAAGTACAGGCTGAAAGAGCACATGGAAAAGGCGGAGAAATTATTAAGACGCCCGGGTTGTGTGATGCACATTCATACTGAGAGAAGGTGTCTGACCCATTCATTCATCGCCCATATTTCACCGCTGAAGACAATTAAAGGCTATGGACACCTTTGTGCACTAAAAATCAATAACCCATATCTTACCGTAATGCAGCACGTGATAACATTGCACTTGTTTGTTTACTGGTATCAGCTTTGCTTCACATGCTCTCAGAAATGCTCTGATATGAGTTTTGCTCAGTGCTGTCATCTCCTGTGAGAATCTGTGGGTGTTCCTGTTACATGCACCAGCACAGCTCTGCTGCCCCGCCCCCACATCCTGTTACACAGCACAGCTCTGCTGCCCCACCCCCACATCCTGTTACACAGCACAGCTCTGCTGCCCCGCCCCCACATCCTGTTACACAGCACAGCTCTGCTGCCCCGCCCCCACATCCTGTTACACAGCACAGCTCTGCTGCCCCGCCCCCACATCCTGTTACACAGCTCTGCTCCCCCGCCCCCATATCCTGTTACACAGCACAGCTCTGCTGCCCCGCCCCCACATCCTGTTACACAGCACAGCTCTGCTGCCCCGCCCCCACATCCTGTTACACAGCACAGCTCTGCTGCCCCACCCCACATCCTGTTACACAGCACAGCTCTGCTGCCCCGCCCCCACATCCTGTTACACAGCACAGCTCTGCTGCCCCGCCCCCACATCCTGTTACACAGCACAGCTCTGCTGCCCCGCCCCCACATCCTGTTACACATCACAGCTCTGCTGCGCCGCCCCCACATCCTGTTACACAGCACAGCTCTGCTGCCCCGCCCCCACACCCTGTTACACAGCACAAGCTCTGCTGCCCCGCCCCCACACCCTGTTACACTACACAGCACAGCTCTGCTGCCCCGCCCCCACATCCTGTTACACTACACAGCACAGCTCTGCTGCCCCGCCCCCACACCCTGTTACACTACACAGCACAGCTCTGCTGCCCCGCCCCCACACCCTGTTACACAGCACAGCTCTGCTGCCCCACCCCCACACCCTGTTACACAGCACAGCTCTGCTGCCCCGCCCCCACACCCTGTTACACAGCACAGCTCTGCTGCCCGCCCCCACACCCTGTTACACAGCACAGCTCTGCTGCCCCGCCCCCACACCCTGTTACACAGCACAGCTCTGCTGCCCCGCCCCCACACCCTGTTACACAGCACAGCTCTGCTGCCCCGCCCCCACACCCTGTTACACAGCACAGCTCTGCTGCCCCGCCCCCACACCATGTTACACAGCACAGCTCTGCTGCCCCGCCCCCACACCCTGTTACACAGCACAAGCTCTGCTGCCCCGCACCCACATCCTGTTACACAGCACAAGCTCTGCTGCCCCGCACCCACATCCTGTTACACAGCACAAGCTCTGCTGCCCCGCACCCACATCCTGTTACACAGCACAAGCTCTGCTGCCCCGCCCCCACACCCTGTTACACAGCACAGCTCTGCTGCCCCGCCCCCACACCCTGTTACACAGCACAAGCTCTGCTGCCCCGCACCCACATCCTGTTACACAGCACAAGCTCTGCTGCCCCGCATTTTGCCATATCTTTTTAATTTTTTGGGTGGTTGTCTTATATAGGGGCTCATTTTTTGTGGGATGAGATGACCGTTTGATTGGTACTATTTTGGGGTTCACCGTGCGGTAAAAGTACATGATCCTTTTATAGATTAGGTTGTTACGGACGCGGTGATACCAAACATGTTTAGTGTTTTTTATATTTTACTTTTTTAACAAATTATATGTGCGGATATAGGAAGAAGTTAAATTGTTTTTCACTTTTTTACACTATTTTGACTCGGACCCACTTGGTTCTTGGAGATCCAGTGGGTCTGATGTCTCTACAATACACTGCAGTACCCTGTATAGTGTACTGCAACGTATTGTCATTCACAGTAAGCTTGATCAGGCTCAACTATACCATGGCAAACCGGATGCAGCAGTCCGATGGTTAGCCCCTTCCATACAGCGGTCCCGAAGGACCAAGGCATGGAAGGGGTTATGTCTGCAGTTTGAAGAAGACTGAATGTTACAGCTGACAGCAGAGAAGACTGAATGTTACAGCTGACAGCAGAGAAGACTGAATGTTACAGCTGACAGCAGAGAAGACTGAATGTTACAGCTGACAGCAGAGAAGACTGAATGTTACAGCTGACAGCAGAGAAGACTGAATGTTACAGCTGACAGCAGAGAAGACTGAATGTTACAGCTGACAGCAGAGAAGACTGAATGTTACAGCTGACAGCAGAGAAGACTGAATGTTACAGCTGACAGCAGAGAAGACTGAATGTTACAGCTGACAGCAGAGAAGACTGAATGTTACAGCTGACAGCAGAGAAGACTGAATGTTACAGCTGACAGCAGAGAAGACTGAATGTTACAGCTGACAGCAGAGAAGACTGAATGTTACAGCTGACAGCAGAGAAGACTGAATGTTACAGCTGACAGCAGAGAAGACTGAATGTTACAGCTGACAGCAGAGAAGACTGAATGTTACAGCTGACAGCAGAGAAGACTGAATGTTACAGCTGACAGCAGAGAAGACTGAATGTTACAGCTGACAGCAGAGAAGACTGAATGTTACAGCTGACAGCAGAGAAGACTGAATGTTACAGCTGACAGCAGAGAAGACTGAATGTTACAGCTGACAGCAGAGAAGACTGAATGTTACAGCTGACAGCAGAGAAGACTGAATGTTACAGCTGACAGCAGAGAAGACTGAATGTTACAGCTGACAGCAGAGAAGACTGAATGTTACAGCTGACAGCAGAGAAGACTGAATGTTACAGCTGACAGCAGAGAAGACTGAATGTTACAGCTGACAGCAGAGAAGACTGAATGTTACAGCTGACAGCAGAGGTCACACTACATTTTTTCCAGAAGAGTAAAAATACTGCTCTTAACAATTTTGAGGAGTATTTTTAGCCAAGGAGGAGTACGAATTTTGCGGTAATTCACATATATAATGCATAGGCCCGCATAAAGTTATGAGGCTGATATTTCTGAAGTGAAACTATTGCTAGACTCCCATGCAGAAATAAATGTAGACAATTTTACATTTATCCAACATCATAATCTAAACATAAGACCACAGCTGCCACAAACGGCGGCCAGCCGACGCTGCCACACACGTCTCCCACCCGACGCTGCCACACACGTCTCCCACCCGACGCTGCCACACACGTCTCCCACCCGACGCTGCCACACACAGCTCCAACCCGACGCTGCTATATACATATTACATACACAGCTCTACCACATGCCCATTACACAGATAGCACACACAGCTCTGCTACATGTCCATTACACAGATAGAACATTACATACAGCAAAATGTACAATAGACTGGTTACACTGACATAGCCCTGCTTTATACACAGACCTTCCATACATAAAGTACCTCTGCATTCTCCACCAGCACAGTCCTACACGGAGCCTGTGTTCCCCTAACTTCTCCCACAGACGGCTGATCACATAACTGTGACATCACCACAGGTCCTGCAACCACAATGTAGTGTTTAGTCCAGGAGCTGCTCCTGGTGAGAGATGTCTGTGAGGGGTAGGGCTTCATGTGTGCCACACCTGGCAGCTTCTGATACAGAGAGGGGAAGGGGGAGGAGAATTCGGAGGGAGAGGGATACAGTGCGAGGTCCCATGTGCACACAGGAGGAGTTAGGCCTCTTGCAGAAGAGCGTGTCCGGATGTGTTGCGAATGCGTTACGAATGTGTTCAGTGAAAAACGCGCGATTTTGCAGGCAAAGTCATTCAGTTTTGTATGCAACCGCGTTCAGTTTTTATCGTGCGGGTGCAATGCGATTCTATGCGCTTTGCACGCACGTGATAAGAAAACATCTCTTAGCAACCATCCTTGAAAAACACAGCACATCCACTTGTTTGCGGCTGCGGTTTTTACACAACGCACAAGTGATGCATGAAAAACAACGCTCATGTACACAGCCCCATTGAAATGAATAGGTCTGGATTCCGTGCGGATTCTCTGTAAACTCACTGAGAGCAGCATGCTGTGCATAGGAAGCACAGCAGGCTGTAGAACAAAAACGAAAAAAGAGAGATAAACAAAACCAATTGGAGAAATTATTTTCTCCATAAAATAAATTAATTTACAAAGGTGTCCATATCCTTTAAATGGGATGAAAAGATAAAAATAAGCACATGGCAAACAAAATAATATATATATATATCTCTATCTATCTATATATCTATATAGAACAAGAAAATCTGACTGCACTCCAGATGAATCTTCAAGGCTTGAGAAAGGCTCATGTACGAGCCGAAACGTTGTTTTTGCCCCATATGGGTGAATAAACACACACTTTTCTGAAGATTAATCTGGAGTGCAGTCCGATTTTCTTGTTCTGTATTAGTGGGTAAGCACCAGTTACCATACTTGGACATTGCACCCACCTTCGTTGTTTTTTTTTTTTTTCTATACTATTTGGATGGTGCTGCTAGTTATTTTATATATATATATATATATATATATATATATATATATATATATATATATATATATATATATATATATATATATATTAATTACACATATATATAAAAATAAATATAATATTACACACCAGATAAGTTCACTTGCACAATATCTGTTTAAACCGAGGAGGAAACATGAAGGACCAGACGTAAACCAGTCACCTCTGAGGAAACACCATTTCTATTGGTTAGTCTTCAGTGAGACAGGAAAGGAAAAAGCGAACTTCTGGGAAGGTCAACTTATGGCCAACCTGAAATATTGGCTATCAATGAAGGATTGGACCACCAGCAGACTGAAGTGGCCATTAGCCTGGACCCTTCTGACTCCCTGATCTCCTGGATGAGAGGCGTGATGCCTCCTGACTTCATGCAGTAGACGTAGTCCCTGAATGAACAGATCATTGAAAAAACAAAAAAAACTGTACCAATGTAGATATGTCAATGGACGGCTGTTCCTCCACATTCTCCAGTTCTGTTATCCGCGCATTAGCTTCCCTTATCTGAACCTAAATGAAAAACACCAAACAGAATAGTCAGAAACATGGAGAATTGACAGAATAACACATCGCCCAAGAGGAGCCGTCACCAATCCTGACATGTCTGTTTTAACAACTACTTGCATCCTCCATTTAATAATTTTACTGCATCTATTCTTATGACTGCATGTTGCGTCATTCCTCTATTATTCCTACTAAAAATCTGTGAATGAATTACTAGCAGTCTGCAATGAAGGTCCAGATGAATGTTACTAATTGGGGGTGTGTCCCTGCACAGTCTGACACTATCCAATCAGTGCTGCCAGTGTCAGACTGGACAAGGCCACATTCCCAACTGGTAACACCCAGCTGGACCTACACTGCAGACTGCTGACAATTGAAACAATTCTTTATGAATAATAATGGTACAACACAGAGTCATAAGAATAGAGTCTCCGGAACTATTACATGGTGAATGCAAGTAGTTACTAAAACAGACATGTCAGGAGAGGGGACGGGTCCTCTAACAGTTACGGAGACCTTAGTAAAAGCAAAGTCTTAAGGGCTATCGACACTTTTATAATTATTTTTTTTATTGTTCATTTGCTACCAAGAAGCAAAATTAAAAGGGTTTTCTGAGATATTTTTTTTTAAACTGACTACGTATCCTCTGGACAGGTTTACAAGTATCTGATCAGCGGGGGTCAGCTGTTTGAGAAGACATGAGCGCTCGCAGTAGCACCACGCCCTTCCTGCAGCTTTGATTAGGTCATGTGATATTACATTCAAAGGTCACTAGGCGGCCCATTGAATAGACTGTTGCTAAAATGCTATACAATGTACGGCGCTGTGCTTGGCGAGCAGGGCGAAGGCCGCGGCTGCTCACAGGAGCTCCGATGCCTTCTCAAACAGTTGATCAGTGGGGGTCCCGTGTTTCAAAACCCCACTGATAGCACATTGGTGACCTATCTTGACATCATATCAAAAATCCTGGAAAACCCCTTTAATTATCTTTCTAAAAAGTCTTAATAAAAAATGTCCCATCATTTTGCTTCTGCTGGGAGTTTTCTTCACCTAGGCACTAGAACTGCCGAGGCCCATACAGATGTCAGAACTCTGCTCCTGTTTCTGACATCTCTGTTCTTCCCCTCAGTCTTAGGGCTCATTCAGACCACCATATTTGTGTGTCCACATCAGTTACCTAATTTTGTGGAACAGACTCATTCATTTCAATGGGGTCGTGTGCTGTCCGCATCCGCAATTCTGCAAAAAAGATAGAGCATGTTCTAATCTTGTCCGCAATTGTGGACACGAATAGGCATTTCTATCATAGAGCCAGCTATGTGCGTTTTGCATTTTGGCCAGTATCCCTGTTTTCCGGATGTGCCATTTGTGGACGGCAAGACACATACGGTCATCTGAATGAGCCCTTAGAGTTAGAAGAAGGGAGGGGGAGGAGGTTGTACACGGTGGAGAGGAGGACTGCTCACAGAGGTTGTAGACAGGAAGGAAAGCACACACAAGGCAGTTTGCAGGCAGAAGGCAACAGCATCCTAGACACAGATCCTGCATGTAATTATTTATTCAAGATAACCGGTAACATCCGTCAAAGGTCTCCTTTAGCCTTTGAAGAGGGTTGTCTCATCACAGACAATGGGGGTATATCACTATTATATGCCCCCCCCCCCCCACCTCTGAGACTCACACCTACAATAAGAACGGAGCCCCGAAAAATGGTGGAGGACGCACTGCACATGCGCAGCCGCCCTTTATTCATTTCCCATGGGCCCGCTGAAAATAACCAAGCACTGGCTCAGCTATTTTAGTCGGGCTCATAGACGTGAATGGGAGCAGTGGCCGATCACGCACGGTGCGCTCCCAATCACTTTTTTAGGGAGTGTGCCTGGTGGTGGCCGGACTGGATTACTTCAGCCACCACCTTGCGGGGCTCGGTTCCTAATATAGATGTGGGTCCAGCGGTGGGAGCCGTACCTACAAAGACAACAGGGGCATATCCTGGCGATATGCCCCCATTGTCTGTGATGAGAATACCCCTGTAAAAAGGATTTTACATTTTTATAGTGTTACATATAAAAAGTAACCAGTGGTTTTGAAACTTGCTGTCAAGTTATGCAAACCTAATTTTTCAATCAGCCTGATGCAGTTTACCAGAGCTCTCGTGTAATGCGCCACGTACCTGGAACAGCATATTATTAGCATGTGTTTTCAGCCGCTAGATTAGGGATCAGCAACATCCGCCTCTTCAGATGTTCTAAAACTACAACTCCCAAAATGCGTCTTTCACTTCTAAGAGAGTTACAAGAACGGCCGAGCAAGTGTGAATGCTCGGAGTTGTAGTTTCACAGCAGCTGGAGCACCAAGGTTTGCTGATTCTTGGTCTAGATATACAGCACCAATGCTAGGAGAGCTATTGTGGGAGTAGAAAATTTCAATTTGACTGGTTACAAAGAGGATGGGACCTTGAAAACCCTCTGTCAGCAGTATCAACCCCATTAAACCAGGCACACTGGCTGGTAGGGCTCATCATGCCGATTAAAACAATACCTTTCTTTTGCCTGTATGCTTAACAGCTGCAGATGTCTGATGACATTTTATTTTCTAATTTTCCTCCTCGAAAACTTGGGGTGCGTCTTATAAAGTGAAATATATGGTATACTCGCTTTCTAAGCATAGAAATCCACTCTTGTTAACATGGTAAGGCTATAGTAAGTAGTGCACATGATATTTACATGCTAGGACACAGCGCTGCACTCAGCACGTTGATGTCTAGCCCTGTCAATCAAGAGGAGGGGAGGGAGGAGTGTGCAGAGCACAGAGGGTGTTACAAAGCAGTGCTCCAAGGGTTCAACCCCGCCCCCTGGTGCTCCAACTTGCTCATTTGCATATGCATAAAAACAGAGATATCTCTGCAGCTGTTTAGCATACAAGCAAGGTATCATTTTAATCAGCTTGATGAGCCCTACCAGGCAGTATACCAGATTTAATAGGGCTGATCATGCTGACAGAGCCTCGTTAAAGGGAGCCTGTCACGTCTGAGCTGAAGGCAGCAGGTTATAAGGCAGGAGGAGCTTTAATGGAAAAAAAAAATCTGTGTAACTTGTAATTTATACATTTAAATTCCTGCTCACTCTGGGCTTTGAAGTCAGGGAGGCGGTCCTATCAGTGATTGACAGCCCTCCCTCCATGATTGTGTATACACAGACAGCTGTCAGTCACTGACAGGACCGCCTCCTGGACTTCTAAGTCCTAAATGAGCAGGAATTTAAATGAATGAAATACAACTTATACTGAATCTTTTCCCATAAACCTACACATCAATCTCCTCCTGCTCTATAACATACGGCTGCAGACTGCACTGCATTTTCATGGTGACCGCTTCCCTCTAATGTCTCTATGTTACTGACTGACTTTACAGTAGTGAACAAACTTACTGAACCAATTGCTATACGTTTACCGAATTTACCTGTATTCTCTTCTTTGTCTCATGATGTTGGCGGAGTAAGACGTCATTTTTCCTGATGTCACCATCAGTGGAATGCACCCGATGCTGAATGGTGGACATCTGGCCAATAATGTCATTGACTTCTCTTTCCAGGTGGCTGCAGAAAACAAAACTATTTATTACTTTCAATTCTACTTTACACGACATAACATTACGGCCGTGCATAGGAAACGGGTAGTATTTCATGCCGGCCTCCCACATGAATAACTGACCATATAACATAATCAAGACTGAGAAGCAAACAAACCTGATTTCCACTTCCACGTCACGGCTCAGATATCGGGCTCTGTTGAATTCAGAGGAGTAATAGCGGTTTTTATACACCTGGTCTCCAACCGCGGTAAAGGCCTCTCTGCAGTTTGCGGGTGGAGTCCTCCTCTGCATTACTTCTCGAGCTTCACTGTTACTCTGATGGGAAAAGACATCTACATTTTCAGTTCCATCCAGCTGTTAGTAGCGCTATACGACGCATAAACTCCACCGGAGTCCGGTGATATTAACATATAAGTCCCAGTGAAATCGTCTGCGCTCAGTGCAAATCTACGTAAGGTGAGCAACTTTGAAACTAAAAGATGGAAATCCGGATTCTTTGTAGAATGAAAAGATGTAAGATTTTCCAATTTACTTTTTTCTTTGTCTTCGGTTTCTCTGCTTTCTTTGCTTCCAGTGAATGATCAGCAGCCCTGGTCATGTGCGGTACATACAGGGGCATGGCTCATACTGATAAGGATGTCCGTACACAATGCCATCCGGCAGCGGGATCCACACTGTGCACAGGCAGCCTTACCTCGTGTGTCCACCACACGATCCTGCTGGAAGACTGCAAGCAGTGATATCACACAGAAACCAGCAGGACTTTATAAGCTGAATGTAGAGTACATCCTGCTCTACCGGTAATCATTTCCATCCCTTCCCTAGAGAATGGACCATGTTTTAGCTCCACATACTGGTGTCTAACACGTCTTGTAGAATTAAAAATTTACTTTTAGATATGAAAAAAAACAAAAAAACAACATTATCTAACATCAATACCACATAAGTAAAGCATAGTATTCCTAAAGCTACTAGGGTTGTCACGATACCAAAATTTTGATTCGATTTCGATACCATAAAAAGTATCGTGATACTCGATACCATTCGATACCACGCAAAAAATAAATAAACACCTAAAAAGCCGCGTGCATTCCTCATAGGAGATTTTTTAAAATATTTTAATAGTTTGGACTTTTCGCACAGTGCCACAAATGACTTTAATACTGGGGTGGGGGGCGCACTGCACCACCAATGTTTTTAATACCGGGGGGCGCACTGCACCACCAATGAAGATAATTAACGCTAAATACAGAAACAGGAGGCGGGTGTCGGCGGCAGAATCACATAGCCGGCACCCGACCTCTATGACCGAGAGCTGCGATCAGCGGCAGTTAACCCCTCAGGTGCGGCAGCTCCCTGTCATAGAGGTCGGGTGTCTGCTATGTAATTCTGCTGCCGACACCCGACTCCTGTATCTGTATTAAGCGTTAATTATCTTCATTGCTGGCGCAGGTGCCACAGCCCCTTCCCTCTCTTCTCTCATTGGTGGCAGCAGCGGCATAGCGGGGAGGGAGGGAGGGAGAGACTGCTTCCTTCTCCTCTGTGCTGCTGAAGGAACATGGCGTGTGCTGAGAGCAGCGCGCTCATGTTCTCTGATACTAGGCTGGGCAGTAGCGCAGCCTAGTATCGGTAAAAGGCAAATCCCATCATCGAATCGATACCGGTACAAAAATAGGATTTTTTGTGCTTACCTGTTAAATCCTTTTCTCGCTGAGTTCATTGGGGGACACAGGAGACCATGGGTATAGCTGCTGCTGCCAGTAGGAGGCGACACTAGGCAAAAAAAGTGCTAGCTCCTCCTCTCAGCTACATCTCTCCTGCAGACACTGAGCTAATCAGTTCATACAAAAGCAGTAGGAGCAGAAGCCAACAGAAACCAACTTTATGAAAGAGCTGGAGATGGGTCAGGACCAAGAACAGGTGGGATCCACCAAAAAGAACCAGCAATGTACTGGGTGGGTGCTGTGTCCCCCAATGAACTCAGCAAGAAAAGGATTTTACAGAGACTGGAAGTACTGCATGACCATGCCATCAGGATTGAGTGGACGAATTAGCTAAAACTGCAAGCGCCAGCATGAAGACCCCACCTATTGGTGCAACGGCATCCATTGGTCTCGTAAAATGAGCCAGAGATCCACCCGAGAGGGAATGTAGACACAACCACCACACCTAAGGCCAGTGGAAGGAGAGAAGCAGTAGAAGCTACAGAATATAGAGCTAGTGCCGAAACATGGAAAGGAACAGAAGACAATGTGGTAGAAACCACAGAACCATATCCAGTGAAAATACAAGGAGTGAGGAAGAAAACAATGCGGGTGCCACCAAGGCTTGCAGGGGGGACGTAAACCCTGAGCCTGAGAAGGGAACCACACAGTGGTAGACAAGGCACTTAGGGCTAAGGCAAATTCTCCACCTGGAATGAGGCCAGACAGGAGTAGCCACAGGAACTAGTGCTGGCGCAATACCCTGAGGAGGAGGTCATACCGCAGAAGCCATAGTATACGGTGATAGCACCATACTCCACCTGATGAGGAGACCATACAGAAGGAGCAATGGAATGTAGTATTAATGCAAATACTCCACCCAAGGGGGTGACTGTTCAGTAGGAGCCATGGCATGGAGTGCTAACACAAATCCTTCCCCTGAAAAGAAGCCCATACAGATAGTAACCACCGAAACAAGGGCTAGCGCCAGGGGCATAGCTACAGGCTCATGGGCCCTGGTGCAAGAGTTCAGTTTGGGCCCCCCTACCCTCAATACCGTTTCCTACCACCACCAGACCCCTGCACATCCACCATGCCCAATGGCAGAACTAAAATCTCACAGAGAAAATACATTTTAATCAAATAAGTGAATAATAATTATAATAAGGATGCCATCTATATACTAACATACCCATCAATATAGACACAGGCATCGAGAGGGAGTCAGCTCTGCTGTCAAGGGAGGGCTATACACTATCATTCCCATCAATACAGGCACAAGCACAGAGAGGGAGAGTGTAAGCTCTGTAGCCAAGGGAGTGCTATATACCATCATTCCCATCAATATAGGCACAGGCATGGAGAGGGAGAGTGTCAGCTTTGCAGCCAAGGGAGGGCATAAACCTATGCACTATATCCCATCAGTACAGCTGTAAACATGTCAGCTCTGCAGCCAAGATAATCTCAGCTCATGCCCATCAGCACTGGCACAAGCAGGAACAGGACTTCAGACAAGAGGACAGAACTAGTATGTTATTAACCCTTCTCTGCCCATCATAAGAGCATGAGCATAAGACCCTCTGCCCCAAGGAGATGTTACTGCCCCTTCACAGCAGAGTGTGCCAAACGATCAGCTCAGCAGCTGGGCAATGCCTGCCGTACCAGTGCCCTACCATGCCAATAAACACAGCCAACAGCCTGCTGCCAGATCCAGGTCACCCCTGCCATACTGAGGGGGCACCAGTCTGCTGCCAGATCCGGATCAATGGCCAGGCACCAGCTCCGTGCCCACCCACAGCTAGCCCTGCAGTAGGCACAGCAGTACAGAGGCTGGCCTGACCAGCAGAGAGGGTAAGGGAGCAGCTGGGCACCTTGAACACTGTAGAGAGATCACACTGCCGCCGCCTCTACTCACCTCCCTCCAGCGCGCGACACGCAACTTCACCTCCTCCACGTCCTGCGGCCCGTACAACTCTGCCAGACGGGAGCGGGACCACTCCCTCTCCTGGCTGCGCCTGCATGCGCACACGCTCTGCCTCTGCCCCCACCCTATGTTTGTTTACTTAGCCGCCCGCATCTGGTATTGTAAATCACTCAGGCATTACTGTCTCTCCTGGGGGGGGCCCATTCGCAATTGCGACCGCTGCGAGCCCTAAAGCTACGCCACTGGCTTGTGCAATACCTGAGAAGACCATACAGTAGTAGCCATGATATGTAGCGCTAGCGTAAATACTCCCTCTGAAAAGGAGGCTATACCATAGTAGCCACAAAAGCCAAAGTCAAGGTAGACATGCCACCTGGGAAGGAGCACCTACAGTAGTAGCTACCATCTCTAGTGCTAGCGCAAACACCACCTGCGGAAGAGAACATACAGTAGTAGCCATGGAATAGAGCGCTAGCCTAAATACGCCACCTGAAAAGGAGGAGAGCTAGAAGTGGATACAGTATTCAGAGGCAGTGTAATACTCTATTCGCTTGGTAGTAACCACCAAATTCTCTTCTAGGGCAGATACACCACCTAAGAAGGTGTTGAGTATCATGACCAGCCATGTAGTGTGGAGTCCCATCGGGACTTAAGGCGGTGTTGTGGGGACACACCCTGGGAGGACAGAGACTGCCATTTCGGCACTCTAAACCAACAACCAAAAACAAAGTGGATAATGCGGTGGTAGCTGCAGTATCCAGTGGTTCAGCCCGTATTCCACTCGTGGGGAGGACCGGGTAATAGTAGGTACCGTCTCTTGGCATACACCCGCCGTGGAAGAGGAAGAAATATGATAGGAAATATAGTATCTGGCGCTGTGGCGTAGCAGACATAATATCCAATGGTGGTGCAATTACTTCACCCGTTTATGTGAATACTGAACTTGTGGGAGTAGGCAACACAGGATATACTATCCAGTGATAGAGCAATTACTCCACCTATTGAAGGGGGTAATGCGACTGGCTGTGCCGTATCCAGTAGTCGTGCAATCACACCACCTATGGAGGAGGGTAATGCAACCGGCTAAACAGTATGCAGTGGTAGTGCGATTACACCACCTATGGAGGGGGCTAATGCAACAGGCTGTACAGTATCCAGTAGTCATGCAATTCCACCGCCTATGGAGGGAACGCGACAGGGTGTACAGCACCAGTGCGTGTCCGTGGAAGGGGTGTTGCATGAAAAAACATCCAGTAGACTTGTTGCACCTTAGAGGGGGTTAATTCTGCAACAGACACCACACTCAGCACTTGATAGTGCCAGATTAACTTATTATTAATTTTTCCCCCGAACATAAGCCGGGGACGGAGCTCAACAGGCTACTAGAGAAGGGGGGACATCTGGGCGCAAAGATTTCGCGCCAGAGGGACAGTCCCCGCCCACCAAACTGCAGGATAGAAGTTGCGACCTAGTAGTCTGCAAAGCTGGGGACTGGCATAGGAGCGGGCCGACCGGAAGGACTTCTGGCCGGAACAGAAGGCCGGGAAGAACGGCTGTGGGATTCTCGAACGACGGACCTAGCCCCAGGAGGTATGGGGTAGAGAGAGGGGGGCGCAAGGAGAGAACACGGGCAGGGAAGAAACAGCATTTGGCCGGGGAATGGAGGGGTGGAGAGGGGAGGTGTGGGTGAGAGATTGGGGGCAGTGGTGGATGGAGGGGGTTATACTCACCCTGTGTTCACAATACTCACCCCATCTTAATCCTTATCTGTTCACCCTCCCCTCCCGGGGTACCAGCAGGGTAACCTCTTCAGCCACTAGCACCGAGGTGGTAGGGAGGCTGGAGTGGAGGGGGGGACTGCACAAATACAGGTGACCCCATGGCTGGCGGGATGCAGGGGAGCTGAGCTGCCCTGGTCCACTTTTGCCTTCTTGGGGAGGTCGGGCGGTGAGGGGAACAGACACCGGCCTTCCTCCCTGGGTAAACAGAGAGGCCAGGTGTCTCCGTTTCCAATACCTAAAGAGGAAAAAATAAAAGACGCCCTGCAAAACAGAGAGGTCTGCCTCCTACAGACACCAAGCTAAAACGGATTAGCTCAGTATATGCAGGGGAGATGTAGCTGAGCGGAGGAGCTAGCACTTTTTTTTTTGCCTAGTGTCGCCTCCTAGTGGCAGCAGCAGCATTACCATTGGTCTCCTGTGTCCCCCAATGATACGAGCGAGAAAGTATCGATTGGGTATTGATAATTCGATACCCGATGCAACCCTAAAAGCTACTCAGGCTCAGTGGTTCTCCAACTGCTGGGACCACCACCAATCATCAGAATTGGGGACCCCTTATCCCTATTTCCCCGGCCCCAAGACTGCACATAGGACAGGTTTAAATGAAGTGACAGGAATCCTTCCGATTGGAATTCCTTTTTAACTTTTAAATGTTGCAAATTCTTGCGGTGACAAGTACTCATGATTTAATCATACGATAGCGAATAAAGCCTGTATTACACCTGCCGCTTTTTTGGCAGATGATCGCTAATGAGTGTTTGCATGCATGCTCGTTAGCCATCATCTTGCAGTGTAATACTGCCACCTGTTACCCGATGCACGACAAACTCTCGATCATCGGGCAATCCAAATCTTTTGACATGTTAAAAAAAATTAAAAATAAAATAAATTGTTTGCAGGCAGCAGATTGTAGTGTCTAACCAAGAATACAGCATGGGGATGAGTGATAGAGCAATCGATCCTCCCATGCTGTGGAGGAGATCGCTGCATGTGAGGCTGGGTTCACACCTGAGCATTTTACAGCGCGTTCCTACAAGGAGAAACCAATGATTTCGGGAACGCGCGACAATGGGCGTTCGCTTGTCTCTGTATGCGCGATTGCAAACGCCCGTACAATCGCGCATACAGAGCGCTCCATCGCGAACGCTCAGGTGTGAACCCAGTGTAATGGCAAGCTGCCAATTGCCAGGAGGGAACGCTTCCCTCCCAACAATCGTCTGCCACATCGGGCTGTGAAATACACCCTTAGCGTTTGATTGGTGGGGATCCAGCCACTGGGATCAACACTGATCATGCGAATGGGGTCCCGCACCGTATGGAGTGGCAGTTGTGCATTTATATCTCTATGGGACTTTCAAAGAGAAGCAAAGTGCAGCGCACAGATGTATAGGGGATAGGGAGTAAGTTTCCATCTTGGCACAACCCCTTTAAGAATGTGCAGTAATGATAGACCTTAGGCTGGCGGATAGAGATCGTTGGGTAGTACAGAAAATCCACTTACCTCTATTAGCAGCACTGTCTCAATTCCTCTCATATCAATCAAGCAGTTGGCAACTACGGGGCTATCGATTTCCAAAGAGCTCAAGACAGTTGGATACTTTGGATGAATCACAGCTCTAAAGGCAAATATAAAGCATATATGAGCTCAAGTCTCTTAATATCGATATGCAAATGTGGAAACAAAACAAGTTTTGCCGCGACATTCTGAAAAAATGTCAAATTAAACATGTCTTCCTTTTATCTTAATGAATAGATCAATCTTTTTGTTTCATTGCTCCAGTGCATCCAAAATAAAGCAACTTTGCAAACAATCATAATTAAAATGTATTGTGTGTCTCCGTAGTATCAGACTTCTGTAGTCCCATCCTGCAGCTGCACTCCCTGTAACTGTTCCCTACTTTTTCCTTTTCTTTGTATTCACTTATATAGCGCTGACATATTCTGTCCCCAATGGAGCTCACAATCTAATCTTATCCTTATGTCTCTGGACTGTGGGAGGAAACCGGAGAACCCGGAGGAAACCCCCGGAAACACGGAGAGAACATTTAAACTCCATGGAGATAAGACTGTTTATTCAATTTTTTTCAGGGGTGTGTTGATAAAAAATAAAAATGCTGTTTCCAGCATTTTGATTTTTTTCGGCAATTTATATTTTAATAATTTTGACATTTTCTGATGTAGCAATACCAATCATGTTTATTTTGCATGAATTAATTTTAAATGAAAAATTGGTGATTTGAATTGTAATACTTTATTATATATATTTTTTAAAACGATTATTCACAGTTTTTTAAATATTTAATTTATATTTTCACTCCCTGTAGGGCACGTGAACATAGAATCATTGGACCACTTATACTACAGACTGAAATAATGCATTACTGCAGTCCATGGTGCTTGTGATGTCCTACTAGTCCCTGGCAGGGCCCAAAGGAAGATTACCATGGCAGGCCTGGGAGCCTTCACAAAGAAGGCTCCCTGCTCAGAACCCTGAGGCCGCTATTGGCCATGGCATCTGAGGGCTTATCACTGATCCTTGTCGCTATGGGTGTGCATTATCTGTATTATAAAGCCGATACCCGCTGGGGTGAATCAGCTCCTGAGCCCACTTTATATATCGCCCTTCCATCATTATGTCGGAAATGTATGACAAGTGTCGCCGAGAGTTAAACATACATGGCTGCTCCAATAATAACTTTTCAGTAGTCTATAAGTTCACTAACAAACAGGATGAATAAAAAGTAACACAGAAAAGCAGTTGAATGGAATCTCCCTTCTCACCTTCTGGAAACATTATACATTTCATTGCGGAACTCATTGACAATGATCTGAGGCCTCTGACCATGAGGGCAGACCTTAGACATGATGCTCTGCAGCATTCTCTCATCCTGATGATTGTCGCAGCAGAAGGCATGGAGCAGAGACTTCAGACAGCTTTCTACTGCAAGGGCAAGCTGAGGGTCTTTCAAACGAATGCAAGCCCCTAAGGCGCATGAGATAAAAAAATAAATCAATGTGCACGTAGCTGACCTGATGGCGTCTGAGCAATGCAAAAGGAGCCCCAACTACCAACTCCTAGCAAACCACAAACCTAATGGGCCAATGGGCTTCTTCCTGAACCGTCTGTGCTTGTATGCCTCATCAATTTCGGCAAGCAGAGCAGGCACGTGCTGCCCAAATCTTCTCAACCGGTCCGTCTTACTGTCCTGTAACTCCTTTATCTGTCGTTTGAGGGCATCCACTTTCTGCTTCTGATCACGCTCTGCATTACTACGGGGACAAAGGAAATGGAAATACTGTCAAAGCACAGCCACAATGAAATTTTCGGTAGATGAAGCTGAAAAGGTTCAAGATTGGAAACAAAGAGGGGAATTTATCACGCCTGTGCACTCCAGAATTCGGTCTTCAAAAAAGATGAAATAATTAGCATTTTGAGATTTTTTTAGGGTCAAGTGCAGCATTTTTGAGACTTTGAATTTTCACACCACTCAATCAGCTCCAGTCCAGATTTATTACTGGTTCTTTTTTAGGCTAGTTTCAGATGAGTATGTGCATTCTGGGAAACACGCTCCGTCTGTGAGAAGTAGCTCCTGGCCTGAACAGTACGCCGGGGAAGTGAGCTCAACACATAATGATTTGTGATGTTGTAAACTGCAGTCTCACAGACTGACTGAACTGTAGTCAATGCAAGATAATTCAGTAGATTGGGGGTGAGACCAGAATTCACATCATAAATCAATATAACATTGCAAGCTCGCTTAACAGGAGCACTATTCAGGCTGGGAACTGCTGCTCACACAAGGAGCAGTAGAGGTAGACGATAAAACGTAAGTGTTATGCTATGGCAGCATCCCCTACAGGTCCAGTCCTGGGTGCACTCTTGTCTTTACACAGATATACAGTCTATGTCAGGGATGGCCAACCTGTGGCTCTCCAGCTGTTGTAAATCCACAATTCCCACCATGCCATGCTGTAGGCTGAAAGCTAAAGGCAGTCTGGGCATGCTGGGAGTTGTAGTTTTGCAACAGCTGGAGATCCGCAGGTTGGCCATCCCTGGTCTATGTGATTCACCCCTCCCCTTAAAACTCCTGGGTGTGCTCTCCTCCATACATACCCTTCCACAGTCTGTGTGATTGTGCCCTAGCCCCCATCAGTCACAGTAGAGTACCATTTATCTAAGTGATCACAGTATGGAGAGGTCAACACAAATGGAGGACTGTACAAAAATGAATGAAGCAGTAGTGCAGCGACAGAACGTACACAATTCTGTTGCGTTCTTCCTTATCCCTATAAAGTGCTTGTTGAAACTGGTTGATCTGCTCCGAAGTCGTAATGTCTTGGTCATGAAGTGCCTTAATTTTATCTTTCAGCTGATTTATTTCTCCCATCCGTGCCATCTTTTCTTCCTCAGATACATTATCTGTGCTGAAACAGGAGGACAAAGAGAAATGGATTAGGATTTAGTTGTCATCTGCTTATACACAAGGTGGTAGTAATATGTCCGAGCAAATGGAATCATTTGGATTATTTCTTCCTTTTTTTTCCTGATGTCTTACATTAGTGGCGGAGGTGAATGACAGCCCCTCGCCACAGGATTTAATGTATGATCAGTCGGGGCCCCACCAATCACCAGAAGTCCAGAGCGGTCATATATCATTTGCCCCATGAGTGGGGGTTCAGGCATATGGTTGGCTATAGACAAGTTGGGGGAGGACTTATAAATAGATAAAAGGAGACCAGGCGGCATTCTTTATGACAGTGGCGCACCCTGTATGACACTTTCTTTCATGCCACTACTCAACTAGCCTACCTTATACTGTAATATTTTGCTTTATAAAAAAAGAAAATGTGGCGCATTTTAAGACTATTTTACCACGCACTGTTTTATAGACACTTTTCAAAACGGTGTATGTATCTTAAAACACACGACATTGGTACATCTGCCTTTCAGCTCGTTTGAAGGGGGCATCGAGTCGCAAATGTCCTTTGTCTGCCCATTTAACACTACATGTCAGCAGGAGGTAGAGTACAATTGAATGGAGCAGCAGCAGACATGAGTGACCCGAGGCTCCATTCAAAGGGGAAACACAGGATACCAGTTGTGATGGGTGGGGGGGTCCCATAAATTTCTCTAAGGATAGAGGATAATAATAGTTCACAGAAAAACTAACTTCAATGGCCTTTCACGCCGAATCCTACAGATTTCTGTTGCCAATATTAAATGGAACCTGTCAGCACCAAAATGGACCATAAACCGCCAGCAGTACCTTACAGCTGTTGACGTTTCTAATGTTGTTCATGTGCAAGATGTACGAGAGGCATGATCACCGTAAAACATCTCTAATTCCCCCGCAGCTCATATAAAAATGAGGTTCTTTAAGTCAAGCTCACTGCGTCCCTTTCCCGCCCCTTCACACTTGATTGAAGGCATTTTGGATTCTTTCAGGCGTGATTGCATCCTGAGATTTCGCGCATGCGCCATATGATCTCGTTTCCGGCACCTGTGCATTGATCCCCGCTGTAGAGTAGTTGGCCTATGGCGCCCTCAGCATATTCAAAAACAAAAGGTCTGCTTTCGCTGTATTTTTGCTCTGAGCAATTAGGGCACAGTACTGCATCTGCTGCAGAACCTATTTTTTCCTAATGGGTTAAGGACTACGTGTAAGGCCTCATGCACACGGCAACATCCGTGCAGCAGGCCGGACCCATTCACCTTGAGTAGGGTTCGTGGTCAGTCCGCACTGCAAAAAAATATGACATGCGGTGCGTAACAATTGAAAGAAACACCACGGAAGCACTCCGTAGTGCTTCCAGTGTTCCGTTCCGTGACTCGGTTCCGGAATTGCGGACCCATTCAAGAAAATGGGTCTGCATCTGTGATGCGGAGTGCTCATGGCCAGCGGCCGTGGATTGCCGACCCGCCGTTTGCAGGCCACAATACGGCGACGGCTGCCCAACGGCTGTGAGCATGCAGCCTAAATCAGTTCCATTGTAAGTACCTGTTTTGTAACTCCTGGATACGTCTATTAAGCTGCTCGGCATCCCTTTCCAGACGTTTCAGTTCCATTCTGAACCGATTATACAAAACCTTAAATAAGAAAAATAATAATAAGAGAAAATACAATAACTATGCTGCGTGTATTATTTATTTTATTTTTATACTCTTGGACAACACTTTTAGGTTATCTATAGGATCGGCCCCTTTCTCACTTTGGAAACAAAAACTCTCATTGTCGCCCTGATCCACTCCCGCCTCGATTACTGTACCTCACTATTAATTGGCCTCCCCCTCACCAGACTTTCCCCTCTCCAATCTAGTCACCTATCTAACTGCTACTAAAATGCCTCCGCCCTGTGCACTGGTTGCCCATACAGTATAGAGTCCAATGTGAACTGCTTGTTCTCGCCCACAAAGCTCTCCACAGTGTGGCACATCTCCTCCCTCACCTCCGTCTACCATCCTACCCGTGCTCTAAGCTCTGCAAACGATTTACAACTGACATCCACCATAATCCGAACCTCTCACCTCCGGAATCAAGACTTCTCTGGATTGCTCTACCCCAAGAAATTAGGCTAAATCACAATATACACAGTTTTAGGCGCTCCCTAAAAACACATCTTTTTAGGGTGGCCTATCACATCCCCTGATCTAACTCCTCTCCATATATAGCCCATCTATCATCATTTCCTGAACCTCAACTATACTGTCCACCGCACCCAGAAGCACTTCATATACCGTCTGGTGACCGGCTCATGCAGCTTTATATCTGCCCCCCTATTCTCCCAAGATGGCCGGACCATTGTGCAAAAACGAGATTTTTGTATAACTTACCAGTAAAATCTCTTTCTCGCTCTTTCCTTGGGGGACACAGAAGACCTTGGGTATAGCTCATCTCCATAGGAGGCGTGACACTAAGTGAAAACTGTTAAGCCCCTCCTCCACAGCTATACCCTCAGCCTGGAGAGAGAGGCTGCCAGTTGCGTGACCAAGTAGTGAAAAAAAGGCAAAGTCCAAAAGTGGAACCAACAAGCCAACTACCCAACGGGTAAAACAACTCGGAAACCGTGTAGAGAAAAAACAAAGAATGGGTGGGTGCTGTGTCCCCCAAGGAAAGAGCGAGAAAGAGATTTTACTGGTAAGTTATACAAAAATCTCGTTTTCTCGCCCAGTTTCCTTGGGGGACACAGAAGACCTTGGGACGTTCAAAAGCAGTCCAAAAGGGGGAGGGACCACAGCACCAAGGCGAATCACCCGAAGGCATCAAGAAACCGCCGCCCGCAGACCAGGCGGCCCAAGGCAGCATCTGCCGAAGCCAGAGTATGCACCCTGTAGAACGCTGTAAGGCAGACCAGTGACCGCCGCGCACAGACGCATGGCCGAAACCAAATGCCACCGGCCCAGGAGGTACCGACCGCTCCGGTGAAACGAACGGTGACACCAAAAGCAGAACCCTGCCCTTGGTGCGGTAACCACAGCAACAACCACTGTGAGAAAGCGGAGGAAAGCCACCCCGGAGGCCACCAACCCGTTGCGCGGACCTCCTGGAAAACCAAGAGACCGAACGTCGACAAGAGTCGGAGATCTCCAAGTAAAAACCGCAAGGCCCAAACAACTCCCAAATCGGTGAAGTGTCCGTTCCCGGGGGTGGGAAGGGGAGGACGAAAGCCCCGTTAAAATGAAAGACAAACACCACCTTCAGAAGGAAGGAAGAGACGGGATGGAGAACAGCCCTGTCCCGAGGAAAGAGAAGGCTCGGAACAAGAAGGGCCGCCACCCAGGCACCCGCCAGAGACACGACGGCTACGGAAACATAACCGTACAGGACAGAAGGAGTAGAGAGAACTCCCGTAACGGCTCCAAGGGAAAGATTGGAGCGCCAAGAGCCCAGTATGCAATGCCCAGGGCGGTACCCAGGGGCAGTACGAGGGAACCCCAAAGCCGCTCCACGGAAAAGGGCCCTGACAGGCCCAGAGGGCCGGGGAACTCCGAAAGGGGAAGGACAGCGCTGACACTTGACACTTCAAGCAACAGAGTCCCAGTCCCAGATCCAGGTCGGACTGGAGAAAGACAGAACCATGGAGAGAGAAAGGCAGAGTGGGGGAACGCCCAGCTTCCCACAGAACCCCCGGTAAAACCCCTAAGTCCTACAACAGATCCTGGACAAAACACGGCCAGGAGCGAACACTAGCGAGCCCGCTAGAGCCGCCTGGGCAAGCGGGTGAAACCCAATGTGAACAGGCGCAGACCAGTAACACGGGCAGAACGGTCGGCAAAACTGGTCCCGTCGGCCCCCGAGCAACGTAGTCCTGTAACCACCCGGAGTGGGGGAGCAGAAGGACAGACGGAAAGGAACCGAAGGGTCCGCCCAGCAACCGCCAGGACAAGACAGGCTAAAGTCCATGCCGATGTAGCCACCACAGGAAGACGTCCTACAGTCCCGGTGTGGGAGATCTAATGACAATCTCGACCGAATGGGGGTCCTCCCAAGTTACAGCCAGAGTGAACAAGGGAGACAGCACGAGGCCAAGAGGAACATCAGAACCATCCACATGAACAACCAAGCTCTCCCCAGAGGGGAGGGCAGCGAAGGAACAGCCACTGAAGCGCGGCCGGGGCAAAAGCCACATCGGAGGGAGCCGAGCCAAACCGAGTGGGAGCCAAGCAGAGCCGGCGAAAAAAGGCAGTCGAGACAGAGGCCGGCATAACACCCTACAACTGAAAGGAGGAGTGGGCAACAGGGAAGCCATAGGACAGCTCAAAGGCAGAACCCCGCTCACCGAGACGCCCGGTTCACTGCCACGCAGAAGGCGAGTACCCTGAAGAACCCAAGGTGGAGGTCCTACGGACCTGGGTAAGTGAGCACCCAAGAGCAGCTGGGTGACCATCCCGAGAAAAGCGGCCCGAACCCGGTAGCGGACCAGCCCAAAGCGCAGAGGGGGCGCCAAAAGAAAAAACTCATACTGCACGACACCCGAAGAGGAGGAAAAACAGTAGCAGGCGAGGGAACAGCAGTCCCGCCAGAGCTAACGCAGAAATCGAGTGGCACTGCAAACGGCACTCTCGACCCAGTGACCACTTGCGCCGGGAAGCGAGTGCACGGGAGAACGAAAGGGTACGTATCAAAGAACCACGAACACTCCCCAGGTGGAAAGGCCAACGGACATGGTGGATGCCGAAACAACGGGACCACAATATACAGGCCAAACCAGAAAACGAGCACCACCCAGCTCGGCGAAGTAGAGAGCAAGTAGAGCCATCTACTCATATCTAAAGAATACACCTTTGAATACAGCGGCATACTTGTAATGCTTGTATGACAGCACCCAAGGGTTATACAGGTGGACAGAATGATCTCTTTAGAGAAGAGTGCAAGGCCCGTGACAGCACCACATCCCAAGAGAAAAAAGGGTATGTCGCAGGAGGAAGTGAGGCATACGTACGAACAGCCCCGCAAGCAGTGAGAAGGCCAACCCACCTATGGGAGGAGAAGGCATACACGGCCCAAACAACGGACAGAGCGCACCAGAAAATTCCGCTCACTGCAAAAAAATAGTCACCCAGTGAAGGGGATCAGCCACAGAGCCCAACAGTATCAACGGAAGTGCAAAGTGCAACCTGAAAGGGAGTGATGCACAAGACATCAGTATGGCATGCGATGGGAACGCAGGCAGGCCCCCCAGAAAAGGGGGAAATGCACCTGGCAACACTGCAGCTGGTAAGAATGCAAAGGCCCGTCCCAAAGGGGGGTTGCCCAAGGCCAGTAACAACTTCAGAGAAGTAGAACATACCATAGTTCGCCCAGAAGGTGACTAATCACATGGCCGCACAGTACCCAGCGGGAACGCAGGAGGTCCGCCCAGAGAAAGGGGGACATGCACGGGGTTATCTTACCATAAAGCGAGTGCGCAATAACCCACCGAACACCGAATACTGTGAGAGTGCAACTACTCCACAACGAAGGAGAACAAGCAAGAATCCCGCACAGCATTTCAAGGACAGCCATGGGTCACGTGAGGGTGCAAATTCTTGCCCATGGATGAGGTGGGCCGTGTATGGCCCGCAACATATCCGGCGAAAGAGCAGTATTCCACCCAGAAAGGGGCGGGTAATGCACACGGCCGTCATCGCATCCAGCAAAAACGCAAGCACCCCGCCAAGGATGCGGGACATGCACATGGCCAGCAACGCACTGGCGAGAAAACAACCACAGTCAGTGGCGTTGTGCATATGCCGCCTGAGGAAAGGATACATGCTCATTGCTGGCAGCGATTCCAGCGAGTGCAGCACACCACCAAGGAAGGTGTCGTGCACATGGCCGGCAGCGAAGCCAGTGATAGTGCAGCAAACCACCTATGGAAGGAGTTCATGCACATGGCCGGCAGCAAATCCAGAGAGAGAGCAGCATTCCGCCTATGGACGGAGGTCATGCGTATGGCCGGCAGCGAATCCAGAAAGTGCAGCATTCCGCCTATGGAAGGAGGCAATGCACATGGCCGGCTCATGCATATGGCCGGCAGCGAATCCAGCGAGAGTGCAACGTTCTGCCCATGGACGGAGGTCATGCATATGGCCGGCAGCGAATCCAGAGAGAGGGAGCGCAGCAGCCCTCCTTTGGACGGAGGTCATGCGTATGACCAGCAGCGAAGCCAGAGAGAGTGCAACATTCCACCTATGGAAGGAGGTCATGCATAAGGCCGTAGCGAACCCAGCGAGAGTACAGCATTCCGCCTATGGAAGGAGGTCATGCATATGGCCGTAGCGAACCCAGCGAGAGTGCAGCGTTCCGCCTATGGAAGGAGGTCATGCATATGGCCGTAGCGAATCCAGCGAGAGTGCAGCGTCCCGTCTATGGAAGGGGGTCACGCATATGGCCGTAGCAAACCCAGCGAGAGTGCAGCGTTCCGCCTATGGAAGGGGGTCGTGCACATGGTCAGCATCGTATGCGGTAAAAGGGCAGTATTCCGCCTACAGAAGGGGGTCATGCACAAGGCCAGCCCGCAGCCAGAGAGAGTGCAGTATGCCGCCTATAATGGGGGGTCATGCACATGGCCAGTACCGTGACTGGAGAAGGCGACTAATTCTGCCTATAGAAAAGGGCGGCCTGCACCTGGCCAGCGCCGTATCCCAGGAGAGGGCAAGGGTCCGCCTAGAAGGGGAACATGTATACCTGGCCAGTGCCTTGGAGCGCAACATGCCGCCTATGGAATAGGGGCAGGCATACGGCCAGCGCTCTAAAGGTCAGGCTGCAGCATCCTGCGCAGCCAACAAAAAAATACAGATACCTCTTATATATACTGTTAATTCTTATATTATTTCTGTATTTATGTTTTTTATTTAATTTTATTAAAAACATATATATAATTATTTTTTTTTTTTTTTTTTTTTATTATTCTAAAACACAGCCTCTTTGAGGCAGGAAGGGGCCACCATATAAGGGCACAGCCTCTTTGAGAGACTAGCCATCCTAGGGACTCCTCCAGATGGGAGCCGTCGGCATCCAAGAGGTTAGCAGGGATCCGACCTGAGAGCGGTGCAGCGATGCCCTGGGGGCGGGGGGACCTCCGGCGGGAAGAATTCGCGCCTGGAGAGTGCCCGCCCCCTCCAATCGAGGCCGGAAATTTGCGGCCTACTAGGCCGCGAAGCCGGGGCCTAAATTTTCGCGGCCGCGAAGCCGGGGCCTAAATTTTCGCGGCCGCGAAGCCGGGGCCTAAATTTTCGCGGTGCCCGGAGGTACCGGCCGGGACCTGGAGGGAGCGGCGCGTGCATAATACCGGCCGCGGGAGCCCACCCCGCGGGCCGGAACAGTCAGGGGACCCGGGAAGGAGCTGGAATAATCTTTCTGCGGCGCCCGGCCGACCGGAAAGACAGCGTCTGAGAGCAGCAGTGGTCGCCAGGGTCTGCTGGGACACCGCACCAGTCATTCCGGCCGCGGGTGTCCACCCCGCGGACCGGAAACAAGGGCCCTACGCTGCAGCCGTCAGGAGAGGGCCTCTGGCCCTGAGCAGCGCACCGGTAAGGCGATAGGGGGGAGGGGGGAACCCTGTGACCGGGTGCCCGTATAGAGGCAGCTCCCTGGGCGGCATGATAGGGACGCCAGCATAACCCCTCAGTGGGCACCTATTGTGGAGGGGAGGAGAGGGAGCTAATAAAACAAGCTAGGATGGGGCCAGCCTAGGACCAGCAGGGACCAATATGGGGGTCAGTCACGCAGGAGACCTGGGTGGGGGGAGGGGGTCGTAGGGCTGGAGAAGCCACTCTCTCACCACAGCCGTCTTCACCCTCGGTCCGTTCCAGCAGGGTCGCCCCTTCAGCTACTGGCACCGTAGTGGCAGGACGCTGGAAGAGGGACTTGGCGTGCGGGCGACCCTTGCGCTGGCGGGATGCAGGGGAGCTGGGCTGCCCTGGTCCACCTTGCCTTCTGTGGGGGAGGCAGCAGTGCGGATGCCGGCACTGGCGCAGCTCAACCCCGGGAGAAACAGAGAAGTCTAGTGCGACTCTGTTGTCCCGTAATGTCTGGAACAAAAAGAAAAGAAAAAGTAAAAATCAAAATTAAAAACAAGGAGAAAACAGCCCTGCAGTAGCAGGGAGTGTCTTGCCTCCTTGGACACTAAGCAAAAACTGGCAGCCTCTCTCTCCAGGCTGAGGGTATAGCTGTGGAGGAGGGGCTTAACAGTTTTCACTTAGTGTCACGCCTCCTATGGAGATGAGCTATACCCAAGGTCTTCTGTGTCCCCCAAGGAAACTGGGCGAGAAAGAAGCACTTTTACCTTTTGTGTCGCCCCTACCTCCGCATAGATTGTAAGCTCTTGCGAGCAGGGCCCTCATTCCTCTTATTCTAATTATCGACTTGTCTGTTGCTAAGTTATTTATGACTGTTTGTACTGTAAAGCGCTGCGGAATATGTTGGCGCTATATAAAGATTATTATGTGCCCATGCATAGCAGATTTGCATGCAGCGAATATGGAGCATTTTACAGGGCACATCCTAGCCATATGCCAAACCCCCTTTAAGCTCTCGGTTTCGTTGCTATTTGGACTGACTTGAAACTGTGCAATAAGTTGTACCACATACCTCAGACTCATGATAAGCCCGCTTCCTCTGCTGCATGCCTTCTTTCAAAGCAATACCATGTGGTTTTAGTGCTTGGGCCTCCCTGCTGATGTCCTCCAGTTTCTCTTGGAGGGCCCGAAAACCTGCTTGAGCATCTTTCACTTTGTCCTCGACAGAGAAAACAATAGATAATGGTAAGGACATGGGACGTGTGCGACTACGGAGTTAAGGTGGATTTACATGTCTCAATGTTCGGTCTGAAGTAAAAAATACCTACCTGCCATTCATTGATCTTCTGGTCAAATTTGACCGTGCGCCCCTCCTCTGCAGCTATCTGCTCCCTGAATGGAAGGATTTGCTTCTCAGTTTCGGTAACCTGAAAAAAAAAAAATATATATATATATATATATATATATATATATATGCACCAGTGGTATTGAAGAATAAAGGTTCATATTGAAAGTCTGCAGACAGAGAGCTTGGAAACCATAATACAGAAAGCGTACAGGGAGTAATCATATAATCACAATCTTTTTTTTGCTGAATATGGAACATCCTTTCACACCAATAAGGCTAGGGCTACACTGGGCGACAGTCGCGGCACAGATTGCTACTCTGCTCCCCAGTGTCGCCATGTAGCTCTAGCCTAAACTGTCAAGTGATATGGGAGTTCAGTGTGAGCCTTACACATAAGGAAGGGAGGAAAGAGTCTCACCATGGCCCAGGCCATCTTACGCTTCAGATCCTCCAGCTTTTCCTTCATTTCCCCTAATGAGGCCAGGCTTTTAAACCTCTCTTCTTTTTCCATACACATGCGTTTCAGCTCCTGAAGTCTCTGCACGGGAGGAAAACAACCCAGACTCTGTCAAACACATTTTACAATTACTAATGATTAGTAGATTCATGAAAGGTCTAGGGTTGCACCGGGTATCAAATTATCAATACCCAATCGATACTTTTGTACCCTGATCAATTTAATACCGGGATTTGCCTTTTACAGATACTAGGCTGCGCTGCTGCGCTACTGCGGAACCTAGTATCAGAGAACATGGCGCGCGCTGCTCTCAGTGTGCGCCATGACCTACTCAGCAGCATAGGGGAGAAGCAGTCTCTCCCTCCCCCCTGTGCCGCTGCTGCCAATGACGAGAGAGGGGTGGAGGAGGGGAGAGGCTGTGGCCACTGTGCCACCGGTGAAGATAACTAATCGATCCGTGGCAATTAAACCCATCTCAGCACCCTGTTATAGAGGTCGGGTGCTGGCTATGTAATTTTGCCGCTGGCACCCGCCGCCTGTTTTTGTATTAATGGGTTTGTTATCTTTATCACTGGTGGCACAGTCAACCCCCCCAGTATTAAAAACACTGGTGGCGCCGCGTCCCCCCACCACAGGGTCCTTCCCCCCTCACTGGTGGCACTGGCAGCTTCCGATCGGAGCCCCAGCTATGTAATCCTGGGGCTCCGATCGGTTACCATGGCAGCCAGGACGCTCCTGAAGCCCTGGCTACCATAGTCAGCTCCCTGATGATGTGTGCACTATGCACAGGACAGCAGGGACAGTGCGAGGTCCTATTCACCCTCATAGAACTTTATTAGGGTGGATAGGACAAGGAATTAAAAGATCCCAGGTTCTAGCCCGTAAGGGGGCTAATAGTTATTTATTTTTATTTTTTACTTTTTATTTAATATTAAGTTTACATCCCCTCCTTTCCCAATTTTACATATAAAATATATAAACAATAAATAAAACATATTACATATCGTCACATCCGAAAAGTCCAAACTTTAAAATATAATCGTGACAACCCTAGTAAGGTCTATTAGGGTTTTTCTTTTAAAGGGCTTCTGTCACCCCACTAAACCTTTTTTTTTGCTTACTTATAATCCCTACACTGCGATTTATGGCTACATGATCTAATTAATCATTTTGGTCCTGTAGATCTTGTTAAAAACATGCTTTTAAAATATGTAAATTACCTTGCTACCAGCAAGTAGGGCGGCTACTTGCTGGTAGCAGCCGCATCCTCCGATCCTAATGACGCTCCCTCCGCATTGTGATTGACAGGGCCAGGGAACGGAATTGTTCTCTGCTGGCCCTGCCTGTTTGCATTCAAAATCTGGCGCCTGCGCCGCGGCCGTACCTGTCTTCAATCGGCGCAGGCGCACTGAGAGGCGGCCGCTCGCTCGGCCGCTGCATCCTCAATGCGCCTGCGCCGGGTGTAGATGTGACGTCATCGGCGCAGGCGCATTGAGGATGGAGCGGCCGAGCGAGCAGCCGCCTCTCAGTGCGCCTGCGCCGATTGAAGACAGGTACGGGCGCGGCGCAGGCGCCAGATTTTGAATGAAAACAGGCAGGGCCAGCAGAGAACGATTCCGTTCCCTGGCCCTGTCAATCACAATGCGGAGGGGGCGTCATTAGGATCGGAGGATGCGGCTGCTACCAGCAAGTAGCCGCCCTACTTGCTGGTAGCAAGGTAATTTACATATTTTAAAAGCATGTTTTTAACAAAATCTACAGGACCAAAATGATTAATTAGATCATGTAGCCATAAATCGCAGTGTAGGGATTATAAGCAAAAAAAAAAAAAAAAGGTTTAGTGGGGTGACAGAAGCCCTTTAAACAGGTCTTTGCTAGGAGATACTGTACCACCGCGCTTGGAGGGTTTTAGATTTCTGGGGACCCAACAGGTAGAGCTTTCTCTGCACATTTCAATGTGGCCTTGCTATAATTTCCTGACCAGGGGTCGGCCAGGCACTGCTGTGCGGGGGTAAAAATGCTGACGCATCTGCAGTGCTGATGTTGTGGTTCAGCCCTTCACTCTCAGGATTGGTTGGGAACTCCAAAAGTTAAACACCCGTCTTCCACCACCATATATATGCCATCGTTTTACAAGACGGGTATCCCTTTAACAAAAGATATAAAAGTCCATGATCCCAGATTTACTAATCCTAAAGATGGCGGAAGCTTAGGCTGACTAGACCAGCACCACATACATCACAGGGGCTCAGGCTGGATGATAAATCTGGTGCAGGGACAGACACTTTCTCACTCTATACCACTGGTTGACTTACGTTGAGAAACATTGCTGGAATCCTAGATGTGCAAAATTGCACCAATTTGCGTCACTTTTTTTTAGCAGTTTGCAATAAAGGTCCAGATGGGTGTTATCAGTTGGGTGTGTGTCCCAGCACAGTCTGACACTGGCAGCAGTGATTGGATAAGTGTCAGTCTGTGCAGGGACACCTCCCAACTGGTAACACCCATCTGGACCTTCAGTGCAAACTGCTAGAAATTCATTCATAAATTCTAGCAGGAATAATCAAGTAATTACAGTACATTGTCAAACATAGATGCTCCAGAATGGTTATCACACGGGGAAAGTAAGCAGTTGCTAAAAAGACATGTCAGAAAAACTGGACCACCCCTTTAATGAAACTCGCTAATGACGAGAATGTACACAGCAGTGCTGACTGGCCGACTACTGAGCACAGCATGGAACTATACAGGGAAGCACTAAGCACTCGCACCTTACAGCTGCCCTTCTATTCTGTGCTCCAGCCGCAATAACAGCCTCTTACCTCCACTCCAAAATTGATTTGATCATGAGTCCTGGTCTTGGTCTCCATGATGTAGGAGTAATCTTCCTTCATCTGATCCAATTGTGTTGCCTTCATAAAAAACTGAAATAAAACGGATTGAGCGGCTGTAAACCCATGGAGGCAGATGATGGGACTACTCCAGTACCAGGACCAGCCGTCAGACAGCGCACAGTACTACAACTCACCTTATATTTGTCATTTTCATTCTTGGACTGGAGGAAATGCTTGCTCATCTCTTGTGTTAGAACAGATACTGGATTGTCAACCTACAGAGAAACAGATAAAACTCTCAATAAAACCAAGACTAGAAGTAGACGAAAAGTGACAGAACCCTCAGTGACGTCATCCCCCACCTCACTAGATGCAACATAAAACCACTACTCACTATCTGTACTTATGATAAAGGGAAAAAACATTACACACAATTAAAGTAATGCGACAAGTGAGGAATAGCAAATACATCCCAGGCACGCTCTATGACCTGTGCAGAGGTCAGGAGGGACTACGTAAGCCACAATATCACCTATCGTGAATAGTGGATCCAGTGTAATCTCTATTTAGAAGTGATATGTCATTGTAATCCTGTCTGTAATCATAAGCAGATGTGTTTTTCTGAGGAATAGCAAAGAAATCAAGATTTGTGCTGCGAGAAAAATTTCCTAGTTTTTCAGCCTACAGCTTCTATGCAGATCTATGCGTCTCCATGGTTACAGACTGCAAACGACCTATGTAGTCAGATCCTATGCTCAATGCTCTCTTCCACCGTTCCTCTAGGTTTGCTAACACATTTTACAAACTGGTAAGAATTGGCTGCTTAAAGGGAATGTGTCATCAAAAAATAACCGGTTTAAAATCACGTTTTTATATTAAACGTATTTGTAAACAATTTTGGTGATGCTATTTTAAATTTTCAATGTCACTATCCATACTAAAGTGGGTCCAAGACCTGGGACCTCCGGTCAATCAGCTGTTTGAGAAGGCACCGGCGCTTCTCCAGCTTTCCCTAAGCCAGTGACATGTTCATTAGTCACATGGCCCTGAAGCAGCTCAGCCCCATAGAAGTGAATGGGGCTGAGCTAAGATACGTACGGCGCTGTGCATGGTGAGCACAGAGAAGGGAGCAGCGCTCACAGGAGCGCAGGCGCGTTCTCAAACAGCTGATCGGCAGGGGTGCCAGGTATTGGATCCCCACCGATCAGATATTAAGTCTCGGAAAGACTCTTTAAAGAAAAAAATTATAATCTTATAGTTTCCGCACTGGACACTTCTAGGTCTGTACAGATCACTTTACAGTAGTTATCTGCTTATGATTACAGACAGGATTACAATGACATACCGCCTCTTTATACAGATTACACTGGGATCCACTATTCACAATAGGGGATATTATGGCTTCTCTACTCCCTCCTGACATCTGCACAGGTCACAGAGCATGCCTAGAAAAATCTTCCATAGAAGTCATTGAGTCCCTTCCTGTCCATTGTGTCTATGGCCCATGGGGCTGGCGTAAAGCATATCTCTAAATGCTGTTAACAGCTCGGGTAAGATGGCCGCCCCCCATAATCATGTTCAGAAAATAGAATTAAAAAAAAATAATTAAAAAAAAAACAAAAAAAAACAGGACGTGTCTCACTATCTGGTTTTAACTAGCGGAAACTAATTTTGGTGACATATTCTGTATTTATAGTCACATTACCTGGATGTTGAAATGGTCAAGGACTGCAGTGAGCTCTTCTTTCTTAGTGGAAACCAATGAGCCTTTCAAATAATACAAACGGTTTCAGTAAGAATTAGTTGTCCACAGCAACGAATCAGAACGTTTCCTTCCCGACAATCTCTTTCTACATCTGGCCATGTAAAGGGGCCTTAAAGGGGATTATCTGGTAAATTATATTGACGACCTATCCTCGGGATAGCTCATTAATATCAGATCTGCAGGGGTCCAACGCTCAGGATCCTCGTTGATCAGTTGTTAGAGGCCAGGATCTCCGTGTGCACCTAGGTCATGTGACGTCACCGTACATCAACCACATGGCCCAGTTGCAGCTCAGCCCCATAGAAGTGAATGGGGCTGAGCTGCAATACCAAGCACAGCCACTATACAATGTACGGCGCTGTGCTTGGAGAGCTCCTGGGAGCCAGCTGCACTCAGCATGTGAACCCTGGAACAGCCGATTAGGACTCGGACCCCCGCTCATCTGATAATGATGACCTATCCTGAGGATAAGTCACCATTATACATTACTAGATAACCCCTTTATGAAGAAAGGCAAACATTTTGGGGTCATCCCAACTGCCTGGTGAGAAAGGCACCACTGATACTCTTTATCCCAGACAGAAACTTGACAGTTGTAACCCGGACCGGCTCACCTGTCCAATAAAATATTCTGATCTGCCAGAATTCACTAAATATGTCCCCTGTTGTAGGGGCATTGTAATAAATGTGACCAGCAGGAGGCAGCAGCACACAACAAAGCCGCTTCCTGCTCATGTCAAGAATCGGCAGTGGGAGCAAACGACAGAAGCCAGGTGGTGAGTTTCCAGTGTTTAATCTGAATGAGGCCTCACATGCTGCAGGAACAACCCTCTTCACATAAACGGATTTTCAGTCACCAAAACATCTGCAACAAATCTGCTGCTTGTGAACATGGTCTTATACAGAGAAGTGTGTGGTGCACGTTATTCGTATCTACCTGAGGAGCTTTTCAGTTTGTAACTGCGACTGCCATCTGTAGTGAGGCGCTGCTGCACAATAATGGACTCTCCATAAACCTCAGGCTTGAACGCGTCGTTTCCTCGGTTCCGCAACTTTATGGAAACATCTGCTGACCTGAAACCAAAGAGCTGACGCTTAAAAATCTGTACACGGAGTTATAAATAGTCTACATATAAAAGTACAACTAACAACTGATGAGACATGCACGCTGTCTGTATGTACATAGCCGCCCCCCCCCAGTTCACGTGTGTAACTGATGATACATACGTCTGTCCATCCTTCACAAACCCCTTGATAGAGGATCCTCTGTTGGTGATGGCAGCTTTTCCACCCAGTCCGACAATAAGAGCTGTCAGAACCGCGCTTTTACCGCCTAGAGGAAAGAAAATAAAGGGATCTCATGAATGATTCTGAAATGTTAAGAGCCAAAACAATGGAAAAAAGAAACCTGACCGCTAAGTCCGTAATCTGTCCCTGTCCCAAAATCCCAGGGCCACCACTGTGTACAGATCTGCCCAGCTCATTAAAGGGTGCATACTCTCCCCTCCAGAGATATTGTAACCTGTGACCCACACCTTGTGTTTACATCCCGGGGAGTGTCTGTAGCATAAGGTCTCTGCCTCTCTATTCATTCGTTGCTGCGAATATTATGGGTTTGGGGAGACGCCCTCTTCCAGCACATAGACTTTGACTAAAGAAATTATTTAACAGGTCTTCATCAGGATTTGAACCCTAGACCTTCTGTATGGCGGGCAGAAGAGTTATCATTACGCTACAGACCAGCCCCGTTAGAACGATTACATTTTCTGTGCCTAAAGACGTTGTGCACCAATTTCACGCCAGATGGTGATCATTACCTGAGCTGGGTCCTGGCTTGTTCGCTCCCCAGTCTCCACTGCTCAGGTCCCTCCATTAAAACTTTCAGTTTGATGCCACTGCAGCCAATCACTGGCCGCAGAGGTGATCTGCTCTCCTTGTGTCCGGTAACCATTAGACATGATGCAACTGCAGCAGCGCCTTGCAGGGGGCTGCAATGGCATCAAACAAAAAGTTTACATGGAGGGATCCCCCCGAGAAAAGCAGCATAGGCCAGGGAGCAAATGCACCAGGACCTAGCACCAGGGATATTCAAATATGATCACCAATGTAGGTCCCATTGGTCTTAGAGTTCTGGAAAAAATTTCTTGACAGGTGAAATATTAAATAAGGTAGGTGTGGGCAGCAACCTGCAAGTTAAACACAGCAGCCCTGTCACCTTTGTTACAATGTGTCAGTGTAAGGCCGCATGCACACAACCGTATTAATAGTCCTCATCCAATCTGCATTTTTTGCGGATTGGATGCAAACCCATTTACTTCAACAGGGCCGCAAAAAACAAAAAGCATTGTTACAGGATTCTTACAATGGTTCTGCAAAAAAAAAAAAAATAATGCAACACGGACATCCTGTATTTTTTGCAGATACGCATTTTGTGGACAAAATAAATACAAGAGCATTCAGGCGACCACAATTATTTTGAAGTCCGCAAAAAATACGAAAGACGTCTGTTGCATCCGTTTTTTTTGCGGACCTATTGTAACACTGTCTATTCTTGTCCGCAAAACGGACAGGAATAGGACATGTTCTATCTTTTATGTGGGACTACGGAATGGACATATACGGATAGCACACGGTGTGCTGTTTGCATTTTTTGCAGCCCAGTTGAAATGAACGGGTTTGCATCCATTCCGGAAAGAAACGCGGATCAGATGAGGACCAAAAATATGGTCGTGTGAATGGGGCCTAAGGAAGATGTATCAAGAAGTTCAGACTGTTTAGGTAATTCTCCAGCTGTAGCAAGCTCGCCGTTAACGCACGTATTTGTAGTCACTGAATAAAAACAGTAATGTTGCTATTCACAGACAGCAAGCTGAGATCTTGAAAACAGCGAGGAACTGAATTAAAGCTACATACGTTGCTTTATTCACATAACACAGGGAAACCCCTATGGCCTGGAGAGTCTATGATGGAGCAGAAGCTCTGATAGTAAACAGAACCAGGTACAAACAAGGCAGGGGGTCTCAGAACCCAGCAGACAAGCCACCACATGGGTGCTGTTTATGACGGCCTGACACCATCGCCTCACTTACTTCCATTGTTTCCAACAACAAAGTTGACATTTGGTCCAAACTGGAATGGCCCGAGCATCGCGTGACACATGAAGTTCTTCAAGGAAATGCTTTCAATGATCCCAACTTCAGCCGTGCTCTGTTGACACAAGACCAACGTAACTCACAAGGTTCTCACCCAACAAAGGTGGGGGGGGGGGGGGGTAAATCAAGGCAGGCGTCTTCCTCAAATATACAATGCTCTCTCCACTTTTGAAAAGTGGGCATGGTTACGCATAAAGATTAGGGTATGTGCACACGGTACATATTAGGCGCACAGAATCTGCAGCATAATCCAGTACCATCAGAAGAAGAGGAGAATTTCAAAATCTCGTGTATACCGTGTGGAAATGGACCTGCGGTGGGGATTTTAAAGGCTATGTACATCCTCGGGGACAATTTTTTTTTATGATTGCATTTTATTTATTTTGGGCTAAAATCATTTTTTTAATTGGTCTTTATTATTGAATGCCGGTTTAATAATAAATAATAAAAAAATATTAAGCCGTTATGTCACAAGTGGTTAACTTTTCTCCAGCTGTGAGAATTGTACTTCCACTTTGTGCTGGTCAGCTAATAAACCTTGGGGGATATTTATCAAACTGGCATAAAGGCTTAGTTGCCCATAGCAGCCAATCAGATTCCACCTTTCATTTTCCAAAGGAGCTGTGAAAAATGAAAGAATCTAGTTGGTTGCTATGGGCAATTAAGCCATTTCTACTTTACACCAGTTTGATAATTCTCCCTCCTTATCTCTAAGAGACACTTATTTAAGCCACATTCTTATCAGTAGGATAACAATTGATATAGAACAAGTGTTTATAAGGTCAGAGATAAGGAGCTGTCAGCTGAGATGCCTGACGGAACAGAGTGAAAATTCAAAGCCTGCTACCAGAGAATCTCAGGGCTGTACCGAGAAAGGGGCTCCAAAAATTTTAATAACGACCAAATGGAAAATATGAAAATTACCCTTACCGGTAATTGGATTTTCCTTTACCCTCCACAGCGGGACCACCTGGAGGGTACCCCGCCTTCTCAGGGACAGGAAACAACTGTGGGCCTCCTCCCTCTTACCTTCTCCAGTTAATAACCTAGGACTCAGAAGTAAACGCCACAATTTAATAATGTTGAAAAACAAACAGAAATAACTTGTTCCAATTACATGAAAAAACTAACAAAAACTAACAAGAATCTCCAATAAAGAATAACTGGGTGGAAATTGCTCGTGCCGTTGTGGAGGCTAAAGGAAAATCCAATTACTGGCAAGAGCAATTTTTATCCTTGTCCAGGCCTGAATGCAGGAAGTCGAATATCAACTTGATATTTGGAGACATAGAGGAGTACCAGGCGTCTTTCACAAACAGAAAATAAGCCTTCCAAGATCTCAAATAAATCTACGAAGTCACTGGTTTTCTGTTTTGCATTAGAGTGTTGATGACTGCATCTGAGAGACACTTCTTCAAGATGGCCCTCTCAACCTCCAGGCCGTCAGACGGAGCTGAGTAACACTGGGATGTACAACTGGACTCTGGGAGGAGAGGAAGGGTCCAATAATCTGCTTCCTGAGAATGGGAAACCAAGCCCTCCTGGGCCAGAAAGGCACTACCAGGATGACATGGGCTCCTTCTATGGTCTTTGTCAGCACCTTGGGAATTAGTGAGAAAGTGTAAAGAAGACCTCTTGGCCACGGAATCGAGGCTGATCCTGAAAAGACAGGGAGTAGAATTTTTCCACCTTCTTGTTTTTCTTTAATGCGAATAAGTCGATCTTCGGAAGTCCCTATCTTTCACAAGTCTTAACATTGCCTGATTCAGACTTCATTCCCCCTGTGTTAGCTTTTCTCTGCTCAGAAAGTCCGCCACTATATTTTCTTTTCCTTTTACGTGAATGGCTGATAGAGACTTTAGATTCTCTTCAGCCCAAATAAAAATATTCCTCGCTACTACAAAGAGAGAACGACTTCTCATTCCCCCGTTTGTTTAGATAAGCCACTGTGGTGGTATTGTCAGATACTATCCTTACGTGGTTTTGCCGTACAGAGGGGCAAAGGTCTTTAGGGCCTGCCAAACTGCACTTAACTTCCTCATGTTGGAAGATGCATGCTCCAGACTTCCTTGCCATATCACTTGTCTCACGGCATTATTCAAGTGTTTATTGGCCGGAATACTTATTCTTTTGTTCAAATACATCTGTCCCTGGACTAACAGAAGGATGCTTGAGTGGGCCTGTGACCATTTCACTGAGGTAATGGTGGACATCATGAGGCCCAGAATTGCCATGACCTCCCTAATAGGCATCTTGTTCATTAGTTGAAACTTCGGCACTCTCTGAATCAAGACCTCCTGTTTTCGTAAGGAGAGAAAAGATGACATTCGATGAGAATCCAGAAGAACTACTAAAAATATCCTCTTCTGATGAAGACTCGACTTCTGAGTGTTTATAATCCAACCCAGATCCTATAGGGTGCTTAATACTGTCTGAAGATGAACAAGCAGGTGCTTCTCTGTTGGAGCTGCGACTAGGAAGTCATCCAAATAAGGTATTAACAAAATCTCTGCCAGAGGAAAAAACCTTGATACATCTGCTATGATCTTTGTAAAAAATTCTCGGGGGAAGAACACAGACCGAAAGGGAGAACTTGAAATAGTAAATTATGTAACTTCCCTGGGAACCATACTGCCTTCCTCAAAAACTTCTGATGATCCACATGAAATCGGGACATGGTAATAGGCATCCGAAAGATCTATGGTCACAATTAGGGATGAGCGAATCTACTTCGGATGAAACATCCGAAGTCGATTTGCATGAAACTTCATTTCAATAGTGTACGGAGTGAGTGCTCTGTACAGTATTAGAATGTATTGGCACCGATGAGCCAATGAGTTATTACTTCGCGAAATCTCGTGAGAACTCGGGTTTGGTTCCAAGTGGTACCTTGGAACCGAACCAGAGTTTGGGAAAAGTTTTATTACAGTATAAATCAATTTCTAAAGTTATTATGCAAAGTCTCGCTCCGTACAGTATTGAAACAAAATTTTATGCAAATCCACTTTGGATGTTTCATCCGAAGTTGATTCGCTCATCCTTAGTCACCATGAAGCAGACTCTTGACAGCAGATTGTGTACAAAAGATTCAAAATGGAGACAGTGAAGTCCGTAACCAATGTACCTGTTTACATTTCTGAGATTTAAAATAGCTCGGAAGGTACAGTTTTGCTTCTTGACCAGAAAAATTGATGAGTAAAAGCCCTTTCCTTGTTCTTCTGGAGGAACCTGCACTATTACTTTCCTCTGCAGAAGCAGAGATATTTGCAGATCCATTGCTTTCTGGTTTTCTCCATTCAACTTTGCATTTTCTAGATATTTGTCAGGAGGGACTTCCAAGAACTCTAGACGGTAACCGGAGGTTATGGTTGAGAGCACCCAAGGAGAGGCATGGATTTTTCCCCAGGCCGATACCAAATGACTTAGCCTCCCCACCACCGGACTTCTGGCGACATCGGGAGGACTTGTCAGGGTTGAATAGGAAACCAACCTCTATTCTATCCCTTAGAGAATTGCCAGTTAGAATTGGGCTCCTTCTGGTCAGATCTAGAACGTTTTTGGGGGCGAAAGGGGCACCTCTGATGAAAGAATTTAGACTTTGTAGGAAACCCCTTCTTCCTGTCAGAGGCTCTCCCCAAAATATCATCCAACTATGTACCAAATACTCGATAGCCTTTACAAGGAAGCAAGCATAATCTATTCTTAGACGCTGTATCCCCTGACCATGACCTTAACCAGACAGCTCTGCGGGAAGCGTTAGATAATGCTGCTGTCTTTGCTGATAGATTAACAATGTCCGCTGAGGCATCCGCAAGAAAATTAGAGGCCTGCTTTAAAATTGGAATGGAAGCAAGGATGTCCTCTCTGGGAGTACCAGATTCAATGTGCTCCTCGGGTTGACCCAACCATAAGGACAGAGGCATTGCTGTGTAGGTGGTTGAGATTTCAGGTCTTAACATGGCCGTAGACCACTCCAAGGTCTTTTTAAGCAAAGAATACTATAGTCACCCAAAAGGTAACGTGGGACACCAGCGCTGGAATAACAGAGCCCACCACGCTTGCTTCCGGCCGGGGCAGCGTCTGTGCTAGAAGGTGAGCACACAGGACGGATTTTCCACAGCACACCTATTGGACTTCAAAAGAAAGAAACTAACCGGAGAGGACATAATACAGACCGTCATCAGGCAGGACTCTATCAGGTACAAATTATATATCGCATTATACACCGCACACTGTGAGAATTCTTCCTGCTTGAACCTGCCTTTTTTTCCTGTATTCAGTATAACAGACTAGACCAGTGCATCAGGCAGCCTTTTTCTTTATCATATATATATTTTTTTTTTTTCGTTCCGATCCCATCATCTGCCCCTTCCCCCTCCTCCTCATATCAATACTTACCAACTAATCCAGACATAGAAGGTGGCAGCGGGTGGGCTCTGTTATTCCAGCGCTGGTGTCCCACGTTACCTTTTGGGTGACTATAGTATTCCTTTCATCTTGAAATTGAAGGAGGACAACAGCTCCTTCCGACACTTAGCAGCGGAGTCAGTTTCTGCTGATTATTCACAGACCCACCAGTAGGGAGCGCAAGGTGGACTCATCTTCTCTTTTTAAGCAAAGATTCGCATTTCTTGTCCATTGGGTCTTTCAGCAGCCCCAGGTCCTCAAACGGCAGAGAGGATTTTTTGGAAATCCTCGGCACCGGAGCATCGACTTTTGGAGGCTTATCCAAGGAACTAGAATCCTCTTCAGAAAGATCCCATAAAAAAAAAAAAAAACATGCAAGCGGCACTTACCGAAAAGATGGGTTTCTTTATGTTCAATTTGTCATATAACATCAGTACAGGCATGGGGCAAATCAACATACCGCAGGCAGTAACTTATGGCGACTGCCGTTTCGCGCCTCAGCGCTTCCTCAGGCCACCGACTTTACCACTGGGGATTGTACTTGCAGTAAGAACAGTTCCCACAGCGACGATTTCCAGTGGGTACCCAATCTCTCAGCCACATATCGGACTTCAATTCTGTAAAGCGACTAACCAATTTATCTTTTAGAGTATGACATTTCCTAAAAGCCACTAAGGGGAGAGATCCTTTCATTTATTTTAAACTTTCATCTTTCTCCAGTATACCCCAGTTTTCCCTTATCACTCTCCGAATGTGATCTGCCATGGGACTATATATAAAAGAAAAAAACAAAGCGTTTCTGGTTATCTGTCTGTCTCCTAGTTATTATGTTGCCTTCAAGTGCCGCGACCCTATGTACAGACGCGGCCCTCTGAATTCGTTAAACCTGACTGGATGTGAATTACCACCGGACTGTTTGAAAGTCCTCAATCGGGGTCTGAACTTCAGGCTGGTGGAACAGTTCGATCCAGCCATGTTTGAGATTGATTTGTCTAAGGCAGTAAGAAAGCTCAACTTGAACAGGCTATTCAAAGATGTACCAAAAAATAAAAAAGGAAACGAAAAAGGGGAGACGCCAGCTAGTATAGGACTTATGGGTGGGCAATATGCGATATAAACTATATAAATCTGGCCAATGATAGAGATTTTGTTTATATCGCCATATCGCAGTAGAACATGGCATGCGCCACTCTTGGCACGCACCATGTTCTCCTGAGCCGGCACAATGGAGAAGGAGAGAGTCCTTCCCTCCCCACTGTGTGCGGCTGCCGCTGACCACCAATGAGAACAGACTAGGAGGAGGAGGGGAGGGACTGTGGCCACTTCACCACCAATCAGAACAGAGAGGAGGAGGGGAGATACTGAATACAAACGTAGCTACCCGCATATGCCGGCCATATCCCATACCCGTCGTCTCTTACTGCGCGCCATGATCTGACGCAATTAACCCCTCAGGTCCTGAGGGGTTAATTGCAGCGGATCACGGCGGGCAGTAATAGAGGCCAGGTATGGGATATGGCCGGCAGTAATATAGATTTATTCTATCATAAAGTTTTAGAAGGGGTGAAAGCACCGATTTACCCGAAAGGGAAAATAAATATTGAACTAGGAGAAGAGAAAGCCCTTAAATGGTTGCAATCACGAAATGACATCGCAGTAAAACCAGTCGATAAGGGGGGCAATGTGGTCCTATGCAGCAGAAGCGAAGAGACACTGACCCTGGGTTCACACCTGAGCGTTTTACAGCGCGTTCAAACGCGCTGTAAAACGCTTAAGACATGAAAACCAATGCTTCCCTATGGGAAGGGTTCACACCTGGGCGTTTTACAGCGCGTACGAACGCGCTGTAAAACGCCCGACGCTCAAACAAGTACTTGAGCTTCTTTGGGGCGTTTTGACGCGCGTTTGTGGCCATAGGACACTGCAGTCAATGACACAAACGCGCGTCAAACGCGCGTTTACTATTACAAAAAACGCGCATAAAAACGCGCGACTAAAACGCGCGTTTGAGGAACGCTCAGGTGTGAACCCAGGGTTAGGGGATAGTAATGTTTATCAGGTGCTAAAATCAGACCCAACAGTGAAGATTCAGAATCTGGTTAGAAGTTTTTTTCATAAGCAATGTCTTGTCTAGAAACAAAGCAGAGAAATTACTACCCCTTTTCCCACAGAAACAGTCAAGGTATTTTCTAACAAAAGTACATTAGTCACTGACCCATCCCCCTGGGAGACTAATAGTCTTCGGGGTTGGTTCAGTGACTGAACCTTTATCTCGGTACATGGACTGGCTGCTCCGTCCATTGGTTTGTCAGATACGTTCCTATCTTAGAGACACAGGGGACCTTCTGTTGGCACTGGAACCTTTCCAGTGGCAGGAGGGGTTCCAATTGGTCTCTCTAGACGTGGGATACGAGTGTACAGACTCTCTACAAGATGAAGGCATTAATGCAGTTGTGGAAATATTGGGCAACACCAACAAAAGTGAGAAGTTTGTGGATTTCATAAAAGGTGCATTAGATCTAATTAAAAAATGCCTTTAAATTTGGGGATAGATGGTAAAAACAACAATTTGGAACGACGATGGGCACGCCAGTCGCATGTACTTTTGCTAATCTATAAATATATTTTTCAGTTGAAAAACCCTTATGTGTCCTATATACAGTTGTACCTAAGCTATATAGATGATGTTTTCATGATTTGGTTCGGCTCTGAATCCCTGTTCAAGGAGTTTGTAGGATATTTAAACATGGTGTATAAAATAAACATGAGGTTTACCCATAATTTTGGAGGATCTGAGTAGGAATTTCTGTATGTGATGGTGTTAGAGAGGGGGTGAGTTGGTTGCTGAGGCTATTGCAGGCTGACAGCCACCAACTCACTGTTGCACTTCTCCAGATAACATCTGGAGAGTGTGAAAAAAGCAGTCCCTTAGGCTCCATTCACACGTCCGCAACGTGTTTTGCGGATCCACAAAACACGGACAGCGGCAATGTGTGTTCCGCATTTTGCGGACCGCACATTGCCGGCACTATAGAATATGCCTATTCTTGTCCGCAACTGCGGACAAGAATAGGACATGTTCTATTTTTTTCGGGTCCGCAATTCCGTGTCCGGGCAGCACATCGCGCTGCCCCGTAGGAATGAATGGGTCCGCAATTCCGTTCCGCAAATTGGGTGAATGGAGCCATATGGAGAGCTTGTTAGATTGAGAAGACTAAATGAAATAGAAAAGAGCTTTAGGCCCCTTGCACACGAGCAGGTCCGGATGCTTTGCGTCTGCGATCAGGGAAAATAACGCGAGTGTGTACGCAATTTCAGTCAGTTTTGCCCTGTTTTTTTTCTGCATGAGTGCAATGCGTTTTGCACGTGCGTGAGAAAAAAATGATTGTGGTACCCAGACCCGAACCCGGACTTCTTCACTGAGGTTCGGGTTTGGGTTAGGTATTCTGTAGATTTTATTATTTTCCCTTATAACATGGTTATAGGGGAAAATAATAGCATTCTTAATACAGAATGCATAGTACAATGTGGCATGAGGGGTTAAAAAAATAAAAACTCACCTCATATGCTTGTTCGCGCAGCCAGGAGCGTCTTCTTTCTTCTTCTTTCAGGACCTGCAAAAGGACCTTTGATGACGTAATCACGCTCACCACGTGGTGACGTCAGTGCAGGTCCTGCTGAATGAAGATAGAATCTTATGTCATCAAAAGGTCCTTTTGCAGGTCCTGAAAGAAGAAGAAAGAAGACTATGCCGGCTGCGCGAACAAGCGGATGAGGCGAGTTAATTTTCTTTTATTTTTTAACCCCTCATGCCACATTTTACTAAGCATTCTGTATTAAGAATGCTATTATTTTCTTTTATAACCATGTTATAAGGGAATACAGTAAATTGACTTATCAATTTACTTACATCATCTCCTAGCAACCATGCGTGAAAATTGCACCGCATCCGCACTTGCTTGCGGATGCTTGCGATTTTCACGCATTCCCATTCACTTCTATGGGGCCTGCCTTGCGTGAAAAACGCTCAATATAGAACATGCTGCTATTTTCACACAACGCACAAGTGATGCATGAAATTTACCACTCATGTGAACAGCCCCATTGAAGTGAATGGGTCCGGATTCCGTGTGGGTGCAATGCGTTCACCTCACGCATCGCACCCGCACGGAATTGTCACCCGTGTGAAAGGGGCCTTAGGGAACAGTCCTTAGATCTAGAAAACCGCCTATTGGCTAGGGGTTATCCCATGGGCCTGTTAAATGATGCGTTACAGAGGGCCACGTCTGTACATCCGGTCGCGGCACTTGAAGGCAACATAACTAGGAGACAGACAGATAACCAGAAACGCTTTGTTTTTTCTTTTAAACACAGTCCCATGGAAGATCAAATTCGGAGAGTGATCAGGGAAAACTGGGGTATAGCGGAGAAAGATGAAAGTTTAAAAGAAATGAAAGGATCTATCCCCTTAGTGGCTTTTAGGAAATGTCATACTGGTTAGGAGTCGCTTTACAGAATTTAAGTCCGATATGTGGCTGAGAGATTGGGTACCCACTGGAAATGTCGCTGTGGGAACTGTTCTTACTGCAAGTACAATCCCCAGTGGGACCTGTTGGTCTTTGGGGGTATAGAATATAGAGTAAATACATTGATTACATGCAAGAGCAAATATGTTGTTTATCTTGTTTCATGTGGTAGATTTTATGTAGCAAGACTATTAGGAATATGAATGAACTGCTGAATTCCATCAATACAGGGAAAGGGTGTCCACGATGACCGGAACATAACGGTGACAGCAAGGTTTTCAGGAATTGAGTTGGTATGTAATCCACCACAAGGGGGCGATAGACATGAGGAGCTCTTGAGGAGAGAGGCGAGATGGGTACTGAGATCCGGAGCTATGGCCCCGCTAGGTTTGAATGATAGAAATGATTTAGGAGTATTCTTGTAGATAGCACATCGCTTTGGATTGTGATCTCTCTTTTGATTTTAGGTTATGTTGTTTTGTATATTTTTATGTATGGCACCGAACCTCTGGTGACGTCACTAGTATGTGCCTCGCAGAGGTTCGGCGCATAAAGAAGACGCTTGTGCGTCAGAACGTCGGTGGCCTGAGGAAGCGCTGAGGCGCGAAATGGCAGTGACACCTGCGGTATGTTGATTTGCCCCATGCCTGTACTGATGTTATATGACAAGTTGGAAATAAAGAAACCCATCTTTTCGGTGAGTGCCGCTTGCGTGTTTTTCTTTTAGGGGACATTGGTATGAAGACTTAAAAGCAGAGCACCGCCAACAGTGGGGTAAAAGACCTGGCTCAAGAGCAGGGAAACCTCGAGAAAGGAATTTAGGCAGTGCCACCCCGTCTGTTCGGCCTCTTCAGAAAAGGGATACTTCCTCCACGTTTTAGATGCGGACTCTGCCTCTTTTCAGGATCCTTCCACTCCTTTTGAATAAGGGTCTTAATATCACTATGTACAGGAAAAAAAAACTTCTTTTCCCGTCTGCCAGTCCCAGAAACATTTGGTCCTGGACTGAAAGGGGCTCTTTGGCTTCTTCCAAATGAGATCAAATCTTTAGAAGAGGTTCAGAATCTTCGATAGAACCAAGAGGACGCCCCGAGGTATTCTCAGAGACACTGGAGTCCGTGTCTGAAGAAATCTCCCCCTCACCTACACCAGAAGCCTGATCTTCCAGTACCACGGCTCTAGAAGTGGAGGCTTCAGGGGAGACGGCAGAAAGCTAAGCGTCAACAGCTGCACCAACTTCCTCCGCAATTAAGGTTCTTAGGTTTTCCACTAGAGAAGGGGTTTCTTCAGAGACCACTTTACTAATGCATTTAGGACATAGTGATGTTTTAGAACAGGCATCCTCAAACTGCGGCCCTCCAGCTGTTGTAAAACTACAACTCCCACAATGCCCTGCTGTAGGCTGGTAGCTGTAAGCTGTTCGGGCATGCTGGGAGTTGTAGTTTTGCAACAGCTGGAGGGCCGCAGTTTGAGGATGCCTGTTTTAGAAGAAGCCGATAGAGCTTTTTTACATATAGAACATCTCTTCTGAGACAGCTCCCCCTTTACTCTCTCCCTGCCCTATTAAATGGACACAGAGGAGGGGGGAAGCCCCATAAGTAAGATTTTAGCCTTATGCACAGGACCATATGTATTTAGCAGTCTGCAAAAAAAATAAAAATACGGATGACGTCCGTGTGCATTCTGTATTTTGCGGAACGGAACAGCTGGCCCCTGATAGAACAGTACTATCATTGTCCATAATGCGGACAATAATAGGACATGTTCTATTTTTGGGGGGAACGGAAATATGGACATACGGAAACGGAATGCACACGGAGCAACTTGCGTTTTTTTTGCGGACCCTTTGAAATGAATGGTTCCGTATACTGTCCATAAAAAAAGTTTGTGTGCATGAGGCCTAAGGAGCTTAAAGGGGTTATCCCAAGACTAATGTAAAAAATGAAAATCTGCCATCAGTACATGACAATCTCTTTCTAACAAAGCAAGAACCAGCCCTGTACCTCACATGGATCCAGAGATCTCCCCATTCATTGCTCCGCTAGATTTATATCAAGCTGACAGCTCAAGGGGAGGGTCTGTTCTGCTGCAGCTCATGGGGCGTGCCCATCCCCTCCCTATCACAGCTCAGGGGGCGTGTCCATGCTCTACCTATCACAGCTCAGGGGGCAGATGAACGATGAATCTGAGCATGTGCGGCCACCTCAGTGAGCAGGACAAAGAAATAAGAAAAAAAAAAAAAAAAAAAAAAAAACAGCAGGTGGCGCTATACAGATACATTTTTTTTAATAACTCACTGGCTAGGCTAAATTTTTAATTACATGCAATTGCAAAAGTATTCAGATCCAGGTGCTGGTTTGAAAACTGTAGAACATTTTTCGTGGGACAACCCCTTTAAACAGAGAACAGTCACCCAGGAAGAGGGGGAGCCAAGACCCACAGTGCACTAAAGGGAGCAAAGGGCAGAAAAAAAGCCATCATAACAATCCTAAGGGAGGAGGCTTACAGGGCTGGAGGTGTCAGTGGTTTTGCGGGAGGGCTCACTTTCAGCCTGCAACGACATGCTGCCAGATAAGAACGCATGCAGCACCAAACATGGTGAAACCCAACACTCTCCTCCGGCGTTCTCCCTTCTTGAATTGTAGTTCCTGGAGCGGCGTGATGACGTCCAGTGCAGCGCGACACCCGCGTCAGCGTCATGACGTCATCCAGCCGCACCGGAGACTGCAGGAGCGCTCTCTGGCCCTTGGGAACGCCCTCGACCACTGCACCATACGGTTCCTGCCTGGGAACACGGAAATGAAGCCCGGGTAGCTAGCGCACGCTCGACTTACACCAAGAGGTGGGAGCAGCGATTCCGCCTTGCTCTGCGATCCCCCCTCCTGCAGCGGCCCTCCGGACTAAGCCGGGAGAACAAACCTAAAGGCCCCGCGCTGATCCACCTCCGGCCTTGAAAGGGACAGGAAACACCTGGAGAAGGCAAGAGGGAGGGGACTTTTATCTGCTGATCTCACAGTTGTCTCCTGTCCCTGAGAAGGCGGGTACCTCCAGGTGGTGCCGCGGGGAAAAATGATTTTTAGCTCAAATTAAGTAAAATACAATAAATAAAAAATGCCTTCAAAGGTGTCCATAGCCTTTAGAATCTGCAGCATGTCACCAGTCAGTGCTAGGGATGCGTCTTATTGACAAAGGGCCTGGCAATGCAGGGCTGTCAGCTTATTCATTTGTTTCCAGGAGGAGTAAGAGAGTATTGGCTCAATGCAGGATTCTACATAAAAACAAATGTTACTCCACGAGAAGTTCACGACTTGACTAAGACCGACATGTCAGGAGAAGGTCCGGTCACATATGCATCTACAAATCCAGCCGGCTGTTCCTTTAAATGGATCCGGCCTAGCCAGATAGCGCCACACATGGCCGGATCCCCAATGGCTATAATGGGATTCTGGCTGCTTTCGGGTGAAACGCTGGCTTTCGAATGGGTGCACACCATTTTTGTCCGTCTGAAACCAGAAACCGGCCAATGAGGATCCGGCCGTGCGCGCCATTATCAAACTAGGGCGCATCCGGTCAGGTCCGGCAGGCTGTTTATAGAATTAGGTAGGGTAAAAGCATGTAACAGGAGCGCCGGTACTCACGGACTGAGATCCACCGTTCACAGCGGAGGTCCGGCCTTCCCGCTCATCGTCCACTCGCGCTTTCTTCCCGGGCATGCCCTGGGGGTGACTCGACTCCTTTCTTTTCACCATTGCTCATTTAGCAATAAAAACAGCTATTAAAATATCTGCAAATGATAAGAGCACAAGGGTTTACTGCTAACGGCTTCCTCCTGGGTACAGGCCAGCTCGCGCCATACGCACTTTTCTCAAACGCTGCATCAGATCCAAAATGAAAGGAAGCCTTGATGTAACTCCTACCTGCCGACCGGTTCTGAACACTGATGAATAAAGCAAGCGGCGAGCGCTATGCAAGAAGGAAGTGTGAATCCTGCCACGTGTCTCAGCGGCGCCCCCTTCCCCCAGCAGCAGGTCCTACCCACAACCTCCCTGTACTAGTAGATCTTCATCCCTCACTAGTAGTAGCAGCAGAACCCAGGTTCCTCATCCTCCCCATAATAGCCCCAGTACCAGTAGATTGTCTTCCCTCCCTAGCAGTACAAGCAGGGATCCTTCCCCAGTAGTAGCGGCAGCAAGTCCTCCCTATAACCCTCATATTAGCATCTCTCCTAGTAGTAAAAGCATAGACCACCACCCATTGCCCAAGTAGTAAAAGCCTAAGATCCTCCCATAATCCCCTTGTACTATAAGATTTTCTTCCCTCCCTAGCAGTACAAGCAGGGATCCTTCCCCGGTAGTAGTGACTGAAAGTAGTCCATATAATTCCCTGTACTAGAAGCTCTTCATCTCTCCCTAGTAGTACAAGCAGGGATCCCACACTTACCCAGAAGTAGCGGCAGCAGGACCCCCTATAACTCCCCGTGCTAGTAAATCCTCATCCCTCCCTAGTAGTACAAGCAGGGATCCCCCACTTTCCCAGAAGTAGCGGCAGCAGGACCCCCCTATAACTCCCCGTGCTAGTAAATCCTCATCCCTCCCTAGTAGTACAAGCAGGGATCCCCCACTTACCCAGCAGTAGGGGGACCTCCCTATAACCCCCTGTATAAGTAGATCCCCCACTTCCCCAGTAGTAGCAGCAGGTCTTCCCCATAATCCCCCTGTACTAATACTAGTGGCAGCACCCCCCTTCCCCTAATAGCATTGATAGTGGGGTCTCTCGAACTCCCGATTTCTCACTGTACTTGTGACAGCGGGGTCTCTCCTCCCCTTTCTCTCCAGTAGAGAGCAGCAGCAGGGTCCCCATTAAACAGGGTCTCCGACTCCCCCCCGCCAGACAGCGTACACTCCGCTCCCACACAGCGCCCTCTGCTGGCAGCTACACCTCATTCCATAGGCTCTTTTCACACTGGGCTATGCAGTCTGCTGTGCGGGATCCATCACCCATAGGTGGGTGATGTACATTTCTACTGGATGGGACCCCTGATGGCGGCACAGCAGAGGCCACAATGACAGTATTCAGGCCCCTGTGGGTCAGTTTAATGTCTGCAGCGGCTGCTTTTGCGGCGCATATAGTAAATGATGGCTGCTGCAGGCGCTCCCTGTGACTACATGGTGTCATCGGTGACAGCGCCACCCAGCTGCCAAATGCAGGAAGTGCAGGAAGGAAGACCCAGTCTCCAGGGCGGTATTCTTCTTGTAGCCCTGGCAGTAGTACGTCAGATAGCACGAAACCAGCGCCCACCAAGCTGCTGCAAAACTACAACTCCCAGCATCACCTGACCTCTAACAAGGCTCCGAATCTGCTGCAGTAAAGGAAACCGACATCTCAGGGCCCAGAACCTCTGCGAACATTATATGGCAGGACTGGGCTTAGAGGGGCGGTTCAATGTACTGCAAGGACAAGCTTCTTAAAGGGATTGGCGACTTTCTTCAAACTTAACCCAACAAACTCCAAGACCCCTCAGGTCTCACCGGAGCACCCTGTTGTCCAGCGTCACCCCTGCCCGGGATGCTCAGGAGCTACAGCCCATACAGTTCATTTTTTTTTCCCCTTTTTTCTTTTTAAAGGGGTTTTCTATTAGTATTAATTATATATATATATATATATATATATATATATATATATATATATATATAGAGCACACAATGGGTTAAAAAATAAATAGATAAAATCCCCTGATCTGCTGCTCTCCTTATTGAAGAGGGTGACCAGTGACCCCTCAGCAGGCATCGCATTGGGGGGCGGGGTCAGAATGACAGCGGTGGGCGATGGGGCGGGGAAATAGTATATTTTAAAACTATTTTGGGGCACAGATAAAAATCTAATAAGGAGGTTTGTTCTTTATAACATTGAAAGTTCCGCAGTTTTCTTATATTATTTGTTTCCATTTTCAACAGCTCTGCTTGCCTGTCAGTGAATTGAAACCTTATTTGGACCCAAAGCTTGCACAAGTCACTGTGTAACTGTGGCCGGACCCTGATGTTCACTCTGTGGACGTCAACAATGAAGGTTTCCATTCACTGACAGCAAGCAGAGAGGTTGATAAAGTGCGGAGAGAGGCGGTCGCGCGTTTCTTGATCGGTTTCCATTCAGGTCTGTGGGGCCGGTAACGCTCGGTCTGGGGTCCCGCAGATGACGGAAACCCGCCTTTCCCGTTATAACATAAGCCGGGGCTGCCTCCGACATAACGAGCACCAGCCCGGGGCACCGCTCACCTCCACTTCCGGCTCCAGGGCGCCGCCGTCTGTCACCGTTACACGCGACCGCCGCGGCTCCGCAGCACAAGTCCAAACTTGCCACAGACCGCGGGAGACCAAGCCCCGCCCACCCTCAGCTGCCAATCAGCCGGAAGCACGTCATCAGCGCCGCCAGACAGTGTCCAGTCACTAGAGGATGAACCCTGCGGTCTCTACATGTCCCCAGAACCGGGAGACATGTTTCTGGAGTCCTAGTGCTTCATCTGGAGGAACTGAGCCCGTACACTCTAGGCACTCCGTCTCCAGCTGTGGTGAAACTACATCTCCCAGCATGCACACTTGCTTGGATATTCTCGGTATTCCCATAGAACTGAACTGAGCATGCTGGGAGTTGTAGTTTCACCCACAGCTGGAGTGCCGAAGGTTGCTGACACCGGTTCCTTTGCCCCCAATAATACATTATATTTTTTTATAGTGCAAAAAATCTGGACATATAGGCATTCTCTTCATCATTACAACCCATGAAATAAATGTAAAATATAATTTAGTATGTTTGAAAAATGTTCATTTAATAAAACATGAAAAAAATTGTTTAAACAAAATACTAAATATGAGCGGAGGGGGTTGTAGATTAGATATATGATGGATAGATAGATGGAGTCATGCATGCTGATCACTGCAGTCCTGCTTGTACATACACACCTCATATCTCAGCAGGAGTGCGAACCATAGGAATCTAATAGAGCAGTTTCACGTTACGTCATTCCTGTCATGTGACGTCTGCCGGAAGTCGAGCTGCTTTGTGATAGGAGCTTTGCAATTCAAGTTAGTAGGCGGGAAATGGTGTGTGCACGGTGATGACAATGCCGGGGACGGGCGGAGGACAGCTGTAGGGCTCACACTGTGTCATTACTAGGTGAGATCATGGCATTGCTGAGGAGTGGGGGCCACTAAGCGCTGATGTTATGCTTTAGGGGCTCATTTGCATATTAATTACAGAAGAAGGAGCATTTATATAAGATCTACATCCTATCCTTTAGTCACTCTATGAAGACCCTGAGTGAAGCTCCTCCCTTGGGGAAATTATTAAAATGATTACGTTTTTTTTTAAGCAGAGGAGTCATCTGATAACCCTAAGGGTGTCCAGAGCCCAGGGGTCCACTCTTCAGTCTATTGGGGGGCTCCACGAGACTTTTAGTTTTTGGATAATCCCAGAGACCCCAATACTCCTTCCCCCTCCCCTCTGTTGCAAGTATTCCAATATGGCAGATTGCTTGCATCCTTTCCCCACATTTAAAAATGTTAAAGGGGTTGTCTTATGTAGATAACTGCTTTCATAGTGATGTTATAGGGGGGGATTCCTGCGTGGGGCCTTTAAGAGCAAGAATGGAGAGAAAGCTTTCCCTGTGAAAATCGACTGTAATATAAAAGGGGATGTTGTTGATGCTCTAACCCCTTTAAGGCCCCTTTCAGACAAGCGGGTGTCACGCTGCGTACTTATAGCGCAGCACCCGTCCTGACCTTCCAGCACTGCCAGGGTCACATGACACTATATTGATTTATGATGCTATGTAAACCTTACAGTTCTGGAATGTATTGGATAACACTGACAGCCAGTACATTCCAGACCTCTAAGGGTTACATAGCATCATAAATCAATATAATGATATGTGACCCCGGCAGTGCTGGAAGGTCAGGACAGGTGCTGCGAGTCCGCAGTGTGACACCCGCTCGTCTGAAAGGGGCCTTAAAGGGGTTCTACCAGATTTCCCCATTGATGAGCTATCTGTAGGATCCGTATCAGATGGGCAGGGATCCTGCACCTCCCACCGATCAGCTGTTTGGAAGTAGCTCGTGCACAAGGCAGCCATGTCCATTATCTAGTATACAGAGCTGGTGATTGCAGTGCCGCTCCCATTCTCCAGTTTTATGTCCCAGTTTTTAGACATTTTCCCAATAGAAAGAAAATCTGCATTGCATCCCCCTCCTTCCCTTCCTGTATAGTTTCTACATCTAGACAGATGTTTGGCAGATTGACAGTACGGTATGTTCACACACGGAGGATGCACTTTGGATTTGCCATCCCGGATTTTCGTGCTACAGATCTACAGCCTTGTGCAATGGTCCGCTTCCTGGGACCCTAAAGATGACCCGAGTACCCAGGTGTAGGAATAGGCGAGTGGTATAGGGTGGCCCAAAATGTCCCTTAATGTTTTGTGTCACGGTGCTCCTACCTGGATATGACTGAACCCTAGGCGTTGGCTCCGAAGTAGCAAATAGGGGGGTATAGTTGAGGAGTTTGTAGAATTGAGTCCAGACCTTGTGATGAAGTTGAATAGCAGCTTTGCTTTGGAAAACGTTCATCAGAAACTATCTTCAAACTTTGTCTTGGTCCCAGCAGGCTTTAGCATTAAAACTCTGGCAGGCAAACTCAACTCTGCTACATCTGTTGCTCTCTGGCTCTGCTGTGCTGACAGGATAACTGTCTCTTAAGTTATACCAGGGAACTTTCTTCCTGGCTTCTGAGGCTCTAAGCTTTGGCCTCCATGTCCAGCTGAGCTGAAGGTGCTCTAGCTGGCTTGGACATGGGCACGTCCCGCAGTAACGTGCCCAGCACTTGCTTCCTTCCCCTAGCAGGGGGTAAGCTAGACTGCAACTTAACTGGTCCCCACCCTTCCTGCAGGAAGTGGAACTCGCCCACTCCTCCACAGAGGGGGTTAGAATGGAATGGAAAGCTCTATTCTATGTGCCTGTAGCTCTGCCATGTTTGCTGCCACCTGCTGGTGAACCAGGCACATTACACGTGAACATAACCAGTTGCATAGAAATAGATATGCACATTATACAGGACCTGGAAATAAATGCATAGATGAGGTGATATGCGCATACACAGATAGAAGCAGGGCGTAGGAGTGGTAATGCCACGCTGGGGCGTTACACTTGTACCGTCCCAGCAAAGTGGACAGGATTTTAAGAAATCTCATCCACTAAACTGACCTGCAGTAGAGATGTGAAATCTGCAGCATGTCAATTTAGGCCTCGATTACATTTCCCTGTTGGTGTCACATCAGTGGAAAAAAACGTACGTGTCTCATCCTTGAAGATGTCCGTGAAGGATCCGTGTGTCCGTTTTTTACCCTCCATGTGTCATCCATAATTCACTGACGTTGCACAGCTGAAAATTAATTTCCAAAGAATCTCCTATACTCTATATTGAAAAACGGACGCAACACGGATGTGTGTCAGTGATTTTCACGGACCCCTAGACTTCAATAGGCGTGCTTGGTCACGGGTCAGTAGTGGATGTCCCGGTGAACAGACACATTTAAATCAATCGGGTAAGTGTTCTGTCCACAGAAGATGGCACACGTCCGTGAAAAACAGAAATGTGAACGAGGCCTTATACTGCGGATTTCTCAAGCCTCATTCACAGGTCAGTGATTCACGGACGTGTGCTTTATGTGTTCTCCACGGACAGCACATGTATGTACCCATTCGTTTTAATGTGTGTATTCACACATCCGTGTTTTAGCACGGATGCATGCTTTGTTTTGTCCGTTAGCACAGATGCGTGCTCTATTATGGTCTATGGGTCCGTGAAAACAACGGATGCAACATGGATGTTATCCGTCTTTCATCCGTATTTCACCGGTGATTAGGAAGAGATGCTTTTAAAGTTAATTTTCAGCTGCACAGTGTCCGTGAAACACGGATGACGCATGGACAGCAAAAAAAAAAGTACACACCGACCACACACAGATCCTTCATGGAGCCATCACTGACCACCTTTTCACGGATTTGGACACTGACGGGTGAGAGGTGCAATCCACAGCTGTTTCAATGGCACAGTCCTCTTGTAATGCATGCGTTTTTTTGGTCACTGTTTTACCGGAAGGTCCCTCCACACGTGACTGAACATACTGTGGATTTTGCCGTAGATCTGCCCAAGTCTCTGTTCTCACATGGCACAGTATCCACCTCCTATTGTTTTCAATGGGAGGCTGCACGGCCTTTCATTGCAGTGACTGCGCCATTAAGGCTAGGGCTACACGGCGACAAAAAAGGTACAACTACATTGCAACATGTATTGTAAAGATAGTCTGTGGTGTCGCGCTGTGTCATACTGTGACACGACAGTCGCGCAAAAATTCAATTTGAATGTTTTTTTTGCGACTTCACAGCGCAGCGCAACACCTTAGACTATCATTACAATACATGTTGCGGTGTAGCCATAGCCTAAAGGACACTTCCGGTGAATGAGGCCCAAGGATGGAGATCCACAGCACGGTGCCGATTTTCTGCAGTAGAAATACTCTCGGTATCCACTAGATTGTAGGGTAATGTGGGCCTCTTTGGACAGGTGCACCTCAAATAGGTTTTCTGGGATTTTTAACTGATGACCTACCCTCAGGATAAGTCATCAGTATCTGATCGTGGGGGGGGTCCGACATCCGGCCCCTCCGCCGATCAGCTGTTTGAGAAGACGCCTTTTCCGACCTAGCCCATGTGACGTCACATTCATCGGTCACATGCCCTAGGCGCAGCTCAAGTGAATGGGGCTGAGATGCGAAACCAAGCACAACCTCTATACAATGTACTGCGCTGAGAGAAGGTCGTGGCGCTACTGCGAGCACCGGTGCTTTCACAAACAGCTGATTAGCGGGGATCCCGGGTGTCGGATGCTCACCGATCCAGAGGATAGGTCATCAGTATAAAAATCCCGGAAGACCCCCCCCCCCCCCCCCCCCCTAAATGGTTAAAAAGTCTGACCACAATAGAACCATTTTTCAGTGTGAGCGGGGTTCCGCTCCGTAATGTCGCTCTTCTGGGTTCGCAGTCTGATACTCGGTGCTCTTCATGTTTAGGGGACCAGGTGTGGATGTAGCGAAGCACCATGGGGGTCCACGAGCTGTGGCCAATCCTGGAGCCAGTGAAGAAGCACGTCCCATTACAGAGTCTCGCTGGGAAGACCCTCGCTGTGGATTTGAGCATTTGGGTTTGTGAAGCGCAATCTGTGAAGCAAATGGTCGCGTTGTAGCCAAACCTCATCTCAGGTGAGTGTCCTTACAGGAGAAAGATCCAGAAGCCTTAAAGGGGTTGTCCCAAGAGGACAACTTATCCCCTATCCACAGTCCCCGCGGTCGGACCACCACCAATCACGGGGACAGGGGGCCGTGCTCCCCATTTGAATTGAGCAGTGGTAACGTAGTGGGACCTGCACCTATACTTAGAACGGAGCCCGCAAAGTGCCAGAGGGCGCACGGCCGCCCTCCATTAAATTTTAATGGGACTGCAGAAAATAGCCGAGTGCTGTCTCTCTCTGGTGTCCGATAGAAGTGAACGGAGCAGTGGCCGCGCTTGTGCAGTGCGCTTCCCATTTATTTCCATGGGACTTCCGAAAACAGCCAAGCGCCGGCCCGAGTGTCCGCCTCTGGGACTCGCACCTCTCAGACATTAGGTGCATATCCTAGAGAAATGCCCCCTCCCCCAGTGTCCAAGATGGGAATACCCCTTTAAAGCTACAGAGTCACTGGTCGCAGCCTGGCTCGCAGGGGCATCACAGTATAGCGGTGATCCCATAGAAATTAATTAGACTCGCTGAACACTGCTGGATTTTTTTTTGCCACTAGCGTGTCAGGGTCACCGCAAACATGCGAGACGCGTTGCGAGCCCATTCATTTCTATGGGATCAGTGCTAAACTACTATCCTGACTGCAGCCAGTGTAGCCATATCCTTATCTTCTTGCAGTTAACAATGAAAGTTCCCATTGATTGACAGCAAGCAGAGATCTTGAAAGCAAAGAGGAAAATATACTAAAAGTATGTGTGAAATTTTCATTAGGTCTCATGTACACGACCGTATTGTTCATCCATGTGCCATCTGCATTTTTTGTGGATTAATTTCTGTAGGGCCGTGCGCGCCTCCATATTTTTTTTGCGGTTCCTTTTACGTGTCCTATTCTGATCCGCACTGCAGAGAATAGCCATTTTTATGGATGGAAGTGAGGGAAACGTGGAGTGCACATGGACGGTATCTGTATTTTGTGGATCCGTTGTTTGCCACTTAGGGTCCATTCACACGTCCGTAGTGTATTGCGGATCCGCAAATTGCGAATCCGCAATACACCCGGCCGGCACCCCTATAGAACTACCTATTCTTATCCGCAATTGCGGACAAGAATAGGACATCTTCTTCTATTTTTTTCGGAAGCCGCGGACCGGGAAGGTCGGGGCCGCGCTCCGGAAATGCGGATGCGGAGAGCACATAGTCTGCTCTCCGCATCCATTCCGTCCCCATAGAGAATGAATGGGTCCGCACAATTGCGGAACGGATGCGGACCACACTTGCGGACGTGTGCAATGAATACGTTTGGATCTGCCCGTAAAGTCTGATGGGGAAGGGGCGTCTGACCTCTGTAATCTCAGACTTGCCACATGTTCAGCCATTATACTCCATAATTGATTGGCGGTGGGGGGTCCCATTGGTCAGACCCCCTCCTCCTGGCCATTAGTGGCTTGTCATAGCAATGTGCTACCAATATCTGCAGATTGGAGATTTATCGAAATGGGTGTAAAGGAAAAATGGCTTAGTTGCCCATAGCAACCAATCAGAATCCACCATTCATTTTCCAAAGGAGCTCTGGAAAATGGAAGGTGGAATCTGATCGGTTGCTATGGGCAACTAAGCCATTTTTCCTTTACACCCATTTTGATAAATCTACCCCAACTCGGACATTTATGGCATATCTTGGTGAGGGGGCATCTTGGTAGTGGTGTGCTATATCACTTCCATAACTCCTGACCAGCTCTCTGTTTGTTTACTACGTAAATGGAGGGTCGGGGGACCTCTATTCCCACCTCTAAGACCCTCAGCCATTAAATCTAATATGCCATAAAGGTCTAAGATGGGAGTGCTTCTTTATTCATCTCTATAAATCTCCAGTTTTTTCCATTTTCTGTGCCGTCTATTGTTCCCTGTAAGCAGGGGAGCGCTTGGCGGTAAGGCTCTTCGGTTTTCTCTAATTGTTACCCATGTCGCATTGTGGTTTTCCCAGGAACCTTTTCTTCCGCGTCTCCTCATTGAATTCAATGGGTGTGAAGTTGGTGTTTGTCACTGAGGGCGAAGCTCCGAAGGTTAAAGCTGACACCATGAACAAGAGGAATAAGATGAGGTACGGCGCCTCGAAGAAAAGCGCCCCTGCAAGACCTGGACGCTCCTACTTCAAGTCAGTTCTGAAAGAGGTGAGTGCCCATCAGCCATTAGATGTGCTCATGAAAGTCAAGGATTCCTCTAGACCAGTGATCTCCATCATGCGGCCTTCTAGATGTTGGCTGCCCCGACCATGCTGGGAGTTGTAGTTTTGCAGCATCTGAGGGTCACCGGTCGGAGATCACTGCTCTAGATTCTGTATTTTTATATATATATTTTTTTCCTTTCTCGTAACTACTTTTAACATCATTCCTACCACTTCACCACCCTAGACCACCGTGGATGTAGCCATTAAAAGGACTGTGAGGCATACACAACAGCACACAGGGTGGTCAGGTTGTCCAGGCAGCTGTCCAACACTCAACAGATTTCGTGCCGGGTCCCATTCTAATTAACGAGACCTATGCATGATACTCCCTGGCATCCCGACCAGCTTGATAACCACATTGATGCCCCAGACCACCACAGGTTATACCACTGCCTTATACCAGCAGCATTATCTATGAATGGCTCTTTATAAGGGGCACTCTGCTGACACTATTGTCTGCTGGCACTGCTGCTGGTGTATAGGTGGCAATACTATATACAGGGAGAGCTGTGAGGGCTATGGCGGCATTATTTACCAGAGTATTCCGATGACGTTGTTATTGGGGGGGGACTATGGCTATTGTTAAAGGGGTTGTCCAGGATTAGAAAAACATGGTTGCTTTCTTCCAAAAACGGCACCACCCCTGTCCACAGGTTGTTTGCAGTATTGCAGCTCTTCCCCATTGAATTCATTGGAGCGGAGCTGCAAAACCAGACACAACCCATGGACAGGGGTGGTGCTGTTTTTGGAAGAAAGCAGCCATGTTTTCTAATTTTGGACAACCCCTTTCATGTGAACAATAGGACATGTATAAAGTCAGTAAAGATAAAATGCCCAGCGGTGCTGGCTCCACTCTAATACAATTACTTCATATGGACGCCTACTGCTCATTAATGTCCACGGCATGGAAAATCCTATGCAATGTCTTTCTATAGTGCAGAAAAACGCGATCCCCCTCACACAGCCTGGCCAATACTGTCCCGTCATACGAGGCGGGGTATGTCTTTAGCTGCACCGACAGATGGCGCCGCAGCATCGCGTGAGACTGTAAGGAGTCTGCTTATATTAAAGGCTTTATTAAACTCCCATTTAAAAAGTGCTTATCTTGTAAAAACGATGTGAGGGGGATTGCGTTTTTCTGCACAGCGGCACAACTCTGTGGAGGGCCGAAGCCGCCCATACCTCCTCCGCAGTGAGCGCCGAACTTTTGGATCTGACAGGCAGAACTGTTCTACGTAGGGACATTACATAGGTTTTGGTGTGACTTCTATGTGTACAGACTTTTATATACAGTTTTGCATGCCGTGGGCGTTTATTGTACAATATTGCATTAGTTATGGCTACTGTATGGCAGCATTGTACTTGTACACTATATGGCAACATTATTTCTAGCGCGGGCACTGATTAGGCCTATGTGCCTCATATGTAGAACCATGAACCTACCCCTCGACACACATCCTGTGGGAAAAATGGTGATCTTCTCTCCCTGGCCTCTGTCTTTAAGGGGCTGTTCACATCATGTTTTTGTCCGACTTTGGGGGGGAAAAAAAGGATGCAAAAGTGCAGTACGCTTACGCTTTCCATCCTGCAGAATCCATTTTTTTTTTTTTTTTTTTTTTTTTTTTTAATCTATATATAATGGAACTCTACGGGGACAGATGCCATGTTATGATATCAGTTTACTGTATGAGTTAAACACGGGGCAAAAACGTGAGGTGAACACAGCCTTAGGGCTCATGCACGCGGCCGTTCCGTGCATTGGGGACCACAATTTGCAGTCCCCATTGCACGGGCAACATCCATGCGGCGGCCAAGACAGATCGAGACCCATTCCACCTGAATGGGTCCGTGATCCATCCACACCGTAAAAAAATAGAACCTCTTCTATTTTTTTTTTTGCTGTGCGGAGGCACGGACAAACACCACGGATGCACTCCGTAGTGCTTCCGTGGGGTTCCAATTTGTGCTTCCGCACCGCATCTCCCAGATTGCGGACCCATTCAGCCGAATGGGTCCGCATTCGTGATGCGGGACGCACATGGTTGGTGCCCGTGTATTGCATACCCGCCGTATCTGGGCCGCAATACAGCCATAGCTGGGCAACGGCTGTGTGCATTAGCCCTTACACAGATACCCCAGGACATTGGACGCCCATTTCTCCTGGCACCATAGACATGGAATAACACATGAACTGATGGAAGTGTTTAATCTTCTGTCCGGCTTCCCTTTCCTCAGTGCCTCCGCATGCTGGATTGCTTGGGGGTGCCATGGGTCCAGGCGGCTGGAGAAGCAGAGGCAATGTGTGCGTACCTTGATGCGAATGGCTACGTGGATGGATGCATCACCAACGATGGGGACGTCTTTCTCTATGGCGCTCAGACTGTATACAGGAATTTCACCATGAATGTGAAGGTAGGAGCGCAGTCTGTCCCTCTACAAGACGTACAACCTAGAAACCCGCACGGATCCGTATTCTTGCTCCATCTTAATGCTTATGATCCAGAGCTGGCAGCTGCCCAGAGTCTTTCTCCATAGACTATAATGGAATGCTGCCCCTAGTGGACAAAATGCTGTAGTTGCTAGAAGTAAAATACAATTTCTATCTGTTCCTGGGAAAGCTGGGTAGTGACTAATGTGGCTTGTTGCTCACACATCAGTTCTGACCCAGCTTTCCAGACTCCTGAATGGCAGTATTGCCCGGTTGTGCAGTAATACGTCCTCATTACCTGACCAATAGGCTTGTCTCATTTTTTTTTCCGACAAATTTACAGTGATTGCACCTAGATCTTGTCGTAAAATGGCGCATTGCATTGCATCCTCTTTGCCTCCCTCTTTATGAAAGAAATGCTCCAAAAAAAAGAAAAAAACGGAATTCTTATTACCTTTTTCGGTTTTCCAGCTCATATGTGAGGGTGGCTTAGCGGGAAAGGGAGTGAAAAAATGGCCCTTATTAGATGGGTAATAATAATTGTATTTGATATAACTCATTACTAAACGAATGAAGAAAAGAAATCGATTACCGTTGAGGTTCCCCATTCTTCCAGTAGGTGGCAGTGCTGTGTAGTCAGTGAGGACAGCGGATATTCCCAGTACTGGATATCTGACACCTGCTCAGCGCACCCTTACTGAGGTCTTTGGCCCTTTGCACAGAAAGTTGTCAGTTTTCCAGTAATAGAATTCTCTGAGCAGTGCCCGAGGGGATTAAATGCCCTGCAGGGCCTATTCATTAAGAAATATTATTTACAAAAAAGAGCCTTTAGGGTGGTTTGGATATGCACTAAGCTTTTCTTACATGTCCAGTTCCCCCTATGAGGGGATTAGATCCAATGAATCCACCCTATTCTTAAAGGGGTTATCCCATGATTAGTATAAAAAATGAAAATGAGACACCACACAGTACATGACAGTAGGTTTCTAACAAAGCTAGAACCGGCCCTGTACCTCAAAAGTATTCAGATCCAGGTGCTGGTTTGAAAACTGTAGAATATTTTTAGTTGGACAACCCCTTTAAACTAAAACTTCACTTTTATTAATACATTATTAAGAGAACTCACAACTATAAGTTTAAAAGCACCAAGTGGATCTCCCCATTCATTGCCCCCATTGCTCTGCTAGATTCATTTTAAGCTGGCATCTCAGGGGATGTGTCCTTTGTGCTGTAACTCCCTATCACAGTTTAGGGGCATGTCCTTTCTGGCGTAACTCAGTGGCTATAATTCCAGCGCTATTTCCAGTTTTATATGACTATGATGTGACACCTCAGGGCTCTTTCACACTTGCGTTGTTCTGTTCCGGCATAGAGTTCCGTCGTCGGGGCTCTATGCCGGAAGAATCCTGATCAGTTTTATCCTAATGCATTCTGAATGGAGTGAAATCCGTTCAGGATGCATCAGGATGTCTTCAGTTCCGGACCGGAACGTTTTTTTTGGCCGGAGAAAATACTGCAGCATGCTGCACTTTTTGCTCCTGCCAAAAATCCTGAAGATTTGCCGCAAGGCCGGATCCGGAATTAATGCTCTCTGAAAGGCATTAATCCGGATCTGGCCTTAAGCTAAACGTCGTTTCGGCGCATTGCCGGATCCGAAGTTTAGCTTTTTTTGAATGGTTACCATGGCTGCCGGGACGCTAAACTCCTGGCAGCCATGGTAAAGTGTAGTGGGGAGCGGGGGAGCAGTATACTTACCGTCCGTGCAGCTCCCGGGGCGCTCCAGAGTGACGTCAGGGCGCCCCACGCGCATGGATGACGTGATCGCATGGCACGTCATCCATGCGCATGGGGCGCTCTGACGTCATTCTGGAGCGCCCCGGGAGCCGCACGGACTGTAAGTATACTGCTCCCCCGCTCCCCACTACTACTATGGCAACCAGGACTTTAATAGCGTCCTGGCTGCCATAGTAACACTGAAAGCATTTTGAAGACGGATCCGTCTTCAAATGCTTTCAGTTCACTTGCGTTTTTCCGGATCCGGCGTGTAATTCCGGCAAGTGGAGTACACGCCGGATCCAGACAACGCAAGTGTGAAAGAGGCTTAACACCCCTGTCTATAACGTATTATGTGGTTGTCACCTTTTTACAGGATCCACACGTGGACTGCTACGAGGTCTCCGCCATTAAAGCCAGGCTGGGTTTGGACAGAGAGTCGCTGGTTGGCCTGGCAATCCTCCTCGGATGTGATTATGTACCAAAAGTAAGTTCTTTATACAGACGGTATACGGAATACACTAATGATGCCAATATGTGCACTTATGTACGTGGCATACTGGAGCTGCCACAGCTTCTACTTGTCAGTGGTGGCCATGATGCTTAAGGGAGTTGTGCCACCGTTTAGTCGTATTTTAATGTAATTTAGCCGGAGAAACAAATTACTTTTGTAATTTACTTTTAAATGCTCCAGTTGTGGAATATTCTCTTTACTTCATTATTATGGCGCCCACTGGTGTTTAATCTCCGTAGTTATGTGCACGTCCACCTACTGAGGTGGTCGTACATGTTCAGTTCCATGTTTAAACTGTCACTCCCCATATCTACCGTTAGTTGCTGTGACAGGTACTGGGAGAGAGCTACAAAAAAAAGGGCACGCCCCTGAGCTTGGTTAGGATGGGAACTGTAACGAAAGGACACGCCCCCCTGAGCTGCTAGCTTGAAATAAATGTAGCAGAACAAGTGAAGCAATGAATGGGGAGATCTCTGGATCCATGGGAGGTACAGGGCTGGTTCTAGCTTTGTTATAAAAAGACTGTCATGTCCTATATGATGTTTTTATCACTTGCCCTGTAAGGGGGTATACACACCGGCAGGTTTTGTTTGTGGTTCTTGATGCCGTTGATCAACCAGGAGTAGAAGTAGAATCTTTTCTATATGCTTATTCTCCTTTTATGAGCCGTAAATGATTTTGACTTCAAAAACTGCATTAAAAAAATCTGAACACAACCGGCACGTGTAACTACACCCTTAGGCCCCATGCACCGCGGCCTGGATCCCTCCTGAGAGCAGGAGCGCACGGCGTCACTGGTTGCTATGACGCCGTGCGCTCCCTGCTGCCGCCGCAATACAGTAATACACTGGTATGATCTATACCGGTGTATTACTGTACTGTGCCGGCAGCAGGGAGCGCACGGCGTCATAGCAACCAGTGACGCCGTGCGCTCCTGCTCTCAGGAGGGATCCAGGCCGCGGTTTCACGGCCCGCACACGGCTGTGCATGGGGCCTTACTCCACTGAGCTGTTACGCTCTGGTTCACCCAGTGACTGAAGGGGCAGTGCAATCCCATCTTGACTGATAGGAGGCAGAGAATTAATAGCGATGCCAAGAAGACAGAAGGACAGCAGCTGAGGACCTGCTGGCTCTATAAACCACGCGGTGTAGAAGGTGATGCAGTGTACGGTATATACAGCATGGTAGTCACTGCTGACTGGAGCACAAGAGCGAGCTCTGGAGATGAGGTCAGTGTGTTGATGTCAGTGTGTTGGTGCAACTCATAAGAGCGGTGACACATAATCCCCTTTATAGATGCATGGCCCAGGGGGCACCGGATGTGAATATAGGGCCGGTAGAGTTGGAGGCACTTGCCATCTGGAGTAATATGTTGGTCTGACAATCTGTAGTCTATATACAACCATATACAGCTCCTCCATGCATTACACAGTTCATTCCTTGTGCTGGCGGTAATATTCCCCACAAAACTGTGGGACGCCGTGGCTGTCTTTGCCAGGGGGGTGGGGCGCCGTGGCTGTCTTTGCCAGGGGGGTGGGGCGCCGTGGCTGTCTTTGCCCGGGGGGTGGGGCGCAGTGGAAGTCTTTGCCAGGGGGGTGGGGCGCCGTGGCTGTCTTTGCCAGGGGGGTGGGGCGCCGTGGCTGTCTTTGCCAGGGGGTGGGGCGCCGTGGCTGTCTTTGCCAGGGGGGTGGGGCGCCGTGGCTGTCTTTGCCAAGGGGGTGGGGCGCCGTGGCTGTCTTTGCCCTTTCGATTATTTTTCCTGTTATGGGGCTGACACTTTTTTATGTTTTTTTTTATTTTTTGGTGGTTGTTTAGTCTCACAGCTCAGATTCTTGATTAAAAAGATGGCGTACATCCCCTCCTGCTGCTCAGGTGTTCATCAGACTGATTTAATTAACTCTTTCAGTGCCAGCAGCAAAATGACTTGTGCGATGTGCAGGACAATAATACAGAAACATGGAGAGAGAGCACACCGGTGCCGAAGTGCGTCAGCATGCGTATAGTATATACAGTCTAAATATGTGACCAATAGACTTACTAATAAAAGTACATACATTTAAACCCTTGGGGAATCTGTACTAGTCAGTCCCATAGAGAATAAATCCAGCGGCAGCGCTCACGCTCCGGCAAACCACTTAGATTTTCTTGGCTTATAGGCTCCTATTCTCATGACTGGTGGAGGTCCCACCAAGCAGATGCTTATCCCCCATCCTGTGTGGTTTGTCCGTTCTCTGTGGGGGACATTTATTAAGACAAGCGTTTTACACGCTATTCATATCTATTCCCTGCTGGCGTCCGATGCCCCACAATTATTAAGAACTGCACGTCCCTTATTAATTGTGCTGCATCTGTGCCCCAGAGCTGAAATCTACACCAGCAAGGTGTATACTCCTCGCCTCTCTCCACCCACTTTTTGTAAAAGTGCATGGACCAAATTTTGCCACTTTTTGGATCCAGTTTTCTGTCCCCCTTTGAACCCCTGTATCATGCAGCGCCCTCTCTGGGCCTGCATTAGGCTTAAGACTGTACCAGTTTTACCTTTATATTTCATTGTGCCCCTAAGACCGGAAAGGTTTGTGCATTCAAGGCAGTCTGCTGTAAGAAGAATAGAATGCGAACACTGCATGACTGCAACTTTTGAAATATCTCTTCTGTTTGATAAGTACTTGCTCCAGACAGAGCTGACACGTAGGTCTTGTGTCAGACAAGAGTCTCCTGCACCGGGCCTCGGCAGTATAATGAGATGAATGACACAGGCGGCTGGCGACATCTGGCTCCAATTTGCTGCTGCTCTCATACCTGTGCTAAATGAGCAACACCTTCATACCAGAGCAGCGTTAATTACCCGGAGCAGCACTTCACATCTGCTGATGCTTGGGAAGTCCCAGTGACACGGCTTTGTCCCGTTCATTAGCGCAGATTGACTCGTTCACTATAGATCTTTATGGTCATGGAGGGAGGGGGAAAGAAAACGGCTCCTTTAATGCTGAGGGTTCCTGATTTCTAGAAAGACAGTGTGGACGGCTGGTCACCCATTTCCTAATAAAGGGCTATCCTGGTTATATTAGGTTATCCCTTAGGCCTCATGCACCCGACCGTATGTATTTTTCGGTCTGCAAAAAATACGGATGACACCAGTGTGCATTCCGTATTTTGCTGGACAGTAATAGAACAGTACTATCATTGTCCTTAATGCGGACAATAAAAGGACATGCTCTATTTCTTTGCGTAACGGAAATACGAAACTGAATGCACACAGAGTAAATTCCGTTTTTTTTTTTGCGGACCCATTGAAATGAATGGTTCTGTATACTGTCCGCAAAAAAAACGGAACGGACACGGAAAGAAAATACGTTTGTGTGCATGAGGCCTTATCCACAAAATAGGGGAAGGCTATTAGATTGGTGGGGGCCCCAAGCTGTAAGACCAATCATGAGAACTGAGGACCCCGTATCCCTTGGAGCCCCCTGAAATGAAATCGCCAAGTGCAGTACTCAGCTGAGTGGATGCCCAACTGGCCACTCCGTTCATTTCGGGGGCTCCACAGGGTACAGGGTCCTCATGATCGTTGGGGGTTCCGGCGGGAGGACGCCTACAGATCTAATAGTTATCCCCTATGCTGGATAATAAAAATATAGCCGGAAGACGCTTTTAAAGGAAACCTGTCACCGGGATTTTGTGTATAGAGCTTAAGACATGGGTTGCTAGATGGCCGCTAGCACATCCGCAATACCCAGTCCCCATAGCTCTGTGTGCTTTTATTGTGTAAAAAAAAAAGATTTGATACATATGCAAATTATTCTGAGATGAGTCCTGTATGTGAAATGAGTCAGGGACAGGACTCATCTCAGGTTAATTTGCATATGTATCAAATCGGGTTTTTTACACAATTAAAAGCACACAGAGCTATGGGGACTGGGTATTGCGGATGTGCTAACTGCCATCTAGCAAACCATGTCCTCAGCTCTATACACAAAATCCCGGTGACAGGTTCCCTTTAGGGTCCATTCACATGTCCGTTTTTTCTTTCCTGATCTGTTCCGTTTTTTGCGGAACAGATCAGGACCAGTTCTGGACCCATTCATTTTCAATGGGTCCTGGAAAAAATCGGACAACACAATGTGTGCTGTCTGTTTCCGTTGTTCCGTTCCGCATGTCCGATTAAATATAAAACTTGTCCTATTCTTTTCCGCAAAAATCGGATCCTGGTACAATACAAAGTCAAAGGTTCCGCAAAAAGCGAAAGACATTCGTATGTCATTATGTTTGTCATCTGTTTTATGCGGAATCCGTTCCTGGAAATTAAATCCTGCCCACAGAAATCACTTATTCACTTTTTTTGGGATTTTTTTTTTTCAAAGAAATCCAAACAACTTTATTTGCTTTGTGAAATTTATACGTTTCAGTTTTTTGCAGATCCGCAAAAAAACGGATGACATACGGAAACATTTTCAGGAACAACGGATCCGCAAAAAAAGGACCGAAATTCGGGATATAGAAAAATACTGACGTGTGAATGTAGCCTAAAAGAAGTGGTTGGGGGGAAAAAATAAAAATAAAAATCCGCTTTTTTCCAGTGACGGCACCACTGTACTCTATGGGTCGTGTCTGGTATTGCACCTTTAGTTAAAGGGGTTTTCCGACATTATACTACTGATGACCTATCCCCTGGATAGCTCAAAATGAGTACAATGCAATAATAAAGAAAATTGCCCCCAAAGGTGTACATAGCCTTTAACCACTTCAGCCCTGCTAGGTGAAACCCCCTTCATGACCAGAGCACTTTTTACACTTCGGCACTACACTACTTTCACCGTTTATCGCTCGGTCATGCAACTTACCACCCAAATGAATTTTACCTCCTTTTCTTCTCACTAATGGAGCTTTCATTTGGTGGTATTTCATTGCTGCTGACATTTTTACTTTTTTTGTTATTAATCAAAATGTAACGATTTTTTTGCAAAAAAATGACATTTTTCACTTTCAGCTGTAAAATTTTGCAAAAAAAACGACATCCATATATAAATTTTTCGCCAAATTTATTGTTCTACATGTCTTTGATAAAAAAAAAATGTTTGGGCAAAAAAAAAATGGTTTGGGTAAAGTTATAGCATTTACAAACTATGGTACATAAATGTGAATTTCCGCTTTTTGAAACAGCTCTGACTTTCTGAGCACCTGTCATGATTCCTGAGGTTCTACAATGCCCAAACAGTAGAAAAACCCCACAAATGACCCCATTTCGGAAAGTAGACACCCTAAGGTATTCGCTGATGGGCATAGTGAGTTCATAGAACTTTTTATTTTTTGTCACAAGTTAGCGGAAAATGATGATGATTTTATTTTTTTTATTTTTTCTTACAAAGTCTCATATTCCACTAACTTGCGACAAAAAATAAAAAATTCTAGGAACTCACCATGCCCCTCACAGAATACCTTGGGGTGTCTTCTTTCCAAAATGGGGTCACTTGTGGCGTAGTTATACTGCCCTGGCAATTTAGGGGCCCAAATGTGTGAGAAGAACTTTGCAATCAAAATGTGTAAAAAATGACCGGTGAAATCCAAAAGGTGCACTTTGGAATATGCGCCCCTTTGCCCACCTTGGCAGCAAAAAAGTGTGACACATCTGGTATCGCCGTACTCAGGAGAAGTTGGGGAATGTGTTTTGGGGTGTCATTTTACATATACCCATGCTGGGTGAGAAAAATATCTTGGTCAAATGCCAACTTTGTATAAAAAAATGGGAAAAGTTGTCTTTTGCCAAGATATTTCTCTCATCCAGCATGGGTATATGTAAAATGACACCCCAAAACACATTCCCCAACTTCTCCTGAGTACGGCGATACCAGATGTGTGACACTTTTTTGCAGCCAAGGTGGGCAAAGGGGCACATATTCCAAAGTGCACCTTTCGGATTTTGCAGGCCATTTTTTACACATTTTGATTGCAAGGTACTTCTCACACATTTGGGCCCCTAAATTGCCAGGGCAGTATAACTACCCCACAAGTGACCCCATTTTGGAAAGAAGACACCCCAAGGTATTCCGTGAGGGGCATGGCGAGTTCCTAGAATTTTTTATTTTTTGTCACAAGTTAGCGGAAAATGATGATTTTTCTTTTTTCCTCTTTTTTCCTTACAAAGTCTCATATTCCACTAACTTGCGACAAAAAATAAAAAATTCTAGGAACTCGCCATGCCCCTCACGGAATACCCTGGGGTGTCTTCTTTCCAAAATGGGGTCACTTGTGGCGTAGTTATACTGCCCTGGCAATTTAGGGGCCCAAATGTGTGAGAAGTACTTTGCAATCAAAATCTGTAAAAAATGACCGGTGAAATCCGAAAGGTGCACTTTGGAATATGTGCCCCTTTGCCCACCTTGGCATCAAAAAAGTGTCACACATCTGGTATCGCCGTACTCAGGAGAAGTAGGGCAATGTGTTTTGGGGTGTCATTTTACATATACCCATGCTGGGTGAGAAAAATATCTTGGCAAAAGACAACTTTTCCCATTTTTTTATACAAAGTTGGCATTTGACCAAGATATTTTTCTCACCCAGCATGGGTATATGTAAAATGACACCCCAAAACACATTGCCCAACTTCTCCTGAGTACGGCGATACCAGATGTGTCACACTTTTTTGCTGCCAAGGTGGACAAAGGGGCACATATTCCAAAGTGCACCTTTCGGATTTTGCAGGGCATTTTTTACACATTTTGATTGCAAAGTTCTTCTCACACATTTGGGCCCCTAAATTGCCAGGGCAGTATAACTACCCCACAAGTGACCCCATTTCGGAAAGAAGACACCCCAAGGTATTCCGTGAGGGGCATGGCGAGTTCCTAGAATTTTTTATTTTTTGTCGCAAGTTAGTGGAATATGAGACTTTGTAAGGAAAAAAGAAAAAAAAAGAAAAATCATCATTTTCCGCTAAATTGTGACAAAAAATCCAGATCCCAGACAGGGGGTGATCAGGGTAATCAGGGTGATCACCCCCCTGTCACTGATCACCCCCCCTGTAAGGCTCCATTCAGACATCCGCATGATTTTTTATGGATCCATGGATACATGGATCGGATCCACAGAACGCATGCGGACGTCAGAATGGAGCCTTACAGGGGGGTTATCAATGACAGGGGGTGATCAGGGTAATCAGGGTGATCACCCCCCTGTCACTGATCACCCCCCCTGTAAGGCTCCATTCAGACGTCCACATGATTTTTACGGATCCATGGATACATGGATCGGATCCACAGAACGCATGCGGACGTCTGAATGGAGCCTTACAGGGGGGTTATCAATGACAGGGGGTGATCAGGGTAATCAGGGTGATCACCCCCCTGTCACTAATCACCCCCCCTGTAAGGCTCCATTCAGACGTCCGCATGATTTTTACGGATCCATGGATACATGGATCGGATCCACAGAACGCATGCGGACGTCTGAATGGAGCCTTACAGGGGGGTTATCAATGACAGGGGGTGATCAGGGTAATCAGGGTGATCACCCCCCTGTCACTGATCACCCCCCCTGTAAGGCTCCATTCAGACGTCCACATGATTTTTACGGATCCATGGATACATGGATCGGATCCACAGAACGCATGCGGACGTCTGAATGGAGCCTTACAGGGGGGTTATCAATGACAGGGGGTGATCAGGGTAATCAGGGTGATCACCCCCCTGTCACTAATCACCCCCCCTGTAAGGCTCCATTCAGACGTCCGCATGATTTTTACGGATCCATGGATACATGGATCGGATCCACAGAACGCATGCGGACGTCTGAATGGAGCCTTACAGGGGGGTTATCAATGACAGGGGGTGATCAGGGTAATCAGGGTGATCACCCCCCTGTCACTGATCACCCCCCCTGTAAGGCTCCATTCAGACGTCCGCATGATTTTTACGGATCCATGGATACATGGATCGGATCCGTAAAAATCATGCGGACGTCTAAATGGAGCCTTACAGGGGGGTGATCAATGACAGGGGGTGATCAGGGAGTGTATATGGGTGATCACCCGCCTGTCATTGATCACCCCCTGTAAGGCTCCATTCAGACGTCCGTATGCTTTTTGCGGATCCGATCCATGTATCCGTGGATCCGTAAAAATCATACGGACGTCTGAACGGAGCCTGACAGGGGGGTGATCAATGACAGGGGGGTGATCAATGACAGGGGGGTGATCAATGACAGGGGGGTGATCAATGACAGGGGGGTGATCAATGACAGGGGGGTGATCAATGACAGGGCGGTGATCAATGACAGGGGGGTGATCAGGGAGTTTATATGGGGTGATCATGGGTGATCAGGGGTTTATAAGGGGTTAATAAGTGACGGGGGGGGGGGGGTGTAGTGTAGTGTGGTGTTTGGTGGGACTGTACTGACCTACCTGAGTCCTCTGGTGGTCGATCCTAACAAAAGGGACCACCAGAGGACCAGGTAGGAGGTATATTAGACGCTGTTATGAAAACAGCGTCTAATATACCTGTTAGGGGTTAAAAAATTCGGATCTCCAGCCTGCCAGCGAACGATCGCCGCTGGCAGGCTGGAGATCCACTCGCTTACCTTCCGTTCCTGTGAGCGCGCGCGCGTTCACAGGAAATCTCGCGTCTCGCGAGAAGACGCGTATATGCGTCCAGGAGGAGTAAAGCAACCACCTCCCGGACGCATATCTGCGTACAGCGGTCGGGAGGTGGTTAATGTAAAAACGAAAATCAGAAAGGATATAATACAGGACAGCCTTGTACTTCACATGGATCAAGAGGGAGATCTCCACATCCATTACTCCAATTGCTCTGATATATATATATATACAGGTCCTTCTCAAAAAATTAGCATATTGTGATAAAGCTCATTATTTTCTGTAATGTACTGATAAACATTAGACTTTCATATATTTTAGATTCATTACACACAACTGAAGGAGTTCAAGCCTTTTATTGTTTTAATATTGATGATTTTGGCATACAGCTCATGAAAACCCAAATTTCCTATCTCAAAAAATTAGCATATTTCATCCGACCAATAAAAAAAAAGTGTTTTTACTGCAAAAAAAGTCAACCTTCAAATAATGATGTTCAGTTATGCACTCAATACTTGGTCGGGAATCCTTTTGCAGAAATGACTGCTTCAATGCGGCGTGGCATGGAGGCAATCAGCCTGTGGCACTGCTGAGGTGTTATGGAGGCCCAGGATGCTTCCATAGCGGCCTTAAGCTCATCCAGAGTGTTGGGTCTTGCGTCTCTCAACTTTCTCTTCCCAATATCCCACAGATTCTCTATGGGGTTCAGGTCAGGAGAGTTGGCAGGCCAATTGAGCACAGTAATACCATGGTCAGTAAACCATTTACCAGTGGTTTTGGCACTGTGAGCAGGTGCCAGGTCGTGCTGAAAAATGAAATCTTCATCTCCATAAAGCTTTTCAGCAGATGGAAGCATGAAGTGCTCCAAAATCTCCTGATAGCTAGCTGCATTGACCCTGCCCTTGATAAAACACAGTGGACCAACACCAGCAGCTGACATGGCACCCCAGACCATCACTGACTGTGGGGACTTGACACTGGACTTCAGGCATTTTGGCATTTCCCTCTCCCCAGTCTTCCTCCAGACTCTGGCACCTTGATTTCCACTTCATCACCACGACGGCTACAAGGAGATTGACCCCTGACCTCTGTAGGGGCAGGAACAGAGAGAGGGTTTAAATCCCCCCCTCCCACCACCAGCACCAGTGTTTCCTGTCCCTACAGAGGACAGGGGCAGAGAGAGTCTCCCTGCGGGGAGATGAAGATGAAAGCGGAACTTCCTGACACCTACCGGGTGTTCCCCCTGCCCTCCTGCGGTCTTCGTACTAACGCTGGGCAGGGGCGAAGGAGGGAGGCCTCGCTCCATTATTATATGTGAGCCTGCTCCCGGTCGCGATCTCCCGCCGGGCCTGTTTGGCTATCGCCGGGTGCGCGCCTAAGCGCTTCAGGATAACGGCCGTCGTCACTTCCGGGTGCCGGGGGAAGTGACGTCATTCAGAAGCGTCTCCGAGTCAAATTTTCGCGCGCAGCAGCGCCGAATGTCTCAGTGTACCGGCGTACATCGGAGCCAGCGTGCAGTCATGTCGGCTGAACCCCGCTCCCCTGGAGACCCTTCTGTGCCGCCTGTAGTAAGTCCCCTGTGAGGAAGCGCTTCTTCCTTTACCCTGTTACTTGTCTATACACTGTACCAGGTTGCTTGTTCCTCCTCCTCCACATCTCTGGCTTGGGGCTCCTGCTGTTAGCATGTGTACTTACCATAGCTAATAAGGGTTGTTCTCCCCAGGTCACTAAGGAGGCTCAGAAAAAGATCAAAAAACAGTCCAAATGTGTGTCCTGCCTCAAACGGCTACCGGACGACTACCGTAAAAAGCTTTGTAAGGACTGCATATCTAATGTGATCGCCGAGGAACAGCCTTCTTTCCTTAAAAATCTAAGGTCCATGATCCATGAGGAAGTTAAAACCTCCTTATCCCAGATGCCTCTATCTAGGGATGCACCCCCTTCAAAAAGACATAGGGGCCCTTCCCCTTCCCTATCTGATCCAGAGATTATAGAGGAGGAGGCCTCGTCCTCCAGAACACGGGAGGACGAGGCGGTCTCCTCTGATCTTGAGACTTCAGAATCAGATCAAAGATTCTGCTTCTCCTTGGACGAGATGCCAGACCTGCTAAGGGCAGTCCGGGCCACTATGGGGGTCGAAGAAACCCCTAAAGCACACTCAGTCCAGGATGAGATGTTTGGGAGACTCAGGGTTAAAAAAACCCGGGTGTTCCCAATCAATGAGAACATACGGGATATGGTGCTGGACGAGTGGTCCAACCCAGAAAAGAGGTTGGGGGTGTCCAGGTCCTTTAAAAACCGGCTGTTGTTTGACACGGACGAAGTTAAAATCTTCAGTGAAACACCGAAAATCGATATTCAGGTCGCAAAGGTCAATAAAAAGACTGCCTTGCCCTTTGAAGACACCTCTCAACTGCGTGATCCCATGGACAGGAAGGCAGATAGCCTCTTAAAAAAATCATGGGAAGCAGCGATGCTTATCTTAAAAACAAACATCGCAGCTACCTCAGTTGCAAGATCCATGAAACTGTGGCTAGAGGAACTGGAATCTCGTATCAGAGATAATACTCCTAGGGATGAGATCTTGAGATCCCTCCCCCTGTTAAAATCCGCCACAGCATTTATGGCTGACGCCTCAGCGGAATCGGTCAGATTCGCTGCAAAGGACGCGGGACTCTCCAATGCGGCCCGTCGCGCCCTATGGATGAAAAGCTGGTCGGGCGACAACACATCAAAGATGAAGCTTTGCTCCATCCCGTTCTCAGGGGAATACGTCTTTGGCCCTGTCCTAGACCGTATCCTGGAGAAAGCGGCTGACAAGAAAAAGGGATTCCCAGAAGAGAGACCCTACAAAAGGAAATATCCCTTTCGGGCCCCCACTAGCCAGAACAATCCCTTTAAGGGTAAAGGGAAGTCAGGACGCTGGAGTTACCCCAAAGGGGGCAGGGGTAGGAATAACCCCTCCTCCTCCCAGAGTAAACCCTCGGATAAACAATGACGTCAGAGTGGGGGGGAGATTGAAGAATTTTCTGACTCCTTGGGAGTCCATTACCCCGAACCCTTGGGTCCGGGACATCATAAGATCCGGGTACCGGATCGAACTCTCTTCATCTCCCCCAAACCGCTTCATTGTTACCAACCCACATTCCCCCAAAGTACGCGGAAAGATTCTGGAAGGAATTCAAAGCCTTCTGGCAACGGACGTAATAGTACAAGTCCCGCCAACACAGCAAAAACAAGGTTTCTATTCAAACCTGTTTTTGGTAGAGAAAAAAGAAGGCTCTTTCCGTACAATCATAAATCTGAAAGCCCTGAACAAATTTGTCATCTATCGAAAGTTCAGGATGGAATCCCTGAAATCCCTGATTCCGTTGATAAAGAGGAATGCCCTGATGTGCTCAGTAGACCTTCAGGACGCATACTATCACGTCCCAATTCATCCAGAGTCACAAAGGTTCTTGAGGTTCGCCATCCAGGACCACAAGAGGGTAACCCGTCACTACCAGTTTACGGCCCTTCCCTTTGGGATATCATCTGCACCCAGAGTGTTTACAAAGCTGGTAGTCGAGATGATGGCCTTCTTGAGACACAAAGGACTGGTGATCATACCGTACCTGGACGATTTCCTCCTAATTGGCAATTCAGAGAAAGAACTCAGAACAGACCTACAAACCTTTCTGTCTCTCGTTCAGGATCTGGGTTGGTTGGTGAACTTGAAGAAATCAAACCTGGTGCCCTCCAGCACTATCCAGTTCCTGGGTGTTATCCTGGATTCCCGAACACAACATACCTTCCTTCCGCCAGACAAGGTCAGAAACCTTCAATTAAAGGTCCGACGATTCCAGCACAGGAGGTCCTGTCCTATAAGAGAAGCTATGAGCCTCCTAGGTCTTCTCTCGTCCTGCATCACGTCCGTCCCATGGAGCCAGTCCCACTTCAGATCCCTCCAGTCGTGGATCCTCAGAGCTTGGAACAGACAGCAGGCCTCCTTGGATCAGAAGGTCCTGATCCCTCTGGCAGTAAAAACCTCCCTAGATTGGTGGAAAAACACAAGCAATCTGTCCTTGGGGGTCGTTTGGGAGAAAATCCCCTACATTCAGGTGCTTACAGACGCAAGCGAGAAAGGATGGGGAGCGAAAGTGGGAGACCGTTGGTGTCAAGGTTCCTGGACCCCAACTATCCGCTCTCAGTCCTCCAATTTCAGGGAACTAGAAGCAGTCTGGAAAGCCCTGAAAACCGCAGAGATACTTCTGAGGGGTCAACACGTAAAGATTCTTTCAGACAACACGACGACGGTGGCGTACCTATCTCACCAGGGAGGCACGAGATCGGAGAAACTGATGTCTATCACAAAGAAGATTTTCAACTGGGCAGAATCCCACGTGAATTCCATCTCCGCAATCCACTTAAAAGGGATACTGAACGTGGAAGCGGACTATCTCAGTCGCCAGTCGATAGACCAGACAGAATGGTCCTTGAATCCAGAAGTGTTCCAGCTACTGGCAGAAAGATGGGGCACTCCACAGGTGGATCTGTTCGCATCCAAAAGAAACGCAAAGGTACCGACGTTCTGTTCGTTAAACCCACGGGACTATCCCAGGGCGTTGGATGCGCTCACAATTCGTTGGGACTGGGATCTCAGTTATGCGTTCCCACCATTGCCTCTACTTCCCAGGATAATCCAGAAACTCTACCTAGAAGATACGACACTAATCCTGATAGCTCCCTATTGGCCGAAGAGGAGCTGGTTCCCTGCTCTAAGGAATCTATCAGTAGAGGACCCATGGCCTCTTCCTGCCAGGAGGGACCTGCTTCACCAAGGCCCAATACTACACCCAAACCCAAGCTTCCTCAAGTTGTCAGCTTGGATCCTGAGGTCCAGAAGTTGAGGTCACAGGGGCTTTCGGACCAAGTGATAACTACCCTTAAAGCGAGTAGGAAGAAAGTTACCTTCTCAATTTATCTAAAAATTTGGAAGAGATTCTGTACATGGATGGGGAACCCGGCCCCAAACTTAGAGCCGCCCAATTTCTTGAAAATCTTGGACTTCCTCCAGCAGGGACTTGAACTAGGTCTCAGACCCTCTACCCTAAAGGTACAGGTCTCGGCACTAGCCTGCTTCTTTGATCGAGATATAGCCAGTCATCACTGGATCAGGAGATTCATGAAAGCTGCCTCCCGTCTACGCCCCTCTCTAAAATCTAGGATCCCCAGCTGGGACCTTAACGTGGTACTCACTGGCTTAACTCTCGCTCCATTTGAACCCCTATTTGATTGTTCCATCAAACATCTGTCGTTTAAAACTGCTTTCTTGGTGGCCATCACGTCCGCAAGAAGGATAGGCGAGATCCAAGCATTATCGATACAGGAACCCTATCTCCGTATCACCGATGATAGGATTATTCTTAAATTGGATCCGGGTTTCTTGCCTAAGGTAGTATCGGATTTCCACCGTAACCAGGAGATAGTCTTACCCTCCTTTTGCAATAATCCCTCTAACGATAGGGAATCTAACTTCCACTCTCTAGACGTAAGACGCTCTGTCTTACGGTATCTTGAAGTGTCAAAAGGTTTCCGTAGATCAAATAACCTGTTTGTCCTCTTCTCGGGGAAGAATAAGGGTCTAAAAGCCTCCAGATCCTCTCTAGCACGGTGGATAAAAGACTCCATTTCCATTTCTTACGAGTCCCAAGACCTGTCTTGCCCCTCAAATTTAAGAGCTCACTCTACCCGGGCCATGTCCTCCTCCCAGGCAGAACGGGCCGGAGCTTCCCTTGAAGACATTTGTAAAGCCGCTACGTGGTCTAACATCCACACCTTTACAAAACACTATAGGTTAGACCTATCTAGCTCAGACTTGTCTTTTGGACGGAAAGTCCTTCAGGCGGTCGTCCCCCCCCTAAGCTATAATTTTTTATATCTCCTTGTAGCCGTCGTGGTGATGAAGTGGAAAGCCGGAATTAGACTTACCGGTAATTCAATTTCCACGAGATCACCACGACGGCACATATATTCCCTACCCTTCTTTTGCGTTACCTGGGAGGTGATGAAGGAATACCCTCTTGGTTTATTATGTTTTGTTCTCACCACTTTTTCTGTCTTTGTAATTTTGGACACACTGGTGCTGGTGGTGGGAGGGGGGGATTTAAACCCTCTCTCTGTTCCTGCCCCTACAGAGGTCAGGGGTCAATCTCCTTGTAGCCGTCGTGGTGATCTCGTGGAAATTGAATTACCGGTAAGTCTAATTCCGGCTTTCCGAATGACATGCAAAATTTGCTTTCATCCGAAAAAAGTACTTTGGACCACTGAGCAACAGTCCAGTGCTGCTTCTCTGTAGCCCAGGTCAGGCGCTTCTGCCGCTGTTTCTGGTTCAAAAGTGGCTTGACCTGGGGAATGCGGCACCTGTAGCCCATTTCCTGCACACGCCTGTACACGGTGGCTCTGGATGTTTCTACTCCAGACTCAGTCCACTGCTTCCGCAGGTCCCCCAAGGTCTGGAATCGGTCCTTCTCCACAATCTTCCTCAGGGTCCGGTCACCTCTTCTCGTTGTGCAGCGTTTTCTGCCACACTTTTTCCTTCCCACAGACTTCCCACTGAGGTGCCTTGATACAGCACTCTGGGAACAGCCTATTCGTTCAGAAATTTCTTTCTGTGTCTTACCCTCTTGCCTGAGTGTGACAATGATAGCCTTCTGGACAGCAGTCAGGTCGGCAGTCTTACCCATGATTGCGGTTTTGAGTAATGAACCAGGCTGGGAGTTTTTAAAAGCCTCAGGAATCTTTTGCAGGTGTTTAGAGTTAAATTAGTTGATTCAGATGATTAGGTTAATAGCTCGTTTAGAGAACCTTTTCATGATATGCTAATTTTCTGAGATAGGAATTTTGGGTTTTCATGAGCTGTATGCCAAAATCATCGATATTAAAACAATAAAAGGCTTGAACTACTTCAGTTGGTGTGTAATGAATCTAAAATATATGAAAGTCTAATGTTTATCAGTACATTACAGAAAATAATGAACTTTATCACAATATGCTAATTTTTTGAGAAGGATCTGTATATCTCAAGCTGGCAGCTCGGGGGTGTCCTTTCTGCTGCATCTTAAGGGGCATGTCCTTTCTGCTGTAACGCTCTACCTACCACGACTCGTGTGCGGCCATCCCAGTGAGCCGGACCAAGAAATAGGAAAAACAAACAGCAGATCCGTTTTATGAATAACTCGGTGACTAGGCTAAATCTTTAATTTCTTGCAATTACAAAAGTGTTCAGATCCTGGTGCTGGTTGGAAAAATGTAGAATATTTTTCATGGGACAAACCCTTTAAATGAAGGGCGCAGGCTGGGTCCTCGGGGGCTGCTTCATACAACGGCTCTTCACTCTGACTAGTAGAGGACGAGGTCTCGCTCTTGGACCTCGATTGTCCGCAGCGCCGACCATCACTTTACTGCTTGTTGTAAAACTTTATAAATTATTGCAGATCCTCAAACAATAGAAGCCCCGGTGTCACAGATGTGACGGACGTCAGACTTCGGATCACATCATAATGGAGTATTGTGTGAGCCGTATTGTCAGAGGCCGTCCTGCACTGCCGGGTATTCACGTCCCCAGATGGATATTTCCGCTCTCTAAAGGGATTCACAATTGCCATAATCTGCCGGGTGATTGCTGCGGAGTAATGAATGCTGATTTCCTCTGCTCTGCGGAGAAAAGAGAACGCTGGGTTGACAAAACTAAAGTGCAAATTAGAGCGGCGAATGCTGCAGTCTTAGAGAACGATCCGGAAATTGCTGAAAGTCATTCATTGTAGAAGACATTATATGGCGGTACATTAAAGGGGTTTTCCGAAACTTTCATATTCATGGCCATAAATATATGCGATTGGTGGGGGTCCGACTCCCAGCATCCCTTCCGATCAGCTGTTTGAAGAAGCCATTGTGCTCCAGTAAGTGCCACGGTCTCTTCCTTTCTAGGCCAGTGCCATCATGTGAATGGACCTGAGCTGCAATACCAAGCACGCCCACTATACAATGTGTGGCGCTGTGCTTGGTAAATGCAAGGAGGGACTATGCTGTAATGCCAGGGACAGCCACTAATAAATGTACAGCACCGTGCCTGGTAAACACAAGGACAAGCAGTCCCTTTAATCAGCTGGGTGGGGGGGGGCACTGATCTGATATTGATGGCCTAGCCTTAAGGTAGGCACTTGTAATGAGGACCCTTCTGCCCCCCTGAGATTCCTCATGAAATAACATTGCTGAGGCTTCTTTTCTTAGATTCCTCTATTACTCCTTCTGGAAATGTCTCCATAAATTACGTTAACAACTCGGTGTTACTATTACCGGAGCATGGACAGGAAGAATGGCGAGACTCAGTTTATCAATTTATTTATACGTATTCCAGAGTAGTAACTGAGGAGCGTCACAATGCAGTTATAAGAAAGAGGCTCCAAAACGTTGATTATACGTTGATGGGAAGTATTAGTGAATCGGACTGGTGAGTAGAAGTGCCGTGGCCCCCCGATGCCCCCTCAGCCTGCTGGGGCGTCCCACACATGCTGTAACAGGCAGGGCTCTGCTGACCCCGCGGTCTGATAGACTGCGACTGCTGAGGAGCCTCGGCATTTATTCATTCATATTCTGCGCACGGACTGCAGTCACTCGCATCTAATTTCCCTTCTCCATAACTGTCGCCTTAATACCGCGGCCGTAAAACAGATAATTGGGAAACATTTGATTAACGTTTGCCTTGTAATATTTCCGCTTTTTTTTTTTTTCCCTCTGCCTAGAGCCTGGAAAGATCTGAAAATTAAAGAGGACCTGTCACCTCTCCTGACATGTCAGTTTCACTAACTACTTGCATCCCCCATGTAATAACAATTGTGGAACATCTATTCTTGTCGCTCCTTGTTGTTCCTTTATTATTCCTGCTAGAAATAATGTATGACTTGCCAGTAGTTTGCGATGAAGGTCCTGCTGGGTGTTACCAGTTGGTGAGAATCCCTGCACAGTCTGACACACTTCAGTTAGTGCTGCTAGTGTCAGACTGTGTGCAGGGACACACCCCAACTGGAAACACCCAGCTGGACCATCATTGCAAACTGCTGGCAAATTATTCATTCCTAATTATAGCAGGAGGAATGGCAAAACGGAGTCATAAGAATAGATGCAAGGGGGGGGGGGGGGGGGTGCAAGTGGTTACTGAAACAGACATGCTGGACACCCCTTTAAGGGAAAGTGTGCTTACCGTCTTGTGTTATGTTCTGAAGGGTTTGCCCGGTGTTGGAAGAGAACTGGCCATGAAGTTGATAAAGTCCCTGAATGGAGAGAGTGTTCTGCAGAGGTAAGTCAGCCAGAACATTGTTGTTTGCACAAAATATCACATTAAGGCCTCATGCACATGACCGTGCTGCGGATGACCACGTGCTTGCTGTCCGCAGAAGCGGATCCATTCACTTGATGGGGTCCGCGATCCGTATCTGACGGTCCACACCACAAAAAAGTAGCACTACTTTTTTGTAGTCCGGAGACACTGATAGAAATCCCACAAATGAGTGAGTCCACATCCGTGATACGATGCGCACACGGCCGGTGGCGGTATATTGCGGACAGCTCTTTTCCTCTACCAATCAGTGCAGAGGGGGTGGAGGGAGCCGGGAGCTCATGAACATGAGGACCACCCAGTGCGTGCTGTGCATTGAGCGGACCTCAGAGCTCGCCTCCCGATTACAGATTTTAGCAAAACGACTTGGTTTATTCAAATGAGCGACCAGCGTTTCGCTCCTGAGATCTGTCACCAGTTTGTGCTGTGCTCAGATCAGGCAACGTAAAAAGATTAAAGATTCCCTTTAAACTGCTTTAGTCCTCGTTCACACAGTCAGTATTTAAAATAAAAAACCAAGAACGAAATAAAAAAAACAGCAGCACACCTGTCCACGCGTGGCGTCTTTTATTACAGCTCAGCTTCATTGATGTTAGCGAGGCTGAGCTGCAATACCAGGCAGGACCTGTGGACAGGAGTGGCGCCATTTTTGGCAGAAAACGTTGTTGTTGTTTTTTTTGTTTTTTTTTAATCCTGGGCGACCGCTTTAAATAGTTCCTGATTATTTATACCTTATGGGCTTTGTCTATAACTTTGCTCAGTAAAATGGTTTAGGAGGCACTGACCCGCTGAGCCCCAGTTGCACTTTTGGGTCCATTCATATGTGTTTGGCGGATCCACAAAACACGGACAACGGCAATGTGCGTTCCGCATTTTGCAGATCGCACATCGCCGGCACTCTCATAGAAAATGCCTTTTTTTCTTGTCCGCAATTGCGGACAAGAATAGGATATGTTCAAATTTTTTTGCGGATGCGGAAAGCACATTCCGGCCCCATTGAAAATGAATGGGTCCGCACCTGTTCCGCAAAATTGCGGAACAGATGCAGACTCATTTTGCGGACATGTGAATGGACCCTTATAGCTATTAGGGCTCATGCACACAAACGTATTTTCTTTCCGTGCCTGTTCCATGTTTTTTTTTTTTTTCTCCATGTGCATTACGTATGTCCGTTCCGCAAAAATATATAATGTGTCTTATGGACAAGGATAGGGGCCAACTGTTCCGTTTCGCAAAATACGGAATGCACACGAACGTCATCTGTATTTTTTGCGGATCCGTTTTTGGAAGACTGCAAAATGCATACGGTCTTGGGCATGAGCCCTTAGTTGTCGACGAAATAAAGGGTATTTACAACATTAAAGGGGTTTTTAGATATTGATGACCTATCCTCAAATCGGAGTAGATCCGACTCTCAACACCCCCACCGAGCAGCTGAGACCGGGGCACTCCATGAGAGCGTAGGCTTCCTCCTAGGGCGGAGAGGTCACATTCATCGATCACATGACCTAGCTGCAGATCAGTCCCATTCAAGTGAATGGGCCTGAGCTGCAATTCCAAGCATAGCCACTATCAAATGTATGGCACTGTGAGGAGGCCGCAGCACTCTCTCTAGAGATGTGATGAGCGCCACAGCTTCTTAAAACAGCTGATCCGCGGGGGTGCTGGGAGGCGGACCCCCTTCCAATCTCATATTGATGATCTATCCTAAGGAAACATCATCAATATGTAAATCCTGGAAGAACCTTTTTAATTTAAGGCTTTTAAAAATAAAAATCCGTAACCCAATTGTTATACCGCGATGTACGTCTCTGTTCTCGCTTCTAGGTTTCACCAGTGGAGGAGGCAGTTTGATGATCCCGCGCTGAACTCTAAGCCCGCCAAAAAGAAAGTTCACTGTACTGTGTGCAGCCATCCAGGTATTGGGGGTCACAGCTCTGTACGCCGCCAGGTTTAAGACCCGCATTCTTGTTTTGCCTTAAAAATACGGGGGTCATTTAGTATCGGATATGCGCCAGTTTTCTGGCGTATATCTGTCGCAGATGGCCGTGCAAAGATTATTTGCGCCACAATCTGTGACTTTTTCCCGCTCATGCCAGGTGTAAAAAAAAAAGTGTGGGCCTAAAAATTCATCATTTTCTACGGCTGTTTTAGGCGTCGAAAATTGTCTAAATCTAAGCCAGCAAGGAAACTTGTGTTTACATTTAGACCGGCAGTGGATGCGCCAAAGGTTTGCAGAGGCCGGCACCTCTACATAACTTTGGCGGATCTAAAATGCCAGTCTTAATAAATGACCCACATAATCCTTCCCACGGACCACCCTCTATGAGCTAATGTGGAGAGTCGCCAAATATCGGCCCCTCCCGCTCCGGTGGACCTGGCTGTCCATATATTAGATGAACATCGGGCTGACCCACAGATTTCGGCATGACTAACCATCTAATGGGTATGGAAGGAATAGCGTTTGGCCATCTCTAAGGTGTATTTCCTCTTTGTGGACAGCTAGTCATAGGAAGGGACACCTTGTAATGCTACATGTCCCCTGCAGAGGTCACTGCAGGAAAAGTCTATGGCTGAATGCATCGTACTCCAGCTACAATCAGCTGATCGATATGCTGTTCCATTGCTTACAAGTTTCTTAATGAATCTGCATCCAGGTGTTATGAGTTGGGGGGGGGGGTGTCCCCCTGCAGTCTGACACCATGACACCATTCAATCGGTGCTGACAGTGTCACACTATGCAGGGACACCCCCCCCCCCCCTTCCCCAACTAGTGACCAGTTTTACATTAATTCATAAACTAACATAAGAAAAGATGTTATTATTTGGGGAATAATTTAGTAATACAGACATGTCGGTAGAGGTGACGGCTCCCCTTTAAAGGGGTATTCCCATCTCAGACAATGGGGGCATATCGCTAGGATATGCTCCAATTGTCTGATAGGTGTGGGTCCCACGGCTGGGACCCGCACCTACTACGAGAACAGAGCGGGGAGCGCTGTGGCTGGAAGCACGGCCCATGCTCCCATTCATTTCTATAGGACAGATGGCAATTTTTGGCAGCCCCATAGAAATGAATGGAGGACGCATGCGCAGTGCGCCCTCCGTTCATTTCCCGGCTCCGTTCTCATTGTAGGTGCAGGTCCCAGCGGTGGGACCGCACCTATCAGACAATGGGGGCATATCCTAGCAATATGCCCCCATTGTCTGAGATGGGGAAAACCCCTTTAAGCACTGGTGGAGAGGGGGTCTAACCCTAAATACTGGTGTTCTTTACAGAACGGAGCTCACTTCTTGGTAATTGTTGTTTTTATACTAAAACTATGAAATTCAGGATTTGCTCTTGAAGGGGACCTGTCACATCTTCTGGCAAGTCTTAGTAGATTACTTGTATTCCCCATCAGATGACAATTTTAGAGCATTTTTTTCTCAGAAAATTTCTTAGAATCCCTCTGTTATTACTCCTGGAAATGTATACATAAATTGACTACTGGGTGTCACCAATCCCCTTGTGAAAGGGACGTATGCATGCAGTGTCTCATACTGTCCAATGAGGGAGGACAATGTCAGATTGTATAGGGACACCACCCTTTTGACAAGAAGAGTAACATTTCTCTTAGGCTGCATTCACACAATCGTATACGTTTTGCACCTCCCACCCTTTGTAAGAAATGCCTAATCTTGTCCACAAAATGGACAAGAATTTCTTATTTTTTTTTTTTGACCGTGGAACACGGTGTGCTATCCGCATATTTTGCAGCCACGTTGAGATGAATGGATCGGATTCGGAACAAAATGTGAATGCGGCCTTAACTTTATTGCTGCCGTTTACCATTCTGGGCTGTGGTCACATGACCATGTCCATGCAGCTCTTTCTTATTTTCTGTGATGTTATGTCCATGGGCGGGGCAGTGATAGGGGAGTGTCTATGTAACTAGCTGGGGGAGGAGTTATAAACTAACTGGGTGTTAGGGGAGTGTCTATGTAACTAGCTGGTGGGAGGAGCTATAAACTAGCTTGGTGGTGTTAGGGGCGGTGCTGGAGCTGTGGCAGAGGAAGGAGAAGTGCATCATGGGTTTGGTTGGATACAGGAACAGGAAGTGCTACATACAGGATGGAACCCAACCAGAGGGATTCATTTACATGGTGAAAACGGGTCAGGAGAGGCCAAACCAAAAAAAGCATAGAATAGATGTAGATGAGGTAAGAACTACATCTTTAGTTTTTTACAACTAAACGCATTAAAAAAATTTCCTAATCTCCATTTAGGTTCAGCTAAAGAGCATGAGCGGAAAGGCTGCACGTTATGCGGAAGCGAGCAATACTGCGAGCCTCACGACTACGATTACTGCTGCCCGTGTGACTGGCACAAGGCCGAGCAAGAAAAGAAAAACTGCTCTCTGGAATACACCTTTAAGATGTACGTAAGTTATCACTGGAGATGAGAAAACGGAGTGGCCGATCCGCCTGTACTTGGTGACGTGTTACACATCGGCTTCAACTCCTCAGACCCGTGAATCGCGGCAGACTGATCCTCTGAAATGTTACGATCACCATTGGACTGTGATCCTCATAATCTCTTTATTTTCCTACAGGAAAGCCAAGAAGCGCGAGGGATTCCCGTACCCGGAGGTAAGGATGCTTCAATTTTCCTGTACAATTTTGAAATTGAGATGATGTGGCCTGTGTGACGTGTTCCCTTCTTGGTCCTTCCAGGTTATTGAGGAATTTCTCATCAATAAGGATAAATTGGTCAAAGTAATTAAATGGATGAGGCCCAGTCTGTTATGCTTCCAGGTAGGTTCTTTTCTGGTCAAGGACATCTGTCAGCAGATTTGTACCAATGACACTGGCTGACCTGTTGCATGTGCGCTTGGCAGCTGAAGACATCTGTGTTGGTCCCATATTCCTATGTGTCCGCACTGCTGAGAAAAATGATGTTTTAATATATGCAAATGAGCCTCTAGGAGCAACAGGGGCGTTACCATTACACCTAGAGGCTCTGCTCTCTCTGTAACTGCCACTCCCTCTGCACTTTGATTGACAGGGCCAGGTATGATGATGTTTACACTGCCTGACCCCATCAATTAAAATGCAGAGCCTCTAGGTGTAATGGCAACGGCAGCGCATGCTCTCTGATCTGTGCAGCGGTCAGGAGGGAGAAGATGAGCTGTGATATCACCTATTGTGAATAGTGTTCTGTGTTATCTGTGTAGAGGTGTTTATAAAGTGGTCTTAAATGTAAGACCGCTCGGAAGTGGTGGAGCATCCGTCAAAGATTTGTAGAGGCCGGCTCCTCTTCATATCTCCGACGGATCCAGCGCAGGGGCTTAAGACCAGCGTCCAAAATGCCAGTCTTAATAAATGACTCCCATTCTCTTTACTCTATGGAGATAAATGAGCTCTGTATTTGGATATCTTTGTAACTCCTATACGGAATGAATGGAGTGGCAGCAAGCAGTTGTCAGTAAACCACTGGCTGGGTCAATACAATGGGAGCTTAAAAGGGTTTTCCATCATTTTATAACTGATGACCTACCTTGGAGCACCTCGCCGATCAGCTGTTTGAGAAGGCACCGGTGCTCCTGTGAACGCCGCTGCCTTCTCCGTGCTGCTCCGTACTTTGTATATAGCGCATGTGCTTGGAGTCGCCCTCAGCCTCATTCACTTCTATGGGGCTCTAGCTGTGCCTAGGCCATGTGAGCGATGAACCCGTCATCGCTGGCGTTACTGCTGATCAGTGGGGGTCCCCGGTATATTGTAGATTTGCTGTGGACTTCACCCTGTGCACCACAAAGGGTAAAACTGGTGATAGACATGCTGTGGATTTGTGCCCCAGTCAATTTTACACTAAAGATTGTTTCCGCAGCGTGTGGGGTAGAATTGCTATAAAACCCTGCATGTTTCTCCAATTCCGAAAATCCACAGCCTGTCTGCCATGTGAGACCCCTAAAAGGAGTATTCCAGTTTCACAAAATAAAGAACAATCATTGTATAATAGGAAGCTCTGCAGTTTTCTCATCATTGACCTTTGGTTTTCAAGACCTCTGCTTGCTGTCAGGATCCTAAGAACACACCTTTAAGATATAATGCGTACAACCAGTTGGTAATCACCGATACAATGACTGACTCTAAACCCATGAAATGAAGAGAGGATGGACTGTGCCATAACTAGAAATGTCCGCTGTCGTTTCCTAGAATTTTGCTCTGGAGTGGATGGAGTGGCCCAAACACTATTCATGTGAGAAGGTCCTGAGCCTGCTGACCTACTACGACATGCATGAGCGGAAGGCTGGCCGAGTACATGGTGCCCAGCTACAGGCTGTCCGGTAACAGATTGTGCCAATTCTCTGCCAACTGCTGCAATTATGCCATTTACCAGTTATATTGTTCCCTGCAGTAATGTTGTGAGAAATATTAATATTATGTACTTGGGGGGTAAGTTAGTTGCGCCGCTATCTGCCACTTCGCCCCGCTCACCCCAGGTCTAAAATTGGGAATGGAAGGGGACGGGTCGGCAGGTCCGTCTCATTTATCATTTTCTACGCCTGTCTTAGGCATAGAAAATGGTCTAAATGTAAGACGGCTCGGAAGCTGGCACTGGATGTGGTGAAGTTATAGAGGACTGAGCCTCTTCATAACTTTGGCAGATCCACCGCCAGCACAGGGCCTTATTAAGACCAGCGTCTAAAACGCCAGTCTTAATAAATGTGGCCCTTAGAGCGGCTTATTACAGCTGTAATGAGATTTCTGTTGGTTGCTATCGGAATCTGTCAACAGCTTGTCGACAGACCCTTCCCTAACAGCTCTGAACTGCATGCTGCTTTAAAGGGGTATTCCGCTCTGATAACATCATAGCATATTGCTAAGATATCTACCCTCTGGGACCCCCAGCGATCCTAATAAAAATGGGGCACCGTTACCGCTAGCTGTGCAGAAAAATTAAGGGGACATAGCCCAAAACCACTGCTTCCCCTTACCATTCTACTAGCGTTTTGCCAATTTTATTATCAGATGATAATACCCCTTTAAAGGGGAGAATGCTTTGCTTTACAATAAGTAAATAATTACTCACCCGTCTAATCCAGTGCAGCCGCTCCGTTGGTCCCTACCCACATGACTACTGCATTCAATCACTGGCCTTGTTGGGGATGCCTCTGAGACCGCAGAGGCCAGTAATTGGCTGCAGTAGCGATGAAGGTAATTGGCTCATGATCAACTGCAGGGAAGTGAATGGAGACCAGCAAGGAGCAGTAAATTGTGCAGACATTGATCCAGCAGGAGATGCAAGGAAGATTTCATGTCCGGCGCTTGCAGAGTGAAGAATGTAGTGTTGGTTGACGTGCGAGGGTGTAAAGCAATGTGTATGCCATTTTTATTGTCCGCCTCATCTGTTCGCTTTGAATTTGTCTGATCAGCCATTTGAGGAAAATTCCCCCTTGAGAACTTTAGGGCCCATATTTTTTTTTCTAATCATATATTTAATTAACCTTTTCAGAATTGTTAAGACCCGCGTCAGAAATGGGATTCCCTGCTTTGAAATCGAATGGGTAAAGCCAGGTAGGTAAAGAAAAAAAAATAATTACATACCTGCGCCTGACTGCAGCCCGCCCATCGGAATGAGGTTATGTTCAACCCCTGGGCTTCGTTCACACCTTCATTAGGAGCCGTATCAAATAGCATCAAGAATGGCAGACAAAATAGCGCAGCATCTTGCCAGACACCATGACGAAAAAAGTCACGCTGCATTCATATGCCTTAAATTGTCAGCATATCTGCAGGAAACTGGAAAAAAATCCCTTTTTTTTTTTTTTAAGCGGGGTGCTTTTTTTAAAGTGTTTTTCTGGGAGGGATGTTTTAAAAAGGGCCAGAAGGGATTAAAATTCAAAAGAAGCATTACTCACCTATCTGCTGCTATTCTGCCTGACTGAACCCCCCTAAGCCTAAGATTCGCTGATAAAGCGTTCCCAGACATTTCCTGTTTGTCAAGCCATGAACAGGAAGTGGAGCGCAATAGGAACCAGAGCTTCAGCAGTGGATCGATGAAGGTGAGCAATGCTTCTTTTTTTATTTTAAACTCCTTCTGGCTCTTTTTAAAACACATTTTTAAAGCACATTAATGTGTACCTGAGTTTTCAAAAAAGTTTTCTGGGCTTCTTTGTACAGTAATAACTGTGAAGGAACAGTTATGTTTGGGCTTTCCTAATAATTTTTTTCAGCCATATTATTCTGTTTCAGCTGCACAGCTAGATGCATTTCACTCAGAAGCAGCGGGCGTCTCCCTTCTGTGCTATTTGCATACACTACACTGTTTAGGACGTCCTTTCCCCTACTTCCCAGTGTGTTTGTTTTCAGCTCACTGGATAGATAAGGAGGGATAAATCATACTTACAGACACACAGGCGGCTCCTGTGATGTTCAGAAGCTGTGTAGAAGCAGTTCTTTTATCAGGCTCAGGATCTCCGCTACCACACTCCCACTTCCTCTCATTCATATTTCTGTAAAAAATGAATGACTGCTGCTTAGGTGGAAGTGAGCCCCTAGTAGCCATGATTTTACAGCTTTTTTTTTCTGGTGGATGCAGGCAGATTTTTTAAATTAAGCAATTTTAGAAATTTGCTCGTTACCCCTTTCTCTATTAAATAAAATGAAATTGTGTGAAAGTCCAGTGACCCTTTAAGGACAGTAGACAGTCTACTCTGCAGCTAGTGTTTGTTAGTAAATGAAGCCAAGTCCCATGGACTGCTCTGGGTAACTCCTCCACCGCTCCTCTGTGTTCTTTTCATAAATGGGGTCCATCAAGTTTCTCAGAGTTTAATTTAATTTGTATAGAAGTCGTCTGCAGTGTCGCTCCCCTCGCCCGATGCCGCTAAGGAATTGAGAGAGATTTGTCACACACAGCTGACTCTGACGGGAAAGTGCTCAGTGGAGATAAGGGGATTATACGGAAAGGGGTACAAATTAGGATAGCTAGGTCTGCCTACGGGTTTAGTGCCGCTTGATTAACCACTAAGGTGCTGCCACATTATTTTTGACTTTTGTTTAACCCTTTGTTGCCACTTTTTCAATGTAAATGTCACAGAAATGGATTTTTGCTGTACAGGCACATGTTTTAGACCACACAACTAAAATGATGTGACCCCCCCTTCTAAAAAGTGGAGTGATACTCATTGCTTACAGGTGGATACAGTGAAGCGAACAACCATATACTCTCCTTAGGTTCACATTAGCAAAGAAAGGGGCCAGGTCTGTGCTGTCGTAAGCTGGCCATACACCTTCAGATGTACGCTCGTTGGTCCGGCAGCTATTCTTAGGGAACATGGGCGCTGGCTTTGGCTGAGTGTGCATGTGTTTCCAATGGGTAGAGGGGTGAACGCTGCTGTCGGACACCTCTTCACCATGCTCGAGCCCCGGAGAAGACACCTGGTTTTGGTAAATGCCAGGAGAACTTTGTCCACACATTTAGAACTAACTTTAATAATACGCTTAAAAGGGTTATCCCATGATTAACGTACACAAATGAAAATCGGACATCATATAGTACATGAGAATCTCTAATAAAACTAGACTCAGCCCTGTACCTCACATGGATCTACAGATCTCCTCATTCATTGCTCCAGTTGCTCTACTAGATTTATTTCAAGCTGTCTGCTCAGGGACTGTGTCCTTTTTTCCGCAGCTCTCTCCCTATCACAGCTCAGCGAGCGTGTCCTTTCTGCTACAGGTGGGGGGGTGTTCTCTCTGCTGCAGCTCTCCTCCTCTTACAACTCAGTGAGCATGTCCTTTCTGCTGCAGATCTCTCCTTACCACAGCTCATTGGGTGTGTACTTTCTGCTACAGCTCTCTCCCTATCATAGCTTAGGGGGTGTCCTTTCTGCTGCAGCTGTCTCCCTATTACAGCTAAGTGGGTGTTCTTCTCTGCTGCAGTACTCTTCTTAATACAGCTCAGCGAGCATGTCCTTTCTGCTGCAGCTCTCCATATTACAGCTAAGGGAGGTGTCCTTTCTACTACAGCTCTCTCCCTGTAAACGTCACAGCTTCTAACAGTAGATATGGCCGAGGGAAGTTGAAGGATGGAACTCGGCATGAGCGACCACCTTAGTAGGTAAACAGAGACATAAAGAAAAGAGCGAACAGCAGGTGGCGCTATACAGTGGCTATACTACAGTTTTAATGCAGTTACTAAATTATTCAGATCTAGATTTTGCTTTAAAAAATGTAAAATTAGTTTTCGTGCAACATTACCTTTAGGGAAGATTAATGGACGTTGGCTAGGGTATAAATTCTGAGGAATCTCCCCATTCTTCACCCTTAACTCCTGCAAGAAGTTGGACTTTCTCAGTTCGGTCTCTAGGTTCTGGTCCCCAAAATAGTCAGACTGGTGGAAGTGAGGCATAGTCATGAATGTGGGCAGGGGTTGTCACCAGCTTTCGGGGAAGTGCATGGGTCAGGAGTTGGACCAACAAGTACTGAGCCACAAGTCCGAGGAGCGAGACACTAACATTGTCCAGAAACTATGCCAAGGCCACCAGATGTGGGAAACATATGTGATTGATATCAGGTAGAGAGACTTTTCTTTTATAGTTCTACAAGACTCGATTTAATATATTTGCTCACTTCCTCCATTTTGAGACAGCCGGCTACGTTTTCCCTGACGATCACCCTCCTGATGGCCCACTACTGACCATTGAAGAAGAATCTCTCTTCACAGGGGCCTATCCTCCTGTTGTAGAACTCTTCCAAAAAGACAAACTAGAGGCAGAGATGCTGAAGCAGAGATGTAAGTATTCACCCAAGCCTTCTATCTTTGTAGACTATGAGACTTAGGCCTAGTTCACACGAACGTATGACTTTTATAGTTTTTTGCGGTCCGTTTTTCACGGATCCGTTTTTTGTTTCTGTTCTGTTTTTCCGTATGGCATATACAGTAATTACATATAAAAATTGGGCTGGACATAACATTTTCAATAGATGGTTCCGCAAAAAACTGAACAGATATGGAAGACATACGGATGCATTTCCGTATGTGTTCCGTTTTTTTTTCGGACCCATTGACTTGAATGGAGCCACGGAACGTGATTTGCGGGCAATAGGACATGTTCTATCTTTCAACGGAACTGAAATACGGAAACGGAATGCATACGGAGTACATTCCGTTTTTTTTTTTTTTTTGAGGAACCATTGAAATGAATAGGTTCCGTATACGGGACACAAAAAAACGGCCCGTACACTCGCAAAATAAACATTCGTGTTAACTAGGCCTTACACTTGTAAGAGGAGTTCCCCTTTAATATGACCACAGATGATGCCATTGCAGCAGAAGAGAAAAGCGTTATTCTCTTAACAGCAGTGACTTGTACGCTTTATGGTTGGGGATTTCCATTGAAGGCACTGCAGGCTTGATGGTTACAAGAGCATACCTGATGGCACGGTATGCCATCCTTTTCCTAATTCTAATAATTACACTATCAACATGCCTCCTCTAACTGACGTTAGGGCATAGTATTTAAAGAGGCCACGCCATCCCCTTACACCCTGAAAGTAACCATTTGGAATTATGCTACTAAAGGTAATGGAAGCTAGCTATGCGGCAGTTTCCATTTATGTTAATAATAAATTGCAGTATTATACCGCTTAGCACTGTATTTGGTATGGTGCAGAATGTCTTCAGCTTGGATGCATCTTTTTTAGGAAAAACTTCTATATAGAACTGACCCTAAATCATTAAAAAAATCATTTTCAGGGTTAGGCCTCATGCACACGGCGTTGTTTTTCTCGGCCTCCGTTCCGTTTTTTTGGCGGATAGGATGGGGACCCAGTCATATCAATAGGTCAGCCAAAAAATGCTGATAGTTCATCCGTTTGTGTTCCGCGTCCGTTGTCCGTGTTTCCCTTCAGCAAAAAGAATAGTGCATGTCCTACTTTTTTCACATTTGCGGACGAGGATAGGCATTTATTACAAGGGATCTGGGGGAAAAAAACAGATCCTCCAAAAAAAAACTGGTGCCGCAAATGTGCAAACGCAAAAAACATGTGCATGAGGCCTTAAACATGTTTTTTTTTTTTTTTGTTTTGTAATCTACAAAGTATTTATGAATGCGTTTTATATGAGAGGTAGACATCGGTAAGTAGCTATGAAGAAGAGCTGTCGCCCCTCCTGACATGTCTAGTTCAGTCATTACTTGTATTCCCGTACAATAACATTCCTGGCGCATTATTTAATTTTTTTGAGAACTTTGACTTGTGCTGTTCCTCTGTTGTTCTTCCTGTAAACATATAGACAACTTAACGTTACCATTCATCAGTAAAGAAACCTTAAAGACGGGGGACACACCAGAATTAGAGCAAGAGTGCCGGCACACGGTATGAAACATACAATATAAGCCAAAAAAGAGAAAAAGAATACCGAGATAAGAGCCGCACATCTCAAAAGTATCAAATTTATTGAAAACGGACACAACAGAGACAAATTAAAATCATTGCATGCAATAAATCATGGCTGTGTGGCCCAAAAAAGTACCACACGCCACGCTGACTCTACCACAAGACCATAAGCATAATCCCACATAGGTAAGCAATAAGTAAGATTCAGTTAAAGAGCATGAAATCCATCAACATGAATGATGGAAGTATAATACTTATCATGGAAATAGCGTGGTGGGCATTCATCAGTAATTCGCATTCCTACACAGTTTGATGTCCTAACTGATTGGAGAGGGCCAGAGTGCGTAGGGACACACCCTATCGGGAATGGTAACTCCCAGTTTGTTCTTACATTTCCAGGAGGAATAACAGAGGCGGTGGCACCTGTGCTGATGATGCTCCAAATTTAGAGCACAACCAGAAGTGGTGACAGGTCCTCTTTAAACAGACTAGCTCCTTTTCTACGAGTGTGTTTCTGTGTATTTCTCTATCCAGCTGTTGTATTGCGGTCTCAGCAGTCTCCCGAGGAGATGGCGTCGCTCTTGTTTGTCTTATTAAACGCCGGCTGATGAAATATCGCCGCAGTTAGCAGGAAATTGCTGAGCTGTGATGGGCCTTTGGTATAAAATATTGGTCACTCGACAAGTCGAAACTGCACACATTATACGTCTATTACTTGCTATTGCTTTCCAGCTCTGGTTCTATAAAGCTTTGTCCAATAAGACGCCCAGCACAGTGCGGCGGAGGTAATGGGCTGACAATAGCCGGCGCTTTCTCTGATGTCCATCAACTATTATGCTGCAATTTACTGCAGTACGATTATATTTAGGCCATTGTCGTACTCTGTATTTGCTTACACCAGCAAAATGTTCTAATTAACCCAACATAATAGAAAATCTGATTTATTATGCTTCTAGAAAGCTCTTGATGGTGTATCTAAGAAGTTTTTGAAGTTGCATTTTCTTGTTTGGCAGGTAAGAAGAGTAAATCTAAACCCAAGGTGCCTTCAAATGTGGATGACGTTGCTTCACTCCTGTCTGAAATGAGTTTGACCCCAACTGTAGAGACAAATGCATCACCGCTGATCGTAGGAGCAAATGAAGAACCTGAAATCACTACTTGTCTTGAGGGGCACCAGCAGTCAAATGACCTACATGGCACTGAAGAACCTTCACCACCTATGGTCACCTTGGTTTCAAGCGTCCTAGACATTCCCACGACACCTGTTCATATGGAAGATGACCTTGATGTACTTGATGGACAATGTTCTTCTCCAGCACCGGGTCATAAACCAGAGTCCTCAGTGGCATCTCCTAATGTTTCATCCATAGTTGCAGAGCTACATCTGAGTAGCATTGATTGGGAAGCCACCTCATTTAGCATGTCACCACAAGCCGAATCTTGGACAGGTGGTGTTCACATACATGGTCTCCAAGTTACCCAGAACCCGGGAGAACCCGCAAAGGAGGCCTGCAACGCCAACCGTCCAACCCAGGAAATTGTAGGACCCAATAAGAATGCTAAAGATGAACCACCAGTCTTAACCTTATCCGACTCTCCTTGTATTTCACATCTGGAGAAGTTGCCTTTAAGGGAGAGGTTACTTTTAAAGAACGCCACTCGGTATGCCTCCTCAGAACCTCCGGATGCCCTTGAGAAGCGCCTACCTTTAAAACCCATACCCCGAATACTCAATATGAGGGACGTCACAAAGTCTGGTTCCAACCAGATTGTCAGTACTAAGGAAAACATTCAAACATATAAACCGGCCAAGTCAACAAAAGAACAAAGCGCTCAAAACATTGAAAAGCAAGTCAATGTAGCCAAAAAACCCGACCCTAACTGTTGGGCACCTGACCGTCCCACCACAAAAACATTCACTTTTGTGAAGAAGATTCCTCTTGTTCCTGTGAGACTTGCTCCTGTGAACAATTCCAGGAAAATGGCCTCTGAATCATCTGCAAAGGGTACCCAAAAGAAAAGTGTCTGCCTCAGGGCGGCATCTTCTAGTGAGGACGAACAAGAAGCGGGTGGTAGACCTAAACATGTCTTCAATAAAGAACGTACAAAATCGGAGATGCCAGTGTCCAAAATGGCACCTATCAGGCCAGCAACTAGCATACCACTGGATACTTTCAGTATTCCTAGTACAGACAATGTATTTTCAAGTCCTGAAGGTAAAGTCTTATCTGCCGAGTCCCCGGAAGAGCTGAGTGATGATGACTCTATAATATCTGTGGACAGTCCTCTGCCACTGTCCGAAAGACTGAAACTCAGACAACTACACAACAGTTAATGTTTTATGCTTTTCACTTCTCTTCTGCTCCTTGTCTATGTTTGTCCAGTGATTTTTATTTTTTTAAAGAAATATCTAAGTTAAAATCTGCCAAAAAAAAAAAGTTGGCTAAACTCTGCATTTTAACTGTAATTTTATTATTATGTTTCTTCTATTCATATTTGTGACTTTTGTTAAAATGCTTCTAGCAGGACATGGAAACAGTCAGCAGTTTATCCTAATTCTGCTGTCACGTCCTCTAATCTCCCACCTTGCACTTCTCTTTGGTAACACGAAGCCAGTGGTATTCAGGAAAGGTACATCTCTAGGATATGCCACCAATGTCAGATAAGTGCAGGTCCCATCTCTGGGACCCACACATATCTCTAGAACTGGGCCCCAAGGCAAAGGAGAGAGCACTGCGCATGCACTTCATGCTTTCTATTCACTTCTATGGGAGTTCCGAAAAGAGCCGAGCCAGCGCGCTCAGCTATATCCAGAACACCACGCATGCACGGCCACCTCTCCATTCAGTTCTATGGGAGTCCTGGAAATAGACAACACTCAGCTATTTTTGGAACACCCATAGAAGAGAATGATGAGCTCAACGCACAAGCAAGGCCACCTCTTCATTCACTTCTATGGGAGTTTTTGGCACTCCTATAGAAGTGAATGGAGGGTAACCGAACTTAAGCGGTGCACCCTTGTTCACTTTGGGGACACCTTTCTAGAGATAGGTGTGGGTTCCAGAGGTTATCTGTAGAAAAGGGGCCCCCAAAGTGCATAAGGGCACACTGCTCAAGTGCCGTCACCCTCCTTTCACTTCTATGGGAGTGCCGAAAACTCCCATAGAAGTTAATGAAGATGTGGCCTTGCTTGTGCATTGCGCTCACCATTCACTTCTATGGGTGTTCCAAAAATAGCCGAGAGTTGCCTATTTTCAGAACTCCCATAGAAGTGAATGGAGAGGTGGCCGTGCATGCGCAGTGTGTTCTCCAATCACTTCTATGGGAGTTCTGGAAATGACCGAGAGCGCTTGTTAGGCTCTTTTCGGAACTCCCATACAGGTGATTGGAGGGTGACTGCTCTTGAGCGGTGGGCCCTCGTTCACTTTTGGGGGCCCCTTTCTTGAGATGACCTCTGAGACCCACACCTATCTGATATTGGTGGCATATCCTTACAATATGCCGCCAATGTGTGAGATGGGCCAACCCCTTTAACTCTGGAATGTCTTCTTTCCTGTGTTTGTCATATTTCTTAAAGAATACCTCCACTTCTCACTACATTTCCTAGTTTAAATCTACATAAAACTTTAAGATATTATCCAGAAGGTAAAAATATATATTTTCCCCCCATCAACAGCGCCACTCTTGTCTGTAGGTTATGTCTGGTATTGCAGCTCAACTGCATTCAAGTAAATATGGACAACCTGTAATACCGTCATATAGAAGAAACCGCAGCACTCTCCTGTCTTCAATTTAGTGGAATTTATTTCACCAGCAAAAAAAAAAAAATGCGACGTTTCGACCGTAAAGGTCTTTCTCAAGCAAGAAGAAAGACCTTTACGGTCGAAACGTCGCATTTTTTTTTTGCTGGTGAAATAAATTCCACTGAATTGAAGACAGGAGAGTGCTGCGTTTCTTCTATATGACGCATCCAAGGGGGAACTTCTGACTGGCTCCCAACACGGCTGGCACCACCACAAGATAAGACTTTAATTTTTCGTTGTGCTGCTATACGCATTTTTTCCTATGATTTACTCAACCTGTAATACCGGTGGCAACCCCTGTACAAGAGTGGTGATTTTTCTATTAAAAAAAAACACACTTTTTTTTATGAGTCTGGTGCAAATTTTTCAGATATTTTTGCAATAATATTGTATTGATTTTTATTTGTTTTCTTTCTTTTTACATACTTATAGCTTCTTTCAGAATTCTGCTGGTTGCCCTGACAGCGGTGTATGTGTGCTCCGTCATCGGACATACCTGTGGTCCTCAACTCCAGTCCTCAGGGCCCAGCTGCCAGTCATGTTTTCAGGATTTCCTTAGTATTGGGCATTGATATAATTAGTGTCCATGCATCAGGACATACCACAGGTATTCATTCTGTGGGATATTCCTAAATCCTGACCGGCAAGTGGGCCCTGAGGACTGGAGTTGGGGAACCCTGCTCTAAGCTCCTATATGTCTGCTTTCTGCAGATTTTTATATTTTGCTTTGTATGTGAACAGAGATGAAAGCGTCACATTTCTCAAAACCAGTGCAATGTATATAAAATGCTTCCTTAATATGTTATGCATACTTAAAGCTGTAAAATGTCATTGAAAAGTAGAGTTTTAAATATTTTTCAGCTCCACTGGTCAATCGGTGATCTCTGGACGCTGTCATTTTTAAATAATTGAAATTAATTAAAATCATGTCTGTCCGATTCTATCTTGTCGCAAAAAACACACATTTTGTCGTCCAGGATTGCTTTTATCGTTGCAACAGCCCCACGCTTGTCCAGTGGATGTATCTGGTATTACAACTCTCAACCCTATTAACTTGAATGTGCATGAATTGCATGTGAAAACTGATGGCCCTACATTAGAAAAGCATGGCTGCTTTTTTCCCCAACGGTGGCACAACACCTGTCCTCTGGCTGTTTTGGTACGGCGTCTTGGCTCCATTGACATCAATGTATTGGAGTTGCAATACCAGGACACAACAGGTGGTCAGGTGTGGTGCTGTTTCTGCAAGTTTCCATGTTCTTCTAATCCCAAGATTGCTCTCCATACATTGTGTTGCATGATGCTTTTTTGAGAATCGTGTGCAAAGAAATATATCCATAAGGAAACATCTTGCAAGTTGTAAGCAAGTCGTGCACATGGCAGAGCAATTTATACTGGAGGTGTTGCGCGCGCGCAGCGATACAGTTGTAATTGGAGTCTTTGCACGTGGTCACTTGACAGTGTCCCCCCTTGTAGAGCTAGGATCTGTTCTTCTCCAGGTCCAGTTCTCTAACAGAGCCATGTGGTACCTCACCGAATACACCATGCAAAGGAACATGCCGAAATATGTGACTGGAGGTCCAATATGGGCTTAGGTTTCTGTGGGTGCCATATTATAAATTCATAATACACCCATGTGCCTGAGCCTTCTAGGTCAGGGGTACAAGGGCCAGTCCACTATATGGAAATCTCTTTACTCATCTTAAGAAAGTGTGCCTATAGGGTGAACCAAGGCAGAAGGGTTGCTGCTGTATGACACATTAATGGCAATGCATTGATAAGATTTAAAGGGTATTCTGGGATTTTATTGATTGATGGCCCATTCTCAGGATAGGCTATCAATATCTGATTGTCAGGGGTCTGACACCCCACCCGATCAGCTGTTCCATTATAGTTCCTGAACGAGATGGCTCCATCCATTGTGTAGTGGATGGAGCTGGTCACTTCAATGGGAGCATAGCTGCAGTAACCAACTCTGTCTACTACACCATGGATGGCGCTGTGTTGCTCCAGCACCAGAAGTACTCTGGAACAGCTGATCCCCGGAGTACCAGCCAAACAGATGCCCCAGAGTACCTCTTGTGTTGGAACTCCGAAGGTTGCTAGGTGGCCGTTGAAGATTTAAACTGAGCACGTGCGACCAGCTCAGTGAGACGGACAAAAAAAATGAAGAAAAGAACAAACAGCAGGTGGCGCTATACATATGCTGTTTATCGAAACGCTCACTGGCTATAATCCGTTTTTAATTACATGCAATTACAAAAATATTCAGATCCAGATGCTGGATCCCCCCTTAATAGTAAAATCCTGCAATGATCTCTTTAATAAACTAGTACACACAAAAAGTGATGCCATTGCAGGACATCGCCAGTCTTCTAGCCTGCAGTGCCTGCTGAGATCATGGCTGTGTGGCGTTGCCCAGTGCCATGCTCTGCAGTGTAGTGTGCCAGCCCTGGTGAGGAGCAGATCTGCAATGTTTTTCTTGTCGTTTTGTCACTGAGCTGTGAGACGCTAAGTGGATGCACAGGTTGTGAGGAGGCCTCGCTTCCTGCACAGCAGAGTGTAAAACAGGCCATCACTTTTATGGGTTTTGACACTAGCACTTGGGCTCGAACGGAGTCTATGAGCCCTGGGAGCCTTTTATCTGGGGATGTGGTGCTGGGGAACAGCACCTTCGCAGACATGAAAAGGCAGGATCCAGCCGGACACTTCCACCTTCCTTTTTTAAATTTTTATCCGCATTTTTTTTTGTTTTGTAACCGGTGTTTATAATCTGCATCCTGATATGTGTTCCCTGTCTCGGGTGTGAATCCACGACCTACGGCGCCCCTGTATTACTAGACCTGGTTATGTCGCCATTTAGATTTTAAAAAATGTGAGCACCTGTCTTGCTGTATGAGAATTTGCTGCCCAGAGTTATCCCCCTCATTCTTCAATAATGTATTACAGATGTAGCAGAGTTGAATTTGTTGCAATAGTCAGTCTAGATCAGGCCCAAATAAGTGACCCCCTCAATTTAGTAATTATCACCTGTCCTGCATACCATATGAACAGCGCACTAGTCTCTCCCCAGCACATACAGCAATTGGAAATCACTCATATGTGTTTGATTAGGTTCTGTTCACACCTTGTTCGTGTGTATGTGCATTCTATGCCCCAGGAGACACTCCCAGCGCAAGCGCAGAATGAACACACCAATGGAGCAAGGGGGTGCCCATATACATTTTCTTTCTTCTGCTCTGTCCTTAGGCTACTTTTACACTTGCGTTTTTGCTGGATCCGTCAGGGTTCATTATAAACGCTTCCATTACTGATAATACAACTATCTGCATCCGTTATGAACGGATCCGGTGTCCTTACATAGTTGTTAAGGTTGGAAAAAGACAAAAGTCCAACCTGTAATCCCACTATATAGATCCACGGAACAATTTCCTGGAACAATGTCCATCTTCCTTTTAAAAAGGTGTTGGGCCAAAGGTAAAGGGTTCGTAAAACAAGATTTCTATACATTGTCATCAGCCTCAATGTTATTTTGAATTAAAAAGTCATCTAAACCTTTTTTGAAGCCATCTCCTGTATTTGCTGTGACCAGCTCCTGCAGCTATTCCAGAGATTCACAGCCCTTATTGTAAAGAATGCTTGTCGCCTCTGATGACTGAATATTTTTTTCTCCAGGCGTAGGGAGTGGCCCCTTGTTCTTTGAGGGGGTTTAACACAGAAAAGCTTCCCTTGATATTTTTTTGTATGGTCCATTTGTACAGGTTAATCATGTCCCCCCTTAGACGTCTTTTTTCAAGGCTAAACAATTTCAGTTTATTTAATCTTTGGTCATAGCTGAGATCTTCCAGGCCCTTTATGAGTTTAGTTGCTCTCTTTTGCACTTTTTCTAACTCCAGGGCATCCTTATTATGGACTGGTGCCCACTGAGCTGTATATTCCAGCTGAGGCCACACCAATGCTTTTGTATAATGGCAATATTACATCCCTGTCCCGTGAGTCCACACTTGTTTTATTACAAGTCAAAATTCTGTTGGCCTCAGAGGCAGATAACTGGCATTGCATGCTGTTATTTAGTCTATGATCTACTAATACACCCAGATACTTCTCAAAAAGTGACTCTCCCAGTTTTACTCCCCCTAGGACATATGCTGCATGCAGATTATTTGCCCCCAAGTGCATAACTTTACATTTATCTATATTGAAACTCATTTGCCAAGTGGAGGTCCAAACAGTAAGTCAGCTTGTAACTTATTAACATCTTCCATAGACTGTACCGTATTACAAAGTTTGGTGTCATCTGCAAAAATAGAAACGGCACTATTAATCCCATCCTCTATATGATTAATGAATAAGTTAAATAATAGGGGACCCAGCACAGAACCTTGGGGTACACCACTTATAACCCAGGACCATTCAGAGTAGGAATCATTGACCACAACTCTTTGGGTACGATCGTGAAGCCAATTTTCTAATTATATTTTCTAAACCAATAGACCTCAATTTACCCATTAGTCATCAGTGTGGGACAGTATCAAACGCCTTTGCAAAGTCCAAAAACACAATATCGACAGCCTTGCCTCTGTCCAGGCTTTTACTCACCTCCTCATAAAAACATTCCCATACAGTATATTGTATATTATACTTTTTTCTTTTTAGCCAACATTTTGGGGCGCATATATGTTTGTATTTGATTTTTTATACATTTTTATGATGGAGGAAATGCAGAAGAAAAAGCTGGTGTAGTATTACAAGGAATTTTTACTTAAAGGGATTTTCCAAGATTTTGATACTGATGACCTATCCTCTGGCTAGGTCATCAGTATGTGATCGGTGGGGGTCCGAGACCTAGGACCACCGCCTCTTCTAGGCTTACCAAGCACAGTGCCATACATTGTATAGCAGCTGCGCTTGGTATTGCGCCCCGGCCCCATTCACTTAAATGTGAATGAACTGCTCCTAGGCCATGTGACCCATGAATCATGACGTCACTGGCCTAGGTAGAGTGTTTACCAGAGCACAGCGGCCTCTTCAAGCCCCACCGATCACACCGGCCATCTATATCAAAATCCCAGAAAACACCTTTTAATTTTAAATTGTACAGTGTAATGCTTCATTTTCCCTGCAGGGGCACTGCAGGAGGAGTAAGCACTTACTGTTGAGTTCCCCTGCATGTTTCAGCGGATTGTTGGGGGTCCAAATAGGAGGACACCCTGCAATCAGCTTACCAGGAAACTTGTATAGCAAAAAGGGATTGTCCAAGGTGGGCCCATGTCTGGTAAGATTTTTTGCAGACATTGTCATTTAGTGAAAAATTTGCCTGATCCCTGCCACAACGTCGTCAGTAGGTTCAAAATCAGTACATACGGTACTTGGCGATTTGAGTCCTATATGGAATTAGATTTACATGTTAGAGCATTTAATCACAGGATAAACAACGTCACTAAGGGCTCATGCACACAACCATATGTATTTTGCGGTCCGGATAAAATACGGATGATGTCTGTGCATTCCGTATTTTGCAGAACAGCTGGTCCCTAATAGGACATGTACTATTTTTTTGCGGAACAGATATACGGAAACGGAATGCACACTGAGTAACTTCTGTTTTTTTTGCGGACCTATTAATATGAGCGGTCCCACATACGGTCCGCAAAAAAGACGGAACAGACACGGAAAGAAAATGCATTTGTGTGCATGAGCCCTTATTGTTTTATGGACTGGTAACCTAGTAAATGGCTGTTGGTGGCCTCCACGGACACAGCACAATGGAGATTTATCAACAGTAGTGCAAGGAAAAGTGGAGCAGTTGCCCATATCAACCAATAGGGTCCCTGGATTAATTTTTCCAAAGGACCTTTAAACAATTAGAGCCGTATTTTGATTAATTGGTTGCTTATAAAAGCCACTATATATAAGGCAGTGGGGGCAAAATGGTGGAAAAGAAATCCATATTCAGCACCCATTGGTTTACATGAGAGAATTATGGCTGTAACTGGGAATAGGCCCGGGTCGGCATGATGCTGGTGAATAGAGTTTTCATAAATAGAATCCCCTGATGTTTTTTTTATTGCAGCACCATGTAAATTGATGGTTGTCCAGTTCAGAAAACAGTAAATATTAGAGTTCCTCTGTTCAGGAGCCTCATCTCTTGGCCAGAGTAGAGAGTAGATACCAAGAGCGTTCCTCGCTCTAGATGATCTTGCCCTGTCCAACTCGTTGATTTAAATAGGCACTGTGCAATTCTTAATTTTCCCTGTGGTGGAGCTGCATGGATATTGAATACTTACTGTCAGGTTTCCCCACAGATTAGAGCTAATCGCTGCAGGAGGTCACTTTGTGATCGCCTAAGATGGCCATACAATTTAGATCTCTGTTGGCCATCGATTTTTGTGGGTTCGGACGATCATCAGGTATGGTACCTTCTGATTCTTCCCAGATGGTTGATGTTGGGGGAGATACTGTAAGGTTGGTTTTCAACCCCTGATTTAGTCTTGTGGTGTGTTGGCCATCTATTTTTGTGTGTTTAGATGACCATCTAATGGGTATGGTACCTTCTCACTCTTCCCAGATGGTTGATGTTGGGCGAGATTCTGTAAGGTTGGTTTTTAACCCCTGATTCATTTGTTCTTGGGGGGATGTCACTAAGTAGCAAGCTCACCCTTCTCTGTGCTCCCATGGACCCCACTTGTGAACATAGAAAATAGTCCAGCATCTCAGGATCCATAAATCGGGGCTTAATTCCATACATAATCAGTTTTTGCTAAAAGATGCAAACAATACCTATGCGTTTTGGACAACTTCTATGTCAGTACGTTTGCATGATGATGATCCTGAGAGATAACCATCAGCCGATCAAGCATGCGAACACCAGTAATCTCACGTACGGACAGCTTTTTTGTCAGCAGTTGGCCCATTGCAATGTACAGAGCAAAAACTGTTTTCCACACATCTTTATGCCATTTTATTTACATGCGTATGATTGCTAGGCATTAGAAAACATTTATTATATTGCCTAGCATTATACTCCTTTGACTAGAGGTGACTACTCTGGTTCTCTATGGTTCTTTGGAGATCCAGTGATGTCAATATCCAAGAGAATGACTGATACACATAAGTAGCAGAAGGGCGGATTGCCACTAGTCCCCAGTGCTGGGTATTTATATTATATTATAATGTATTATATTAGGATTTATTAATTTTAAAACTGAACTTTTGGTGGACGGGCAAGAAAATCAGTGATGGCATTTTTTCCCCTACCACTTCTACTCTTCATTCATACATTAATACATCTCTTCGTATAATACCAGTTTAGATGCTTTTTCTATATTCGGTATATTCCATGCATCGTTGCCGGAGGCTCCTGAATTTCTGTTGATGCCGGTGAAATTTGATTGCATCTATAATCCTACTTCTGCTGTAGGTCTGTATGTAATGGGATGAATTTCATATATCATGTGCATCACTGGCTCCAACATCTCAGTAATTTCATCATGGATAAAAATATCATTCAGTGAGTTAGTGTGACCCCTGGGTATAATATTTTATGGATTTACAATGCAGCAAATTAACATGGGTCACTCCTTAGAATACAAAGATAGAATTGGTAAAATCATTTTAATAGGATTCTCCAGGACTATAACAGTGATGGCCTATCCTTAGGATGCATATGTTGTGACTATGTGTCTTATGGGTTATACTAGGGGTGTCGGACAGTAGGTGTTAGATAACCTGTAGGTCATCCCTGACTGTGATTGGGTTTATTGTCTGGGTTGTAGATGTTGACATCAATGGCTGATCAATTTGAGAGGCTGACCTTCGATCAGCCCAATGAAGAGGAAGGGTAGGGGTTGCAGCCTGACGGTTCCCCTGCAGTGGACTCCAGAACCCTGTATAGGGGTTAAAGCATAAAGCCCAGGGAGGCCACTTAGATAACGCTATTAGGAGTAGCCACAAGACAAATCTGTTCAAGTGACACAGTGGATCCACATCTGCTATTTGTAACAGAAAAGGGTGCTGAATATTGTTTTGTTTCCTTAGATGTCATCCAGACAGGTGAATTGTCCCTATGTTTAAAGGGGTTATCTGGGAATTTGATATTGATGGCCTGTCCTCAGTATAGGTCATCAATACCAGATAGTCTGGGGTCTGACTCCTGGAACCCCCTCCCATCAGCTGTTTGAAGAGGCTAAGACGCTGATCAGAGCTCCGGTGAGCACTGGCGTCTTCCCAAAGCTTACCAAGTCCAGTGCCGTACATTGCGGCTGTGCTTGGTACTGCCGCTTGAATAGGACTGAGCTGCTTACTAGGCCATGTGACTAATGTACAGTGACATCACTGGCTTAGGAAGAGGCCTAAGTGTTCACTGAGTGTTGCGGCCTCTACAACCAGCTGATCGGTGAGGGTGCGGAGACTCGGACCCAATGGTCCGAGAGAGAGAGAGCATGCAGGTAGGATGCAGGCCTCAGCCTGTTTGAAGTGGACGGAGCAGCATGAGTCCGGTGACTGGGCTGTTGAGCAGGGGCAAGAGGGTAAGTGGCAAGTTCGGACTGCTGGTCCAAAACACGGGAGAGCCAGGTGAGTGCTTAGACAGCCGTGTCTGGCAGGGATGAACTAGCGGTATAACATTCTGATGCTTCATTTCCAGCTATGTGGAAATTATTGTCATATGTATATGTAGTCTGGCTTCTAATATTATTTTTGGTATCTTTGTTCACCCTTGTATTTGGTCTTGTGGACCATTTCCTGTATACACTGATTTAATTGGGGGTGCGGGTTCTAATAAAATACGAGATTGTAAGTGTTGCATTTGATGGACCATAGTCCATTGTTACGAGATTTAATCAATTTTGGCACTTTCCAATGAAGATATATCTATTGTCTGTGGCCATCTTGTCATTTTCAAGTATTTGTAATGAGAGGTGCCATCTCCAGGAATAAAGGCTGGGAAACCAGTACTTAAAGGGAATATCAAGGTATTTTCCTAGGGATAGTTTAAGCTCCTGCCATCCAAAACTTTGTTTACCTGACGTGATCTTGGGTGATGTTATGGAGCTCTAGAGAATACATGATCCCAATGTACAGATTTTTATATAGTTAATGGGATAGGCAGTCTCATGTGTAAGATTGTGTGCTACAGAAGAGGAAGACCAGAGAAGAATTTAAAGACCTCAGAAAGAACTTGAAGACTTCGAAAAGTAAAGTAAAACTTTTGGATGGGAGGCTATCACTATTCTCACAGACAAAGTTCTGTAAAATGATTATCCCTTTTTGACTGGCCCTCTCAATGTTGATACAGTTGTTGCCTTCATGATACTTTCCCTTATAAAAACATTCTGACCAAATGGAAAAAAAATTGTAGACATAAACATAGACTTCACTGCTATCTATATCCAGATATTGTCTTGTTTCCCATGTTCCAGAATCTGATAATCCTCTTATCTCTAATTCCTTTCCTGGGCCCCTGGTGTAAACCACAGTGCTAATTCCAGAAGAAGGCACCAGCATTTACATAATGAATAGCCCTGTGTTATAAATCACTGATTATGGTTGTGTTAGCAACATACTTCTTGCATTCCCATTTTGATATGCAGAGATCAAAGGGCGGCAAATGTAAACTATAAGGCCCTATTAACATGTGTGAGGGACTACTGTCCATTTGTGGCATGTATTTGGAGTCAGGAGGACATTTACCATGTAGATCAACAAAGGTACCAGTATGGGGTGGTAAGGTTGAAGGGGAGGCATACATCTACATAATTCATGACACTTCCATTTCAACAGTTTTGGGAAACCATCAGTGTCTTTTAAGAGACCCCCATAGTTCCACGTATTTGTCTTGAGGTTTCATGCAATGGCATTAGTTATTGGTTGTACATAATCACTGAAAATTATGCCAGTCTGAAACTAGAGCCATGGGTAAATACAGCTCATACATAAGTATGCACATTTTAGAGACGGTAAAAAAATGCCAGAGTCTTCTCATTCCTCTAGAATTACATAATATTTGGGCGCTGTCTTATGTTTATGTTAGGAAATGCTCCTCCAGTATGCATCTAACAGACCCAAGACTGCCTAGATACTTAAGACTATATGGACACCTGGGGAATATGCTTGGCGAACGTGGTGTGAACCCCCCAGAACAGAAAACAGAGTAGCTCTTCTGTTCAGAGACATAACGTTAGGGTCCTTGGACCAATGCAAAATCTGTACCGGGCCTCCCAACTATCATGTGTCAATTATAACATTGGTGACAAAGAGGCCTCCTCGGGCACCAGAGACATCTGTGACTGCTACCTGTAGCTACGCCACTGTATCTGTCTTTATGGGTTGGATAAAGCACTCAGCATACAGTGAGGTTTATGCTGAATTATCATCCTCATAAAGAGAATCCCACCATGTGACTTTGCCTACCTATGGGCCCAGGGGACTGCAAATCAAGCTCTTCAGTATACAACATCGAACATCCACATTCAAGGGATTTATGTACTTGGCCTTCTAAACAATGGACATTAGAAGCCAATTATTAGGTTGCGGTGGTTGAATAGAAGATGGAGGTTCTGTTAGTAACCATAGATGATGGCCTTCATCCATTAAAACTGGTGGAGACACAGTGTTGAGGTGTTGCCCATATCTATTTGCCTTCAGGTTTTATGTTTTTTGTGATTTTTTTTTTTTTTCCGTTGAGCAGTTCTAGAAACATTTCCAATAATCAGTAGAAGGATCATGAACTCCTGCCTAGAAAGAAGGAGAACACAGAAGGTCAACAAGGGGCTCATCATATATACTGGCGTCTGCATTCTTTTCATATATAATCTTCCCATATGGCCTATTCTATATTTATATTCTGGAGGGGTATAGGGGTATACCTATGGGGCTACAAAGGCTGCAGACCCCTACACATCTGATATTGATGACCTATCCAGAGGATAGGCCATCAATATCTAAATCCTGGAAACCCCCTTAAAGTTCCATAATACAATTTGAAATACAGAAACGGCACTACACACCACATTGTTCTGCAACGGGCGGGTAAAGACAGACCAAGCTTCCCCTTCCCAAAATAAGTGCTTTTAGGGGAGAACATGGTCCAGCATAAAGACATATTAGCTCAGTACTCCTTTTTTTCTTTCTATAATATTCCTAATTTATTTTCATTTTAAACTTTTATTATAATTTTTATTATTTTATTACCATTTAATACAGTTTTATGAGCTTTTAGTTATCTCTTGGCCCTGTATGCGATGATATATGTACATCTCTACTGTTGTTTTAGATATTCTGGATGTTTTTGTAGGTATTTTATTCATTTAGCAGCCTGTTATTGAAAATAATCTTTTAACGTTCATAAATGCAAAACTAGAGGCTGTTATGAATGCCTAAAATGCAGCGATAATCACAATTAAATACATGAATAAGAGTTTTATTATAAAGAGTCTCATAAAAACAACCGGTGTAAATTGTGAGTCTATGCAGGGAAGTCCTGAGGTAGTGATAAAATTTCATGGTCCATATTCTACATTTTAGTGTTTTTGGTTTATTTCTCATTGAGCTTGCATTTCATCTTTTTTTGCATTTGCATCCTTAAAATCTATCCGGCTAACCTCTCTCTACTCAGCCAGTCTTGTTTGGTTAAAGACTATTTAGCTGAGGGCTGATAATTCTCCATGAGCGTAAAGTCACACTTCAGGAGTTCATTTTCCATGTTGACACTTTGCTGTCTCCTTTGAACTGTCCCATTTAGACACCCACCTCAGATTTGGCAGGTCTATATAAAAAGGCTTTCCCACCTAGGGAGAACTTAATCACAACAGATCACAGGGAGAAGCTGGCTGTCGTCTGCCACTGTCCAGAACATAGACACATCTCCAGCTTCTGTGCCCACCATGGAGACTATCCACCAGCCGATTATAAAGATGGAGGAGGATTATACCCTATGTTCGGATTCTGACCCTGAATCTGCTTATTTATCCACATCTTGGGACTGGAAACAAAATGCTGAGAACTATTCTCTAAGTCAAACTCCATCTCCACAGAGCTTGTCTCCTACAGCCTCCTTTGAGTCTCCATTCTCTGGTTGTTCACGTCCACCAAGCCTGGAAGAGATACCATATGGAGAAGACATGGTGGCGTACAGGTTGTTGCAATATCCTACTGACTGCCAGCACAATTTGGAAGAGGGCAACGTTGGTCACAACAACAAACGTGGGCAACATAATCCCAGAGCTTTCATGAATGTCCAACGCAGGAGAAAGGCCAGTGAGAGGGAGAAGATGAGGATGAGAGCCATAGCTGAGGCCCTCCATAACCTTCGGAGGAATTTACCACCAGTCTACAGTCAAGGTAGACAACCTCTTACTAAGATCCAGACATTAAAATGCACCATTTCCTACATTGAGGAACTCACCAACCTTCTTAACAACACAAAGGGAACATAATTGCATCGAGACCTGCTTGACCCACCAGTGATGGACACTTCTGGATGGTTGTAATACCAAGCGATAAATGACCAGTGGTAGTGGACATTTGCTTTCTGGTTACTTGGGACTTGGGACAGTCCTTGACCAAAATGAGGAGGACAATGCTCCTGTGTTTCTTATGCCAGATTTTACCACTGGGAATGTTATCGATGCAGGTCAATGCCTGGTTCATTGGACTTGAACATTTGGATACTTTCCTGTAATTTTTTCTTGCCATTTGTTGTCTTTATTCCAATGTTTGTGAAGAGAGAACTCGGTCCAGACAATAACCTCCCCCCTCACCATACATATATACTGTTGAATATTTCAGAAGGTGCTGTATGCGTTATTATTTGTATATAAGGAATAAGTTTGAACACAATTTACCAAATGTATTTATATCTAATTGTGAATCATGAAGTTTCTTAGTTAATAAAACTTGTAGAGTGAGCACTATGTCCATATTGCTTTCTACGTTCTGAATTACATATGCATATGATTGCTAAATATCCTAATTATTATCTGATACTAACTGTAGTTGGGCCTCATTCAGATGGGCGTATTGTGCCTTTCAGCACCATGGACCCCTATAGTGCATTGATGGTGGTTCTCTAGATCTATGGTGGAATCTTGCATCCATATGTACTGTTAAAGGGATTATCCTCTTTTTACTATTGATGACCTGGATACATCATCAATATCAGATCAGCGGGGGGTCCCAAACCCGGCACCCTATCAGCTGTTTGAAGAGAAGCCATCCCATAGAAGTGAATCTTATCTTCAAACAGCTGAATTGTGGGGATGCCGGGAGTCTCACCCTGGTCGATCTCATATTGATGACCTATCCTGAGGACAACCCTTTCAAACATGGGTATACTAAACCATCTGAATGAGGCCTTAAGGTCATATTACCCTAGAAGATTAAGCGGGCAATTGTCAGGAGGGAAGTGTTCCTTCCTCTCAATTGCCTGCTCACTAGAGGAGGAGACTGCTGCTATTGCATGCAGCAATCTCCTCCTCAATATGGGGATGCGTGATTGCCTATGCCATTGCTCGTCTCCATACTGAATCATTGTTTGCCGGTGTAACGTTACATTACCCTACTTCGTGAGATTTCCCTACCTCCTAACTTCCGGTCGCACTGCTAATGACGTGAGGAGGCGTTCCTGAGTTTTGACAATCTGCGCATGCGCAAAAGGACAGTTTATGGAAAATCTCACAGCAGAGTTCAGCTGCACACCAGGACACTGCGCATGCGCCGGAGGGAAATATTACGCCCCGGTGCGCAAGCGCGGCTAACTCCAGAAGATCCATCCGATCTCCGCGCCTGCGCAGTGTGGGGGTAGGGAGATCTCATGGCCATATTTTCTGTTAATTATGGATTTATAAATATATATATATTTATTTAGCTATAAATTTATCCACACTTTGCCTAGGGAGATCTCATGGCCATATTTTCTGTTAAATAAATATTTAACAGAAAATATGGCCATGAGATCTCCCTACCCCCACACTGCGCAGGCGCGGAGATCGGATGGATCTTCTGGAGTTATATTTCCCTACTGAGGCTCTCCGGCACATGCGCAGTGTCCCGGTGTGCAGCTGAACTCCACTGTGAGATTTTTAATAAACTGTCCTTTTGCGCATGCGCAGATCGTCAAAACTTAGGAACGCCTCCTCACGTCATTAGCGGTGCGACCGGAAGTTAGGCGGTAGGGAAATCTCACGAAGTAGGGTAATGTAACGTTACACCGACAGCAGAGCGCCGATTACACTGCACGATCTGCCGCTGGCAAACAATTATTTTTAAATGTTGAAAGACTCTGATTATTAATAGGTGCGGTATTACCCTGCCAGATCATCACTAACGAGCATTCGTATGATCTTAGCAATTATCTGCCAGTGTAATGGGGCCTTTACACAGGATTAATGCATGTAATCAAGGGCCCATGGAGAAGGGAAAAAAGAGGGACCAGTGTCGGACTTGATATATGATCTTGGATGTCTCTACGGAACATGTACATCTTTGTTGCCATCATAGAACGTTTCATGAACCAAGGCATAAGAAATAGTCTCTAGTGACAAGAGTACGGTTGCCACCCGGACGGTATTTTAGTGGCCTTGCCGGTGCCTGTAATTTTTTTCTAGCGGCAATATTAATTGCTGGTATTTCCCCCCCCCCCCCCCCTCGCACACTTGCGTTAATTAAAGAAAAAAATTAATAAACTACCTCGTCCATTTGCTCGCGCTGCGGGGAATGCTCCCTGCTGACTGGATGTTCAGGACAGGACCTGCGACACGTCATCACGCTGGAGCGCAGGTCCTGTCCTGAGCTTCCAGTCAGCGTTCCCAGCAGCGCGAGCAAATAAAGGAGGTGAGTGTTTGTTTGTTTTTTTCCCCAGAAGCAGAGAAGTGGGCACAGATGGGGGGGTATTATTGTAACTGGGGGCACTAAAGAGGGGCAATATTCTAAATGGGGGGGGGGGGGAATTATTCTCACTGGGGACATTATTCTAACTGCGGGAACTTATGGGGGGGCATTATTCACACTGGGGGCACTATTCTAATTGGGGACACTCATGGGAGGCATTATTCTCACTGGAGCATTATTCTTACTGGGGCCACTAATAGGCATTATTCTAACTGGGGGAACTAATGGGGGCATTATTCTAACTTGGGGGCACTAATGGGGTTATTATTTTTACTGGGGGGCACTAATGGGGCCATTACTCTTACTGGGGGGCATTGATTCCGGGATGCACTAATGGGGCCATTACTCTTACTGGGCTCATTGATTCTAGGGTGCACTAATGGGGGCATTACTATTACTGGGGGGAATTAACTGGGGCATTACTATTACAGGGAGCACTAAAGGGGGCAGTATTAATTCTGGGGACGCTAATGGGGGCATTAATAGGGTCATTATTAATGCTGGGGGGCACTAATGGGGGCATTATTCATTCTGGGAAGCACTAATGGGGCATTAATATTAGGGCTCATGCCCATGACTGTGTGGTGGCTGGGCCCGTAAACAGCGGGTCCGCAAAATACAGACCCTGGCCATTCTGGAACCGCATCACGGATGCGGACCTATTCACTTGAATGGGTCCACAATCCAGGAGATACGGTGCAGTGCGGAATGGAGGCACAGATCAGAACCCCACGGAAGCACTATAGAGTGCTTCCATGGGGTTTCTGTCCGTGCCTCCGCACTGCACATGCACTACTTTTTTGCGTGCTGTCGGATGCCGATCGCTGACTCCATTTAAGTGAATGGGTCCACGATCCACATGCGGTAGCCCCACGGTCGGTGCCCATGCATTGCGGTCTGCAGCATGGGCCCGGCCGCCACACAGTGCAAGCCACAGTATGACAGCGACTTAACGCTCCATGTTAAGCCACGCCCCCACAACCACCCCGCCTCTGTATTTTTTGGTGGGAAAGGTGGCAACCCTATTCCAAACTCAGCTCCAAACTGGGTTGCCTTCTGATGTACCTTTACCAATATTCCTTGGGTTCATCAGAGGTTCCTCTGTACTCTGTTGGACAAGTCCAACCCTGAATTGGACAGAAAGGAGGCCATCAAGCATCAGCATTACTGCCCCGGCGTGGGGTTAGGGTTGGTAAGAGCCAGCACCACAAGGGGCCTTATATATGCTATGCAGCACCCTATCTATGATCCCTGTATCACTCCATATCAACTCTACAGTTTATTTTTCCTTCCGTAAAGTTTCCAGACTAAGCAGGCTGTGATGATGCATTAATTAATAAAATAACATAATTAATACATGAAACTCCTCCGGGACAAACCCAATTACTGTTCTCTACTTCTGTTGACATTTTAGCAGCTGTACTACATTAAGATTCAGGTCTGAGGCTATGCCAGGGTGATGTGAGCAATGCTAAACTAATGTGAGGGTCGCACTTGTATCCAGTATAAATAAGCCGGTGCCCGACATTGTCTCAGTCGGTGCAGTAAAAATCTAACACACTTTTATAAGCATTAGGCCTATTAGTCAGCGGGTGAGTTCCTGGATACAGAGGAACTACAAATCCCAAGTCCTGACTTGCTTGGAATTTGTGACACACATCGGTGGTTATGGGCCACCCGGGACTGCATAGAGGAAAAAAATGCTTCAGGATGGGCAAATTTCCTCCGGGCAAAAGCGCCATTTCCAGCTTTTCTCTTGGGGAATTCTTAACGAGTAAATAAAGCTAATTTACTGAAAGGTATAAAATCTCTTTAAAACACATAAAAATAACAAATAATAATTACATTTACTGCAACTGTTAATCTATAAGTAAAATTATATTCAGAAGTGAAGGTATAACACTTTCTGCCTAGGATGACCTCTCCCAGACCCCTGAAGGGCAAACGAGCAATGGTAAACTGTCTACTGTTGGATTAACAGCTCAGGAGCCTTGGTTAAAGCCGGCCATACATATTCAATAGTTGTCAGCCTAACATGAGGGCCGACAACTTTCTCTTCCAACTCAATGGGGTGAGGGGAGAAAGCCACTGCCAGACACTTTTGGCAATCTCCATGGAGAACAAAATGATCAGGCAGAAATATTCCCTTCTCCTGATCCTTCTCTACCCTGGCACCATCTGTCGTGGATGAGTCAGGAGATCCCCACTCTTGATGCTCTCCAAAAGAGAAACAATATAAAATATTGTAATTTGATAGCTGTTAATGGCTAACTAAAATAAATGATGTTATAAGGCAAGCTTTTGAGACTCTGAAGCCGCTTATTTAGGTCAGGAAGGAGAACTATAATTATTTGGAGCCTATATGTTCCACAGCACTGTACACAGATTGTAGTCACTTGTATCAGTTCTTTGATGGGTCTCACAATTTGATCTCCCAATCTTACACAAACACACTGGCGCCCGTTTCATGGGGTGCCAATTAATCATTCATAGGCCTCATAAACATTAGAGGGGTTCTCTGGGATTTACATATTGATCACATAGGATAGGTCATCAATATGAGATAGGAAAGGGGGAGGGGCATTCCCTGCTATTACTGTGGCCTCCTCGCAGCTTACCAAGCCCAGCACAATACATTGCATAGTGGCTATGCTTGGTATTGCAGCTCAGACCCAGCTCAGTATTGCGCTTAGGCCATATGACTGATGAATGTGACATCACAGGCCTAGGAAGAGGCCAAAGCACTCCCGAAGTACCGCAGCCTCTTCATGCAGCTGTTCTCTAGAACAGTGATGGTGAACCTTTTAGTGACAGAGTGCCCGAACTGCAACCCAAAACCCACTTATCTATCACAAAGTGCCAACACGACAAGTTAACCGCAATACTACAGTCCAGTATAGTATATTTTCCATGTACTTTATCATGTAGCTATAACAGCCTGCCTACATTCAGTGCGCTGCCTGTGCTGTTCATAGCGCGCCTTGCGCTGATAAATAGCGGCAAATGCCTAAGACATATTGGCACACCATGGACATGGGTGCCCACAGAGAGGGCTCTGAGTGCCGCATCTGGCACCCGTGCCATAGGTTCGCCACCACTGCTCTAGAAGACCCCTGGTGGTCTCATATGGATGACCTATCCTGAGGATAGGTCATCAATATGTAAATCCTGGAGAACTCCTTTAATAAGCCTGGCAACACCCACTGGAAGGACTGGCCAGCCAAATACTGTGTATCAGATCTTTGGCTGACGCTTGTTCATCCGCTGTTGGTGAACAACATAATCCTTTTGATGACAAGGGAGGTAACGCTCCAACAGAATGGCAGCAGCTTCTCCCTCAGAACACTTGCCCCCTTTTAAGGGTACTATCACACTTGCATTAGAGGAATCCGTGCGCAAACGGATACAATTTGTTTCCAGATCCGGATGCGGATCCATCTGACAAATGCATTGTAATACCGGATCCGTCTCTCCGGTGTCATCCGGGAAAACGGATCCGGTATTTATTTTTTTCAAATTTTTAAACCAGAACACTTGGTACCGGATCCGGCATTAATACATTTCAATGGAAATTAATGCTGGATCCGGCAATCAGGCAAGTGTTCTGGAATTTTGGCCGGAGAAAATTTTCTCCGGCCAAATACCGTAAAAGTGACTGAACTGAAGACATCCTGATGCATACTGAACGGATTGCTTTCAAGTAAGAATGCATTGTGATAAAACTGATGCGTTTTTTCCGGTATTGAGCCCCTAGGACGGAACTCAATACCGTAAAACTTTTACGCTAAGTACCCTAAGCAGTCATGTGTATGCAGAGGTCAGGAGGAATAGCTGTTGGCCAAACGAGTGTTAAACCGACAGCTGCTTAATGTGTGTGGCTACCTTAAAGTGGTGGTTTGGGTTACAAATATTGATAGGTCATCAACATCAAATTGGTGCTGGTCCAACACCTAACACCTCCACCAAAGGCGCTATACGATGTACAGAGTGGGAGCTAGTTTCTGGTGGCAATGTACTGCAGTACAGCTCCCATTCACTTGAATAGTAGCTGAGGTGCAGCACCCTGACATGGCCAGCAGCTGGTGGAAGTGACTGATCGAGTTGGACCCCCCACCAATCTTATACTGATGACCTGTCCTGAGAGTAGGTAATTAATATCTGTAGCCCACATAATAACCGTCCCCTTAACTGTGACCTCCACCATTCCCTGCCCCCTAACAGAGGCCTCCACAGCGACTGCCCCTTCAACAGTAACCTCACAGTACCCCGCTGCCTTAACAGTGACCTCATAGTACCCCGCTGCCCCTTTAATAGTGGCCTCCACAGTGCCCTCCCCTTTAACAGTAACCTCCACAGTGGCCGCCCCTTTATTAGTTACCTCCACAGTACCCCATCTCCTTAACAGTGATTTCTACAATAACCCGCCCGCTTAACAGTGACCTCCACAGAGCTCCTTTCCCTTAAAATGTGACCTCCACAACACCCCACCCCCTTAACAGTGGCTTCTACAGCACCCCGCCCCTTAATACTGATCTCCAAAGCAGACCGTCCCCTTAACTGTGACCTCCACCATTCCCTGCCCCCTTAACAGATACCTCCACAGTTCCCCCACCTTTGACAGTGACCTCCACAGCATCCGGTCCCCTTAACAGTGACCTCCACAGCAGCCTGCCCCTTTAACAGTGACATCCACAGCGGCCACCCCTTTATTAGTGCCCTCCACAGTACCCTGTCCCCTTAACAGTGATTTCCACAACACCCCACCCCCTTAACAGTGGCCTCTACAGCAATCTGCCCCTTAACACTGACTTCCATAGCGGACCGTCCACTTAACTGTGACCTCCACAGCAACCTGCCCCTAGGGTGGCCAGAGGTCCAGTTTTAGGCCGGACAGTCCAGCGTTCAGACACCCTGTCCTCCGTCCGGTGCAGGGCCTGGACGGACACAGGGATGTCCTTCTGAACAGCTCAGTCTCAGACAGCAGCACTGTTCTGTCTGAGCGTGAGCTGCAGGGAGAAAGTCACCCACCCTCCCACCCCTGCAGCTGACAGAAGTTGATTTTTACCTTCATTTTTTCAGCCTGCGAGCTTCTATTGGCTGATAAGGGACATGTGACCATGTGTATGGCAAGCTTCTATTGGCTAATGCATTTTTGGGGAATATCTCAGGATCAGTACGTGCTAGAGAGCTGAGACCTAGTCTAAAACTTTCCCGGACACCTGATGTACCTGTGTGCCAAATTTCATGATTGTAAGTGCAAAGGTGCGAATTCCTTTAGAGGACATACACACACATACACTTAGCTTTATATATTAGATGACCCTTCAAGAAGTAGAGGAAAAATTTTGTCTATTTAGCAATTGTAGACATTTATCAACTCTCCTGACTCCGGGCCTCATCTATAAGGTGGTGCCTCAAATGGTGTGGCATTGAGGCTTGTGGCTACCACTGGGTCAGAAGCTGTTAAAAATAAACAAAAATAAAAAGAACCATTCCTGACCTCCACCGTTCCCCCAACGCTGCCACAGTCCCTGCTGCTCTCCACTTCCTGTCCCAGCTCAACAAGCAGGAAATGCCAGGAAAGGTCCATTCAGCCAATGACCAGCCTCAGCAGTAACCCGCCTCAGCCAGTGATTGGCTGAGTGGGAATTTCCTGCGTTTTGAGATGGGACAGGAAGTGGAGAGCAGTAGGGAGACCAGTGGAGCTTTATAAATTTGTAACCATTTCTGGCCTGTTTTTTTTATTTTTTTTAATAAAGATTCTCACCGTAAAATCCCTTTAATATTTATTGCATAGAAGATTTATTTAGACACTAGGTATCACTGTTATTAACTTACTTTATGTGTGAAGCTATTATGTGAGCTCTGTATTGTGTGGTGCTGTTTAGGCACTATACAGTATATTAGCTTTTCCTTTGTCTGGTAGTATGCAAAATAATTGTGGAGCCCCAGTTATGGGTCTTCAACACAGTGAAAGCCAGATATCCCTCAAAGGAAGGAAAACTGAGCAAAGGGGTGTCCCCATTACAGAGATCACCAAATCCACCATATTAAGTGGCCCCTATGTCAAGATCCCGCTCTTTTACAAGCTTTAAGGATGTGACAGGGAAGACCTAAACCAGTTATCTATCCACAGACAGCTGTTTCAGGGTGTTGCCCCTCATCAGTGTGGAGTAGGATTCTGGCTAACCGGGAGCAATGCCTTGGAGGCTACTCAAACAAAACAATGGCTGATCTTAGGGAGACCATCTACAGAAAACACTGTGGAGCGTCATTTAAGAGAGTCAACCTAGCAATCCAAAGTGCAAAGCTCCCTGGGAAACAGTAATATGCAAAATAATTGTGGAGCCCCAGTTATCGGTCTTTAACACAGTGAAAGCCAGATATCCTTCAAAGGAAGGAAAACCGAGCAAAGGGGTGTTCCCATTACAGAGATCACCAAATCCACCATATTAAGTGGCCCCTATGTCAAGATCCCACTCTTTTACAAGCTTTAAGGATGTGACAGGGAAGACCTAAGCCAGTAATCTATCCACAGACAGCTGTTTCAGGGTGTTGCCCCTCATCAGTGTGGAGTAGGATTCTGGCTAACCGGGAGCAATGCCTTGGAGACTACTCAAACAAAACAATGGCTGATCTTAGGGAGCTTTAAGTCTCCCTAAGATCAGCCACTGTATAGCATTGTTATTTTGGCAATTGTATGCTCTATATTACCAATATATGGCAGTGTTACCATGTCTACAATATGTTTTATATATGTGTGATCTAAATGGATCATTATTTAATAATTTATTACATTACATTAAGAAGAATACTCTCAGTCTTAAATGCCGCAAGTCATATTCCTCATAACATAGAAGACAACTCCAGTCGAAAAGAATAAGAAAATATAGTTCATGCAGAGGCAGACATATCATTGGTGCAGCCAGTGCAGCTACACAGGGGGTCCTTTCATCAAGAGGGACCCATACCCCAATTTTAAAAAATGGCACTGAGGTTCCCTTAGCTCAAAATTACTAGGCTTGACTAGAGTCATAGGAACAGGTAATGAGTTCCTATGGTGGGCCTCTATTCCAGGCAAATTTGCTGATAATCGACAGCTGTCTATGTCCATCCCTGAGCTCATCTGTCAACCACACATTAGTTATCTCTTCCTACAGAGCTTTCACTTGTCTGGGTATCTCCCATAGGAAACTCATCAGTTCAGTGACTAAAGTCTTTCCTAAAGGAACACTTTCACCCAGAGTGTCCATACACGGCTATGATCAGAATAACATTACTTACAAAGCTTTTTAAAAAAATTCCTAAATTTCTTCAAGATCCTAAAATTTAGGAACACAATACTTGGGGCATGGCTCATTTTTGAACATCTTCTAGAATGCCAACATCTCCTAGCTTGGATTGATCTCCAACCCAGACTGAAGGGCCCCTAATCTACAATGTTCCATTGATAATACAGGTGTTTTCACATGTAGCACAGGGGGTAGCTACACACCTGATATGAACAGTTACCCTAGAAGGGCAAGCATTCACATTTAAATCATGAACCAGATACCACAGTGCAGCACAATATACTGTCCCAACAGAACCTAATACCGCAGTGCAGCACAATATACCACCCCAACAGAACCAAACACTGCAGTGCAGCACAATATACCATCCCAACAGAACCAAACACTGCAGTGCAGCACAATATACCACCCCAACAGAACCTAATACAACAGTGCAGCACAATATACCACCCCAACAGAACCAAACACCGCAGTGAAGCACAAATATACCACCCCAACAGAACCAAATGCAGCAGTGCAGCACAACATACCATCCCAACAGAACCAGATACCACAGTAAAACACAATACCCTACCCCAGTAGAACCAGATACCATAGTGCCGATCAAATATACTGCCCCAGCAGAACCAGATACCACAGTAAAACACAAAACACTGCCCCGCTAGAACCAAATACCATAGTGCAGTACAATATACGGCCCTACCAAAACCAAATTCGAAACTGTATCACAAAAGTATACCCCAGCAGAACCAAATACCACAGTGCAGAACAATATACAAGCCTAGCAGAAATAAACATCTCATCAGAAGCTGGTCCTCTGTGGTGGCCAGCACCAGCTGCCACATTTTGTCCTTCTCCTCCACTTATCTCTAATTAAGATAAGGAGGGGGGTGAGGAGGTGAGATGCAGGCCACCTCAGCGAGCCAGCCCTACCAACAGTATGCTACCTGGTCATACATGAATACAGCGCTACATATGTACCTACTCTAGTACATCCAGTGATGTCTTCTCTGATGTTAGACGTTCTCTTTCCTGATCTTGTCCATTCGGTCAAGATCGGCATAAAAACTCCTCTCAGCCACGTCTCATCTCTGTAGGGTTACATTCCTCACTTTTCCATCCTCCTCCCCACGTTCTCAATACAAACTCCATATCCTTGTGCCTCAAGAGTGTCATCCTGCTGCTACCCCTAATACTGTGCCCTTTTTGTTGCCCAATGCCCCAAAACACTACACTGCAGAAAAAATAATGCCCCCATTAGCAATAACACTCCCTATAGTGCACCGTAAAATGGCAAGTAATAATAATGCACCTATAGTGCCCCCAGTAATAATAATGTGCCTAAAATAACCCCAGTATTAATAATGTCCCCTATAGTCCCTCGAGCAATAATAACACCCCTCTATTGTGCCTCCAGTAATAATAAGGTTCCCTATAGTGCTCCGGTGTTAAAATGCCTCCAGTAATGCCCTTTATAGTGTTGCCTGGAATAATAATTCGACATAGTGCCCCTAGTAATGCCCCCTATAGTGCTCTTGTATTAAAAGTCCCCAATAATGACCCTTATAGAGTCCCCAGAGAGTAATGCCTCAATAGTGCTCCTAGTATCTACTACTACAATAATGCCCCTCTATAGTGATCCAAGTGACTAGTACCCCAGTAATTACCCCTATAGTGCCCTTATAGTATATTAATGCTCCCTATAGTATCACTAGTAATGTCCCCTATAGTGGCCTATTAATGCCCTGTATAGCAAATAAAAAAATATCTAATACTTACCTGTCACATTACACTCTGCCTCCCGTGGTGCAGGCAACAAGTCTCTTCTAGACTGCAGCTTGAGACTCCTGGGGCAGGTCATCCTGATGATGTCATCATGCTGCCTGAATCCTGTAGTAGGTGGCCCCTGATGATGTAATCGTATTGTGACCACCTGCACTGTTCTACTTCCACCGCCTGAAGCCTATGAGACTAAACTACGGCACAGGGAGCCACTGGCTCCTGTTCCCTGCCACAGTATTCACATGTATTGCCATCCAGTTTAATCTAGGAGGGCACCTGCGGGGCATTGGCCCAGGGAAATCATTTTAGTAGGGTCTATGGCAAGCCCACCCCAACTCCAGTTTTGCATTGCTTCTCATTTAAGGGGTTCTCTGTGTCCTTAAGTTATTGCTTAAATGATACATAGGGAAACATGACTTTATAGTTTTAAGTCTAGCCAGACCTGGATTAGGTGCTAGCCAGGGCTAGGCCAGAAAAGCAGGCCAGATGAAAAGAGGAACTGTAGAGCTAAAGTCTGTGGAGAATCGTTGTCAATAAAAGAACCATTGAGACTCCATTGCCACGTGTTTAGGAATTTTCTTCCGGTGCCTCGACACAACAAGAGCAGATTGATTAACTGCATAAAATGTCCACATCCCACAGAGGACACTGCGGATATGTACGGCAACCTGTTCAAAAAGGTGCAGAGCATAGTCTGATATTTAGGGTCTGTGGTTGCATTGCTTAAAAAAGGGGTGCAGGACTGCATGCTTATTTACAAGTCAGTTAGAGAAGTATAGTGTAAGGAAGATTGTTCTAAACAGACACTTTGGCCTATTAACTACTTGTGCAGCCATGTCGCCTAAACTGTGAAGAGTGCATTTGTATAACATCTGCCAGTCCCTGCATGCTGAGAACTGTACTTGATGTGCTTCAACTTAATTCTTCAGCAAAGAACCGTTCTGCTGTTAACCTGGCTTCCTCTTTATTCCCTTCACCAACATCCAAAACTGCACCAAAGGACCCTGCCTTGCAACTCAAATACTATCAGCACCAAGGGCACCTTAACTGATGCCGCGTAGGAGAACCCCATGACCAGAGAGTGCCCCGAAGAGAAGAACAGGTGTGCCCTTCCTATCACTGCATGGCCCAGGGCAGCGGCAGAGTGAGTGAGCACTAAAATCATCATTCTTGCTACTATCACTCCTATTCTTCTGACAAGTGATTGGTTCCAATTTATTTTATTTTTTTCCTGGACCATTGGGGCTCAGTATGGCTGCAGAGACAAGGTCCTCTGGAGGATCCTCTGGTACTGTGATGGGCCAGCCTGACTCTGAATGTTTTGAAGGATTCTCCTCTATCTTAAAGGGAACCTGTCACCGGGATTTTGGGTATAGAGCTGAGGACATGGGTTGCTAGATGGCCGCTAGCACATCCGCAATACCCAGTCCCCATAGCTCTGTGTGCTTTTATTGTGTAAAAAAACGATTTGATACATATGCAAATTAACATAAAAGAGTCATATCTTACTTGTGTGACCAGAGAAGAGTCATATTTTCAAGCTCTGACTCATCTCAGGTTAATTTGCATATGTATCAAATCCGTTTTTATACACAATAAAAGCACACAGAGCTATGGGGACCGGGTATTGCGGATGTGCTAGCGGCCATCTAGCAACCCATGTCCTCAGCTCTATGCACAAAATCCCGGTGACAGGTTCCCTTTAAAGAGGACCTTTCATCAGTCCAAACATTGTGAACTAAGTATCTTGACATATACAGCGGCGCCCAGGGATCTCACTGCACTTAGTATTATCCCTGGGCGCCGCTCCGTTCTCCCGTTATGTCCTCTGGTATGTTCGGGGACTTGGTTATAGTAGGAGGAGTCTGCCCTTGTTCTGCTGGGCGTCTCCTTCTCCTAGGCTGTAGCGCTGGCCAATCGCAGCGCAGAGCTCACAGCCTGGGAGGTTTTTTCTCCCAGGTTGTGAGCTCTGCGATGCGATTGGCCAGCGCTACAGCCTAGGAGAAGGAGACGCCCAGCAGAACAAGGGCAGACTCCGCCTACTATAACCAAGTCCCCGAACATACCGGAGGACATAACGGGAGAACGGAGCGGCGCCCAGGGATAATAGTAAGTGCAGTGAGATCCCTGGGCGCCGCTGTATATGTCATGATACTTAATTCACAATGTTTGGACCGATGAAAGGTCCTCTTTAAATACGTTTTCTACTCCTAAAAAGGCCTCTTAGGTTTCACTGATCCTGTTAAAAGGGCAAACAAGTCAATGGATCCAGATTTCCTACACATAGCTAAGACAAACATAGAGCAGTCACCCAACTAAAACTAGCAGTATCGGACATAAATAGTTTTATGAGCAACCTTAGGCCGGATCCTCAAACTTATGGTCAGGAACTTGACTGCATCCTGTTATATACGGAAGACACTGTCAAGGACTCTATGCATATTTATAAAGGACATCGCCTGTGGTAACTTCGTTCTTGTAAATACACTGCTGTAAATTTCCTATGCATACAAATTGAGAGAAAATGAAGCCTCTGTAATATCTTTATTGTATAGCGGTGTAAGAAGGCGAAGATGTTTTATCATCTCAAGATTTCTCACAAAAACAAAACAATAGAACAGGGGTCGTCATGTGGTGGACAGCGGTCCGAAAGCAGACCTCAGTTGTCAGCTGTCCGGACCACCACATGTCCCAATCTCAACTGTATCTGTGTCCTCCGGACTAGGCTTGAGCGAGCTTGGATCATAGATCCATACAGCATTAAAATGTATGGGCTCCGTGTAGCAAAACTTTGTCTAACGTCAAAATTGTGCGAGACTTCAGTGAATGATTTCGGTATTCCTATCTGCATCTTTAAAAACATTTTAAAATAGATATCTGAAGTGGGCTTTGGTACTGGCTGGTACCTCGGTACCAAAGCCGACTTCGCGTCCAGTTACCAGGCCCGAAACGCGTCACCACTTGCTGTATGCCATTTTAAAGTGCTTCAAATGAACTCAGATTTTATTACGTGGTGTCGTGGTGCTGGAAAATCTCTCGGACCATTTCTAGATCAGTGCCCCTACAACTTCTGTGACACACAACCCTAATCCAGGTGACCTGGGACAGCAGCTGGTCATTATACTTTCTGTATCTTAAAGGGGTTCTCCAGGATTCTGATACTGATGGCCTATCCTCAGGATAAGTCATCAATATCAGATCGGCAAGAGGGTTGACTCCGGGCACCACCGGAGATCAGCTGGATGAAGACGTTGAGGTGCTCTGTGAGCGCTTAGGCCTCTTCCTAGGTCATGTGATGCAATGTTCACTGGTCACATGGTCTAGGAGCAGCTCAGTCTCACTCATGTGAATGGGCCTTGGCTGCAATACCAATCACAGCCACTATACAATGGACAGTGCTGTGCTTGGTTTTGCTGTGAGGAGACCAGAGCTCTGGTGAGTGCCGCGGGTTTCCTCAAACAGCTGATCAGCGGGGGTGAGTCGTACCTCGGCTAATCTCATATTGATGACCTATCCCCAGGATAGTCCATAAATATGGGAATCCCGGAGAACCCCTTTTAAGCATTGATCCACACTGATTTATTATAACAAACTGTAGCTTTGGAACTGAAACACCATGTATATTTGGACACACCTTCTCATTCAAAGAGTTTTCTTTATTTTCATGACTATGAAAATTGTAGATTCACATTGAAGGCATCAAAACTATGAATTAACACATGTGGAATTATATACATAACAAAAAAGTGTGAAACAACTGAAAATATGTCATATTCTAGGTTCTTCAAAGTAGTCACCTTTTGCTTTGATTACTGCTTTGCACACTCTTGGCATTCTCTTGATGAGCTTCAAGAGGTAGTCACCTGAAATGGTCTTCCAACAGTCTTGAAGGAGTTCCCAGAGATGCTTAGCACTTGTTGGCCCTTTTGCCTTCACTCTGCGGTCCAGCTCACCCCAAACCATCTTGATTGGGTTCAGGTCCGGTGACTGTGGAGGCCAGGTCATCTGGCGCAGCACCCCATCACTCTCCTTCATGTTCAAATAGCCCTTACACAGCCTGGAGGTGTGTTTGGGGTCATTGTCCTGTTAAAAGATAAATGATGGTCTAACTAAACGCAAACCGGATGGAATAGCATGTCGCTGCAAGATGCTGTGGTAGCCATGCTGGTTCAGTATGCCTTCAATTTTGAATAAATCCCCAACAGTGTCACCAGCAAAGCACCCCCACACCATCACACCTCCTCCTCCATGCTTCACGGTGGGAACCAGGCATGTAGAGTCCATCCGTTCACCTTTTCTGCGTCGCACAAAGACACGGTGATTGGAACCAAAGATCTCAAATTTTGACTCACCAGACCAAAGCACAGATTTCCACTGGTCTAATGTCCATTCCTTGTGTTCTTTAGCCCAAACAAGTCTCTTCTGCTTGTTGCCTGTCCTTAGCAGTGGTTTCCTAGCAGATATTCTACCATGAAGGCCTGATTCACACAGTCTCCTCTTAACAGTTGTTCTAGTGATGTGTCTGCTGCTAGAACTCTGTGTGGCATTGACCTGGTCTCTAATCTCAGCTGCTGTTAACCTGCGATTTCTGAGGCTGGTGACTCGGATGAACTTATCCTCCGCAGCAGAGGTGACTCTTGATGGTTTTTGTGAATGCACTTGGGGACACTTTCAAAGTTTTCCCAATTTTTTGGACTGACTGACCTTCATTTCTTAAAGTAATGATGGCCACTCGTTTTTCTTTACTTAGCTGCTTTTTTTCTTGCCATAATACAAATTCTAACAGTCTATTCAGTAGGACTATCAGCTGTGTATCCACCTGACTTCTCCACAACGCAACTGATGGTCCCAACCCCATTTATAAGGCAAGAAATCCCACTTATTAAACCTGACAGGGCACACCTGTGAAGTGAAAACCATTTCAGGTGACTACCTCTTGAAGCTCATCAAGAGAATACCAAGAGTGTGCAAAGCAGTAATCAAAGCAAAAGGTGGCTACTTTGAAGAACCTAGAATATGACATATTTTCAGTTGTTTCACACTTTTTTGTTATGTATATAATTCCACATGTGTTAATTCATAGTTTTGATGCCTTCAGTGTGAATCTACAATTTTCATAGTCATGAAAATAAAGAAAACTCTTTGAATAAGAAGGTGTGTCCAAACTTTTGGTCTGTACTGTATATATATAAATAAAATAAAAAATGTGGCTCCTGACATCTGCCACCTTTCTACTGTTGGGTGTTCCGGTATGAGATGCTCTTTGCAGCCGCTGTCCACTCCAGCAGAACATCGGACCCCCCTCCATTAAGTCCCTTATAGACTATGTAAAAATGGGTTTTATAAAGCAGATGACCTTTGTAATGGGTGAACTGAAAAACTGATGCATACTGCCCAATAGGGTGTATGAATTAGGGGTGCCTTGAATGAGTGGACAACCCCTTTAAGGAGGACATGTGACCTCTTCTGACATGGCTGTTTTTGTAACTACTTGCATCTCTCGAGTAGCATCCATTCTCTAGACTCTATGTTGTGTTGTTCCTCTATTATTCCTAATTGAACTTTATGAATGAATTGCTCGCAGTCTGTACTGACGGTCCACCTGGGTGTTACCAGTTGGGGGGGGGTGTCCCTCCAAAGTCTGACATTGTCCAATCAGTGTTGTCAGAGCAGGAACACTCTTTTCCCCCTAACTGGTAACACCTTCACTGCTAGTATTAAATCCATAAATTCTCATACAAACAGATGCCCTACAATTGTGGCATTTTTTTTGTCCTCGCCTTCCAAGAGCCAGAACATTTTTTTCCTGTCGATGTATGTACGAGGGATTGTTTTTCACAGGATGAGTTGTATTTTTCAAAGGCACCATTTTAGGGCACATACAGTACCTTGAAAAGTATTCATTCCCCTTGAAATTTTCCAAATTTTTTCACGTTACACCCACAAACTTAAATGTATTTCATTTGGATTTTATGTGACAAACCAACACAAAGTAACAAGTATGTGTAAAGTGAAAAGAAAATGATATGTGGTTTTCAAAATTTTTTGTAAATAAAAATCAGGAAAGTGTGGTGTGCATTTGTATTCAGCATCCCTGAGCCAATACTTTGTAGGACCACCTTTCACTGCAATTACAGCTGCAAGTCTTTTGGGGTCTCTACCAGCTTTGCCCAAGCTCAGTCAGATTGGATGGAGAGCATCTGTAAACAGTCATTTTCAAGTCCTGGGATTTAGGTCTGGACCTTGATTGGGCCATCTTAACACCCTGGACATCTTTTGGCTTTCTTACAAAAATGGTTTTCTTCTTGCCACTCTTGTATAAAGGCCAGATTTGCGAATAGTTGTCCTATGGGCAGATTCTCCTACCTGAGCTGTGGATCTCTGCAGCTCCTCCAGAGTGACCATGGGCCTCTTGGCTGTTTCTCTGATCAGTACTCTCCTTGTCTGGGCTGTCAGTTTAGGTGGACAGCCATGTCTTGGTAGGTTTGCAGTTTTGCCATAGGCCACTCGCAGACGAGCTTGAGCGGATTAGGTCCGGATGTGTTGCGGATGCGTTCAGCAAAAAATGTGCGATTTCGCAAAAACAAGTTCATTCAGTTTTGCTTGTGATTGCGTTCGGTTGTTCAGTTCTTATCGCACGGGTGAAATGCGTTTTTCACGAGCGTGATAGAAAACTCAATGTTTACAAACAGCATCTCTAAGCAGCTATCCGTGAAAAACACATCACATCCGCACTTGCTTGCGGATGCGATTTTCACGCAGCCACATTCACCTCTATGGGGCCGGAGTTGCGTGAAAATCACATAAAATACAACATGCTGCGATTTTCACGCAACGCACAAGTGATGCATGAAAACCAACGCTCATGTACACAGCCATATTGAAATGAATGGGTACGGATTCAGTGTGGGCGCAAAGCATTCGCATCACGCATTGCACCCGCGCAAAATACTCACTCGTGTGAAAGGGGCCATACTCCTTCAATTTTCAGATGATGGATTGAACAGTGCTTCAAGAGATGTTCAGAGCTTGGGATATTTTTTTTTATGACCTAACCCTGCTTTACACTTCTCCACAACTTTATCCCTGACCTGTCTGGTGTGGTCCTTGTTTTTCATTATGCTGTTTGATCACTAATGTTCCCTAACACAGCGTTTCCCAACCAGTGTGCCTCCAGCTGTTGCAAAACTACAACTCCCAGCATGCCCGCACAGCCAAAGGCTGTCAAGGCATACTGGGAGTTGTAGTTCTGCAACAGCTGGAGGCACACTGGTTGGGAAACACTGCCCTAACAAAGCTCTGAGGCCATCACAGAACAGCTGTAGTTATACTGAGAATAATAATGATAGGTGGACTCTATTTGCAAATTATGTGACTTCTGAAGGCAATTGGTCACACAGGATTTTATTTAGTGGTATCAGAGTACAGGGGACTGAATACAAATGTACGCCACATTTTCCAGATTTTAATTTTTTTAAACCAATTTTTAATTTTGAAAACAATGTGTCATTTTCTTTTCACTTCACACATAGTTGATGCTTTGTGTTGGTCAATCGCATAAAATCCCAATAAAATACCTTTAAAGGGAACCTGTCACCTCCCAATACATCCCAAGCCGCCAGCAGTGTGTTTCTGATGATGCCTTTCTTCCTGAAGGCCGATGCAGCAAAAGTACTGAAAACTTTGTTTTATCCCCTGCAGCGGCCTCCTTGCTTTAAGTCACGGTAACCACGCCCCCTTCCCCGCCCCTTTTCTGCTGGCTACACGCAGGTACTGCTGGCGGCTTGGGATGGTTTTGGGAGGTGACAGGTTCCCTTTAAGTTTGTGGGTGTAACGTGAAAAAATGTGTAAAAGTTCAAGGAGTATGAATACTTTTTCAAGGCACTGTATTTATTATTTTAGCTTCTTACTTTCTTTTACATTTTTACAGCATTCCACGTGGGGTATAAATGACCTTATTCTGCTGGTCAGTATGATTATGGCGATACAAAATGTATATATTTTTTATGTTCTACTACTTTTGCAGAATAAAAACAGTAAACAAAGCAAAAAAAAAATCCTTGTCATAAGAGCCATAACTTTTTTATTTTTCTGACCGTGGAGCAGTGTGGGGGCTTATTTTTGCAGGACAAGCTGATGTTTTTATATCTACCTTTTTTGGAGTACATGTGACTTTTAGGCTAGGGCTACACGGCAACATGTGTCACGTAACTTCTTGTCGCAGAAATGTCATGCAACATTTTTTGGAATGATACTCAATGGTGTCATACTGTGACATACAACATGCTGCGACACGACAGTCGCAAAAAATCCATCCAAGTTGGATTTATGTGACTATTGTGTTGCAGTTGCAGCATGTCTCAGTATGACACCATTGACTATCATTACAAAAAATGCTGCGCAACATTGCTGCGACACATGTCGTAGTGTATACCCTTATTGTCGTCCAACACATAGCCCTAGCCTTATTCCATTTTTTAGAGGTTAGGTGAGCAAAAAGGAGCAATTTTTTAATTTGTTTTTGAATTGTTTTTTTAAGGAGCTCACCATGCAGTTCAAATATCATGATAACTTTTGTCCTGATAGATGCAACGATATTATGTGTATTATTTTTTCATTTGGGGAAAAAATATTTTTTTGGGCATTTTTTCCTGCTTATTTTTAAACATTTTTTAAAGATTTCATTTAATCTTTTTCCTTTTTTGTGCATTTTTTCCTGCTTTTTTAAAATAATATTTTAAACATTTTATGTATTTATTTTTTCTGTGCATTTCTCCTGCTTTTTTCTTTCATATTTTTAAACATTTTATTTAATTTATTTTATTAATATTTTATTTAATTTATTTTTCCTTTTTTCCCTACAATACACTATTATACTTCTGTATTGCAGTGTATTATACCTGTCAGGGTCTAATAGGCCTATTATGTACAAGTTAGGGTACTTTCACACTAGTGTTTTTGTTTTCCGGTGTTGAGTTCCGTCACAGGAGCTCTATACCGGAAAAAAAGTGATCAGTTTTATCCTAATGCATTCTGAATGGAGAGCATTCTGTTCAGTATGCATCAGTTCAGTCCCTCTTACGTTTTTTGGCCGGAGAAAATACCGCAGCAAGTGGATCCGGCTTTCCGGTCTGCGCATGCGCAGACCTTTAAAGATGCAAAAAAAATACCGGATCCATTTTTCCGGATGACACCGGAGAGACGGATCCGGTATTTCAATGCATTTGTCAGACGGATCTGCATCCGGATCCGTCTGACAAATGCCATCAGTTTGCGTCCGGATCCTCTGCTGCAAGTGTGAAAGTACCCTTAGGCCAAGTTCAAATTTCATTTATTTGGTCAGTTATTTTCAACAGTCAAAACCAATAGAGATCAGGATTTCCCCCTGTTCTGTGCTTCCGACCCACAGCTAGTTTTGGCACACAATAAAGCCTCTTTCACACGGGCGTGAGGTGAACGCATTGCACCCGCACTGAATCCGGACCTATTCATTTCTATGGGGCTGTTCACATGAGCGGTGATTTTCACGCATTACTTGTGCGTTGCGTGAAAATCGCAGCATGCTCTATTTTGTGGGTTTTCCACGTAACGCAGGCCCCATAGAAATGAATGGGGCTGCATGTAAATCGCAAGCATCCGCAAACAAGTGCGGATGCGGTGCGATTTTCACCCACGGTTGCTAGGAGACAATTGGGATGGGGACCCGATCATTGTTATTTTCCCTTATAACATGGTTATAAGGGAAAATAATAGCATTCTGAATACAGAATGCATAGTACAATAGCGCTGGAGGGGTTAAAAAAATTATAATAATTTGATTCCCATTAATCCACTTGTTCGCGCAGCCCGGCATCTCTTCTGTCTTCTTCTTTGCTGTGCACAGAAAAAGGACCTGTGGTGACGTCACTACGCTCATCACATGGTCCATCACATGATCCATCACCATGGTAAAAGATCATGTGATGGACCATGTGATGAGCGCAGTGACGTCATCAAAGGGCCTATTTCTCAAAGAAGAAATAGACAGAAGAGAAGCCGGGCTGCGCAAACAAGTGGATTAAGGTAAGTTAACATTTTTTTTTTTTTAACCCATCCAGCCCTATTGTACTATGCATTCTGTATTAAGAGTGCTATTATTTTGCCTTATAACCATGTTATAAGGGAAAATAATACAATCTACACAGCACATGTTATAAGGGAAAATAATACAATCTACAGAAGTTCGGGTTTGGGTACCAAACATGCCGATTTTTCTCACGCGTGTGCAAAACGCATTACAATGTTTTGCACTCGCACGGAAAAATCGTGCATGTTCCTGCAACGCACCCGCACCTTTTCCCGCAACGCCTGTGTGAAACCAGCCTAAGACTTGGAGGCCATTGCTAGGCTCCCTGCTGCCATTGCTATCATCTGCAACTCTCAATCTCATTACTTTGGTGATGGAGTGATGGACTATTGACCGCATTATCTATGGAGTTAAACTGGCAGGAGTGGAGTTATCTCCGATCATGGCAATTGCAGCATGAGCAGAGCTGTGTAACGGTACGACCACGCGGCGAGGTCCTCGTTACGACAGCAGTGTTTAGTTGGTCTGCATTGTAAATGACCTGCAGTATTGCAGCCAATAACAATACAGACTGACTAAACAATGTGTCCTAATTGCTGAGGCTCGTGCGACCACGTCGCAATCGTGACTCGACGGCGCCATGTGGTTGCACTCTCATACAGCAACTCTCACAGGTAACCTGACAGCAGCCACAAAACCACCATGGCGAAAATGAAAATCACGGATGGGAAGTAACACCAGACCACCACATACATTTTTGTCATAGTTTTGGAAGGGGCAGCCAGGTGCACCCCTCCAGGCTTCTGCTAGGCTTACAGTTGCACCACACCATATGGCACTCTCTACCGTACTGTACTGCCGGCTTCCTTTAATAGCTCTACTAGAAATCAAAGAAGAAATATGCCACTGGTTCCACCGTGACACAACTGCCACCAATCCTGTAAGAATCTAATTAAGCAGAATTCAGAATATTGCACTGATCGATACCATGAATACTGTATGATGCAGACAGCCCGCGCAGGATGCAGAACGCAGACCGTAAATTCGCTGGCCTTCGTTAATCCGAAAGCTCTTAATTCATGAATTATTAAGCGAGGTAATTATCTGATAAGACGCTTCTGGTGTGTTGTATAAGTGTGTGCAGATTCTGCCTTCACTTATTGGCCAGTACATTATGGTGTTGTGATTGATGTCTGCAACATTGTACTCTTATCTGCAGAGGAAGCGGGAATGTGAGCCTGCGGGACAAGCCGTGCTTCGGGTAACCCACCCGGCCACTTAGAGGGGGAAAGTGGACAATTGCCCAGGGCTCTGTCCTGCATCACCAGAAACTTTACCATTAACCCCTTTACTATTTAGGCACTGTATGGCGATATTATTGAGACACTATAGGGACACTGAAAGGCGTTATTATGTGCACGTGGCATGGAGGTATCTCACTGTCATACTGCTCTTGCTACAGGCAGGACGCTTAGGGTCCATTCACACGTCCGTTTTTTCTTTCCTGATCTGTTCCGTTTTTTGCGGAACAGATCAGGACCAGATCTGGACCCATTCATTTTCAATGGGTCCTGGAAAAAATCGGACAGCACAATGTGTGCTGTCCGTTTCCGTTGTTCCGTTTAAATATAAAACATGTCCTATTATGTTCCGCAAAAATCGGATCCTGGTACAATGCAAAGTCAATGGATCCGCAAAAAACGGAAGACATTCGGATGTCATTCCGTATGTCATCCGTTTTTTGCGGATTCCGTTCCTGGAAACACATAACAAATTTTTTATTTATTTTTTTTCAATTTTTTTTCAATGAATTCCAAACAACTTTATTTGATTATTGAAATTTATACATGTTTCCGTTTTTTGCGGATCCGCAAAAAACGGATGACATACGGAAACATTTTCAGGAACAACGGATCCGCAAAAAACGGACCGAAAATCGGGATATAGGAAAATACTGACGTGTGAATGTAGCCTTAGAGGAAGAAAATGGACAATTGCCCAGAGTTTAGTCCTAGGCCACCAGGAACTTTACCATTAACCCTTTCACTATATAAGTACTGTATAGCGGTATTATTAAGGCACTATTTGGACAATGAAAGGCATTATTATGTGTGCATTTTATGGATGTATTTTTGGAATTGGGAGAGCAACAGTCCAAAAATGGCGAGCTGAGGTCCTTGCTTTACTTGATGTCCAGGGCCCCACATTCTATAAAGCTGGCCCAGACTACGGGAAGTGCATTACTAAAGATGGCAGTTTCTGTTAGTTTAACTTTCGGTAATCACTGAGTAAAATTATAGTTTTACTGAGACTTTTCCAGGCCACAGAATTGCAAAAAATCCAAACCTAGGGGGATTGAATGGTTTTTATATAAATATTTAAGTTACATTTTCTTTAATCCGGAGTCTGGTAATCCAGAAAGTTTGATAGTCCAGGCCATTTTCAGCACACAACTGCTAAATAAGGTGAAATTTCATAAGCAGAAGAGACTGCAAGCAAAAAAAAACATCAAGAAGCATGGGTCCTATGTGTGAGAGGTATGCGTGGCACATGTCTAGTATGGCGTTTTTACGGCATGTTACCATCCTGGGGGTTTCATCATTGTAGCATGTGTCTTGCAGTATATATCAGAGGCATGTGTATGACATGTGTACAGTATGCGTGTGGCGCTTGTGTGGCATGTGACCATCCTGTGAGTGGCACTTGTGGTGAAGCATGAGTTCAGGGATGCACCTAGCCTTTCTGCTGCCTAATGCGAAAGTTCAAATCGCAACCCTCTCCTTTGTGCCAAATTCTCAATCCAACCCCTCCCTCTCATAAAGACCCACAATGCAATCGGAAAGTCTTCAGACCCTTCCACTTTTTTTCACATTTTGTTCTGTTGTGGCCTTGTGCTAAAATAAAAAAAAAAATCAAGTTTTCCCCATCAATCTGCTTTTAATCCTCCATAATGAGAAAGTGAAAGCAGAATTTTACATTTTTTTTTGCAAATTTATTAAAAATTAATAACTAGAATTTTGCATGGACGGAAGTATTCCAACTAAGGATGAGTTTGTGCTTTGTTTGGTGGTAAAAGCAGAATTGCAATATGGATTCCATTACCACGGACCATAACGCAATTCTATGACGAAATTTATAACGGAATGCCTTTAGAGGCATTTCGTTATTTATTCCATCATAATAGAAGTCTATGGCCTGCATAACGGATCAATCCGGTTTCCGTTATGCAGGAGAGGACTCCAGCATAACGGAAAACGGATGGATCCGTTATGCAGCCCATAGACTTCTATTATGACGGAATGAATAAACGAATGCCTCTAAAGGCATTCCGTTATAAATTTCGTCATAGAATTGCATTATGATCCGTGGTAACGGAATTTATTGCGCAATTCTGCTTTTACCACCAAACGAAGCGCAAACTAATTTCAAAATATGAAATTCGCTCATCCCTAATTCCGACCCTTTGCTATAACACTTCAAATTCATCTCCGATGGCCTCCCATTTCTCTTGATCATCTTTGAGATGTTTCTATACCTTGATTGGAGTCCACCTATGATACATTCTGTTGATTGGACATGATTAGGAAAGACACAGCCCTGTCTATATAAGGTCTCACAGCTGACAATGAATATCAGAGCAAAAACCAAGCCATGATAAGGAAACAACTGCCTGTAGAGCTACGAGACAGGATTTCTGCTGCACTGAAAGTTGCCAAGAGCCCAGTGGCCTCCATCATTTTTAAATGGAAGATGTTTGGAATAACCAGGACCCTTTCTGGAGCTAGCCACCCCACCAAACTAAGTAATCGGGGAGAAGGGCCTTGGTAAGAGAGGTGACCAAGAACCAGATTGACATTCTGGCTGAGATCCAAAGATCCTGTGTGCAGGCAGGAAAAACTTCCAGAAGGTTAACCATAACTTTAGCACTTCATCAATCTGGGCTTTATGGCAGAGCCAGAAGGAAGCCTCTCCTCATTAAGAGTTTGTAAAAAAAAAAAAAAAAACACCTAACTCTCAGACTGTAAGAAACAAGATTCTTTGGTCTGATGAAACCAAGATTGAACTTTTTTATCTCAATTCTAAGCATCATGTTTGGAGAAAACCAGATACTGCCCAATGCCATCCCTACAGTGAAGCATGGTGGTGGTAGCAACATGATTCTGTGGGGGTGTTTTGCAGCGTCTGGTACAGGAAGACCGGTCAGGGAACAAAGTACACAGATATTCTTAATAGAAATCGAATCCAGAATGCTCTGGACCTCAGACTAGGCTGAAGATTTATCTGAAAATATCTGTCCACCGACGGTCCCCATCCAACCTCACAGAACTTGACAGGATCTGCAGAGAAGAATGGCAGAAAATCCCCGAATTCAGGTGTGCAAACCTGACATCATTCCCAAGAAAACTGGAGGCTGTAATCACTGCCTTCACCTATGTCCTGAGTAAAGGGTCTGAAGACTTATGTCAATGCAAGATTTTAGTTTTTCCTTTTCAATAAATTAGCAAACATTGTGTTGTAACTTTCTCATTATGGGTACTGAGTGCAGAATGATGGGGGGAAACTTACATTTTTATTTATTTTCACACAAGGGCACAACATAACAAAATGTGAAAAAAAGTGAAGGGGTTTGAAGACTTTATGAATGCTCTATATGTGGTCAGACAGCACTACGAAACATGCAGGTTAATATAGCACTACATTCCTCTTACATCCAGTGATGTCTCCTCTGATGTACAGTAGATGTTCCCTTTCTTCATTTTCTGCATTCAGACCACACCGCCATGACGGCTTCATTTAGCCACATCTTGTCTCTGTAGGGCACACAGACTTCTCAGATTCCTAATTTTCCCATCATCCTCCCAATCCTGGTGCCCCAACATTGTTATCCTGCTACTACCCCAAAAATATGCCTGCCTTGTTCCCCTGTGCCCACAAACACTATACTGAAGAAATAACAGTGCCACCCCATGGTAATAGTGCTCCCAGTCCCAGAAGTGCTCTACATATTGTACCTAATAATAATAATACACCTAAAATTCCTGTAGTATTAATAACACCCCCTTAGGGCCCTTAGTAGAAGAAAGGCTCTCTATATTGCCCCCAGCAGTAACAAGGCCCCTCTATAGGGCACCCCTTTAGAGCCCCCAGTAGTAATAAGGCATCCTTATACTGTGCCCAGTAGTTATAATGCCCCTAGTAATTATAAAGCCCTCTGTGATAGCTTCAAGCATTTAGAAAGCCCAATGCAGTACCCTGAGTATGTGAATGATGACCCATGTAGGGCCCCCTATATTATAATGCCCTCTGTAGTCCCAGTACATGTAATGCAATCCCACGTCATGCTCCCTGTAGTGTTCCAGCCTGTATTATCATACTACCCACTGTATTATAATGCTCCCTGTAGTGGTAGTATATATATTGCTATCCCCTCCTGTAGTCTCATCATAATATAATCCTCCTCTGTAGTGGTAATATATATACTGCTCTCCCCCGTGTATTCCCCTTGTAGTATACTGCTCCTCTGTAATGGTAGTATAGGTAATGTTCTCCTCCTGTAGTATAATGACCCCTGTAATGGTAAGATATATAATGCTTCCCCCTGTAGTACCCTGTAGTATAATGCCCCCTGTAGTGGAAATATATAATACCCCTCTTCCCCAGTAGTGCCCCTAATAGCGCCAACATATACAGTACAGACCAAAAGTGTGGACACACCTTCTCATTCAAAGAGTTTTCTTTATTTTCCTGACTATGAAAATTGTAGATTCACACTGAAGGCATCAAAACTATTAATTAACACATGTGGAATTACATACATAACAAAAAAGTGTGAAACAGCTGAAAATATGTCATATTCTAGGTTCTTCAAAGTATCCACCTTTTGCTTTGATTACTGCTTTGCACACTCTTGGCATTCTCTTGATGAGCTTCAAGAGGTAGTCACCTGAAATGGTCTTCCAACAGTCTTGAAGGAGTTCCCAGAGATGCTTAGCACTTGTTGGCCCTTTTGCCTTCACTCTGCGGTCCAGCTCACCCCAACCCATCTCGATTGGGTTCAGGTCCGGTGACTGTGGAGGCCAGGTCATCTGGCGCAGCACCCCATCACTCTCCTTCATGGTCAAATAGCCCTTACACAGCCTGGAGGTGTGTTTGGGGTCATTGTCCTGTTGAAAAATAAATGATGGTCCAACTAAACGCAAACCAGATGGACTAGCATGCCGCTGCAAGATGCTGTGGTAGCCATGCTGGTTCAGTATGCCTTCAATTTTGAATAAATCCCCAACTGTGTCACCAGCAAAGCACCCCCACACCATCACACCTCCTCCTCCATGCTTGACGGTGGGAACCAAGCATGTAGAGTCCATCCGTTCACCTTTTCTGCGTCGCACAAAGACACGGTGGTTGGAACCAAAGATCTCAAATTTTGACTCATCAGACCAAAGCATCAGACCAACTCATCAGACCACTGGTCTAATGTCCATTCCTTGTGTTCTTAAGCCCAAACAAGTCTCTTCTGCTGGTTGCTGTCACGGCCATGGTTATGGTCGTGACTCCTGAACCGCATGCGGTTGTCAGCGGTTTTGGTTTGGTTGTCAATCACAGGTGAGGGCTGTGGTATTTGCCTCACCTGTGGTTGCCGCTGGCAACAGTGTGTATGTGGCAGCATAGCAGTCTGAGCTGTGTCATGCAGCTTGCTATGTTGTGCATGCGGTTGTGTGTGGTATATGTGTATGTGTGCACTTGGTTTTATGTATTGTGTGCATTTCCCCTTTAAGTGGTGTTTTCCCTTCCCTGGTGGTGGAAGGGTTAACTCCCTTTCTGTGTGTGTGAGACACTGGGTGTGTCTGTCTGGGTGTGGCCTCTTAGGCCTTTAAAGCCTCTGTGTTTGGCATGTCTCAGGGGGTTGCTTCAGCCATGCTTAGCTGGAGCAGCCTCCTGTGCATTCCATCTGCCAGTGGGGGCCACCCTTGTGGTCATAAACTAACTGTGACTCTTAGGTTTATGTTGATGTCCACTTGATGTTTTCCTTTGTTATGTTATGCACCTATGGATCTGGCTTCCTGTGTGTTTGTGTGTGTGCTGTGTCCATTTGTGTTTGGGTGTGGACACTTGCTGTCTTGCACGGGATCCAGTCTGAGTGTCTGTGGCAGGTAGGTGTGGAAGTGCTTTTCAGCCTCCTGCCATATTAATAGGCTGTTTATGTTCCTTTCCCTGCAGCTTGGCCAGTGAGACTCCTGTTCCTTCGTGTCCAGAAGGAACAGGTCGTCTTACCCTGCTCCTTGTTCCAGGGCAATCCTGAGGGCTAGTAGGGACCCCAAGGCATCCGGTGTATGAGTCCTCCCACCTTCAGGGTTGACTCATATGGATAGGAGTCAGGGTCAGTTTAGGGACGCGATAGGAGGTGACCTGCTCCCTAATACTGTCGTCCTGGTCAAGCAGCGCGTAACATCTTCTGGCATCGCACGGCTGAGGATTTTCCCCATCCTCAGCCGTGACAGTTGCTTGTCCTTAGCAGTGGTTTCCTAGCAGATATTCTATCATGAAGGCCTGATTGACACAGTCTCCTCTTAACAGTTGTTCTAGAGATGTGTCTGCTGCTAGAACTCTGTGTGGCATTGACCTGGTCTCTAATGTGAGCTGCTGTTAACCTGAGATTTCTGAGGCTGGTGACTCGGATGAACTTATCCTCCGCAGCAGAGGTGACTCTTGGTCTTCCTTTCCTGGGGCGGTCCGCATGTGAGCCAGTTTCTTTGTAGCACTTGATGGTTTCGGACAGACTGACCTTCATTTCTTAAAGTAATGATGGCCACTTGTTTTTATTTACTTAGCTGCTTTTTTCTTGCCATAATACAAATTCTAACAGTCTATTCAGTAGGACTATCAGCTGTGTATCCACCTGGCTTCTCCACAACGCAACTGATGTTCCCAACCCCAGTTATAAGGCAAGAAATCCCACTTATTAAACCTGACAGGGCACACCTGTGAAGTAAAAACCATTTCAGGTGACTACCTCTTGAAGCTCATCAAGAGAATGCCAAGAGTGTGCAAAGCAGTAATCAAAGCAATAGCTGGCTTGCCTTGCTTAGCTGGGGCAAGTCGTACGGCGACATGCCCAGCCCTTGCTTCGTTCCCCTAGCAGGGGGCAAGCTAGACTGCTTCTAACTAACTAGTCCCCTCCCCTCCTTAGAGGGAGAGTTAGAATGGAAAGCAGGGTTCCATTCTCTCTAACTGTAGCTCTGCCATGCTTGCTGCCACTTACTGGTGAACCAGGTAATATTACATATGAACATAACAGTTGCAAAATAGGAAATGTACATTGTTTGGACCTGAAATAAATACATATGATGACATGAGGTTAACCAATAAAGACAGTAGAGAGGTGCAAAGGTGGTAATGCCACTCTGGGGCGTTACAGATGCAGGCCACAAGCTTCTTTGAGCCTGTGGTCTGAGCTCCCATGTCCTGACGTGGGTGGTCATAAAGCCATCACCACGGCCTCCCCCTTCCACTGTAGTGCCCCTAATAGTGCCAAAATATAACTGTATATATTTAACAAAACAAAATACTCACCTGCTCACCTGCTGCTACCCATGATGCAAGCCACAAGCTTCTTCCAGCCTTTGGCATGAGCTCCCATGTCCTGGTGCAGGTGGTCACAATGCCTTCATCACGGTCTCCTGCGCCGGGTCTTAGGGGAGCAAAGACCAGCTATGAGGCTGAATGGCAGGGACGGGAATCATAGTCTCCCATTCCCCACCGTAAACTGCTGCCTCCTCAGACGCAGGTTGGCCGTCATCTGAGGCAAGATGCACATCTCGCCTAATGGCAGATGTGATCCTGCAAGTGTCCTATCTGTGAGAGGGTTGTTGTCACGAATGTAATAGGGGACACTAAAAGACAACAAGAAGAAAGGGTAAAGACACTAGGCCTCACCGCTAGGGAAGGAAAAGGGTCACCACCTATAAAACCCTGCTCCTGGCCATAACTCCTATCCGTATGGGCACCTCTCGATGGTAGAGATGCCCATACACAGGAACCTAGAAAACGCTGGTGACCCTCGGATGCCCTAAAGGTAATGACAGGGCAGAGACAGCCTGTTCCTTCCCTGGTGAAGGAACTAGCGTCTCGCTGAGGCCTAGTAAACAACCGGGGGGGGGGGGGAATACATAACACAACAAGCAAGACACTTAACTTCTGAAGATGATGGATGAACAGGACACGAACCACACTCCAGCTCTTCAAAAACCAAATGAAGCTATCCAGAGCAAGGAGTGATGGGTAAAGTCAGACTAAATAGGGACGGGTAAAGATCACATGATCCACACCTGAACATGAGGTGTGGACATACCAGCAACACACAGACAAAGTGAAACCAAAAGACGCTGTCAGATCACTAATGTGCAGATAATCTTTCAGACCTTCTAAGACCTGTCACAGGAGTGACAGTTGTCCAGTGTGTAATTGGTGCTTGTGTGGTATACGTCTAGCCTGTAAGTGATTCATGTGTGTCATGTGTCCATCCTGTGAGTGGCATGTTGGTGGCATGTGTCCATCTTGTCAGTGTGATGTGTGTGGCAAGTGTCCATCCTGTAAGTTGGATGTGTGTGGCATGTGTCCATCCTGTGAGTGGGATGTGTGTGGCATGTGTCCATCCAGTGAGTGGGATGTGTGTGGCATGCGTCCATCCTGGGAGTGGGATGTGTGTGGCATGCGTCCATTCTGTGTGTGGCATGTGTCCATCCTGTGAGTGGTGCCTGTTTGGCAGGTGTCCAATGTGTGAATTGTGCATGTCTAGCATGTCTATGATGGAGCCCACATGGACTTCTTGCACAGGGGCCCTCTGCTGTCATTGCCCCGACTTGAGGAGTTTCCTACCATTAAGGTGTTGGTTAGGTTGCACCTCAGTGCTGCATACACACCCTGCCCAGGCCTGATCCATCCTCTGCTTGCTTGCATGTAGTGATCCAGGGTCTGTGGTAGAGTATCCCTGTGTCAGAGTCTCCTTCTTGTCACTCAGTAGTCTGGCAGAGTCTCATCTTCTAAGCACTAGTCCGTAATTTCAGAACACTAGGGGCTCTGACTGCTCTCCTTATATACAGTTTCGGGCTGAACTACAACCTTCTAGTGGGAAGAGTGAAGTGAAGAAACTCAGCACAAACAAATACAATGTTACAACTCCCGTCTCTCACAGACCTGCATTAGAGCTTCAATGATACTCAATGGCAATAACACAGCAGTTTTTCCAGACACAAACATGTTTTCAGACGTAACAACATAGCTAAACAAGACATTCAAAAGATCAGTCTGTCTGGTTTTGGTGGTAAACAAGTCTGGCCTTTTTCCCTCCAAAACAGACTCTTCTTTAAACCTTATGATAGCTGTGGAAAATTACCAGCATCTCATTATTAGCTAGAAAGTCCCAAAAGTCTCTCAGTGTTCATTAACCCCTTTTCACAGTGCCATGCAAACACAGTGCAAATAAACAGGATATATAACACAACATACATATGAAATGCAGTTACACAGTAGTAAACTGTGAAAGTTAACCCCTTAAAGTGAAAAAAAATTACAGAGTTGATGACTTTGCATAGGGGAAACAGGCAAATATCCACAGATATCCAGACTTCAAACTATCCCTGCTCCATGCTGTGTCTTTTTTGCCATCTTTTTTGTGGGCAAAAAATCCACAGCGTATTACATTTTCCATATACTCATCCACACACTGCTTAAAAAAATCAGTGCAGAATCCATATTGGAAATTGACCTGTGGCGCAGATTCTAAATCCAATTTTTACATCAGATTCCAGCCCGTGCAATGTTTGGAGGGAAGTCCGCTGCAAATCTACAGCAAAATCCTAAAGCAAAACATTTGCGGATTTAATTCATCTCGATTTACATTCCCTGAAACCAAAAAATCTATCAAATCCAGGTTGAAATTAATAACATAACAAACTGCAGCTCCCAAGAGCCCAAATATCAGCCAGTCATACCGTGCCGTAAACGTTCCCTGATGTAAACTGCCATGTCCAAGGTCACACCAGGGTGGTATGAAATTTCCCTCTACGACTCCCTTACCATAAAATGCACGCTCTGCGATATTAATGGAGAAATTTCTTTTGACTCCGGTCACAAATCTATACATTAATGATACTGATGGGTAACAATAAAAATTCATGGCACGTGGCCTCTGTGGTCTTTGATTTAACTCTAACAACCTGTCCCTCAGTTCTACTTCCAGACAAAATATGAGCAGGAAAATGTGATCTCCACAAGGTAATTTATTCCACCCATAGCGCTGGAGTGCTTCTTCCAGGGAAATGATAGCCTCCTCTGCACTTACAGCCCGTACAAACCTACATAAAACTGATGGACGGCTGCTGTAATGAGTTCTCTAAGCACAATAGGTTTCTGGCTGCAGCAGAGTTCAGCTCTTGGAGTTTATTATCCTTAATTAGATTTTTTTGAGGTCACTGATCCGATTCCTAAAATATGAGGCTACAGAAATAATGCAGGGCAATCTAGAAGAGCACAACGTTGCATCATCCAACCATAGAGATTAGACACCAACCACAAATGTCCCCTGTGCATGCCTCTTCGCTAAAGTGACACATGGCGCACGACCCCTATTCGCAGCAGACATACACTGGACACTCATCATACACAAAATACCCCTTGTACACACATCGGACATGCCTGACGTGAAGACAAGGAGTAGGTAGTGTAGGCAGATGCCCAGGGTGCCATTGAGGTGGGGGCACTTAATCATGCCCCTCAATTGCCTAAAATAAAAAAAAAATTCATACTCACCACTTTCTCCTGCACCATTATGTGTCCCACTGATCGGGTCTTCCTTTCGCTGCTTGCTTACAAACTGCTGGTATATGGTACGTGACCACTGCAGCCAATCACTATTCTCTAGGTAAACACCTTTAAGATTAAATGCTCTGGTTTTCAATTTCTTTACACAACTAGTTGGACACTGTGACCAAGCTGCTGGTAATGATGTAGGTTCTGGGATCAGCCCATTGGCACTCACTACTTCCTCCCAACCCCCCATACACATGCAAGCCTGGCTTGGCTGAGACTGCATGTGTTCTCAATAAGGAGAGAGCAAAAAGACACCTTTGGCAGTGGTTTCCCTCCCTTGAGAACCAAGAGATTGGGAATGTTGAAATGCAACATACATTACCCTTCTTTCCCCTTACATCTGTAGAGTTGGTGGGCTTGCCCTTCCAGAATCAGTGGGTTCAACCAACTACGTATTACATATTGCATCACCTTTATCATTATCACCCTTTACAATTCACTGGTGAAGATGGCCTCCCGGAGAAGGAATGTAAGACAAGGATTCATTTTTTTGTTTTTTTTTAGGAGCCACTTGGCAGGAAGAGGAGATATTTTCTCTCCTTACTCATGGCAGTTTATTGGAGTGAGGAGCTGAGGAATTTATTTTGCCGATTGAGGCCGTTTCCTAAAATTGTCTTGTGTTTTTCTCACTTGAGGTGTTAGGGGAGGAAGCCAGAGTGGGAGAAGCACTTCCTGATCAACTTGTTATTTTCTTCAAAGAGCTGAGGAGCTCCTGATGAGACGGATCAGGGAAGGCAGCACCTGAATGACTGGGACACAATAATGGATGTGAGATGTGGGTTTAATCTATGGCTGTGTATGGAAATATGGGGTTTATGCAACAGTATAGGGACCAGGGATGGATATAGACAGGAGAGGGCTTATCATGGTGCTTCATGACTCTTAAGTCAATCCTTCATCTAATGATTGATAATCTAAGAGAATATTTGAAGCAAGGGAACCATGGTGGTCGTTTTTTTATAGTGTTATGCCAACGACCCCCCTTCCCTGCCTGTAGAGCCCCTGTGCAGCTGCACAGGCAACACCAATGGTTTTCCACCCCTGCATAGAACCATCAAGCTTCCAGATTAATAAAAATGCTGGACCACTGGTAGATGCTAAGTGCATTGTCAACGTACTGGTGAGAAACCGTGGACCTGAAGAAAGCAGAAGGTACATGAGCCCATATTTATAGCAACTATTTAGTTTCATCAGCTCTTACTGCTTAGTGTCTTTTTATGTCAGCTCCATCAGGTCAGAGAAGTTCTCTGTGACTACAGCTTAGGCTAGAGGGCCTACAAGAAGTGTGAGGTAGTCTGAGACACACCTCCTGTCTTATCATTGGTTCAGGCTGCTGCTCCCCATGGTTCAACTTTTGCCTCAGGCAGCACAAAGACTATGTGCTTCCCTGTCCCTTGCCACAAAGCACTGAGGGATGGGGGGCCCAAGTTGAATTTTTCAACCAGAGCTCATGAGCTACTCCCCTGCTCGTATTCCTATCACTAAGATGATTGACTTGTCATTAGGACTCACGCACAGGCCTGTGGGTGATATGATCTGTTAATCAATGTCCCTAGAATTATTTGGGCTCATTATACTTCCGTAGGGCAGGCCATCAATGTTTGGTTACTGGGTGGAAAGGGGGGAGCGGGCTGACTTCTTGGACCCCCACCGATGAGCAAACAGAAGGGTCCGCAGTGCTTCACTTGAATGGGACAAGCTGCAGTACCATTCACATCCACTCATATGGGCAAGAGATTTATCAAAACCAGTGTCAAGAAAAACTGAGTTTATAGGCCACAGCAACCAATCTGATTCCTTTTAGAACTTTCCTTTTAAAAAGGAGCTGTGAAAAATGAAAGGTGGAATCTGATTGGTTGCTATGGGCAACAAAGTCAGTTCTACTTTACACGAGTTTTGACAAATCCTCTATAGTCTATGTAAATAATGAAGGGGGCCCAAGAGCGCTGTGGCCTCTTCATTGTGTTAATTGGACCCCCACTGATCAAACATGGAAGTCATAGTCCTGGGGAACCATGTTATTTATTTAGTGGCTGGGGCATCCAATCTCCTTCTAGGAAAATCTTCTGAAGGCAGCATGGAAAAGGAAGCTAGGTCAAAGTTTTCACATGTGATTTTTAGTAAATAGATTTTCCATCGCAAAATACTCCAAAACTGTCTCCTCTTATCTCCATTTATTAGAGTACTGTAGTGGAGGAATCATCATTTTTTTTCCCACCCAGCCAATAAAGGGTTAACAGCAACCTCACAACATTTATTAAATTATAAAAAATTCATGACAAGAAGCAGACAAGATGGAAGTAGCCGGTTTATGGAGGAGCAGATATTGCAGCCTTCGCTAAGGTCCCGATGATGCTAAATTATTGATGTGACTACTTAGCAAACACCTTTCTGATAATTCAGTGTCTTCATTATTACCTAGGACAGCGCCGGCCAGAACAAGTGCAAAAATCACAGATGGAACTGGATTCAAGTATAGACCGTATACTTACCGTACGTCTACTCGATAATAATATGTGATACTGGAACCAATGCAATCTCTGAAGAACTTACGTATATTCGGCGTATATTCAGCTATTTGTACATTGTTTTCCTCCATTTAAAATATTGCACATCTTATTATAACATTTTTACACAAATTTTCTCCAAATTAGAAGCAGCAACTTGACTTGCTACCTCCAGGGGTGCACCTCTGTCTCTTTAGGAGTCCATTTACATTGGCAGATTTTTTTGCTTTTTAACAAGTGTTGAATGAGGATGTCGACAGGTGACATTAAATTCCGTTAGTAAATAACCCGTGGGTAACCCGTGGTCGCCTCCATGGCATGACAATATACAAATCCATGGCAGAAATCCTTGCTTTTGCCATAGATTCAGTGGCAAATACAGTCCTGATCAAAAGTTTAAGACCTCTTGAAAAATGGCAAAAAATCATATTTTACATTGTTGGATCTTAACAAGGTTCCAAGTAGAGCTTCAACATGCAACAAGAAGAAATGAGAGTGAGATTAAACAATTTTTTGAGCATTCAATTAATTGAAAATAATGATTAAATGGAAACAGGCTGTTTTTCAGCTGATCCAAATTTTAGGACCACATGCCTTTAAAAGGCCAAATCTGTGCAAAGATGTGGATTCATTGTCATTCTCTGTCAGGTAGTCACATGGCAAAAAAACTCTCTATGTTGAACTGCATAAGCAGGATCTCTCATCGCTGCTGAGGTGGGACGCAGTAAGACAGTCATTTGGAATTTCTTAAATGATCCTGAGGGTTTTGGAACAAAAAAATTGAGTGGAAGACCCCAAAAAATTTCACCAGCACTGAGCCGGAGGATCCAATTGGCTGTCCGTCAAGACACTGGACGATCCTAGACCAAAATTAAGGCCCTTACTGGTGCTAACTGCAGCCCCATAACCATCAGACGGCATTTGAGACTGAAGGGCTTCAAAAACAAAAAACGTCTTCAAAGAACTCGTCTCCTTGAACGACACAGAACTGCTCGTTTGGACTTTGCAAGAGAGCACCAAACATGGGACATTCGAAGGTGGAAGAAAGTTTTACTCTCTGATGAGAAAAAATAGAACCTTGATGGTCCTGATGGTTTCCAACGTTACTGGCATGACAAGCAGATCTCACCTGAGATGTTTTCTACGCGCCACAGTGGAGGGCGCCACAGTGGAGGGGGCGCCATAATGGTCTGGGGTGCTTTTTTCCTTCAGTGGAACAATGGAGCTTCAGGAAGTGCAGGGGCGTCAAACGGCTGCTTGCTATGTCCAGATGTTGCAGAGAGCATTCCTCATGACTGAGGGCCCTCGTCTGTGTGGTAACGACTGGGTTTTTCAACAGGACAACGCTACAGTACACAATGCCCGCAGGACAAGGGACTTCTTCCCGGAGAATAACATCACTCTTTTGGCCCATCCTGCGTGTTCCCCTGATCTAAATCCAATTGAGAACCTTTGGGTATGGATGGCAAGGAAAATTAAAAAAAATGGACAACAGTTCCAGACAGTAGATGGCCTTCGTGCGGCCGTCTTCACCACTTGGAGAAATGTTCCCACTCACCTCATGGAAATGCTTGCATCAAGCATGCCGAAACAAATTTTTGAAGTGATAAACAATAACGGCGGAGCTACTCATTACTGAGTTCATGGAAGTTGGATTTCTGTTTTGGGGTTTTTTTTTTGTTTTTTTTTGGAGGTGTGGTCCTAAACTTTTGATCAGCTGAAAAACAGCCTGTTTCAGATTATCCGTTGTTTTCATTAAATTGAATGCTCAAAAAATGTTTTGTCTCACTCCCATTTCTTCTTGTTGCATGTTGAAGCTCTACTTGGAACCTTGTTAAGATCCAGCCATGCTAAATAGGATTTTTTGCCATTTTTCAAGTGGTCTTAAACTTTTGATCAGGACTGTACATGTTGGATTTTTTCGGCAGGAATTGTGAACATATCCGCACAGTAGCGCCAAAGTGGATGCAGAAATTTTCCACAACGGAATCCGCACTTAACTTGAAATGCAGCTTGGATTCTAAATCTGTAGCAGGTCAGTTTAGGCTTTGTTTACATTTCCATGTCTGTTTGGCGACCGTGGAAAAATCTGTGATGATGTCTGTGAAGGATCCATGTTTGGTCCGTCTGTCTGTTTTTTTGTCCTCCGCGTATCATCCGTATTCCATAGAGACTGCAAGGCTGAAAATTAATTTCCAGAGCGTCTTCTATCAGTGGTCAGTGAACACCGGACCAAACACTGATGCCTTCCGCGTTGTGTCAGGGATTTTTCACAGACCCATAGAGTTCAGTGGGAGTGTTTGTTCTACATCACAGACTGAAGTAGTGCATGTCTCTGTGATATTTTCACTGACCCACAGTGTGAACAAACACACGAAAATCAATGGGTATGTGTGCTGTCTGTGGAAATGCGGAGAGCATACATGTCCCAAAATATGTGTCAAACTAAAATAGAAATGCTCACCCGTTAAAGGGCCTGTGTCAACTTTTTTAGTTATCCTCTATCCACAGGATCAGGGATAACTAAGTGATGGGGGTCTGAACGCTGGAGCCCCCACTAATCCCCCTTCTTGATTCAGTGGCAAGTCGAGCATATGCCCTGCTTTTCCATCCATTTCTATGGGGTACATGGAGATGGCAGAGTACAGCGCTGGCTATTTCCAGTGGTCACCAAAGAGAATAAATGGAGCAGCAGGGCATATGTGTGGCCTGACACACTATCAAAAAGGGGGAACAGGACCCGTTCTGGGAATCAGTGAGGGATCGCAGAAACGGGCCCCACTAATCATATAGTTATGCGCTATGATGTGGAGAGAGTAACTTGAAAAACCTGGACAACCCCTTTAAATCCTCCACCACTCCACCAGTATCTCTTAACATGGCAGCAGTGATGCCTATAAATACTGAATATCATCACTACCGCCATGTAATCCATACGTGTCAATACTGAAGAATGTGACGCACTGTGCAGAATTTTTCAGTCATAAATCCAACCCCAAAGCCAGTCATAAATCCAGTCATAACCTTTACCAAAGCCTAAGCAAAGGTGCTAGAGGAGCAACGTGAGCAAAGGGCACAAACGGAGGGTCATAACTGAAACAGAGGCATTAGGGCCACCTGAGGCAGGGTAATAGTAGGGATCCTGGAGCAGGGGTCACTGGAGAAGAGGCAATATTAGCAAGGCATTTAGAGTGGGGGCATCTGGAGCTGGGGCACTAATGGGGGGTGCGCCTAAAGCAGAGGCATTATGGTCACCTGAGGCAGAGTAATAGTGGTGATCCTGGAGCAGCTGTAGGGGTATTAGGGGGGCGACTGGAAAATATGCAGTATTAGGGGTGCATTTATAGTGGGGGCATTGGGGGCATCTGGAGCTGGGGCACTTAAGAGGGTGCACCTAAAGTAGAGGCATTGGGGGGACCTAGGGCAGAGTCCCCCCAATGCCACTCTGAACTATGCAGAGAGCAGCAGACATTCATAGATCTGTGTCTGCTATAAACAAATCCTTTTTTCCCCCTTACAGTCTCCTACAGTTCACTACTGCCACACACCTGAGAAATCAGCCCAGCACTGCAGAGGAGTCCTTCTCTCCAGCAGCCAGTTTTCTGACAGCAGGGAGGGCAGGAGAATGGCCAGACATGTTCTCTCCTCCTTCACTGCCAGCAGCTGGGAAGTTTAGAAGATACTGCGGGGCCTCCTGTACAATTTACACCAGTAGGAGGCTGCATCGCTGTGCAATATTACTACCTAGTGGCTACAATAATTACCCCTCCTGAGAAACAAGACAAATAATTACTCCTCCGTCTTATCTCCGGGCGCAGGAGACTGGGAACCCACCGAGGAATCCCCCGCCTCCTCGATGGGCCAGTCCGAGCCTGCATTTGCCCCATTTTTAGGGTGGTTAACCCCATATTCACATTGGGGGTCATTTATCAAACTGGTATAAACTTGAACTGGCTTAGTTGCCCATTGCAACCAATCAGATTCCTCCTTTCATTTTCCAAAGGAGCTGTCACAAATGAAAGGTGGAATCTGATTAGTTGCTATGGGCAACTAAGCTAGTTCTAGTTTATACCAGTTTGATAAATGACCCTATAATTTACAAGGCTTAAAAAAGACATCTGTCCATCCAGTTTGCCCTGTTATCCTGCAAGTTGATCCAGAGGAAGGCAAAAAAAAACTGTGAGGTAGAAGCCAATTTTCCTCACTTTAGGAGGAAAAAATTCCCAATTCCAATCAGGCAATCAGAATAACTCCCTGGATCAGAGACCCCTCTCTAGAAGCTATAGCCTGTAATATTATTACACTCCAGAAATACATCCAGGCCCCTCTTGAATTCCTTTATTGTACTCCCCATCACCACCTCCTCAGGCAGAGAGTTCCAGAGTCTCACTGCTCTTACCGTAAAGAATCCTCTTCTATGTTTGTGTACAAACCTTCTTTCCTCCAGACGCAGAGGATGTCCCCTCGTCACAGTCACCGTCCTGGGGATAAATAGATGATGGGAGAGATCTCTGTACTGACCCCTGATATATTTATACATAGTAATTAGATTTCCCCTCAGTCGTCTTTTTTCTAAAGTGAATAACCCTAATTTTGATCATCTTTGTCCTGTAGTCCACCCAACTAGTTATTACTTTAGTTGCCCTCCTCTGAACCCTCTCCAGCTCTGTCTGTTATGCCCACATTGTGTCCCCTCACAGTAGTTATGCCCACATTGTGCCCCCTCACTGCAGTTTTGCCCACATTACAGGTATGTCCCTTCACAGTAGTTATGCCTATATTGTGCCTCCTTTACTGCAGAAATGCCCACATTGTGGCCCCTCACTGCAGTTTTTTCCACATTATGTCCCCTCACAGTAGTTATGCCCACCTTGTAGCCGCTTCACAGTAGTTATGCCCACCTTTGTGCCCCTTCACAGTAGTTATGTCCTCCTTGTGGCCTCTTCACAGTAGTTATGCCCACCTTGTGGCCCCTTCACAGTAGTTATGCCCACCTTGTGGCCCCTTCACAGTAGTAATGCCTATCTTTGTGCCCCTTCACAGTAGTAATGCCTATCTTTGTGCCCCTTCACAGTAGTTATGTCCTCCTTGTGGCCCCTTCACAGTAGTTATGCCCACCTTGTGGCCCCTTCACAGTAGTAATGCCTATCTTTGTGCCCCTTCAAAGTAGTTATGTCCTCCTTGTGGCCCATTCACAGTAGTTATGCCCACCGTTGTGCCCCTTCACAGTAGTTATGTCCTCCTTGTGGCCCCTTCACTGTAGTTATGTCCTCCTTGTGCCCCCCTTTGGCCCCTGGTGCCCTCTCCAGCTCCATGTAAAAAAAAAACATTTTGTACATTTTTCCCCCAAAAAAATGGCTTCAGACCAGGCAGACACTGTAAAAAATAAAGTCACGTCTTAAATTGATACATTACCCCTTTAGCATAAAAGTCAGTGGTTTAATATGCAGTAAAACTCTTATGAGAACACCTTGTTCCTTTTTTTCATTGTTCACTGGAACATTGTTTTACATTTTGTGCAAATATCAAAGGCCATGAATAAATCCCCCTAGATGGGCCATATTGCTCCATATTGCACCAAATTTTTTATGCAATTTACATCTAAGTGAAGTCACATTATTAAATGCGAGACGATTTACTGATACCAGATTATTACTTTTGATGGGTTTTCACATTTTAGCATCTGTCAGTAAGGATCGCTTGCCGTATAAAGAAATTTTGCAGACCTCTAGTTGGTGCATGGTGGGTTTACAGTCTACCAATGTAAACAAGAATGTTTTCGTTCCCTGGCGGCAAGCCGAGATCTTGAACATGGTGAAATTTTGAAATATAGTATACCAGAAAGCTGCTGATATAGAGTTGGTGCATAGTCATGATGGGTTCACAGTCTCCAGCTGTAAACAATTTTTATTTTCGTTCACTGACAACAAGCAGAGATCTTGAAAATTTTAAATAAGGTATGTGAGGAGCTGCAGTACTCTTTTTATAGAGGTTTCTCAGTGCTGCAAATCTTGGAAAATGTAAAAGAAGGAACCTGGTGTCACAAAGCCTATTATCCATGTGTTAATTTTGGCACTGGAGGGAGGACTGAACTCCATAGCGGTAGCATGTCCTGCCTCCATGCCAGTGTGCCACATGCTCTATTTTGATATATTTGCCAGAATTTGCACCGTTTTCACTGGATCATACTTTCATGCTGAGACGCTGTAGATAAATTTTCCCTCCTGGGAAGTGTCATCTACTCCAGATCTACAGCACTTTTGTAAATGTTTCTCCAGGTTCCTCCTCTGTTGGTGTGTAGTTTGCATGTCATTGATGTATATCTTGTCTTTTTGCAGGTCACTGTTGGTGGTACAAGGTAGGTGAGACCTAATTGATCAAAAGGAGAAAAATCTGACACCTTTTGAGCGTCCCTGCTATGTGGTGGACATCCTTTGATCTGCTGGAATCTCCTGTGATGGGTTCTTCACCCTACATAGTTGTGGACATGGTGGATTGCAATCTCCCTCCTAATCTCCTAATCTACCTGGTAGAAGCAGTTGTAATGCAAAGAATGAAATTAGACCTATGTAGGTCAATAACAAATATTCAGTTTTATCCATATCCCAGTCATTGGGAAGAAACAGACCCAATACAGGCAAAGTGGAAAACCAGCAAAATGCTTCAGGACTGGCCACTGAAAGCTCCTATACACACACTAGTCTATTATCAGCAGGATCTAGACAGACTAGTGGACAGTGTCATGTGTGAGGAGCTCCTGATTCTTAACCAGCAGCTAATGTCGGGGAGGGAAGGTCCAGGAGTGAATATTTTCACCCAATCCTTTTGTTCTCCCGGTAGATAAGTCACCAGCAGAGATGTCTGGCAGCAGCTTTCTCCTCTCTGTCCACTGAAATCACATTTATGGCCGAGCTTTTACATGAATAGGGTAATGGGGATATATACGAGCAGTCAGGCAGCAGCTATTGAAGGTGTATGGACACTAACTTATTGATATGGACAATTTTGAGGACCTGTGTAGTCAAACTTAGCAGTTGGGAGGATCAGACCTGAATCCAGTGGCACGACAAAGGCAAATTCCTCTGTGTATACTATGGCACCACCCATGTTTCTGCTAGTTTTTTTTAAATGTGAATGCCATGTACCTGCCTGTTGTTTAGCCCCATTGCATGGAAATAAATACTGAGGATGCGGACACTTTTTCCACCACACCAAGAAAGGACATGTTGTTTCTTGGCATGGTTGCAGCTATAAATTTTGACCATATGTAGGGCAGCATAGCTTGCCACTGAAACCATGGGATGCAGATTCAATGTGGCATATCTACACCAAAATCCTTTGTTAAAAATCTCTGTGTGCACAGGGCCTTACCAGAAAATCCACTGTTGAGGATTGTTTCACATCTGTGGTAAGCCTTCTACAAGTCTCTACCTGGCAGTCTGATGGACAACTCTGGGTTTGGTGAACTTCAGGAGAACATTACCTGCCTGACTCCATTGTGCCAACTGTAATGTTTGGTGGAGGAGGGATAAGGCTATCTCTGGAAACCTTAAGTGGCCTTGGAAAAAGCAAAAGGAGGTCCCAATGTTGTCGGTGTGGTCAAAATTGACAGAAGGTGGGGCAACATAAGTAGATGGAGCCAATACAAGCTTGCAGGGCCAGTAATACCATAATGCATCACATAATACATCCTACAGAACCAAATACCACAGTGCAGCACAAAAACCTAGTCAGAAACTATTATTATGTGGTGGCCATCAATAGCTGCCATGTTCTGCCGTCCTCCTCCAATCATTTCTAATATGGATATGGAGCAGGGAGCTTAGGAGGTGAGATATGGGCTACAACATCAAGCTAGCTCTTCCTTCATCATGCTGCCTGGACATCTAATAAGGACACCTATAGTTTCCCTAGTAGTATGTACCAGGTCAGTGGCAGTATTGAGGGCTCTGGTGACCCTATGGGCATCAGGCCACTGGGAGAATTTCCTGTAGGGTCTATGGCCAGTCCACCCCTGTCTAGGCCCTTAGTTCCAGTGAAGAAAAATCCTAATGTTTCAGCAGACCAAGACATATTGAAACATTACATACTTCCAACTATGTGAGGACATTCTGGGGAAGGCCCTTTTTTGTTCCAGCATGACTGTGCCCCAGTGCACAAAGCAAGTTCCAAAAAGACCTGGTTGGGGGAGTTTAGTGTGGAAGAACTTGACTGGCCACACAGAGCCCTTACCTGAGCACCATGGAACATCTTTGGGATGAGCTAAAATGGAGATTTCAAGCCACATCTTCTCCCCCAATATCAGTGTCTGACCTCACAAATGTTCTTCTTGATGAATGGGCAAACATTCCCATGGACACGCTCCAAAATATTATAGAAAGTCTTCCCAGAAGAGTGGAGGCTGTTTAAGCTGCAAAGGAGGGGCTAACTCCATTATTAATGACTACATATTTAGAATGGGATGTCATAGAAGCTCCTGTAGGTGTCTTAATACTTTGATCCATATAGTGTATCTTTCACTTCGTTCTGGAGAAAAAGTATTTTTTTTCCATATGCAAACGAGCAGTTAAGTGCACAAAGGGCAGGTCCCAGCCACTCTTGTTCCTCCACCAGCTCATTCCTCTCCTTCTTGATTGACAGGACCAGGCAAGATCACTATGTAGAACCCTGACCCTGTCAATCAAGAAGGCAAGGTAGGGGCTGGCAGAGAAAGCAGAAGGAGCAGGGGTGCACAGAGTGACTGGGGCCCGCCTTCAGTGCACTTACCTGCTCATTTGCATATAGATCAACAGTACTTTTTCTTCTTCTTCTTCTTCTTCTTGAACTGAATGAAACACCAAAATGCAATGACTAAGAGGTCTGTCCCAATACTTTTCTCCATAGAGTGTATCATTACATGAAGACAAAAGTCACATAATACTCTAAATAAGAAGACACCCAAGCATATATTTGGAATAACAAGGCCGTGTTGCTTTATTTTGGGGTTACCAATAAAATTGCATCAATAAATATTTATTTAAATAATCCATCAAGAATAAATAACCATAAATAGATAATATTAATCTCATCAATAACAAATAAATCTTGACCAAAAGTCCATCCAGCGAGTAAACCCCCCAAATAAAGGCAACATGATTAGAACAAGGGAAGGAGGGTGGGGAGATGGTCCAGATCTTCTTCAACTGACAGTTACTAATGGTGATGTCCCTTCTTTTAAATCCCTAGGTTTCCCGCTACCAGAGGATCCAGCCAATCAGCTGAAAAGAATTCTCCTGCCTCAAAACATCTGAACCAATAGACAGCTGGAACCATCGCTGGGCAGAAGAACTGAGGCTGGAACTGGATTCACCTCAGGTAAGACCTGTGAACACAAAACACAAACATGGGGGGCAGAGAACACACAAACCACCAAGTAGCCACAACGTAAAAACCACACCAAGCCCCAGTGACTGTGTCCCCATGAGTCCCCCAAGCTATACACTCTGGGGGGGCCCTACAGTCCATTCTATAAGGTATTGTGCCCGGTTTATCAGTGAATTTCCTGGTAAAAGACTCCCTTTAACATCCCAAAGTCAGAGAACCATCATAATGCAGAGAGAGTGTGGTACACTTTCTGGTGCTAATCTCACGGAGGAGCGGGTATAATTCACCGGGCTCCTCTTATCATGGTGGCTTTCCTCCACACTTTCAGCCTGGTCCGGCCTGTCTTATTCCGTTGTAAACTCTGCTGTGATCTAAGCTTCAGATGTTGTAGAAGGCTGGAGGGGTGCACATACTTTATTCTGTCCTCCAAATGAAATCCTATTGAGTTTTTATATTAAACCAAGTGACAGAAACCAATAGATTTGTTACCGTGATTCAGTATATTCAAGTCAATCAATTATACAAGTTTTCTGACTTTTTACCAGTATAAGGAATTGTGATAAAGTAAAACAGAAGCTATACGCACCAGTGTAACCCACTGCTTCCCTCCAGTGCTGCGCTCCATGTCACAGCTGCAACCATGTGAGCAAAGACCGACGTGGAGGACCAGAGCCAACGCCTAACTATGGGCAGCACCCTAGCTCAGTGGTTAGCACTGGTGCCTTGCAGCGCCAGGGTTCTGGGTTCAAATCCGACCAAGGACAACATCTGCATGGAGGGTCTCCTCTGGTTTCCTCCCACACTGCCAAGCCATAAAGATAGGAAACTTAGATTGTGAGCTCTACTGTGATGCTAATGTCTGTAAAGTGCCGTGGACTATGTCAGCGCTATATAAGTTCATAAAATATATAAATTAATCTATGGGAGTAGACCTGATCTGCTGGTTGTTACATAGTTCCATCGGTGCATATTAATAAAGAGACATGTCTAAAAAAAAAAAAAATACTCTAACTAACGCCTTTATTTAGGACTCTTTCACATGAGGGTCTTCAGTCTGAAAAACACGCTCTGTGTGCTGGTGACATTTCCCGGACCAAACACTGCTCCTCTGACCCAAACTCAGAGCATCGTAAGTCATTGTGACGTGCGAGTTCGGTCAGAGGCACAATATTCAGTCTGGACATTGGTGCTAAGCCGAACTCCCAGCCAATTAACTACATGAGCACTACAGCCTCTTCCTAGGCCATGTGACGTCACATTCATATGTCACATGACCTTGGCGCAGCTCTGTCCCATTCAAGTGAATGGGGATGAGCTGCAATAATGCACTAAACAATGGGACAGCGCTGTGCTTGGTAAGAGCGCTGTGGTCCCTTCAAACAGCTGATCGGCAGAGGTGCCTGGAATTGCTCCCCCCTCACCCGTCAATTTCATTTTGATGACGGATGATAGAGCACACCTAATTTGAACAGCAATTGTGTGCGCGTCTCCAGGGGAAGTAGTAAGCTTCCCCAGATTGATCAGATGATCCACATTGGGGACAGCATGTCCACTTGTTGGAAAATTATTCCAGATGCAACGTTTCGGCTATAGATATGCTTGATAAAGGTTCTATAGCCGAAACGTTGCACCTGGAATACATTTCCAACAAGAGGATGTGCTCTCCCCATCCGTTTTTTTCTATCCTGAGGATAGGTCATCAATATGTAAATCCCAGAGAACCCCTTTAAGGTAATGAACTACTGTTCAGTTCCCATGATTTTGAGTTCAAGTTATGACTTTGTGTCCCAAAATCTTAAAGCACTAGCATTTTTTAAATTCTTTTTAAATGAGAGCCGATCATGGCTTCTCTTCGGTCCAGTGGTTGTGTCTGGTACTGCATGATGAGAGATGAGCTGAAGTACCATACACCAACTGTGGATAGCTCCAACTTCGGACAGCTATGGTGCTGTTTTAGGAAGAAATCAGCCAGGTTTTCCTGCCCGATCCTTACAGCATACAGGCGTTCGAGAAGGGATGCCTCCCCCCCATTCGCATCTGTATTTTGCAGATCCAAGACTTGTGGACCTTAGGCTCATTTACTCCAATGTAGCTGAAGCTGATGACCCCCCCCCCCCCCCTTGAAAAAAATAATAATATGTAATTAATCTTAAAGGTAAAATGGGCATGAAATAGTCTAATAATCTAATAATCTTAACTGCAGGCTAAACACTTTTCAATTCTTTAACCCGTAGAGGACCCGTAACCGGACGTGACTTAAGGACCAGGGCCGTACATGTATGGCGCGAGGTCTGCCGGGCTATGGGTAAAATCGCGGGGGGACCGGAACGCGATGGCTGCTCTTACCGACAGGCAGCCATGCTGGGTAAGGGCAGCATCGGGTATTTGGCCCCCCCCCCCTGCAGCTCCGTGCGCTGCGATTGGCCGATCAGTGAAGACCAGCACATCGCAGTGCTGCGGGGCGGGGAGGTGTCCGGTGCTGAACTGGTCAGCACCGGTCACCTCCGAGGTGAGGCAGGGGACACCAGTGTTTGGAGTCCCCTGCCAGCGCTGCAACTGGCTGGAACAACGCTCCAGCCAATGGCAGCGCTATAGCTGCACAGGAAAGGGCAGAACCTCCCTGCATGTAGCCATTCTAGCTGGTGACTGCATGCTGAGAGGTTCTGTGCTTCTCTGTGCTCGATCTGCTGGGATTTGTGGTTCTACTACAGCTATCACTGCCTTTACTGCTCCTGTATAGAAGATGAAGAAGAACATCTGCTGCAGTAATTTTTTCTGCAGCAGAAGTTCCAGATAAAATAAAAATGGCCCGTCCATCCCAACGAGTTTACTCATTTTCTACCAGACTCCAATTTACAGTAACACCATGACCCGGAAGCGTTTTGAGTCAATTCGGAAATTCCTACTCTACAACGACAATACACAGTGCCCACCCCAAAGTGACCCGAAATTTGACCGTCTGTTCAAGGTTAGGCCCGTCCTTGACCACTTTAACACCAGGTTTGCTGAGGTGTACACCCCTAATAAAAATTTATGTGTAGATGAGTCCCTGTTACTTTTCAAAGGGAGGGTTAGATTCCGCCAGTACCTGCCTAGCAAACGGGCAAGGTATGGCATAAAATTTACAAACTTTGTGAGAGTAGCTCCGGGTACATCCACAAGTTCCACTTTTATGAAGGGAAAGGTTACTGCATAGAATGCCCCTTCATCCTAGGAGTTAGTGGAAAGATTGTGTGGGACTTGCTGCACCCACTGCTGGATAAGGGTTATCACCTCTATGTGGATAACTATTATACCAGCATACCCCTATTCATGTCCTTAACTGCCAGAGGTACTGTGGCTTGCGGCACAGTGAACAAAAATCAGAGAGGCCTCCCTAGATCCCTGGTAGGGCAACCACTGAGAATGGGTGAACACAGGGCTCTCCTCCATGAGAACATGCTGGTAGTTAAATACAAGGACAAGAGGGATGTCCTTTTACTGACCACCATTCACACAAATACCAGCTCCCCTTCTCATGTGCTAGGTACCACTACCACTGTCCCCAAACCAGTTTGCATCCTGGACTACAATAAGCACATAGGAGGGGTTGATCTTTCAGATTAAGATCTGAAGCCCTACAGTGCCACACGAGAAACAAAAGTTGGCCGTACACATTGTACAGGTGGCAATGTGCAATGCGTATGTGCTATTTCAATCTGCAGGCCACATAGGAACTTTCCTCCAGTTCCAAGAGGTGGTTATCAAGGCCCTAATTTGTCAAAGCCAGACCAGGGAGGATCCCAGTACTTCTGGAAGTCATGGTACCCATGTTGTACCAGGGCAACATTTTCTAGGTCAACTCCCCCAGATAGCATAGAAGGGAAGGACCCAAAAAGATGCAGGGTGTGTTCCAAAAGGGGGATAAGGAAAGACACCATTTACCACTGCGAAAGCTGCCCTGGAAAACCTGGCCTGTGCATGCAGGAGTGTTTTAGAATCTACCACTCATCCATGGAGTATTCATTTCATCCTTGATGTTCCCTGTAAATTTTAAGACCTTATATCTCTGATTTAGTCCGTATAGCTTACAGATCCACTTTTCACCAACCACTACATATTCATTTCTGTGAAACACCTGTTAGATCAAAAGTGCCCTTTCCACCCCATAAAATGTTTATTCGGGGGGTCCACTTTCCAAAATGGGGTCACTTCTTGGGGTTTTTGGTTTCTGGGGACATCAGGAATTGCGACATGGCACCTAAAATTCATGTCTGTTTATTCAGGCCTGAAAAATCCATATTTTTGCAGTTTGCCTCTAGAGCCCTGCTGTGCGCCCATACAGGCTACAAGCACATATGGGGTGTTTGCAAAAAGGGGAGAAAATGGGGAACATATTGCTGGAGCACAGGGAGCTGTGGTCCTGTCACTCAGCTCCCTGCGCTATGTCTCTCCCACACTGAATGGTGAAGTAGGAAGACTTCCACCATTCAGCCTGCAGGCACAGATCGCGCTGCCAGCCTGTGTCGGAGGAGCCTGCAGCCCTAAAATCTGCATAAGCTCCGCCCACACAGTGCTGCAGAGCAATCTGTGTCTGTAGGGGAGAGAGGACTGTGAGCTTCAGGAACGGGACAAGGTGAGTAGGTACTATTTTTTATTTTATTTAACAAAGGGCATTTCTACCATGGTGGGGGCACAGAGGGTATTTCTACCATGGAGAGGACACAGAGGACAAAATTACTACAAAGGGGGCACAGAGGGCATTACTACTACAAAGGAGGCACAGAGGGCATTATTACTACAAAGGGGCACTGAGGGCATTACTACTACAAAGGGGGCACAGAGGGCAATACTACTACAAAGGGGGAACAGAGGGCATTACTACTACAAAGGGGGCACAGAGGGCAATACTACTACAAAGGGCATTACTAGTATTAGGGGGCACAATGGGCAATACTACTATAAGGGAGCATTCACACGACCATGTTTTTCTTCCGTGTCCGTTCCACAATTTTTGTGGACAATGCACGGCCCATTCATTTATATGGGTCCACAAAAATTGCGGAATGCCTTTCATTGTCATCCGTGTGCTGTCCGTTCCGTGTGTCCGTTCCTTTTATTTTAGAACATGTCCTATACTTGGCCGCAAATTGCAGTCCGTGGCCCCCTAGAAAGTCATTGGGTCCGTAAAAAACGGATAGCACACGGAAATGCATCCGTATGTCATCCGTTTTTTGCGGACCCCTGGACTGAAAACAGTCTAGGAAACCCCATTTCAGTCCCATTTCAGTTTTTAGCGGACAGCGAAAAACGGATGACACACGGAAGCACCATGTCCGTATTATATGGACTTACGGAATGGAAACGGAAAGATAACTGAAGACATACGGAACACACGGATCCGTGATTTGCAGACCGCAAAACCAACACGGTCGTGTGAATGCTCCCTAAATGGGATACAATGAGCATTACTACTGTGAAGGAGGCACAGTGAGCATTATTACTATGAAGGGGGCACAATGGGCATTAGTACTATGAAGGTGCACAATGGGCATAACTACTATCAAGGGAGCACAGATTGCATTACTACTGTGAAGGGGGCACAGAGAGCATTACTCTTGTAAAGTGGGTGGACATAACTGTTATGGGGGCACAGTGAGGGCATAACTACTCTGAAGGGGCACAGAGAGGGCATTACAACTGTGAAGGGGGCACAGATAGGGCATTACTACTTTGAAATAGGCACAGAGAGGGCATAACTACTGTGAAAGTTGTACAGTGAATGCATAACTACCTTGAAGGGGCACAATATGGGCATAACTACCATGAGAGGGCACATATCTGGACAAAACTACTGTGACGTTGTACAATGAGGGCAATACTACTGTAAGGGGGTACAATTTTTAAGCATTGGTGGGGGGTGCCAGTGAAAAGGCCCGCCCCAGGTGTCAAACACCCTAGGCACGCCACTGCCTCAGGGTGTCTTCACATGCGACATAGCTCCCAATTACAATTCCAGCTAAATCCGCTCTCCTAATGCCATATGGTGCTCCTTTCATTCTGAAGCCTGCTGTGCACCCATACATCATTTTTTGAGCACATATGGGGTGTTGGTGTATTTAAGGGGGAAAAGGGGAACAAAATGTGGGTGCTTTTTGTCCTGTTTCCCCTTGTGAAAGTGAACAATGTGGGTGTAAAGCAACCTTTTCTGGAAAAAATTTATATTTTTAATTTTCACAGCCAAGTGATTCACAATTTCTGTGAATCGCCCGATGGGTCAAAGTGCTCACTACACCTTGAAATATTCCTTGAGGGGTGTAGTTTCCGTAATGGGGTCACTTTTTGGGGGTTTCCACTCTAGGGGTACCTCAGGGTGTGTTCAATTGCAAGATGGCGCCTGTCAATTATTCCGGTGAAATCTGCCTTCCAGAAGCCATTTGGTGCTCCTTTCCTTCTGACCCTTGTGGTACGCCCATATAGCAGTATACAAGCACATATGAGGTATTGCTGTAATCAGGAGAAAATGGGCAGTAAATTAGGGGGTACATTTTCCCCAGTTCCCCCTTGTGAAAGGGAAAAATTTGGGCCTAAATTCAATTTTTTCTGGAAAAAAATTTAATTTTTCATTTTCACAGCCAATTCCATGAATCACCTTTGAGGACAAAGTTCTCACTACACATCTTGAAATATTCCTTGAAGGGTGTAGTTTCCAGAATGGGGTAACTTTTTGGGGGTTTCTACTCTAGGGGTACCTCAGGGTGTCTTTATATGCGACATAGCTCCCAAAAGCCAATCTTGCAAAATCTGTCCTATGGCGCTACTTCCCTTTTGAACCCTGCCATGCATCCATACATTAATTTTTGAGCACATATGGGGTGTTGTTGTATTCAGGGGGAAATGGGGAACAAAATGTGCTGTGCATTTTGTCCTGTTTCCCATTGTGAAACTGAAAAATGTGGGTGTAAAGCAACTTTTTCTGGAAAAAAAAAATAATAATTTCATTTTCACAGCCAATCGTTTCCTAATTCTGTGAAATGCCTGATGGGTCAAAGTGCTCACTACACACCTTGAAATATTCCTTGAGGGGTGTAGTTTCCGGAATGGGGTCACTTTTTGGGGGTTTCCACTGTAGGGACGCCCCAGGGTGAGTTCATATGCGACATAGCTCCCAATTACCATTCCAGCTAAATCTGTTCTCCAAAAGCCATATGGTGCTCCTTCTACTCTGAAGCCTGCTGTGCGCCCATCAGGTTTTGAGCACACATTGGGTGTTTCTGTAAACTCCAGATTCAGGGTAATAGATTTTGAGTTTTGTTTGGCTTTTAACCCTTGATGTGTTGCAGAAAAAATAGATTAAAATTTAAAATCTGCAAAAAAAAAGTGAAATTTTGAATTTTCATTCCTATTTTTATTTAATTCTCATGAGGCACCTAAAGGGTTAACCAAGTTGGTAAAAATCAGTTTTGAATACCTTGAGGGGTGTAGTTTCTAAAATGGGGTGATTTATGGGTGGTTTTAATATGTAAGCCACAGAAAGTGACTTCATATCTGAACTGGTCCTGAAAAAATTAGGGTTTGGAAATGTTCTTAAAAATTTAAAGATTTGCTTCTAAGGGTACTTTCACACTAATGTTTTTCTTTACCAGCACCGAGTTCCGTCAAAAGGGCTCAATGCCGGAAAAGAACTGATCAGGTATATCCCCATGCATTCTGAATGGAGAGCAATCCGTTCAGGATGCATCAAGATGTCTTCAGATCAGTCTTTTTGACTGATCAGGCAAAAGATAAAACCGCAGCATGCTACAGTATTATCTCCAGCCAAAAAAACTGAAGACTTGCCTGAATGCCAGGCATTTTTTTCCATAGTAATGTATTAGTGCCGGATCCGGCATTCAAAATGCCGGAATGCTGGATTGCGCAGACTGAAAAATTGGTGAAAAAAAATAAACACCGGATCCGTTTTTCCAGATGACACCGGAAAGACGGATCCGGCATTTAAATGCATTTTTCTGACTGATCAGGCATTTTTAAGACTGATCAGGATCCTGATCAGTCTTACAAATGCCATCAGTTGGCATACGTTTTGACGGCGACGGAACTGCCTGCTGGAATCCTCTGCCGCAAGTGTGAAAGTACCCTAAGCCTTCTACTGTCCCCAAAAAATAAAATGTAATTTTCAAAATGATCCAAACATGAAGTAGACATATGGGGAATGTAAAGTATAACTATTTTTGGAGTTATAACTATATATTATAAAAGTAGAGAATTTTTATTTTGGAAATTTGCTAATTTTTCAAAATTTTGGGTAAATTTTGATTTTTTTTTTTAAATAAAAATTAAATTATTTGATTCAATTTTACCACTGTTATGAAGTACAATATGTGACGAGAAAATAATCTCAGAATGGCCTGGATAAGTAAAAGTGTTTTAAAGTTATTACCACATAAAGTGACACTGGTCAGATTTGCTAAAAATGACCTAGTCCTTAAGGTGAAAAATGGCTGGATCCTGAAGGGGTTAATGTTCACACCATCAGGGTCTTTGAGTCTCTTAGATCTTCTGCAGGACTAGGCCTATAATATTCGGTACTTACAGTATGTATCACATGATCAGTGAATGGCGCACTTACCTTCATGCATTGCACACGTGTACCGCCGCTTTGTCACAATATACATGAAGCAATAATGCGCAGGTCACAGTATATCCTAACTGTACCCATTTACTGCCATCTAATAGACCCAAACTCATATCCTTTCAAGTTTCGCAGCCAGGGTCTAAAAATAACATCCTCGATGCCTGATAAAAATGCCCCAACTTCAAGGGCGCGGAGGTGTTAGCAAAACACTGTAAAGGCTTTTCATTGATTCGGAGGGAGACAGTTGCTGGATTTTGCATATCTCTGAGCCAATGATAAAAAATAAAAAAAGACGTCAGGAGGACAAGATCCAAACAGCAGGAAATGGAGCCAGATGTGGGGCGAGCACCAGTGACCCGGCTGTATAGTCTGCTGGGCTTATCTTGGTGCCCATATGGTCTGCACAAGGGGTTAGGACATGGAGATGGAATAAGCTAAAACTCTATGGCAGATTGTAACAACGTAAATGTAGCAGAGCTAAAAGTGGGAGATGGCAATTGTCGTGATGTCACAATGGACAAATATTGTTATACCTCACATCAGGGGAAAAGACCTGTCAACCAACGGTTAATGCCATCTTTTTTGTACATTTAAACCAGACTTCACTGTCAATCAGCATTTATCATGTCCTTATGGGTTTATTGAGTTTTTTTTTTTCCAGCTAATGTGTAGTGAAAAAAACCCACTTTCCTCAAACTCTTTGAAATTTGGGAACCAACATTTAAAGGGGTTACCTGCCACCCCGCAAATACAGGATGTGGCAGCAACACCAACATCTCCACCACCGTCACCCAGCAAGTCCACACTGTCCAATGGAAGCGTTCAGCTTTCCATCCCCCAAACACTGGAGAGAAAGAGGAAGTACCCCCCTACCCACCTCCGATCCCTGGCCCTGAATGCCAGCATTTAAAATTTCCTGGCCTTTGAAATGCTGTCATTCCGTCTGGAGACAGAGACTTTTAAAAACCTTATGGTGGTGGTGGCTGTCCCACAGTGCGTGGTTCCCAGCCGCCACTGGGCACTGTGACACCAAATGCCTGGAAATGGTCTGTGCAGAGATAGGAGTGTATAATGAAGGTGGCACCTGTCTGGATGGTGGACAACAAAACTGTAGGAGCAGCTTATCAGTGGACCAAATGATCCTCTCTACTGGTGGTCAGTCTGGAGCCTGTTCACTGTGCACATTCGGATGTAGCTGCTGCTTCCAATATCGAACGGCCTAGATGGCAGGCAATTCGTCAACACATCCATCCTGCTTCTCAACAATTCTGTGCCCCTCTCTGTCAACTGGACAAAAGGTCTTCAACCCTTCATATCAGTAGGTCTAGCAGCAATAATAAAATTAAAAATAAAAAAATCACAAAAAGAGGTACACTACCCAGAAGTAGCCTCAGACTATTTTTATAGGGCAGCAGGGGAACACTTTGACACCCTCTTATAGAAAGACTCAGGGGCACATTTGTTAAGACCAACAGTTTAGACACCAGTCTTAAGCCTTATACCTGGCAATGGAACCACCGGAGTTATGAAGAGGCACAGTCCACTTCTAAATGTAAGACAGCTTCCTTGTGGTCCTACATTTAGACCTTTTTTTTATTTTTACATTTTTATAACTTTGGATGTAGTGTATGACTGACCCTCCGCTTTTGTGGATTTGCTGTAGATCCTTATGTGGATTTAGCCCAATTAGATGGGACCAACCTATGGCTACCAGGCCCCAATGGCAAGTTTTTTTTGGTGTGTGTTTTTGTTTTTTTTAAACACAATATGGGAGCAGCATGGCTTTGGCACAGAGTTTAACCTGCAAGTTTTTTTTTTTTTTAAATCTATTAGCAGGTGATCAGTTTATGCAGAAAATGTCACCCTTTTATATGCCTAGGACAAAATCTGCATGTAAACCATGTTGGTTTTGCCACTTTAATGAAAGCGCAATGTTGTACACTGATCTCACTGAAGTCCAATATGGATATTCCCTACCACTGTTTGAAGAGGGAAAAAAAAGAAGCTAATGACAGTGCTCTATTGTCATTTGTTCAAGTTATCCAGTTCATTTTGAAACCATTAGAAAAAAGAAAAACCTGCATCCGCACAGAACGAGGCTGGGGTACACAGTGACACTTCTTCTGATGAGGTTCAGTTAAAAAAAATACAGACCTGATGGACCTTGCAAGCCAACCCTGACCTTCTCCATTGACCTTAACACAAGTTGCATGCAACTCAGCTGCATTTTTATAGCCACATCAAAGTATTAAAATCGTCACGTTGCAGACAAGTCCCTTTTTTGGCCACATGTCATGATGTAGCCCCAGCCTGCCCACAATGATCATTGCCCTGTAGAAAGTCTGGACTCTTGCTGGTGGCAGAGATGACTCCCCTTTACATTATGCATCTGCTGTATAGAGAGCTGTATCAGGATGAACTATGAATTTTATGTAAGGCGACTTTCACACTCACGTTTTGGTTTCCATTTGTGAGATCCGTCATGGGCTCTCTCAAGGTCCAAAACAGATCAGTTTTGCCCTAATGCATTCTGAATGGAGACAGATCCGCTCAGAATGCATAAGTTTGCCTCCGTTCCGCTCTGAAGGTGGACACCAAAACTGATCCATCCTGACACACAATGTAAGTCAATGGGGACAGATCAGTTTTCACTGACAATAGAAAAACAGATCAGTTCTCCATTGACTTTTGATGGTGTTCAAGATGGATCCATTTTGGCTATCTTAACCCCTTAGGGACCAGGCTCATTTTCACCTTAAGGGCCAGGCCATTTTTTGCAAATCTGACTAGTGTCACTTTGTGGTGATAACTTTAAAACACTTTGACTTATCCAGGCCATTCTGAGCTTGTTCTTTCATCACATATTGTACTTTGACACTGGTAAAATGGAGTAAAAAAAAAAACATTTTTATTTATAAAAAAAAAAATTTGCAAAGAATTAGCAAATTTCCAAGTCTCAATTTCTCTACTTCTATATTACATAGTAATATCTACAAAATAGTTATTACTTTACATTCTTCATATGTCTACTTCATGTTAGGATCATTTTGGGAAGGCTTAGAAGCAAATCTTGAAATTTCTCAGAGATTTTCAAAAACCAACTTTAAGGACCAGTTCAGTTCTGAAGTCACTTTGTGATGCTTACATAATAGACACCACCCAAACCTCAATATTTATGGCCCCGATTCTGTAGTTTACAGAAACACCCCATATGTGGTTGTAAACCGCTGTACAGGCACACAGAAGGAAAGGAATGCCATAAGGTTTTTGGAAGGCAGATTTTGCGCGACTTTTTTGATCCCATGTCCAATTTGAAGCCCCCCTAGAGCAGAACCACAAAAAAAAAAGTGACCCCATTTTAGAAACTACAGGATAGGGTGGCAGTTTTGTTGGTACTAGTATAGGGTACATATGTTTTTTTTTGGTTGCAAGAAATAGCCGTTTTGGCACAGTTTTTATTTTTTGTTCTTTACAACATTCATCTGACAGGTTAGATCATGTGGTATTTTATAGACCAGGTTGTCACAGACACGGTGATCCAATATGTATACTATTTTTTATTTATGCAAGTTTTACTAAAACATGATTTTTATTAAAAAGAAAAAACTGTGTCTCCATAGTCTGAGAGCCATAGTTTGTTTTTGGGTGATTATCTTGGGTAGGGTTTGATTTTTGCAGGATGAGATGACTGATTGGCACTATTTTGGGGTGACTATATGACTTTGATCGCTTGCTATTACACTTTGTGATGTAAGGTGACAAAAATGTTTTTACAGTGTTCACCTGAGGGGGTAGGTCATGTGATATTTTTATAGAGTAGGTTATTATGGACACAGCAATACCAAATATGTATACTTTTTTAAAACAAAATGTTTTAGCATCTCCATATTCTGAGCCATAGTTTATTCTTTGGGTCATTGTCTTAGGTGGGAGCAAATTTTTTTGCAGACTGAGGTGGCGGTTAGAGTGGTACTATTTTGGTGGGCATACGCCTTTTGCTTGCTGTTGTACTTTTTGTGATGTAAGGTGACAAAAATGGTTTATTCATCAGTTTTTATTTTTATGGTGTTCATCTGAGCGGTTAGGTCAGGTGATATGTTTATAGAGCCAGTCTATATGGAGATACCTAATAGGTCTACTTTTTACCCAAAAAAAAAAAAGGGAAATAGATGTTTATTTTTACTTGAAATTAATTTTTTGGGGGGGGAAAACTTTCTGCAACTTTCTCACTTTATTTTTGGGACTTGAAATTTTGGGGGTCTAATCCCCTTTACAATGCATTCCAATACTTCTGTATTGGAATGCATTAGCTGTATGAGTAATACAGTGTATTACACAGAGCTTCTGGCCTATGAGATCCAGGGGGCTGAATCTCACAGGCTCATCACCAGAAGGCATCATGCTGCATTCCATGCCATCAGGTTGCCCCCCCCCTTACAGCCGCACAGGGACCCGATCGCACCACCACAACCTGTAAAAGCCACAAACGACAGGTCAGAATTTACCTGCGGTTTGCAGCGATCGCTGCCAGACATTGAGCAGGCACCTAGGGACAATGATTTGAGTAGGCACCTTGTTCCGATCACTGCCCACTGGTGACCAGAACTACACATGATGTACCGGTATGTCATGTGTCCGCAACAGGTTAAATATACAAACAAATCAGTTCTGAACGGATGCATGCTGTTGTATTATCTGAATAGAAGTGTTTGTGCAGATTCATGATGATCTGCCCAAACCATGAATGTTAAAAAACCACTTTAAACAGAACTTCTGAAACTTTACTTGCCCATAGTAGGCACCATTGATGAGCCAGAACAAAAGTTTAGCTCTACAGCAAAATGCTGGCATAGAAGTTAAACCAGGGCGAAAGTTTCTATTTTTCACCACTTTTCAAAAGTGGGCATGATTAGTTTCAGATTTTTTTCACAAAGGCAGAAATGCTACACTACAGTGGGGATGGCATGAAAAATATAGAGCAGTATTTGTAGACAAGGGCTGCGACATTAATTAAGTACGCACAATATTCTACATTTTTTGCAAAGTATGTCAGAGTACGTAGTAAAGCAAATAAAATAAAAAAAGTCAATTAATGGCAAGGGATCTCCATGCATTATGTCCAGTTAGTTGTAACAAACCTGTTTGAAGCTCCTGTCACGTTCCTCTACCCCAATGCCACCATCTCTGCTGCAGGCTCTTCTGACCAGATTTGGCCACTTTTCCTGTTCAGTTGCATTATCATCAATAAGGCTTAACAGGAAGAAGCAGCCACATCTGGTCAGGACCAAGGCAAAAAGAGCACAGTGGAGATGAAAAAAACCCAGAGTATTTATTGCACAACACTGGGAAGGCCCCATCAGGACATTGACCTTCTTACAATGGTTGTGCCTTACTACACAAGCTCTCCCCTACTCTTCCATGGAGGTACTCTTGTCTTCTATATAAACTCATTTTCTCAATTACAAGTTCTAGTGTGTCCACTCATGTAAACCTTGCCCAAATGGAACGCCATTGCTTTGGCATTTTAAATAAGCACTTATCTATAAGCAGGTGACTGGGAAATAAGGTCTATGTTGTAAAGGACTTCATAACGCACCAAATTGCCTACAGCCATTGATGGCAAAGCAAGCAGGAGGGAAGCCATAGGCTACCTTACAGGGAGTAGGTGCCCTCTAGTGGCCAGTTATAGGTCATGATTTATCATCCCAGGCAGAGTGGATGTTGGTACCAAGCCATCAACCAAAATGCATGTCATTCCCATGATAAAAGGATGGTCACGAAGCAAGAACTCAGCAAGCCGAAACTAATTTTAAGCAGTACATGGGTATTCAGAGCAGCTTTTTGCACAAGGAGAAAATCCGTTGCATTTCAGTATTATGAAATACTAAGTTTCATGTGGCATTAATGAGGGGGAAGACATTGTATATTTGATGGGGATGCAATGCACTTGAAGTAAATAAGAATGTGCAAGTATAGCCAGTATGGGCTTATGCATGGAGTCTAGGCACTGCATGGCACCTCTACAAGGTACTGAAACCTTCCCTAGATGAGTGCGTCAAGGCCAATACCTTCATAATATACCATGCTACAATTTCTCCTCGACTTCATACAGATGCAGCTTTGATTTTATACAAAATGGATGGATCGCAAGGTTAACAGACTTAAGCGACTAGCTTTCCCAGGCAAGTATTGCAGGCTGAACATAGAGATGAATGGAGCCAGATAATCCATGCCCCAAGACCTTCTGATAGATAGACCTTACTATCTTTTGCTAAATCTGTGATCTGCAGACTGCAAAACAGATACTTTCGTGTGCATGAGGCTTTACTCGTGTGCTACCATACATTGAGTAAAGAAATCTGAACCCAAGAAGCTCCCTGCAATGTATTGTTTGTATATAGTTATGGCAGTGGAATTGCTGCAAATTTTGTTGAATTTGTTCCACTGGTGTCTGGAAGGCAATGGTTTGTTGAGCAAAGTTCTTGGGGCCCAGACATGCCCCTTTACAACACCTCAAGAGGTCAGATGCAACCCTGGTAACTAGAGGCAGATTTCCAGAAGATCTGACAACTTCCAGAAGTCTGGGACATGTCCCTCCAGGAGAGTACGAGTTTAATATCTACAGAACAGCGGGCCTCACCACATCTGAAGTGATTCTTCAGGTACAACCATATTGGACAAGTCTGAAGAATCACATTACATTGTTTTGTAGACAAATATGGACTTAGACTTTAATTGAACTTTGGATCGGGAATATTCCCCCATCTAAAATTTGTACAAACACCCAGTCACCCAGCAAACTATCGCACTGGAATTTTTTGTCCTGAAACTACTCTCATCCTGGCTTAAGTGATGAAAGGTCAGGCCTAGTGTTAAGTGAACTTGACTTCAAGTTTGGCATACAATGTTGGTGTTATATAAGAACTCAGTTATGGATTCCGCTACCATGGACCATAACAGAATTCTTAGATAACCAAAACCTTCCTTGCAGAACTTGAAACCACAAGTTCGCTTAGCACCATTTAGGACATTCTGGGAGTTGTAGTTTGTCAAGAGCTGGAGATCAGAGTCCAGGATTAGCCACCATAGTCAACATTGCAATCTTTACAAAAAGCAGAACAGGAACACACCAAGCATTTTATCCTCTTTTATTAACAAAAACTGCCTTCTTAAAAATGTACAACTTCACTGTGGAGGATTTTCAACTGAAAAACAAGAAATGAAATAGTTAATGTAAGAAAAACACTTCTCTAATACACATCAGCTCTTATAAACAGACCTCATCTGTGACCAGAGGTGACAACCACATCTGTAAAGTGCTTTATATTTACAGCATTGAGACATTCAGTTATGGCAACCCATTCTGTGACCCGTACCAACCAAGACACCAAGTCCTGACCAAATCAGATACTCTACTTGTTGTCTCCGGCCATTTTGGTCATATCTCCCAGAAGGTCCTAAGCCCGAGGCAGTCACCGCATGATGGGAGTTTAAATTTTGCAACAGCTGCAGAGCCATAACTGAGAAACCACTGGTGAACACCTAAGGTTGTGGACGGAGGCCTTTAAAAAGGGTCCAGCTGCTAACACTTAGGGCGCCTTCACATTCTGCAGAATTTTCTGCGACAAAAAAAAAAAAAAAAATTCCATTCACATGAATGAGGTTTGCAGAAATCCAGCCGCTTGCTGCCCCATTCAAAATGGAACCAATTTTAAGTTGCAGAAATGTACAGTGTGTGAAGGGTCGCTTAGCAATTAGCTGGTTAATTGTACAGAAAAGGTTTAATTTCACTACAGCGCCATCTTCAGGGTTAAAGCAGCATTACACTGTTCATATTGAAATTAGTGGGTAGCCTAGAGCATGGCATGAACATGCTACGCCCTCCAGATTCTTGTCAGCCACTACTGTTCCGGCTACATTTAAGACTATAGATGAGTGAATTTAATATTTAGAAATTCATTCACGCTTTGTTAATTGGTAAAAGGTGAATGGAGTTGTGGATTACGTTACCACGGACCATAACGCAATTCTATGATGGAACGCATAGAGTCCTCTCCTGCATAACGGAAACAGGAGAGATCTGTTTTGCAGCCCATAGACTTCTATTATGACGGAATTAATGGAATGCCTCTAAAGGCATTCTGTCATAGAATTGTGTTATGGTCCGTGGTAACGGAATCTATAATGCAATTCACCTTTTACCAGTAAATGAAGTGTGAATGAGTTTCATAACACAAAATTCGCTCATCTCCATTTCAAAACTTTTGCCAAACCAGCTTTAAAAAGGGCATCCGTCAGCAGTTCTGTCCCTATGACACTGGCTGACCTGTTACATGTGCGCTTGGCAGCTGAAGACATCCGTGTTGGTCCCATGTTCATATGTGCCCGCATTACTGAGAAAAATGAATTTTAAATGCAAGCAAATGAGCCTCTAGGAGCAATGGGGGCGTTGCCATTACTCTACAGCTGCCGCACCCTCTGCACTTTGGCAGAGCCAGGCAGTGAAATAACCACCACATCTAGCCCGGGCAGAGGGCGCAGCAGTTAGAGCCTCTAGATGTAATTGTAATGCCACTGTTACTCCTAGAGGCCAATTTGCATGTAAAAAACACAATGCCAACACAAACATGGGACCAACACAGATGCCTTCAGCTGCCAAGTGCACATGTAAACAGGTCAGCCAGCGTCATGGGTACAAAACTGCTGACAGATGCCCTTTCGAGTCGTCTCACATGTTTAACATTTGCCCTCCAGTCACTCTGATCTCTGCTGGGCCTCAAGTCAAATGCGGTTTATCATTCAAGTTACTACTGCAGCCAATCACTTGCCCTAGTGGTTACATGCACAGGCCTGGCAGGGATTGGTACAAGGGTGAAGGAGAGATGGAAATTAAAACTATTTTACTGCCCCCTGCCAATAAAAAAAATAAAAATCTTAAAGCCACTTAAGGGGTATTCCCATCTCAGACAATGGGGGCATATTAGGATATGCCCCCCCATTTTCTGATGGGTGAGGGTCCCTCCTCTGGGACCTCTTGTAAAAAGCCAGCCAAGTGGAGGGCGCACCATGCATGTACAGCCACTCCATTCATATGGAGCTGTGGCTCAAAAGAATGGAGGCTGGCTGTGCATGCACGGTGCACCCTCATTCGCTTAGTTTATGAGATCGGTGCAAGTCCCACCTTTCCTAGAGATATGCACCCATTGTCTGAGATGGGAACACCCCTTTAAAATTATGTTTATAGACTTACATTGCTCTGCGTTCGCCCTCATTTTTGATGCCAGCAGGAAAACTGCTCCAGAAGAAATCAGTCTGTGCTCGTCACCACCTGCATCCACACTCCGCCCTAGTAAGAAAAATATAAAAACTGCTTAACAACATCTAATTGAAGCCTTTACTAGAGTTGCCTGGTTTCATGCTGGGGATTAGCCTGAAACAAAGCCATGCTTACCTAGCTGCTGTAGACCAGAAGAGCTGGAACTGTTCTGACACATCACATCAACATGGGACCATTGCAGCCATTGGCCTCAATAGTGTTCTGTTTGAGGACAATGACTGGCTGTAGCAGTCATGTGTTGCTGACCTGAGTGGCAGTGCTGGATCAGTACTGCTTATTTTAGGCTAATCCAGGGTGGTGTCCAGCTTCTTGATGAAACTAGACCACTTAATGGGTTTTCCCCTTGTTTCTACCTTGGTAAGAAGCAGAGCACACAATGTCCCCCAGTCAGCTGTCCTGCATGGTACCTGACAAGTGTTTGATGCCCCTGCAGTGCCACCCTGGGATAAATTAAGCATTACAGTGCCCATTCACATCAATGGGTTGTCTGGCTCGAGGACCTTTCCAGTATTAGATGTGTGGTAACTGCTCTCCACTCTGGTCAAGAGGAGGATCATTAACAGAAAACCTTCCCCCCCTCCCCCCCATATAAAGTGCCCATTTACAGGGGTCAATCCCCGGAGCAACTGGCTGCGACCATTTATTTGCAGCTTATTCTATGCATTTACATGGAACCACCATCCAATCTGTAGTGGAATGAATGATCGTTACTGTGATTGTTCAGTCTGCAGCACATCCCTCTAACCAGCGTCATTTGTGCTATAGGTTCATAAAGCTGACAAGCATTTGCAGGCCAACTGTTAGGAACTAACCCTTATGAGAACAAGTTCCCAACAACTTGGCCTGATCATTTGCTTGTGCATATAGGTCTCAACCACATGGGTTCACTCGTTATGGAATTTGGAGTTTATGTAGCCAAATCATCAATTTACTTCATGGCTATTAAAAGGGACTGTTTTTTAGCTGCAGTCAATCTGAAAGCTGCATCCATCTTTATGTCGGCCATTTCAGCTACGTCACCATTGCCCCTTGGTTAAGGCATGTAAACCCAGTCTTATGGTATTTCTATGAACTTTTAGATCTTATTTTTCAGACCTGGCCAGGCTTGCCAAGAGCTCATGTGCATGCTCTTCAGACCATGACACCAGGTTCAAGACAAATATATTTTTTATCACCGGTAGTGGAGGGCTCAAGGTCACCAACTTTGGGATATAGCATAAAGGGAGTTAAACAGTTTTGGCCAGCTGCAGGCCAAACCGCAATGGCACATGTAGTCACCTCATTAAATGAACCTACCAAAGTAAGTGTCTCCAGTCTTGCTCTGTAGTGTCTCGTTATGCTAGTTTTTTTTTTTTTACATTTTAATGACCTATGCTCAGGATAGCTAATGCATGAGTCAGGGGTGATTTATGTGCAACCCATTTTGATGTACAGTGCCATGGACTTAATGGCGCTTTGAAATAGTGGCTGTGCTTAGTAATACAGCAGGTGCACCTAGGCCACATGGCATCACATTGCCTTGGAGCAGGTAAGCCCAACCTGTAGTCCTCCAGCTGTTGCAAAACTACAATTCCCAGCATGCCTGCACAGTCTACAGCTATTAGGGCATGCTGGGAGGTAGTTTTGCAACAGCTGGAGGGATGCAGGTTGAGCATCCCTGCCTTAGAGGATTAAGTTCTCCCATAGCCCCACAGTACAGCTGATGGCATGGGTCGTGGGCCCACCAATCTTCTGTTAATGATGAAGGCCAATATGTAAATCCTGGACAACCTCTTAATTTAAAGGTCCTTGGCGGGCCATCAGCACCTTCACCATGTGTCACCCCTATCGCCTCAGATTGTAAGCTCTTGTGAGCAGGGCCCTCATGCCTTGTTTTATATGTTGATTGGTTGTTGCTATGTAATGCATCATTTGGCTTGTACATGAAGCCTCCGGTTATATAGTGCCAACATTCTTCAGCGCTTTGTTAAGACCAAGTATTATGGCCATGTGAAGCATCTATATGCTGTACCTTTAAAAGCTAGAATACTCATTATGTAAAATGCCTCATTGCTCACCAATCCTCTGCCGGGCAGGTATGCAGGGTCCCATCTGCATGCAGGCTGGATCGGAGGCCAAGTTGGAAGGGTCACAGATAATGGCATCGCAGTGAAAGTAAATCTGTTAGATGCAATAGGGTAAGAATGTAAGACCACTGAAGCCTCAGACACCTGACCTTGTTGAGATACAGCTCCAAAGCCCCTGTGCGAGATCTGTAACAAGCACCCACCCATGTGCGGCAGATGAGACTTTGGGTCCCTTCAAGTACTAGGTCTGGGTGTAAGTGTGCTTTCCATGGCCAGCACTATAATCCATCAGTGCATGCATTTTAGTAACATAGTACATAAGGCCGAAAAAAGACATTTGTCCATCCAGTTCGGCCTGTCATCCTGCAAGTTGGTTTATCATTCAAGTTTGTGGCTGGAAATTGCTACAAGCTGTGAGTTTCAAGTTCAGTCAACAGTGCAATTAATACAATGTTACAAGGACTTATCACTCTTGGCATCTTTCAGTGAATTTTTGCATTCCACATAATACTTGTGCATCAGAGCCAAGAAAGCTCAGAGCTTGAGGAGATGCTCAAGAACAGAGCTAGAGACCGTTCAGAGGAGGACAACTGAAGTAATAACTGGAATGGGTGAGGTTACACATGCTGTCCCTGCTTGGGGCCTTACATGTGCCTATGAAATATCTTTAGTCCATCCTGATTGGCTGTGAGCCTGCCTACGAGAGATTATGGGCAAGCCCTATACTATTTTTTCATCTGCCCAAGTCAAATATCCAAGACTTTGGATTATTTTTGAAATTCAATTAGTTTAGAATTTACTCGCTCCACTTTACTCACCTGTCCTGTGTAGATTACATCCCCCTGTGTAAAGGTAAAAGTTTTCACTTCAAATCTTTTTAGATGTGATGGAAACCGTACCCTGGCATCACTTGTCACTGGATGGAAGATTGTCTGGTAGGGTTCTTTATATTCACAACTGAAATGGAGGTAAAGCCCATTAATAGGTCAGTGAGGCGTTGTCATCTGAACCAAGGAATGGCTTGGTCTTCACCTTCTTAGAAGAGCACTACAAACTGGTGCTGTCCATGGTAGGTAAACCTGCCAGGAGGCAGGGTTCCACATAAGTTAAAGTGCTGTTGCTCTAAGAAACTACAACTCCTAGCATGTCAGGACTAGGTCTATCAGAGCATAAACGGGAAACATAGGTTGGACACAACTGCTTGAGTGTCCACCAATGGAATATTAAACAGCATTTTCTAATATTTGACACTAGCAAGACGTTTTTCTGGGAGAACATTGCCACCAAGTCTCCATACATAGCTGGTGCCCTCCTCTAAGCCAACATCTAAAATTAAGTTAATTAAATTTTTGCAATCTAACCCTTCCCACGATACAATTACATTTATGGTTTACATTGTGCACAACATTTACTTGAATACATTTCCCAGTTTCCATAAGCTTTACATGCCATACATCAGGAGTGGATCATGGTGCCACTGCTTGAGAAGAGTCTAGGGCAGGGATTAGCAACCTTTGCCACTCCAGCTGCTGTGAAACTACAACTTCCATGAAGCACACTTACTCTGCATGTATTTTCAGAACAGCTGGAATGCCAAATGTTACTGATCCCTGGTCTAGGGTTAAGCTGGCCCTAAACCGATCCAAATTTGGCAGATTTGTAAGGGCCAGACTAACCAGTGTTTTCAGGGCCTCCTGATGTCAGGGAGATCAGGATTGGACAGTTAGACTTCAGCTTACGCCATCCTGTGGTTTTTGCAGGCATAAGCCACCAGAGACGTTAGAAAGCTTTCTTCCGAAGGAGACTAGAAGCTTGCATGTGAATGGGTGGGAAGTGTCTTCTAACCAACATCTAGTAATGACCTCTATTACCTGCTGTCGATTATAGGCCATGCAGGTAGACTTCCCATGTCAGGAGTAGTAGTAGCCCAGCAATGGTCCAAGAAGAGTTCTAGCTGTGGGTCTGAACTGTACATGAGCTCAACTTCAAAATACAAGGGATCCCTTAAGTACTTCACAACTGGGTACTCAGGATCTTCATAGAAGACTCTGTATCCATCATCTACAGGAAGAAATGGACATTTCCAGAATTTAATAAGGGATCTTGTACAAAACCCAAGAAGTCTCATTACATACAGTGCTGGAACAAGACCGACCAATTCTGTCAGAGCTGGAGAGAACTTACCTTTACTAAGTCTCATAACCAGGTCTAGAGGAGCAAGTCCAGTCTGTGCATTTGGTGGAGGGTTTTCTGTGGGGCTGTAGATCGCAACCAAGGTGCCGTTTGTGGCGTACGTACAAGTGACATTCATACTAGACATTAAGAATAAATTGTAAATCAATCCAAAATGGCAGCTTTCCAATATTTGACAAAGTGTACAGTACACTCAAATTGGAACATTTAGAATGCTTACATGAATATGTCCTTCCCAGTTACGGTACTGACATAGAATATCTGATTCTCGTATATCATCAGGTTACTGGTAAACTAAAATATATAAAAATTATATTAGCAGAGTTCCTGAATACAATTTGGATCATGGACATCTACTCTAGACTGCCCAGAGAGATTATCTGCTATTCTGGTAGCATCAAGAAGGATTGATGGCATATTGATGCCCAATTATGTTGCCGATTTCTGGCATTGATTTCACTCATTTGCATGCAACATGGCTGTGTCCTAATTACTTTAAGGGGTTATGGCATGAAGTAAAGAAACTGAAGAATCAGACATAACCCAATGATACATTTCTAACAAAGCTGGAACTAGCCCGGTACCTCACATTGATCCAGAGATCTCCCCATTCACTGCTCCAATTGCTCTGCTGGATTATCTTCAGCCTGGCAGCTGAACCAAAAAACAAACAGCAGGTGGCGCTATACAGATGCATTTTATTGAATAGCTCACTGGCTATACTGAATTTTAATTATATGCACTTACAGAAGTATTCAGATTCAGGTGTTTGTTTGGAAGATGTAGAATATGTTTTGTGACAACTCCTTTAAAGGCTGACAACTATGAAGTTTACCTTTATTAACAAGTACCATCATAAAAGTTAAAGGGGTTGTGCCATGAAATAAAGAAAAAAGCACCTGGACCTGAATACTTTTGTAATTACATTTTGTATAGTCACTGAGGCATTTAATAAAACGCACCTGTATAGCGCCACCTGCCTTTTTTTCTTTTCCTTATTTCTCAGTCCATCTTAAAGACCGTTTAAAATGCCAACTGCCGCCGAGATGCGCGGAACGGGAAAATGCAAAAACACATCTGGTTTGTGCACGAGGCCTTAGACTGTCATGGGGTCAGATTTTCATTTTACATCAATCATGGCATAACCCCCTTTAAAGTAGTTCAGTCACCAGGAAATTCTCTAATAAACCTGTGCTTTGTAGGGCCAGCTCAACTGAATATGATGGTTTTCACTTACCAATCCATTGCTTCATTCTATATAGAGAAAGACAGCTATAATTCAATGTAATGTGAGCAGGTAAGTGCACTGGGGGTGGGCCCAAGTCACTGCACCCATGCTCCTCCTGCTAGACAGGGCCAGGCATGGTGACTGCAGGAGCTTGGAGCCGCTAATCCAGAAGGGATAGAGGAAGCAGGAACAGCAAGGGTGCACAGCGTGGATTGGTCCTGCCCTCGGTGCACTTAAGGGGTAGTCCCACTTGCTGTACACAAGTGCCATTTGCTAAAATTAATACAAGGCACTTACTAATGTATCATCATCCGAATTGCCTCATTTGCTAGCTCGATTCATTTCTCTACCACATTATACACTGCTCATTTGCATGGTTACGACCACCTTGCAATCCAGCAGCGGCGGTTGCGCTTGCACACTAAGAAGCAGCATTTTCTTATGCATGCTCAATCCCAGCCACCAAAGAGGCCGGAGCTTTTTCCTATAGTATGCAAGCACGACCACTGCTGCTGGATTGAAGGGTGGCCGTAACCATGGAAATGAGCAGCAGAACAATCTTCCAGAATAGTCTTCTAGTCGATCATATTAGGCTCCAGATAAAACTTTACCCTTCGTGTAGTTTTGCAACTGTTTACAGCGAACGTAAATTGGGCGGTACTGTCATCAGAAGCACGTGGGAAACAGTTGGTGTCTCTCAACGTGAGTTTAGACATGACCATGTCCGGGATGTTACTTATTTTCGTTACCACTACATTTACTGTTCCATTCGGAAGACAAACTGGAAGAGAAGAGAAGAGAAATGAGCAAGTGCCATTCATAGGACCTTTGTTAATCCATTCTAGTAATGACAAAACTGCACGTACCGGCTATATTTGAGGGAGGGTCACAAAAAATGGTCATTTTATACAGGGTATTTCCATTTTGATCCGTTATACTTATAGGAATGGTTATTGCAAGGCCTTGGTTTGTCACCTGAGAAAGAACATGATAGAGAATGGTTACCCCAAATGCTGTTCCTGCAGGAATGGGGGGGGGGGGGGGGGGGAAATGTACAATTATAAAAAGTTCCAAGTTCACAACATACGTTATGTATAAACTGCCATCAGTTAAGACAGTCCTAAATTTGCCGGGACAGCCCTTAATTTACAGAGAATGCTGGCAAATTCAGGCTGTCCTGGACTGTAAGAGGGTGAAGCTCCTGCAAGTCCTGGCTGGTCAGGCCAACCCCAGGGCAGGGCCTCAGAGAAACCTGACAACACAAGGCATCTGCCTGCAATAAAGTAAAGTAATCTTACCTGGCAGATCTAGAAGTAATGACAACACCGCCGTTGCATGTAGAGGCTCATTTGCCTATATTAAGACAATCTCAGCAATGCTGACATGAACATGGGACCAACATAGATGCCTTCAAAAATCTGATCGGAGCCCAACCCCCTAAACCCCCGCCAGCCAGCGGTTACCCACAGCCTCCAGGGCTGTAACTGTTAGTGGAACAGGAAGCACAGGTCTGTTTAAAGTGTAATGGATGTGCCGGGTCAATGGAGCTCTGTTCACATCAATGCCAAGTTGCAGTGGCCCAGCACGTCAACCTGTAGTGGCATGATGCTGTTCCTCCATTCAATAGCTAGTTTTGTGCCGGAGGCTGTAAGGAACACCTTTATGGGGTTGCAGACTGTTGGAGTGTCACTGATCAGATATTAAGGGCCTATCCCGAGGCTAGGCCATTATTAGAATCCTGGAAAACCCAGCTGGTCTCTCTTGCCTTAGGCTTCTTATTGATTGGTTTCTTCATGTCAGGTCTTACAAGCAGGAGGCAAGGAGAGAAGTGTATAGCTGCATCACATACAAGTACACTGGAGATTCTGCACACAGTACACATAGGATAAGCAGTGTGTGAGTCAGGGGAGGTTTACAACTCTGTAGTACATCATATGGACTCCTGATTTTTAGATAGGCATTAGCCTCTTGCCACCAAGAGCTGCCAGGAGAGATTCTTTACTTCCTGTAAACTACAGGATCAAATCAGGAGTCGTCTACATAGTGGGACATGGACAGTCTACACAGGACAGAAGCTCTGGACTGCAGCATATGAAATCAGTCATTAGATTGACAGTGGGTAATAACATTGCCATTTACAAAGCAATCTAGGAATGGCACCTTTCTAGGGAAAGCTTTTCAAGAGGAAGTTGAATACAATGGTGAGTCAGGGAGCCACCAGACCCAGGGGTACTACAATCGTATATTGTTTTTTTTTACTTGTCCGTATCTACCAGTAGGGAATGGAGGGCAAAAGGTTGACACTACTCTCTTGGTAGATGAAAGGCTGGTCCAGTTTCCTGCCAGGAGGAGGAGTTCCTGTGTAACCACACACCTGAGCTCCTGCTCCAAAAGATCAAAAAGATAAAGCCTCATGCAAACCCTTGAGAAGCCAGACAGAGTGAAAAGCTACAACCAGCAACAGACACTGCTGGGAGGTGAGGGACTGCAAGTAAGACACCCCCCCCCCCCCATAATACTAGGCCAGTAGAACACAAGTGCTAAACTGCAGCCATCCAACATGGTTGGTGTCAGAAAAGTGCACATCAAGTCAGCTGCTATTGAATGTATTTGAAGTTCCACGCTGCATTTAGTAAAAGACTATGTTTAAATTTTAAGTTATTCTTTAATATTGCATTTCCACTGCACCAATTCCCAGGGATTGACAGCCTAAGAGAACACTGACCGGTCACAACCATTCCCACCCTCTGCTCCTTTGGGGCTCACTGTATTTGCCACACCACTCCCCAGCCATCCATGGTAAAGTGCAAGCCAGCTGAATGCGGTGATATCATTCCTGCTGGACTGAGCCCCATAGACGCAGATCCACTCCTAGGGTGAATGTGGTGTAGGAGAGTACTGTATAGAGACCATACAGAAATCACTGAGGCCACTTAACAGGACTCTTTGGAAAGCACTTATAGGGTATCTGTATGGATTACAACAAGGGACCATCTACTGCAAGTTGGCATTAAGGGGACATACTTACCTTGATGGCAGTGAAGGACTAATGAAGCACCATTACTGAGGCATGCACATAGGGGATTGGGCACGATTAGTTGTGCCACTGGTTTCCTTCCTTAGATTTTTTGCCCCTCAGACCTAGGTATGTGTACCTTTACCCAAAGTACTTGAATACCCATGTAGGTTGTAGATTAATCCCCTCTATACGCAGAGAAGATCTCTTGTGCAGGTTAAACTGGTAAATTGTAGCCACTAACCTCATTCATTACATAATTTGAGACTGCAGGTACTTGGACTGTGGAAAATGTCTGGTTGATGGGCAATAGCAGATTACCCGATGTTGCCTGGGTATTTTTGACATATATACGCCAGCTTGGATCAAGGTTTCCCAGTGTAGCAGTCAAAACACCACCTTGTTGCCCACAAGGACCAACAAAAGGCTGGGCTGAAAGAATGAAAACAAAATACAATCATCCACTGATCATCAACTGCTGAAGACCAAACAATTTCATATCTGGCTATTGGATGAGTGAAGAGAAAATATGGGACTTCAGTAGCACAGGTTGAATGAGTGCCTTCTGGTGGAGTTGGCACCCAGGATACAACATGAGGGTGCATCACAATTCAGATGTGTCAATGTTCAGTGGGGCAGGATGAGTTATTGGCCAGCAGGTCTCTTTAACCCTTCCATACTATGTTCGGATCAGTACTATAGATTTGTTAACAGTTTAGAAAACTCTAGAACAAAATGCCAAAGGCAGCTTTTTGTACTGCAGCCCAATCCCATTTGAAGGGCTGAAACTGATCTGTAATAAGACAATAACGATGGATATGGGTGACTTTTCTAATTTTCCACAACCCAGTTAGTTTAGCGAGGAGTGGCTTTCTTGAAATATTTGATTTGGGTCTGAAGTAAAAAAGAAAAAAATTATAAAGATAAAATTGAAGAAAAATAAAATACTTAAAAATGAGTACAATGCAATAAGATTGCCCCCAAATGGTGTACATAGCCTTTAATTGTAAGTTGTATCAAAATTGGAACATCTACCCCCCCCCCCCCCCGATAAACCAAGTTAAAGGGGTTAGCCAATACTAAAAATATTAATTATAAAATAGAGAATATATCTCCTTCATACACTGAATATATTTACCTGGGTGCCCCCCCCCCCCCCCAACTTATGAACTGTAAACATTTAAGACTGGCTGTTCATGTACAAAAAAAAAACTTTGTGCTGGATTGTTTTTTGCAGAATTTGCAGTTCATCCATGAACTTTCCATTCGTTGCCAGCACCTGCTCTCACTACAAAATGCACAGAACTCAACCTTATTCTTTCCTGAAAAAAAAATACAGACTTTTCTGCCTAGCAATTCATTCTACCTAAACTGACCCTACAACACCACGATTGCTGGTTTGCGTTTGTAATCGCTTTTTGCCAGACATCCAAGACACATGCTCCAAGATCACAAGCTCAGAATGGCATCTCTGGCTTCTGATCTAAAGGACCTGCCATAATCTTGCCCCCCCGGCTCACCACACAGCTCGTCAGTGTCTGTCAGGGCAAGCTCCCTACCAGGTTGAACCTCCATACTCATCCTTCGTCATTTTCCCCACCAATTTTCACAGTAAAATGGCACTGGGGCCATTTTTGCACAATTCGTCTGAAGCAGGGATGTCCAACCTGCAGCCCTCCAGCTGTTGCAAAACTAAAAGTCCCAGCATGCCTACAGCAGGGCATGGTGAGAGTTGGTTTTACAACAGCCAGAGCGCCACAGGTTGAGCATCCCTGGTCTGAAGGGAATCACTAAAACTTCAAGTTGTTCGGCAACAGAATTTGTGTAGGTGCTAAATCAGATTTATTATGTTTCTCACCTCTAAATGTGTGTCAGTATAGTGGTATATGTGGAGCAATGGCTCCTTTTGCTGCTCATGGGCTTGCTTTGTCATGTTATTTGATTTCCACCAAGAACTGGATGCCACTGAACAGCCAGTCCCATCACCAAGTCCCTAGAGAATCTACTCACTTTGGAAATGTTCAATGATCCCAGTAGTATTGAAGATCTCATCGTATGGGATGATTTTGAAGACAAATGTCACATTCAAAACAAACCGAATGCCATTTGGGACAACCTGAAACATCAGAATTCATATTATGACATTTCCTATAAAATCGTTAGATACCCAAGAATGGGGCCATTTCAAAATGATAGTATAGGACCTCCACTAGGCAGAACATAAAGTCAAGACTTGCAACTTCTTGTACTTCAAAAATTATTAACACAACATCAGTTTTGGTTTAACAGCGTTGATCCTGCAGACACCTGGTCTTTTGCGACCCATCCCAAGAATAGGTCAGCAATATCCAAGTCCTGGAAAAATGCATGCAATCAGGATTGTGTGCGGATTTGCATGCAGAAAGTCCGCACCGTAGGTCATGTTTATTGTATTCTATGAGAACTTGAAATTCTCATGCACACAATGCAGATTTTTTTATGTGCGGCTTTTGATTTATGGTGCGGATTTTAAGATCTGCAGCATGTTAATTTTATTTTTCCTGACTGGATTTTCTCCATTCACTTCAATGGGGATAATAAAATCCACACCAGTTGACATGAGTTGACTGCACAGATTTCCCTGCAAACACCTGAACGTGTGCATTTACCCTTAATCTACAAGATCCGGATTGTGCAGTGTCTGCCGCCAATGGAACGCTATTCATATTTTGTTGCATGGATGATTACAGGCTTCCCTGCAAAGGGGCCATTATATTCTGGTCAGAATTTGATCAGTCCAAGGCCAATTTAAATGGACCAAGTACATTCAAGATGTTAAATCCACATGGGGAAGGGGGGGGGGGGGGACATATGTGCATGGCAACATCTTATATGGCACTGCTCAAGATGGTTACTACATGACTAGCAGGAAATACACTTGGGTTATGTTCACATCTGTGGAGGAGGTTCTGGCAGGTGCCCCCATCAGATTCTGGCAAAACTGAATAAAAGCTATAGTAAATTTGTTGCATAAAATGCCAGAACCTGATGGACCTCACTATATAGTGAACAGGATTCAGTTTACAGCAAGTGCCGGATTCAGCGATTCTGGTATTCTGCCAGAACCTTTATTGCAGATGTGAACTTAGCCTTAACAGGTCTTCAATCTCCAATATATGCCTGTATTATGGTAGCATAAGAGCCACCCTAAAGTAGCTTTTTAGAAAACCATTACATTCAAGAGGTCACACGATACCTCCTTAGATACGAGTTGGTCACTAAAGGGAACTTTAAGAATGAAGGTCACAGTTCCATCTGGAGTGGTTCTATTCTCAATAGTGTATCCACGTTTAACACCTTCAGACACAGTCAACATGGTGCCACCAACTGACACATTTACCAAGCGGACGTCTGGGAGAAATGGTCCAACCGTGCAGTTAAATATTTGCGTTGATGGTATCGTTTCTGTAGGGAAGGAAGACGGAACAGTTAGTTAAATGGTGTCCAAATTATACATTTTAATATAATGTAGTATGAAAGCTGGTTACTTTGGTCATCTATGCTACAAAGATGGTCCAGTTGTGTCTTTACTTCATTATAATGGTGTTCCCTGGTGTTTAACCTGTATAGCAATGTGCATGTCCTCCTGAAAGATCAGCCATGCCCACTGTTAGAAGATGTGACAGCTACAGAGAGCTGCAGCAGGAAGGACATGCCCACTAAACTGATAAGGGGGTGCCATTTCTGCAGGCCTGAAGAGATCTCTGGATCCATATGAAGTAAAGGACTAGTTCTAGCTCTGTTAGGGTACCTTCACACTAGCAGAGTGATCTGGCAAGCCCGATCAGGCAATCTGTATGCAAACAGCCAGCATTTGTAGACTGATGCGGATCCGTCTCACAAATGCATTGCAAGAACGGATCAGTCTGTCATATGGACAAATGGATCAGTTTCAATTTTTTTTTTCACATTTTTAGAAGGTCTGCGCATTCACAGACCGGAAGAACGGATCTGGCATTGCAGTATTTTTAATGCCGGATCCAGCACTAATACATTTCAATGTAAATTAATGCCAGACGGCATTCCAGCAAGTGTTCTGGAATTTTGAACGGAGATAAAACTGCGGTATTCAGTCCTGAAAAGTCAAAAAGACTGAACTGAAGACATCCTGAATGGATTTCTCTCCATTCAGAATGCATGAGGATAAAACTGATCAGTTATTTTCCAGATTTGAGCCCCTAGGACGGAACTCCGTGCCGGAAAAGAAAAACACAAGTGTGAAAGTACCCTTAGAGATTCTCATGTTTTCTACGATACCCCATATTCATTTCTACATCAATCATGACATAACTCTTTACAGTTTGGCCTGTTTAAAGGGGGAGGGGGGGGGGGGGTGGAGTCATACAATCTTGATTTCTCCGGGAAACACAGCCTGTGTGTTGGCCACATCTAATAGACCGCCCTCTGATGTCCTAACCTGAACCTGACTGCATCAGTGTTTTAAGATAGTTAGTTCCTATTTGACAGGGTCCATTGTTCTGTACTCATATTGCAAGTACAGTAAAGTAGTCCCATGATCAGATAGTTCCCATCATAAAACACTGATGTAGTCAGGTCAGGGGAGCCACAGTTGAAAGAGGTGGCTAACATACAGGCCATGTCTCCAGGTCCAACCACCGTGTTGCGAGTCAGCTCTATCCACAGGATAGACGTGTCTGATCAGCAGGGGTCTGAACACCGGGGCCCCTGGTGATCATGGGAACAAGGACCTGTCCTCACTGATAGGAGCAGCAGATACAAGTGTCCACCTCTTCATTCAAACAGGAGCAGCAGCTCCTCGTTCTTGTGACTGGAGGGGACCCCAGTTTCCCCTGTGGATAGAGGATACGTTTTATTTAATGAGGTTAAACATTGGCTTCTCTAATGACTTACCATTGGTTATAACAGGAGTTCTCTGTTCAAAGGGTGTTGTGATATCCTTAATGATTGTGTATTTCGTGACGCCCCAACCATCATCTACCCACACATTTTCAAGAAATGGGCGGATACTGTAGGTTATCCCATAATTGAAGTTCATAACATGGCTCTGAAAGTCAAGAATTTAGAAGCTCATGAGTATTCTCCGACATGAATTTTATTGGATTGGCATGTACTTCATAGAGTGGTTTTGCAGTGACCCACTGGTTTGCCGCTTAAGAATTAATGTTATAATATATGTTCCAAGGAGTAGCCTTTGAGGGAGAGAAGTATTGCATTTCTATAGATAGTGGAGGACCATTATGAAAAAGGTCAGAGGGTCAGGCGGACTAAGGTAATGCACGTTTGCAGCTTTTGACTTTACTGCCCATGGTTTGGGTTATATTGCTTCTGGAGCCCACCACACTTCTGATGCGAGACCTACTCGCCATCTAATTTATGACTACACTCTGCAGTTGGGCACTGCAGATACATTGACAAAAGACTTTTATGCCTGGGGTCAATGAGGATTGTATGTGGAGAGAAACTTCAAGGATCATACAACCTAACCCACATACATAGCCTTTTGGGAAAATGCCTGCCTTTAATTGACAGAACTGCCACCCATCATCTTCAAGTAAACAGTTTGCTGTAGTCAAGCCAGCCTGGTCATCACCTTCACCATCTACCAGCTGTCTACCTGCCCTCCTGCTACCTATTCAACATTAAGGGCTCCTCAGCTACCACCATGCAGGGGCTGTAAAACCTACAGTATATCCCAAGGGAAACCAGGCTTGCATCCCTGCATGGTATGCTAGAGCAGGGTTAGTCACCTTGAGCACTACCATCACCCTCAGCCATGACTCCCATCACCATGCCTCCTCTGCAGGGTGTTGTGCTGCAGTTTCATATGGTACAATATGTCTGTCACCTTACCCAGGGTAAGAACTGTTACCTTATAATATCCCCCTACAGCTCCATAAGGTATTCTTGTTATAGTGACCGTGTTGCTGTCTGTAATCTGATAGTTCCTAGAAATGATTTCCACATCTGTCAGAGTCAGAAGGTCAATGCCAAACTGGATACGACTGCTCTGGATATATTTTGCACCGGTGAGAAGTGAAGAAACGTTCTTTGGGACAGTCCACACGATCCAGCCACCCATAAACTTCACATCATCTACAAAGAGGAGAAAGCTTAGATTCTGTTTAAGAGCATTACAGGCCAGAAGTAAATGAACTGTCAGACTGGAGAACCTTTACACTCATACGACACATGAAAGATTAGAAAAAAAAAAAAAAGCTACTAATGTCAAGTTACACTATTAGGCCACCAGCACACGGTGATTATGTGCTGGTTTTCTACATGGAAAAACTGCAGTGTTTTACAGTACTGGCAAAATGAGACTCAAATCCCATGTACGCTTTACAGAAGCTGACATGGTGTGGGTTTCAAAATCCACATGGGAGCGGGAAATAAAATTTCTGCAGATTTAAATCTTTTCAGTGTGCAAAGTGTTCTCCGAAGAAAGGGAACCATCTTGCCGCCGCCACCTATTGGAAATGGCTCCCTTATGAGGAGTCTTGGGATTTAACAATGGAGTATAGCCATGCAAGATATCCATCTGTAGACAGCCGTTTCAGATGCTTGCCCCTCCAGTATGGAGTAGGATTCTGGCTGGGCGAGTGACACTTTGGATGCAGATGCTAATTTTTTTTTAATTACTTTTCACCGATTCCTTTCCAAGAAACTGACCCAATTGTATGGGAGCAGTTAGTCAGTGAAAAAAAAAAAAAAAAAAAAAAAAAAAAAAAAAACACAGACAAGAACACATTTACATCCTTTTATGGACTGTCAAAAAAAAAAAAAAAAAAAAAAAAGCTATGTGACTAACCCTATAGACTACCATTGGCCTTAAAATAGAAGCCGCATGATGGCCGTTAAACGTCCATCACATGTCCGTTTTTCACTGTTGTGCGCATGTAGCCTTATTTCCAATGGAGCATTTCCAGTACATCTTTACTTACAGCAAGTCTTCATGCAGGACTGGTCTCCAAGAAGATTCTTAGAGGCCTTTTAAAAAACAGATAGTGATACCTCCTAAAAAGTTATTACTTTACACTTCCCATATGTCTACTTCATTTTGTAAAAGTCTATTTTTTGGGGACATTGGGTTTTGGAAAATTTTCTGAGACTTCAAGAGTTGCTTCTAAACTACTTTTTAAAAAGGACCAGTTCAGGTCTGAAGTCAATTTGTGAGGCTTACATAATAGAAACCACCCAAAAATGGGTAGGGGCTCATTTTTTGCAGGATGAGTAAACTTAAATTTTAAACTTATTTTTTTTGTCCTACTCTGGGACTTCAATTTTTTAGGGGTCTGATCCCCTTTACAATACATCAATACTTCTGTATTGTGAAGCATAGGCTTTAAGTGTATTACTCAATGTAATATACTTACAGCATGCTTCCTGTGAGATTTAGGGTACTGGATCTTACAGAAGGCATCGGGCTGCCTTCCCTGCCATCTGGTCCCCATCACAGCAGCGCAGGGACCAGATTGCCACCCTGGACCAGGCAGGATACCACACATGCCACGGTCGCTAACCACAGCAGTGCAAGGGTTAATGCACTGGCATCAGTGTTTTCACTGATGCTGGCAGATACAGGAGGGATCTGGCCATCTGTGACTGCCAGACCCTTGCAGCTGATCAGGTGGGCACAGCTCCTGCACCCACCCGATCAGCCCAGCTTACATGTACAGCACTGGTATTTGTGTGCTGGATTTTATCTTTTAACCCTGCATAAGGGCAGGACAACCTACCAAAGGCCCTGCGCAGACCACACTGATACCCTGCCACCTGAGGGACAGGAAAACTGGTAAAGGTGCTTTTATATGCGGATCTCCATTTGAAGAAGTGGGGTACCCGCTAGGTAGTGCTGTTGGAGGCATGGAGAAAATATTGTTTTCAAACCAACACCTCGATCTGAATACTTTTGTAATTGCATGTAGTTAAAACTTTAGGACAGTTATATGCATCTGTATAGCACCACTTGCTGTTTGTTTTTTGGCATTTTTGTCCTGCTCACTGAGATGGCCGCACATGCTCAGTTTCAACCTTCAACTGCCTCCTGAGCTGTGATAGGGAGAGGCTGGACACGCCCCTTAGCTGCAGCAGAAAGAACACTCCCCTTGAGCTGTCAGCTTGATATAAATCTAGCAGAGCAATGAATGTGGAGATCTCTGGATCCATGTGAGGTACAGGGCTGGTTCTAGCTTTGTTAGAGATTGTCATGTGCTATATTTCGTCCGATTTTCCTTTTTTTACATCATACGATAATCCCTTTAACTGAAGTTTCAGACCTCAAGTTACATAGTGTTTAGGAGGAGCTTACCTCATATGACCAGAGCAAATGGGACACTGCTGGAAACTTACCTACTGGGCAGGCGACAGCATTGTCAACCAAGAAGATGAACCAGCGCTGTTTGTAGAATAGGGTGGCTCTTACAGTAGAGAAGGTCACGTTTCCAATCTGGAATAGAAAGTGTTGGAAATTGGAATCTTATCCTAAAAGGAGGAACAGCAAGGCAGGAATTGGAGGAAATACTTGCACCACAGCTTTCTAAGACTTACCTTTTGAGGCAGAGCTTGAGCAGCATCATAGGGAGCCCTCAACATGATCCTGGATTCCGTTGTTTTAATCCCATAGCCAATGTTCTGGGCAGCATCAGTCATCATGGTTGTTTTTTGGGTTGTAGACAAATGAAACACCACTTGCCATACAGACATTAAGCCGCTCACTGCCTGGAAGTTAAAGGGGAGGGGGGGGGGGTTCATCAACAGAAATAGTGGGTGGTAGAAGTAAGAGAAAACATTAAGGTGGTCACAACTATTGTGTTGCACGCTGGTTACAGTTCAGAAGTGTGAACTACAATTAAAGGTGGTCCCAAATATTCCTTTCCTGCCTCAACCCAAAAAAAAAACCCCACACACCTTAGAAAGTTTAGTATATGATGGCCTTGTAATATATTTGATACACAAGGTGGTCAATGAGATTATAGGGCTTCTATAGACCACAAAACAAAATTATAGTGCATGTCAGATGTGGATCGATATTACACAGAACACAGATATGGTAGGGAATTAAATATGCTCCCTGGTGGGGATGCTGTAATTACCTGTGTGAATGCAGTTGACCAGTCCTCTGGCTCATCTCTGAAAACTCCTTCAGAGATCACTGGAATCTTCCTTCTGACTGACACCTGTAAGAAAATGTCAAATAGAAACCTATTTCTGGACCGAAACCAACATGGGATTTAGGATGAAGCTATATAGACAAAAGATTATTCCAAGACATTGCCATAATATGACCAGTTCTCTATGAGATAAAGATTGTCCAAGTTTCTAATTATGGCACGTCTAATAGCAACATTAGTGCCATTCAAGTTTTCACCCGGATGGAATAACTGGAGATGCAGATTTTGGGAACCAACAGGCATTTTGCAGACCAGTGAAGAGGCTCCAACAATGCCCATAGTTACTATGAACCCTCCAGACTTCATATTCTGTCGAATAGTGCCTTACCTCCATGTAGTTTGTTTCACAAATGGCTTCACGTGGGCTCCATACATATGGACAGCTGACCACCTTGAAGTAGCTCATTGCACCTCCCATGTCAGGCCTGGATGAGATCTCAATCTTCACTGATGCCGTATAGTTAGTGTCATTCTGTAGGACAAGTTATCATTAGCCTGGTTCAACAAGTCAGCCTGTGGCTGCCAACAACTCGTAACTTACCTCAATCTGAGTATAACAGCTGTAGAGAGAGGTCCTGAAGACAATGTTGCCCCAGCCATCGTAGGCTATGGTATACCCACACTTGGTAGCCAGAGCATCAGTGATCACATAGGCTGCTCCATTCTCGTCTGGAGAAGATTGTATAGTTTAAGTCCCCCGTGGGGGGAAAAAAACGAAACAAAAACAGAATAGATGGGCAAGGATTTCATTGGGTGTCCTGTAATGCATCAGCTCTCGCAAGGAAATAAGTGCTCACATAGCAGATCCAAGTCATCCAAACTGGAAAAATTCTATAACCAGGTGCTATACTATGCAATAGACCATGAATGCCTACTAAAATATTTGGAGGGCGTTAGGTTACAGGGGTTTGCCCAAGTGACTTGCAGGTTATTTTCATTGGATGGTGGAAGTGCTAGACCATGACTACATGGGTGATTATGACATACAGTGGCCTGTGTGATAGAGGCTGTATGAAGTAATTAGGCATTTTAAGTGTTGTAGGCTTTTTGGCAGTGGAGGAAAAAGCAAGCTATGGTACGACTAACCTTCCTTGTCGACCACAACCATGTTCAACAGACCGGTACATTGAGATTCTCCACACAGTCCAACATTATGGAGCATTACATGACAGATGGAGGAGTACCTTCATACAAGTGTCAACATTTTTGGCCATAATGTTATGTTTTGCTGAGGTCACTCTCCAAACAGCACGATTGCTGCTCAGCCTTCACCCATAGACAATGACCTGAATCCGCTGCATTCATTGCAACAATACCATGTTAAACCCCCTATACAGCTCAAGGAGGTCTTCTAGAATGAGAAAGCAGTGTGCACTTATCCCTCAGAAACATCAGTATTCTACATCAATGGTGTGATTTTTGCAGCTAATATCCATGCAGTTGGGGCTGAGCAGCCATACTGGACAACCCAACTGTTCACAATGCCATAGTAAAACTAAACCAAGATTTTTTCCAAGTGACAGCAGTAGTCCAAAGGAATATATTAAAAATGTATGCAATCTTGTGGACTGTAGCAGTCACTTGACAGTTTTAAAGAAAGTAGATTCAGCCCTAACCCAAGTCTCCTGCTTCCAACTACTTCAATACCATATTATCCAACTTGACATGGTTGCAACTCTTGAACCTCCCACAGTTCAGTCTTCTACCTGATTAAAACAGTGTTAATTATAATGGCATCCGTTTACTTCATCCTTTGAGAACTCACCAATTGCTGAAAATCTTACATATTGCTTGACAACATATTGTGCAGGCAAGTTGAGCTGCATCAGGGACCTCTGGCAGCTGGCGGCAATGAAATCTAAAGCAAAACATTTGGTTAGTGGTGAGGAAGTCAGTCTCTGCTGGCTAAATGTCTATTCACAGGGCATCAGGAAGCAGTTTTCTGCACAACCAAGAAAAGTAAAGAACAGCAGTTTTAAGGAGCTTCACTTGAGCAAGAATTGTGGAAGTTTACTGTATATCAGCACAGTTTTTGCTAATTGGTTCACAGCTGTGCAGAAAGAACTGCACCCAAGCTGCATTGTGCGAGGTGGTTACCTGAGCCTGTGCTTTGTTGTGTGGAGACTTCAGTGGCCAAACACAACGCAACCGATATTAACCTGAAATACACCAACACAGAACTAATTATTCACTTTGAACAGCTCCTGGACAAGGTTCTAAGTCTTCCCCTTACAACCTGTTTTATCAGTTATGAAGATGCACTTCAGGATGCCCTCAAGGCATACCAGGAGTTACTCAATAGCTGGGGAGCCACATGGTGAAGACCACTGATGTGTAGACAAATCTCACATAACCAATGACTCACTCCATTTTACTTTCAAAGGTTACTTGGGTACTTTTTTGCCCACAATCTGTGCAAATACCACTGCTAGCCACATGAGAGAACTCCATTCCACCCAACCATGTTATTCAGTGGCACAACCAAAAGGGAACCTGTCAAGCCTGCTTTTGCCCTCCAAACCTACTGGAATACCTTTATACCATCATGTAGTTCCTGATGGACTTTTTTTTCCCATCTTCTGATCACATTACAAATTATCTTGGATCCCTGTATCTACAATATGCTAATAAGCCATTTAGAAAATAAAAAAAAAAGTCAAGGAGGCCGGCAACTACTTCCCAAGTCAAGCCAACATCTCCTTAACTCTGCCCCTTTGACTGATGCCCACCACTGGGAACACCCCCCTGTGATAGCTTGCACCCTTGTGTAGCCCTGTAGGCACATGAGCAGTAAAGCTGAGTGTTCTAATTAGGGCTTAGGTTCTTACTGCAAATGCAGCAAACTGAGTAATGCTCAAGACTACGGGTGCACAGTGAGGAATTGAAGCTGGAATTAGTACACAGATCTGGAGGCCTGTAGTTATCCAAGAAGGGCCAGGGGATGATGTGCCCAGTGTTTAAAATGTCAAAAGGTGAAGACCGTGTTTCGGTGGGGTCAGCTTAACTTCATGAAAGCACTTGCCAGCCTCCTTGACTTGAATGACTCATTAGTATGTGGCAGATCCAGGGCATCATTTTAGTGCATTCAGAAGAAATAAACAAAAAGGTAGTCTGGTTTGGAAGGCAAAAATAAGCTAAAAGCTTTTTGTTAAAGCACCTGGGTTCCAGTTTAAAAACCTGTGGTAGATGTGCAGTACCCCAGAGCATGCTATGTTTCACAATGTTCTTGTATACCCTATATACCAGCAGATAAGGTATGGTTGGCATTAGAATAGGACTAACCACCCCATGCCTTTTCCCCTCTTGGTAGGAGTGGGCTGGGGGCTAGACTAGCCAGGGTATGGAAGCACATGCTTGAGCCCTTACTCCTAGGATCTTGGAGGATCAGTACTTGGTCTAACAGAACAGTTGGAACACTACTCCAGAGAGACTGCAAGAATAGCAAAGATACAGATACCTGAAAAGCTACACTGTTAGGCCGAATGCACACGGCCGAGAGTGGTCTGTGGTATGCTACATGGCCTTAAGACTCATTCACACATCAGTGTGTTGGCTCACACTGATTGAAATCGCTGACCAAAACCAGGATTGGAGCCTGACAAAAGGAAAAGGGAAAGATCTGCACTGGTTCTTTTAGAGCCACACCCGAGACTGCTCATTGAGATCTCATGACATTTTGTTAGTGGTAAATTTGGGTCAAAATGTTTAACCTTTATTTAAAATAAATCTACAGAAAATGTTGAAAAATTAGACATTCTAAAGTTGAATTGCTCTGCTTTTAAAAAAGGTTTATAGTGATACCAATAGTATTTAACAATTCCAATATGTATACCTAATGTAGAACTCACTTTGTAATCATCGGACATTAGAAAGCTTGGTTTTGGAATGCTTGAGGAAATTTGCTTCTAAAATTCTGACTAAAAGCCAATTCCGTTCTGAAGTGACTGAGGGGGATTATATAATACAAACAAACCACCCATAAATGACCCCATTTAAAAAAAAAACCTCAAATCATAACCAATTTTACATGCTTTGTTTAGGTGTTCCACAGCAGTAAAACAAAATTGAGGTGAAAAAAAAAGTTAACAAGCCTAATTATCCTGAATCTGCAGTTAACAGGAACACCCCATATGTGGTTGTAAAGTGCTCTATGGGCACACTGCAGGACTCAGAAGGGAAAGAGCACCATATGGTTTTTGGTAGTGATGAGTGGCATGGGCAATATTCGAATTCATGATATTTTGCTAATATTTGTCATACATCCACAAAAAGAAATCATTTTCTTGATAATGAAAATTGGCAATGTAATATGCACACCTCTCTGGTATTCCTTTGACAGGAAAAACACTAGTGATGTGGGGTTCTTAACCTGTCCTATCAGAGGATATCAATCTCAGGTTGTGCTGTCATGGAGACGACTGGGGGATAGATATATCTCTATTTTTAGTATGTTCTGTGAAAATTCAAATGCAACCATCCATTTCAACAAAACTTGGTATACACATCCCTTGCTACCTGGAAAGAAATCTGAAAGATCCCTGAAACGTGTCTGGTTTGAGACAGCAAAGTTCTTCTTTTTCTTTCAAGTCCCCCTGTCGAGTGCCTAAGGTGCTGATACCCATAGGTAGCCCCCTGGATCTCTATCGCATTGTCCGGACTCTAGGACCCAACATAGCACTAATCGAGCTGTTCCCTAACGAGCCGCATGCATCACGTGGTGTGCTGCCAGGTCATGTGGGACGCCGCATATCAGACCTAAAGACCACATGGGACACTGAGGCGAGTCCGGGCGGCAAAGCAAAGACTGTTTTCCATCTCTGCCAAGCAAAAGAGGTGTAATGTACCTTGCCCCATGGGGCTATATTTATCGATATACCATCCTATGGCAGTACAGTCTAATTTATAGACCAACATCAATATAGATTCCCAGATTACCTACCCAAGACTTAGCCCACAGCTTATAAGAGCGGCTACAATATTACCTGTGTGGCACCAAGCAAGGGTACCATCCAGGCGTTTTATGCCCAGCACATTCATACCATGCTTGAACCGTATTATATTTTCTCTCATGTATGTACTATTTTATGTTAACTCTTTAATAATAAATGTGGTAATAAACATTTGTTTTCTGGTGGTCCTGGATATTTTGAGTGCCCTCCTATTCATATTTTTTACGTGGCCAAAAACATGGCTACCTGACATGATAGATCTTGTTTCATTTATATAGAGCAGGTCCTTTTGGATGGAGCAATATGCAAAATGGGGGGGGGGGGGGGGCCCAGCTCTCTCCCTCTGTAAAGCCCTCAGATTCCAAGGTCAGCATTGACCGTGGTATCTAGGAGGTTAAACCACCAGCACCAGGAGGTCATTTGTCCACCCATCCTGTACAGAATGGGTCTGGAATTCCCTTTCTGCTGCATGGTACATGGCGCAGGTCCAGGGTTAAACACTGCTACCTCCAATGAGACAGATTTCTCCTCCCCACAAATCCCATTTTACCTCAAGCATGGTGGAGAAGGTGCCAGAGAAACTAAAAAAGGTATACACATCAAATATAGTTCCTGGCAGAAAACACTGCATGACATATGTTCTCTCTGTCCAGTGCCATCAGTCTACAAACACCAGACCTGTGAACACACATTTCACTTGTGCCTGACTCAGAACACCAACTTCAGATGCAGAACTGAAATAAGATTTGGCATTGCAAAAAAAAACAAAACATTTTTCCCATACTACATATATAAGGTGCCACCCCCCCAGGGCACAATCACAGTCCCAGTGTGTAGGAAATGCCAAGTGGTAATGCAACCTTACTAGTTCTGTGAGTCACGGTGCTCCTACCTCGATACAATTGCTCCAGGGCAAAGGAGCTGTAGTCGGAGGAATAAGCAGGATCCAGACTTGATAATGTTGAACAGTTTTTTTTAAACTTACATCCAGATAATATTTGATCTCTCTGGCTTCAGCAGGTTTTTGGGTGCACTGGCAGGGCAGCTCAGACACTGCCCTTCTGTTGTACTAATCTCTGGTCTATGGACTTTAGCAGTTCAGGTACCTTTGAGTGAATCGCCCCAACCGTTGACCCCCTTGTAAAACCCAGTCCATAAACTGCAAGGAGTTGGGGCACTCCCCTCACTGCACCATGTCTCCTCTCCTTCCAACTCTTGCCTCCTGCAACCACTCCCTTGGTAGGAAGCAGGATGGGTGGGGGATTGAATGGCAAGTTCCATTCTATCTAAAGATCTCTGCCAGGTACACTGCCACCTGCTGGACAACCAGGCACAGTGCATGTAATACAATACATCAATTACATAGCAATATTAAGGCACAATATCCAAGGACCTGGAATACACAGATTACATTATTGGTTAGCCTATTAGAGACAGTAGCAGGTTGTAGGAATTGTAGTGCCTGCTCTGGGGTATTACACATGCAGGCTTGGTACTGCAGCCTAGGCCCATTTACTTGAATAGAATTGAGCTGCACATACACAGGAACATGATAATGACTTAGGAAGCGGTCTCTTTAAACCGTTGATCAGCAGGGATGCTGGGAGTTAGACCCCTGCTGATTAGATATTGATGACCTATTCCAATAACAGTCCATTATATTTTTATGGAAAACCCCTTTTCGATCTCCGCCATACATGTACTGCAGAAGTCACCACTTTAACGACCAGGAAAAAAAAATTCTCTTATTTTTTTATTCCCAGACCCCCAAAAGCCATACATTTTTTTTTTTGCAGAACAAGATGTACTTTCTAAAGGCATCATATGTTTGCATAAAATGCAGTGGGAAAAAAAATTCCAAATAGGGTGGAATTAAAAAATAAAAAATTGCACCACAGTTTTATTGGTTTTTGTTAGTTTTTTTTTAACGCCATTTCCTATGCGGTAACACTTTTATTCTCCGGTCAGTACAATTACAGAGATACCAGATATGTCGTTTCTTTCTTGTAGGGCAAACTGTACTCTTCATACTTTTCAATGATACACAAAAAAAAAAAAAAAAAAAAAAAAGTACGACTTCTTGATCACTTAATTTTTTGGTTGGAGGTGAAGCAACCAAACAGCAGGAGCTCCACAGAAAATATGCAGGAGCCTCCTGCCACAAAGGAGGGCAGGGCACCACATACATGCTCTGGCTCCCCTGATCCCCACCGAGGGGAGCGTGTTTTAGTTTTTAGGGCATCCAGATGCAGTGATTACATTTGACCACTGCATCTAAAGGGGTAAAAGTTCCTGACCACCATTACCATTTCAGATATTACCACCAGGCATCTGCTGTTTAAAACTGCAGACATCTAGCAGCTATGGCGCTTGCTGCACATGCCAGCGGGTGCCATCTTTAAATGCCCAGCCACCAATGTAAATGTACGTTGTCAGGAAAGGGTTAAAGATTGCAGCTGCACATGTGTCATAGCTGCCAGGTTTCAACCAGCAGAGACCTGGGATGAGTGTATGCGATCAGCCATAAGGCCGATAACATGCATTAAACCCCTTACGCTACTGTCGCACTAGCGGTTTAGCAGAATCCAACAAAAACACTTCTATTACTGGTAATACAACCATCTGCATCCATTATGAACGGATCCGGTTGTATTATCTTAAACAGCCAAGACAGATCCATTATGAACTCCAGTAAAAGTTAATTGCGGTCCCCAATGCATGGAACAGACCCACAACAGCCATGTGCAAGAGGGCTGAAGCAGTCTCCAATACCCATCACTATAATATTCCAATACAGGCCAGTAGGTGGCAGCACTATTGAAATACAATGTATGGCATGTTCTGTAATGGATATATAACACCACAAAACACAATTGGCAATCTAATGATAAAAAAAATAAAAAAATAAACACACACACAACAGAAGTAAAGGGGCAGATGCAGAACAGCACAATATGGAGGGGTTCTACCCTGCAGCCTCTCTTACAGCAGGGTTCTGAAACCGTTCATATTACAGCTGTTGTGAAACTACATCTCCCAGCATGCCAACTTGCTCAGAAGTCCCATAGAAGAGAATGGAGCATGCTGGGAGTTATAGTTTCACAGCAGCTGGTTCTAGAGGAGACTACAGGGTGGCGCAGAGTCTCTATATGGCAGCACAGTGCCTACAGCTAGATGTATGGCTTCCGCACACAGCTTCATACAAAGCATCAGCTCCTTACCTGAAGAGGAACATCATTTTCTCAGCTAGGACCATGTCCACCAGACAAGCTCCACACAAAACTTTACCCTAAATTACAGCCAGCCACACCTCATACTGCTCCCCCTGTAACCAACTGCTGTGTATGAGCTCTCTGCAAATCTCCTATATGAATGCACTTACCTAATTGACCTAATTACCAACGGCTGCTATAGATTATCCTAATTAATGGCGGTGTCCGGCCTTATGTTACCAATACAGCTCAGCTAGTGTCAGAAGAGCCATGGTGGCCGCTCACACACCTGCTGTATTCAGCGCTACGGGCACAGCTACATGACAACTAGAGATTAGCAATTTTCATATTTTGAAATTCGGTCACGCTTCGTTTGGTGGTAAAAGATAAATTGCGTTATGGATTACGTTACCACGGACCTTAACGAAATTCTATGACGGAATGTCTTTAGAGGCATCCTGTTATTCATTCCGTCATAATAGAAATCTATGGTCTGCAAAACGGATCCGTTCCGTTTCCGTTATGCAGGGGAGTCCTCTAAAGGCATTCCATCATAGAATTGCGTTATGGTCCGTGGTAATGAAATCCATAACGCAATTCACCTTTTACCACCAAACGAAGTGTGAACGAATTTCATAAGCGGAAATTCGCTCATCTCTAATGACAACCTTTGTTTTGCTAAACATTTTTTGTACTGACATGCGACATGCTGTGACTGTAAAGTGTTAGTCGCCTGTCGGAGTGTGACACCATTCACTATCATGACAAAAAAAGTCTTAGTGTACTTGTACTCTTTTTGTCACGCAGCAGCACCCTAAGGCCCCTTGCAGACAAGCGTGAGCGGATTAGGTCCGGATTCGTTCAGTGAAAAATGCGCGATTTCACAAGCAAGCTCATTCGGTTTTGTATGCGATCGCATTCAGTTTTTATCACGCGGGTGCAATGTGCATTGTTGCGTTTTTCACGCGTGTGATAAAAAAACTGAAGGGTTATAAACAACATCTCTTAGCAACCATCCGTGAAAAACGCATCGCATCCACATTTGCTTGCGGATGCAATGCGATTTTCACGCAGCCCCATTCACTTCTATGGGGCCAGCGTTGATTGAAAAACGCTGAATAAAGAGCTTGCTGCGATTTTCACGCAACGCACAAGTGATTCCATGTGGGCGCAATGCGTTCGCATCACGCATTGCACCGGCGCGGAATACTCGTTCGTGTGAAAGGGGCCTAAGGCCCTAATGCACACAGCCGTTGTCCAGCCATGCCCGAATTGCGGTCTGTGAACGGTGGGTCCACAATATGCAGGAACCAGCAGTGTGCTCACAACATCCCGGATCCATTCACTTGAATGGTTCCACAATCCGTAAGGTGCGGTGCGGAGGCTATGAAGTGCTTCCGTGAGGTTTCTTTCCATGCCTCACGTTCTATTTTTTTGCGGTGTGGACGGATTATGGACCCATTCAAGTTGAATGGGTCTGGATCCATCTGTGGAATCCACACAGATGTTGTCCCCAATGCACAGAACGGCTGAGCAATCGCTGCACGGTTTTTCCATGGTGTGTAAAGATCTTATGCACTTTCTACATGCAATTCTACCTAAGAAAAATCTGCGGCGTATGTGTCGGAGGGCTTATCCAGACTTTACGTTTACGTCGTGTTTTTTGGAATGATTATGGTGTATTCACATGGGTGATTTTTGTGGCAGGTTCTGACACACTGGGGGAGACTTATCAAAACTGGTGTAAAGGAAAACCAGCTTAGTTGCCCAAGGCAACCAATCAGATTACACCTTTCATTTTCCAAAGGAGCTGTGAAAAATGAAAGGTGGAATCTGATTGGATGCTATTGAGAACTAAGGCAGTTCTCCTTTACACCAGTTCTTATAAATCCCCCCCCCCATTGTTTTGATAATGTCAGTGGGCACGCAGGCATATGCTGATGTCTCCACCATGGTGACATTAAGCATATTGGGAATTGTAGTTCTGTCACTGTTATTCCCCCCCTTTTTCCCTCCTTTTTCTCTTTGTGTCAGTTATCTTTTTCAGCTCATCTGAGGTGATTCTAGTGAGCAGCTGTGATTGGTCATCGGTTGCTTACCTGTTGCTGGGTACCTGTTTTCTGCCCAGCAGTGATTGGTCAGCCAAGGTCCAATGGCGGGAAACTTGTGTATTTATACAGGTGGTCAGCGGGTCCAGAGCTTCTCCGTCGCTGATACCTGAAAGGAGAAGACATTGTTCTGCCTGTCCTCCCTTTACAGAAGTCATGGTCCACAATTGGAGGGGAGGGGGGACAGTTGAGGAAGTACTGGTTTTTAATGGTTATTTCTTCATTTATTATTCATTAATTATTTATGAGTTTATATTTGGTATGTAAATTAACCCTTAATAAAGGACCGCGGCCATTATTTCACCATAATAAGTTGGGGTGAGCGAATCGACTTCGGATAAAACATCCGAAGTCGATTCGCATAAAACTTTGTTTCAATACTGTATGGAGCGAGGGCTCCGTACAGTATTAGAATGTATTGCAAAGTTATTACTTCACGAAGTCTCGTGAGATTTTGCATAATAACTTCAGAAATTGATTTATACTGTAAAAAAAACGTTTCCCCGAACTCTGCTTCGGTTCCAAGTGGTACCTTGCAACCAAACCCGAGTTCAGGAAATGTTATTTTACAGCATAAGGCCTCCTGCACACGAACATATTTTTTGTTTCCATGTCCGTTCCGATTTTTTTGCGGATAGGATGCGTACCCGTTCATTTCAATGGGTCCGCAAAAAATGCAGACAGCACACTGTGTGCTATCTGCATCCGTTCTGTAGCCCTGAAAAAAATATAGAACATGTCCTATTCTTGTCCGTTTTAGGCATTGTTACAATAGATCCGCAAAAAAAAAATGATGGAATACGGATGTCATCTGTTTTTTGGGCGGATCCGCAGTTTGCGGACCGCAGAACACATACGGTCTACATCAATTTCTGAAGTAATAACTTCGGCTCATCAGAGCCAATACATTCTAACACTGTAGAGAGCTCTTGCTCCGTAAAGTATTGAAACAAAGTTTTATGCTCATCCCTAATAAGGTTTAGTGTAATTATTTTATTGTTAAAATTAAAGTTATTTAACCTCTTCAGGACACATGACGTACCGGTACGGCATGTTGTCCTGGTACTTAAGGACACATGACGTACCGGTACGTCATGTATAGTTCCGATCACCGCCACCCGGTGCTTGGGGGGGAGGGCAGGCATGCGATCATCCGCCCGCCCCCTCTCTCAGGATAGCCGAGCGGTTTGCAGAGTGTCAGCACAATGCTGACACTCTGCTTGGCACAGATGCCATGCGCTTAACCCCTTCCATGCCGCCGTCCGTCGGGACCGCTGTATGGAAAAGGTTAAGAGGGAGGGAGCTCCCTCCCTCTCCCATCGGGGGCTGCTGTGCCTTTTCAGACCCTGATGGGAGAGGGAGGGGGCCCCCTCCCTCCCCATCACCCACTGCTCTGCTGTGGCAGCGAGTGATGGGTACCATGGCAACCGAACGCCTTCACAGGCGTCCGGCTGTCCATGGTACTGATCAGAGGCTGTCCATGGTGCTGATTAGACTTCTGCTAAAGGCAGAAGTCTAATCAGATTTTGTAAAGTGAAAATACAGTACAGTACACTATATAGTGTACTGTACTGTATTATGCAGACATCAGACCCACTGGATCTTCAAGAACTAAGTGGGTCTGCGTCAAAAAAATTAAACAAAAAAGTACAAATCAAAAATCACTGATTACAGAATTAGAGCCATAAATATTGAGTTTTTTTTGGCTGTTAACCCTTGCTTTGTAACTGGAACAAAATTATTAAAATGGAAAATCTGCACAAAAAGTTAAATTTTGAAATTGTATCTCTATTTTCCATTAAATCTTGTGCAACACCTAAAGGGGTAACAAAGTTTGTAAAATCAGTTTTGAATTCCTTGAGAGGTGTAGTTTCTTAGATGGGGTTACTTTTATGGAGTTTCTACTCTAGGGGTGCATCAGGGGGCTTCAAATGGGACATGGTGTAAAAAAAAAACAGTCCAGCAAAATCTGCCTTCCAAAAACCATACGGCGCATATTTCCCTCTACGCCCTGCCGTGTGCCCGTACAGTAGTTTACGGCCACATATGGGGTGTTTTTGCAAATTACAGAATCGGGGCATTAAATTTACCGGCTGTCCATGGTACTGATCAGAGGCTGTCCATGGTGCTGATTAGACTTCTGCTAAAGGCAGAAGTCTAATCAGATTTTGTAAAGTGAAAATACAGTACAGTACACTATATAGTGTACTGTACTGTATTATGCAGACATCAGACCCACTGGATCTTCAAGAACTAAGTGGGTCTGCGTCAAATAAATTAAACAAAAAAGTACAAATCAAAAATCACTGATTACAGAATTAGAGCCATAAATATTGAGGTTTTTTTGGCTGTTAACCCTTGCTTTGTAACTGGAACAAAATTATTAAAATGGAAAATCTGCCCAAAAAGTTAAATTTTGAAATTGTATCTCTATTTTCCATTAAATCTTGTGCAACACCTAAAGGGGTAACAAAGTTTGTAAAATCAGTTTTGAATTCCTTGAGAGGTGTAGTTTCTTAGATGGGGTTACTTTTATGGAGTTTCTACTCTAGGGGTGCATCAGGGGGCTTCAAATGGGACATGGTGTAAAAAAAAAACAGTCCAGCAAAATCTGCCTTCCAAAAACCATACGGCGCATATTTCCCTCTACGCCCTGCCGTGTGCCCGTACAGTAGTTTACGGCCACATATGGGGTGTTTTTGCAAATTATAGAATCGGGGCATTAAATTTACCGTCTGTCCATGGTACTGATCAGAGGCTGTCCATGGTGCTGATTAGACTTCTGCTAAAGGCAGAAGTCTAATCAGATTTTGTAAAGTGAAAATACAGTACAGTACACTATATAGTGTACTGTACTGTATTATGCAGACATCAGACCCACTGGATCTTCAAGAACTAAGTGGGTCTGCGTTCAAAAAATGCAAAAAAAAGTACAAATCAAAAACTGATTAAAAATGAAAAAAAAAAAAATTCCCTACACATGTTTGATATCACCGCGTCCGTAACGACGTGATATATAAAACGGTCATGTTACTTTACCCGCACGGTGAACACCATAAAAAAATAAAAAAACTATGATGAAATTGTAATTTAGCCCACCTTACTTCCCAAAAAAGGTAATAAAAGTGATCAAAAAAGTTGTATGTACGCCAAAATAGTACCAACCAAACCGTCACCTCATCCCGCAAAAAATGAGACCCTACCTAAGATAATCGCCCAAAAACTGAAAAAACTATGGCTCTCAGAATATGGAGACACTAAAACATGATAATTTTTTTTTTGTTTAAAAAATGAAATAATTGTGTAAAACTTACATAAATAAAAAAATAGTATACATATTAGGTATCGCCGTGTCCATGACAACCTTCTCTATAAAAATATTACATGATCTAATCCCTCAGGTGAATACCGTAAAAAAAAAAAAAATTTAAAAAGCAGTTTTTTGTCACCTTACATCACAAAAAGTGTAATAGTAAGCGATCAAAAAGTCATACGCACCCCAAAATAGTGCCAATCAAACCGTCATCTCATCCAAGCAAAAATCATACCCTACCCAAGATATTTGTCCAAAAATTTAAAAAACTATGGCTCTCAGATGCCAATAACTCCAAATATCTCCATTTGCCAATAACTTTTGTGCAACACCTAAGGGGTTAACAAAGTTTGCAAAATCAGTTTTGAATACCTTGAGGGGTGTAGTTTCTTAGATGGGGTCACTTTTATATAGTTTCTATTCTAGGGGTGCATCAGGGGGGCTTCAAATGGGACATGGTGTAAATAAACCAGTTCAGCAAAATCTGCCTTCCAAAAACCATATGGCATTCCTTTCCCTCTACGCCCTTCTGTGTGCCCGTACAGTAGTTTATGGCCACATATGGGGTGTTTCTGCAAGCTACAGAATCGGGGGAATAAACATAGCATTTTGTTTGGCTGTTAACCCTTGATTTGTTACTGGAAAAAATTGATTAAAATTGAAAATTTGCCAAAAAATCTAAATTCTGAAATGTTATCACCATTTGCCATTAACTCTTGTGGAACACCTAAAGGGTTAACAACGTTTGTAAATTCAGTTTTAAATACCTTGAGGGGTGTAGTTTCTAGAATGGGGTCATTTTTGGGTGGTTTCTATTATGTAAGCCTCACTTCAGTGACTTCAGACCTGAACTGGTCCCTAAAAAGTGGGTTTTTCAAAATTTCAAGATTTGCTTCTAAAATGTCATCCCCAAATTGATCCAAACATGAAGTAGTATATGGGGAATGTAAAGTAATAACTATTTTTGTAGGTATTACTATGTATTATAGAAGTAGAGAAATTGAAACTTGGAAATTAGAATTTTTTTAATTATTTTTTTTTTTTACTTCATTTTACCAGTGTCATGAAGTACAACGTGTGACGAAAAAACTATCTCAGAATGGCCTGGATAAGTCAAAGCGTTTTAAAGTTCTCACCACTTAAAGTGACATTGGTCAGATTTGCAAACAATTGCCTGGTCCTTAAGGTGAAATTAGGCTGTGTCCTTAAGGGGTTAAGTTGGTTATAAATGCTAGGGTTCATATGGCACCATGCTATTGGTCACTGTGGCAAGGTTGCGCCATTTAGTTAAAAATGCTGCGGTTTTGTCATGATTCTGGTGAAAATTTTCAACAAAGAGTGACACAAAAACCACTGTGGTCAATCTGGTAATGATAATTTATCTGCATGTACAGGGAGTGGCCACCATGTGGCAGCACTGGTACAGATGCATTGACTGTAGTCTGTTATTTCCTGGTTTATCTCAGGCTAAATGCATCCACAGGAATTCAATATTTTTTTCCCTCACTGTATTATAATGATCTCTGATGCTGTGACTCCGAAGCATATTGCGCATCTACGTGATAACATGATGCGTTGAGTTTTGGTTAGACGAGCAGTGGTCGATCTGGGAACCGTCAACCGTCGTACGGGAACCGTATTTCCTGGACTGCATGCGCTCATCTGCGCTCAAAAATCACAAATGTGCGAAGGAAGAAAAACGTAAGGTGACATCATGCATTGTATAGTGACAAAACATATAACATCCCCGCCTAATGACGTTCCTCAACTTGCTTATATATTTAGAATTTTATTTTCTCATCTTCAGTATCTCTGCTTGCTGTGCGTGTGTCAAAACATTCTTGTTGGAGTCCAGGTAAGCTGACAGAAGGATGTCCACCATTGTAACAAACCCTCATCTGCGAGAAGTAGTAGGTCTGTACTGGTTTAAAGGAGTATACCAGTTACATTAAGGATAGGGGATAACTATAAGATCGGTTGGGGTCCTACCGCAGGGACCCCTACTGATCACGAGAATAGGGGCCTCACACCCCGTGGAGCTCCTATAAAATGGACAGAGTGGCCGTTTGGAAATGTGCATCACCGCTCCATTCATTTCTATGGGAATGCTGTACTCTACTATCTCCCGAACCTCCATAGAAATGAATGGAGCTGCCGCACACATGCCCGACCATCCGCTTCGTTCATTTCAGGCGGACTGCAGGGAGTACGGGGCCCCCATTCTTGTGATCCCAGCAGTAGGACCCCCACTGATCTGATAGTTATCCCAGTCCTATGAATAGGGGATAATGTAATGTAACCGGAATACCCTTTTAACTCATGGGTACAAACAAGAATGATCCTGTTTACTGACAGTTAACAGTGATCTTGAAAATAGGGAGGATCAAAAGCACATTGTGACAATTTTTTTAAGCAAAACGCACCAGAAAACTGGTGAAAGTGACATGCGTCATGTTTAAGAAACAACGTGCGCAATTTTTTATGCTATCCTTTTAATTGCGTTTGCTTAAAAAAATGGCGGAATGGACAAATATTCTGAGTGATTTGCCTCATTATATGAGACCAACGACCAATCAGATTTCAACAGTCATTTTGGAAGCGGCCCCTAAAAATGAAAAGACTGTGATTGTATGGGAATGTATACCGCTATAACTTCACTGTAAAGAGCTACGAGGATATAGATGTATTCACATTGGATGGTTTGGTGGCGGTTTTTGTTGTTGCAGGAAAAAAAGCCACAAAAATGTCAAGTGTGAAAACACCCAACTGTTTCTGCGACAGCAGATGAACTGTAATGTTACTGTCCGCCATCTAGTGGCAGAACCTTCTACTGCACTGCATTTCCAGCAGCACGGAGCCCTAAGATTCTATGGTCACACAGAGGAAACTGTCAACATACATGGCAAGATTTCATGGTGTAGGCTAGGTCTACACGACGACATTTGTCGTGCGACAGATAGGGCGCAACATTTCTCGCGCGACATTTTGTTGCACTAATATTGCGCGACAATTTTTATAATGGCAGTCTATGGTGTTGCACTGCAACATGTGACATGCTGCGACTGCGATGCAACAGTCGCAGAAAAATCCATCTCTGCCATTATAAAAATTATTGTGCGACATTAGTGCAACAAAATGTTGCGCGACAAATGTCGTCGTGTAGACCTAGCCTTAATGGTCCAAACTTTTTTTTATTCTGTTGGACTACCAAAATAATAGTAATTTTTTATTTTTTTTGCTTTTTGTTAATATTTGGGGAAAACTGCAAATTTTAAAAATCACTTTTTTCAAGCTATAACTTCTTATTTTTCTAAATATGAAAACTGACACCAAAATAAATGAGTTTATTTTGAGCTGGTCGTTTTGATATATAATATATATAGTTTTGTATGCAAGGGGCGACTATGGTGACGCTTTATATTTTTTTCTTTTAGTTGTATTTTATTTTATTTTTTTACTTTTTTTTTTGGTATATAATATATCCCCCAAGAGGTCATTAAAAGACCTCTGGGGGACATTGACACTGTCACACCTGCATTTTCATGGCAGAAAATCCATAGTGCTATTCCCTGTGTAAACGTACTGACATGCTTTTTAAGTACCACCCATCCAGACCTATGAAGAGAAGTCTCCGGCATGTAAACTTCCGGCACGGATGGGGACACGTGCTCTGCTGCAGTCAATCAATAGTGGTAATGCTGGTTCATGAGCCACTTGGGGACACATCCCTGCAGAGACCAGTCATTGGCTGCAGTTGCACATGTAATCCTGTCCAGGCAGGAAGTTTACATCCAGGAACCGGAAAGCAGTGGAGACAGTGGTGGACACACAGAGCCAGAACTGATTGGTGGGGGGTGGAGTGTTATTTAAAAAGCATGTTAGGGTTGGACAAGACCTTTGAGGGGTCTTTAGGCACATAAAACTTAAAGGAGTTATCCCTATCCCATGAATAATGTAAGAAATGAAAATCAGACATTGTATAGCACATGACAATCTCTATCTAACAAAGCTAGAACCAGCCCTGTACCTCACATGGATCCAGAGATCTCCTCATTCATTGCTCCGCTAGATTTATATCAAGCTGACAGCTCAAGGGGAGGGTCTTTTCTTCTGCAGCTCAGGGGGCGTGTCCATGCTCTCCCTATCACAGCTCAGGGGGCGTGTCCATCCCCTCCCTATCACAGTTCAGGAGGCAGTTGACGGATGGAACTGAGCATGTGCGGCCATCTCAGTGAGCAGGACAAAGAAATAAGAAAAAACAAACAGCAGGTGGCGCTATACGGATACATTTTATTGAATAACTCAGTATCTTTGCTAAATGTTTAATTACATGCAATTACAGAAGTATTCAGATCTTTGAAAACTGTAGAATGTTTTTCGTGGGACAACCTCTTTTAATCAACGGACAATAATTAAACAAAATACTAAACAATATGTGTGGAAACATATATAAAAGAAAAGCCACACAAATGACAATACAAAAATACATCTTTATTAAATCATCCAAAAAGGACATCGTATACATAATCATAAGTGCTATGAAATGGAAGAAAGCCCTCCCCACATAAACTGGAGTCAATAGGGTAAATATACTTCCCTCAATGGTGGCTGTAAATAACACGGTTTAAGGGTCCATTCACACGTCCGCAATTTCGTTCCGCAAAAGACCCATTCACTTCTATGGGGCAGCACGATGTGCTGCCCGGATCCGGAATTGTGGATCCGCACTTCCGGGTCCGCAATTCCGTTCCCGAAAAAAAAAAAAGAACATGTCCTATTCTTGTCCGCAATTGCGGACAAGAACAGGCATATTCTATTAGTGCCGGCAATGTGCGGTCCGCAAAATGCGGAACGCACATTGCCGCTGTCCGTGTTTTGTGGATCCGCAAAACACATTGTGGACGTGTGAAGGGAGCCTTACACGGGGTTCTAAATACAGTATATACCTACAGGCTGAATGAGCCGCACATAGAAAATAACAGCAGCGGTCCTGAAGCCATAGCAGTGCATGCAGTAGATCAAAACATAACTATGCAAACCAGTGGAGAGCCAAGAACCGACGTACGTTTCGCAGACGCGCTTCTTCGGGGGGGGGGGGGGGGGGGCTGTGTCTAACCGCATCTTCAAGCCACCTATATATACCCCTACATATAACCTTTTTAATGTATAATGGGCAGTCATGTAGCTAATATGTTGTGTTTCAGTTCCTTATCATATGCAAGATCTCTGTTTGCTGTCAGTGAACAGTAACATTCTAAAAACCAAAGACATAACATTTTACAGTTGTATCAGTTGTAGGGGAAAGAAGAAGGTGCCTATTTGACCTGAGCACCCCTTGTGTAGGCAAGGAATGAGTTCCCATCCTTAGCCCTGCTTGTAAATACCCTGCCCAAGGTAGAGGACATTGCTGGGGCCCCCTCCCCAGTATTTAGTACCTGCCCCTTCAGGCTCTAGCTACACCCCTTGTCTCTGCTACATATCTCCTTGGACACAGTTTTTGACCGGGTCCAGACATGTCGGCAGTACAGCTGAGGGCCTATTCACACTGCGTCAGAGGATTCCAAGACATATGGCGCATACACCAAAAGGACGCAATGTCAGGATATCCTAAGATCTACAATATCTGTGCAGTCGTGTCACTGAGGAGCTCGTTGCTATCACGGCAGGAGGTGACAGAAGTTCTTCAGAAGAGTCAGCAAGGGTCTCGCCATCGCATCAGTCTCGTCTTATTCTTGGAGGCAGTCCTGAAGAGCGATCGCCTCCAAGAACATTCTTGAGATGTCTCCTTCCCATATTAGAATCTGTGACGGCTCTGGTACAGAATGGTAAGATTATATTACTGAGGCATATTCCAGATTTCATGGCAGGATAGAAATAGAAATTCATAGGGCCGTCCTCACTCACTGTCTATTAATGGGGGTCTTCTGGGACTTTCATATTGATGGCCTATCCGTAGAATAGAGGGATCCGATTGGTGAAGTCTGACTCCCGTCAAACACACTGGAGACTGATGTGCTCCCTTCATTGACCAGCAGGCACAGCTCTGTATATAGGGTTGAGTCCGTGGCTGATCTTACAGCTTAGTCCCATTGGGACTGAGCTGCAGTACCAGGCACGGCCACTATAAAATGTATGGCGCTGTGCCTGGAGGACAATGAAGAGGTTGAAGAGGTGGTACCTGCACCTTTCCTAGCGATATGTCACCAATGTCTGAGAGGACACAACCCTTTTAATGGACTTTCACTTTGTTCTGGCATGCTGTCCCAGTAGAAGAAACTGTATTGTGCTCACTGAGGACATCTAGTGGTAGCTCCATGCATGGATAGCAGAACAGGTCTCTGGTATAGAAGTGCTGTGTCACACCCAGGCTGTTTATAACAGGTAGTGGAGAAGAGGACCAGGGTCTGCTGATATAGGAAGGACCAGCTGCCAGGAGTAATTGTTAGTTATCAAGTGGGGGTGAGTGATGCTTGCAAATTGGCACACCACTATAAGAATCTAGTGAGAAATTGGAGCACTGACACCCACTGACCATGCAAAATGCCAGATACAAGGTTACAGGACTGCAGTTTTATATGCGACTGTCCGAGTAAACTTTCTAAATGGGAAGCCAATGGGGTGGCTGTGCATTTGTTTTCCCCAGGTGCTAGGTAAAGGAGGCTAGCCAATGCCAGGACTTGCTCTGCAGGCTTGCTAGAAATTGAGTTTTGGACATCTGGCACAGCTACCTCTGTAACCCCCCCAAACCCTCACATTGGAAAGAACATGGAGGTTATGCTGCCATCTACTGACCAATTGTATTATTACTGTTGGATAATGTGGCTGCAACAGGACTTTGTTCTTCTGACATCATGTTAGAAGCAGGCAGGAGATAGAAGAGTGAGCTGGGAACCTGCTGCTGGAAATAAAGCCAGCACTATTGCTGTGTGTAGCTAGCTAGCAAGTGGAAGTGATTGGTTCTAGTCATAACCTCAACCTAGACAGCTCAGGGGCATGGATAGAGCTACAGAGCAGCTGAACATCCCAGAAGAGTTCAGATTGGAGCTGAGGAGTAGAAAGAAACCACCTAGTCCATGCATCCTGATAGCAGCTTAGACCTATATAATACTCAGGCCTCTGACTAAGACCAGCCAGCCTGCTGCCTGTAAGAAGTATTGTATGAGAGACTCTTTGGAAGGGATCCTATAAAAAGAAGAAGCCACGATGATAACTGCAGATACAATCATCTTCATTGCTATTACTCTGAGATGACCAGAACTAGAGTGCCATCACCCTAGGCAGCTAGGTGGAGAGTGAGTTGTTGGCTCTTAAAGGAACTGTGTTATGTTTTCCTATTGCCCCTTAAAGAGACAGTGTAACTAATTAACCAGTTGCCTCTAAGCATGTGCCCTCATCGAGAGACTGTAACCACTAAGCCTGTTGCCTGTCAGTAGACTGTTGTAACCACTAAGCTTGTTGCCTGTCAATAGCCTGTTGTAACCACTAAGCCTGTTGCCTGTCAGTAGACTGTTGTAACCACTAAGCCTGTTGCCTGTCAGTAGACTGTTGTAACCACTAAGCCTGTTGCCTGTCAATAGACTGTTGTAACCACTAAGCCAGTTGCCTGTCAATAGCCTGTTGTAACCACTAAGCTTGTTGCCTGTCAATAGCCTGTTGTAACCACTAAGCCTGTTGCCTGTCAGTAGACTGTTGTAACCACTAAGCTTGTTGAGATCACTAAAAAACAAACAAACACCCTGTTATAGTAGCAACTGTGTCCATCCTAAAGTGGGGAGCCACACACACCGCTCATTGCTTCCTGTAAGGTCTGACACCCTTTCAGGAACTCTGCTGGAACTATTGTTTATGGTAGGTCAGGGTACTAGTGGATGGGGTTTGTATAGTGAAAAAAGTATGTGATGCATAAAGTGCATCTCCTGATTCCTTAAAGGGGTTGTCCCACCAAAAATACTCCACATTTTTCAAACCAGCACCTGGATCTAAATACTTTCGTAATTGCTTGTAATTTGCATAGCCACTGAGCTATTCAATAAGATCTGTCTGTATAGCGCCACCTGCTGTTTATTTTCCTTATTTCTCCATCCTCCTCACACGTGCTCAGTTTAAATCTTCAACTTTCATCAGCCATATGTTCTGTTAGAAGCTGTGGCAGTTACAGGAGAGAGCTGCAGCAGAATGGACATTCCCTCTGAGCTGTGATAGGAACAAAACTGAAGCAGAAAGGACACACCCCCTGAGCTTCCAGCTTGATACAAATCTAGCAGAACAATAATTGGGGAGATCTTCGGATCCATGTGAGGTACAGGGCTGGTTCTAGCTTTGTTAGAAGTTGTCATGTACTATATGATGTCTGATTTTCATTTTTGACATTAGTCATGGGGATAACCCCTTTAGGCTCCATTCAGACGTCCGTAGAATGGGTCTGCATCCGTTCTGCAATTATCCGGAACGGGTGCAGACCCATTCATTCTCTATGGGGCCGCAAGAGATGCGGAGAGCCGCAGTTCCGCAAAAAAATAGAACATGTCCTATTCTTGTCCGCAATTGCGGACAAGAATAGGCAGTTCTATGGGGGGTGCCGGCCGAGTGTATTGCAATTTGCGGATCCGCAATACACTACGGACGTGTGAATGGACCCTAAAAGTGTTGTCACCTGTCTTGTTTTAGTAACTCCTTGTATTCTCCATCAGATAGCAATTGTGGTTTATCTTTTCTCTGCATCTTTCTGTTCCTCTATTACTCCACCTGGGAATGCATAAATTAATCGCTGACTGGATGTTACCATTCTCCTTTTGTCAGCAGGGCGTGTCCCTATGTAGTCTGACATCGTCCAGTCACTGGTTACAGTTTTAGATTCTGTAAGGATACACACTATTGACAAGGGGAACAGTATAGGCCAATTGCCTATTTATTTCTACATTTCCAGGAGGAATAGCAGAGGAACAACACAAAGCATGTTGTCCATGCAGAACTTCAGGATAGTGTTGAGCGAACTTGTGTTTTAAGTTCGGCGTCTAAAGTTCGGGTTATCGAAGAATCGCATTATGGATTCAGCTACCACGGACCATAACGGAATTTAGAATCCATAACGCGATTCTTCGATAACCCGAACACGAACTTTAGGCGCCGAACTTAAAACACAAGTTCGCTCAACACTACTTCAGGAACCAAAGGTGTTGAGGCGCATCCTGAAGAGATCTTGTCCTAACCCCACCGTTGTGATAAAAACTCTTCTACTATACCCGTCTTATCGGGGGAAATTCTCTGTCACTGAAATGGTTCCCTTAGCGCATTATAAATGATGGGAGTCATTTACAAACATTTTAACGCCCGGTTTTGGTGTAAAAATGGTCGCAAGACACCTTATTGCAACTTTTTTTTAACGCCTGTGTGACAATATTTTTTCGGACAGGCGTTTTTACGCCAAGATTGCTACGAAGGAGTGGTGAGGGCGTGACAGAGGGACGGGGCTTCAACACACTTACCAAACTACTCCAGTCAGGGGCAGTCAGAGAGTAGTTTTTACCCAGGACTGCCGGAGGTGCAGGGGCACGCCTCGTCATAAATTAGGCAAATCCTTCTTCAACGCAGGGGGGGACAAAGACCAGCGTAAAAAGCTAGTCTTTGTAAATGACCCCCTATCACCGGTGCACCTAGCCTTTCTGCTGCCTGAGGCGAAAACTGAAACAATGCCAATTACTTAACCTAACCCCTTTGCCACAATGAAATCGCTCATTGCCCATGGTCTTTCCGCTGCCCCCTCTTGCCTCACCTGGCCTCATTGGGGGTGCACCCCTGCCCCCTATAATTGTGTGTGCATAGTCTAGCTGGGAGTAGTGTAGAGTTCTGCTACTACGTATGTATACGGAAAACTTACTAGCCTGCTCAAACATAACATATTTATACATATGTAGCAGAGCTGACAATGTCAGTTTAGGTGAGTTGGGTTTGGCGTGAACTCCTATGATCTCACAATATGTTATCTCTGTTTTTCCATAGGACTGCAAGCAAACCTCCTGCCTCGTGTCAACTCTGTTTATTACGATGTAGGAGAAATGGTTAAGCAACAAATCCAGCTCTGCTACAGAGAGGTAGACGGTGTAGAGAAGAGAGTGCACTACAACCCATCTGGAGAGGGAGTCCCCAGCTGGCATATGGTCCTGAGACTGCTGTGCTGTGTATTCCCCAGCCAGGAGGGGAGGGGAGATCAGGAGGTCCAATGATGGTTCTGCCTCTCCTGCCAGCATCTCCTCCCCATGCAGCCTGTGTGTGCTCGGGAGGGACCAGCCGCAGCAGCACAGCCCGGACTGGGAGCACTGACACCGACCCATGCACACAGCTCTCCCTCCAGGTACGTCACCCCAGGACTGGGCGCCCCAGCCAGGACTGGGAACTTTTCACTGCATGTGGAAAGTGCCAACTCCTGTCCCGTGTGTCTTATGCTGGCACCTACCCTCAGGTCTAGGCACTTACCTACTTGTTAGCTGTATGCATGCAGCATGGATTGTACAACCGGTATACTGCTGTGTCTGCGTCATGCTGAGGGCAAAGCGTAAGATGGATACGTTACAGATGCAGCAGGGCTGAGTTTGTCACTTGGTGCAGCTCGTAGTGCAATTGTTCACATAGAACTGCAGGTACTGCATTATCTGAATTTATCATAGGGCACAGAAAACTCTGTCAATGACTAATTCAGCTCTGCTACATGCAGTGTATAATATCTGTACCATGTATGTAAAAGAGCTATCTGCTAGGATGGGAAACAGTGGGCTCTTTCAGTAAAGATTCAGTATTTTCCCTGAATGGAAATTATTATGTGATGCAAATAAGTATGTAATATGTTATCTATCTATCTATCTATCTATCTATCTATCTATCTATCTACAGTATATTATATCTATCTATCTATCTATCTATCTACAGTATATTATATCTATCTATCTATCTATCTATCTATCTTCTATCTACAGTATATTATATCTATCTATCTATCTATCTATCTATCTATCTACAGTATATTATATCTATCTATCTATCTACAGTATATTATATCTATCTATCTATCTACAGTATATTATATCTATCTATCTATCTATCTATCTATCTATCTATCTTCTATCTACAGTATATTATATCTATCTATCTATCTATCTATCTATCTATCTATCTATCTACAGTATATTATATCTATCTATCTATCTATCTACAGTATATTATATCTATCTATCTATCTATCTACAGTATATTATATCTATCTATCTATCTATCTATCTATCTATCTATCTATCTACAGTATATTATATCTATCTATCTACAGTATATTATATCTATCTATCTATCTACAGTATATTATATCTATCTATCTATCTATCTACAGTATATTATATCTATCTCCTATCTATCTATCTATCTATCTATCTATCTATCTATCTATCTATCTATCTATCTCCTATCTATCTATCTATCTATCTATCTATCTATCTATCTATCTATCTTCTATCTATCTCATATCTATCTATCTATCTATCTATCTATCTATCTTCTATCTATCTATCTATCTATCTATCTATCTATCTCATATCTATCTCATATCTATCTATTTTTCTAGTTTTTTGTGTCAAAATGTCACTTAAGTCTACAGTAAAATATAAAGCTCTTGGTGCTCTTCCATCTGGATATGGCATTCTCCCAGCGGCTTCTCTATAGGACTTGTAAAAACACAAGAAAAACTTGTGACAAAATAAAAAAGTAACAAAACTGACTTTCGTGTACTTGAAGGACCCTTGTATTATACATCTAAAGTTAAACTCCAGTGAAAACCTGAATATTCGGTTCTCCAACATCCCACGTCCTCTGGGATTCAGGAAGCTGAGATATGAGGTGCTGTTTGCTGGGGTCTATTTTCCGCTCTGTGGTCGCTGGTGATATTCAGGCCTCCTGCCCACGGCCATAGTTCATTCATTTATTTTTATTATGGGGCTCCAAAAATTGTGGACGGCGCATCTGTGAGGCCGCAAAGCAAATGATAAAACGTGTCCTATTTTTTAAAAAGTCAGTTCTAGTAGAAAATTGCGGCAGCCATGTGGCCAGTGTGCGTATTTTGCAGATCTGCAGTTTGTAGACTGCAACACGGTTACAGTCGTGTGAATGAGGCCTTACAATGATGTTTTTTTTGTGTTGCAGAGTGACCACCAGTGTGAGGACCCTGACAAATAGCAACCCATATCTCAGCTACTTGGACCTGTATATGATGTGGTGCTGGGCTTAATGGAAGTCACACCAGTAGGTAGATGTTAGTGTATGTGTCTATAAGGGCTCATGCACACGAACCTATTTTCTTTCCGCTTCCGTTCTAATTTTTTTGCGGACCGTATGCGGAACCATTCACTTTAATTGGTCCGCAAAAACAACAGAAGTTACTCCGTGTGCATTCCGTTTCCGTATTTCCGTTCCGCAAAAAAGTAGTGCATGTCCTATTATTGTCCTCAAATCACGGTCCGAGGCCCAATTCAAGTCAATGGGTCCACAAAAAATACGGAACGCACATGGAACACATCCGTATGTGATCCGTATTTTGCGGATCCATACTGTAGAAACTCTATGCCCAGCCCATATCGCTCATGTGTTTGGTGATTAACAAGTTACGCAAAAAACGGATTGCATACGGAAACCATACGGATATGTTTTGTGGAATAACGGAACGGAAGAGGACTTAAATCAGAGGAAATAAAACTCAGATACGGAACAACGGATCCGTAAAAAAGGGACTACAAAACAACAACGGTCGTGTGCACGAGCCCTTCAGTGTGTAGTGTGATTATATGTGTGTCTGCAGGTTATCGTATGTGCAGTTACTATAGATGTACACTACTGTCACCTTATTTGATGTAGCAGGGCTGAATCTGCTGGGTTAAGGCATACAGATGTAGCAGTGCAGAATCTACTAGGTTAATGTATACAGATGTAGAAGTGTCAAATCTGCAAGGTTAAGGCATACAGATGTAGCAGTGCAGAATCTACTAGGTTAAGGTATACAGATGTAGAAGTGTCAAATCTGCAAGGTTAAGGCATACAGATGTAGCAGTGCAGAATCTACTAGGTTAAGGTATACAGATGTGGCATTGCAGAATCTGTTCGGTTAAGGTATACAGATGTAGCAGTGCAGAATCTACTAGGTTAAGGTATACAGATGTAGAAGTGTCAAATCTGCAAGGTTAAGGCATACAGATGTAGCAGTGCAGAATCTACTAGTTTAAGGTATACAGATGTGGCATTGCAGAATCTGTTCGGTTAAGGTGTACAGATGTAGCAGTGCAGAATCTACTAGGTTAATGTATACAGATGTAGCAGTACAGAATCTACTAGGTTAATGTATACAGATGTGGCAGTGCAGAATCTGTTAGGTTAAGGCGTACAGATGTAGCAGTGCCGAATCTGCTAGGTTAAGACGTACAGATGTAGCAGTGCAGAATCTACTAGGTTAATGTATACAGATGTGGCAGTGCAGAATCTGTTAGGTTAAGGCGTACAGATGTAGCAGTGCCGAATCTGCTAGGTTAAGACGTACAGATGTAGCAGTGCAGAATCTACTAGGTTAATGTATACAGATGTGGCATTGCAGAATCTGTTCGGTTAAGGTATACAGATGTAGCAGTGCAGAATCTACTAGGTTAAGGTATACAGATGTAGAAGTGTCAAATCTGCAAGGTTAAGGCATACAGATGTAGCAGTGCAGAATCTACTAGTTTAAGGTATACAGATGTGGCATTGCAGAATCTGTTCGGTTAAGGTGTACAGATGTAGCAGTGCAGAATCTACTAGGTTAATGTATACAGATGTAGCAGTACAGAATCTACTAGGTTAATGTATACAGATGTGGCAGTGCAGAATCTGTTAGGTTAAGGCGTACAGATGTAGCAGTGCCGAATCTGCTAGGTTAAGACGTACAGATGTAGCAGTGCAGAATCTACTAGGTTAATGTATACAGATGTGGCAGTGCAGAATCTGTTAGGTTAAGGCGTACAGATGTAGCAGTGCCGAATCTGCTAGGTTAAGACGTACAGATGTAGCAGTGCAGAATCTGCTAGGTTAAGACGTCAAGATATAGCAGACAGGTTAAGGCAAACAAATGTAGCAGTGTAGAATCTGCTAGGTTAGGATGTACAGATGTAGCAGTACAGAATCTGCTAGGTTAAGACGTACAGATGTAGCAGTGCCGAATCTGCTAGGTTAAGACGTACAGATGTAGCAGTGCCGAATCTGCTAGGTTAAGGCATACAGATGTAGCAGTGCAGAATCTGCTAGGTTAAGGCTAGATTCACATAACTGTTTCCGTGTTACAAACCGCACATTGCAGATCCGCAAAATACAGATGTCGACCCTGTGTGTCCTGCCCTTTTCGTGGCCCCCATTGTAAAAACTCCTATTATGCAAAACAGACGAGAATAGGGCAGGTTCTCTAATTTTAAACATTTTAAAAATTCGACATTTTTGAAGGCCTCATAGAAAAGAATGGGTCTGTGTGTGATCCACAAGAAATGCGGCTCTGACGTGCTAAAAATACAGTCGTGTGAATGTAGCCTATGGCGTATAGATTTAGCAGAGCTGAATTTGTTACATTAAAGGGATTCTACAGTTCGTTTTAACTGATGATCTATCCTCTGGATAGATCATCAGCTTCTGATTGGCGGGGGTCCGACAACTGGGACCCCTGTCGATCAGCTGTTTGAGAAGGCAGCGGTGCTATAGCAGCGCCGCGGCCTTCTCACTGTTTACCGCAGGCCCAGTGACGTCACGACTAGTATCAATGGCCTGGGCCGGGCTAAGCTCTGTTCACTTTAATGGAGCTTAGCCGCGCCCAGGCCAGTTGATACTAGTCGTGACGTCACTGGGCCAGCGGTAAACAGTGAGAAGGCCGCGACGCTGCTGGAGCGCCACTGCCTTCTCAAACAGCTGATCGGCGGGGGTCCTGGGTGTCGGACCCCCGCCTTTCAGATGCTGATGATCTATCCAGAGGATAGATCATCAGTTTAAACAAAGTGCAGAACCCCTTTAAGGAAATTAGATGTAGCAGTGCTGAATTGGTTAGGTTAAGGCACACAGATGTAGGAGGGGTCGAATTTGTGATTTAATTCTGAATAGTTTGTGCACAAGATGATGCAGTAGCTTTTACTTGCAGTCCCATGCAAATTCACAGATGGCACGCCACAACAGAACAACGGGTTGTGCCAAATGATTAGCTCAGCTTTACTAAGCCGATCATAGAAGTGCATTATGTTGATTCCATTCACTTTTGTCAATTTCCATTTGTCTATTTTGCCGTTTTGGTTTTGACCACACACCTATTAGACATGGCTAACAAGCAGAGCTGGGTTTGTCATTGAACTCTTCAGGGCCTGACTGTTTGCACACTGGAATCACAGATGACACTTGGTTTATAGTGATCTGATCTGGGGTTGTGCCACAATGATACGTTTGTAAAATCTCTCCATGATAACAGTGTACAGCTGGTATAATGTGTATTATGGCAACACTAGGAATTGTGGGTGATCACATGCAAATCTTCACCTTTGTGCTTTTATTTAGCTTAATGCAGTCAGATATGAAAATCTTGCAGTGTCCAGCGACCGCTCCAGGCTGCAGTGGTGTAGTGGGGGGCTGCGGGCGCTCTGTGAGGGTCCTCTGGAGTATTGGACTCACTTTTACTATACAATAATAGAGAAATCAGCTGCCATAATAACAGCGCTGTATATGTCCTTATTACAGAGCGGGGTCCTTATTACAGAGCAGGTTCCTTATTACAGAGCGGGGTCCTTATTACAGAGCGGGGTCCTTATTACAGAGCAGGTTCCTTATTACAGAGCGGGGTCCTTATTACATAGCGGGGTCCTTATTACATAGCGGGGTCCTTATTACAGAGCAGGGTCCTTATTACAGAGCGGGGTCCTTATTACATAGCGGGGTCCTTATTACATAGCGGGGTCCTTATTACAGAGCAGGGTCCTTATTACAGAGCGGGGTCCTTATTACATAGCGGGGTCCTTATTACATAGCGGGGTCCTTATTACAGAGCGGGGTCCTTATTACAGAGCGGGGTCCTTATTACATAGCGGGGTCCTTATTACATAGCGGGGTCCTTATTACAGAGCAGGGTCCTTATTACAGAGCGGGGTCCTTATTACATAGCGGGGTCCTTATTACATAGTGGGGTCCTTATTACAGAGCGGGGTGCTTATTACTGAGCGGGGTCCTTGTAACCTGGTAATAATAGACAATCGGAAGGGTAATGATTTCAGGTATTCCTTTGTGGTGGGAAAGTATCTATCTCTCTATCTATTTATCACCTATCTATCTATCTATCTATCTATCTATCTATCTATCTATTTATCACCTATCTATCTATCTATCTATCTATCTACTATCTCATATCTATCTATCTATCTATCTATCTATCTATCTATCTATCTATTTCATATCTATCTATCTATCTATCTATCTATCTATCTATCTATCTCCTATCTATCATATATCTATCATCTATCTATCTCATATCTATCTAATATATCATGCAGATCTATCCATATCATATCTATCTGCATATGTCTGTCTGTAGGGAGGAGTGGTGTGTGAATATGAGTAATTTGGTGCCAGACCATAAAGGGGGCTTCCGCTGGTACATGGCTGTGGTCCTTCCTTACTTATCATATGTCTCTTTATGTAAAGTATTCAGATGATATTTGGGAAGTATGGGAAGTAATGGGAATCTGCCAAGCGCCACTGAATTACGGAGAAATAATTGATATTGACGCCTGGTGCCGATGTTACAGTAAGGCTGCATTCACACGGCAGAAGCATTGCGTTGCGGTTCTATTCACAAGGCCTTTTTTAATGGTCCGTAAATAACTGATGTCAAATAATAGGATATGTCCTATTTTTTTTTCAGTTTTAGTTTTCACGGACCAACATCCCCCATACAATTGAAGGGGGTCATTATCACTGGCCGTTTTTCAGAAAAGCATCAGTGAATAAACGGCTGGTAAAATGAACTATTTTGCCATTTTTACCGGCTGTATTTTTTTCCGGACGATATAAGAATTGTGCTGATCCCTAGTCCTCACAGACCGGATTTCTTTTTAATACTCCATATAGCAGATTTCCCTTTTGAAATGTCTCTTCGTTCTTCTATTCCTGAGTGTTTTCTTGGTCTCTGGGCTATAAGCGGAGCCTGCACGTCGTGTGCTGTTCTCTAATTCCCCTAAGGAACTGTAGGAAGTAGCAGAGTAGATTATGTACTGATTGTTATTCAATGATGGTTCCTGGGAACTTGTTATGTTGTATACCGCTATGTCAGAGTTCACACTCGACCAATATAGTGCAGTTGTTATCACGTGTGCACAGCAGCGAGAAGCAGTTCCAGTAGGTCAATCTTACCCGGCGGGAAGCTGATCTTCAGCTGTTGAAAAGTATAACTCCCAGCATGCTCTGAGTTGCAATTTTGCAAGAGCACAGAGCCACAGGTTGGAGGCCACCGCTTTTGAGAATGACGACAGGGCCACACTTTTCTCTATGGGCCCCATAGAAGACACTGCTTATGTTCTTTGACCCCAGTGTGTGTTCCAGTAATACAGATGGTAATGAAATTTGACTTTTCATAATGTCTGTGAAGGTTCTCATTCATGCATGTCCTGGTATATCAGAGCAAATGGGCTTGATGTATGTATATTTTTTCTTGAAGACGTTTCGCTAGTCATCTGACTGGCTTTCTCAGTTAGAATGGCTTGCACAAGAAACCTCCGGCATTAAATACTGGTGACTCGTGCTTCCGTCATGGAGGAGTTGATTGCATTTGCATGACTGAAGCTATTGGGAGTGATTCAACTGCCTCAGGAGAGATGTTAGAACAGCCTTGTAAGTGGCAGACAATAGAAGCCACAGCAACATATGGCCCAGCATAGAAGACTCAACACCTGCGGTAAAGACTCAGCTGTTTGCCTACATATTAAAGGGCATCTGTCAGCAGATTTGTACCTATGACACTGGCTGACCTGTTACATGTGCGCTTGGCAGCTGAAGACATCTGTGTTGGTCCAATGTTCATATGTGCCCGCATGGCTGAGAAAAATGATGTTTTAATATATGCAAATGAACCTCTAGGAGCAACGGGGGCGTTGCCATTACACCTAGAGGTTCTGCTCTCTGCAACTGCCATGCCCTCTCCACTTTGAACGACAGGACTAGGACAGATAACATTTTCACTTGCTGCTCCTATCTTTCAAAGTGGAGAGGGCATGGCAGTTGCAGAGAGCAGAACCTCTAGGTGTAATGGCAACGCCCCCGTTGCTCCTAGAGGCTCATTTGCATATATTAGAACATAATTTTTCTCAGCAATGCGGGCACATATGAACATGGGACCAACAGATGCCTTCAGCTGCCAAGTGCTCATGTAACAGCTCAGCCAGTGTCATAGGTACAAATCTGCTGACAAAGGCCTTTAAGGACAAAGGACACTAGTTTGACAGCGAGATTTGCATCTTAGACACAGAGGAGAACTGCTTCAAAAGAGGTGTGAAATCGGAAAAAACAAGGTTGAATAGAGATGGACGGGTGCGACATCTATTGTTTGCCACTTACAATGCTGTTCTAACTCCTCTCTCAAGGCAGTATAATCTCACCTAATAACTGTAGTCATGCAAATGCAATCAACACGTCCATGACTGAGACAGGAGTCACCAGTTTGTAATGTGGGAGAATTCTGGTACAAGCCATTCCAACTGAGAAAGTCAGTCGGGCACCAGTTGCTCTGACTTAGTGCTGCTCATAGTCACTGTAATGTCATTTTCCAAGTATAATACATGAAGCATGACTAATAATCTGTATACCTGACTAATCATATTCGATGCCCTCCTCGTGTGTTCTTCATTTTGTAGCTGCACTTATTCTTCATCCCGCACTCCAATAAGAGTCTCGGCTCAGTGACTTCCTATTACATTGATCGTAACATGTTTGGTCCTGAGATACAGAGGTCAGATTGTGACCCTAAAGCTACATGCACACAAATGTATTTTGTTTCCATGTCCGTTCAGTGTTTTTGCGAATAGGATGCAAACCCATTTATTTAAATGTGCTGTCCGCATCAGTATGTCCATTCCATAGCCCCACAAAAAAAAATAGAACATGTCCTATTCTTGTCCGTTTTGTGGACAAGGATAGGCATTGTTGCAATCCATTTCCGTATTTCCGTTCAAAGATAGAACATGTCCAAACGGACAAGGATCTTACTGTTCTATCAGGGGCCAGCTGTTCCGTTTAGCAAAAACAAAGGAATGCACACGGACGTCATCTATATTTTTTGTGGATCCGTTTTTTGTGGACCGCAAAATACTGAAAAAGCCACACGGTCGTGTGCAAGAGGCCTAATGCTGAGATATGACTTGGTCGTAATGCAAACTTTGTAAAACGGCTCCTCCTTCCATTTATAATACTTGTGTCTTGTCACTTGGCAGAGGGGCGCCAGGGTCCAGGTGTGACTTCCACCTCTGTATCTCCTATAGCTTTGCCTCATAAGTGGTAATAGGGACTGATATAAATGTAAACTACAGAAATAAATGTAACTACCTACCTGTAATATATTTACTGGTGCTGGACCTACCATATTGGGGCATTTAAGCCCCACCAGAGCCTCCAAACTGATCGGGAATGCACTTAAAATTTGATTTTTGGAAAAATATTGAATAAACCTTTGCAGTCTTGAAGTTTGTGGTACTGTTGGCAAGTATGCTATAAGGCGACCACCTTTACTGGAAGGTGTAATTTGCCGAAATTATTCTCCGCTTTGGGTAACGTCTACTTGTTAGAAGGGTTCCTTGACAATAAGGTAATCATAGACTTTCTTTCTGCTGGGACTTGAACCTGGCAATAAGTGTTTAATTTCACTTCAGCACCACCACTGGCAAAATTAAGTATTACACGGTGTCCATTCATATCAATGTTTATTGTGCAGTGCAGGATAGGACCTCCGAAGATAGAGGGACACTCTTTATACCTATTTCAGAGCATGACATCTATCACTTATCTGCTTGATGGGTTGAGGTCTGATGTAAAACAGGTTCTCACTAGGCTGTTTGTGGACCTCCCATAGAATAATATGGAGTAGCTATCAAGCATGTCCAATGCCTAGGTCGTGCTGGTGTATGTGTTGGAGGGGGGGGGGGTACTGGTGTCCTTTATTCTCGCTATCTGTGCAGGTTCAAACCACAAGACCTGAAGGTTTAGACAACTCATGCTTTCTTGAATCAATAATTAACAGCAATGGATCCAGCGGTCTAGAAATGACTGCAGGAGAACACTTGTCCTGGGTGAGAGCCTGGGACAGAGTGATGGCTGTGTGAAAACAAAGATCAGATTGTGCAGGACGCTGGATTCTCTGTGGTTCTTTATTGGACAATAAAAAAAGTTCTGGAACAGGATTTTTGATTCATGTTCTGACAAAGAAGGCTGAAAGTGCAAGAATGAAAGGAAGCCTGGTCTTCTCTAATCTCTATGACTAGACTGAAGCTGTCTTAAAGCAAATCTGCCCCACAGTATCTGAGAGTAAGGTATGATCGGGGGAAAGAAGCTGAGCTCTGTGATCCATAGGTTTTTATGGTTTAGAGTAACGCCTCATGCATGTAACCGTATCCGTTTTGCGGTCTGCAAATTGCAGATCTGCAAAATACAAATGTGGTCCATGCCGTCCACATTTTTTTGGCGGACCCATTGACTTCAAAGGGTCCGTGGTCCACATTTTGCAGACATATTCTATCTTTTTGCAGAACGGACATAGTGATGCAGAAAGCACGTGGATGATTGCAAAATATGGACCACGGACCCATTGAAGTCAATGGGTCTGCAAAATATGCAGACGCAACACGGACTGTATCCATATTTTGCAGATCCGCACTTTGCGGACCACAAAATACATACGGTTGTCTGCACAAGGCTTAAAACAGAGAGAAAATTCTTATAGGACTCTTAGGTGTGAGAGCCTCGACTACCCCAATTGCACAGGATGAGTGACTGCCTTCTCCGATACAGTGAGAGCTGTCAGTAGTCTGGTATGGGTGGGGTAATCAGGACTCTCTCCTAGGAGTCCTGTCTGGATTTCCTCTCAAAAGTTACTCAAAAATCCTCCTCTATTTGATAACAACCTATAGATCACAGAGCTCGGCTTCTCTTCTTCTGATATCCTGCTCTTAGCCTTTAAAGGGGTTGTCCAGTTTTAGCAAGAAACCGTGCAACACAAGGAAGCCTTCTGCAAATAAAAAATGCACGCACGTTACTTACTTGACAGTTCATACACCATTGCATGGGTGATATCATGTCAAAAACATGTGACCACTGTAGCCAGTCGCTGGCTTCTTTGGTACAGTGATTGGCTGCAGTGGTCACGTGTTGTCAACATGATGTCACTGCTGCAGCCAGGTAAATGGACCATGGCCAGGAGAACTGTAGGGGTAGTGCAGAAACTGTCAGGTAAGTAGCACTCAGTTCTATTTTTCTGGAAGAATCCCTTGTGTTGTCTGTTTTCTTCCTGAATCCAGACGACTATTCTGCCACTGATGTACATAAGCAAAGTCCCTGAGTGTAAGTGACAATTTATTTTTACAAGTAATGGAAGATTGTGAACTCGCTATATACATTCACCTAGCGACACCAGTTGTATGTAGAATTCCATTGAGGGAGATGCGGTGGATATCCCTTTAGGTAATTTCTGAAATGTATCTTGAGAAATGAGGATAGGGGTCAAAGGAAAATCGTCTCTCCAGCTCTGTGATGCATGTCTTACAAACAGGAAAAGACTGCAGGACACAGGATAAGGATATGAGCTCACAGAGTAGTAGGAGTTAAGTTACAAGATGAATGACATAATGAATTACAACCATATATAACTTAATAAACCAAATATACCAATGGCCATTAGATGGCAGCAAAGTACACTAAGTGGGTAACAGACATAATAATATTAATCTCTATTTACATAGCACCACCATATTCTGCAGCGCTTTACAATCAGGGGGTTCGTGGAGTCGTAAATTACCTAGCAACAAACAGTCAATTACACAATTAAAAACAACAAATAAAACCAGCGAGGGCCCTGCTCGCAAGAGCTTACAATCTATGAGAAGATAGCAGTGACACAAAAGGTAAAAAGTGCTTGCTGGCTAGCCACCAGCCGATATCTGTAATGCATTTGAGTGCATGGCGGTATGGTAGATAGTATTTGGGTGATGGATCCGGTACAGAATAATGGTGATGAAGAGGGGTGAATGGAGAAGAGTCATATTAGGGGATGTGATAGGCCACCCTAAAAACAGGTGTTTTTAGGGAGCGTCTAAAACGTAATACAGTTAGGCCTCTTTCACACGGGCGTCAGTTTTTTTGCCCGGATAAGAGCCGGGTGCGTTGCGGGAAAATGCGCGATTTTCCCGCACGAGTGCAAAACATTGTCATGCGTTGCACTCGCGTGAGAAAAATCGCGCATGTTTGGTACCCAAACCCGAACTTCTTCATAGAAGTTCGGGCTTGGGATTGATGTTCTGAAGATTGTATTATTTTCCCTTATAACATGGTTATAAGGGAAAATAATAGCATTCTGAATACAGAATGCATAGTAAACCAGCGCTAGAGGGGTTAAAAAAAATTAAAAAAAATTTAACTCACCTTAGTCCACTTGATCACGAAGCCCGGCATCTCCTTGTGTCTCCTTTGCGCTGAACAGGACCTGGGGTGAGCTGCTCCATTAAATACAGGTTAAGGACCTTTGATGACGTCACTCCGGTCATCACATGGTACGTCACATGATCTTTTACCATGGTGATTCACCATGGTAAAAGACCATGTGATGACCGGAGTGACGTCATCGAAGGTCCTTAACCGGTATTTAATGGAGCAGCTCACCCCAGGTCCTGTTCAGCGCAAAGGAGACACAAGGAGATGCCAGCTTCGCGATCAAGTGGACTAAGGTGAGTTAATTTAAAAAAAAAAATTTTTTAACCCCTCTAGCGCTGGTTTACTATGCATTCTGTATTCAGAATGCTATTATTTTCCCTTATAACCATGTTATAAGGGAAAATAATAATGATCGGGTCTCCATCCCGATCGTCTCCTAGCAACCGTGCGTGCAAATCGCACGGCATCCGTACTTGCTTGCGGATGCCATCCGATTTTCACACACCCCATTCACTTCTATGGGGCCTGCGTCACGTCAAAATCGGACAATATAGAGCATGCTGCGATTTCAACTGAACGCACAAGTGATGCGTTAAAAACAACGCTCATGTGCACAGCCCCATAGAAATGAATGGGTCAGGATTTAGTGCGGGTGCCATACGTTCACCGCACGCATCGCACCCGCACGGAAAACTCGCCCGTGTGAAAGGGGCCTTATGGCGTATTATGAAGGAGAGCCATAGCTAGGACAATTACAACCCCTTTAAAGTAACATTACAGCAGAGATTTCATGTAGCCTCAATGTGCAGATTTCTATGCAGGAAAATGAGATTTGTCAAATTTTATATATACACAATGTATATTTTTACCTGTGGTGTGGCTTTTAAAATCTGCAGCATGTCAATTGTTTGTGCAGATCCTTGGCTAATGTATTGTACTTTCCCAATAGTCTGCAATGGGGTTGTTAAAATACACAGAAAATCCAAACCAAAAGCCGTGATAATATTGCATATATTGCAGATTTATGTTTTTTTTTTTTGTAAATGAGCTTTTTATGTTGTTTTTATGCAGACTTTCTGTATATAAATTTGCAGGTACCCTAAAGATTTTTTTTCTAGGGTCAGCATATTGATCCCTAGGATAGGTCCTCATTATGACATCGGCAGGGGTCCCAGTCCCTACATCCTCGTCAGCTGTTTCCAGTAGCCGCCACGCTCACCAGAGCTCTGGTGTTCGCAGCAGCTCCCGGCAGCTTTCCAATTGACTTGAATGGGGCTGAGCTGCAAATAGGCCGCATGACCGATCTACGATGATGTCACACGGCCCAGGAAAACGCTGCGGCGTGCACGGAGTGCCGGCCTCTACTAACAGCTGATCTGATATTGATGACCTAATATAAATTCCCAGCTAACCCCTTTAAAGGGGTTCATGATCTTGGACTTGTAGATGCAGTAATACATAAGTACTACAGCAGATGAGGACTAAAGTCTTGCCTGCTGTGGTGTGCTAACATAATGGAGACGACTCCTGCATGCACAGCAGTCCTGACAATGTATTTAGAAACATAGAATGTGTCGGCAGATAAGAACCATTTGGCCCATCTAGTCTGCCCAATATACTGAATACTATGGATAGCCCCTGGCCCTATCTTATATGAAGGATGGCCTTATGCCTATCCCATGCATGCTTAAACTCCTCCACTGTATTTGCAGCTGCCACTTCTTTCAGTGCAGTTCCAAGTGCTGACAGCGAGGGAACAGGGGGCAGTAGGATAATTCTGAAAAAAAAAGATCTAGACTCCTTATCTGCAGCACTACTCATGCAGTACTGCAGATGAGACTGCAGATTTTTTCGGTGACAGATTCTCTTTGAGGATGAGCCATCAATATGCTGATCTCAGAAAAGTATTTCAAGCGGGGAAGTGATGCCATCCATACAAATTAATATATGGTGATCTCTGGTGATAAGAGAGTTGCAGCCTTAAAGGGGTACTACAGTTAAAGTTACCCCCTATCCATAGGAGAAGGATTCATACCCCTTGAACTTTTCCACATTTTTTCATGTTACACCCACAAACATAAATGTATTTTATTAGGGTCTTATATGATAGAAAACCACAGAAATAAGATAATAATGCACTTAGTAAAGTAGATGCAAGCATTATATATGGACAAAGTCCTCACTCTGATATGATAATATCTGAGACACTTTTTGATCAAAACACATCTGCCCCTGCCTACCAAGCCCCAAGGCAGTCTCAGGTCAGGCGGGTCCTACGCTAAACCTACCTAAGCCATTGGGCTTCTATGTTCAGGAGCGCAGACGCCGCACATATAGTGTGCTGCTCCTAGTCACCTCCATGTGCATCCAGCAACCAATGGGAGGAGGAGCAAGCACACCTATATGTACCACCTAATCAAGGCGCTCCATTGGATAGGGGAGGGGGGCAAAAGTGCAGAGGAATGCTACTCCCAAGATAATAGGTGCGCATTCACACTTGAAGGTGCCACTCCCTCAAGCAACTACATAGAAAAAAAAATATAAAACACAGAAAAAACGAAGATAAAAACATCCCGCACGGTATGATATATAAATTTGCGGATGTCACTGGCCATATTATTGAAGAAAATCACAGAAATAAGATAATAATGAGCTTAGTAAAGTAGATGCAAGCACTATATATGGACAAAGTCCTCACTCTGATATGATAAAATCTGAGACACTTATATGATAGACCAACACAAAGTAGCAAGTATGAGTGAGGTGAAAGGAAAATGATACATGGTTTTCAAAATGTTTAATACATAAAAATCTGAAAAGCGTGGCGTGCATTTGTACTCAGCCGCCTGTACTCTGATCCCCCTTAATAAAATCCAGTGTGACCAAATGCCTTCAGAAGTCACCTACTTAGTAAATAGAGTACACCTGTGTGTAATTTATTCTCAGTATAACTGCAGCTGTTCTGTGATGGCCTCAGAGGTTTGTTAGACGAGAACATTAGTGATCAAACAGCATCATTAAAACCAAGGAACACACCAGAAAGGTCAGGGATAAATTTGTGGAGAAGTATAAAGCAGGGTTAGGTTTTAAAAAAATATCCCAAGCTCTGAACATCTCACGGAGCACTGTTCAATCCATCATCCGGAAATAGAAGGCGTATGGCACAACTGTAAAACTTACCAAGACATGGCCATCCACCTAAACTGACAGGCTAGGCAAGGAGAGGACTAGAGAAGCAGCCAAGAGGCCCATGGTCACTCTGGAGGAGCTGTAGAGAATCTGTCCACAGGACAACTATTAGTCGTGTACTCCACAAATCTGACCTTTATGCAAGAGTGGCAAGAAGAAAGTCATTTTTTAAAGCAAGCCGTAAGAAGTCTCATTTGTAGTTTGTGACAAGCCATTGGGAGACACAGCAAACATGGAAGAAGGTGTTCTGGTCAGATGAGACCAAAGTTGAACGTTTTGGCCTGAATGCAAAACGCTGTGTGTGGCAGAAAACTAACACTGCACATCATCCTGAACACACCGTCCCCACCGTGAGACATGGCGGTGGCAGCATCATGCTGCAGGGAGGCTTTTCTCCAGCAGGGACAGGGAAGCTGGTCTGAGTTGATGGGAAGATGGATGGAGCTAATACAGAACAATCCTCGAGGAAAACCTGGTAGAGGCTGCAAAAGACTTGACACTGGGGAGGAGGTTCACCTTCCAGTAGGACAACCCTAAACTTACAGCCAGAGCTACAATGGAATGGTTTAGATCAAAGCATATTCATGTGTTAGAATGGCCCAGTCACAGTCCAGACCTAAATCCCATTGAGAATCGGAATTGGTGTTTACAGACGCTCTCCATCCAATCTGACTGAGATTGAGCTATTTTGCAAAGAAGAATGGGCAAAAATTTCAGCCTCTAGATGTGCAAAGCTGGTAGTGACCCCAAAAGACTTGCAGCTGTAATTGCAGAGAAAGGTGGTCCTAAAAAGTATTGACTCAGGGGGTGCTGAATACAGATGCACGTCACACTTTCTGGATTATTATTTGTGCTAAATGTTGAAAACCACGTATCATTTTCTTTTCACTTCACACAAACTGTACTTGCTACTTTGTGTGGGTCAATCGCATAACATCCCAATAAAATACATTTAACGGGGTTATCCGAGACTAGCAAATATCCCCCATATGCTGGGCCCCTCACACTAAATATATACTTAACTGGAACCCCGCTCCCTGTGCCGCTCCTGGTCCCTGCACCGCCACTGCAGTTTCTCCCCGTGCGCCGATGAAAACATCTGGTGTCGGGAGGGAGCAGAAAATGACAGTTGGTGATGGGCATGAGCCTTCCTAGCATCGCGGGTGACGTTAGGGAGGCTCGTCCCCGTCACTGCCTGCCATTGGCTGCTCCCCCCGACACTGGATGTTTTCATCGGCGCACGGGGAGAAGCAGCAGCGGTGGTGCGAAGACCAGGAGCGGCACAGGGAGGCAGTGGCGTGCCTAGGTTGTTTGGCACCCAGGGTGGGTCCTTTCTCTGGCCCCCCCAATACTTGAAAAAATTGTGCCCCCTTCACAGTAGTTATGCTCTATTTGTGCCCCCTTCACAGTAGTTATGCCCTATCTGTGCCCCTTTCACAGTAGTAATGCCCTATCTGTGCCCATTCACAGTTGTAATGCCCTCTTTGTTCCCCCTTCACAGTAATAGCCTCCATTGTGCCCCCTTCATAGTAATAATCCCCATTGTGCCCCCTTCATAGTAATAATCACTATTGTGCCTCCTTCACAGTAATAATGCCCTTTAATAATAGTAATGCCCATTGTACCCCCTTCACAGTAATACTGCACATTGTGCCCCCTTAATAGTAACAATGCCCATTGTGCACCCTTAATAGTAATAATGCCCACTGTGCTCCCTTCATAGTAATAATGCCCATTGTGCTCCCTTCACAGTAATAATGCCCATTGTTCCCCCTTAATAATAGTAACGCCCATTTCCTTCACAGTAATTATGCCCATTGTGCCCCCTTCACAGTAATAATGCCCTCTGTGCCCCCTCCATAGTATAAATCCCCATTGTGCCCCTTAAAAGTAGAAATGCCCTCTGTGCTAGTAAGGCCCATTGTGCCCCCTTTATAGTAGTAATGCCCATTGTGCCCCCTTCACATTAGCAATGCCCATTGTGGCCCCTTCACATTAGCAATGCCCATTGTGCCCCCTCCAGAGTAGAAATGCCCATTGTGCCCCCTCTGTGTTACAGGGAGCAGGGAGCCAGGCTGTGGCGTGCATAGGTTATTTGGCACCCTGGGTGGGTCCTCCCATTACTTTTAAAATTGTACCCCTCACAGTAGTATTGCCCTCATTGTACATCCTTGACAGTAGTTTTGTACAGATGTGTGCCCCCTAAGAGTAGTTATGCCCACTTTGTGCCCCCCTCACAGTAGTTGTGCCCTCTCTGTGCCTCTTTCACAGTAGTAATGCCCTATCTGTGCCCATTCGCAGTTGTAATGTCCTATCTGTGCCCCCTTCATAGTAATAATCCCCATTGTGCCCCCTCCATAGTAATAATCACTATTGTGCCCCCCTCATAGTAATAATCCCCTTCGTGCCTCCTTCACAGTAATAATGCCCCTTAATAGTAGTAATGGCCATTGTGCCCCCTCAAAAGTAATAATGCCCATTGTGCCACCTTAATAGTAATAATGCCCACTGTGCCCCCTTCATAGTAATGATGCCTGTTGTGCCCCCTTCACAGTAATAATGCCCATTGTGCCCCCTTCATAGTAATGCCCATTGTGCCCCCTTAATAGTAATAATGACCATTATGCCTCCTTAATAGTAATAATGCTCATTGTGCCCCCTTAATAATAGTAATGCCCATTGTGTTCCCTTCACAGTAATAATGCCCTCTGTGCCCCATTCACACTAATAATGCCCTCTGTGCCCCCTCCATAGTAGAAATCCCCATTGTGCCCCCTTAAAAGTAGAAATGCCCTCTGTGCTAGTATTGCACATTGTGCCTCGTTCATAGTAGTAATGCCCATTGTGCCTTCTTCATAGTAGAAATGCCCATTGTGCCCCCTCCATAGCAGAAATGCCCATTGTGCCCCCTTCACATCAGCCATGCCCATTGTGCCCCCTCCAGAGTAGAAATGCCCATTGTGCCCCCTCCAGAGTAGAAATGCCCATTGTGCCCTCTCCAGAGTAGAAATGCCCATTGTGCCCCCTCCAGAGTAGAAATGCCCATTGTGCCCCCTCCAGAGTAAAAATGCCCATTGTGCCACCTCCATAGTAGAAATGCCTATTGTGTCCCCTCTGTGTTAAAAAACAACAGAGTAACTACTCACCTTGTCCCGTTCCTGGAGCTCACAGGCTCCACCCACACAGGCTGGCAGCGAGATCTGTGCCTGCAGGCTGAATGGTGGAGCGGGGAGAAGTCTTCCTGCTTCACCATTCAGAGCACCGCTGGGCTAAAGGAGGGGAGGAGCGCGGGGAGCTGAGCGGTGAGTGACAGGACCCAGCTCCCTGTGCTCCAGAAATGAGTGCTTCCATCTGTATTGATGGAAGCGCCTATTGCTTCTGGACTCTGGCACCCCCTGTCACCCAGGCAGGCCGCCCCCCACTCCCCCCCTCTTCCTTAGCATGCCACTGGAGCCAGGTAAGTAGATTCAGAGTAAGGGGCCTGGCATATTGGGTGGCATTTGTGAGTCTCAGATAACCCCTTTAAGTTTTTGAGTGTAATTTGAACAATGTGGAAAAGTTCAAATAGCATGAATTATTTTCCAAGGCACTGTATTAGATCAGTGGAGGTCCTACCGCTGTACCCGGCTATCTCTGGCTCTCGTATAGAAATGAATGGAGCAGAGGCGCACATTTCCGATCAGCTGCTCCGTCCATTTCAGGGGTCACATCAGCAGAATGGCGGGAAAATGTCTACCCTTTTATCCCCTTGTTCCAAATCAGATGGGCAATGCAACCTCTCTTCGCAACAACGTCCACCTGCTGGCCTCCGAAGCCAATAACGCTGTCTTCCCCTGTTAATGATGGTGGCTGCCGCCGACACCCCCCATATAGAGGAGGCCAGTCACCTACCCTTGGCAACTAAGCCCCAAACGGACCTGGCCCTTCTACATTTTCCTGATTTCCCACCTATCTACCAAGGTCTTACCCCTTTAATGACCCATTACTGCATCCCATACTGAACTTCAATAAGGTATATAAGATGAGGCACAGGCTACCGCAACTCCGTTCTGAATTCGCCACGTGTTACACATTGCAGTAACACAGACGTAACGTGTCCCTCTCCCACCCGCCTTACACATGTACAGTCACATACTATACTATAGCGGTTATGCTTCACATCAGGGATGCTCAACCTGCGGCCCTCCAGCTGTTGTAAAACTACAACTCCCACCATTCTCTTCTGTAGGCTGATAGCTGTAGGCTGTCCGTGTCCGGGAATGATAAGAGTTGTAGTTTTTCAACAGCTGGAGGGCGCCAGGTTGAGCATGCCTGCTTTACGTGAACTTTAGAAGATGCAGAATCACACTGATGAAGCTTTCGCTGTCATTAATAGCATAAAGCAGTGAATAGAAACCATTTCTTTGCTTTCGCTGGGTCTGCAGTGCGACAGATGTCATTGAAGGCCATTCGGCCATCCTATACATCAGCAGCACTTGTGTCTCCGGCAATCGCTTTTGTCCTCTGCCGTCTGCAAATATTTGTTTTCTGGGGCTGATGTACGGCGTGCTGAGAGTGCAACTCGTGTATTGATCCGAACTCTATGTACAAAGCAATAAAGCTCAAAATATCCAGACAAGTCTTTGGATAACGTGCGTTGCAGTCCAGTCTCAAAAAGCTTTCCCGCAGCTTTTAGGTAACCCTTTCTTATATAAATCCACCTGTATAGTACATGCTGGTGTGGAAAGTTTTCAAGTCCACAAAACACGCATTATACGCATGTGCAAAGCACATGGATCGTTCTTGTGCTTTCCGCATCCGTATTTCCTTTCTGTTAGGGCTCATGCACATGAACGTGTGCCGCCCGGGCCTGTCCTGCGGACCGACGCGAGATGACGCGCTTAGCTGGCCCGCGCATGCGCAGAAAAAGTTAGAGGGGGGTCACGTCACCAGCCTGCCAGCCAATGACCGTTGCTGGCAGGCTGGCGATTTTTTAAATCTCAAATCAGAAGCCATCTAACACATTATATTTGTAAATATGATGTGTTAAATGGCTTCCCTGCTCCTCTGCTGGTCCTTTTCGTCGGTTGGTCTCAGCAGAGGAGCAGGCTTCACAGTGAGTAGCACCAAACACTTCACTTAGCCCCAGATCCCCCCGCAGCACCCCAATTAACCCCTTGATCACCCCTTTGATCACCCCTGTCAATCACCTAGTGAAAGGGAAAAAGTGATCAGTGTAAACTGTCACTTTTTTTTCCCACTGGTATTGACTGTTAGGTTTTAGGGATAGTTTAGGCCCCTTGGTTAGGTAGTTAGCGATCGCTTAGCGCCCAGCCCACTGCACCGCAGTCCGTTATTCGCTGATTAGCGTATCGCTAATCAGCTTTTGTACTTTTATAGTATCTGGAAGTGATCAAAACAGATCACAGTCAGATCTATAATAGTATTAGTGTCACCTTAGTTCTCCCTCCACCCAAAACGCAGTGTTTGCCCGATCAGGCCTGATCGGTCGCCCACACGTGCGTTCACCCACGCCCCCGCCCCGCCGCAGTGACAAATTTTTCTGGGCCTTCTCCTCAACATGGGTCTAACCAAAAAACATGAATTGCGGTCATATTGGTCCACGAACCCAATTCATCACATGCCCATGTTCTCTGCTGCTATGTCCAGGGCACGATTTGAGGCCATCCTGCGTTTCCTGCACTTTAGTGACAACACCGCCTCCCGTCCCAGAGGCCACCCAGCTTTTGACTGGCTCCACAAAATTCGGCCCCTCATAGACCACTTCAACCAGAAATTTGCAGATTTGTATACCCCTGAGCAAAACATCTGCGTAGACGAGTCCCTAATACATTTTACCGGGCGCCTTGGCTTCAAACAATACATCCCAAGCAAGCGCGCCCGGTATGGGGTCAAATTGTATAAACTCTGTGAAAGGGCCACAGGCTATACCCACAAATTTCGGATCTATGAGGGAAAAGATCAGACCCTGGAGTCGGTCGGTTGCCCTGACTACCTGGGGAGCAGTGGGAAGACAGTCTGGGACTTGGTGTCACCCTTATTTGGCAAGGGGTACCATCTTTATGTAGACAATTTCTACACAAGTGTGGCCCTCTTCAGGCATTTGTTCCTAGAACAGATTGGCTGCTGTGGCACCGCACGAACTAGTCGCGCGGGCTTCCCCCAACGGCTCGTTACCACCCGTCTTGCAAGGGGGGAGAGGGCTGCCTTGTGTAACCAAGAACTGCTCGCGGTGAAATGGAGAGACAAGCGTGACGTTTACCTGCTCTCCTCCATTCACGCAGACACGACAATCCAAATTGAGCGAGCAACCAGTGTCATTAAAAAGCCCCTCTGTGTCCATGACTATAATTGCTCATGGGAGGGGTGGACTTCAATGACCAGATGTTGTCTCCGTATTTAGTTTCCCAACGCACCAGACGAAGGTGTCTGTATATTTAATTCAATTGGCTCTGTATAATAGTTTTGTTCTCTACAGTAAGGCTGGGAGAACAGGATCCTTCCTCAAATTTCAGGAAGAGATCATCGAGAACCTCCTGTACCCAGGAGGTTCCGTGGCCCCATCCACCAGTGTAGTGAGCCGTCTACACGAGCGACATTTCCCCAGTGTCGTTGCTGGTACCTCAAACCAACCGTCACCCCGAAAAATATGTCGTGTCTGTAGCAGGAGTGTAATAAGACGTGACACCCGCTATTTCTGTCCTGACTGCCCTGACCACCCTGCCCTATGCTTTGGAGAGTGTTTCCACACACAGGTACACTTAGCATAGGGATCACATCTAACCAGGACAGGCACACAGGGCTATTAGGGCCCATTCAAACACAGAGCTGCTGCAAACCTCTCCTTTCACCTGGGACAAAGTGCATAATGCACTTCGCCACATCTTTGGGCGATTTGCGCTTTGCACATTGTCCCATGGGGAAGGAGAGGTTTGTCCTATAAAGGTAAAAAAAACAAAAAAAAACACCAGTAAGCAAAAAAGTTAACGTTCAGTTTCAAAAGTTAAATAAAGTTTATATGTTCTGTTCTAAAGTTATTATAAAGTTAATAAAATGTATTGCGTTGCGGCCTGGTTTTTTCTTTTTTGTTTTGTTTGTTTACCTTCCAGGTGGACCAACCGATCGACTAGCTGCAGCACTGATGTGCATTCTGACAGAAGCATTGCGCTGCTGTCAGATTACACACAAGTCGGTGTATGCGGCGCTGCAAGACGAGATTTCTCCTCTGCAGTAAAAGATACGTTTGCCGAGGCATATAAGCTGAGGAGGTGGCGGTGTTCATATGCTTTGGCAAACACTTTGTGTTTGCCAAAGCATATAATAATAATTAATCCCGACAATGATTTATTTATCCACATCGATTGATGTGAATGGAGAAATCGGGTTTGCCAGGGCATACGAGCTAAGTGGGTATGGATGTTAAGCGGAGCGATCTGAATGAAGAAATCTGTGACGTTCATTTTTTCTTTCAGCCCAGAGGCTGAACGAAAAAAAAAAATCTCATTACCTGTATGCTCAATATAAGGAGAATAGCAGAAACTCCTAATGCTGGCCATACATGTAATGATTGCGGAGACCCTCAAATGCCAGGGCAGTACAAACACCCCACAAATGACCCCATTTTGGAAAGAAGACACCCCAAGGTATCCGCTGAGGGGCATATTGAGTCCATGAAAGATTGAAATTTTGGTCTCAAGTTAGCGGAAAGGGAGACTTTGGGAGAAAAATTTTTTTTTATCAATTTCCGCTAACTTGTGCCCAAAATTCTTTTTTTATATGAACTCGGCATGCCCCTGATTGAATACCTTGGGGTGTCTTCTTTCCAAAATGGGGTCACATGCGAGGTATTTATACTGCCCTGGCTTTTTAGGGGCCCTAAAGCATGAGAAGAAGTCTGGGATCCAAATGTCTAAAACTGCCCTCCTAAAAGGAATTTGGGCACCTTTGCGCATCTAGGCTGCAAAAAAGTGTCACACATGTGGTATCGCCGTACTCAGGAGAAGTTGGGGAATGTGTTTTGGGGTGTCATTTTACATGTACCCATGCTGGGTGAGATAAATATCTTGGTCAAATGCCAACTTTGTATAAAAAAATGGAAAAAGTTGACTTTTGCTGAGATATTTATCTCACCCAGCATGGGTATATGTAAAATGACACCCCAAAACACATTCCCCAACTTCTCCTGAGTACGGCGATACCACATGTGTGACACTTTTTTTCAGCCTAGGTGGGCAAAGGGGCCCACATTCCAAAGAGCACCTTTAGGATTTCACAGGCCATTTTTTACAGATTCTGACTACTTCTCACGCATCTGGGCCCCTAAAATGCCAGGGCAGTATAACTACCCCACAAGTGACCCCATTTTGGAAAGAAGACACCCCAAGGTATTCTGTGAGGGGCATGGCGAGTTCCTAGAACTTTTTATTTTTTGTCACAAGTTAGCGGAAAATGATGTTTTTTTTTTTTGTTTGATGCGTGCGAAGTAGTTTGAAATCAAAATCTGTAAAAAATGGCCTGTGAAATCCGAAAGGTGCTCTTTGGAATGTGGGCCTCTTTGCCCACCTAGGCTGCAAAAAAGTGTCACACATATGTGTCACAACCAGACAGCTGAGAAGCTCTGACAGAGGCCTTTCAGAACCTCCCCCTTGAGTTTCTTTGTTGTGGTATTCATTACTCATCTCGTTAGCCTCTCGTTAGCCTCTCTCAGCTGTCATGTGTTGGACTAATTGCTTCCCTTTAAATTCCTCCCCAGAATGCTTTTCTGGGCGGCCTATACTTCTTCCTGGAATGTGTGTGCATGCTCATCTGGTTCTCCTCTCTTCTACAAAGTTAAGTGTGGAACATTTATCTGTTATTTTCTGTTTGCTGGATCCCAGGTGACCCTGACTCCCTCTGTATCTTGTGTAGGGAGCTGGTGGTCGTGTCCCCTCACTATTGTAGGGTGCTCAGGGGTTATATAGTCAAGGTACGTGGATATGCAAACCTCCACCATTCGGATCTTTGCATAGGCTGAGCAGCCAGGGAAAGTGCCAGGTCTTCTGCAGGGGTCTCCCTTTGGTTCCTTAGCTCTTGGATCCACTCAGTCATATATGCATGTTGTTTTGCCTTGTTTCCTGTACACCGTCCGTGACAATATGGTATCGCCGTACTCAGGAGAAGTTGGGGAATGTGTTTTGGGGTGTCATTTTACATATACCCATGCTGGGTGAGAGAAACATCTCGGCAAAAGACAACTTTTCCCATTTTTTATACAAAGTTGGCATTTGACCAAGATATTTATCTCACCCAGCATGGGTATATGTAAAATGACACCCCAAAACATATTACCAAACTTCTCCTGAGTACGGCGATACCAGATGTGTGACACTTTTTTGCAGCCTAGGTGGGCAAAGGGGCACACATTCCAAAGAGCACCTTTTGGATTTCACAGGCCATTTTTTACACATTTTGATTGCAAACTACTTTGCACGCATTTGGGCCCCTAAAATGCCAGGGCAGTATAACTACCCCACAAGTGACCACATTTTGGAAAGAAGACACCCCAAGGTATTTCATGATGGGCATAGTGAGTTCATGGAAGTTTTTATTTTTTTGTCACAAGTTAGTGGAATATGAGACTTTGCAAGAAAAAAAAAATCATCATTTTCCGCTAACTTGTGACAAAAAATAAAAAGTTCTATGATCTCACTATGCCAATCATCGAATATCTTAGGGTGTCTACTTTCCGAAATGGGGTCATTTGTGGGGTTTTTCTACTGTTTGGGCATTGTAGAACCTCAGGAATCATGACAGGTGCTCAGAAAGTCAGAGCTGCTTCAAAAAGCGGAAATTCACATTTTTGTACCATAGTTTGTAAACGCTATAACTTTTACCCAAACCATTTTTTTTTTTTACCCAGACATTTTTTTTTAATCAAAGACATGTAGAACAATAAATTTAGCGAAAAATTAATATATAGATGTCGTTTTCTTTGAATAATTTTACAACTGAAAGTGAAAAATGTAATTGTTTTGCAAAAAAATTGTTAATTTTGATTATTAACAAAAAAAGTAAAAATGTCAGCAGCAATGAAATACCACCAAATGAAAGCTCTATTAGTGAGAAGAAAAGGAGGTAAAATTCATTTGGGTGGTAAGTTGCATGACCGAGCAATAAACTGTGAAAGTAGTGTAGTGCAGAAGTGTAAAAAGTGGTCTGGTCATTAAGGGTGTTTCAGCTAGGGGGGCTGAGGTAGTTAAAGACAGAACATGTCCAATTCTTGGCCACAAAATGGGTCCAGAAAACCCCAAAACATGGAAGCAACACGGACATCATCGGTATTTCACAGATCCGGACTGCAGAACACATACGGTTGTGTGCACGAGGCCTAAAGCTGACAGCTATTCCTCCCAGCTCCCCCATATGCACACATAACCAATGGTGCCGGTGCTCTCGATGGGGAAGTGAGGGCCAATGATTGGGAACTGGAAAGACTTGTTTTGCAGGTTTTCACTTCTTTCATGCAGCACAAAAATAAAGTCATTTGTTGGCGGCCGGTTGTCCTTTGTGAACAGGGACATGTTGCCAACCATATGGAAAGTGAATGGGAGAATGAATGATTGTAATGATCAGCTATTATTCCCCATTCAGTTTGCATTGGGCCAAGTGAAAACGAGGGGTGATCTGCTTATATACAGTATAGTCAACTAGCACTGAAAGTGCCCTGTGGAAAGTCTCATTCACACGTCAGTGTTTCACGGATGTATGCTGGTCATGGTCTCCACGGACAGCACACGTCTCATTCATTTTAATGTGTGTATTCAGACATCAGTGTTTTTAGCACGGATGCATGCTGTACTTTATCCGGATCCATCACGTCCATTATAGTCTATTGGTCAGTGAAAATCACGGATACAACAAGGATGCCATCCATGTTGCATCTGTGTTTCACGGATCATTAAGAAGAGATGCTTTGATAATAATTTTTCAGCTGTTCAGTGTCAGTGAAACACAGATGCAACACAGACAGCAAAAAACGGACACAAGGATCCATCACGGACATATCACTGACCACATGCTCACGGATTTGAGCGCGGACACGGACGTGTGAATGAGGAATAAGAGGACCTTAAATCACTGCCAGACATGGCTGAGCTCCCCTGAAAACAAAAGGATAAGGTGCTGAATTACAGCAGGAAAGAATCTTCTGTGTATGATCTCCGAAGTATAACCTCTACATTGTGTCACACTGTATGGTCCTATATCACTACGTTCTTACATGGTATGGCCTCATGTATGATCTCTACATTATATTATACTGTACGACCCTATGTATGATCTCCACATTATACTACACTGTACGACCCTATGTATGATCTCCACAATATAATACACTGTGCGACCCTATGTATGATCTCTACATTATATTACACTGTGCGACCCTATGTATGATCTCCACATTATACTACACTGTACGACCCTATGTATGATCTCCACAATATAATACACTGTGCGACCCTATGTATGATCTCCACATTATACTACACTGTACGACCCTATGTATGATCTCCACAATATAATACACTGTGCGACCCTATGTATGATCTCTACATTATATTACACTGTGCGACCCTATGTATGATCTCCACATTATACTACACTGTACGACCCTATGTATGATCTCTACATTATATTACACTGTGCGACCCTATGTATGATCTCCACATTATACTACACTGTACGACCCTATGTATGATCTCCACAATATAATACACTGTGCGACCCTATGTATGATCTCTACATTATATTACACTGTGCGACCCTATGTATGATCTCCACATTATACTACACTGTACGACCCTATGTATGATCTCTACATTATATTACACTGTGCGACCCTATGTATGATCTCCACATTATACTACACTGTACGACCCTATGTATGATCTCTACATTATATTACACTGTGCGACCCTATGTATGATCTCCACATTATACTACACTGTACGACCCTATGTATGATCTCCACAATATAATACACTGTGCGACCCTATGTATGATCTCTACATTATATTACACTGTGCGACCCTATGTATGATCTCCACATTATACTACACTGTACGACCCTATGTATGATCTCTACATTATATTACACTGTGCGACCCTATGTATGATCTCCACATTATACTACACTGTGCGACCCTATGTATGATCTCCACAATATAATACACTGTGCGACCCTATGTATGATCTCCACATTATACTACACTGTACGACCCTATGTATGATCTCTACATTATATTACACTGTGCGACCCTATGTATGATCTGCACATTATAATACACTGTGCGACCCTATGTATGATCTCCACAATATAATACACTGTGCGACCCTATGTATGATCTCCACAATATAATACACTGTGCGACCCTATGTATGATCTCCACATTATACTACACTGTACGACCCTATGTATGATCTCCACATTATATTACACTGTACGACCCTATGTATGATCTCTACATTATATTATACTGTACGATCCTATGTATGATCTCCACATTATATTACACTGTACGACCCTATGTATGATCTCCACATTATAATACACTGTGCGACCCTATGTATGATCTCCACATTATATTACACTGTATGACCTGATGTATGATCTCCACATTATATTACACTGTGCGACCCTATGTATGATCTCTACATTATATTACACTGTGCGACCCTATGTATGATCTCCACATTATACTACACTGTACGACCCTATGTATGATCTCTACATTATATTACACTGTGCGACCCTATGTATGATCTCTACATTATATTACACTGTGCGACCCTATGTATGATCTCCACAATATAATACACTGTGCGACCCTATGTATGATCTCCACAATATAATACACTGTGCGACCCTATGTATGATCTCCACATTATACTACACTGTACGACCCTATGTATGATCTCCACATTATATTACACTGTACGGCCCTATGTATGATCTCTACATTATATTATACTGTACGATCCTATGTATGATCTCCACATTATATTACACTGTACGACCCTATGTATGATCTCCACATTATAATACACTGTGCGACCCTATGTATGATCTCCACATTATATTACACTGTATGACCTGATGTATGAACTCCACATTATATTACACTGTGCGACCCTATGTATGATCTGCACATTATATTACACTGTACGACCCTATGTATGATCTCCACATTATAATACACTGTGCGACCCTATGTATGATCTGCACATTATATTACACTGTACGACCCTATGTATGATCTCCACATTATATTACACTGTACGACCTGATGTATTATCTCCACATTATAATACACTGTGCGACCCTATGTATGATCTCCACATTATATTACACTGTGCGACCCTATGTATGATCTGCACATTATATTACACTGTACGACCCTGTGTATGATCTCCACATTATATTACACTGTACGACCTGATGTATGATCTCCACATTATAATACACTGTGCGACCCTATGTATGATCTCCACATTATATTACACTGTGCGACCCGATGTATGATCTCCACATTATATTACACTGTACGACCCTATGTATGATCGCCACATTATATTAGACTGTACGACCCTGTGTATGATCTCTAGATTATATTACACTGTACGACCCTGTGTATGATCTCCACATTATACTACACTGTATGACCCTATGTATGATCTCCACATTATACTATACAGTACGACCCTATGTATGATCTCTAGATTATATTACACTGTACGACACTATGTATGATCTCCACATAATATTACACTGTATGACCCTATGTATGATCTCCACATTATACTACACTGTGCGACCCTATGTATGATCTCCACATTATATTAGACTGTACGACCCTATGTGTGATCTCCACATTATATTAGACTGTACGACCTTATGTATGATCTCTACATTATATTACACTGTACGACCCTATGTATAATCTCCACATTATACTACACTGTACGACCCTGTGTATGATCTCCACATTATATTACACTGTACGACCCTGTGTATGATCTCCACATTATATTACACTGTACGACCCTATGTATGATCTCCACATTATATTACACTGTACGACCCTATGTATGATCTCCACATTATAGTACATTGTACGACCCTATGTATGATCTCCACATTATATTACACTGTACGACCTTATGTATGATCTCCACATTATATTACATTGTACGACCCTATGTATGATCCCCACATTATACTATACTGTACGACCCTATGTATGATCTCTAGATTATATTACACTGTAAGACCCTATGTATGATCTCCACATTATATTGCACTGTGCGACCCTATGTATGATCTCCACATTATACTACACTGTGCGACCCTATGTATGATCTCCACATTATATTAGACTGTACGACCTTATGTATGATCTCTAGATTATATTACACTGTACGACCCTATGTATGATCTCCACATTATATTACACTGTACGACCTTATGTATGATCTCCACATTATATTACATTGTACGACCCTATGTATGATCTCCACATTATATTACACTGTACAACCCTATGTGTGATCTCTACATTAGATTACACTGTACGACTCTATCTATGATCTCCACATTATATTGCACTGTACGACCCTATGTATGATCTCCACATTATATTGCACTGTACGACCCTATGTATGATCTCCATCCACATTATAATACACTGTGCGACCCTATGTATGATCTCCACATTATATTACATTGTACGACCCTATGTATGATCTCCACATTATATTACATTGTACGACCCTATGTATGATCTCCACATCATATTGCACTGTACGACCCTATGTATGATCTCCACATTATATTACATTGTACGACCCTATGTATGATCTCCACATTATATTGCACTGTACGACCCTATGTATGATCTCCACATCATATTGCACTGTACGACCCTATGTATGATCTCCACATTATATTACATTGTACGACCCTATGTATGATCTCCACATTATATTACATTGTACGACCCTATGTATGATCTCCACATTATATTACATTGTACGACCCTATGTATGATCTCCACATTATATTACATTGTACGACCCTATGTATGATCTCCACATTATATTACACTGTACAACCCTATGTGTGATCTCTACATTATATTACACTGTACGACTCTATGTATGATCTCCACATTATATTGCACTGTACGACCCTATGTATGATCTCCACATTATATTGCACTGTACGACCCTATGTATGATCTCCACATTATATTACATTGTACGACCCTATGTATGAACTCCACATTATATTACATTGTACGACCCTATGTATGATCTCCACATTATATTGCACTGTACGACCCTATGTATGATCTCCACATCATATTGCACTGTACGACCCTATGTATGATCTCCACATTATATTACATTGTACGACCCTATGTATGATCTCCACATTATATTACATTGTACGACCCTATGTATGATCTCCACATTATATTACATTGTACGACCCTATGTATGATCTCCACATTATATTGCACTGTACGACCCTATGTATGATCTCCACATTGTATTACACTGTACGACCCTATGTATGAACTCCACATTATATTACATTGTACGACCCTATGTATGATCTCCACATTATATTGCACTGTACGACCCTATGTATGATCTCCACATCATATTGCACTGTACGACCCTATGTATGATCTCCACATTATATTACATTGTACGACCCTATGTATGATCTCCACATTATATTACATTGTACGACCCTATGTATGATCTCCACATTATATTACATTGTACGACCCTATGTATGATCTCCACATTATATTGCACTGTACGACCCTATGTATGATCTCCACATTGTATTACACTGTACGACCCTATGTATGATCTCTACATTATATTACATGGTATGACCCTATGTATGATCTCTACGTTGCATTATGTTGTATGATCCTATATATCAGTGATGGCGAACCTATGACACGGGTACCAGAGGCGGCACTCAGAGCCCTCTCTGTGGGCACCCGCACCCTGGAAAAAGTCTATGGTGTACCAATATGCTTTATACTTTTCCTGCAATTCATTCAGCGCAGGATGCACTATGAACGGCGCAGGCTGAATGTAGGCAGGCTATTATAGCTAAATAATAAAGTACATGGAAGATAGACTATACTGGACTGTAGTATTCAGGTTAAATTGCTGTGTTGGCACTTTGTGGTAAATAATTGGGTTTTGGGTTGCAGTTTGGGCACTCGGTCTCTAAAAGGTTCGCCATCACTGCTATATATGATCTTTATGTTGTATTACGTGTATTCATCACTCCTATGTATGATCTTTATGTTGTATTGTGTTGTATGTTCCTAGGTATTATTTCTACGATCTTAAGTTTCACAAATCAAAAGAAGCGCGTCATGGTGAGCAATGGGAACGTCGCCTCACAGCCGCTTGCTTTGCCTTTTCAATCACAAAAAAAGCTAAAGATGCTCTAACGGCTTCCTGTATATAGATAACTGCCTCTGATAATGTAAAGCTTAATTACACCCTGCCGGGCATTAGCCCTAACCTTCTCCTCAATGTATTGTATTCAGGAAGCTGTGATCTGGTGTGCTGTATGTATGAATCAGAGGTGTAACTTGAAGTCCCTGCACCTCAATATAATCTCCTGTAACAGGGTCCCCAGCTCTAACATCTACTACTTATATGGGCTAGAAGGAACTTATGGGCCTCCTCAGCCTACAGGGCCCAATGTGTGAAGGCAACCTCTGCACCCCTACCCCTGTTCGCGGTGGGGTAATGCTTTAGCTGATCCTGTATTGGCAGAACTTGCATGAAGGGAACAATAGGGGTAATTTCTGAGGTTCCTTCCTGGACTAAAGTAAAAATAGTTTTTAGTGGTGCAGTGAGAAGACCCTGTCCAACAGCCTCATGGATCTCAGCTTCCTGGAGCTTTAACGCCAGCTTCTGGCTGACACCAGGGAGCAATCAATCACATTGCTTACTTTAGCTTTCATTTACCTCTGATTAGATCCCACCACTTTCGATCTGGCCTGCAGAAGTCATATCCATGCCGCCTCTGGTAAAGTACAATTGAATCTTGAGCGTGCCCACCAGCAAAGCAACATCACAAGGAGTGCTGCCCCTTGTTGTAATAAACTTCTATTAAACCTACCGCACATTGCACAAGGTTATTCTTCACCGCCACCAGGGAGTCCTTCTAAGATTACTGGAAAAGAAGGAAAGGTAGACATTTTTGTTATTTTCATAGAACTGCAGAGGTAGCAGTTCCACCTGGTGCCTTATGGGAGCACAGAAGCCCCTCAGCCACATAAGAGGACAGTATTATAATAGATACAGTAGATGGTGTCCCTGTAATTGTAGCACAATGGTACAAGAAACCTGTTTAATAGAGAGTTGGTCGAGTCCATGCTTAAATGGGTTGTCCCACTAAAAATTTTCTAAATTTTTCAAACCACACCCTGGATCTGAATACATTTGTAATTGTTTGTAATTAAAAATTTTGTTTACTCACTGAGTTATTCACTAAAATCTATCTGTATAGCGCCACCTGCTGTTTTTCTTATTTCTCTGTCCACTTCTTTAAGGTGGGCACACATGCTCAGTTCCATCCTTGAATTACCACCAACTGCAGTAGACAGGGTATTCCCCCTGAGCTGTGATAGGGAGAGAGCTGCAGCAGAAAGGACACGCCCCCTGAACTGCCAGCTTGAAATAAATCTAGCAGTGCAATTGCACAAATGAATGATGAGATCTCTGGATCCATGTGAGGTACAGGGCTGGTTCTAGCTTTGTTAGAAAGAGAATGTCATGTAATATATGATGTCTGATTTTCATTTTTTTACGTTAATCATGTGAAAACCCCTTTAAGCAAGGACTGTTTCAAACATGGCTCCCGGCTATGGAGAACACAAGAGGCCATAGAAAAGAATAGAAGTCATATTAGATACAAGAGATCAATAACTCGGCCTCTTCAACACTTCAATTTTTTTTTATGCTGTACCCTAACCAGGACAGTTCCCTTTTAAATTTAATGAATGTATTGCCTATAATTTTTTTTTTTTACTAATTAAAATTAGATAGTGACACATATCCCTTAGTTTCTGTTTTTATTTTCTGAATGTAGATGGTTTATTCTGTTTTCTGTACATGATTATGTTAACCCCTTCTACCCAGGAGGTTTTTTGACTTTGCGTTTTCGTTTTGCGCTCCCCACCTTTCTATATCCATAACTTTTTTATTTTTCCGTTCACATAGCCGTATGTGGTCTTGTTTTTTGCGGGATGAGTCGTACTTTCCGGAGCCACCATTTAATATTGCATAGAATGTAGTGGGAAGTGGGAAAAAATTCCAAAGGTGGTGCAATTGAAAAAAAACACAAAGTTTTGTGACAGTTTTACAGTTAGTTTTTTTTATGGTGTTTATTATGCAGTAAAACTGACTTGTGATCTTCATTCTCCAGGTCACTATGAATCCAGCAATACCACATATGCATAGTTTTTCTTGTGTTTTCATACTGATTTTTTTTTTAAAACTAATTTATTTATTTATGACCCCTTACCATCTGCCTTTCGCCCTCTTCACTCTCAGAAACTGCCCTTACTAAAGTGTCTAACGATCTCCTAACAGCAAGAAGAAATTGTGACTATGCGCTACTTATTCTTCTGGATCTCTCTGCAGCGTTTGATACCATAGACCAGGGATGGGCAAACTGCGGCTCTCCAGCTGTATGCCTAGTATGCCTCCCAGTATGCCTAGTCTGCCTACAGCTATCAGCCTACAGCAGGGCATGATGGTATTTGTAGTTTTACAACAGCTGGAGGGCCGCAGTTTGCCCATCACTGCCGTAGACCATAAACTCCTCCTCACATGCTCCACTCAATAGGCCTTAAGGAGTAGGACACTGCTCTCTCTTGTTTCTCTTCCTATCTCTCTGGCCGCTCCTATAGTGTATCATTCACTGGCTCTACTTCTTCTCCTCTTCCTCTTGATGTTGGTGTTCCTCAGGGCTCATTACTAGGTCCTCTACCCTTCTCCCTCTACACAGCCCCCATCGGACAGACTATCAGTAGATTTGGCTTTCGTTACCATCTCTTTGCTGACGAAACCCAACTATACACTTCGTCCCCTGACATCACCCCTGCTTTACTCCAAAACACCAGCAATTGTCTGGCAGCTGTCTCTAACATCATGTCCTCTCTGTATCTAAAATTGAACCTCTCAAAAACGGAACTTCTCGTCTTTCCGCCATCTACTAACCCATCTAAACTTGATATTTCAATCTCTGTCTGCAGCATTATCATAACTCCTGTTTAACATGCCCGCTGTCTTGGGGCCACATTTGACTCTGATCCTTCCTTTGTTCCCCATATTCAATCACTTACATGCTCTTGACGTCTGCACCTCAAGAATATCACCAGAATCCACCCTTTACTTACGGTGAAAACGGCAAAAACTCTTGTTGTTGCCTTCATTCATTCTCATCTATTAGTAATCGGCCTCCCTTTAACTAAACTCTTCCCCCTTTAGTGTGTCCTAAATGCTGCAGCTAGGCTCATCTAAACCTTCCAACCGCTACACTGATGCTACTAGTCTCTGCCAGTCACGTCACTGGTTGCCCATCCACCACAGAATACAGTTCAAACTTATCACCTCACCCACAAAGTTTTCCACAGTGCTGCACCTCCATACATCTCCTCCCTCATTTCTGTCTACCACTCTACTCGTGCTCTCCGTTCTGTTAGCGACCTAAAATTAACATCCTCCATAATTTGTACCTCTCACTTCCGTCTTCAAGACTTTTCTCGAGCTGCACCTACTCCCTGGAATGCTCTGCCCCGGTATATTAAGTCAATTCACAACTTCTGCACCTTTAAACGGGCCTTAAAAACACATATTTTCAGGCAGGCTTATCAAGCTACCTAAAATGACTTTTCCCCGACTAAACCGCTCCCCCCAACCGACTCCTCTGGCCTGAACTCGATCCTCTAGTCCCAAAGCCGAAGTAGATTGGCCGGCACAACTCCTTTCAGTTCAATAATGGCTCAAATCCTACTTATCACAATCGACTACCTTATGTGTCACCCCCAATTTCTCATAGATTGTAAGTGCAGTACGCCGGACCCGCAGGGTATTGCGATTGTGAGGTCACGGTTTATGGGCAAGCAAGGGTTACTCACAGTTCTGTAGGAAAACTCTGGGCAAGCGTACAGCAGTGAAGGAAAGGCTGGCACAGCGGTCCTCTGGGGTACACTCTGTATTTTGGGACCAGGCCTTATGGTGGATGAGGTGCCCTGGATGTTGCAGATGTTTAATGTGCCTGGGGCAAGGTCCCTTTAAGAAACGTGACGCTAGTGCCTGCGACGATGGCCCACCGATTTCTAGCAGTAGTAAATGAGGAACACGATGGTATGGTGAACCAAACTTTGCTTTACTGGTGAAACAGTTGAACTTTGTACAGTTGGGTGTCAATACAGTTGCATATATCAGGTTCCCTTCACAAGCAGGCTTTCACAATAATGGCAGGTATACTGTTGCTTGCAAGATACTCAGAGGGTAAACAACAACACACTCAGATCAGGCTGTACCTTCTCCTCAGAAATAGTGTACACTGTTCCTTAGAACTCCTGCCTGGTTTTATCCCAAGGCCCGGATGCCCTAATACTGGCTTTATCCTTGGTAGAAATCCTCCTCCCGTATTTATCCTTGCTTTACATTTATAATCCTTCTGCCCTTCAGCTTACTTGTTTTAGCTGGAAACACTGGCTCTGCTTGGCTTGTGGGAACCGCAGGTTTCTCCCAGGAGGCAAACTCTTCTCATGGGGTGACTCTTCTGAGCTAACTCTGGCTCTTTATCCTCAGGCAGGCTAGGATCCTTCCACTAGCCTCCGGGTAGCAACTAGAAGCCTGGACTGTCTAGCTGCATGTCAGGAGGAGGCCCTCAGCTTATCTCTGGCTGGTGCCCTCTCACTTCTGTCTCCACAGACTCCTGACTACAGACCAACCCCTCCCTGTCTGGGCCTGAACATTTTTACTAGGGGCTCTCTATCTCCCTCTAGTGTCTAGGATGCTACACTACACCCCAATAGGCCTGCTATACATATCACAGGGGAACAATACATATAAAAGCATATAGAAAATACATTAAAATGGACGGTTAAATATACTGCCACTGTCCCTTAGGAGTAGGAGGACAACGTGGCCCAATTGACCCTTATGTAGCGCCCACCTTTACCTAGTGGGACACTACATAAGTTCTTGCGAGCAGGGCCCTGACTGCTAGTGTTTCAGTTGTATATTACCCAGTTACCTTTGTTCTGTACATGAACCCTATTAATTTGTAAAGCGCTGCGGAATATGCTGGCGCTATATAAATAAATATTATTTTTATTTATTATTATTATTATAATTTTTTTTTTATGTCATTTTCTGACCCCCTATACTTAGTATACAGTATGTATGCGGAGCTGTATGAAGGCTCATTTTTTTGCGGGCTCATTAATACCATTCTGGGGTGTGTAATACTTTTTGATCAGGAGAAGCGACCAAAAAAATGGCAAATCAGCCATTTTGAACCCTTTTTTTCATTAAGTCTTTTTCCATATGGGGAAAGGAGGGTGATTTGAATTTGTATGTATATTTTTATTCTTAAAAACTATTTTTTACACTTTTTTTATAGTTCCCATAGGGAACTATAACAAGCAATCATTAGATTGCTATTCTCATAGATCCCAATGCATTAGCTCAGATGCCGTGGTCAGTATTGACTACGGCATCTGAAGTATTAAATGTCGCGGGTGTCTGCTGTAAGAAACAGCAGGAACCCTGCGGCTATGGCGCCCACTCCGCTCAGGTGCAGGCCCTATCTTTAAGGACCTGGCCAGCGCCGTACTAGGAAGGGTTAAATGATGTTAACAGCATTCAGAGATACTTTGGAGAGAGTTCAGAGAAGAGCTACTAAACTGGTACATGGATTGCAGGATAAAACTTACCAGGAAAGATTAAAAGACCTTAACATTTATAGCTTGGAAGAAAGACGAGACAGAGGGAATATGATAGAAACTTCTAAATACATAAAGGGAATCAACAAGGCAAAAGAGGAGAGAATATTTAAAAGAAGAAAAACTGCTACAAGAGGACATAGTTTTAAATTAGCGGGGCAAAGGTTTAAAAGTAATATCAGGAAGTATTACTTTACTGAGAGAGTAGTGGATGCATGGAATAGCCTTCCTGCAGAAGTGGTAGCTGCAAATACAGTGGAGGAGTTTAAGCATGCCTGGGATAGGCATAAGGCCATCCTTCATATAAGATAGGGCCAGGGACTATTCATAGGATTCAGATATATTGGGCAGACTAGATGGGCCAAATGGTTTTTTATCTGCCGACACATTCTATGTTTCTATATATGCTTTACAACAGCCACATGGAACCTGCACCTGGAGATGATTTCTATGAGAGAGCTTTTTAGAAATGCTCTGTGTCCTGTGCTGTGGTCGTGGTGCAGGGAGGGGGAGGAGGTGAGCTGTGACCATTAGCACAGGATCCACTGCTCACAATAGCTATCTATATACAAGTGATATCTGTCATTGTAATATTGCCTGTAATGATAATGATAACTGAAATGTGATCTCTACAAAATAGGAAGTGTCAGGCAGCATAGGTTTAGCAGCTAATGTCGAAAAAAATATGAATGACGTCCGTGTGCATTCTGTATTTTGCGGAACGGAACAGCTGGCCCCTAATAGAACAGTCCTATCCTTGTCCGTTATGTGGACAATAATGAGACATGTTCTATTTTTTTGCTGAACGGAAATACAGACATACGGAAACTGAGTAACTTACGTTTTTTTTGCGGACCCATTGAAATGAATGGTTTCGTATACGGTACGCAAAAAAAATTGAATGGACACGGAAAGAAAATACGTTCGTGTGCATGAGCCCTTAAGGACAGAATAAAAAATGAGCTAAGGAATAAGTGAAAAAACTGTCATGAAGATAAGTTACAAAGCTGATACGTAAATTTTTGTAACTTTGCATTGTAGAGCAGAGATAATATTAAAGAGGACCTTTCATCGGTCCTAACATTGTGAACTAAGTATCATGACATGTACAGCGGCGCCCGGGGATCTAACTGCACTTACTATTATCCCTGGGCGCCGCTCCGTTCTCCCGTTATGTCCTCCGGTATGTTCGGGGACTTGGTTATAATAGGCAGAGTCTTAGGGGACTTGGTTATAGTAGGCGGAGTCTGCCCTTGTTCTGCTGGGCGTCTCTTTCTCCTAGGCTGTAGCGCTGGCCAATCGCATCGCAGAGCTCACAGCCTGGGAGAAAAAGCCTCCCAGGCTGTGAGCTCTGCGATTGGCCAGCGCTACAACCTAAGAGAAAGAGACGCCCAGCAGAACAAGGGCAGACTCCGCCTACTATAACCAAGTCCCCTAAGACTCTGCCTACTATAACCAAGTCCCCGAACATACCGGAGGACATAACGGGAGAACGGAGCGGCGCCCAGGGATAATAGTAATTGCAGTGAGATCCCTGGGCGCCGCTGTATATGTCATGATACTTAGTTCACAATGTTTGGACCGATGAAATGCCCTCTTTAATCAAAGGCAGAAGCACACTTTATGCAAATTATTGACATGGAGGGTTAATGTCATTTCTGTATGTTTCTATATTTTATATTATTTTTCTATATTTCATATATGTGCCAGCGCTGCACATTCATGTCCCTGCCTATCCTGTGTGTTTTCCAAGGGTTTTCGGAACACGCAGAGAGAAAATAGCTGGAGTAATTACTGTAACCGCAAGTCAACACATGACTGCCAATGAAAAGTGAAGGGATATTTACGTGAGGGCAGCTACTATACCAAGCCGTGCAAAATGACAGCCATGTTACACCCTCTAATAACATATTTCTGTGTCCATCACATGTCAAAACCCAGATATCTCATGAGCATCACATTCCCATTACGTATTTCCATATAAAATGCAGTAAAATAGCAGATAAGAGGAATTATGGTATTAAATTATACAAAAGCACAGCATTTAAGCCACAAAATTGGCGCACCATTTCCTGCTGCCTGTAAATCTTTGTCTATTACCATATTTTTTTTTTTTGCAATCCATTAGTGAAATAGCATTCTGTGCAGACGATTGGTGTAATCACACAAGTCCTCAGAGAAAACAAGCCTGGAACATGCTAATATTTCACCATGGAACAATGTTTTTTATTTTTAACCCATTAACTCCTTCAAAACCAAGCCAGTTTTCACTTTATTGACCAGGCCGTTGCGGATGCGATGATATCTAATATTTTTTATATTTTTTTACAAATTAAAATGACTTGATTATGGGAAAGGGGCACTTTGTTTTTTTGCTTGAAACTTTTTTATATTTGTAAAACACCATTTTTTTTGGGGGGGGATATCAAGTTTTAGGGGTCTGATCCCTTCTACAGTGCATTACACTATATAGTGTATTGTAATGCATTGATACTGTCAGTATTACACTGACAGTCGCCTATGAGGCCCAGCCCCCAGACAGTAGCTGGCAGGTCCCAAGGCCATAGCCGCCATCGGGACCCCACCCACCATCGTAGTGCGGGGACTCGATGGTATAAGAGAGGGAGCTTGCGCTCTCTGTAAACCCCTGTAACAGAGTTTTCTTAGATGCCAACGGATACCGCAGGGGCCAGGCTGTCAGTAAGTCGGGCCCCCATCGCTGATCTGGAGACTACAGCACCTGCGTCTGCCCGATCAGCACACTGTAAATGTACGGCACTGGCAGTCTATGGGTTAAAGTTTTTTTTCAGGATTACTACGGTTTTTAACAGATATGCTCTTCTGGCCTTTTTTTCACCATGTAAACCAATCCCTCTGGTTTGTTTCCAGCCTGTATGTAGCACTTCCTGTTCCTATATACAACCAAATCCATGATGCACTTCTTCTTTCTCTACCACAGCTCCAGTACCACCCCTAACGGCATAGGGCATAAGCTATCAATATTTGATCGGTGGGGGTTCGACTCCTGGCACCCCTGCTGATAAGCTGTTTTAAGAAGTTGAAGAGCTCTGTGGAGCAATGTGGCCTCTTCCTAGGCCAGTGATTTATTTGGTGTATAATAAATATCACACCAAATAAAGAGTCGGAAAAAATGTGTGGCACCGGTCTGTAGGAGGAGAGACAATACAGTATCTCTTATATGCATAGCTTCCAGTTATTTATAGGGGACTCTTTTGGACACCAGTAGAAGAGCCTTCGTTTAGAACCCATAGTAGTTTTTGTAGAGTGTATTTAAAGGGCATCTTTCACAATTGAAATCACCCTTATGGCTTCCTCCCAAAAAAAAACTATTGTAAAGGTTGTATAGCTCAAAAGACACATTCATAATATATCATTTGTATCTTTCTACTCTTGTGGGGTCCTCTCTATTGTTCACAGAGCTTAGGAGTCCTCTCCATTGTATCACAGAGTTTAGAAGTCCTCTCTGTTGTATCACGGAGCTTAGGAGTCCTCTCCGTTGTATCACTGAGCTTTGATATCCTCTCCGTTGTATCATGATGCTTTGGAGTCCTCTCTGTTGTATCACAGAGCTTTGGAGTCCTCTCATTAGTATCACAGAGCTCTGGAGTTCTCTGACTTGTATTACAGAGCTCTGGAGTCCTCTCTGTTGTATCACGGAGCTTAGGAGCCCTCTCCATTGTATCACAGAGCTTTGGAAACCTGTCTGTTGTATCACACAGCTTTGTAGTCCTCTCCATTGTATTACGATGCTTTGAAGTCCTCTGATTTGTATCATAGAGCTTTGGCGTCCTCTCCGTTGTATCACGGAGCTTTGGAGTCCTCTCCATTGTATCATGGAGCTTTGGACTCCTCTCCATTCTATCATGGAGCTTTGAAGTCCTCTCCGTTGTATCATGGAGCTTTGAAGTGCTTTCCGTTGTATCATGGAGCTTTGAAGTGCTCTCTGTTGTGTCATGGTCATGGAGCTTCGGAGTCCTCTCCGTTGTTTCACGGAGCTTTGAAGTGCTCTCCATTGTATCACAGAGCTTTGAAGTGCTCTCTGTTGTATCCTGAAGCTTTGGAGTCCTCTCCATTGTATCATGGAGCTTTGGAGTCCTTTCCATGGTATCATGGAGCTTTGAAGTGCTCTCCGTTGCATCATGGAGCTTTGAAGTGCTTTCCATTGTATCATGGAGCTTTGAAGTGCTCTCTGTTGTATCATAGAGCTTTGGAGTCCTCTCCGTTGTGTCACGGAGTCCTCTCCGTTGTATCACGGAGCTTTGAAGTGCTCTCCATTGTATCACAGAGCTTTAAAGGGCTCTCCGTTGTATCATGGAGCTTTGAAGCGCTTTCTGTTGTATCATGGAGCTTTGGAGTAATCTCCGTTGTATCACAGGGCTTTGGAGTCCTTGGTATACATGCCACTTTGTGGGCTTACTGTAGGGGAATGCAAGTGAGTAGAACGCTAACAAATACATATTCAGAATCTGTGTCTTTTGAGCTAACCAATCATCACAGTAGTTTAGGGTTGAGTTCTGTGGCGACAGATTCCCTTTAAGGTAGCGGGAACAAGAACCAAGGACTATCATTGTTTTGTGTTCCTTAGGTTTATTCCATTGTGCTATCGTGGATGATGAATCTCATAGAAATGAGGTGACGCACGATTGATTACTGCCGGGAGTCACTGAAGAAGAGACAACTGGACAACCAGGGAAACAGTGCACAGCCTGAGAGTCTGGGAAAACACAAAAAAACTAGTTTAATTTTTTTTTTTAAGAATTGATAATAATAATAAGATTCTATAAAAGGAAAGCTCAAATGGATTCATACAATTATTTTATAATGCTGGAAACTTAGGCTTTAGCGTTTGACCATCTGCTGGACTAAATACAGTGTGTAAATACTGCATGAGCCAACAAAATGCTAAATAGAAAAAAAACGACTAGTACATCTCTGGCAGAGATACAGACACTTAGTGCTAATAACAGATAGCATCTGTTCTCCCAGGTCATGTGAAAATGGTATTGGGTCGTATAGATATTATCAACTTATTAGGACATTTTTTTGCCTTCTGAGCTCAAGAACTTTTAAAGGGGTTGTTCCCTTTAATTCTGCATGACAACTGATTACTTGTAACTTATTTTCTGTTAAAAAATGCTTCAGTTGTGAGAGTCTTTTTATTCCAATATAATGGTGCCATCTGGTGTTCACCTAATGAGGTGATGGCACATGCTAAATTCCATTCTTTAACTGCCACCAGCCATATCTACTGTTAGAGGCTGTGATGGTTGCAAGGAGAGTGCTGCAGCAGAAAGGACACGTCCTCTGAGCTGTGATAGGGAGAGGGCTGCAGCAGAAAGGACACCCCCCTGTGCTATGATAAGGAGAGAGAGCTGCAGCAGAAAGGGAATAACCCCTGAGCTGTGATATGGAGAGCTGTAGTAGAAAGGACAATCCCTGGAGCGGTGATAGGGAGAGAGCTGTAGCAGAAAGGATAGACCCCTGAGCAGGGGCGTAGCTATAGGGGGTGCAGAGGTATCAGTCGCTACCGGACCCAGGAGCCTGAAGGGGCCCAAAGACCCCTGTGCCACATATAAAGACACTGTATTATAGAAAGTGCATGCTAGTCAAGTTACACCTCTGGTTGGAGAGAAGGGGTTAGGTCAAGAATTTGGCATGGGGAGGAATGGCTTACATTTTTGTCTCAGGCAGCACAAAGGCTATGTACTTCCCTGCTCCTTGCCACAAGGCACTGAGGGAAGGGGGGTCCAAGCTAAACTCTTGCACTAACCCTGCCCCTGAACTATGAGAGACAGAGAAAAATCTGCATCAGAAAGGACACCGCCCTGAGCTGTGATAGGGAGAGAGCTGTAGCAGAAAGAACACTAGGCTGCCAGCCTGAAATGAATCTAGCAGAACAATTGCATCAATGAATAGGGAGATCTCTGGATCCATGTGAGGTACAGGGCTGGTTCTAGCTTTGCTAGAAAAAGATTGTCATTTGCTATATGATGTCTGATTTTCATTTTTTAGATCAATCATGGCTTTAACCTCTTAAGGACACAGGGCTGTAGGGGGGACCCGATGGCATGGAAGGTAGCGCGATGTCTGAGGAAGGCATCGCGCTGCCTTCCGGTGACGAGCCTGTGAGGTCCAGCCCCCTGGATCTCACAGGCCGGAAGCTGTATGAGTAATACACACAGTATTACTCATACAGCCAATGCATTCCAATACAGAAGTATTGGAATGCATTGTAAAAGGGATTAGACCCCCAAAAGTTGAAGTCCCAAAGTGGGACAAAAAATAAAGTGAAAAAAAAAAGTAGAAAAAAAAAAGTTTTCCCCCAAAAAACTTTCAAGTTTCAAGTAAAAATAAACAAAAACGTCATTTTCCCCAAATAAAGTTAAAAAAATTGGTAAAAAATAGGGAAAAAAAAAGTTTACATATTAAGTATCGCCGCGTCCGCATCGACCGGCTCTATAAATATATCACATGACCTAACCCCTCAGATAAACAACGTAAAAAAAAAAAAATTAAAACGGTGCTAAATAAACCATTTTTTTTGTCACCTTGCATCACAAAAAGTACAACAGTAAGCGATCAAAAAGTCATATGCACCCCAAAATAGGGCCAATCTAACCGACACCTCATCCTGCAAAAAATGAGAACCTAAGTAAGACAATCGCCCAAAAAAAAATAATATGGCTCAGAATATGGAGACGTTTAAAACATCATTTTTTTTGTTTTAAAAAAGCTGTTATTGTGTAAAACTTAAGTTAATTAAAAAAAGTATACATATTAGGTATCGCCGCGTCCGTATCGACCAGCTCTATAAAAATATCACATGAGCTATCCCCTTAGGTGAACACCGTAAAAAAAAAAAGAAAGGTGTAAAAAAAGCCTTTTTTGTCACCTTTCATCACAAAAAGTGTAATAGCAAGCGATAAAAAAGTCATACGCTCCCCAAAATAGTGGCAATAAAACCGTCATCTCATCCCGCAAAAAATGAGACCCTACCTAAGATAATCGCCCAAAAACTGAAAAAACTATGGCTTTCAGACTATGGAGACACTAAAACTTGTTTTTTTGTTTCAAAAACGAAATCATTGTGTAAAACTTACATAAATAAACAAAAGTATACATATTAGGTATCGCCGCATCCGTATCGACCGGCTCTATAAAAATATCACATGACCTAACCTCTCAGATGAACACCGTAAAAAAAAAAAAAAACGGGGTAAAAAAAGCCATCTTACATCACAAAAAGTGTAATAGCAAGCGATCAAAAAGTCATATGCACCCCAAAATAGGGCCAATCAAACAGTCATCTCATCCCGCAAAAAATGAGACCCTACCTAAGATAATCGCCCAAAAACTGAAAAAACTATAGCTCTCAGACTATGGAGACACTAAAACATGATTTTTTTTGTTTCAAAAATGAAATCATTGTGTAAAACTTACATAAATAAAGAAATTGTATACATGTTAGGTATCGCCGCATCCGAGACAACCTGCTCTATAAAAATACCACATGATCTAACCTGTCAGATGAATGTTGTAAATAACAAAAAAATCTGTGCCAAAACAGCTATTTCTTGTTACCTTGCCTCACAAAAAGTGTAATGTAGAGCAGCCAAAAATCATGTGCAACCTAAACTAGTACCAACAAAACTTCCACCCTATCCCGTAGTTTCTAAAATGGGGTCACTTTTTTGGAGTTTCTACTCTAGGGGTGCATCAGGGGGGCTTCAAATGGGACATGGTGTAAAAAAAAAACAGTCCAGCAAAATCTGCCTTCCAAAAACCATATGGCATTCCTTTCCTTCTGCACCCTGCCGTGTGCCCGTACAGCAGTTTACGACCACATATAGAGTGTTTCTGTAAACTACAGAATCAGAGCCATAAATATTGAGTTTGGTTTGGCTGTTAACCCTTGCTTTGTAACTGGAAAAATTTATTAAAATGGAAATCTGCCAAAAATTTGAAATTTGGAAATTGTATCTCTATTTTTCATTAATTCTTGTGGAACACCTAAAGGGTTAACAAAGTTTGTAAAATCAGTTTTGAATACCTTGAGGGGTGTAGTTTCTATAATGGGGTTGAGTTTTGGGTGGTTTCTATTATGTAAGCCTCACAAAGTGACTTCAGACCTGAACTGGTCCTTAAAAAGTTAGTTTTTGAAAATTTCTGAGAAATTTCAAGATTTACTTCTAAACTTCTAAGCCTTGTAACGTCCCCAAAAAATAAAATGTCATTCCGAAAATGATCCAAACATGAAGTAGTATATGGGGAATGTAAAGTAATAACTATTTTGTAGGTATTACTATGTATTATAGAAGCAGAGAAATTGAAACTTGGAAATTTGCTAATTTTTTCCAAATTTTTGGCAAATTTGGTATTTTTTTATAAATAAAAATGAATTCTTTTTACTTCATTTTACCAGTGTCATGAAGTACAATATGTGACGAAAAAACAATCTCAGAATGGCCTGGATAAGTCAAAGCGTTTTAAAGTTATCACCACTTAAAGTGACACTGATCAGATTTGCAAAAAATGGCCTGGTCCTTAAGGTGAAAATGAGCCCGGTCCCTAAGGGGTTAAAGGGGTTGTCTCACTTAAGCAAATATAATTTATTATATATTGGAAGTTAATACAAGCCACTTTCTAATGTATTGTTATTATCCATATTGTTTCCTTTGCTGGTTGGATTCATTTTTCCATCACATTATACACTGCTCGTTTCAATGGTTACGACCACCCTGTAATCCATTAGTGGTGGTCGTACTTGCACATTTTAGGAAAAAACACTAGCCTAAGTGCACTCAGGCCAGCACTTTTTCCTACAGTGTGGAAGCACGACCACCACTGATGGATTTCAGGGTGGCCGTAACCATGGAAACGAGCAGTGTATAATGTGAAGTGGCTTATACTGTATTAACTTCCTGTACATAATAAATGCAATTTCATAAATTGAAATATCCCCATTAAGAGTGATTTTATTTTTGGGGCATCTTGCACTTTTTCAGATGCTGCCATACTATGTGTCAGTATGGGAGTGGAGACATGCTTCACCGCGACATTTGCCATTCAGTTTTGCCAGAAACGGAAAAGACTGAATGCAAAAGGGAATCTGTTAGCAGCGACCTCCCTATCCAACTGTTTGCATAGACCCAGTTGTTGTTCACCTGAATAAAACAATGTTTTTCTTTTGTTGATCGGAGGCTCCATTTCTGAGTTATGATACTTTTTCTTAACCCCTTAAGGACTCAGCCCTATTTCACCTTAAGGACTTGGCCATTTTTGAATATCTGACCAGTGTCACTTTAAGTGCTGATAACTTTAAAACGCTTTGACTTATCCAGGCCATTCTAAGACTGTTTTTTCGTCACACATTGTAGCTCATGACACTGGTAAAATGAAGTAAAAAAAAATTACTTTTATTTATAAAAAAAATACAAAGTTTACAAATTTTTTTTAAAAATTGCAAATTTCCAAGTTTCAATTTCTCTACTTCTATAATACATAGTAATGCATCAAAAAATTGTTATTACTTTACATTCCCCATATGTCTACTTCATGTTTGGATCATTTTGGGAATGATATTTTATTTTTTGGAGATGTTACAAGGCTTAGAATTTTAGAAGCAAATCTTGAAATTTTTCAGAAATTTTCAAAAACCCAATTTTTAGGGACCAGTTCAGGTCTGAAGTCACTTTGCGAGGCTTACATAATCACCCAAAAATGATGCCACCCAAAAATGATGCCATTCCATAAACTACACCCCTCAAGGTATTCAAAACTGATTTTACAAACTTTGTTAACCCTTTAGGTGTTCCACAAGAATTAATGGAAAATAGAGATACAATTTCAAAATTTCAAATTTTTGGCAGATTTTCCATTTTAATAATTTTTTCCAGTTACAAAGCAAGGGTTAACAGCCAAACCAAACTCAATATTTATGGCCCTGATTCTGTAGTTTACAGAAACACCCCATATGTGGTCGTAAACCGCTGTACGGGCACACGGCAGGGCGCAGAAGGAAAGGAATGCCATATGGTTTTTGGAAGGCAGGTTTTGCTGGACTGGTTTTTTTGACACCATGTGCCATTTGAAACCCCCCTGATGCACCCCTAGAGTAGAAACTCCATAAAAGTGACCCCATCTAAGAAACTACACCCCTCAAGGTATTCAAAACTGATTTTACAAATGTCGTTAACCCTTTAGGTGTTCCACAAGAATTCATGGAATATAGAGATACAATTAAAAAATTTCACTTTTTTGGCAGATTTTCCATTTTCATAATTTTTTTCCAGTTACAAAGCAAGGGTTAACAGCCAAACCAAACTCAATATTTATGGCACTGATTCTGTAGTTTACAGAAACACCCCATATGTGGTCGTAAACCGCTGTACGGGCACACGGCAGGGCGCAGAAGGAAAGGAATGCCATACGGTTTTTGGAAGGCAGGTTTTGCTGGACTGTTTCTTTTTTTACACCATGTCCCATTTGAAGCCCCCCCTGATGCACCCCTAGAGTAGAAACTCCAAAAAAGTGACCCTATTTTAGAAACTACGGGATAGGTTGGCAGTATTGTTGGTACTAGTTCAGGGTACATATTGTTTTGGCACAGTTTTTATTTTTTGTTGTTTACAACATTCGTCTGACAGGTTAGATCATGTGATATTTTTATAGACCAGGTTGTCACGGACGCTGCGATATCTAATATGTATACTTTTTTTTTTATTTATGTTAGTTTTACACAATGATTTCATTTTTGAAGCAAAAAAAAACATGTTTTAGTGTTTCCATAGTCTGAGAGCCATAATTTTTTCAGTTTTTGGGCGATTACCTTGGGTAGGGTATGATTTTTGCGGGATGAGATGACGGTTTTATTGGCACTATTTTGGGGTGTGTGTGACTTTTTGATCGCTTGTTATTTCTTTTTTGTGATGTAAGGTGACAAAAAATGGTTTATTTAGCACAGTTTTTATTTTTTATTTTTTACGGTGTTCATCTGAGGGGTTAGGTCATGTGATATTTTTATGGAGCCGGTCGATACGGACGCGGCGATACCTAATATGTATACTTTTTTTATTTATGTAAGTTTTACACAATAATATCATTTTTTAAACAAAAAAATGTTGTTTTAGTGTTTCCATATTCTGAGCCATATTTTTTTTTATTTTTTGGGCGATTGTCTAAGGTAGGGGCTCATTTTTTGCGGGATGAGGTGACGGTTAGATTGGTACTATTTTGGTGGGCAATTGCCTTTTTGATCGCTTGCTGTTGTACTTTTTGTGATGTAAGGTGACAAAAAATGTTTTTTTTAGCACAGTTTTTATTTTTTAGTTTTTACGGTGTTCATCTGAGGAGTTAGGTCATGTGATATGTTTATAGAGCCGGTCGAAACGGACATGGCGATACCTAATATGTATACTTTTTTTTTGCCCTATATTTTTCCCTTTTTTTTTCATCTTTATTTGGGGAAAATTACGTTTTTGTTTATTTTTACTTGAAACTTTTAATTTTGGGGGGGCAAACTTTATTTTTTCAAATTTTTTTCACTTTATTTTTTGTCCCACTTTGGGACTTGAACTTTTGGGGGTCTAATCCCCTTCACAATGCATCCCAATACTTCTGTATTGGAATGCATTGGCTGTGTGAGTAATACAGTGTGTATTACTCATACAGCTTCCAGCCTGTGAGATCCAGGGGGCTGGATCTCACAGGTTCGTCACCGGAAGGCAGCGCAGATGCCTCAGGAAGGCATCGCGCTGCCTGCCATGCCATCGGGTCCCCCCTACAGCCGCATGGGGACCCGATGGCACCGGACATCCTGTTCCGATTAACCCCCGCCACACCGCAATCGCGTTTTAAAGGGAACCTGTCACCAGGATTTTGTGTATAGAGCTGAGGACATGGGTTGCTAGATGGCCGCTAGCACATCCGCAATACCCAGTCCCCATAGCTCTCTGTGCTTTTATTGTGTCAAAAACCCAATTTGATACATATGCAAATTAACCTGAGATGAGTCCTGTCCCTGACTCATCTCACATACAGGACTCATCTCAGGTTCATTTGCATATGTATCAAATCGGTTTTTTTACACAATAAAAGCACACAGAGCTATGGGGACTGGGTATTGTGGATATGCTAGTGGCCATCTAGCAACCCATGTCCTCAGCTCTATACACAAAATCCCGGTGACAGGTTCCCTTTAAAGTTAGGACGTACCGGTATGCCCTGGGTCCTTAAGGACTCTCCAAACATGGCGTACCGGTACATCCTAAGTCCCTAAGGGGTTAATATGCAAATTATGCTTTGATTGACAGGGCCAGGCAGTGGCAAAGCACTCTCCCTGTAAAATAGGAAAGTCTTGTGAAATTGCAACGGACTTGGTCCTACCAGGGGCCCCTTAAAACGAAAGACTCCCAGGCCTGTCGTGACGCCACTTGGTTTGCAGCGGGCGGTAGACAGCATCTGGGGTTTCCCTTGCCCCTTAGGAGGTTTCTACAAAATATGAGCCAGTTGCAGGTAAGGCTACATTCACACTCGCGTTTGGTGCGGATCCGTCTCTATCGTTAATCCCTTAACAACCCTATGTAAAAATAAGTCAAGCAGGTCCATGCTGGATGGCACCAACTACTGTATTGTAACACCATTAGTCAATAAGACCTTTGAAATCTCATAATTTCCAAGGCCTTCCCATTGTCTGTCCTCACTACTACTCACTAAATGTTGATTAAAATGGTTATGACCTTCAGCTCATTTCACTACTGTTTACATTTCTGATTTTTTTTAGTTTTTGGAATAGGATCATGGTTTTTTATCTTTTGTTTATCTTTGCTTGAGAGTTTTAAGTCAATTGCTGGCCTAGACCAGAGGCACTATTGGTGGCCACTGATGGGCCCCAAAGGTCCAGCAGAAAACCATTCTATTTGGAGCTGACTTTGACACTTGCCACAAGGGACTATTTCTAATGGGTTGGTTCATCCATTAAATCTTATTGAAAATCTGTCCAATAGGTGTGCAATGACAGTAACAAAGTTTACAATGCAATTTAAAGGGGATGAGCACATGTATGTATGGAAGGTGGACTCTCAGTATTATTTCCTCTGGTGGTCCCAAGGTACCTTAGTGTGATCCCCAGATTGGATAGTTTTGCAGCAAATTGTAGGGGGAGTGGAGAGGATGACATTAGTTGTATTCAGGATGGTGGCCTTCACTCTGGTGCTCCCTGGGGACTGAAGTTATAGGAGGTCACATCCATTCTCCCCTTGGGGCACACTCAGACTTTGGGGCACTCTGCCTGATAGTGGAAGTGCCCTTGCAAGGGAGTGGTTTTGTGTAATCAGAGAGGTTACGTACCACCAATGATGAGACCGATGTTTGGTAACAGTTCAACAGCTTTAGGCTACATTCACACGTCCGCAAATGGGTCCGCACCTGTTCCGCAATTTTGTGAAACGGGTGCGGACCCATTTATTCTCTATGGGGACAGAAAAGATGCGGACAGCACACAGTGTGCTGTCTGCATCCGCATTTCCGTGCTGCGGCCCCGAACTTCCGGGCCGTGGCTCCGCAAAACATAGAACATGTCCTATTCTCGTCCGCAATTGCGGACAAGAATAGGCAGTTCTATGGGGGGTGCTGGCTGGGTGTATTGCGGATCCGCAATACACTACGGACATGTGAATGTACCCTTACTAGCAACTTCAGAAGTTGACAACTACACATGTTGGCAGAGTTCATATCACACATTACATAGGCAGCTTTCTCAAAGGCAGTGTATGAGGGGATGAACCTGATATAGACATTCCCTCTGAATCTCTTTTACAGATCCCTTGTGCTATCTTCTCAAAGAAAGGGGTGACATTCCTCTCCCTCTATCTCTCTAAGTACCCTTTGCAGAGACAGTTTTCATATCAGATGGACAGTCTGTATTTTCAATGTGGTAAAGGTCCTGAAGTATATTGTGCTATGGATAACCCCTGGATAAAAAACATACCTAAAAGCCAATTTCAGAGGGATTGTTCTAGACTAGAGGATTATGATACACAAAGTGAAATTATATTAGAAGGGTTTGTAGAGAAAGGATATAAAGAAGGAGAGTTGAGACTGAAAAGAGAAAATGTGCGACAAGGAAATGCAGGAATTAAGAACACAACTAAACAGGGAGATGATAGATAATAGTTCTCCTTCTCCACTGCATACTCTTCAATGTGCCCTCAAATCAAACATATTATTCAGAAAAGTTGGGGAATCCTAAAAAATTATCCGATATTAGGACCCCAGATACCTGCAAAACCTCTAGTTATCTTTAAACATGCACCAACTATTAAAGACAAAGTAGTACATAGCTGTTTTAAGGAAGAGAAACCTCAATAAAAAAAGGCACGTTTACATGGTGTGGTTTTTGCATGGGATGCAGAAACAGGTCACAAGAAGACAAAAAGAATAGAACTAGAAAAAATATAGTTGTAACAACAAATCAAAAAGAACTACAAGTGAAAGGGAGTTTAACCTGTGAGAGTATAAGTGTTATATATGTTTTAGAGTGCCCTTGTAAAATGCAAAATGAGGGTAGGACACTCAAAAAATTTAAAGCGAGAATTGGAGAACACATAAGAAATATTACAAAAGGTCTAGATTCTCACAGTGTTTCCGCACACATAAGAAATATTACAATATACTGCCTTTAAGAAGGTACATCAAGAAAACCCTTCAGGTTTGAATTTTATAGGGGTGGAGTATGTAGAGAAAAAATGGAGAGGAGGCGATCCAGTTAAACAAATAAACAGGAGAGAGGTAGAATAGATATACAATATGGGAAGTTGGGAACTCCCCAACTGAAGGGGTTAAATATAGAGTGGGATGTAAAGTCTGTATGTATGGCGTGAAGGAACTAAGTATAATGTGTGAAGGTTGAGAGCGAGCGATTCATGTTTACCGGTACTGATGTGGTTAGCAGCAGTAATATGGCATCCTGACTAGAGTTGAGCGAACACCTGGATGTTCGGGTTCGAGAAGTTCGGCCGAACATCCCGGAAATGTTCGGGTTCGGGATCCGAACCCGATCCGAACTTCGTCCCGAACCCGAACCCCATTGAAGTCAATGGGGACCTGAACTTTTCGGCACTAAAAAGGCTGTAAAACAGCCCAGGAAAGAGCTAGAGGGCTGCAAAAGGCAGCAACATGTAGGTAAATCCCCTGCAAACAAATGTGGATAGGGAAATGAATTAAAATAAAAATTAAATAAATAAAAATTAACCAAAATCAATTGGAGAGAGGTTCCATAGCAGAGAATCTGGCTTCCCGTCACCCACCACTGGAACAGTCCATTCTCAGATATTTAGGCCCCGGCACCCAGGCAGAGGAGAGAGGTCCCGTAACAGAGAATCTGTCTTCATGTCAGCAGAGAATTAGTCTGCATGTCATAGCAGAGAATGAGGCTTCACGTCAGCCACCACTGCAACAGTCCATTGGCATATATTTAGGCCCAGCACCCAGGCAGAGGAGGGAGGTCCCGTAACAGAGAATCTGTCTTCATGTCAGCAGAGAATTAGTCTGCATGTCATAGCAGAGAATGAGGCTTCACGTCAGCCACCACTGCAACAGTCCATTGGCATATATTTAGGCCCAGCACACACACAGGCAGAGGAGAGAGGTCCCGTAACAGAGAATCTGGCTTCATGTCAGCAGAGAATCAGTCTGCATGTCATAGCAGAGAATCTGGCTTCCCGTCAGCCACCACTGCAACAGTCCATTGGCATATATTTAGGCCCAGCACCCAGGCAGAGGAGGGAGGTCCCGTAACAGAGAATCTGTCTTCATGTCAGCAGAGAATTAGTCTGCATGTCATAGCAGAGAATGAGGCTTCACGTCAGCCACCACTGCAACAGTCCATTGGCATATATTTAGGCCCAGCACACACACAAGCAGAGGAGAGAGGTCCCGTAACAGAGAATCTGGCTTCATGTCAGCAGAGAATCAGTCTGCATGTCATAGCAGAGAATGAGGCTTCACGTCACCCACCACTGCAACAGTCCATTGGCATATATTTAGGCCTAGCACACAGGCAGAGCAGAGAGGTCCCGTAACAGACAATCTGGCTTCATGTCAGCAGAGAATCAGTCTGCATGTCATAGCAGAGAATCAGGCTTCACGTCAGCCACCACTGCAACAGTCCATTGTCATAAATTTAGGCCCAGCACCCAGGCAGAGGAGAGAGGTCCCGTAACAGAGAATCTGGCTTCATGTCAGCAGAGAATCAGTCTTCATATCATAGCAGAGAATCAGGCTTCACGTCACCCACCACTGTAAGAGTCAATTTTCATAAATTTAGGCCCAGAACCCAGGCAGAGGAGAAAGGTCCCGTAACAGACAATCTGGCTTCATGTCAGCAGAGAATCAGTCTTCATATCATAGCCTAGAATCAGGCTTCACGTCACCCACCACTGTAAGAGTCAATTTTCATAAATTTAGGCCCAGAACCCAGGCAGAGGAGAAAGGTCCCGTAACAGACAATCTGGCTTCATGTCAGCAGAGAATCAGTCTTCATATCATAGCAGAGAATCAGGCTTCACGTCACCCACCACTGCAACAGTCAATTGTCATAAATTTAGGCCCAGCACCCAGGCAGAGGAGAGAGCTCCCGTAACAGAGGATCTGGCTTCATGTCAGCAGAGAATCAGTCTGCATGTCATAGCAGAGAATGAGGCTTCACGTCACCCACCACTGCAACAGTCCATTGGCATATATTTAGGCCTAGCACACAGGCAGAGCAGAGAGGTCCCGTAACAGACAATCTGGCTTCATGTCAGCAGAGAATCAGTCTGCATGTCATAGCAGAGAATGAGGCTTCACGTCACCCACCACTGCAACAGTCCATTGGCATATATTTAGGCCTAGCACACAGGCAGAGCAGAGAGGTCCCGTAACAGACAATCTGGCTTCATGACAGCAGAGAATCAGTCTGCATGTCATAGCAGAGAATGAGGCTTCACGTCACCCACCACTGCAACAGTCCATTGGCATATATTTAGGCCTAGCACACAGGCAGAGCAGAGAGGTCCCGTAACAGACAATCTGGCTTCATGTCAGCAGAGAATCAGTCTGCATGTCATAGCAGAGAATGAGGCTTCACGTCACCCACCACTGCAACAGTCCATTGGCATATATTTAGGCCTAGCACACAGGCAGAGCAGAGAGGTCCCGTAACAGACAATCTGGCTTCATGACAGCAGAGAATCAGTCTGCATGTCATAGCAGAGAATGAGGCTTCACGTCACCCACCACTGCAACAGTCCATTGGCATATATTTAGGCCTAGCACACAGGCAGAGCAGAGAGGTCCCGTAACAGACAATCTGGCTTCATGTCAGCAGAGAATCAGTCTGCATGTCATAGCAGAGAATGAGGCTTCACGTCACCCACCACTGCAACAGTCCATTGGCATATATTTAGGCCTAGCACACAGGCAGAGCAGAGAGGTCCCGTAACAGACAATCTGGCTTCATGTCAGCAGAGAATCAGTCTGCATGTCATAGCAGAGAATGAGGCTTCACGTCACCCACCACTGCAACAGTCCATTGGCATATATTTAGGCCTAGCACACAGGCAGAGCAGAGAGGTCCCGTAACAGACGATCTGGCTTCATGTCAGCAGAGAATCAGTCTGCATGTCATAGCAGAGAATCAGGCTTCACGTCAGCCACCACTGCAACAGTCCATGGTCATAAATTTAGGCCCAGCACCCAGGCAGAGGAGAGAGGTCCCGTAACAGACAATCTGGCTTCATGTCAGCAGAGAATTAGTCTGCATGTCATAGCAGAGAATCAGGCTTCATGTCAGCCACCACTGCAACAGTCCATTGGCATATATTTAGGCCTAGCACACAGGCAGAGGAGAGGTTCATTCAACTTTGGGTAGCATCGCAATATAATGGTAAAATGAAAATAAAAATAGGATTGAATGAGGAAGTGCCCTGGAGTCCAATAATATATGGTTATGGGGAGGTAGTTAATGTCTAATCTGGACAAGGGACGGACAGGTCCTGTGGGATCCATGCCTGGTTCATTTTTATGAACGTCAGCTTGTCCACATTGGCTGTAGACAGGCGGCTGCGTTTGTCTGTAATGACGCCCCCTGCCGTGCTGAATACACGTTCAGACAAAACGCTGGCTGCCGGGCAGGCCAGCACCTCCAAGGCATAAAAGGCTAGCTCTGGCCACGTGGACAATTTAGAGACCCAGAAGTTGAATGGGGCCGAACCATCAGTCAGTACGTGGAGGGGTGTGCACACGTACTGTTCCACCATGTTAGTGAAATGTTGCCTCCTGCTAACACGTTGCGTATCAGGTGGTGGTGCAGTTAGCTGTGGCGTGTTGACAAAAGTTTTCCACATCTCTGCCATGCTAACCCTGCCCTCAGAGGAGCTGGCCGTGACACAGCTGCCTTGGCGACCTCTTGCTCCTCCTCTGCCTTGGCCTTGGGCTTCCACTTGTTCCCCTGTGACATTTGGGAATGCTCTCAGTAGCGCGTCTACCAACGTGCGCTTGTACTCGCGCATCTTCCTATCACGCTCCAGTGCAGGAAGTAAGGTGGGCACATTGTCTTTGTAGCGTGGATCCAGCAGGGTGGCAACCCAGTAGTCCGCACAGGTTAAAATGTGGGCAACTCTGCTGTCGTTGCGCAGGCACTGCAGCATGTAGTCGCTCATGTGTGCCAGGCTGCCCAGGGGTAAGGACAAGCTGTCCTCTGTGGGAGGCGTATCGTCATCGTCCTGCCTTTCCCCCCAGCCACGCACCAGTGATGGACCCGAGCTGCGTTGGGTGCCACCCCGCTGTGACCATGCTTCATCCTCATCCTCCTCCACCTCCTCCTCATCCTCGTCCTCCTCGTCCTCCAGTAGTGGGCCCTGGCTGGCCACATTTGTACCTGGCCTCTGCTGTTGCAAAAAACCTCCCTCTGAGTCACTTCGAAGAGACTGGCCTGAAAGTGCTAAAAATGACCCCTCTTCCTCATCCTCCTCCTCCTCCTCCTGGGCCACCTCCTGTTCCATCATCGCCCTAAGTGTTTTCTCAAGGAGACATAGAAGTGGTATTGTAACGCTGATAACGGTGTCATCGCCACTGGCCATGTTGGTGGAGTACTCGAAACAGCGCAACAGGGCACACAGGTCTCGCATGGAGGCCCAGTCATTGGTGGTGAAGTGGTGCTGTTCTGTAGTGCGACTGACCCGTGCGTGCTGCAGCTGAAACTCCACTATGGCCTGCTGCTGCTCGCACAGTCTGTCCAGCATGTGCAAGGTGGAGTTCCACCTGGTGGGCACGTCGCATATGAGGCGGTGAGCGGGAAGGCCGAAGTTACGCTGTAGCGCAGACAGGCGAGCAGCGGCAGGATGTGAACGCCGGAAGCGCGAACAGACGGCCCGCACTTTATGCAGCAGCTCTGACATGTCGGGGTAGTTGTGAATGAACTTCTGCACCACCAAATTCAGCACATGCGCCAAGCAAGGGATGTGCGTCAAATTGGCTAGTCCCAGAGCTGCAACGAGATTTCGCCCATTATCACACACCACCAGGCCGGGCTTGAGGCTCACCGGCAGCAACCACTCGTCGGTCTGTTGTTCAATACCCCGCCACAACTCCTGTGCGGTGTGGGGCCTGTCCCCCAAACATATGAGTTTCAGAATGGCCTGCTGACGTTTACCCCGGGCTGTGCTGAAGTTGGTGGTGAAGGTGTGTGGCTGACTGGATGAGCAGGTGGAAGAAGAGGAGGAGGAAGCCGAGAAGGAGGAGGTGGCAACAGGAGGCAAAGAATGTTGCCCTGCGATCCTTGGCGGCGGCAGGACGTGCGCCAAACAGCTCTCCGCCTGGGGCCCAGCTGCCACTACATTTACCCAGTGTGCAGTTAGGGAGATATAGCGTCCCTGGCCGTGCTTACTGGTCCACGTATCTGTGGTTAGGTGGACCTTGCTACAGATGGCGTTGCGCAGTGCACACTTGATTTTATCGGATACTTGGTTGTGCAGGGAAGGCACGGCTCTCTTGGAGAAGTAGTGCCGGCTGGGAACAACATACTGTGGGACAGCAAGCGACATGAGCTGTTTGAAGCTGTCTGTGTCCACCAGCCTAAATGACAGCATTTCATAGGCCAGTAGTTTAGAAATGCTGGCATTCAGGGCCAGGGATCGAGGGTGGCTAGGTGGGAATTTACGCTTTCTATCAAATGTTTGTGAGATGGAGAGCTGAACGCTGGCGTGTGACATGGTTGAGACGCTTGGTGACGGAGGTGGTGGTGGTGGTGTTGGTGGTACATCCCCTGTTTGCTGGGCGGCAGGTGCCAACGTTCCTCCAGAGGCGGAGGAAGAGGCCGAGGCGGCAGCAGCAGAATAGGCCGAGGCGGCAGCAGCAGAAGAGGTAGCAGGGGGAGCCTGAGTGACTTCCTTGGTTTTAAGGTGTTTACTCCACTGCAGTTCATGCTTTGCATGCAGGTGCCTGGTCATGCAGGTTGTGCTCAGGTTCAGAACGTTAATGCCTCGCTTCAGGCTCTGATGGCACAGCGTGCAAACCACTCGGGTCTTGTCGTCAGCACATTGTTTGAAGAAGTGCCATGCCAGGGAACTCCTTGAAGCTGCCTTTGGGGTGCTCGGTCCCAGATGGCGGCGGTCAGTAGCAGGCGGAGTCTCTTGGCGGCGGGTGTTCTGCTTTTGCCCACTGCTCCCTCTTTTGCTACGCTGTTGGCTCGGTCTCACCACTGCCTCTTCCTCCGAACTGTGAAAGTCAGTGGCACGACCTTCATTCCATGTGGGGTCTAGGACCTCATCGTCCCCTGCATCGTCTTCCACCCAGTCTTGATCCCTGACCTCCTGTTCAGTCTGCACACTGCAGAAAGACGCAGCAGTTGGCACCTGTGTTTCGTCATCATCAGAGACATGCTGAGGTGGTATTCCCATGTCCTCATCATCAGGAAACATAAGTGGTTGTGCGTCAGTGCATTCTATGTCTTTCACCGCTGGGGAAGGGCTAGGTGGATGCCCTTGGGAAACCCTGCCAGCGGAGTCTTCAAACAGCATAAGAGACTGCTGCATAACTTGAGGCTGAGACAGTTTCCCTGGTATGCATGGGGGTGATGTGACAGACTGATGGGGTTGGTTTTCAGGCGCCATCTGTGCGCTTTCTGCAGAAGACTGGGTGGGAGATAATGTGAACGTGCTGGATCCACTGTCGGCCACCCAATTGACTAATGCCTGTACCTGCTCAGGCCTTACCATCCTTAGAACGGCATTGGGCCCCACCATATATCGCTGTAAATTCTGGCGGCTACTGGGACCTGAGGTAGTTGGTACACTAGGACGTGTGGATGTGGCAGAACGGCCACGTCCTCTCCCAGCACCAGAGGGTCCACTAACACCACCACGACCATGTCCACGTCCGCGTCCCTTACTAGATGTTTTTCTCATTGTTATGGTTCACCACAACAACAAATATATTATTTGGCCCAATGTATTGTATTCAAATTCAGCGGGATATAAATTTGAGGCCTAGTATTTAGGCGCTGGGTGACCGGTATGGATTTAGTGACAGAATTAGACTTGGAAATGCACAGAAGCGTGTGTGTGAAGTTATTCTGAATGACCCTATGTGCACCTTCAATATTATATACCCTTTTAGGGATAGATTTCAAATAGCTCTGATATAGCAGAAACCACTAAATTATGAAATTGCTAAATTGGGAATTGTACTTCAACCCAGAACAAAAAATGTGCTTTGACGGACACTAAATATCTTGCCCAGCAACAACAGTACACCGGTGGGTAACGAGAGATTTAGAGGGAATTAAATTTGAGGCCTAGTATTTAGGCGCTGGGTCACCGGTATGGATTTAGTGACAGAATTAGACTTGGAAATACACAGTAGCGGGTGTGTGTGAAGTTATTCTGAATGACCCTATGTGCACCTTCAATATTATATACCCTTTTAGGGATAGATTTCAAATAGCTCTGATATAGCAGAAACCACTAAATTATGAAATTGCTAAATTGGGAATTGTACTTCAACCCAGAACAAAAAATGTGCTTTGACGGACACTAAATATCTTGCCCAGCAACAACAGTACAGCGGTGGGTAACGAGAGATTTAGAGGGAATTAAATTTGAGGCCTAGTATTTAGGCGCTGGGTCACCGGTATGGATTTAGTGACAGAATTAGACTTGGAAATGCACAGAAGCGTGTGTGTGAAGTTATTCTGAATGACCCTATGTGCACCTTCAATATTATATACCCTTTTAGGGATAGATTTCAAATAGCTCTGATATAGCAGAAACCACTAAATTATGAAATTGCTAAATTGGGAATTGTACTTCAACCCAGAACAAAAAATGTGCTTTGACGGACACTAAATATCTTGCCCAGCAACAACAGTACAGCGGTGGGTAACGAGAGATTTAGAGGGATTTAAATTTGAGGCCTAGTATTTAGGCGCTGGGTCACCGGTATGGATTTAGTGACAGAATTAGACTTGGAAATGCACAGAAGCGTGTGTGTGAAGTTATTCTGAATGACCCTATGTGCACCTTCAATATTATATACCCTTTTAGGGATAGATTTCAAATAGCTCTGATATAGCAGAAACCACTAAATTATGAAATTGCTAAATTGGGAATTGTACTTCAACCCAGAACAAAAAATGTGCTTTGACGGACACTAAATATCTTGCCCAGCAACAACAGTACAGTGGTGGGTAACGAGAGATTTAGAGGGATTTAAATTTGAGGCCTAGTATTTAGGCGCTGGGTGACCGGTATGGATTTAGTGACAGAATTAGACTTGGAAATGCACAGAAGCGTGTGTGTGAAGTTATTCTGAATGACCCTATGTGCACCTTCAATATTATATACCCTTTTAGGGATAGATTTCAAATAGCTCTGATATAGCAGAAACCACTAAATTATGAAATTGCTAAATTGGGAATTGTACTTCAACCCAGAACAAAAAATGTGCTTTGACGGACACTAAATATCTTGCCCAGCAACAACAGTACAGTGGTGGGTAACGAGAGATTTAGAGGGATTTAAATTTGAGGCCTAGTATTTAGGCGCTGGGTGACCGGTATGGATTTAGTGACAGAATTAGACTTGGAAATGCACAGAAGCGTGTGTGTGAAGTTATTCTGAATGACCCTATGTGCACCTTCAATATTATATACCCTTTTAGGGATAGATTTCAAATAGCTCTGATATAGCAGAAACCACTAAATTATGAAATTGCTAAATTGGGAATTGTACTTCAACCCAGAACAAAAAATGTGCTTTGACGGACACTAAATATCTTGCCCAGCAACAACAGTACACCGGTGGGTAACGAGAGATTTAGAGGGAATTAAATTTGAGGCCTAGTATTTAGGCGCTGGGTCACCGGTATGGATTTAGTGACAGAATTAGACTTGGAAATACACAGTAGCGGGTGTGTGTGAAGTTATTCTGAATGACCCTATGTGCACCTTCAATATTATATACCCTTTTAGGGATAGATTTCAAATAGCTCTGATATAGCAGAAACCACTAAATTATGAAATTGCTAAATTGGGAATTGTACTTCAACCCAGAACAAAAAATGTGCTTTGACGGACACTAAATATCTTGCCCAGCAACAACAGTACAGCGGTGGGTAACGAGAGATTTAGAGGGAATTAAATTTGAGGCCTAGTATTTAGGCGCTGGGTCACCGGTATGGATTTAGTGACAGAATTAGACTTGGAAATGCACAGAAGCGTGTGTGTGAAGTTATTCTGAATGACCCTATGTGCACCTTCAATATTATATACCCTTTTAGGGATAGATTTCAAATAGCTCTGATATAGCAGAAACCACTAAATTATGAAATTGCTAAATTGGGAATTGTACTTCAACCCAGAACAAAAAATGTGCTTTGACGGACACTAAATATCTTGCCCAGCAACAACAGTACAGTGGTGGGTAACGAGAGATTTAGAGGGATTTAAATTTGAGGCCTAGTATTTAGGCGCTGGGTCACCGGTATGGATTTAGTGACAGAATTAGACTTGGAAATACACAGTAGCGGGTGTGTGTGAAGTTATTCTGAATGACCCTATGTGCACCTTCAATATTATATACCCTTTTTGGGATAGATTTCAAATAGCTCTGATATAGCAGGAACCACTAAATTATGAAATTGCTAAATTGGGAATTGTACTTCAACCCAGAACAAAAAATGTGCTTTGACGGACACTAAATATCTTGCCCAGCAACAACAGTACAGTGGTGGGTAACGAGAGATTTAGAGGGATTTAAATTTGAGGCCTAGTATTTAGGCGCTGGGTCACCGGTATGGATTTAGTGACAGAATTAGACTTGGAAATGCACAGAAGCGTGTGTGTGAAGTTATTCTGAATGACCCTATGTGCACCTTCAATATTATATACCCTTTTTGGGATAGATTTCAAATAGCTCTGATATAGCAGGAACCACTAAATTATGAAATTGCTAAATTGGGAATTGTACTTCAACCCAGAACAAAAAATGTGCTTTGACGGGCACTAAATAACTTTCCCAGCTACAACAGGACAACGGTAACGAGAGATTTAGAGGGATTTAAATTTGAGGCCTAGTATTTAGGCGCTGGGTGACAGGTATGGGTTTAGTGACAGAATTAGACTTGGAAATACACAGTAGCGGGTGTGTGTGAAGTTATTCTGAATGACCCTATGTGCACCTTCAATATTATATACCCTTTTTGGGATAGATTTCAAATAGCTCTGATATAGCAGAAACCACTAAATTATGAAATTGCTAAATTGGGAATTGTACTTCAACCCAGAACAAAAAATGTGCTTTGACGGACACTAAATATCTTGCCCAGCAACAACAGTACAGCGGTGGGTAACGAGAGATTTAGAGGGAATTAAATTTGAGGCCTAGTATTTAGGCGCTGGGTCACCGGTATGGATTTAGTGACAGAATTAGACTTGGAAATACACAGTAGCGGGTGTGTGTGAAGTTACTCTGAATGACCCTATGTGCACCTTCAATATTATATACCCTTTTTGGGATAGATTTCAAAGAGCTCTGATATAGCAGGAACCACTAAATTATGAAATTGCTAAATTGAGAATTGTATTTCAACCCAGAACAAGAAATGTGCTTGAACGGACACTAAATAACTCGCCCAGCTACAGCACTAGGGACAGATTTAGCTGGATATAAATTTGAGGCCTAGTATTTAGGCGCTGGGTGACCGGTATGGATTTAGTGACAGAATTAGACTGGGATATGGCCAAAAAATGAACAGACTATTGCTGGTTAAATGCACTTGGTGTGACAGCTTGACCAACCACACCATTGAGGGTTAAATGCACTTGGTGACAGGCGCAGCTTGCCCCTGATTTTGTATATGGCCAAAAAATGAACAGACTATTGCTGGTTAAATGCACTTGGTGTGACAGCTTCACCCTGATGTAGGCTTTAGCCAAAAAACAACCACACCATTGAGGGTTAAATGCACTTGGTGACAGGCGCAGCTTGCCCCTGATTTTGTATATGGCCAAAAAATGAACAGACTATTGCTGGTTAAATGCACTTGGTGTGACAGCTTCACCCTGATGTAGGCTTTAGCCAAAAAACAACCACACCATTGAGGGTTAAATGCACTTGGTGACAGGCGCAGCTTGCCCCTGATTTTGTATATGGCCAAAAAATGAACAGACTATTGCTGGTTAAATGCACTTGGTGTGACAGCTTCACCCTGATGTAGGCTTTAGCCAAAAAACAACCACACCATTGAGGGTTAAATGCACTTGGTCGCAGCTTGTGCTGGCGCACCACAAGACACAAAATGGCCGCCGATCACCCCAGAAAAATGAGACTGACAAACGGTCTGTGCAGCCTAAAAACAGTGAGCAATTGAGGATCAGCAGCTCAATGATCCACAGCTGCAGATCGATCAGTTAATCAAGTCCTTTGGAGGAGTTAATCTGCCTAATCTCGCCCTACTGTCGCAGCCGCAACCTCTCCCTACGCTAATCAGAGCAGAGTGACGGGCGGCGCTATGTGACTCCAGCTTAAATAGAGGCTGGGTCACATGGTGCTCTGGCCAATCACAGCCATGCCAATAGTAGGCATGGCTGTGATGGCCTCTTGGGGCAAGTAGTATGACGCTTGTTGATTGGCTGCTTTGCAGCCTTTCAAAAAGCGCCAAGAAAGCGTCACAAAAGCGCCAAGAAAGCGACGAACACCGAACCCGAACCCGGACTTTTACGAAAATGTCCGGGTTCGGGTCCGTGTCACGGACACCCCAAAATTCGGTACGAACCCGAACTATACAGTTCGAGTTCGCTCATCCCTAATCCTGACGTTTGAGCGGGACGTCGGTCTTAACTGGACCTGCCCGTAGTTCTCGATATATAAACAACCTGAAGATATTAGATGAGATACGGTAGTATTGATTGTTAAATACGAGAGCTAGAGAACAAAATCTTAATATATAGAGATAGGAGGTATGGAGGATACTTTTAAGATATAACATGGAGTAAAATACCGTGGGAGAAAGCCAATGCACAAACAATATATATAATGAACTTTAATTTTATTGGTAAATTATAAACTTATATTTATGTTCTAAAAAGGAAAAAAAATATTGTAATGATAAAGACAATTGTATTGGAGATATAAGGAAAGAGAAATATGAAGGATATGGTTTGAAAGATAAGAAGATTATTGAGAAGTAAAGAGTTAAGTCATGTGATCTTATGATGTAGCTATAAAACCATCCCTGATGTGACGCAATGAAGACGCCCCAGACGAAGCAGGAACGAAACCCGTTTCGGGCTGCAATTTTATTGTATATGGGATTTTGAAAGAGAGAATTTTGGACACATGATAAAAGGATATCGTTGGTCGATCTGTGAAATGAATAAGCTTGGTGCTGGTCGGTATAGAAATTGAAAAGGTGGTGAAACTCGAGAGAAGATCAAGCGGAGGAGCCATCTGAGGAATCAGTAGTTTTCTGCAAGCTTCTATTCAAAAGTATAGCGCAAACCTATTATTTTTATTAGTATTAAATTTGGGCTCCTTATCTCTGCTCTCTCACATTATAAACACTTAATATAGCTCAATCCTTATTTTACTGATAAGAATGTGGCTTATACAAGTGTTTATGACCTCTTAGTAGTTTAGACTTAGAGATAATGATTTTTAGATGACCACAAAATAAAAGTACAGTCACACAGTAGGAAAAACAATTAACCCTTTGTGACAGAATGGCTCAATATTTTTAATAAAGGCCAACTGAAAATATGATTTTTACCCAAAAATTTGTAAAATGAAATCATAAACAAAAATTGACTCCAAAGGTGTACATAGCCTTTAAGCTGATATCAAGTTTATTTGTGGCCACTGCAGTGTTCCACCCAACATCTTATAATGTTTCTATATTTGTAACAACATTAAAATTAATCAGTGCTGTTTACTGCTTCCCGCAAGGAAGGATCAGGTTTATGGCTATACACTGCGCACATTCAGGATCTAGTTCTGCTATGTGGTGGCAACCGCCTCCGATAAAGGTCATGTCTTGTGTGCTCATTTTAAGTTAATAAGTGACTACAGTACAGTTCTGTAATTAATTATGTGAAATGTAATTAGAGAAAATTTATGTAAATTTTACTAACCTGAATTAATGAATGTAAATTAATAGAAATTAAAGTGCATTAAAGCTAAGGAAATGAATTAAATACGTGTGATAGTGCCCGAGAGTTGATACTGGGGTCTTAGTTTTGAGAGCTCCATGCTTTGTACATACAAATGTAGGGGGTCATTTACAGATATACACCACTTTTTGGCGTATGTCTGTCGCAGATTGCAGCGCAAATAACAATCTGAGACTTTTTCCCCTTTTCCACTGCTCACACCAGGTGGGGAAAAGGGCGGGCCGGCATTTACCATTTTCTACCCTGTTTTAGGTGTAGAAAATGGTCTAAATCTACACCAGCATGTGAGCTTAAGTACAGTATATTTAGACAAGTGTAAAGTCCACCTAAGTTATGTAAAGGGCAGCGCCTCTACATAACTAAGGCAGATAAACCACCAGCGCAGGAGGGACTAAGATCGGCGTCTAAATCACCGGTCTTCATAAATGTTCTCCATAGTGTGCCAAGTGCCAATGCTTGTAAGTTGGGTTCTGTGTCCCCTTCCACCAAAATTAAAGATTGCGGATCAAGATTTGAGATTGTATCAAACACCCAGTGGTGTCCTTTTGCACTGCTATCAGTTACACAGCTGTACAGCAAATACCAGATATTAATCCAAAGATCCAACGATGGAGAGGAACTGACGAGTTAGAGCTTGCTGATATGACTTCATGTGAAGTCAGTGGAGGTCTACCGCTTGGGAAGGAGGACTGGATGACCAGTTCTCCTGCTGCTACATCTTCTCCTGTCTATTAGTTTGTTTGGGGCAGTGGCTGTGCAGCTGTCTGACAGCCTGATCTATTAGTGTAGGTCAATTAGGTCAACTGATCACTCAGCTGTAGTTCAGGTTTGTTTGCAGAGAAGTTCCTGATTTAGCCTCTTTAGTTCCTGGTTAGCCTCTCATTAAATATTTCTAGCTTCTGCAGTAGTTTGCTGGTTATAGCATAAGCTCTGTGCATTTAAATCCAGTATCCTAGTATATTTCTAGTTTCTTGTTCCTTGCGCAATTTGCTTCTTGTTTCTGTTTTTTACTCCCTGTTTGAATCTTGCCTTAGGGTACTTTCACACTAGCGGCAGGATGCATCTTACAGGCTGTTCACCCTGTCGGATCCATCCCGCCGCTATTTCGCCGTGCTTTTAGTCTGGCGGCCTCTTGCAGTGCACTGCCGTGCTGCGCCGGAGCTCCGTCCCGTCCCCATTATAGTCAATGGGGACAGAGCGGCGGTCCGGCGGCACGGCGAAATAGCGGGAGGACGGATCCGACAGGGAGAACAGCCTGTCGGATCGTTTCTGCCGCTAGTGTGAAAGTAGCCTTACTGCTAGTTCTGCTCAGTTTGCGTTTTTTGTCTCTGGATCTTTCCTCCAGTTGTGTTATTGTCAGACGTCAGTACTACAGATAAAGCTTTTCAACTTGGATAAATTATGCGACATTGAGAGTCATAGAGACTAGTATTAGGACAAGTGTTCAGAGATAGATCTAGGGAATAGTTTTGATCGCGAATATTCTAATCGTGAATTTTTATCACGAATATTGGCACTTCGAGAATTTGCGAATATCTAGAATATAGCGCTATATCTTTGTAATTGCGACTATTCTAGATTTTTTTTCCTCAGTACCCATGATCCTTTCCTGCTTCTTGCTTGTGGGCCAATGAGAAGGCTGTAATATCTTTGACTTTAGGAGTAGTGTTGATCGCAAATTTTCTTTTTATTGCAAATTATTATCGCAAATTTTACGATTGCTGATTTTCGCAATCAAGAAAATAATGACTGGAGATCGCGAATTCTCGAATTTGCGAATATATGACGAATATTCACCCAAATATTCACGAAATACCGCAAATTCTAATATTTCCCCTGCCACTCATAACTGCTAGGGAAAGATTAAGAGAGTAAATTAGGGTCAGTTGTTTTCTGTTTTTTCATCTTCGTTTATCATCATCTATTTGCTCCAGTAACGGATTGTGATCACTAGACTTGAGCGAATAGAGCTTTGGATCATAGATCCTAGGTTGATTTGTTAAAAAATGTCGGTGTTAATGCTGTTTCCATACAGTAATAAAATATACTGGCTCCGTGAAGCCAAACTTTGTCTTGCCCAAAGTCATGTGAGACTTTGTGAATTACTACAGTATTCCTATCTGCATATTTCAAAACATTTTAAAATAGGAATCCGAAGGTGGCTTTGGTACTGGCTAGTCGGTACCAAAGTAGACTTTCGATTCCTATTTTAAAATGTTTTTAAATGTGCATATAGGAATACCGTAGTAATTCACCGAAGTCTCTCTGACGAAGTTTGGCTTCACGGAGCCAATACATTTTCATGCTGTACGATTCAAAGCTCGATTCGCTCAAGCCTAGTCATCACACAAAATACGTATGACAGCGCACCATTACACATGCAAACAATAGAACTAGAGATAAGGGATTATTCTGGATTACAGTGGTACTATACCTACTTAACATGAAAAATGGAAGCTCTTTGCGCACATTTTTGATCAAATGTGTGTCGGGCCCATCTACAAGCGTCAAAGTGGCTTTAACAGATGGGTACCTAACACTAACAGAACTGCCCTTCCTGGACCTAACCTAAGCCTACAATGTTCAGGGCAGTGTAGGAATCAACATATATCAATATATTCATACTCTGCTCAGAAGCCCTGGGCAGATGGGTGGGGAGTGCTCAATCGAAAGGAGGGAGTTACCCTCCAAACATTGTAGGCTTAGGTTAGACCCAGGAGAGGTGACGCCGGTAGGTGGGCCTGACACAGGTTTGATCAAAAATGTGCGCAAAGAGCATCCTTTTTTTATGTATAGTAGGTATAGTACCACTTTAATCCAGAACAATCCCTAATCCCTAGTTCTATTCTTTGCATGTGTAATGGTGTACTGCCATAGGTTTTTTGTTTGCTGTCTGCATGTTAGCTTCATAGATGTGCACATGTGACTTTGGATGTGCTAGTCTAAATGTTCTTGTAGCCTAGTCATCACAATCATCCTTTTTGGCAGTAGTCCATTTACTATCACCATACGGTTCCTGTTATCTGTTGATGACTTTCTATTTCCTTGCTTTTTTGTTACCTGCTAGTGTCAAAGGTGTTGTCCAGGCTTTTTCAGGTGATGGCCCACTCTTGGTATTGGCCACCATTAGCTAATCGGCAGGGGTCTGCCCCACACCACCACCGATCAGCTGTCATGTAGCTCCATTGCCGAAAGTCGGCGCCAGAAGTACACTGCACTTGAAACATCGTAGTGGACAGCGCTCATGAATGCAGTAACGAGTGCTGTTCACTACAATGTTGACGGTGCTGTCTAGTTCTGGTGATGGAGCTACACAGAACAGCTAATTGGACGGGAGGCGACGTGCCGGACGCCCACGGATCAGCTGGTAATTGCCTATCCTAAGACTGGACAACCCCTTTTAATATGTGCTTTATATTATTGTTCACATGACTGTATGGCAGTTACGCCATTTGGCACTGTTGTAAGTCCTGGGGGGTATATGAGTACTCAAAGATACTGTTAGAACCTGGTAAATGTGACTGCTTTAGGTGAAGTCCAGTTCTAACATCTACTGTCAAGCTGTGATTTCCATAGTGATACACCAATTTGCCATAACATTAAAACCAGAACCCTCCCAACCCCCCCCCCCCCCCCCCCCCCCGGTCTCTCCTTCCTGGTCCCTCTTGAGACCCAGGCAGGAAATGACTTCTCAGCCAATCATTTGCTGAGGTGGGGCAACAGACAGTGATCGGCAGAGCAGTCATTTCCTACGTGCCAAGAGGGACCAGGAAGGAGAAACTGACAAGGGACCTGGGAAGTGTCAGAACAGGGGATAGTTTTGAGGTGAGTATTGCTTCTGTATAATATTATATAGATCCTCTCGTACTAGTATGTGAGTATGTGAGCTCTCACCTTTCAAAGAGTGGACTGAATAAGACCTCTTATGGTGTCCTATGGTATCTAGAACAAAGATGTTAGCAGCAGATGCTTTACGTCTTAAAAGTTGTAAGGTGCAATCTCCATGAATCATGATTTGGAATGGGATCTGGGGAATTTAGAGACATGTCACTAGTCACCACCATGAATTCTTCCTTAAATTCCATGCACCATTCCTGAACAACCGTGTTGACGGACAACTCAAAAAGTTACGGCTCCTGGAAGGCGACAATGAAAAAATGCTGCAGCAAAATAGATCACATATTCCGAATGGACACTCTGCATCTATTGTATCTATGTTTTGTGCGTACAATGTATTTATTGTTTTTTTGTTTGCCGGTTCTAGGATTCTGTTGTGATTATTGGAATGTGCTGTTTGAATAGAATCCGGTTGTAAGAAAATGAAATTCCTACTGGGAACACATCACCCTGAGTACACACAAGTAGTTGGGCCCATATTATTACCAGTTGCAAAATGTAATCACGGTGGAGTACTTTTCATTGCACTTACAATATTTTAGGTTTACTTCTGAATGGACTGAAGTGTATCTAGTGATACACTGCTATGGAGCCTTGTTAATAGCGATTCATTCACGCGATTGTTAATACTCAGAATGGTCTCAAAAATAAAAGAAGCAATACTCACATCACTTATCCACTGTCGCCCCTGTTCTGACACTTCCCGGGTCCTCCTCGAGACACAGGCAGGAAATGGTTGCTCAGCCAATCATTGGCCCAGGCAGGACACTGCAGCAGACAGTGATTGGCAGAGCAATCATTTCCTGTGTGTCAAGAGAGACCAAGAAGGAGACACTGGCGGAGGACCTGGGAAGTGTCAGAACGAGAGCAACAGAATATCGGTGAAGTGAGTATTGCTTCTTTTATTTTTTTCGCCTATTTTGTTTTTTGTAAGAACTTTTTATCTGCTGGACAACTATTATGAGGCCCGATTGAGCCTTAAAGGGTCACTGAGCTTTCCAAAAACTTTTGATATATAATAGCGACATTTTAAGTTTTGATTAGTGGGGGTCTGAGTGCTGAGACCTTCAAAGAGAGAGGAGCGTTTACATGGCATACTCTCTCGCTTCACTGCAGTAGATGAGCTAAAAAAAAAGTATATGATCTTGATTCTATCTCCAAAGCGCTCTATGTCTGTTCTCCTCTCTCCTAGCTCTAGCGATTGGTGGGGGTCTCAAGCACTCAGACTCCCACTGATATGTCGCTATGACATATTAAAAATGTTTGGAAAACTCAGTGACCCTTTAATGCACTTTAATGCTCAACTATTTTAGTTTTTTTAGTTTTTGCCTCTCTGCTTTTTTTTCTTAGCAGCCATAATTTTATTTATTTTTTTCATTGACATTGCTGTAGGAGGCCTTGCTTTATGTTGGATAAACTATGGCTCTTTTATTATATAAAATACTGTGTATTTTGTATAATATTTTGCTGCACCATTATTGAAAAAAAAAAGCCATTTTAGGCACGGTAATTCTTGTTTGTTTTATACCATTCATGGTTTACACTGATTAACTGGTTAAATTGATTCTTCAGATTACAGTGTAACGGTTGTGTAGTTGCCTAATAAGTGCATTTTGTCTTTATGTCATGCATGCACTAGAAAATGCATTTTATACTAGAAAATGCATTTTATACTAGAAAATGCTAATTTTATACGAGAAAATGCTAATTTTATTCTAGACAATGTTTTATACATTTTAGTTGAACTTTTTTTTTTAAACAACTTTTTAAATCCCATTTAAGGTATTTCTAGTCACCCTATTAATATCAGGAGTTCAGGTTCAGATAGGCGTGGGACTCCTGGGTGGTATTATTCTACAGCACCGTAAAAATGCTGCATTGTAGAATAAATCTCTTTGATGGCCGCTGTAAAAAGGTGTAATAGCAGTCATTAAAGGTGAGCTTTTTCCAGTATGAACATAATGTCCAAATGAGAAAAATGATGTAAAAAACTCATACATTTTATGATACTATAAAACACTTGTATAGCTGGAGGAAACTCTTTGGCTGTTCTTTTCTCCTGCAGTGGCCACTACAGGACAAACATGGTATTACAAGGTGGCTATTTGTTGCATGGAGTCCACAGAGCTGGAGCTGTTGTTAGCAGCTGGTCATAGTCTTGAACACTGCAACATCCATAGGTCCCAACATATCCTATGGAACACAGTGGACAACCCCGTTAATGTAAAAAACAACAACATATTTTACTATAGTGAGATGACACTAGATTTACTATTCATCATCTTTATAAGCAATCTTCTTGTTTTACACCATCTAGTATCGAGGCATGACTTATAACTATGCATGCCTATACACAGGGCAGCTTCTCTCTATATTCCGAGGGTGTCAATGAAATTTATGATGAGTTTTTAAATCACTTGTTCGCAGTAATAAACCTTCCCTGGATGGCATTCACCGTTTTGTATTTACTACCTGTGTATACAGGCCTGGGAGTACATTTTTTTTGTGTGCCAGTGGCCCTGTGAAAACATGATATCTCACAAGCCGGTAACATTTATCTCAGCTGTTTTTCTTTTTTACTTAGATAAATAGGGTTGTCTTGGGATCATAGCCAGGGAAGAATCTCTGTGTACTGGCATTACACATGGGAAAAAAAATTGAAACGTAGAAAAATTTTGGATTTTTTTTGTTATAGAACTTAAATAGATTTTGGGCTGTTTTATTTTGCCAGTACCATACCATTAAAACATATAAAATATTGTCCTTTTTCTAGCTCCAAGAAATAAAAGTAAAGCAATCTCTGCTGCACAGGAAAAGCTTCATCTGCAAGGTAATAGTCATTACAATAGTAGGTAGAGGACTGGGATGACTAACAGAATGACAGCTCTATTGTTTTTTTCATATACCTAGATAAAAAAGCAAACAGAGGAGTATTGCGTTGTATAATATGAGAAGCCCTGACCAGCCACAGATACAGGAGGTGTGATGCTCTGAGTCACCACCCCTCACTCCTCCCTGGTCTGACTGATGGTCTGACAAAGAGTGTTATGGTCGATTTACACGTACAGATATTTAGGCAGATTATTTGGGATGGACTTTTCTGCGAACACTTATTCCCGACAATCTGCCCGTCTAAAGATGCAGCCGAACGTTTGTTCATTGGGTGAAACTGTCCTTAGTGCTGGCAAGTAAATTGTAATTTCTGGGCAGAAGATCGTGATTTCTAAACAGCGATCTGCTGCCGAGAAACAATGCAGCTGTATGAGGACGAGCAATGGCAATAGCGATCTTTCAATATCATACTGTGGAGGTGATCACTGCATGTAAATGCAGCACTTCACCTCCACTGAATGAGCAGCCAGTTGTCAGGAAAGAACTCTTCCACCTTTACGTGAGACTCTCTACCATGCTAAAAGCCAGGAGAGTTACTAGAGACTTCAGAGTGACTTCAAAAAACTATATTAAGAAAAACATATAGCTATTATATATATATTGTGACACAGGGAGCGGTTTTGTCTGGGAAGGCAGGCATTTTCCTCCCAACATGTGTGGCTGGGCCATGGCTGTTTTCCAGCCAGGTGAGGTCAAATACCAGACCAGAGTTTAAGTGCCGATCCGGGTTTTGGCAGCACCTGGCTGTTCTTAAATAAGAAGCTGAGTCTCTGTGTTGGGATCTGAGGAGGGCTGAGACCCATGTGCAGGAGGAACAGGCTCCCTAAAGCCTGCTGTGGACTACTGGAGGCAGAATTGTGTGTGAATTAACACCAAAGACTGCAAAGTGACATGCTGTTCTGTGCAAATTGAACTTTCCATTTGTGTGCAAATTAACACCAAAGACTGCAAAGTGACGTGTTGTTTTATGCAACTGCCGCAAGTGTGAATAAAAACTGAAGTTTGAGTTAAGAATTAGTATTTTACCTCTGTACTGCGGCCGCTTACCCTATCTACCAGAGTGAAACCTCACAATTGGTGGAGGATGGGGTCAAGCACAGTGAGGCTGGCGTGAAGGCACGGTTGTATTTCTTGCATCAAACCAGCGAGATTACAATCCGTGTCCCTAGACAAAATGGAAGCTGTCGTGAAAGCCCCTTGTGGAGGCTAACCTGCAGCAGCGGGAGACTAATAAGCAGTAGCAAGAAACAAACCAGCTGCTGTTACAACATGTAATGGCTTTACAGGCGACAGGAGCATCACAAAGCGTCGACGATGCCCGGAAAGCGGTCCGTGCGGCGATCCCCAAGATGACCCCCTCGGATGACGTTGAAACTTATCTGGGGGTGTTTGAAAAAGTGACCGTGAGGGAGAAGCTACCCAGAGATCAATGGGCTGAGGTCGTGGCTCCGTTTCTGGCATCCGGACCCCAGCAGGTGTATTTCGACTTACTGGATGATCAAGCGGCCGACAACCCGACAGTAAAGGGTGATATTCTGGCAAGACTGGGGGTGAATGTGTTGGTCCGGGCACAGCGGTTGCATCAGTGGGAGTTTAACCCGGCTAAACCCGCAAGACCTCAGTATTATGGTCTATTACACCTGTTGCAAAAATTGATGCAGCCTGACGTGCTGAGTTCCACTGCTATGCTGGACCTTCTGTTGGCTGATGTATGAGGCTACCAGGAATCTACAGAGGGGTTCTTTTGGGAGGCGGGCAGTCAAACCCTGAAAATCTCCACCCCAGGCCCAGTGACTTGTGCCAACAAAACCCGCCCGGGATGTACCCCCTACGGACCCGGCTCCGATAGTCTGCTGGCAGTGCCAGGAGCCTGGTCACGTAAGGGCTGACTGTCCCCATTGGGGTGAGCCCATGGACACGAACTATGGCTACCGGAAAGTCGGAATAATGTGTATTCATGGAGACTACCCCACCGCTACGGTGTCTCTATCCACGGTTGCTGGCAGGTGGACCCACAAGGTGGCCGTCGCCACCAATCTACACTATGAACTAATAATAGGGAGAGACTTCCAGGGATTCCCGGCACTGTGGCCTGCTACGAGAATTACCGATACCCATGAGACAGGGATTACCCTAGCAGAAGAGTGGCCCTGCTTAGAGGGGAGACCAGAACCCTGGTAACCTGAGACTGAAGGGCCAGTGGTAGGGGTGACCACCACTTCGGTGGAAGAGGGGGAGACAACCCCACTAAGTGTGATGGTGGGAGACGTGGAGGACTTTCCGCCGGGTCCTGAATTGGCAGACCTCAATGTCTCCGGGGATAATATTGGTACCTACCGCTTAATGTCGGGACCCAACACTATCCCGAGCCTGGGAAAATGTGTTAATGGTAGATGGTGAACCACAACAACCTGGGACAGAGTCAGTGTTTCCCTGTTTTGTGGTTCATCAGTATATGTTGTATCGGGTAAACCAACTACGGGGGGTGCCAATTAAACAGTTGGTGGTCCCCAAGGCTTATCGCAAACTCGTGTTAGATCTAGCCCACATTCTCGGGGTCACCTGGGGCTGCAGAAAACTCAGGATCGTATTCTACAGCGGTTTTACTGGCCCAGCATATTCAGAGAGGTGGAAGAGTTTTGTAAGTCTTGCCCGACCTGCCAGATAACTAGCCCCCAGCCACATTTCCGTAGTCTCCTAGTACCTCCCGATTATCGAGGTATCGTTTGACCGAACAGCTATGGATCTCAGGCCCAGTACCGAAGTCCGCCAGAGGGCATCAACACATCTTAGTCATCCTACACTACGCCACTTGGTACCCGGAGGAGGTGCCACTGAGACATACCTCCGCCAAACTCATTGATAAGGAGTTAATTAAGATGTTTTCCTGAGTAGGACTACCTAAAGAGGTTCTGACCGACCAGGGGACCCCTTTTATGTCCAAGGTGATGAGGGAACTCTGTAAGTTGCTGCACATAAAACAATTACGGACGTCCGTTTACCACCCGCAAACTGACGGTCTGGTAGAAAGGTTTAACCAAACATAAAAAAATATGTTGAAAAGGGTAGTGTCTAAAGATGGGAAGGATTGGGACCTCCTTCTGCCCTATCTCATGTTCGCAGTGCGAGAGGTAGCCTCTACTGGGTTCTCGTCCTTCGAACTTCTATGTGGCAGACACCCTCACGGTCTTTTGGACGTGGCTAAAGAGGTGTGGGAACAACAATCCACTCCACATAAAAGTGTCATTGAGTACGTTACCCAGATGCAAGATCGGATAGAGACAGTGTTGCCTCTTGTTTGGGAGCATATGGAGGCAGCTCAGCGAGCCCAGAGTCGGATCTATAATCGGCAGGCTCGGTCCGGATCTTTAACCCGGGTGATCGGGTTTTGGTTCTGGTGCCGATCATGGACAGTAAGTTCCTGGCTAGGGGGCAGGGGCCCTATGCGGTACTCGAGAAAATTGAAGATGCAAACTACAAGGTACACCAGCCAGGGCGACGAAAGCCAGAGCAGGTTTACCATGTGAATTTACTCAAACCGTGGAAAGATAGGGAAACCTGTACTGAAGACAGCCTGCAGCCGGGTTAGGAGAAGAGGTTCCGGCCCCTCTGTCTGATGCAAGAGAAGCGGCTGCCACAGTAAAAATTGCTGATAGCCTCTCCTATAAACAGACTCAGGAGGCCAGGGAGTTAGTTAGTCAGAACAAGGATGTGTTCTCGGACCTCTCTGGACGCACTTCCATAATCCAGCATGACATTGTCACTGAGCCTAAGGCAAAAGTCCGGTTAAAACCATACCGGGTACCCGAACCTCGGCGACAAGCAATCTCGAAGGAGGTGTAGCTAATCTTGCAGCTAGATGTCATTGAGGAGTCAAAAAGTGAGTGGGCCAATCCTATAGTATTGATACCCAAGCCGGACAGGACGTTGCGGTTTTGTAATTACTTTTGTAAACTTAACGATTTTTCTAAGTTCGACGCGTATCCCATGCCCCAGGTGGATGAGCTAGTCTCGAGGCTAGGACAAGCACGGTACTTTTCTGTTTTGGACCTCACTAAAGGGTACTGGCAGGTGCCCTTAACGGAGGCTGCCAAAGAGAAAACTGCCTTCGTCACACCTGAGGGGCTGTATCACTATAAGGTGTTACCCTTTGGTCTGCATGGCGCCCGCACCACTTTTCAGTGACTTACAGACGTGGACAAAATTGTTGGTACCCTTTGGTCAATGAAAGAAAAAGTCACAATGGTCACAGAAATAACTTTAATCTGACAAAAGTAATAATAAATTAAAATTCTATAAATGTTAACCAATGAAAGTCAGACATTGTTTTTCAACCATGCTTCAACAGAATTATGTAAAAAAATAAACTCATGAAACAGGCATGGACAAAAATGATGGTACCCCTAACTTAATATTTTGTTGCGCAACCTTTTGAGGCAATCACTGCAATCAAACGCTTCCTGTAACTGTCAATGAGACATCTGCACCTCTCAGCAGGTATTTTGGCCCACTCCTCATGAGCAAACTGCTCCAGTTGTGTCCGGTTTGAAGGGTGCCTTTTCCAGACTGCATGTTTCAGCTCCTTCCAAAGATGCTCAATAGGATTGAGGTCAGGGCTCATAGAAGGCCACTTTAGAATAGTCCAATTTTTTCCTCTTAGCCATTCTTGGGTGTTTTTAGCGGTGTGTTTTGGGTCATTGTCCTGTTGCAAGACCCATGACCTGCGACTGAGACCAAGCTTTCTGACACTGGCTAGTACATTTCTCTCTAGAATTCCTTGATAGTCTTGAGATTTCATTGTACCCTGCACAGATTCAAGACACCCTGTGCCAGACGCAGCAAAGCAGCCCCAGAACATAACAGAGCCTCCTCCATGTTTCACAGTAGGGACAGTGTTCTTTTCTTGATATGCTTCATTTTTTCGTCTGTGAACATACAGCTGATGTGCCTTGGCAAAAACTTCGATTTTTGTCTCATCTGTCCACAGGACATTCTCCCAGAAGCTTTGTGGCTTGTCAACATGTAGTTTGGCATATTCCAGTCTTGCTTTTTTATGATTCGTTTTCAACAATGGTGTCCTCCTTGGTCGTCTCCCATGTAGTCCACTTTGGCTCAAACAACGACGGATGGTGCGATCTGACACTGATGTTCCTTGAGCATGAAGTTCACCTTGAATCTCTTTAGAAGTCTTTCTAGGCTCTTTTGTTACCATTCGGATTATCCGTCTCTTAGATTTGTCATCAATTTTCCTCCTGCGGCCACGTCCAGGGAGGTTGGCTACAGTCCCATGGATCTTAAACTTATGAATAATATGTGCAACTGTACTCACAGGAACATCTAGTTGCTTGGAGATGGTCTTATAGCCTTTACCTTTAACATGCTTGTCTATAATTTTCTTTCTGATCTCTTGAGACAGCTCTTTCCTTTGCTTCCTCTGGTCCATGTCGAGTGTGGTACACACCATATCACCAAACAACACAGTGATTACCTGGAGCCATATATATAGGCCCAATGGCTGATTACAAGGTTGTAGACACCTGTGATGCTAATTAGTGGACACACCTTGAATTAACATGTCCCTTTGGTCACATTATGTTCTGTGTTTTCTAGGGGTACCATCATTTTTGTCCATGCCTGTTTCATGAGTTTATTTTTTTACATAATTCTGTTGAAGCATGGTTGAAAAACAATGTCTGACTTTCATTGGTTAACATTTATAGAATTTTAATTTATTATTACTTTTGTCAGATTAAAGTTATTTCTGTGACCATTGTGACTTTTTCTTTCATTGACCAAAGGGTACCAACAATTTTGTCCACGTCTGTATGAACATTTTGCTTCATCCACATCGTCGGTATGCTTCGACTTACCTGGACGATTGTCATGACCATGTTTATGGCCGTGACTCCTTGGGAGCCGCATACAGTTGCCCGCGGTTTGGTTTGTTGTGTCAACCGCAGCTGGGGGGCACTTTGCTGTTTGCCTCAAGTGCGGTTGCCGCGGACAACAGGTATGTGTGCGGTTGCCTTGGAGTTGTGTGTGTGTGTATGTATGCACTTTGAATGTCTGCTGTGCACTCTGTGTTATGTTTGGTGTGCACTGTGACATTTTCCCTTCACTGTAGCTGCCCCTGGCAACGTTTGGTTTGAAGTACATGTGGTGGCAGTGTCTCGGCCTTTTGGCCGACTCCCAGGACACGTTTGCCACACATGTCATTGTCAATGGTAACAGCTGCAGTAAGTATTTGTGTGTATTCCCCTTTCAGTTGCTGTCTTCCCTTCCCTGGTGTTGGAAGGGTTAATTCCCTTCTGTGTGTGTAAACACTGGGTGTGTCTCTATGTGGGTGTGACTACTTGGGCCTATAAAGCCTCAGTGTATAGTGCAGTTCAGGTGGGTGCTTCAGCCATGCTTTGCTGGAGACACTCTCCTGGTATTTACATCTGCCAGTAGGGGCCACCCTTGTGGTCATACGTTTAGGTTTATGTGTGATGTTTACTTGATGTTTTCCTTTGTTATTTGGTGCAGCTATGGATCTGGGTTCCTGTGTGTGGATGTGTGTGTGCTGTGTTCATTTTGTATTGTGTGGACATCAGCTTGCCAGCACAGGGATCCAGTCAGCAAGGCTGTGGCAGGTGGCTGGAACTAGTGCAGTTCACCTGCCATATCCATAGATCTGTTTATGTTCCCTTCTTCCTTGCAGCTTGGCCAGTGAGACTCCTGTTCCTCCGTGTCCAGAAGGAACAGGTCGTATTACCCTACTCCTAGTTCAGGGACTGGCGGAGAGTGAGTAGGGATCTGAGGTTCCTGAGCATGGGCCCTCCTACCTTCAAGGTCGGCCCATGCAGATAGGAGTTAGGGTCGGATTAGGGATGCGTTAGGAGGTGACCTGCTCCCTAATTCTCTCGTCCTGGCCAAGCAGCCGTTAACATCTTCTGGCATCGCACGGCTGAGGGTTTTCCCCATCCTCAGCCGTGAAAAAAACGATATTGTTATCCACAGTACCGACTGGAAGAGTCACCTACCCAAAGTGCAGGCTGTAGTGGACTCCCTTCGGAAGGCTGGACTAACCTCTAACCCGAAAAAATGTGCAATAGGGTTAGAGGAGACTAAGTACCTGGGGTATGTCATTGGGCACATCAAACCCCAAGTAAACAAAATAGATGCGATAAGAAATTGGCCCCGACCTGTCACCACTAGGCAAGTAAAGTCATTCCTGGGAATAGTGGGCTATTACATGAGGTTTGTTCCCCACTTTGCTTTGGTGGGCACGCCATTGACAGGGCTCTTGAAGGGACACAAGTTAGTGATGGTTTGCTGGGATGCCTCCGAAGTAGGCCTTGGTGCTGTACTGTCTCAGGAAGTCAACGGGGAGGAGCATCTCATTGTCTTCCTCAGCCGTAAGCTCACCCCAACCGAGATCAGGTATAGTATAGTGGAGAGAGAGTGCCTGGTCATCAAGTGTCAAACAATTTGCCACTTGGGCTAGAAACCACTCTTGTCCCAGACACTAAAACTTAACTTTTACTTCTTTTTTTAAAATGAATTGTAAGAGGTGAACACATGTGAGCTAACTGAAAGATTAAAACTAGCTAAACCCTACGAGTGCTCTTTTGAGACTAGTGTAAGCCGCGGGAATGCAGGCGGGGGTGCACTCACCCACACTGCCTTTCCTCAGATTCCCTGCTATATTAGCTGGGGTATTGCACTGTGCCCTATTGCTGATAAGCCCACACAATTGTGTTGCAAACTTGCGGAATACAGTCCGCACTGGATAATTGACACATAAAGCACAGATTAAGGTCTAGTCACTTGTAGAGTTCGGCAAATAAAACCTCATTTCTGCCGCCCAACATTTTTCGCCAGCTAATCTGGCTACATCAGGGGTAGAGGGCAGACTTGGTCATCAAGTGGGCACTCGAGTCTCTCCGCTATTATTTGCTGGGGGGAAAGTTCCGCCTGGTGACTGACCACTCCCCTCTCAAATATATGAGCAAGGCCAAGGACAGAAATGCCTGGGTCACCCGATGGTTTCTGTCCTTACAAAAAAGTTTTCAGGGGAACAGAGGGCAGGCCGGTTACAGGGAAACGCGGATGACCTGTCCCGGGTACACTGTCTGGTGTGTGTTCACCCCCTCAGGATTGAACAAAGGGTATGTGACACAGCGGGGGTTTTTTTATGGGAAGGCAGGTATTTTCCTTCCAACATGTGCAGTTTGTCTGGTTTCCAGCCAGGTGAGGTAAAACACCGGACCAGAGTTTAAGTGCCGGTCCGGGTTTTGGCAGCACCTGGCTGTCCTTAACCACCTCCCGACCGCCCGCTGACTATAAACGTCCGGGAGGTGGTTCTCTATCTCTGAATGGACGTTTCTGCAGAGGGTCAGTGACAGCAGGGCAACCCAAAGAGAAGGCAGGGACAGTTCCCAGGTGTCCCTGCCTTCTAGATCACTGTATACACAGCGCTTACCGAGCTATGCGCTTCCTGTTCCAGCCCGGCGGTCATGTGACTGCCGGGGCCGGGAGAGTGCAGGAGCTGTCGGTCGTTCACAGACCACGATCAGCCCTGCACTGAGGCTGTACAGCACAGTATAGTGCTGTACAGCCTCTCTGGGGGGTGTATTTCCCCTGTAACTGGGGCTACTATGTCGGCCCAAGTTACAGGAGAAATCAATAGTAAAAAAAAAGTGAAGTTAAATGTCCCCCAGAGGTCTTGTATGACCTTATGAAGGACGCAAAGTGTAAAATAAAAAAAATAAAAATAAAGTGTTAAAATAAAAAAAAGCTTTCACATATAAAAAAATAAAAATTCCCCAAGTAAGGAATTAAAAAAAAAGTTAAAAAATTTAAAAAATAAAATAGACATATTTGGTATTTCCGTGTCCGTGACAGTCGGCTCTATAAATATATCACATGATCCACCCAGTCCGATAAACACCATAAAAAATAAAAAAAACTGTGTCAAAAAAAGCCATTTTTGTCACCTTACATCACAAAAAGTGCAACACCAAGTGATCAAAAAGGCGTATGTCCCACAAAATAGTAACAATAAAACCGTCACCTCATCCTGCAAAAAATGAGCCCCTACATAATAAAATCATTAAAAAAATAATAACATAGCCAGGGCCAGCTCCAGGTTCATGTGGGCCCTTGGGCGATCAATCCCAGTGGGCCCCCTTGAGGCATTTCTTTACATTTACATGTCCCCCTGTGACTCCCACATGGTATAATGACCCCCAGTGGCCCCTATACAGTATAATGACCACTAGTGGCTCTTCACACAGTATAATGCCCCCCCAATGCCCCCCCACTGTATAATGACCCCCAGTGGCCCTCCATTCAGAATAATAACCCCCAGTCACCCCCATTAAGAATAATGACCCCCAGTAGCCCCCACACTGGGGGAATACTGTATGGAGGGGGCACTGCGGGTCATTATACTGTATGGTGGTCACTGGGGGTCATTATATTGAATGGGGGCTCTGGGGGTCATTATACTGAATGGAGGGTCATTGGGGATCATTATACTAAATGGGGGACACTGGGGGTCATTATACAATGTAAAGGGCCCTCACAGTATAATGACCCCACAGTGGACCTCCATTCAGAATAATGACCCCCCAGTCACCCCCACACTAGGGATTATACTGTATGAAGGGGGCACTGGGGGTCATTACATTGAATGGGGGCTCTGGGGGTCATTATACTAAATGGAGGGTCAATGGGGATCATTATACTAAATGGGGGTCATTATATTGTGTAAGGGGCCCTCACAGTGTAATGACCCCCCAGTGGCCCCCTCACATACCTATCATTGCTGGAGCGCAGGGAAGCCGGCGGTCCTGTCATCCACTAACTGCAACTCCCTGAGCTCCTTCTCTCCTCTGACCCGCTGCAACAGTGAGACACACGTCATGACGTCACCACAGGGCTGGGTCTGGAGGAGAGAAGGAGCTGTGCAGTGATGTAGCTAGAACTGACCGAGCCCCACAGCAAATTTTAGTACCCCCTTCCCCCAGTAGGTTCACATCACGTTTTTACTATCAGTTTGATGTATAGAAATGTTCAGCACTACACGGTTTTGTATTATGCAGAGTCCAGTAAACAATGCATACGTTAACGTATATGTTTGTTTACAATGGAGCTGTATGGTGAACGGACGCCGCTGTACGGCATCAGTCTGAGGATTGTATGGTGAACGGACGCCACTGTACGGCATCAGTCTGAGGCATCTGTTAATGTATACATTTTTGGTATACATTAAATGGATGCCACAAATAGGATGTGAACCCAGGCCTAGTGTCAGAATAAGCACCAGTACACAGCGGAGCAGCGTGGCGGAGAGGGGAGGCCGCCATGTACTGACAGAGCGCTACCTGGTCCTGGTGGTCAGGGATGAGGACTGTGTTTCCCAAGGATCATTTTCTACTGGGAAATACAGAGCACAGTATAATACACTAGAATCTATATAATATAGAGATATTAGCCCTACCCCAGAATAATAATACAATTAGGGGGTCATTTATTATATAGAAATACGTCTATGTTAGGCGTATTTCTGACACAGATTGTGGCACAAAGGTCCTTAGCACCGCAATCTGTATCTTTTCCTGCTCATGCCAGGTCTAAAAAAAGTGGCGTGGGAAGGGGATACGGTTATTAGATACCACTGCCATATAGTGATAACACCGACATACAATGATAAAACCACCATACAGTAACTGGATAAAAGGGTATAAGAGGGCACAGTACAGGGAATGACTAGGGGCACTGCACAGGGTGTGGTAAGAGGGCACAATGCAGGGTATAAAAGGGCACATCACTGGGTGGGGTGCACAGTACAGGGTGGGGGGCACAGTCACATGACCCTGTGACGTTAGAAGGTCCTTATGGTGAATGCGGTTCAGATGCCACCATAATGAGAGGCAGAGGAGTGAGACAGGGGCCCGGGGCCCTGGATGGACAGGAGGGGTGGGCACAGCAAGTAGGTGAAAGGGGCTCTGAGGGGGAGGAGGTCTGTGCAGGGCAGAAATAGGAGATAGGAGGGTGGAACAGTAGCTCTGGATACATGAGGGAGGAAAGGACACAGAAGGGGATCCATGAGGATGAGATAGGACAGGATATGGGGCGGGGGGCAGGTGTCATGGAGGCAAACTGCTTAATGAAACAGTAAAACAACTAAATAGAATGAAGCAGCATCCAGCAGCAGCACGAATAGTTCCCCCCTCCTGTCCCACAGAGAAAAGACAGTCACAGTGCAGACTCACTCACAGACTGTCCTCACACTTCTCTGCTCCAGCCCTGCGGTCTCTCTCCTCAGGCAGCATGTGTCCTGTGTATAGGGGCGTGTCCTGTGTAGAGGGGCGTGTCCTGTGTAGAGGGGGCGTGTTCTGAGTCTCTGCAGCTCAGAGGGCCCACCAGAGGTGTACTGCGTAAGTGAAATGACAGCAGTGAGAGCTTCCATCTGTATTGATGGAAGTGCTTATAGCAGCTCAGTGGGCCCCCCAGAAGCATTGGGCCCCGACACTTGCCCAGGGATGCCGGGTTATGACGCCAGCCCTGACTATAGCTCTCTCAGAACATGGACACATTAAAACATCATTTTTTTGTTTCAAAAATGCTATTATTGTGTAAAACTTAAATAAATAAGAAAAAGTATACATATTAGGTATCGACACGTTCATAACGATCTGCTCTATAAAAATGTCACATTACCTAACCCCTCAGGTGAACGCTGTAAAAATAAATAAATAAAAACTGTGCTAAAACAACCAGCTTTTTGGCCACCTTGCCCTATAAAACATTATAATGAATGATCAAAAAATCATATGTACCCAAAAATAGTACCAATAAAACTGGGACCTTATCCCCTAGTTTCCAAAATGGGGTCACTTTTTGGGAGTTTCTACTGTAAGGGTGCATCAGGGGGGCTTCAAATGGGATATCGCATCTAAAAACCAGTTCAGCAAAATCTGCCTTAAAAAAAAACATGTGGCGCTCCTTTTTTTCTGTGCCCTACCGTGTGCCCTTACATAAGTTTACCACCACATATGGTGTGTTTCTGTAAACCGCAGAATCCGGGTAATAAATTTAGATTTTTTGTTTGGCTGTTAACCCTCGATGTGTTAAAGAAAAAAATTGATTAAAATGGAAAATCTGCCAAAAAAGTAAAATTAAGAAATTTGACTTCCATTTTCCTTTAATTCTTGTGGAACACCTAAAGGGTTAACAAAGTTTGTAAAATCAGTTTTAACTAACTTGAGGGGTGTAGTTTCTACAATGGGGTCATTTATGGGGTATCCACTATGTAAGCCCCACAAAGTGACTTCAGACCTGAACTGGTCCTTAAAAAGTGGGTTTTGGCAATTTTCAAAATTCTAAGCCTTTTAACGTCCTAAAAAAATTAAATGACATTTACAAAATGATGCCAACATAAAGTAGACATATGGGGAGTGTTAAGTAATAAATATTTTATGAGGTATCACTTTCTGTTTTAATAGCAGAAAAAATAGAAATTTTGAAAATTCCGAATTTTTCAAAATGTTTGGTAAATTTGGGATTTTTTCATAAATAAAGGGGAAATATATTGACTCAAATTTATGACTATCATGAAGTACAATGTGTCACGAAAAAACTGTCTCAGAATGGCTTGTATAAGTAAAAGTGTTCCAAAGCTATTACCACATAAAGTGACATACGTCAGATTTGTAAAATTAGGCCTGGTCAGGAAGGGGGCAAATAACCCGGATGTGAAGTGGTTAAAGGGGTATTCTCATCTTGCTACTTCATCCTCAATTGCTGCCAGCTAGCTGTTCACTTCCTGGTTTTCTGCAGCTAAGGCTGGGCAGGCTTAGGCAGCTAGAGTGAAGGCCAGCCACGCCTCCTTATGACATCACACTGCGTGCTAGTTCATGTGAAAAGTATGAGTCATCAGTCTGGCAGCCTGCAGTGTCTGAGGGGAATGGTCACTCAGAGAGCCATGTGAAGTGAGCTCAGTGCACAGTAACACGTGGCTCTTCTGCACAGTTTTACACACAAAATCTCAGATCTTTTACAAACCAATTCTGTGCATCAAAAACTATAATTCCATATTATACATTAGCTCAAAAGCTTGACCAACCCCCACCCACCAGCACTGATGCAGATTTGTTTTCATTACAGCTGTACTCCAGTTGTGTATAAACCTTACACTATGTATCTTTATAGATGCATATACAGCTCAGCTACATGTGTCTTCTCCAGCCCCCTAACATCACTTTGGCTGAATGGCTTCCTATACAGCCCTACTACATCTTTATTCTACTCCCCCACTAGCACTGTGACTGAAAAGCTTCATATACAGTCTTCAGCTCTGCTACATCTCTTTCTCTCTTTCACCAGCATTGATGCCTACCTGCCACATATACAGCTCTGCTACATCTGTTTCTCTCTTTCACCAGCATTGACATCTGTCTATTCCCTTCCCCACTCAAACTATGGCTGAACAGCAGCATATTCAGCTCTGCTACATCCATCAGCCCCCAAAGTGCCTCCATCAGCCCCCAAGTGCCTTCATCAGCCCCCAAGTGCCTCCATCAGCCCCCATCTGCCCCCTCAAGTGCCTCCATCTGCCCCCTCAAGATGCCTCCATCTGCCCCCTCAAGTGCCTCCATCTGCCCCCAATCGCATGTATCACATCAGCCCCAATCGCATATATCACATCAGCCCCCAATCGCATATATCACATCAGCCCCCAATCGCATATATAACAAATACTCACCCCGCTGTCTCTCCCACGCCGTCCGCACTCATCTCTTCCTTCCACGAACTGATTGGGCGGCCGCGCATGCGCAGATCTATATTCCTTAGTGCTGCATTGGAGCCGCGCATGCGCGGCTCTATTTTCAACGCGGCTCAAAGGAAAATAGATCTGCGCATGCGCGGCCGGTGATGTGCGCGATCTCGAGGAGAATGGAGGCCGGCACTAGATCACCAGGGAATAATGTGCGCAATCGTGGCTTATGGATGCAGCCGGCGAGCGGTGGCCGTAACCATGGGCAGCGCTGATCAACAACAAATTTGGATTTTTCAATTATAAGAAGAATAGTATTTTATTTTTTATATATATATTTAGTAAAAGGTTTATTGGGGGACATTTAATAGAATAAACTATGATTAATCAAATGAGAATACCCCTTTAAATAAGCAGCTGAGTCTCTGTGTTAGGATCTGAGGTTTTGTGCCGGACTGGAGGGCTGAGACCCATGTGCAGGGGGAACAGGCCCCCTAAAGCCTGCTGTGGACTACTGGAGGCAGAACTGCCAGCAAGGTGACTTGTGACTTGATCTCTTGTCTGCTGTGTAATGCTTTAGTTTAAATGTCAGTTCTTTGTTCCTCTGTCCATGGCATCTAGGATTGCTCCAAACAACATTTCATTGTATTGTACAGTGACAATAAAGGCATCTTATCTTATCTTGTGCAATCTGAACTTTCCATTGTGTGTGAATTAACACCAAAGACTGCAAAGTAATGCGTTGTTTTGTGCAACTGCCGCAAGTGTGAATAAACACAGAAGTTTGAGTTAAGAACTTGTATTTTGCCTCTGTACTGCGTCCGCTTACCCTATCTACCAGAGCGAAACCCCACAATATATATATATATATATATATATATAGTAACATATATTGTAGGTTGGTAATAGGTGTTAAAAAAAATTGAGGGCCCCTTTAAACATACTGTATTTGCGTAAGTAGATACATTGGACATATGCCTCACTACCGTGCCCCAGCAACTACACCTATCTAAAAAAAATATTAAAAAATTCAGTGATTAAATACATAATATATCTTTGTAGTGTTTGTAGCTCTGTTATTTTAGACACAGCTCCAAATCCACTATATAGATGATAAAGTTCAAAGGTAAAATTCTGGCTACCTCCAACCACCACCATACTGATTATTCATTGAAGCTTCCCCTAGATTGGTGGTTGTAGGCAGCCAGAGTTTTAGCTTTTAACTCTGTGTTTATGCACGATACTTGGAGCTCTGTTTTAGAAAACAAGGCTTCAGCCACTAAAAGGATATATTGAGAAATTATTTGGCAGAGAATATTGGACCTAAAAATGACATGGCGTTGAAAGATGGACATTCACTGTAAATCTTTTTTCCTTTATACACAATAAGTGACCTTCAGTACTTAGTGAGGTCCAGAAATAGAATAAATTACTGCAAAGGTTTTTATAGGTACTACATTTGCATAGTTATATCAAGTGCTTTATATCGCCCCTCAGTCTTCTCTTCTCTGGCATGAATATGTACATTATGAAAAACTCTTTTTGTATCTGATCAGGCGTACATAGAAATCATGGGGCCCCATAGCAACTCAGTTTTGGACCCCCCCCCTGCCGAAATAAGTACATCTATCTATCTATCTATCTGTCTATCAGAGAGAGATCAAATGGTTCTCACTGTCCTATTAGGGTACGGAGTGAACTTAAAAAAGAGAAGAAGTCATATCTGTCCTTTATACTTTCTTATCTCTCTTTATGATTCACTCCTGATTTTGGCTTCCAAAACTGCATGCAGAAACCTGACTGTGTGGCTTCACCCTTACTATTAGCGCCCCCATAGACATCAAGTTCTGAGAGGAGTCCAGTCCCTCATTGCCCAATTCTGAACTTGAAGTATATGTCTAAGGAGGGATTGTATATATAGGACATACAGTCAAAGACCACCAGCACAACCACCAACCCCGACCCCCCTCCCCACTACATTGCAGTACAGTGTGTAACTATTTACACTCAATGTCCTGACTTCTTCATCTGCTCGGCCTGGCTGGAGTCAGTGGGACCTTTTCTCTGTCTCCAGCCTCCTGGATCTCTAGGTTGCCATTCAGGATGCCACTCGAGTGGCGTGGGCATGGAGGTCACACTGGCAATCTCGCACTGCCTGCCCCGGTGGGAATCAATCATGCTACCTTGAAGCTAAAGGAAGGGCCCTCACTACTGCAATAGATCCAGACTGAGTAGCAGGAAAAGCCAGAGCCTAGGGCAGAGGTCAGCTCACCAAGAAGCAGTGCAAGCAGCACAGCATCCCCATGCTTCTTGGCCACTTGAATATGGAAAACGGCCACAAGCTAATGCCTTTAGGAGGCCTCAATAGGGGGACTGAGGAGGGCCAGCATGGGATGCAGGATTTACTTCTACTTTATCTTTCTAGTGTTAAAGTGTACAACGCCATTCAGCCTGGCCACGACCGCCCAACCTGACGGGCCCTATAGTAACGCCATGGTTGCCTCGATTCACAGTACGCCACTGTATGTTAGATTTTAGCTCCAACTTCTTAGAGTAGTTACCAGAGGCACAACTTGAAGCTTCTGGATCTTCCTGTAAAAAATCTAGACCCCCATACTGTACCAAGTGAGCTTGCACCCAACTCATAAATTTACTTACAAAATAATGATCTGCATCCTCTGCTTGCTTTGACACTTCGTAGTGACCACCACTACTAAGGCGAAGCCTATCACACACAGATTTAAACAGCTTCCACTGAGTTCAATTTTGCTGTAAATGCAGTTAGCTCCCCCTAGTGGTTGCTGTGTGTGCCCATAGTTACCAAGATTCTAAAGGTCCTAGAGCTTGCTTTCAGGAGGAAAATGCATTTTAACTTCTATAGGTTTGAGCATTCATTGTTGACCCACATTACAGGACATGGGTAATCCTGTATAAGAAGACACTGCCAAGTCTTTCTGTCTTGTCTAGTGTGTTGTACATGGTGTTATTCTGACAATCAGTCCCTTGTGACGTGTCTATGTTGAGTACTGTAGACCAGTCTTGACTTAATGCCAGTTGTCTGAAACCCCATGAGATCCTTCTGTAGACTTCATCTTAACCCAGCATTGAGTTCATGCTTTTGAGTATTCTCAGGAGATCCTTGCTTTTCACTTAGAGGCAGCTGGTGCATGTCTGACATTGCTAGTCTTTGAAAACAATAGTTAAATAATTTTGTTGAATTGTGTAACAAGAAGACAACTCTCCTCATTGTACCACACTGATATTCTGCTTCCAAAGATTTTTTTGCCTTAAAGGTGCTCTCTAAGCAAACTGATATACTGTATCATGCCTGGTGCTCAGCCCGTAGTATGAAGCATGGCTCATGGATTTAGAGAATACCTGTGTCTTACGCCCTCCCTCCCCCTTCAGGCCTCCTAAATCCTCCAGACCAGCAAACTGCTAAAATGTCTGCTTTTATAGTGGTGGTCTCACTTGCTGATGATTAATTAATCAAGAGCATTTAATTAGCAACACCTGGCTGCTACTTACCCTTTTTACTTCCCATTATAGCAGCGAGATTGTATAACGGGCAGCGAGGATGGACCCACTGTGCCAACTAACTGGTTTTGCTTTGTGCTATCAATAAGGGCATTATTGTAGCAGTACTCTGTTTTTCATTCTTTAATCTATACACAGAAATCTGGTCTTTGCTGTAGGGGAGCCACCAGACCACTACCTCTTGAGATAGACCCAGTGTAGTTGGCGGCTAACCTATGGGGGTCAGAGACACTGGTACGAAGCACCAAGGCATAAGGCAATGTTCATAGTCAGAAACAAGTTGAAGTCTTGGAAGGTAGAGTTCGTGTGTAGCAGCGTATCCATGAAACTGGTCCGAGTTCAGGGCAGGCAGCAATGGTTCAATATGGCTAAAGTCAGAGCAGGAAGCAGATAATCAGAGTCAATGAACAGGCAGGCATATGTACACGAGCAGACAAACAAATAGGCACACCTTCACTGGAACGTTAACAATCTAGGAAACTAAAGCTCAGACACCTTCCACCTAGGGACGGTGCATGAACAGACGCAAGCAACCAGCCCTTGGCTGAAAGCAACTAGGGTACACGTGTGCTGACCCTTTAAGAGCCAGGGAATACTCACACGTGAAGCCTAAAGACAGGCCTGGAGGCCTTCACAAAGCAGCACAGGCTGCAATCTGCATCACAAGAGACACCCGTGGCCAGGACAGCTGCTGATGAGCAGATCTTCGCTGCTGGCTGCCAAGAAGAGAGGTGAGTAACATGGTTCCTGTGCCTGCCTGAGTGAGTGGGACAGCAGCAGGCACAGATCACCATTGTAACTGTATCTCCCCTTACACCAGGCATGTCCAAACTGCGGCCCTCCAGCTGTTCCAAAACTACAACTCCCAGCATGCCTGGATAGCTTACAGCTATTAGAGCATGCTGGGAGTTGTAGTTTTTCAACAGCTGGAGGGCCGCAGTTTGGACATGCCTGCCTTACACTCTCTCTTCTTTAGTATGAATTTTTGCAGGAACTTCTTGAGAAGGACTGGAGCGCGGGCTGCCACTGTATCAGGGTATACTTCGTTTTTCACACACAGCATCTGCATTTTGGCCTAGTTTTTGTTAAATAAATACAATGTCATTTGTGATGTGTTATTCATTTAAGGTTGTGTTTGCCTAATTGTAAGTCCTTCTAAGGACCATGTGTTTTTTTAAATTATATCTTAATATGTAAGATTATAGAATATAAAGAGGGTGTATTTTATCTTTTTATCATGACTGTATATATAGATTTGGAGCCCAGATACCGGTACCATTTGATTGACTTTAAAGATAAACTGTCACAGTGAAATGCAAAGCATGTTATAGAGCAGAAGGAGCTGAGCATATATATATACATATAAACAGGGGCGTAGATATAGGGAGAGCAGTCGCTACCGGGCCCTGGAGCCCGAGGGGGCCCAAATACCCTTCTGCCACTTAAGAAGACACTGGTTTTATAGAAAGTGCACGCTGGTCAAGTTATACCTCTGGCTGGAGGGAAGGGGTTAGGTCAAGAATTTGGTAGGGAGTGCCGTTTGAATTTTTGCCTCAGGCAGCACAAAGGCTATTTGCTTCCCTGCCCCTGGCCACAAAGCACTGAGGGAAGGGGGGCCCAAGCTGAACTCTTGCACTCTTGTTTTCCTCAACAATACTCTAGACCACCAGGGATGCTGACATTTGCCCCTCCACTAACTTCCACCACCAGGAAAGCAGAGACTCCCTTCTATTGTAGAGAGCCATTTAAATGATGTTGTCTTGTCATCGCAGGTGAGCTCGCACAGCTTGATAAAGATGCGTGCTAAGCTCCTTACGCTTCAGAGTTTTCATATATTCTAGCGCTGCTACATTTTTCTGTTTGTGTGCTTACGCATTGCAGTGGCAGCAGATATGAACCTGGTCATTTATTTCACAGCGTTATGAGGGGACGCCGGTGTTTTGCAGATGAGGTGTCCCGCATTGTAATTATGCCGGGCTCTAATGCACCAATTTTACCTTTAAGGCTGAATAAAAAACAAAAGTAAAAAAAAAAAAACCTTAAAGGTCATCATTTCCATCAGCGCGCGAGAAGTTAGCGACCCTTTACACTTCAATACTGAGAACTGCCTAGGTAGAGCAATTGTTGCAAATTGGTAAAGATTTGAGCTGTCAGCAGAGATTAGTTGTGATTTTAGCCAAGTATTGAACTTCCTTCATTGCTCTTGTGTCTTATCTGGGCAGAATGCTAATGACTATAAACTATCCGAGCTGTAATTCTGCACTTGTCAGAACTCCACTGCATCTCAATGACACCATCGACCGATTCATACTATTGGAAATTGGTAAAAAAAAAAAAAAAAGTACTTAAACAACACCTGTCAGCAGGATCGAATCTATTAAATGAGGTGTTGATCCTGCTGATTACAATGACATCTGCCTTGTGAAAATGGGTTGCGTGCGTTGTTTCCCAGTGAAAAGACTTTTATTTATTTTTTATACAAATAAGGGCTCATGCACACGAACGTATGGGTTCCGTTTCCATATTGAGGACCGCATATGCCATTCACTTGAATGGGTCCGCAAATCCGGAGATGCGGAACGGAAGCACGGAACGGAACCCCACGGAAGCACTAGGGAGTGCTTCTGGGGGGTTCTGTTCCGTTCTTCTGTTCCGCAAAAAAGATAGATGTCCTATATTTTTGCGTAATGGATCCAGAATGGGTCTGGATACGTGCGCAAATTGCGGCCCCCAATGCACAGAACGGAACCCATACGTTTGTGTGCATGAGCCCTAAGGGCTTCAGTGCACTGAGGGAGGGGCCTAGCATCTCAACTCGTTTTCACAAGACAGTTATCATTGTAATCAGCAGGATCAACCTTACCGGACAGTATGCCTTGTTTAATAGGATTAATCCAGCTGATAGATTCCCTTAACTATAATAATAAAAAAATGTAAAATGTAGTTATTTATGGTGCTTTTGTTTTTATTATTGCATACTTCCGTCAGATCCCTTTTTTATGTTATCGGTTGCTTGGTTACTGCACATCTACGTCTTTTACAGGGACATAGTAAGAGTCTAAATCACCTGCTTGATAAAGACCTCTATGTGGATAAAAATGTTGCTTTTTGGCATGGAGCATGTAAATGAATTGCCTCATTTTTCCTTATTTTTTCATTTTTAACTTGAAGAAAGTTGGTGCTTCTGGACTAATGAATGTTATATTCTTCAACTAGATTTTGCTTTTTATGTCTTACATGTAGCACGGTGGCTCAGTGGTTAGCACTGGTGCCTTGGAGCGCCGAGGTTCTAGTTTCAAATCTGACCAAGAGCAACATCTGCATGGAGTTTGTAGGTCCTCCTTGTGTTTGATTGGGTTTCCTCCGGGTACTCCAGTTTCCTCCCACACTCCAAAGACATAATGATGGGGAACTTAGAGCCCCATTGGGGACAGTGTGATGCTAATGTCTGTAAAGCGATGAGGAATATATTAGCGCTATATAAGTGAGCTCATTGATAGTAGTAGTCTTTATTTATATAGCGCCAACATATTCTGCAATGTTTTGCAATCAGAGGGCACATGTATAGACAATCAGGCATTACATAGGAACCAGCAAGTCAATGATTAACCTCTTAGTGACCACCAATATGCTTTTTTACGGTGGTCACTGAGGGGCGATCGAGGGTGCCGATGTGTGTATATTCAGGCTGGGACCTGGTGAGGGCCCCAAGCCAGCCTTGAGTGTTCCCCAATGGGCTGCGCCTCTCTGGCACAGCCTGCTGGTCAATGTCAGTAAAGCACTATAGGGATGGTGCATTGTATTTTAGAAGCAATCAAAAATTGCCTGTTATTGAGTGGTTCTAAAAGTAAAAGAAAAAAATGCATTAAATAAAAAATTCTAATAAAAATTTTTTTTTCCATTGATAATACACTTTTCAATAAGTAAAAATTGCAAAAATAAAATTTCCCCCACGTGTTTGGTATCACCACATCTGTAACAACCTGCACTACATAAATGTCATTTATCCCCTACAGTGAACGCTGCAAAAAAACAAACAAAAAAACAACAAATAAAATTGACAGAATTGCTAATTTATAAAAAATGAACACCGCAAAATTTATGACATAATAACTCAGTGGCAATATTGATATTTTTTCCCATCTCCCTCCCAGAAAGAGTTAATAAAAGGTAATCAAAAAGTTATGTGTACCCGAAAATGGGCTCATTAAAAACTACAACCTATAGCGAAAAAAAAACAAGCCCTCATACAGCTATAGATGGAAAAATAAAAAAAGTTATAGCTCTTGGAAGGCGACGATGAAAAAAGGAAGAAAAACATAAGGTCAGTAAGGTCCAAAACAGGCTGGTCACTAAGGGGTTAAAACCAGGGTGAATGAAGTGGGTGAATGAAGAAGAGTTAGATTATGTAATAAGCCACCCTAAAAAGATGTGTTTTAGGGCATGGTTCAAACTGTCAGAGGCAGCAATATTGTAAGAGCGCACTTAGAGGACATCAATAGTGTTGAGCGCGAATATTCGAATTACGAATATTTATCTCGAATATCGCAACTTCGAGAATTTGAGAATATTTTGAATATCGTGCCATATATTCGCTATATCGAATATTCGTCATTTTTTAACATCTAAAAACATGATTTCTCCCTGCTTCTTGCTTGTGGGCCAATGAGTCATGGGCCCACAAGCAACTTAAGCAGGGAGGAATCATGACTTTAGATGGGAAAAATGACGAATATTCTAAAAAACAAATATATAGCATTATATTGAATATATTAGTTTTTTAGAATATTCATAATATTCTAAAACAAGAATATATAGCAATATATAGCGAATATTCGAAAAAAACGAATATAGAGCAATTTAGCTAATAAAGTGCTATAATCTTCTTTGTCTAATAGTTGTAATTTTTTTCTCATCTGAAGTTCAGATTGGAATAAAATTACAACTATAAAAAAAGACTATAGCACTATATTAGCTAAATTGCTCTATATTGGTTTTTTTTCTAAATATTCGCTATATTGCTATATATTCTTGTTTTAGAATATTACGAGTATTCTAAAAAACAAATATATAGCACTATATCGAATATATTTGTTTTTTAGAATATTCGTCTTTTTTTCCCCATCAGAAGTCATGATTCCTCCCTGCTTAAGTTACTTTTTTTTTGGTTTATAAAAGGATAATATAGTGTAAAACCTAAATAAATGTAAAAAAGTAGACATATTAGGTATCGCCACGTCCATAAGAATCCTTTCTATAAAAATACCCCATGACCTAACCCCCCAGATTAACACAGTAAAAAAAAAAAAGGTATTTTTTTGTCACCTTACATAACAAAAAGTGTCATAGCAAGCGATCAAAAAGTCATATAGCCCCCAAAATAGTGCCAATAAAACCGTCCCCTCATCCCGCAAAAAATGAGCCCCTATCTAAGATAGTCGGCTAAAAATAAAAAAAACCCTGACTCTTAGGCTACTTCTACACGGCGACATTTGTCGCGCGACAATAAGTCGCACGACAGATAGGGCACAACTACACTGCAAAATTTGTAGAGCAACGTTTTGTTGCACGAATGTCACGCGACAATTTTTATAATGGCAGTCTATGGTGTCGTACTGCAACATGCAACATGCTGCGACTGCGACGCAATAGTCGCAGAAAAATCCATCTAGTCGTGTAGACGTAGCCTTAGACTATTGAAATACTAAAATGTTTTTTTGTTTATAAAAGGATAATATAGTGTAAAACCTAAATAAATGTCAAAAAGTAGACATATTAGGTATCGCCACGTCCATAAGAATCCTTTCTATAAAAATACCCCATGACCTAACCCCCCAGATTAACACGGTCAAAAAAAAATATATTAAAAATGGTGCCAAAACTGATATTTTTGGCACATTTTCCATTTTAATCCATTTTTTACGGTAACAAAGCAAGGCTTAACAGCCAAACAAAACAATATTTATTATCCTGATTCTGCAGTTTACAGAAACGCCCCATATGTGGTCGTAAACTGCTGTATGACCAAACGGCAGGGCGCAGAAGGAAAAGAACGACATATGGTTTCTGGAAGGCAGATTTTGATTACCTTTTTTTTTGACACCATGTCCCATTTGAAGAACCCCTGATGCACCCCTAGAGTAGAAACTCCATAAAAGTGACCCCCATCTAAGAAACTACACCCCTCAAGGTATGCAAAACTCATTTTACAAACTTGATTAACCCTTTAGGTGTTTCTCAACAGTTTATGGCAAATGTTGATGAAATTTCAGAATTTCTATTTTTGGCAACCTTACCTCACAAAAATGTAATATAGAGCAACTAAAAATAATATGTACCCTTAAAATAGTCCCAACAAAACCGTCACCTTATCCGGTAGTTTCCAAAATGGGTTCACTTTTAGGGAGTTTCTACTGTAGGGGTGCATCAGGGGGGCTTCAAATGGGACATGGTGTAAATAAACCAGTCCATCAAAATCTGCCTTCCAAAAACCACACGGCGCTCCTTTGCCTCTACGTACTGCCGTGTGGCCATACAGTAGTGTTCGACCACATATGGGGTGTTTCTGTAAACCGCAGAGTCAGGGCAATAAATATAGAGTTTTGTTTGGCTGTTAACCCTTGCTTTGTTAGTGTAAAAAGTTGATTAAAATGGAAAATTTGGCAAAAAATTGAAATTCTGAAATTTCATCTCCATTTGCCAATAACTCTTGTGGAGCACCTAAAGGGTTAATGATGTTTGTAAAATTAGTTTTGAATACCTTGAGGGGTGTAGTTTCTAGAATGGGTGGTTTCTATTATGTAAGCTTAACAAAGTGACTTCAGACCTGAAATGGTTCCTAAAAATTGGGTATTTGAAAATTTCAGAAAATTTTCAAGATTTGCTTCTAAACTTCTAAGCCTTGTAACGTCCCCAAAAACTAAAATTTCATTCCCAAAATGATCCAAACATGAAGTAGACATATGGGGAATGTAAAGTAATAACTATTTTTGTAGGTATTACTATGTATTATAGAAGTAGAGAAATTGAAATTTGCAAATTTTCCCCAAATTTTGTATTTTTTTATAAATAAAAATTACTTTTTTTTACTTCATTTTACCAGTGTCATGAAGTACAATATGTGACGAAAAAAACATTCTCAGAATGGCCTGGATAAGTAAAAACGTTTTAAAGTGACACTGGTCAGATTTGCAAAAAATGGCCTGGTCCTTAGGTGAAATATGGCCGTGTCCTTAAGGGGTTAAATACCAATTCTAATTGAACCAGGAAATGTATTGGGTGATTCATGGATCAAACATCTGTTGCGAATTTTTCTGTTAGGCCTCTTTCAGACGGGCGACATTTCCGCGCGGGTGCGATGCGTGAGGTGAACGCATTGCACCCGCACTGAATCCAGACCCATTCATTTCTATGGGGCTGTGCACACGAGCAGTGATTTTAACGCATTACTGTACTTGTGCGTTGCGTAAAAATTGCAGGATGCTCCTCTTTGTGCGTTTTCCATGCAACACAGGCCCCATAGAAGTGTATAGGGCTGCGTGAAAATTGCAAGCATCCGCAAGCAAGTGCTGATGCGGTGCGATTTTCATGCACGGGTGCTAGGAGACGGTCGGGATGGGGACCCAATCATTACTTTTTTCTCTTATAACATGGTTATAAGGGAAAATAATAGCATTCTTAATACAGAATGCATAGTACAATAGGGCTGGAGGGGTTAAAAAAAAATAAAAAATTTAACTCACCTTAATCCACTTGTTCGCGCAGCCCGGCTTCTCTTCTATTTTCATCTTTGCTGTGCACAGGAAAAGGACCTGTGGTGACATCACTACGCTCATCACATGGTACGTCACATGATCCATTACCATGGTAAAAGATCATGTGATGGACTGTGTGATGAGCGCAGTGACATCATCAAAGGTCCTATTCCTCAAAGAAGAAGACAGAAGAGATGCCGGCTGCGCGAACAAGTGGATTAAGGTGAGTTAAAAAAAAAATTATTTTCTTTAACCCCTTCAGCCCTATTGTACTATGCATTCTGTATTCAGAATGCTATTATTTTCCCTTATTACCATGTTATAAGGGAAAATAATACAGTCTACACAACATAACCCAAACCCGAACTTCAGTGAAGTTCGGATTTGGGTACAAGACATGCCGATTTTTCTCACGCGAGTGCAAAACGCATTACAATGTCGTAAAATCGCTCATTTTCCCGCAACGGACCCACATCTTATCCGGGCCAAAAACATGACGCTCGTGTGAAAGAGGCCTTAAGCTCCTTTTTAGAGAACAGCAAGTTGTGCAAAAAGCACTGAAACAGTGAGCAGTTGGACATGTGCATTCAAAAGTTTAGAGAAGGCCACATTAGGTTCACCTGTAAAGGTTAGAGTGCATTTTAGGTTCATCCTGCAATTTCACCCACAAGTCAAATATCCCTAACTTTTTGTGAGTAGTGTACAGTAACCAAGACAAGAATTAATGAGGGCAACAGAAAGAATCTAGAGATGTTTTTAAGATGCAGGTGCCATGAGCAGGCAAGCGATTGAATATAGGGGCTTAAGGAAAGGTCTGAGTGAAACAAAACCCAAGCGAGTGTGCTGCCCAGGAGTTATAGTAGTGTCACACACTGAGATGAACATATCAGACTTAGGTAGATTAGTAGATGGAGAAAACCCAAGAAGTTCAGTGTTTAAAAGATTCAGTATCAGATAGAGACATGATGTTAGAGACAGCAGACAGACAGTTACTGGTGTTTTGTAGTACATCTGGGGTGATCTCACGGTATGAGGTCTATAGTTAGGCGTAAGACTAAGTTCTTAACTTTTTTCCACGGGTTGTTATACTTACAGTTAATGGTGCCACAGATTTCCACAGCAGGCTGTAGTATAGCTGGCATATCTGGATTTTACCTTTTAGGTTTGTCCAGGGCCCGGAAGCCTTTGACCCTGTGGACAATATATGCTTTGAAGTCTATAATTCACATATAAGACAGTTTATCTACGCAGAGCTTGTACATGCACCTTCTTTCAATGCTTCTCAATGTTTCTCAATGTTTTCTACCTGGAATGCTTTTCAATGTTTTCTACCTCCACTTTTCTTCTATATACTGTATTTGCTTCTTTGGCTGTTTTTTATTGCAGGGCTGTGTCCTTCTGCATTTGCTCACTTCACAGTCACTCACACTACGCTCTCTCACTGAACTAGCTCCTCCTCCTTATGGGGCAGGTAGCACAGCCCCACCTAGCCACTGTTTGCAACACCCATTAACTCCATTAGCACTATGCATAAAGTGAAACACATTTTAACCCCTTGTTGCAGTGTACCATTACCGTAGTAGTGGGGGACACTGCATATGAAACTACAGTTTCTTAGAAAATTTTATAACTTTGCATTATATTATAATCTTTTTTTGAGTCAAAACCAGAATCCTTTTACACTTTTTGGATATCAGATATAGTCACATAGAGGCAGAGATTACAAATTAATTTGCAAAGGAAATTCAGATGAATGTATCTTAGTTGCTGAGTCATATTTCCATAAATGTATATTTTCTTACCATCAGGTTAATTTTGTGACATGCTCCTCTTGCCTGCAGACTGAGTGCCATATGGTATTGCATTTGCTGTTTGGGGTTATGGGTATGTGAATGTGTATGACATATAATATGAAGGCAAAATATGACATGAGGTCTCCACGTGTAATCATGGGAAGAAGAAGAGAAGGGGGACGTAGAACAGGATGGTGATTTCCCAGTACACAGAGAAACAGATGACGAGAGGCCAGGATAAAATCAGAAATACATTACCCATGGGTTAGGATCAGGAGTAAATAATATGGGCCAATTGGTGAAAGGCACTTCCGGGTCCACAATTCCGTTCCCGAAAAAAATAGAACATGTCCTATTCTTGTCTGCAATTGCAGACACGAATAGGCATTTTCTATTAAGTGCCGGCAATGTGCGGTCTGCAAAATGCGGAACGCACATCGCCAGTGTTAGTGTTTTGTGGATCCGCAGATATGCAAAACAAACACGGACGTGTGAATGGACCCTAAATGTGATTATTTCTACCTGCCAAAGGTAGGGATCTCCGTTTGATAAACAATTGCCGCCTGTTCTATTTTCTTAGGGCTGGTGATCGTAACAAACACCCCCAGGTCTGTCCAGTGGTGTGCATTCAATGAAGGCAGACATCACAACTGCTACAAGGCTCAAGATGGGGGGGTGAGACGGTACCTAGTGCTGATTTCCTTCTTCTGTTCCGAATATGAAAACACTGCATGCAGCCACCACTAGAGGGAGCTCAGTGCAAAGAGATGATTACAGTTTCCTTTGCAAACAATGGTAATTGCCGTATTTTTCGCCCCATAAGACGCAATTTTCTCCCCCCAAAAGTGGGGGGAAAATGCCCCTGCATCTTATGGGGCGAATGCTGCCATTTTACATCGCAGTCTGCGATGTATCAGCTGGAGGGGGAGGGAGGAGGGGCCGGTGTCATGCAAATGCGGCGGGCCAGTGTTGTCACTGTACTCTGGCCCCACCGCTCACTCACTTCCTTAAAGAGGACCTTTCACTCGTATACAAACTAAAAACTAACTCTATCTGTGGGCAGAGCGGCGCCCAGGGGTCCCCCTGCACTTACCAGTATGCCTGGGCGCCGCTCCGTTCGCCCGGTATAGGCTCCGGTGTCTCAGCTCCGTCTGTTGTACTGGACTGATTTTTTGTAGGAGGCGTGTCCCTTGCTGCAGTGCTGGCCAATCGCAGCACACAGCTCATAGACTGGCTATGAGCTGTGCGCTGCGATTGGCCAGTGCTGCAGCAAGGGACACGCCTCCTACAAAAAATCAGTCCAGTACAACAGACGGAGCTGAGACACCGGAGCCTATACCGGGCGAACGGAGCGGCGCCCAGGCATACTAGTAAGTGCAGGGGGACCCCTGGGCGCCGCTCTGCCCACAGATAGAGTTAGTTTTTAGTTTGTATACGAGTGAAAGGTCCTCTTTAATGCCTAAAACATTTTTTTCTTATTTTCCTCCTCAAAACCTAGGTGCGTCTTATGGGCCAGTGCGTCTTATAGGACGAAAAATACAGTGTATACATTCCTGTGCACTAAGCTCCTCCTAGTAGTAGCTGCAGACAGACATTTGCCATAAATCTGGGGCTTTGCACTTTGGGTTCTGAATTGCCTGGGATTGTTTGATATGCGTACTGGGAAATTGGTGGGGCAGGGGAGCCTATACTAAGTTTTTCTATGGGACCCTATGAGATTTGTGTGTATGCCTCTGGTTATATGCGTATACAATACAGAGTCCCCTTAAGTAGATGGTGCTAGTGATACCCAGATGTAGGAGTGCCAGAGTGGTGTAAGGGTAGCCTACAATGTCCCTTTAGATGTGGTTGTGCACGTGTCACGGTGCTCCTACCTGGATATCTGGTAAATCCAGGCGAGGCCGTCCGCTGCAGAAAAGGGGGTAGTTGAAGGGTGGGATGAGGAAATAAATCGAGTCCAGACTTGGTATAATGTTGAACAACAGCTTTACTTGAATAAACTTTCATCAGGAAACAATCTTCCAACTTTGTTTTTGTTACCAACAGGCTGTGGCATTAATTCTGGCAGGCAAGCACACTCGGCTCTGCTATGTTTGTTGCTCTCTGGCCCTGCTGTGCTGTCAGGATCAAATAGGAACTTTTCCTTTGCAGTGCTTAAATTTCTGGAGTCTGGTCTGTCTTTGCATTTACCCAGAGGAGCTTATTCTCCCTGGCTTCAGGCTTTTGCCTCTATGCCCATCAGAGATAAAGGTGCTCTGCCATCCTAGGCAGGGCTAGCCCAGCTGGGACGAGCTCCTGCAGCACAACCTCCCTTGGCAGGGGTTACTCTAGACACTGACCTAACTAACTAAACTCCTCTAACGGATCCGGAAAAAAAGGATATCAGTTTGCATACCGTTTGGCGTATCCAGCAGGCAGTTCCTTTGCCGGAACTGCCTGCCGTATTCAAACAATGCTAGTGTAAAAGTAGCCTTAGTGGAAAAAAAAAAGACGAAGGGCTTATTAGCCGTTGTGTGGTGAAGTGAGAAAATTACAGTCTTTATTGGGGTGTTTTAATTTCCTTTTTTATTTATTTATTTAATTGATCTAACAGTATGTCAGACAGGGAAGTGCCAGGCCCTGCACAGGGGAGTGGCAGAGGCCTAAATGTTTCTGGTGCAGGCACAGGTCGCAGCAGAGTAAGGGGGCGTGGCAGCAGGAGTCGCAGCGAGAGGCCTGAGCTCCCGGTGTCATCTAGCGGTCGTGTCTTGACCAGCAACCCAGCGGTTCTTGAATGGTTGACTTGGTCATCCACTTCATCCCAAGTGACATCAGACACCCCCAGCCAAGAGGCGGTAGGTTTGTCAAACACAACCTTTAGTTGGCATGGCCCTGGAGCAGGCCGTGTGCTCTCACCTGTCCTCAACCTGCCTCTGTCCTTTTCTGTTCCCTCAGCCAGAGAAGTATTATATGCTGTGTGTGCAGTATGCCAGACGGACAGCGGAATTGTACGTGAGGTCACGGTGTGAGCAATAGGTGAGCCGAGGTACATACGTTTCTGGTTACTCACGGTTACTTCATCCCTGGGCAGGCTCGCATAAGTGAAGAGGAGAACGGCATAAGAATTCTCTGGGGCACACTCTGGTGTAAGGGACACAGGCCAGATGGTGATTCGAGGTGCCCTTGATGGTCTGTATTAATGTGCCTATGGCAAGGTCCCTTGTAGTCGTGATGCCAGTACCTTTTGTGGGGGTACAACCATTTACTGTAGTGTTAATTGAGGAACTGAAGACTGAGACGAGGATGGTGTAATTCAACTTATAACTTTTACTGAACATTGCTCCTGGTAACAGTAACATCCAAGTATTAAACAGTCTCTTTTAAGATGGACAGAGGTAAAGCTGCAACAGGTCCACTGTTGACAGGTGTAATGTCTGTGTCTCTAGCTATTAAATGATATAGATTGTTATGCTTACTGGTAGTGGTATCCCAGTGCAGGTTAGTGAGGCTGCCAGAGGCTGGTAAATCCTTCACTTCTAAATCCAAAGGTCCTAAGGCGCTTGTAGAGAAGGCCGTAACCCTTTGGGGGGGTCTCCTTCTTTAGTATTCTCTGAATTAATATCCTGCTGAGTATATGGAGCACTTCAACTCAGGGCTCAAAACTCCAGACTGAACTGGACAAAACTCTCACTCTAGACTGACACACCCAGACTAGGCCTGAGCTGGAATATATATATCGGAGGTATTATCTAGTGGTAGGCTTAGTGTAATGCAATCTAAATACACCTGTTATCAGGGATTATACATAAAGATGCATTGCAGCATAAAAACTTTGAAGTACCCACGAGGGTAGTGGGACACTGCATGGGCTCAGCTCCACTATACAGCGAGGGCGAGCTACTAGAGGACAGTCAGCAGCTACTGGCCAGCCAAGATGTGGAGGAGACATCCGCTAGGCGGGCAAGTAGTGATGAGGAAAGTGGCTTGGGAACTGGTGTTGCGAGCGGTCAGGCTCCTGACCCAGAGACTGTTGAGGAGGACATCAGTGACGTGCAGAAAATACTCGATGATGATGATGTAGCTGTTCGCACTTTGGAGCCGGGTGAACTAGGGGCTTCATTGTCATTGGGAGAAGAGCGTGGCAGCTTGCCTGTGAGGCAGCGGTGGAGCCAGCAAGTTGCTAAGGTGGACGTGAGTCAGGGTGGCACCAGTGGGAGGTCGGGAGCCAAACATGCCCAGGGTAGATTACCCGCTTCACAGGAGCCTACCTGCCTGGAAAGTAGTGGTGCAGGAGTTCACGGAAGCAGCAGCGGTAGCAGTCAGTCAGTGCAGAGTGTTGGGGGTAAAATCCCCTACTCAGCGGTGTGGCAGTCTTTTGTTAAGCTGCCGGAGGAGGTGAACATGGCCATTTGTAGAATTTGTGGGCAGAAGGTGAAGCGTGGCCAGTGTGCCAATGTTGGCACCATGGCCCTGCATCAACATATGCAGCATCACCATATAGTGGCCTGGGAGAACCATGGCTCCGATGTGCATCACGCAGTGGCACGCACCCGATTTCAAGCAGTCAAGGCTCCACCACCTCAACTGAAGGGAGCTGTCTGTCCTTCCCATCATCTGCTGGTCTTAATGCTCCTGCTCCTCCTTCTACTCCTTGTCAGTTGTTCCGTCAGCAATCGATCACCAAAGCGATTGCCAAGAGACAACAGTATGTGTGCACTCATCCAACGGCGCAGAAGCTAAATGTGCTCCTGGCCAAATTGCTGGTGCTGCAGTCCTTCCCTTTTCAAGTGGTGGACTCTGCACCTTTCAGAGAACTGATGGTTTCTGCCGAGCCAAGGTGGAGAGTCCCAGGTAATTATTTATTTGCCAAAAAGACAGTACCAGCCCTGCACACGTATATAGAACAGAAGGTGGGCCAGTCCTTAAGCCTGTCGGTGTCTGCCAAAGTGCTCGGCAGCGCTGACGTGTGGAGCTGTAACTGCGGTCAGGGACAATGCATGTCTTTTACGGCCCACTGGGTGAATGTGGTTCCTGCACAGCCGCACCAGCTACTTAGCCAGGTGACGCCGCTTCTGCTTCCACGTTCTCACGCTGTTGGCCCTGTGACAATGTCCGCCTCTTCCTCCTCATCCTCCACCGTGTCCTCAGCCTCCACTCTGCAGGGACAATTCACAGTGCCCCTCCAGCATACCACATGTGCAGGGCATTGCAGTGTCACTCTGGGCGAACGGAGTCACACAGTGGAGGAAATGCTCCGTGTCCTACATCAAGAAATTGAATCCTGGCTTTCTCCGCGACAACTCAAAATCGAAACCATGGTGACTGAGAACGGGAAGATTGCCAAGAAGATTAGTGTCGGCGCTGCTTCAAGGAGTGCTGTGCCATGCGTCCTGCATGGCACATGTGTTCAATCTCATTGTCAATCGCTTCCACCCATCTGAAAGATATCCTGAAAATGGCCAGGTATTTTGCATGCACTTTAGCCACTCATACACTGCAAAGCACACCCTCCTTGAGCTGCAGCAGCAGAACGGCATCCCTCAACATAGGCTGATATGCGACGAATCCACCCGTTGGAATTCCACCCTCCATATGTTGGACCGACAATACGAACAGAGAAAGGCCATAAATGATTTCTTGATGATCCAAGCGGACAGGAGTACTCCCCTGTGTAACTTCTATCTCAGCAAGTGGCAGCTTATGCGTGTCACCTGCCGTTTGCTCGGGCCCTTTGAGGAGGTCACTTTATTTGTCAGTCACCAGGACTACAGGATAAAAAATGTCATTCCACTGCTTCATGTCCTGGAACAGATTCTGGTAAATCTGGTTGGTCAGGGGACTGGAGACGTGGCACCTACTGTAGATCTCACGGCCACATGACCCTTGTGGGGGCTGAACTGGAGGAGGAGGCGGAGGAGGACATTGGAGCACAAGCAATGTGTAGCGAAATGGGTGGTTTTTCTACACAGGTGACAGGAGAGGAGGAGCAGGAGCAGCCAGATGAGCTACAGGACGATGAGTAAGTCGAGGCAGAGGACCCAGACACACCATGGCAGTATGCAGTGGAGATGGAGGCAGGGAGTCCCTCTGAGTCACTTGCACAAATGGCCTGATGTATCTCAATTACTTGCGTAGTGACAGACGAATTGTCACCATTCGGCAGAGGGATGACTTCTGGCTCTCCACCTTGTTGGACCCTCACTAACGGTCCAAAATGGGGGCCTTTTTTTACACCCACTGAGAGGGAGGACAAACTGAACTACTATAGAGACATCCTATGTAGTCAGTTGGCCATTGCCTATGCACCATCGTCCATCCTCTCTCAGGGCCCTCTGTGCTCACGTTCCTCTGCCATGGCTGCTGTGGAGGGGTGGGGGGGTGGGGGGGGGGGGAAGTAGGAGCAGTTCCAGCTCCATTATCAGCAACTTGAGTCTAGAGTCGCTTATGCGCAGCTTTCTTCACCCGCCTAGTGAAGCAACTACTAACCAGCAGCACCTAGACCTGGAGCAGGACCTGAACCAGCAGGTGGTGGCATAGTTGGACAGCATCCTGCCACCCCACATTGTAGATCCGCTGGACTACTGGGCAGCCAAACTGGATTTGTGTGTGCAACTAGCAGAGTTTGCCCTGGAAAAACTGTCCTGCCCGGCCAGTAGTGGGGCCATAGTTACCCCAAGAAGAACTTGCCTGTCCACCCAAAATGTGGAGAGTTTGACCTTTATCAAGATGAATCAGGCGTGGATCAGCCAGGATTTTCAAACACCAATGCCTGATGCATTATACTAGATCATCCATGGTGCTACACCAACACTTTGACAAAAGAGACTGGTTTCTTCTGGCTACCTGCCTCAGCTACTATTCTGATGCTGCCACCCGCCTGTTGCCACACATCTTCACACTATGTCACCTTGCCACTCTGTGGTCTCCTGATGCTGCTTCCACCTCCACACTATGTCACCTTGCCACTCTGTGGTCTCCTGATGCTACTGCCACCTCCACACTATGTCACCTTGCCACTCTGTGGTCTCCTGATGCTGCTGCCGCCTCCACACTATGTCACCTTGCCACTCTGTGGTCTCCTGATGCTGCTGCCACCTCCACACTATGTCACCTTGCAACTTTGTGGTCTCCTGATGCTGCTGCCACCTCCACACTATGTCACCTTGCCACTTTGTGGTCTCCTGATGCTGCTGCCACCTCCACACTATGTCACCTTGCCACTCTGTGGTCTCCTGATGCTGCTACCTCAACACTATGTCACCTTGCCAGTCTGTGGCCTCCTGATGCTGCTGCTGCCACCTCCACAGTGTCATTGTGCCACTCTGTGGCCTCCTCCTGATGCTGCTGCTACCTCTACACTTTGGTAGCCAAAAGCAGGAGTGGGTACAAAACACAGAAGACATGCAGATATTCTATTCACATGCCATCGTTTTGGACCCACTCCTATTTTTTGGGCTTTAGCAATACTGATGGATTACTGACCAAGTGCTGACTCAGTGAAGGCGGATGCTCCACAGATAGGATCCGTTTTTTGGGGGTTATTGTTCTGATGGATCAGAGGAAGGGCAAAATAACGTCAACACAAACTTACTGCTGACACCCTCTCCACTCTGTTGGGGGGGGGGGCTCTACTTGTATAAGCATTTAATAGAGCAGGTTCTGTAGACATCTATGTGGAATCAGCTGCCGATAGTGTAAAAGGTGTGCGCTTCTTCTTGGCGCTAACATCGACCTGTAAGGCTGAGTTCATACTTGAGTTATTTGGTCAGTTTTGGCCCCGTGGCTGCCCAAATAAGTGAAGTGTGCAGTGATTCTAAGAGCGACGCCTGTTATCTGCATGTCATACTGACTCACAGTATTATTCCACTACCACAGAAAACTCCCTATGCATGTAACTACAAGGCACAGTGTTCTACACCACTATAAAGGCTCTCTGCAGCCAGGAAATAGCTGTTTTATAACGCGATTCACCACAAATAAATTCAGATTGAACCAAAGTTTTTTCGAAAAATTCGACAAACCGGCCAAATCGAATTTTTGAGAAACTCGCTCATCTGTAATCCTGTTATCACTGTAGGTTTTACTATGTGAAAATCTCAGCTATGCTCCATTGAAAATTTCAGCTCCATTTCTCTGAGTGCCCTCATCCGGTAGTGCTGCCCGCTGACAGCTCCCTGCTTCACTATGGTAAACTAGTGCAGGGGCACCCGGAAAGCGGATGAATCCTTCTGGTGACCGGGTGCCTAGAAAAGGGGACCATCTGGTGTCCCTTCAGGAGTGAAGGATAGTGCACCCTGTGTGGTCGCACAGATTGTACACCCCTAAGGCCATCCCTGCTTTGGAAGCCATGGCCCGTTCCAGTACTGTGGGGCTTGGACTGCCGTTATTTTTTCTTATGTATTAGGCTGCAGCCAGTGTATTCTGTGGACAGATGCTGACTTATTAATAGTATTGTATTTGTGTTGTTTTTAGCGTTATACCGGATTCCAGACATAGAAAACTCTCATGACTGTGACATTTGGAATGGGGTGGAATTGGATTTCTGTCCTTCTGCCCCCAGATGGAGAGATAATAATCTGTAGTCAAGTTCACACATTAAAAAAAACAACCTCAAAGAACATAAAAGAATTGCCCCTTAAAGAAAAAAGCAAGTAAAAAGAATCTGATTTAATTGATTCTCACACCATGAAATGTGTCAGCCGTATGTTAAAAGGGTTCTCCGGGAATTAAGAAAATGAAAATACTTAAATATTACTTTACAATAAATATATTCCCGAATACCTTTCATTAGTTAGGCCTCTTTCACACGGGTGTCATGTTTTTGGCCCGGATCAGATGCTGCTGCGTTGTGCGGGAAAATGCGTAATTTTTCCGCGCGAGTGCAAAATGTTGTAATGTAAAATCGGCATGTTTGGTACCCGAACCCGGACTTTTTCACAGAAGTTCGGGTTTGGGTTAGGTGTTGTGTAGATTTTATTATTTTCCCTTATAACATGGTTATAAGGGAAAATAATAGCATTCTTAATACAGAATGCATAGTACAATAGCGCTGGAGGGGTTAAAATAAATAATTTAACTCTCCTTAATCCACTTGCTCGCGCAGCCCGGCTTCTCTTCTGTCTTCATCTTTGCTGTGCACAGGAATAGGACCTTTGATGACGTCACTGTGCTCATCACATGGTCCATCACATGATCCATCACCATGGTGATGGATCATGTGATGAGCGCAGTGACGTCATCAAAGGTCCTATTCCTGTGCACAGCAAAGATGAAGACAGAAGAGAAGCCGGGCTGCACAAGCAAGTGGATTAAGGTGAGTTAAATTCTTTTTTCTTTTTTTTTAAACCCCTCTAGCCCTATTGTACTATGCATTCTCTATTAAGAATGCTATTATTTTCCCTTATAACCATGTTATAAGGGAAAATAATAATGATCGGGTCCCCGTCCCGATCGTCTCCGAGGAACAGTGCGTGAAAATCCCACCGCATCCGCACTTGCTTGCGATTTTCATGCAGCCCCATTCCCTTCTATGGGGCCTGCGTTATGTGAAAAACGCACAAAATAGAGCATTCTGTGAAAATCACCGCTCATGTGCACAGCCCCATAGAAATGTATGAGTCCGGATTCAGTGCGGGTGCAATGCGTTCACCTCACGCATCTCACCCGCGCGGAAATCTCGCCGTGTGAAAGGGGTCTTAGAGTGTCTAGTTTTGTCTACGGAGCAATCACTAGGAGAAATAAAATGGCCGCCGTCCTACCAGTACACACAGAACCTGTCCTAATCACACAGGAGTACAAGTTACTTCACTGCACTGAGTTAAAGAGCTGCCTCATCCTCCTCTCTACTCCGTGGGAATGGAAATGATGAGGAGACATGAAGTACAGAGAGGAGGATGGGGGTAATGAGCAGCAGCACTTGTATGCAGTCTCCATTGCCACAGCTCCATACCACCACAGTCTGTCCTGTCCCTCCTCTCTGTACTTCATGTCTTCTCTGAACTAAATTCCCCAGAGATTCGGCTAAAGTTCTTATTAGCTGTATTCAGGATCATAATCACTTACAAGTAGAGAGGAGGAGGAGGATGAGGCAGTTCTTTACCTCATTGTTGTGAATTAACTTGTCCTCCTGTGTGATTAGGACAGGTTCTGTGTGTACTGGTAGGACGGCGGCCATTTTGTTTCCCATGATGATTGCTCCCCCGACAAAACGAGCCATAATATATAATGAAAGGTATTTGGAACTATATTTATCATAAAGTAATATTTAAGTATTTTCATTTTCTTCAGTAAATCACCACAGGGGTCAGTTGTAATGTACTGTGACAGGTAAGCTCCACCCCAGATAGAAGACGCTGGAAATCATGCATCATGTGATTTATAGAAGACCCATCACCTCTCCTGACATGTCCATTTTGGTAACTACTTGCATTCTTCGTGTAATCATTTTGGAGCATTTGATTGTATAGTGTCAGACTGTGCATGGACCCCCCCCCCCCCCCCAACTTGTAACATCCAGATAGACTTAATTGCAGACAGCTGGCAATTCATTCTTACAATTCTAGTAGGAATAACGGAGGGATGGCATAATTTAGAGTCATAAAAATAGATTCTCCAGAGTTATCACATGAGGAATACAAGTGGTTACTAAAAAAAGATATGTCAGGAGAGGGGTCCGCTTTAACCAAAAATAAAGGGGTTGTGTCATCTTAGACAATGGTGGAATATTGCCAGGATATGCCACCAATGTCAGATAGGTGCGGGTCCCACCTTTCAGACCTGCTTCTATGTCCAGAACGCCCCCCCAAAGGAGTTTTAAAGTCGGATAGAAGTGAATAGAGAGCGTACTGCACTTGCCTGGCTCCCTCTCCATTTATCGCTATGGGACTGCCGGAAATAGCCAAATAGCCAAGCCGGCACTCGATTATTTTCAGAACTCCCATAGTGGTGAATGGAGGGTGGCCGTGCTTAAGTACCTCTGGGACCTGCACCTATCTGACATTGATGGCATATCCTAGCGATATGCCACCAGTGTCTAAGATGAACATCCCCTTTAAGGAATGCAAGGGCGTGAATACCATATAGACAAACCATATGGCTGCTATTGGGCTCTCAAAGTTAACCCTTTCCAGACCGGGCCTAATTTTGCAAATCTGACATGTGTCACTTTATGTGGTAAAAACTTTGGAACGCTTTTACTTATCCAGGCCATTCAGAGATTGTTTTCTCGTGACACATTGCACTTCATGTTAATGGTACATTTGAGTCAATATGTTTTACCTTTTATTTATACAAAAATCCAAAAGTTAATACAAAAATTGAAAAAAATTCGCTGTTTTCTAAATTTTAATCTCTGCTTTTAAGACAGATTGTGATGCCTCATAAAATATTCATTATTAAACATTCCCCATATGTCTACTGTGGCATCATTTTGGTAATGTAATTCTATTTTTTACAACAAATGATTTTTATTGGATTTTATAAAGTTATTCAAATAGAGATAAACAAAGTACATGTGTATGTTCTGTAAATCATACCATTGCGTCATATTATAGCAGTTGACAATTCTGCATACCAATATATAAGGAGTAATACATATATCTCTGAAGCAAACAATACCAAGGTGTTCCTCCATTCTTGAGGAGCTATTGGACATGTACATGCGAAAAGAAAAGAAATAGCAACAGAATATGAACAAAAGAAAACGGAAAAACAGCAGCAGGTTTTGTGGTAAAGTGGCAGGTGAACCTGGATACCTTGCTTTATCTTTCTCTGCTGTGCAGAACATCCACGTGAAAACCACAAAAAAAAAACTTGTATAAATCTGCGTTTCCACCTATTATATATAAAGATATATTGACAAGGGAAAGCGTCACATAACGCTGCAGATATGGGGTTGTGTACCCATGAGCTTGGAGTAGAAACCACAATTGGGACCACATGCAGCTTCATGTCCTTTTCATCCCTCCATAGTTTATTACGGTAACGCTGTAATATTATTCCTGATCCGGAATAGAATCTGTTATCAGAAGACAGCCATCATTACAGCAGATTCATTACTTAGAGTGGCCGCCCTGCCACATCAGCACATTCAGCACTCGCCCCATTATTAATAGTACCGGTGACTGGATCAGATAACGTGTGCGAGCTGCTGTCCTCATTTACCACCACTGCCAATAGTAGTAGATAGATATTTATTCACCAAATGCTAAAATGGAGAAAGTAATGACTTAGTAATGTATAATTGGATGACACCCCCTGAACGCCCCTCTCCCCCTATCCCTGTCAGGACGCTTTCACACTGTCTGGGAGACATTTATCAAAGCTGGCATAAAGGAAAACTGGCTTAGTTCCCATAGCAACCCATCAGATTCCACCTTTCATTTTCCAAAGCAGTTCTTAAAAATGAAAGGGGAAATCTGATTGGTTATTATGAAAACTAAGCCAGTTTTCCTTCTAAAAATTTTCCTGTGTCTGATCGGTGATTTCTATCAGCGATTGTGACCTAAAATCTGAATCATAGCCTTTACAGACATAAATTTGCACCTGTTCAGTGGTTTTGACCACCCCTGGTTTTGGCTCAAAATCACTGATGAAAATCACTGAATAAACACTGGGGCAAATTTACTAAGACCATCTTTTTACGCCGTTCTTAGTTTTCCCACTTGCCCTGCCCTATGATTCTTGTGGATTGTCTGACCTGTACCTGTGCCGCCTGCCCTGACCCATTGCTTGTTTGACATTGCCTCATCCTTCGGTTGTCCTGCACTGTCTGACGCTCCAGGTTACGACTCGGCCTACTGACTACAACTGTACATCAGGTACCTTGCACTGGTACCCCCTGGTCCACCTGGACCCGCTGCCTCATGTGCCAATTCTTCACAATCCCTACACTGTCCCTTTTGCATTATACTTTCTGTAAGAATCCCTAATGGTATTCAGCATCTCTGCTTGCTGTCATTCAATAGAAACATTACTGCTCATTACAGTGCAGTTATTAGGGCTGTGTCTTGAAATGAGTCCTGCACCGATGACCAGGACAGATGAGTATTCACTGGCAGTACACAACAAAGAACTATTAACTGCCACAAAGAACTTGCACATGATGATAATTTTGTACAGAAAGTATATTTTATAAGAACCCAGGTTATATCATTACAAGATTAGCATATCTACCTCCCTAATGGTCAGTAACCTCAAAGGGAAAGCTCCAGCCATTTATTTCAGTACCTGATCATATCGTCTTTAGTAGAATATAATTCTAAATAGTGTACAGCCCCGATTCCAAAAGCCATATTTTATTCACAATAGATCATAGAACACATATCAGATGTTAGAAGACATTTTACCAAATTTAACTCATTTAGAACTTGACGGCAGCAACACATCTTAAAAAAGTTGGGACCAGGCCATGTCTACCATTATATAGCATCCCCTTTTCTTTTAACAAGTCTGTAGACGCCTGGTGAGTGAGGAGACCAATTGGTTGAATTTGGGGAGAGGAATGTTGTCCTATTCTTGTCTGATGTAGGATTTGAGCTGCTCAACAGTCCTGGGTCTTCTTTGCCTGATTTTTTGTTTCATGATGTGCCAAATGTTTTGTATAAGTGAAAGGTCTGGACTGCAGGTGGCCAGTTCAGCACCCGGGCTCTTCTGTGAAGCCATGCTGTTGTGATTGCTGCAGTATGTGGTTTAGCACTGTCTTTCTGAAATATGCAAGGCCTTCTGTGAAAGAGACGTTGGCTGGATGGAAGCATATGTTCTTCTAAAACCTCTATATACTGTTCAGCATTTATAGCGCCTTTTAAGATGTGTAAGCGGCCCACACCATAGGCACTGGTCCCATACCTTCAGAGATGCAGGCTTTTGCACTGTGCACTAACTAACAACAAGCTGGATGTTCCCTCTCCTATTTAGTCCACAGGACATGGTGTCTGTGGTTTTCAAAAAGTATTTCAAATTTGATCAGGACAGTTTTCCATTTTGCCATTGTCCATTTTAAGAGCTTTGGTCTAGAAAAGACGGCGGCATTTTTGGATCGTGTTGATTTATGGCTTCTTCTTTGCGTGACACAGCTTTACCTTGCATTTGTGGATTACACAGTGAACTGTGTCCACAGACAATGACTTCTGGAAGTGTTCCTGAGCCCGTGCAGTGATTTCCACTACAGAATCATGCCTGTTTGTTATGCAGTACAGCCTGAGGGCACATAGATCACAAGCATCCAATATTGACTATCGGCCTTATCCTTGCGCACATGGATTTCTCCAGATCCTCTGAATCCTTTGATATTATGTACTGTAAATGTTGGATATTGCAAGTGTACGCAATTTTACACTGCGGAACATTTTTCTGAAATTGTTCCGCAATTTTAGATGCAGTTTTTTGCAGATTGGTGAACCTCTGCCTATATTTGCTTCTGAAAGACTCTGCCTCTCTAACATGCTCTTTTTATACCCAGCCATGTGACTTAGTAGCATATTGCTCCTCCAGCTGTTATTTATTAGTACCACGTACTTTTCCAGTCCCTGTTTGTTGCCCCTGGCCCAACTTTTTTTAAATATCAAGTTCTAAATTTGTTATTTTTGTCATAAACAGCTAAAATGTCTAGCTTTCAACATCTGATATGTGGTTTTTGATGTATTGTGAATACAATATGGGTCCATGAGATTTGCAAAGCATTTGCATCACTTCCCACATTTTTGGGGAATTCAGTTTGTAGAATGAATTAGTACAAGTCATTTTTAAAAGGGTATTCCCTTCTGGGAGACTGATGGCATATTGCTAGGATATGCCATCAATGTCTGGTGCAGGTTCCACCTCAGAAACCTCCTCCTATCTTCGGAACGGGGTCCCCTCAAAGTGAAAGGAGAGTAGTCGCACATGTGCAGCCACCCTCCATTTACAAGTATGGGAGTTTCAAAAATAGGCGAGCGTTGGCTCAGTTATTTCCGGTAGTCCCATAACGGTAAATGAAGAGGTGGCTTACTCTCCATTCACTGGTATGGGACTTCTAGCAGTATGCTATCAGATGGAAATATTTATTTAAGTACCCAGATCTTTACCAAGTTTCACCTCACGCTTCATTGGTCTCTTTAATTCTTAGTAAATTTCTTGGTTCATTGAACAGATCACAGGTCCTCTCTAGAAGCAAATTATATTCTGCTTATAGTTAGAGAAATGGACCAGTTCCAGCAGTTTACAAAGTAGAATGTGATACATCTGGAGGTGTCTGCAGTCGAGGAAGCTACAAGAGCCGGTGCATTAGGCACATAAAAGCAAAGAGGATTAGGATTTTCTGTGTCTGTGCTTTTAGTGCTGTGCTCAGAGAAAAGGCATTAATAAGTCAAATGGCTCTTATCGCTTCTTGTCCTTTTCTACTTGTTTTCACATTGCACTGAAAAGCTCATCAATCTTCATTCCGCTCTTAGCCATTCTCTAATTGGAACCGTTCCTTCCACATGTAATGCACAAATGATACATGCGAAAGAGAAGTTTATTACTACTGGCATGCTAATATCCCTGTCTTTATAATGCTGAGAAAAGCCTCATGTAATGTAATCCATCAGGAACGTATACCAGTGCCATAACTATTATCTCAGAGGGCTTCGTTGGTCTGATATCAGTAGAGCTTGAATAAGAGCCTATGTAGACCTCTCACTTGCAATTATAATTTTATCTACAGGATACCCCCTACACTGAGTCAAGTCCCCCATACACATTACATTATCATCAGCAGAAAATGCTGATTTTCGCTGGGGCCAGCCAACTGTCTAAATTGTATAGGGGCCTCCAGGCATCATCAGTCAGGGGAAGCGAAGAATCTAGCAGGTTCAATGTGAACACCTGATCCTTTTGTCCTGGTAAGAGGTAAGCCGCTGGTAATCGGGAGGAATGGTAGTGAATTGAACATCAGTATAGAACATGGATAGCTTGGGTTCATGTTTATTACTCAGAGCACTCTCCGTTCTGGCTTATTGAAGTTGAGTAAAAAGTGGGAGACTCCCCCCTCTATGATGTCTGTGTGTCCTAATAAGACACAGGATGGGAGTTGTCTTCTGGAGACCACCCCTTTAAAGGGTCAGACAATGATTCACAGGGTAACCAACTAAGGGAGCTAAGACAAGAAGTCTAGGAAGTATTTTCTTTACTTGTGGCAAAGATTCAGTCTGCTGCCCTAGACCTGAATCTAAATACTCCAAGGCGGAATGGCTTGTTGATGACCCCTCTGTCAATCAGCATCCGAGGTACAAGTCGTGCCACCCCTTGAATAAACCCCGAAATCGGGGTTTAAGAGGTTGGACTATACTTCTCCTGTCTACATATATTGGATAATTGCCAGCATTGTCAACATTTTCCTCAGTCGATGAATATTAGTTGGAGGAAATCCATTTACAGAGCCTCTCCTCTCATTACAGTGTACATTGAAGGGGTTTTCAGGGAGTAAAATATTAATGACCTATGCTCAGGATAACAATATCACCTAGAGGCACAGCACTCTCTGCAACTGCTGCACCCTCTGCACTTTAAGAGATATCAGAGCCAGGTGTGAGCACATTTACACTGCCTGGCCCTGTCAATCAAAGTGTATGGGGGGTGGCAGATGCAGAGAGAGCAGAGCCTCTAGGTGTAATGGCACCCCGTTGTTGCTCCTAGAGGCTCATTTGTATATAATACAAGTTTATTTTTAGGAATGTGAGCACATATAAACACGGGACCAACACAGATGCCTTCAGCTGCCAAGCGCACATGGAACAGGTCAGCCAGTTTCTTAGGTACAAATCTGCTGACAGATGCCCTTTAACTCTGCCCAATGCCTATCTATACAGACCTAGTTCTCTTTGCAACCCCTCACAGTAGTTAGGCCCTCTTAGTGCCCACACACAGTAGTCTTGTCCTCTTAGTGCCCCACACAGTAGTTATGCCCCCTTAGTGCCTCCCACACAATAGTTATTCTATTTAGTGCCCTCACACACAGTAGAATGCTCCTTTAGAGACCCCTTACAATAGTGCTTCTCTGCTGCCCCCTTAGTTAGTGTCACCCTTACAATAGTGTAGCCCCCTTAGTTAGGCCGTCCTTACAAAAGTGAAGCCTGTACTATTAGTGAAATACAAAAAATGAAACTCACCTAGCCCCATTCCCACAGCGAATGTGGTACTACCTCTACCACGAGCCACACCAAAAAGGCAGTGGGAGATTAGGCAAATTAACAATTAGCTCAAGAAATGGTGTAGGAAGCAGGTTTGGGTTCCTGGAGAATTAGGCTGACTTCTATGTCGGCTACAGGTTCTATTGTAGGGATGGGCTGCACCTCTATGGGGAAGGGGCAGCTGTTTTGGGGTAGAAGATGGCTAGAAGGTTGGAGTGTTTAAAATAGGGACTGGGGGTTAGGGTAAATACATTATAGGAGGTGAAGATAGTGCAGATAGAGACCTGGGGCCAGGTAATGGGACTGGGGGAGGAATGAAAGGAGGGACTAGAACAGTTCATAAGAAAAGGTGTAGGGTAAAAAATATACATAAACCTCTTTACTATATGTATATTAATGTCAAAAGCTTGACTAGTAAAACTGGTGAACTGGAATTCGTAATGTGTGAGGAGGACTATGACATAATGGGAATAACTGAGACATGGCTGGCAGGGGTGTACATAGAAATCATTGGGCCCCGTAGCAAGAATCTGAATTGGGTACCATAACTCCGCCCAATACCCACCCTGGCCCATCCCACCACCTGCCTTGGCTCCTCCCTGCCACACCCCCGTTGTATGTCTAATGACCCAGAGAATGAAGGGCACAGGTCGGTTTTGCAGCAAAGGGAACACCGTAGGAACAAAACACGTAAAACGAGGAATTATATATTTTTTACAATTCCACCCCATTTGGAATTTTTTGCCTGCTTCCCACTACATTGTATGCCATTTTAATGTACAACTTATACCGCAAAATATAAGCCCTCATATGGATATGTGAATGGAAAAATAAAAAAGTTATGGCTCAAGGAAGATAGGGAAGAAAAATGAAAATGCAAAAGTGAAAAAACCTCCGGTATCTTAATAGTTAAAAGGTTTATCCATCCTATTATGCCCCCCCAAAATGCAACAGTTCTTCACCCTTATGCCTTCAGAATACGCCACATGCCCCTTCCCCTCACAGCAATGAGTTCCCCTCACTCACGGCATCTGAGAATGTTAAAAACCGGAAGTGTGGGATTCCTCTTCAGGCACGCTTTCCCCCAGCGGAGATCGGGAAAAGCACCATGTTCTATAAATAAGCCACAGCCTGTACTAGGCTTCCAGGCTCATTGTTAGTATTTCCCAGTTTAGGCCACTAGGTGGCAGCACTGAACTGTGATATAGTGATTTCTATACAGACTAATGGAGCAATTTACATCTGATGATTGTAAGTTGTGGTCCACTTGGGGGACCTAACAAAAAGTTAGAAAAATGTAAATAAAGTTTAGAAAATATAAAAAAAAAAACATTCTCCAAAATCAAAAGAAACAAAAAAATAGCATTATGGGCATCACCGCATGTGAAATCTCCCATACTATTAAAAAAATTAAAAGCCCATATGGTGAATGATGTAACAGAAAAATATTTTAAAAAAAGGGCTATTCACGTTTTTTTCATCATTTTATCGCCCAAGAAAATTGAATAAAAAGTGATCAAGTCATACACACTCCAAAATGGTATTGTCAAAAATGACAGATAGTCCCACTAAAAAGTGGACATACCTATAAAAAAGTTATGAGGGTCAGAATATCGTGATAAAAAAAATATAACATTTATGAAGTGAGTCCTGTGTATTTAAGTTTTATTCAGACTCTATTTTCAAAATGTTTCTGTGGGGATTTGAACTCACAACCATCTACATTAAAGGTAAGAACCTTAACCACTGGGCTATAGAGGTTTCTCTTGTATTAAAAACCTCATAGAAGTTTCTCTTGTATGACACAAGAGAAACTTCTATGGTGTTTTTCAGTAATGACTTAGCACTGAGCTCTATAGCCCAGTGGTTAAGATCCTTGTCTTTAATGTAGATGGTTTTGAGTTCAAATCCTCACAGAAACATTTCAAAAATAGAGTGTAAATTAGACTTGTATACACAAGGTGTCCCCCAAGCATAGTGACCATGCTTGGGAATACCCCTTTCACGTTCATAACACTGACTCCATATATGGTGTCAGAGCAGGGACTCCTAAGCCTGGAAATTCCCCACTCAGGGGCCTTGACTGAGCATAGGGGAAGCAAGCAGGGCTCCAGGCCCCCCTGTGCCATGGGCCCCATAGCAGCTGTGTCGTCTGCCTATATTGGCAGTACACCACTGATGGCTGGATGATAGTTATAACAGTGGGAATAAGGGCTCATGCCCACGACCGTTGGTCCGCAATACATGGGGCACCGGCCGTGTGCATTCCGAATCACGGATATGGACCCATTCACTTAAATGGGTCCGCAAATCTGGAGATGCGGTGCGGAACGGAACCACGAAATGGAAGCACTACAGAGTGCTTCCGTAGGGTTCTGTTCCGTGCTTATGTTCCGCAAAAAAGCAGTGCATGCACAATTTTTTTGCGGTGCAGACCGTCGGATGCGGATCACGGACCCCATTCAAGTGAATGCGTCTGCGATTCACATGCAGCTGCCGCACGGGCACTGAGTGCTTATGAGCCCTAACTGGTTAACGTACAGGATTACAGTTTGTTTAGAAAGGATCGCCAAAACCGGAGAGGGGGAGGGGCCTGCCTTTATGTTAAGTCCTGTCTAAAGCTCACACTATGGGAAGATATAAGTGAGGGACATGAAAATGTGGAGTCACTGTGGGAAGAAATACATGGAGGTAAAAACAATAAATAATTATAGGAGTTTAATATAACACACCTAATATACCAGAGTCCACAGAAAACCTTCTACTAAATGAAATAGATGAGGCGGCAAATCGCGAGGTCGTTATTATGGGGGACTTCAAATTTCATAAAGGAAACAGTTTCTTGGCAATAACCAAAGACTATTACTAGGGAAGAACGAATTTCTCAAAAATTAGATTAGATTCCGAAAAGATTCGATCCAAATTTATTTGTGGCAAATTGCGTTCTAAAACAACTATTTCCTGGCTGCAGAGACCCTGTATAGTGGTGTAGTGGTAGTGGTGTAGAACACTGTGCCTTGCAGTAACACGCATAGCTGTGGTAGTGAAACATTACTGTGAGTCAGTATGACATGTAGATGATGTCGCTTTTAGAATCCCTGCACACTTTACTTATTAGGGCAGTCACTGGGCCAATACTGACCAAATAACTCAAGTATGAACTCAGCCTTACAGGTCGATGTTAGCGCCAAGAAGAAGTGCACTCCTTTTACACCGTCATCAGCTGATTCCACATAGATGTCTACAGAACCTGCTCTATTAAATGCTTATACAAGTAGAGCCCCCCTGACAGAGTGGAGGGGGTGTCAGCAGTAAGTTTGTGTTGACGTCACTGATTATTTTGCCCATCCTCTGATCCATCCGTCAGAACAATAACTCCCAAAACACGGATCCTGTCTGTGGAGCATCCACCTTCACTTGGTCAGCATTTTGTCAGTAATCCATCAGTATTGCTAGTGCCATAGAAAAATAGGAGTGGATCCAAAACAGAGACGTGTCGTGAATGGAATATTTGCATGTCTTCTGTGTTTTGTACCTACTCCTGCTTTTGGCCACCAAATCATAAGCCAATTCTGATGGGACCATTACAGGCCTTATAGCTGCTACGTAGACAGGATCCATTGTATGTCTAATTCTTCCTTCCTTCTAAAAGATCAGAAGAAGGGTCAAATTAATGATGATGTCAAACAGGCCAAAAAGGCAAAAAAGTCTCACAGTCATGAAGTAGGGAGGGTGGGAACAGCATGAGAAGTCCACAGAGTGGCCCATCACATAGTGGTGATGTGGTAGCAGCATGAGGAGACCAGAGAGTGGTGAGGTGGCAGCAGCATGAGGAGACCACAGAGTGGCCCAGTGACAGAGTGGGTAGATGGGGGGGGCAATACCAGTACCAGCTGAAGATCATGGCAGACAGTAGGAGCACCTGGCAGCAGGTGTGGCAACAGGAGGGTGGCGGCATCTGAATAGTAGATGAAGCAGGTAGCCAGAAGAAACAGGTCAATTTTGTCAAAGTGTTGGATGGCACCATGGACAATCTAGTCTGATGCATCAGTCATTGGTGTTTGAAAATCCTGGCTGACCCACTCCTGATTCATTTTCACACAGGTCAGTTTCTCTTCATTTTGGGTGGACAGGCGAGATCACCGCACTAAACACCTCTGATGCCACACTGCTGGCCGGGCAGGAACGCTTGTCCAGGGCAAACTCGGTCAGTTGCGAACACAAATCGATTTTGGCTGCCCAGTAGTCCAGGGGATCTTTGATGTGGGGTGGCAGGGTACACCCCAAGTATGCCACAACCTGCTGGTTCAGGTTCTGCTCTATGTCTACCTGCTGCTGCTGGTGAGTAGTTTCTTCAGTAGGCGGGTGAAGAAACCTGCTTATCAGCGACTCTAGACTTAAGTTGCTGCTGATGGAGCTGGTAGTGCTCCTGCCCCCCCCCACCCCAGCAGCCATGGCAATGGAACGTGAGTGCAGAGGGCCCGGTTAGACCTATGAGAAGATGGACGATGACACAGATAGGCAGCGGCCAACTGACTACTTAGGATGTCTCAATAGTAGTTCAGTTTGTCCTCCCTCCTAGCGGGTGTGAAAAAGGCCCCCATTTTGGATCGGTAGCGATGGTCTATCATGGTGGAGAGCCAGTAGTCATCTCTCTGGCAAATGGTTACAATTCGGCTGTCACTACGAAAACAAGTGAGCATGCATCGAGCCATTTGCACAAGTGAATCGGAGGGACTCCCTGCCTCCATCTCCACTGCATACTGCTACGGTGTGATGGTGTGTCTGGGTCCCATGACTTGTCTTCCTCATCGCCCTGTAGCTCCTCTGGCTACTCCTCCTCTCATGTCACCTGTGTAGAAAAACCACCCATTTCTTTACACATTGCTTGTGCTCGAATGTCCTCCTCCTCCTCTAGTTCAGCCCCCACAGGGCTCATGTGGCTGTGAGATGTAGTCGCCATGTCTCCTGTCCCCTGGCCAGCCAGATTTAGCAGCATCTGTTCCAGGACATAAATCAGTGGAATGACGTTGTCCTGGCGACTGACAAATAAAGTGGCCTCCTCAAAGGGCCCGAGCAAACGGCAGGTGTCATGCATGAGGTGCCACTGGCTAACATTGAAGTTACACAGCGGAGTACCTCTGTCTGCCTGCATCATCAAGAAATCGTTTATGGCTTTTCTCTGTTCATATACTCGGTCCAACATTTGGAAGGTGGAATTCCAATGGGTGGAAATATCACATATCAGCCTATGTTGGGGAATATTGCATAACGTTTAGTTTTTTTACTACTCCCATATGCAGCACGAGTCCCCAAAATGTAATCATCTCTGCTGCATCTACTGGGGTCCAACCTAGGGGTCTAGCGTATGCCGTAGTAGGGTTCTGGGAAATGAATAGTTGGGCATATAAATTGGTTTGGGCCACCATTAAATTTACAAAATCTTCAGAGAAAAAGATTTAGAAAAAATATAGCTCAGTGAGGCCCGCACAATCTATCTGAATTCCTGAGTTGCCCACAAACTCAGGAATTTGGGGCTAATATTCCTCAGGGGGTAGGCTCCTCTGCTACCCTGGGAAGCCTTCTAGAGGGTCCCTCATCATCGGATGATGATGAGCTGGTAGAGGAGTAGAGAAAAGTGGCATCCTCTTCTCCCTCACTGACACACTCAGTTTTAGAGGCAAGCATGGCGTATGCTTCTTCAGCTGAGTAAACTCGGGATGGACGGGCCATTTTTATTTTATTGGGGTGTAACGTGCGAAACGTGTAAACCTTTATTTATTGTGGGGTGTGTATGTAGTGTTTTCACACGTGAAGGGGGTTGTAATAAATTTGAAATATATGGAAAAGTAGTAGAGAAAAAAGTTGTACAAAAAGTATTTTCTGCACAAAAAAATGTGCTACTATTGCACCCAGTTCTTCTTTTATAGAGTAGATAATGCCTCCCTATCCTTTCCCTACACCTTGACTAATCTTTCCCTGAACTTGTAAATTGTTTTTTCAGCACAATGAAGTATTTTCTAACACTGTCCCTAGCGCCTGCTGATGTGATGGCTGAGGGTATTTATAGGGCTGTGATATCACAAGGGCTGGCTGAATGCTGATTGGCTGCATGCATGGCATTGTGGGTGATCCCTCGTTCCCAGAGTTCTTTGCTCCATGTCCTAACATGTGCAGCAGCCATTTTAGGAAAAAATTTAATTTGTTACCACAAAGCGTGAGGACATTCGGATTCTATGCGAATCAAATTTTTCTTGAAATTCAGATCGAATTCCACTTCGTCAACTTCGATTCACTCATCTCTAACTATTACCTTTCCCAACTGGTTCAGGACCCGACAAGTGGGGCAGCCACACTGGACTTAGTATTAACCAATAGACCTGACAGAACAACAGATGTGCAGGTTGGGGGACACCTGGAAAATAGTAACCATAAAGTAATAACCTTCCAATTGTCATTCAAAAGAGTGTTTCTTCAGGGAGGCACAAAAATACCAAACTTCAAAAAGCAAAATTTGACCAGATAACTAACTAACTGGGACAAAGTCCTCAAAAATAAAAATGCAGCCACAAAATGGGATATTTTTAAAAGCATTCTAAAATCTAATTCTGTGAGGTACATACCTTATGGGAATAAAAGGGTAATGAACATGAAAATGTGGATAAATAGAAATGTAAAGGAAGCAATAAATTACAAAAAGAAAGCTTTTAAATCACTAAAACAGGAGGGTAGCGAGGAAGCATTGGAAAACTATAAGGAAAAAAAATTGAATATATAAAATACAACGTAGAGACAGAGAGATTAATTGTCAAAGAGAGTAAAACTACCCCTAAAATGTTCTTCAATTATATAAGTGGTAAAAAGTATAAATCTGAATGTGCCGGCCCTTTACAGAGTGAACGGGGAAGGGAGGGGGGGGGGGGGGAGGGTGTTGTAGACAGTGATGAGGAGAGGAGAAAGCAAAGTTAATATTCTCCACTGTATTCACTGAGGAAAATAAACTGTCAGATGAGATGCAAAGTGTAAAGTAAATTCCCATTAAAAGTGCCTGTCTGACCCAGGAAGAAGTACAGCGGCGCCTTAAAAAGAATAAAATAGACAAATCGCCAGGACCAGATGGCATACACTCCCGTATCTTAAGAGTATTAAGCAATGTTATAGACAGACCCATATTTATAATATTTAAAGGGGTTCTACAGTTTGTTTTAACTAATGATAGTTCATCAGCTTCTGATCGCCGGGGGTCCGACACTCGGGATCCCCGCCGATCAGCTGTTTGAGAAGGCAGCGGCGCTCCAGTAGTGCCGCGGCCTTCTCACTGTTTACCGCTGGCCCAGTGACGTCACAACTAGTATCAACTGGCCTAGGCGGGGCTAAGCTCCGTTCACTTGAATGGAGCTTAGCCCCGCCCAGGCAAGTTGATACTAGTCATGACGTCAGTGGGCCAGCGGTAAACAGTGAGAAGGCCACTGCACTGCTGGAGCTCCGCTGCCTTCTCAAACAGCTGATCGGCGGGGATCCCGAGTGTTGGATCCCCGCCGATCAGATGCTGATGATCTATCCAGAGGATAGATCATCAGTTTAAACAAACTGCAGAACCCCTTTAAGGACTGAAATCAGAATCATACAGAGGTGCAGTAGAGGCCTCATATGAAAAACCGATTTTAAAGCTCTACACAAAAAAGAGCCATGATGCGGCTGTATGAATGGGGCCTAAGGGTGCTTTGTTTTCAGTGACCCACAGATATAGAAATATGCTGCTTTAATATATGTTATGCAGCATAATTCTGGCCTGTGGAATATCATGTAAAAAGATGAGTTTTCTGGTTGTTCACTATATAAATCCTATCCCCTAGGGAAGTCGAAATTCCTATTTCAGCAATGTCTGAACAAGTAATTACATTACAAATTCAGATTGCCTATGCCTTGATCAATTTATAATTATCAAATGACATGAAATCCAAAGGCAGAGATTTACACAGTGCTATTGAAAGCATTTACAGGTCTCTGTGGCGTGGTCCTGTAACTCTCTGCCCCCAGCTGTCACACTGAGCTAAAGAGTTAATACCCGAGATGAGAATAAATACACAATGATAACGAGGATGTGATAAAGACTCTGAGAAAAGTGTGATAGCACGAGAAAACGCTTCAGCGGTTATAACCCTCCTGCAGTTATAATACCCCTTGGAGTGCCCCCTGTATTATAAATCCCCCCTTGTAGTGATCCGGCCTGTATTAATGCCCCACTAGTGGCCCTGTATTATAATGCCACCTCTGTGGTGCTCTGGCCTGTATTAATGCCCCCAGTAGTGCCCCGTGTATTATAATTCCCCCCGTAGTGCTCCAGCCTGTACTAATGCCCCTAGTAGGGCTCCATGTATTATAACGCCACCCTCCCTGTAGTGTGCTGGCCTGTATTCACGCACCCAGTAGCGCCTTTGTGTAATAATGTCCCCCCAGTAGTGCTCCATGTATTATGATGCCACCCTCCCTGTAGTGCCCTGGCCTGTATTAATGCTCCCAATAGCACCTTTGTATAATAATGCCCCCCTTGTAGTGCTTCGACCTGTATTAATACCCCCAGTAGTGCCTCATGTATTATAATGCCCCCCTTTAGTGCTCCTTTAGTTCTATGCCACCATCTGTGCCTAAGTTAGTCCATCCCAGTGCAGTGCATCCCAGGAGGTTGTGATGACATCACCGCTGCCTCCTCCACCCGGTCTCAGGCGGTGTGATGACATAATCTGAAGCCTAAAGCTGCCTTCACATGTACTGTAATTTTCCACTATGGACACATCTGCACCAAAATCCACATGTCTTGCATGGGGAATTTGATGTGGATTTGCTGCTGAGATGCTGTCACAATTTGCATCGTATTGCTGTCCAACTGGCCTACCTCTGAAGATGGGTTTAGTTATTACATACAGTAGCTCTGCCTGGTTGATAAGAATGGAGTTACTGATAATTTAGCCTTTATATATGCAGGCCTTACTCTATTCTGGTTGTTGGGCATAGCATTTGCTAGCTGCATTCCTTTTCAGATATTTTGTTCCTTGTTGTGTTCTTGGATGTGTAGTTTAATTTAATGATTGTATCTTTTTCTAGTCTAGTGTGTTTTCTGTGTATTCTAGGATCTTTGTTGCTGTGTTTGAGATTTGTTTGATGCTGTGCTGTCTATGCTGATTTTCTGACTTCAGATAGGGTCAGTTCAGTTTCTGTATTATTCCTCCATTATCTACCTGGATCATCTCCTCCTTCTGTGACCTTCAGCATTTGTTTGCAGTCATCACTTTGTGAGTTTTTTTCAGGGCTCTGGTTTCTGCCAACTGTCCAGTTGTGCAATTAAGCCTTACTATTAGGCTACATGCAGAAGACCGTGCTGTTTTTTGTGGTCCGCAAAAAACGGAAGCCACCCGTGTGCCTTCCGCAATTTGCGGAAGGAACGGGCGGCCCATTGTGGACATGCCTATTCTTGTCCGCATCTTTTGCGGCCCCATTGAAGTAAATGGGTCCGCATCCGAGCCGCAAAACGGCGGCTCGGATGCGGACCAAAACGACGGTCGTGTGCGTGAGACCTAAGTGTGAGATTGTGAAGCAGCTCTTACTGCATGAACAGTTATTTTGCTGTTTGGCCACAAGATGCTGCTTTTCCCCCCACACAGCTAAACAGACTGCCCAGATTTAAATATTCATAAGAGGTGGAGCTGGTGTCCATCTTAGTTGCAAACTGGAAAAGTGTATGAGAGAAGAAATCCATTAACATCCAAGCATGGAGTCACCCTTTTGCGACCAGGACTGCAGCCAAGTGAAGATGATCATGTCAAGGACCCGGATCTGGTCCAGGAGAAGAAGTACAGCTGCCAGGATCGCTGATGAGAGCTGAAGAGCAAAGCAACGGACCCCGCGGTACCGCACGTGCGTGGATCAGCCTTTGTTCAGTTCACAGTGATCAGTGGAGACAGAGCAGACCCGGGCAGTAAGTCAGAACGTGCACACACCTCAATATAAGATTGGCGCCTAAATACTAGAGACTGAGATCAAACCTTCCGGTAGTTAGTTAGTGTTGCTGAGTGGCAGGCTACCAAGAATTGCTGCTTGTTTATCACAAGGACTTATCAGTTAAAGTTCTGGTTCGCTCCGGAGAACAGAGAGCACTTCACCATAATCTCCAGTTACCCCAGCGTGTTTATCCGGAGTGATGCATATTAGGCACGTGCCACATTACAGTTTGGGAAAAGGGCGGGGGATAGTACTGTATAGTCTTATAAGATTGTAAGCTGCTGTGTCGCACCGCAGGCTAGCCTGTATTTCACACACACACACACACACATGATTGTTCTTGTCCTTCAGGGTAATAACAAGTATGGCGAGGCAGAGTTAGCTCTGCTCGCAGTAGGTAAAGTGCACAAGTGTTTTCCGGCTACCATCGCGGGGCGCCGTGCTGTGCAACACAGGGGTCTTAGCCTCCAGGCTGAGTGTATATAATCTGATTTTATGTTCACTACATTTGGGAGTGTGTTTGATATCACGTAACAGTAAAGCAAAGTCTGTTCTACAACAGCTGGTGTCAGAGTCGTTTTTCTTGTTTGTGACTTCGCTGTATCCTGGGGAGCCCACCCTGGTACATGGCTTACATTAGTCCTAGTGGTATCTGAGTACCAAGAGACACTGTTCAGATTTGAGAAAGGTGACTGCCATAGGTGAAGTCCAGTTCTGCAGTCTTGTGCACAACTGGCATTACCACTACTGGTGATACTCTTGTCACAGATGGAAAAACTACATATCTAAATAAAAAGTAGGGTATTTAACATATTATCCAATTAAGAAAAATGTATGATGGAAGTATTTATTGAAGCTAGTACTATTAGATCTGGATGCCTTAACTTTGAAGTTTGTTGCCTTTGTTTGTTGAAGACCTTCAGCCAACTTTCTGATTGCTCTGATCTTCTTTACTATTATATATGTTTTCAGAAAAGTTATTTTTTACTACTATCAACTGATAAAACTCGGGACCGTATATTGCTTAGGTCGTACCATGCACTGAAAAGCAAATTGAATAGGCCAAGCCACATTTACCTACTGTTTTTTCAAAAAGCTGTCCAGATCACTCAATGGATCTTGGAAATCAAGCATTGCTATGTATTTTATTTTTATTTTTTTACAATTTATGACCATAATTTATAATATTCAAAACCAAACTATATTTATAGGGATTATTTAATTTATTTGAAGGGAATCTGTCAACTCTAAAACACTCCCTAAACAAGAGTGAGAGATGAGTAGTGTAAGTGATGCTAAGTCCGGTTATGTAATTTTTATCTCCATGCTCACTTGCATTCTGATGCTGTGCTCCCACAAACCAGTGATAAAATGCACTGAGAGGACTCCTGTTTAAAGGGGTTGTCTCACAAAAAATATTCTACAGTTTTCAAACCAGCACCTGGATCTGAATACTTTTGCAATTGCATGTAATTTAATATTTTGTATAGCCACTGAGTTATTCAATAAAATGTATCTCTACAGCGCCACCCGCTGTTTTTCTTTTTATTTCTTTTGCCTGCTCACTGAGAAGGATGCACACGCTCAGTTTTATCCTTCCACTGCCTCCTGAGCTGTGATAGGGAGAGGATGGACACGCCTCCTGAGCTGTGATAGGGAGAGCATGGACATGCCTCCTGAGCTGTGATAGGGAGAGCATGGACACGCCCCCTGAGCTGTGATAGGGAGAGCATGGACACGCCTCCTGAGCTGTGATAGGGAGAGCATGGACATGCCTCCTGAGCTGTGATAGGGAGACCTTAGACACCCTCCTTAGTTGTTTCAGAATAGACACTGAGCGGTCAGCTTGATATAAATCTAGCAGAGCAATGAATGGGGAGATCTCTGGACCCATGTGAGGTACAGGGCTGGTTCTAGCTTTGTTAGAAAGAGATTGTCATGTACTATATGATGTCTGATTATATTTTTTTTTACATTAGTCATGGGATAACTTCTTTAAAGGGAACCTGTCATCAACTTTATGCTGACCGTACTGAGGGCAGTATAAAGTAGTGACAGAAATGCTGATGTCAGCGGTGTGTCACTCATGAGCTAAACGTAAGTGGTTGCTGAGAACCAGCATCATAATCATTGCAGCCCAGGCCTTGAAAAGAGTCAAATCTACCTGAGAAGAGTCCTGGTTATTCATGAATTCCCGCTCTCTTCTGCCCATCTGCTGATGGCTGACAGTCTTCTACCTAGTTTTCTCCCTTTCTCTCTAGGAGGGAACTGCCAATCATCAGCAGATGGGCGGGAGAGCAGGAGATTATGGATAACCAGGACTCTTCTCAGGTAGATTTGACTCTTTTCAAGGCCTGTGCTGCAATGATTATGATGCTGGTTCCCGTCAACCAGTGACTTTTAGCTGATGTTTGACACACTGCTGAGATCCGCATTTCTGTCACTACTTTATACTGCCCTCAGTATGGTCAGCATAACGTTGGTGACAGGTTCCCTTTAAGTCCTCTCTATTATGTGCATCTCTATTATGGAGTCCTCTCACTGCATTTTACTGCTGGCTTGTGGGAGCACAACAGAATACAAGTGAGTATGAAGATAAAAATTACCAGGACATAACCGGACTCGGCACCACTTACACTATACACAGCTTACTCTAGTTTGGGAAGGTGTTTCAGATATGACAGATTTCCTTTAAGACCTTGAAATTAGAGAATTCCACCTTGTATGGATAATAAGTAGAAACCACATTTTAAGCTGTTTCGGGTCCTTTACGCCAGCCATGCATTAGCAGAATTGTCTCCTCTGTAGACACTTCCAATCCAGTTTTGGCCTCGTCAGTCTGAGACAATCACGTATCCGCTGCAGAATACATTATTTCTTCCTCCTTTTCATTTATGTTTGCATTCTCCACTGTTTATAAAAATGTAAAAGACAAGAGAGAATCTAATCGGCAAGTAAAATAAAAGAATGCTTTGCATATAGAATGGTTTTATGTAGAGTAAACATGCCAGACATCAATTTCATAGCTTTCATTTGGCAGTGAATGAGAAAATAATAGAGAGCGGGAAAGGAAGGGTAAGTGAGCGGAAAGAAAATGAAGTTTATATGTAGTTAGGGATCGCCTTAGGTTGCAAAATTTGCATCATCTGCGCCTGCTTAAGGAGGCATTACCAGTGGCCTGGCAACCTAAAGCTTGAGACGACCAAGAAATGTAATGTTAACCCTTTCAGCCTCAGAGGATTTTCAGTTTTTTGGCGTTTCCGTTTTTTACTCTCTGTCTTCCCGGATCCATAACTTTATTTTTCTGTTCACATGCTTTTTTGCTGGAGCAGTTTTACTTTCTAATGCCACCATTTAATATAGCATACAATGTGGTGGGAAGCTGGAAAAAAAATTCCAAATGGGGTAAAATTTGAAAAACAATGCAATTCTGACACAGTTTTATGGGTTTCATTTATCTATATGGATGAGCGAACTTGTGTTTTATTACAATTCCGATATGGATTCCGTTGCCGCGGGCCATAATGGAATTCTATGACGGAATGCATAATGGAATGCCTTGAAGAGGACGCCTGTATAACAGGAACCAGACGGATTCGTTATGCGGGCCATAGACTGAACAAAAATATAAACTCAACACTTTCGGTTTTGCTCCCATTTTGCATGTGCTGAACTCAAAGATCTGAAACATTTTCTACATACACAAAAGACCCATTACTCTCAAATATTGTTCACAAATCTGTCTATATTGTTAGCGAGCACTTCTCTTTTGCCGAGATAATCCATCCCACCTCACAGGTGTGGCATACCAAGGTGCTGATTAGACAGCATGAATATTGCACAGGTGTGCCTTAGACTGCCCACAATAAAAGACCACTCTGAAATGTGCACAGTTTTGCCTTACTGGGATGGGGGGCACACCAGTCAGTATCTGGTGTGGCCACCATTTGCCTCACACAGTGCAACACATCTCCGTCGCATAGAGTTGATCAGGTTGTTGATTGTGGCCTGTGGAATGTCGGTCCACTCCTCTTCTATAGCTGTGCGAAGTTGCAGAATATTGGCAGGAACTGGAACACGCTGTAGTATACGCCGTTCCAGAGCATCCCAAACATGCTCAATGGATGACATGTCCGGTGAGTATGCTCGCCATGCAAGAACTGGGATGTTTTCAGCTTCCAGGAATTGTGTACAGATCCTTGCAATATGGGGCCGTGCATTATCATGCTGCAACATGAGGTGATGGTCGTGGATGAATGGCACAACAATGGGCCTCAGGATCTCGTCACGGTATCTCTGTGCATTCAAAATGCCATCAATAAAATGCACCTTTGTTCGTTGTCCATAACATACGCCTGCCCATACCATAACCCCACCGCCACCATGAGCCACTCGATCCACAACGTTGACGTCAGCAAACCGCTCACCCACACGACGCCACACACGCTGTCTGCCATCTGCCCTGAACAGTGAAAACCGGGACTCATCCATTAGCAGAACGCCTCTCCAACGTGCCAGACGCCATCGAATGTGAGCATTTGCCCACTTAAGTTATTTACGACGACGAACTGCAGTCAGGTCCAGACCCCAGTGAGGACGATGAGCATGCAGATGAGCTTCCCTGAGATGGTTTTTGACAGTTTGTGCAGAAATTCTTTGGTTATGCAAACCGATTGTTGCTGCAGCTGTCCGGGTGGCTGGTCTCAGACGATCATGGAGGTGAACATGCTGGATGTGGAGGTCCTGGGCTGGTGTGGTTACACGTGGTCTGCAGTTGTGGGGCCAGTTGGATGTACTGTCAAATTCTCTGAAACGCCTTTGGAGACGGCTTATGGAAGAAAAATGATCATTCATTGCATGGGCAACAGCTCTGGTAGACATTCCTGCATTCAGCATGACAATTGCACTCTCCCTCAAACGTTGCAACATCTGTGGCATTGTGCTGTGTGATCAAACTGAACATTTCAGAGTGGTCTTTTATTGTGGGCTGTCTAAGGCTACTTTCACACTTGTGTTCGGGGTTCCGCTTGTGAGTTCCGTTTGAAGGCTGTTACAAGCGGCCCCAAACGGATCCGTACAGGCCCAATGAATTCTGAGTGGATGCGGATCCGCTCAGAATGCATCAGTATGGCTCCGTTTGGCCTCCGTTCCGCTCAGCAGGCGGACACCCGAACGCAGCTTGCAGCGTTTTCGTGTCCGCCTGGCCGTGCGGAGCCAAACGGATCTGTCTAGACTTACAATGCAAGTCAATGGGGACGGATCCGTTTGACGTTGACACAATATGGTGCAATTGCAAACGGATCCGTCCCCCATTGACTTTCAATGTAAAGTCAGGAGTCCCTATTAATATACCATCGGATCAGAGTTTTCTCCAATCCGATGGTATATTTTAACTTGAAGCGTCCGCCTCTATGTTAGAATATACCATCGGATTTGAGTTAGATCTGAAAACTCAGATCCGACAGTATATTCTAACACAGAGGCGTTCCCATAGTGATGGGAACGCTTCAAGTTAGAATATACTGAGAACTGTGTACATGACTGCCCCCTGCTGCCTGGCAGCACCCGATCTCTTACAGGGGGCTGTGATGCGCACAATTAACCCCTCAGGTACCGCACCTGAGGGGTTAATTGTGCGGATCTCAGCCCCTGATCGGGTGCTGCCAGGCAGCAGGGGCCAGACCCCCCTCCCTCCCCAGTATTAAATTCATTGGTGGCCGGTGCGGCCCCCCTCCCTCCCCAGTATTAAATTCATTGGTGGCCAGTGCGGCCCCCCCCTCCCTCCCCAGTATTAAATGTATTTGTGGCCAGTGCGGTCCCCCCTCCCTCCCTCCCCAGTATTGAATTCATTGGTGGCCAGAGCGCAAAGTAGCCTAAGGCACACCCGTGCAATATTCATGCTGTCTAATCAGCACCTTGATATGCCAATATTTGAGAGTAATGGGTCTTTTGTGTATGTAGAAAATGTTTCAGATCTTTCAGTTCAGCTCATGCAAAATGGGAGCAAAACCAAAAGTGTTGCCTTTATATTTTTGTTCAGTGTATTATGATGGAATGCCATCATAGGATTCTGTTATGGCCTGTGGTAACGGAATTCATATCGGAACTGTGATAAAACCCGAACCTTGAACTCGAACTTGTAAAACACAAGGTTGCTAATCCCTATTTATATGTCATTCCCTATGCAGTAAAACTGAGCTGTTACCTTTACCTCTGGGTCAGTAGGATTACAACGATACCACATTTATATAGTGTACTTCAGTTTTCATACAAAAAAAAAAATATAATAAAAAGCTTTGGATTTTTTTTTTCTTTTCTTCACCATATTCTGACCCCCATATATTTATAGATTTACGTCTATGGAGCTGTGTGAAGGCTCATGTATTGGAGGCGATCTGTAGTTTTTATTGATACCATTTTGAAGTGTGTACGACTTTGTATTCCATTTTTTGGGGAGATGAATAAATGGTGAAAGAACCATTTTTTTCTTTCTGTTACGTCATTCATCATACGGGCTAAAAACGTGTTTTGGTGTCTTGGGATGCAGCACTACCTGTGGTGTTTATTTTTTTATTGTTTATTTATTTTTATTTTTATTATAGGGATAGGGAGGGGATTTTAATTTATTTTATTTTTTTTAAATATTTTTTAAAACTTTTCCTCTTTTTATGTCACCCTAGATGACTATAAAAATAAATTTTTAGATTCTTTTCCAAAATTTGCGAGTTTGCTATGTTCTCATGGAGCCCTGCCACCTATAGGTCTCCATAGGAACTACAAATGCAATAGCATGGGTTTCTTCAGAGAGACCCAGGCTATCACAGACAATGAACAACCTCCCCGATCACTGCACAGGGGAGCCGATTAGGCCCCAGGAGTGCATTGCTCCCTGGGAAAGATGCCTCAGATTCAATGATCACAATTGATCACAGCAACTAATGTCTGCAATTGGCATTATCACCAATCACAGACATTAGCCCCCGGTGTCTGCTGTTCAAAACAGCAGAAACCTGGCAGCTTTGGTGTCCGCAACACTAGTGAACGGACCCAATTTTTAACAACCCCACTGCCTTTGTATATGTACCCCGGTGGTATTATTTATTGTGTAGACATTGGGACATATTTACTAATATCACCTAAGTGTTCTGTAAAATTTCTCACAATAGCTGATGCTAGATAAATCTGCCGCACCTTTACGTTGTCTAGCTTACCCTGTAAGGGCGTAACCAGTTTTCAGTTTTGTTTTGTTTTTCTTCCCTTCCATCCAAGAGCTATAATTTGTTTTCAATTCACATAGCACCATTAATATACAGCAGGCATGCCCAACCTGCGGCCCTCCAGCTGTTATAAAACTACAACTCCCACAATGCCCTGCTGTAGGCTGATAGCTGTAGGCTGTTCGGGCATGCTGGGAGTTGTAGTTTTGCAACAGCTGGAGGGCCGCAGGTTGAGCATGCCTGATATACAGTATTGCAACATTGAATATTCCATTCAATGCATAGGGAAGCTGAAAAAAATATATTAATGGTGTGGAAATGGAAAAAAACCTCAAGTCTGCCATTGTTTTACGGGTATTGAATTTGCAGTGTTCACTGGGCAGTAAAAATGACGTTACCCTTATTTTGCGGGTCACTACAATTACACATTTATATCGTTTTTCTTATGTCTTAAATGTCATCTGTTATGTCTTAAAGAGCCTCTAGGAGCAAAGGGGGCATTGCCGTTTCACATAGAGGCTATGCATTCTCTGGAACTGCTGCACCCTCTGCACTTTAATTGACAGGGCCAGGCAGTAAAAACATAATTATGCCTGGCTCCTAGAGACTCATTTGCATATATTAAAACGTCATTTTTCTCAGCAATTCCGGTACATATGGACATGGGACTAACACAGATGCCTTCAGCTGCCAAGCGCACATGTAACAGGTCAGCCAGTGTCATGGGTACAAATCTACTGACAGATGTGCTTTAATGCTTTAAGTAAACCGGACGGATCCATTATGCGAGCGTTTGAATAGACACAGGAGTGGGATGGTTATGCTGATAATAGCGGCATCACCGCTCACTATCTGTGTTGATTCCTGAAAGTTGTGTAAAACCTCACAGTGGTCAGACATCCATGCCCACTCCTCGCTTGTAAAGAGCGGAAGCTGACTGGAAAGGCGACGACCATGTTGCAGCTGGTATTCCACTACTGCCCTCTGCTGCTCACAAAGCCTGGCCAACATGTGGAATGTGGAGTTCCAGCGCGTGCTCACGTCGCACAACAGTCAGTGAGCTGGCAATTGCAAGCGCTGCTGCAGAGTTGCCAGAACGGCGGAAGCTGTCGATTACTTGCGGAAATGGGCACACACGCAGCACACCTTCACCAGTAGCTCAGGCAAATTGGGGTAGGTTTTTCGAAACTGCTGAACCACTAGGTTGAACACGTGGGCTAGGCATGGTATGTGTGTGAGCTTGTAGAGCTCCAAAGCCTGCCACCAAGTTACGGCCATTATCAGACACACCCATGCCTGGTTCTAGGTTGAGTGGCAAGAGCCACAGCTCAGTCTGGTCCCTTATATCGTGCCACAGCTCTGCGGCGGTGTGCTGTTTGTTCCCTAAGCATGTCAGCTTCAGCATGGCCTGTTGCCACTTCTCGGCTGCAGTGCTACACTGCTTCCAGCTACCGACTGATGACTGACTGGTGCTGCACGCAGATAATTCGGAGGTGGAAGTGGAGGAGGAGAAGTGGGGGTTGGGGCCACTAACGTAGGTGGTGGCCGAAACCCTGATGAAAGTAGGGCCTGCAATCCTTGGCGTCGGTAGCACCTGTGCCATCCCAGGGTACGACTCACTCCCGGCCTCCACAACATTCACCCAGTGTGCCGTCAGGGAAATGTAGCGTCACTGGCCAAATGCACTTGTCCATGTTTCCGTGGTTAAGTGGATCTTCCCAGTAACTGAGTTGGTCAAGGCACGTGTGATGTTACGGGACACATGTTGGTGTAAGGCAGGCACAGCACACCTTGAAAAATAGTGGCAGCTGGGGACTGCGTAACGCAGGACGCCCACTGACATCAGGCCGCAGAAAGGCCTCAGTGTCCACAAGCCTAAATGGCAACATTTTCAGGGCCAGTAATTTGGAAAGCTGCACATTTAGTGCTATGGCCTGTGGGTGGGTGGCTGGGTATTTGCGCTTGCATTCAAATGCCTGGGGTAAGGACATTTGTTCGCTGTGCTGGGATACGGAAGTGGATGTGGTCACTGATGGTACTTGCGAAGGTCCAGGTGCAGGGTGGGATGCATCCGGGCCTGCACCTTCGACAGGGGATTGGCCAGCACGTAACACAGGGGAAGAGGAGGCAGTGGTGTCACCTGCAGACACAGATTGTGGACCCAGGCGTTCGTCCCACTTATTACGGTGCTTGGATGCCATGTGGCGGATCATGCTGGTGGTGGTGAGGTTGCTAGTGTTCACGCCCCTGCTCATTTTGGTACTGCACAGGTTGCAAACTACTATTCTTTTGTCGTCTGCACTTTAAATAAAAAAAACGCCATACTGCGGAACACCTAGGCCTTGGTAAGGGAGATTTCCGCAAGGGGATGCTCTGTGGAACAGTTGCGGGCCTGTTTGATGTGGTGGTCCGCCTTCTCCCTTTTGCCACCCCACTGCCTCTTACAGCCTGTTGCGGTGCAGCAGATCCCTCCCCCTCTGTACTGCTGTCCTCACTCGGCTTTCCACCTTCCCAGGTTGGGTCAATGACTTCATCATCCACCACCTCCTCTTCCACTTTCTCACTCTGCTCATCATCTTGACTTGTTGACCTAACCACTACCTCAGTGATTGACAACTGTGTCTCATCCTCTTCATCAACCTTTTGAGACAGTAATTGCCGTTGAGTTATTGGCAACTGTGTCTCATCATCATTCACCTCATTAAACAGTAATTGCTGTTCCCCACCGTCATCTTCTTGTGATTGTGGATGCTCAATAGTTTGGGAATCAGGGCACAAGATCTGTCCCTCTTCAAGCGTGCTTGGCGAGAAGGCCAAATCAAGGAATGGCGCTGAAAAGAGCTCCTTGGAATATCCGAGTGTGGGATCACTTGTTTGCCCAGACTCTTCATGGTGGGAGGAAGGAGGATCAGGGTGAGGATTGGGTTGAGCAGACTCTTGGCTACTGAGACTGGACTTAGTGGAAGACAGGGTGTTGCTTAATCGACTGGAATCATTATCTGCTGCAATCCAACCGACCACCTGGTCGCACTGGTCTGACTTCAAGAGTGGTGTCCTGCGCCGCCCTGCAAACTGGGACATGAATATATGATTGAAAGTCTGTCACACGTACAGTAGCGTAGGATGTGGAAGTGTATGCGCAAACAAATTCAAAAAGGTATTTTGGATGTGGAAACGTCACACAGGAGATATCCCACAGATAATGTCAATGCTGTCACCAGCGGCTAATGAAAAATTACAGGGAATATCACAAGTTTTTGGAATGAAAAAACTTTATACAGGAGAGGTACCACCGGTAATGTCACTGTCCGCAGCGTCTACGCAAAAAAGTACACTGTATGTCACAGATACATTTTTGAAGCGCACACATTACACTGAAGATGTGGCCCTGGTTATGTCACTGTCAGAAGCGGACACCGTCTATGGAAAAAGTACACTGTATGTCACCGATTTTTTGGGGATGCGCACACTTTACACAGGAGATGTGGCGCAGCTATTGTCGCTGTCTGCAGCGGCCTAACTATTGTACGCTATTTAGCACAGGATGTGCTAAAAATAGATATTGCTGCCACACACAATAGTCCTTAGAAGGACTTTTGGGTCTGTAAAGTTTTAGCAATTTGCTCTAAAAATTTAGATTGCTGCTGCCACACACAATAGTCCATAAAAAGATTTTTTAATGTTAAAAAATACTTTCAAATCACTCCCTCCACACTATCTGTCCCTTCCGCAGCACAGCTCTCCCTGACTAAGAATGAGCCGAACATGTGTCATCGGGTGCTATATATAGCACCCGATGACGAGTTCTGGCCAGCCAATCACTAAAATGCCAGCAGCCAACATGGCTACGGCATTACAGTGAGGGCAGTACTTACCTGCATATTTATTGGCTGCACAGCAGCCAAGAAACTTGCTGGGCGGAGTCTCGAGCATTGCGCTCAAGCACATGCAGTATTCGGCCAAATACCGCCATGTGCCGAGCATCGAGATGCTCGAGCCGAACTGGTGTTCGGCCAAGCATGCTCAATCATCACTAGTAAAATACTATTTAAAGCAGAATTCCACCTAATCATGAATTTCACAATCTATAGCCTACATCACTAAATAGTCCAGTGGTGCTCATTTTACTTGCACTTTAGCTGGAGGAAGGTTAAGAAAAAGATTTATCTGTTGAGAATGTTATGGGGCTCTCAGCACGTTACATTCTCTACCTGGGATTCGAGCCAAAGGCCTAACCATGCCCTTTCCATCCATGATGTCTCTTGACATCTTCTTAATAGAGATATGAAGGAAAAAAAGAGTAATGGACAGAAAAGAAAAGGAAGATTTGGGAGAAAGTAGAGATGCGGAAAGGAATGATGGTGAAGGAAAGGGGGGGAGCCAAGAAAAAAGTTGGGATGGCAAAAAAGGAGTGAAGAGTTAAAGGGGTTGTCTCACTTCAGCAGATGGCATTTATCATGTAGAGAAAGTTAATACTAGCCACTTACTAATGCATTGTGATTGTCCATATTGCCTCCTTTGCTGGCTGGATTCATTTTTCCATTATAATATACACTGCTCGTTACCGTGGTTATGACCACCCTGCAATCCAGCAGCAGTGGTCATGCTTGCACACTATAGGAAAAGGAGGTAGCCTATGTGAGCTCCCATGATCCAGTCCACCAGAGAGGCCAGAGCTTTTTCCTTTGACGTGCAAGCACGGCCATCGCTGATGGACTGCAGGGTGATTGTAACCATGGAAATGAACAGTGTATAATATAAAGGAAAAATGAATCCAGCCAGCAAAGGAAGCAACATGGACAATAACAATACATTAGTAAGTGCCTTGTATTAACTTTCTCTACATAATAAATGTAATTTACTGAAGTGAGAAAACCCCTTTAAAGAGGACCTTTCACTCGTATACAAACTAAAAACGAACTCTATCTGTGGGCAGAGCGGCGCCCAGGGGTCCCCCTGCACTTACTAGTATGCCTGGGCGCCGCTCCGTTCGCCCGGTATAGGCTCCGGTGTCTCAGCTCCCTCTGTTGTACTGGACTGATTTTTTGTAGGAGGCGAGTCCCTTGCTGCAGTGCTGGCCAATCGCAGCACACAGCTCATAGACTGGCTATGAGCTGTGCGCTGCGATTGGCCAGTGCTGCAGCAAGGGACACGCCTCCTAAAAAAAATCAGTCCAGTACAACAGACGGAGCTGAGACACCGGAGCCTATACCGGGTGAACGGAGCAGCTCCCAGGCATACTAGTAAGTGCAGGGGGACCCCTGGGCGCCGCTCTGCCCACAGATAGAGTTCGTTTTTAGTTTGTATACGAGTGAAAGGTCCTCTTTAAGAGACCAGAAGCAATTTGAATAAATGAATGTATGTAAAGTATGTATGTAACTTTAGTTTAATAATGTGTGTGTGCATTTTATGGAACACGCAGTGAAGTCAATAGTCAGAAAAGTATCCATGGATTAGTCCCAAGGAGAGATGGAGTATAGTTGCTTCCCCAGAGCCCAGAGAGTAGCAGGGCAGCTGCATACAAGCAAATGTTTTGGGACCCCATAGATCAGGGGACAACTCCTGGCCAAAAGCAGTTAGAACAAATGGGCACATATACCGCCTGTGCAGCCAGTTCAGTTGCACAAGGGCCCAAAGGGTAAGGGGGCCCTTCCCAGCTGTAGTGCAGTAGCAGAAGTGCCCAGGCTGCATTGCTGAGCGAGCCAATGGGGGCAGAATTTAAAGGTGTGATGGGGCAGAACAAAGGAGGCAGAGCTTAGGGGTGCAATGGCAGCCCCCAGACATAGCTTTGCTGTGGGCCCCAGACATGTCAAATTTCCACCTGGCTATATGAGGAATGCCATCTATGCGTATAGTGATTAGTGTTACTATCCTGCCATATCTGGGCCTCTAGCAGTACAATATATTTGCCATCTGTCATTGAATCCCACTGTCCTCTAAAGATAATGAGATGACTCTGCTTATTCTTCACTAATCTACACAGAGTTGCTGAAAACTGGAAAATCCAGTTCTTTTTTACTGTGTGCTTTAGTAGTCAGTGTAAGTACTGCAATTTTTCTGTATACAATTTTTTTTTAGGGTAGAAACTTCATTAAAATAATGCGCCATTTTCAGACGATACGTTCCCTTTAAAGCGGATGGGGATCTATTAGGTAAACGTAATTTATCATAAACTATTCAGAGGTGTCTGCCGTCACCGTTCTATAGAAAGTAACGATAAGGGCATGAAACAGACAATAAAAGAATCTGGTCAGAAAATGGCGGCAGAAGATGGTAAGTATGGAGGGAAGGCATGACATGTTCTAATTCTTTACGCTCATAAGTATTATCAATAGGTAGGTGAAAGCAAGGTTAACTGCCGCAAATCCACCGTGCTGCAGCATTGTGTAAAAGGTTAGAAAGCATAGAAACAGTTTAAGGAAAGGTCTACGCTTTGTGAAAATACCCTTTAAAAAATAATGAAAGCATTGAAGAGACGCAGCGCTCTATAAAAGAGCTTTGGGGAAAGTATAAGTAAATGTCAATCAAGGAAAAATTGGAAATCCGTGAAGCATGGAGGATTTTTATAGTAATTACACAAGAAGGTAGAGGTTATTTTATGGCATTAGATCCCACATCATGAAAAATAAACCTGTATTCATTTATACAATACTTAAAGTGACAGCATTCACTTTTGCAGTAAGCCCATGAGAAGCCAGAGCGGTGGATGGGAGTGGTAGTGGCTCTGGTTGTCACAGTTAGTCACGGTGGCTGTCTTCACCGTATTTCTCCCTAGGGCTGTGCAGTGAAAGGAGAGGGCACCTTTTCTTCCCTCGGGGCACACCCTGTTTCTGGGGCCCCGATGTTTGTAAATGGGGTGCCCATGATGTTAGATGTTTGGATAGGTGCAAGGCAGGGATTGTAGAGAGCAACAGCCGGTATATGGTGCAGGAGTCAGGAAACCAGGCCAGAGGTAGAAGAATAAATGTCTCTCTTTACTGTAGTATAATGGGAGTTGTAGTACATCAAACTATAGCAATTCTCTCCCAGATTGCGATGTATGGATTTAGGCAAGGATGGATTTTATGGCCCTATTTCCTCTTTATCGTGCTAAAGCCTCTTTCAGTAGAATCTTTTGAAGGCAACAGTACCTTGGCAATGATGGTTTTAAAAGGTAAGTCCAGCATATGTCCAAGTGTGAAGGGGTTTTAAAGGTGTCCCCCACTGCAGCAAAGTCTGAATGGCTGTAGTAGCAGATTATCTTGCTGACTCCTATGCTTGAGCATAATTTAAACAGAGATCTGTTATCCTCTGGAACTTTCTGAGCTTAAAAAGGAGGAGCATTGGTCACTGCTTTCTTCCTTGCTGAACTCCAGTCTAGACTGACTAAGTGAGCTGGGATTGGGTCCTGGATCCTTACCTAACCTCCTGCAAATGGGTGAACCAGGAGTATTAACCCTGGGTGTGCCTTCCATACACGGCTATGCTTGGTGTGATACATTACAATACATTACATAACATTAAATTACAAACCATTTGTATATACCCCCTCCTCCGGGGTTCTGTAATTTGATGTGATATTATTGTTTAGAAAACATAATATAGAAATGAGACTTCTGTCATGTGAATATATTGTAGAAGCCCGTAGTAAATGAGGATCTGTCACCTCTCCTGATATGTCTGTTTTAGTGAATCCTTAGGGGCTCTATCAAAATTCTGCCGTAGAAAAGTCGCACATTTTGGAGCAAGTACTGTACTAGTTTTGAAAAGTGGATGGGAAACTTAGCATGGTTAGGTAGATTAATGAGGTTTTTTTCCAGATTTATCCCAGCGACTTTTCTAAAATGTTGTAAACCCATTCCAGTGAGGGTCATAAAAAAGTGCAGTAGTATTTCTAGACAGATGTGTAAGGTGCACCAGATTTTTCAAACACCACAGAGCTTATTTCTGGAGAACTTCGGGGGTAATTTATCAACGGTGTTATGCTTGTTTTACATTTTTACTTTTGCACAAAAATGTGGTACTTTTTATGGCTCTGTTTTGTGCTTGTCTTGTCACTTTTTTAAAAGTGCAAGGAGGGGGTGTGACAGGTTTTTGACATAAAAAAGTCTAAAATTTTGGCACAAGTCCCATTTTGATTCAAGTTTGGGACTTTTTGCAGTTTTGTGCAGCTCTTGCTTCTCTTGAATCATTGTTGTGGAAATCAGCTGTGGTTTGCCATGTTAATTAGTTTAACTCTAGATTTGTCACTGCAAAAAAGGCGCAAATTCACTGTAGAAGGAACCTTCTTTCCTCTCGATTTAGAGGATATCCTCTTATCGTGGATAAAGGAATGGAGTTTGTATGTTCTCCCTGTGTTTGTGTGGGTTTCTTCTGGGTACTCTGGTTTCCTCCCACACTCCAAAGACATACCGATAGGGAACTTAGATTGTGAACTCTACTGGAGACAACTATTTATAACAATGTCTGTAAAGCGCGGCAGAATATGTCACTGATATATAAGTAACTAAAATGATAAAATTGTGCACCACGTAAATGATTTGTACAGAGGTAAAACTTTGCTCTTGTTATGAGTATTTATGCCTCTTTTGGTGCATCCCATGCCTTTATTTGCCTTAGCAGCAGCTGTCTGAAACTGGTTGCTAAAGTTAAAGGGGTTGTCTCATTAGAGGCATTGGTGGTACAGTATATGCTAGAATAAGCTGCCAATGTCAGATAGGTGCTGGTCCAACCTCTAGGACCCACACCTATCTTCAGAACCGGCCCCTGAAAGTAAACTAAAGCATGCTTGTCTATTTTTGGAAGTCCCATAGAAATAAATGGACTGCGCACTGCGCAAGTGCGCCAACCATTCTATTCACTTCTATGGGATGCCAAGGACAGCCGATCCAGCGCTGGACTATTTTCGGCAGTCCCTTAGAAATGAATGAAGGGCGGGTGTGCATGTGCAGCTGCTGCCTCACTTCGGGGGTCCCATTCTGGAGGTAGGTTCAGGTCCCATGCTCTCTGACATCGGTGGCATATCCTAGCAATATGCCACCATTGGCTGAGATGAAACAAGCCTTTTATGTGTACTGTCCACCAATATTCCCAAGTATTCTTTCGTGGCATTTATCTGGGTACAAAATTGTGATCTACAGTTTAAAAAAATACAAGGTTAGTATATCGCAAAAATTATGGACAAAACTTAATCAGTATTGTACCATATGTGGATGAAACCTGGGTCTAATGTCTGAACCAGATTGTGTAAGCATCTACCTACTTACCGTGCTGTATTGTTAGTTGCCTTGCCAAAGAGAATTTTATGCTAAACCTATTTGTGTTTTTTTCTCATAGGTGAAATGTAAACCTTTTAGCTTCCAAGCCTCAAGCGGTCAAGATGGTTTATGGAGAATTCTTTCATAGAACTAAAGGTGATGATGAAGTGGTGAAGCTAAACGTTGGGGGCTTCAAGCAATGCGTGGCTCAGAGGACCCTCCAAAGATTTCCTCACACCAGACTTGGAAAACTACTCAACTGCAGTTCCGAAGAAGCCATACTTGAACTTTGCGATGACTACAATGTAGCAGACAAGGAATATTACTTTGATCGGAATCCTTCCTTATTTAGATATATTTTAAACTTTTACTACACTGGAAAACTTCATGTCATGGAGGAGTTGTGTGTGTTCTCCTTTTGCCAAGAGATAGAATATTGGGGGATTAATGAACTTTTCATCGATTCATGTTGTAGTAACAAATATCAGGATAAAAAGGAAGTTATCTCAGATAAAAACTGGGATGATAGAAGTGATGTCATGAGTGTAAGCTCCTCTTCTGACCAGTCATCGGTTTTTGAAAAAGAACTGGAGTTGTTTGATTCTCAAAAATTTGGGAACGTTCGTAGAAAAATATGGATCCGACTTGAAAACCCTGCATTCTCTCTTACTGCCAAGCTATTTGCCATCTCCTCATTAAGCGTAGTCTTAACCTCCATTGTAGCTATGTGCATCCACAGCATGCCTGAGTTCCACAAGACTGATGACAATGATCGAGAACAAGAAGATCCTGTCCTCGAAGTGGTGGAGATAATATGCATTGTGTTTTTTACCACTGAACTTGTTGTACGACTTGCTGTAGCTCCTTCTCAAAAAAATTTTGGAAGAACCCCATGAACATTATAGATTTTGCCTCCATTATACCATTTTATGCCACTTTGGTTGTAGACACCAAGGACGAGGAAAATGAAGGTATTGAGAACATGGGAAAAGTTGTCCAAATACTACGACTTATGAGGATTTTTCGGATTCTAAAGCTTGCAAGACATTCTGTTGGGTTGAGATCCTTAGGAGCTACTTTAAGACATAGTTACCATGAAGTTGGGCTTTTACTATTATTTTTGTCTGTTGGGATTTCAATATTTTCAGTTCTTACTTATTATCTAGAAAAAGACGATGAATTGTCTTCTCTAAAGAACATTCCTACCTGCTGGTGGTGGGCGACAATTAGTATGACCACTGTGGGCTATGGTGACACTCACCCGGTTACTTTATATGGGAAGCTTGTCGGCAGTGTTTGCATTATTTGTGGAATACTAGTGGTTGCTCTCCCTATAACAATTATTTTTAACAAATTTTCTAAATACTATCAAAAGCAAAAAGCAATCGATGTGGATGGATGTAACGAAGATGAGCCAAAAGAGAGATTTAACGATCTCCCGTATTTCAACATTAGAGATATATATGCAAGAAGGATGAATTCCTTCATTTCAAGCCTTTCTTCTGTTGGTATTATTGCAAGCAATGACTCAACAGATGCTTCCAGTATCCAAGAAATGGAAGATTCTTACAATTAGGAGTCTTATTTTCTGTGCTTGCCATGATTTGTCACTTACTGTATATTAACTCTTGCTACCTCCGTTTCCAGAACTTAGAAGCTTTATAAGTTTTTCTTTGGTTCTTCATAGCACTTAATTCTCAGGGTATGACTTGTAGCCATATTTTAGAACATATACTGCTACTAAATTATATGTAATATGGCTTTATTTTATGTTTGAGGAGGTTATAGTTTGCTTCTTTAATGTTTTATTTTTTTACATAAATTTATATGAAAACAAAATCAAAGATATTTTACTGGACGCACATGAAAAATATATTTATTTTACATTGTATTGGAGCCTAATAGTCAGTTAGATAGAGTGGCTCGGCTTCTTTTGTTTTAAGGGAAGCATGCAGACTAATGCTGCTGATGCTAATTAGAATTAAAAAAATAGCCACCTACCTGCAATTAGAAGAATCATTACATCAGAGTTTGTCTGGTCTTCTAACAATTAAGGAAATGCTAGCATGGAGAACTTTGCATAAGTAATTGTTTTCTATCCACAATTCTGGATTGATGGTTACTGTATGTAGAATCTGTGGGTTAATTGATATACAGCAGCATTTACAGGGTGTTCTGATTTTTTTATTCCAATTTTTGTTTTTGAGACAATTTTAAAGTGAGTCTGTTACCAGGAAAATCACTGTTAAATCTGACACCAGGGCTTGTAAGGTCAGTTCAGCTGAATTTAATGTAAATTTTCATTTAGCGATCCGTTGCTTCATTCTGGCAAAAAAGTACCTTTAATACATATGCAAATAAGCAGTTTAGTGCACCGAGGGTGGGCCCAAGCCACTCTCTGCATCATTTGCATATGTATAGAAAGTACTCCAGAATGAAGCAATAGATTGTACTTTCACACTAGCGTTTTTCTTTTCCGGCGCTGAGTTCCGTCCTAGGGGCTCAAATCCGGAAAAGAACTGATCAGTTTTATCCCCATGCATTCTGAATGGAGAGTAATCCGTTCAGGATGCATCAGGATGTCTTCAGTTCAGTCTTTTTGACTGATCAGGCTTTTCAGAAAACCGTAGCGTTATATTTTTACCTCCGGCCAAAAATCCTGAACACTTTGACTGAACGCCTGATCAGGCCTTTTTCCCATTGACTTGCATTAACGCCGGATCCAGCGCAGTGTGTTCAGTCAAACCGGATCCGGTTTTTGCATGTTAAACCTGAAAATTTTTAAATCAAAGTTAAAGTCCATAAATGGCGGATCCGTTTTTTCCAATGCATTTTTTCATTGTGATCAAAATCCTGATCAGGCTTCAAATGTAATCCGTTTTCACACGTTTTTCCGGATCCGGCGGGCAGTTCCAGTGTCGGAATTGAATGCCGGATTTAAACAACGCTAGTGTGAAAGTAGCCTAAGTGAAAGGCATCATTACATTTATCTGAGTTAGCCCTACAACCTCACAGATTTACGAGCTGTAACACAACAACCATAGACTTCTAAAGAACCTTTCAGAGCCTCCATTTTATACAGAATTTGGCTGAAAAAACAATAGATTAGACTTGAACATATTGAAAAAGTTTTCACTCCTAGAGTCATTGCTCATTGGGGAGATATACCTTGTAATACTGTGCTTTCTAGTGCACTACTTGGCGATAAAGAGTTTACGGCTCTGTAGTCCAGAATCGGCCTACATACACAAGGCTCTGCCTCACTGTGAAGGTTCTTCATATTCCACTCTTCCTCTGGCTCCTGGATGGTAAAGGCTACGATTGATGTTTAAAGGGACACTTCCATCAACCACATACTAACCATCTATATGTGAATATTCTATGCATTTTTAAAAAAAAATTGGTGGGTAGTTTTCTGAATATCATTTTTTAAATCACTCAATGATTTCTACATCCTTTCCTGATTTTTTTGTTTTCACTGAAAATGGCCTCACCTAATTTTCTGATAGTCATACCGTGTATTCCAACCAGAGAGGGAAGGGGGTAAGTGGCTCAATTAGAGCATCACACATTAAACTTATAAGTGCAATGTCCTTATGTGGGCATCTTCATCTAGGCCTATCAAGAGAACGATAGAGCTAGTCATACTGTCTCCCCAATTCTGCTAATCTACAGGGTGGGCCATTTATATGGATACACCTTAATAAAATGGGAATGGTTGGTGATATTAACTTCCTGTTTGTGGCACATTAGTATATGTGAGGGGGGAAAATTTTCAAGATGGGTGGCCATTTTGAAGTCGGCCATTTTGAATCCAACTTTTGTTTTTTCAATAGGAAGAGGGTCATGTGACACATCAAACTTTTTGGGAATTTCACAAGAAAAACAATGGTGTGCTTGGTTTTAACGTAACTTTATTCTTTCATTAGTTATTTACAAGTTTCTGACCACTTATAAAATGTGTTCAATGTGCTGCCCATTGTGTTGGATTGTCAATGCAACCCTCTTCTCCCACACACTGGTAGCAACACTGCAGGAGAAATGCTACCACAGGCTTCCAGTATCCGTAGTTTTAGGTGCTGCACATCTCGTAGCTTCACAGCATAGACAATTGCCTTCAGATGACCCCAAAGATAAAAGTCTAAGGGGGTTTAGATCGGCCACTGGATATGCGAAATTGCTACATTATGTTGTGTTTCCCTCTTTATGCACTGAAGCTGGCACGTTCCCTGAGTTTTTCCTAGCAAGATGGTGCACCACCACATTATGGGTGTCAGGTCCGAGCATTCCTAGATGAACAGTTTCCTGGAAAGTGGATTGGTCATCGTGGGCCAGTTGAATGGCCCCCAAGGTCTCCCGATCTGACCCCCTTAGACTTTTATCTTTGGGGTCATCTGAAGGCAATTGTCTATGCTGTGAAGATACGAGATGTGCAGCACCTGAAACTACGGATACTGGAAGCCTGTGCTAGCATTTCTCCTGTGGTGTTGCTACCAGTGTGTGAAGAGTGGGAGAAGAGGGTTGCATTGACAATCCAACACAATGGGCAGCACATTGAACACATTTTATAAGTGGTCAGAAACTTGTAAATAACTTGTGAATAAAGTTACGTTAAAACCAAGCACACCATTGTTTTTCTTGTGAAATTCCCAATAAGTTTGATGTGTCACATGACCCTCTTCCTATTGAAAAAACAAAAGTTGGATTCAAAATGGCCGACTTCAAAATGGCCACCATGGTCACCATCCATCTTGAAAAGTTTCCCCCCTCACATATACTGATGTGCCACAAACAGGAAGTTAAAATCACCAACCATTCCTATTTTATTAAGGTGTATCCATATAAATGGCCCACCCAATAGCATTTTACTAACAGATACCATCTTTCTCTCATAACAGCAGTAACCTTACAATGGGATCCCTATCTAGATAGGCATTTTATCTCTCTGTGCTGACTGCTACAGAAGGACAATATTTAGCATTTCCTTTTCAATGGCATTGTACTCAAAAAGCCAAAATTCTAAAAATAATTATTTTATTACTACTGAGTTAAAAAAACAAAAAACAAAAACCCTTTCTGATGGAAGTGTCCCTTTAAAGGAAATCTCTCACAAGTTCTTTATATAACACCGATTAGTGTGTTGGGGTCCTACTCCCATTGTATGAGCTAAAGTCCACCTGGCCTGTTCTTCAGTACTGCTTCTAGAGCCTAATGGGACATCCAGCCCTGTGCTCACCCTAAATTTAATGTTCACCTCTGATGCTCCTTTATTCAGGTTAGGATATATATGGGCATATGGAGTTACGACAACACTGAGCCTACGTGGTACACATTAGCAGTGATGTAAGTTAAATCTGCTGTGGTCTAATGCATAGTACAGTCCTGATCAAAAGTTTAAGACCATTTGAAAAATGGCAAAAAAATCATATTTAGCATGGCTGGATCTTAACAAGGTTCCAAGTAAAGCTTCAACATGCAACAAGAAGAAATGGGAGTGAGACAAAACATTTTTTGAGCATTCAATTTAATGAAAACAACAAATAAACTGAAACAGGCTGTTTTTCAGCTGATCAAAAATTTAGGCGTACACCTCCAAAAAAACGCTAAACCCCCCCAAAACAGAATTCTAACTTCCAAACATGAACTCAGTAATGAGTAGCTCCGCTGTTATTGTTTATCACTTCAAAAATTCGTTTCGGCATGCTTGATGCAATCGTTTCCATAAGGTGAGTGGGAACATTTCTCGAAGTGGTGAAGACGGCCGCACGAAGGCCTTCTACTGTCTGGAACTGTTGTCCATTTTTGTAAACTTCCCTTGCCATCCATCCCCAAAGGTTCTCAATTGGATTTAGATCAGGGGAACACGCAGGATGGGCCAAAAGAGTGATGTTATTCTCCTGGAAGAAGTCCCTTGTCCTGCGGGCATTGTGTACTGTAGCGTTGTCCTGTTGAAAAACCCAGTCGTTACCACACAGGCGAGGGCCCTTAGTCATGAGGAATGCTCTCTGCAACATCTGGACATAGCCAGCGGCTATTTTACGCCCCTGCACTTCCTAAAGCTCCATTGTTCCACTGAAGGAAAAAGCACCCCAGACCATTATGGCGCCCCCTCTACTGTGGCTCGTAGAAAACATCTCAGGTGGGATCTGCTTGTCATGCCAGTAACGTTGGAAACCATCAGGACCATCAAGGTTAAAGGTTTTTCTCATCAGAGAGTAAAACTTTCTTCCACCTTTGAATGTCCCATGTTTGATGCTCTCTTGCAAAGTCCAAACGAGCAGTTCTGTGGCGTTCAAGGAGACGAGGTCTTTGAAGACGTTTTTTGTTTTTGAAGCCCTTCAGTCTCAGATGCCGTCTGATGGTTATGGGGCTGCAGCCAGCACCAGTAAGGGCCTTAATTTGGGTTGAGGATCTTCCAGTGTCTTGACGGACAGCCAATTGGATCCTCTGGCTCAGTGCTGATGAAATTTTTTGGGGTCTTCCACTTGACTTTTTTGTTCCATAACTCTCAGGATCATTTAAGAAATTCCAAATGACTGTCTTACTGCATCCCACCTCAGTAGCGATGGCGCACTCTGAGAGACCCTGCTTATGCAGTTCAACAACCCGACCACGTTCAAAAAGGGAGAGTTTTGCCTTTGCCATCACAACGTGTGACTACCTGACAGAAAATGACAATGAATCCACATCTTTGCACAGATTTGGCCTTTTAAAGGCATGTGGTCCTAAAATTTGGATCAGCTGAAAAACAGCCTGTTTCAGTTTAATCGTTATTTTCAATTAATTAAATGCTCAAAAGATTTTTTTTGTCTCACTCTCATTTCTTCTTGTTGCATGTTGAAGCTCTACTTGGAACCTTGTTAAGATCCAACAATGTAAAATATGATTTTTTGCCATTTTTCAAGTGGTCTTAAACTTTTGATCAGGACTGTATTTAGCCCCTTCCCAAATGACAAACATCATTTGTAAGACTGGTCTTTTAATATGAGGCAAAGAGGTGTTTTGGGTACCCTCAGGCTCCAGGACCTGGACATGACTGTTATCGCTGCATTGCCCAATTTTACACCCCCCACTCAAAACTTCAGTAGATGATAATTCAAGAACACACTAAGTCAAATATACATTAGTGTAATACAAGTGTATTTTTGTATTTATATTGCGTCAACCAATCCCGGCCTTAAAGGGGTTCTCCAGGCTTTTTCTATTGATGACCTATCCTCAGGATAGGTCATCAATATCAGATCTGTGGGGGTCCGACACCCCTGGCGATCAGCTGTATGAGGAGAGGGAGCGTGCAGTGCGCACGTGCCATCTCCCTTCTCTCTTCCTGTCCGCTGCTGTACAGTATGTCTATGGAACAGCAGCACCGAACAGGAAGAGGGAAGGGAGACGGCAAGTGCACATTGCGTGCGCCGTCTCCTCAAACAGCTAATCGTGTTGGACCCCTGCCGATCTGATATTGATTATTATCCTGTTTTTTATTTTATTTTTTCAGTTCCTTTAAGATTTGCCATATAATTCCCTATAGCACGACTGATAACTTACATGAGCATCTGTCGTTTGTTCTTACTTGGAGATTGTTAAAACATATTGAGAAAATATTCACCGGTGATTTGCAGATCTCCTCTTGGCATGTAAAATATGCATTATTGAACAATTGTGAATGCAGGAAAGCATGTAACATCTGATATAAAATTTAAGGAATCCAATAAACTTCCAATTGCAGCGATACAGTCCTGTATTAAATTCTAATAGTTGATGAAAATGCACGCATGACATGTTTTTGAACCATACATGTAACCTGTCCTTCTTCCTCACGGTTTTGATTTTGCCATAACTTGGTGCTGGCTAGGGAGGAGCAAATTTCTTAAAATTTGAATCGGAGCCAAATTGGTTGTCCAACAAAATTCGAAAGTGCTCTGATTAATTCTCTCTCTCCCCCGAATCACAAAAAAATCTGGTTTATCAGAATCAGAATTTTTTTAAACGATTCGCTTTTCCGTAGTGCTGGTGTCTAGAGAATATGCTTTGTTTTTGAGTAAAGAGATGAAAGGAGATTGTGGATCAACAGACAAAACAAAAGCATCCAAAAAGTTTCAAAAATAAGAAAAAAAAGGCACATCAATGCCATCAATGTCAGGCAGGTGGGATTCCCTCCTCTGGGATCCGCTCCTATCTCCAGAACAGGGCCCCCGAAGTGAAGTACAGAACACTGCTGCCATGGGACTTGGGAGTGCATGGCTTTGGGCTATTTTCAGAAGTCCCATAGCATTGAATAAAGGGTGGATGTTCTTGAGTGGTGTGTTTTCTCTCACTTTGGGTTGTGGAGATATGAGTGGGTCCCAGACGTGGAACCTTCACCTATCTGCCATTGATGTCATATCTGAGTGATATGCTATTAATGTCTGAGATGGGAATACGCCTTTTATCTTGGTTCTTGTCTATTACACTTTTTGGACCAGATTGGTGGACCACCACAATATGTAATATATGATCAACCATGTACAAACAACATTGTAGTTCATACATCTTTATAACTTTTAGCGTTTTTTACTTGAGAATACCTGACTACTAGAGGATCTTCCAGTGGACCTAGTGTCTGAAGCCATAGTGGGCCCCAAAGATCCAGAAGAAAAATTCCATTAGGAGCTGCTTTTGGATCTCATCACTTGCTACTAGTGTCTATTCAAAACCTATTAGACCTTATTGATGAAATAAAGGTTTGGCCCCAAATTTTTTTTCCTCTGGGTGGTCCGATGAACCCCAGTCCAACACTGCCTGTCCTTGCCATCACACTTCCTGCTGATGTTCAGAAACCTACTCAGTCACTCCAAAAACAGCTGAGTAGTGTAATGCCTCATTCACACCTGAGTGCTCTGTCAGTGAATTCCATCCATGATTTTGAGCCAAAACCAGGTGCGGCTCTTAACACAGAACAGGTGCAGATCTTTCCCTTATACCTTATGTCTGTGGAGGCTCCAATCCTGGTTTTAGCTCACAATCCCTGATGGAAATCACTGAGCAAAACACTGACATGTGAATGAGGCTTAAAACATCAAATACTAAACAAGAGGAAAGTGATGCAGATGCAGTCTATTGTCCTCAGATTGATGATGATGGCTGCATCTCCCACCAGAGGTGTAAATGTGATGGCAGGAAACGCAGAGAGTACAAGCTGTCTGATATCCTACATAATCGCGCAATGTGGGAGGCTTCCAGCATTGTGCTGTTCCCTCAAGCCCTACTGGACACATTTTAAGTGACAAAGTGGTGAGGTAAGTGCTCAAGTAAGAGAAGGTGATAAGGTAAGTGCATTCTCTATCATGATGGTGTCCCTTGAATCAAATTTCAATAACTGGTTCAGTGTTTATAGTCATTGATGTGGACCCTTCTTTGCTCCATCTACCTTGTACTTATGGTGGTCATGAGTATATTACTGTATTAGGTCTTCATGTTAGACTTTGTCCAAATTAGCTTTATGCTTCTGTTTATAACGGAGCTACATGTATGATCGCCGTAAACTCCACTTTCTGGTGGATCCATATGGTCCTAAAGGACTCAGTTGACTTTCATAGTGTTCATCTGGGTTCTGGTATTTCCGATGGTAAGAACAGTGCTGCTGTCTGCAATGTTGTTTCCATCAAAGATACTGGAAAGCGTGGGGAAACCTTGAGGGACCACATCCTGAATCAGAGTCTTTAGAATTTCCACCTAGAACTAAAAAGTGTCCATATATTATTAACCCCTTAAGAACACAGCCAGTCTTGTCCTTAATTAAAGGGGTTGTCCCGACATTAAATGTTCTTTTAATATAATTCAGCATGAGATACCAATACTTTTTGCTATTTACTTTACATTCCAAAAATTCTCAAGCTTTAGCAGAAAGGCCACACTCCAAGAGCTGTGATAGGGAGAGTGCTGCTGCAGAAAGCACACACACCCTGACCTGTGATAGAGAAAGAACTGCTGATAGAGAAAGAACTGCTGCAGAAAGGTCAGGCTCCCTGAGCTGTGATAGGGAGAGCGCTGCAGCAGAAAGGCTACTTCTTGAGCTGTGATAGGAAGAGAGCTGCTACAGAAAGTACATATCACCTGAACTGTAATATGGAGATAGCTGCATCAGAAAGGACATGCCCCTGAGATGTTATATGCAGAGAGCTATGGCAGAAAGGCTATACTTCTTGAGCTTTGATAGGAGGAGATCTGCTACAGAAATTACACAGCCTCTGAGTTGTGACAGTATCTGGGAGAGGTACAAACGCAAAAACACAAATGCAATCGCACTCTGCAACCAGCACTCTGCCCTGCCTTTATGCTGGATGTTGAATAAGGCATTGGTGTACATTTTGGCCAAAGCGTAATAAGCCATTCACCACGTCAAGGTCGCCTTCATGAGTGGTCCCTAACACTAGTTCCTACCTGTTATGGGCCATGATAGCCGTACAAAGTCCAGGGAGTGTAGGTACAGCATGCACGCCAAACACACTCTGCTTTTAACCCCGTCCGGTGCCATTACAGCTTTCATCGGATCCAGGGATGCAAGTACCAACATGCATGCTGAGCCCACTATATACTTCTCCTGGAGCCAAATGGCTACTGGTAGGTGCTATATAAGCAGACTCAGTTTTATACTGACTTTAAAACCAGCCTCCAGGGCATACTAACTGGTCAGGTGTGCATGACTGCTTGGAGATCGCCACGCCTCCAATATATACTACAAAGAAAGAGAATGGGGGGTTCAGCCCGCACAACCCCTAGCAGGTGCAGATTGCTATGGCGAAATACAGACACAAGCGCAAAAACACTAAATGCAATCGCACTGTGCAACCAGCACTCTGCCCTGCCTTTATGCTGGATGTTGAATAAGGCATTGGTGTACATTTTGGCCAAAGCGTAAATAAGCCACTCACCACGTCAAGGTTGTGACTGTATCAGGGAGAGAGCTGTAGCAGAACACTAACATGTCTACTACAACTTTCTCACAGAGACTCACCCTACACCCGAGGGCTTCTATTCCAGTCACAGTTGACCATGTCTTGAGGGTTCTATATTTTGCACATTCTTTACTATCATGTCCAACAGGTAGTTACCACCTCAGGACATCAACCACACTTCAGAGCTCCACCTTGCTCTCGCTTAGGCATCCAGTCAGGTTTGAGCACAGGACCACTTGCCCCAAACACTGCCTCCCCACCCAAGCTGTCTATTCCCACAGCCTCAGACTTCTCTTTGCTCACCCCACAGACCATATATTAGACTTCAACTACCATATTTTAGGATGAGGCCCATGTAAAACTCTGATGGGCACACATTAAACATGGTACAGTACTTCTCAGTCAGCTCCCCAAACACAGATGGTCATCTGTCAGCTCATTGCCCACTCTGCGAGACATCCTCAAATCCTTGCTCAACAGGGCAGTTGTACCACCTTCTTCTCCAGCATTTGCTCCTTCTCTCGTGGCTTCCATCACAGCTTTCAACCTTGAGTTAACCAGGTCCACAGAATTGCTTTGACCCTCTTCCACCATATTGCAGGGGGACCAACTTGCTCTACGGTGAACAGAAGGGATGGGCAATACAAGAGGTTAATGTGCACAACGTGTGGAATCAATTCTATTCCCTTTATGGGATCCCTTCAGCCTCTTCCTACCAACATGTAATGGATTCATTGCAGTTCAACATCTGCACTCCTCTTACCGGAATATATTTAGTCAACCATCAGAAGGGCTGACAGGTTTTCTCTTAGAACACAGCCACTCATAGCAGGAAACTGTGCAGCGTATCTGGCCTAAAGGTGGAATCAGCGGCAGATATCCGCAATGTAAACTGACATGCTACATGCCACACCACAGGACTAGTTATGCGCAGATATTTCTCCGGGTACACTACGAGGAGTGTGGATGAGATTTTCTAAAATCTCATCCGCTTCTCTGCTATTGGAATGCTTTTTATTTTCAGCAATCCTCAGGTTTTACACTGTGTCTGGCCATACCTTTTAAAGGGGTTGGCGCATCTCACACTTTGGTGGCATATATGGAGAATGAGGCCCCCAAAGAGAAGGAGAGCATAAAGTGCATGTGCAGCATGATCTCCATTCACTTCTATGGGACTTCCAAAAAGAGTCAAGCAAGTGCATTCCACTATTTCTGAAACTCCTGTAGAAGGGACTGGACAGCACACTGTGCAAGCGCGGCCACTTCTTGATTCACCTCTATGGGATTTCTGGAAATAGCTGAGCCTGGTATTCAGCTATTTTCGGCACTCCCATAGAAGTGAATAGAGGGTGGCCACGCTTGTGTGGTGCGCCCTCGTTCACTTTGGGTGCCCCATTCTAGAGATAGGTGTGGGTCCCACCTATCTGACATCCTAGCAATTTGCCACTCATGTGTGAGATGGGCCAACCCGTCTAAATCAGACATTAGGCTAGGGCTACACGGCGGCATGCTGAAGGGATCGCCTTGGGACACACAGACTTCCATGACTGGGACACGACTTTCTAGACTGCGACCGGTCTGTGAACTGGCTGTTTTTATTTCTTACATCCACATGGCACAGTCGCAGACAAGGCACACAAATGTTTTTAGTCCTCCTTTTTGTTTCCTAACCCTTTTTGAAGACTTTTACCTCCGTCAGCCAAAGATATAGACTTGCCGTGACTCCACACCTCAGGGTGAAAGTTCGTTAATTACTGGCTCTGATTATTTCTCTGCACTTTGACCTCTCTCAAGGGCCGTCTTTAATATGGATTGGACCCTGGTAAGAATTTACTTGGGCCCCCTGGATCCCGCCTTCCTACACCCTAGCATGCAATCAAGCCCTCCTCCACAACACACACACACACAAAAAAATCCACCCCCCCCAGTACCTTTAGATATCATCATCAGCCACTCCATGCCATTGCCAATGATCCATGTCCCCCAGTGCCATCAGATATCATCAGCCCCTCTATGCCACTGCCAATTTGCCATCCATGTCCCCCAGCGCCATCACTTCAAATCACAGGTGCCCCCTTCAAATCGTGTCCACTGCGTCTCGCTGCCAAACAGACTGGAACAGATCTGCCCTGAGAGATCTACTCCATCTGTCGTGTGAACCCTGGGCTAGGTGAGTATTGGTTTTGAAAACACTATGAGGGAACCATATTGGGGCACATTTATCAAGTTAACCTGTTTTCAGCCATGAAATTAGACAGTCGTATTTCATTTGTCTATCAGTCTTTTTCTGAGTATTTATTAAAAGTCACACAGCCGTTGATGAATTAGACTTGGCGTATTTTTATTAGTCTGACCTCTGGTGGTTCTTTCTCAGTTAGAAAGGTTGATATATACTTAAGGGGAGATTTATCAAACTGGTGTAAAGTAAAACTGTCTAGCAACCAATCAGATTTCACCTTTCATTTTGGACAGCTCCTTTGGAAAATAAAAGGTGGAATCTGATTGGTTTCTATGGGCAACTAAGCCAGTTCTCCTTTACACCAGTTTATTCCAGCTTCAGCAGTTGTCTACATGCTTTTGGCCACAGAGTCCATGTAACTAATGTGCAACAGCAATAATAACCCCCCTTGAGTTAAATCTCTAGCACTAATCTTTGGTTGGGGGCACACAAGGGGACATTATACTGTGTTGGGGCACATAAGGGGGAAATAATATTGTGTGAGGGACATAAGGGGGAGATTCAGGGGTGCACCACTAATGAGGCCAGGTGAGGCGATCACCCCAGGCAGCACCAGGTTGGGGCAGGGGGGCAGCCGAGGGGCCATGAGCTGAAGGGAAGGGGTTAGGTTAAGAAATTGGGGGTTGCGCTGTTTCAGTTTTCGCCTCAGGCAGCAGGAAAGCTAGGAGCACCCCTGGGGAGATTATATTGTGTGGGGGACATAAGGGGGTCACCATATTAGCTTAGAGGTATGTCAGGGACCCCCTAAACTCTGCTTAGGGCCCTGGAAATGCCAAGTCCACCCCTGCAGATAATGTATTGATTAGTAGAATTCAACGGACAATGGGGGAGATTTATCAAAACTGGCGTAAAGGAAAACTGGCTTAGTTGCCCATAGCAACCAATCAGATTCCACCTTTCATTTTCCAAAGAAACTGTCAAAAATGAAAGGTGGAATCTGATTGGTTGCTATGGGCAACTAAACCAGTTCTCCTTTACACCAGTTTATTCCAGCTTCAGCAGTTGTCTACATGCTTTTGGCCACAGAGTCCATGTAACTAATGTGCAACAGCAATAATAACCCCCCTTGAGTTAAATCTCTAGATAGAAAGATCTTTTCATCACTTATTGTCAAATTCCGTATTACAAATATGAAATAATAATTCAAAAAAATCAGCCAGACATTTTTGTTAAATGGCTTCACTAGCATAAAGAAAACCTCCCTTTTTCTTGCGGTTTTTATCGTGAGTTATTTTAGGCTTTTGATTCTTATTCTAGTCAGCTGCTAGATCTATATTCTCTTTTATCTTCCTGATTGCCTCTTTGTTTGCTTTTGTTCTGGGGAGACTTGGCTCAGTCTGACGCCGCTCTTGAATGCCAAGAACTTGTGCTGAAACATTCTTCTTTAATCCTGAAGCCCAAAGTAAGCACTTTTTTTTTCTTTTTTTCTTTTTCCTACCTAATATAATATAGAGAATAATAGTAACTAGTGGAAAATGGCTTTGTATGTTTCAGTTCAAACCTCGCAGAAGTCTTATCACTGCCGCAACCAAAAACCAAGGGCTATAAACCACATATTTGTGCATTCAGTTCTTGCCACAACCATTGGTGGCCCTACTGTCTTGCAGAAGGAGAAGCCATATAATACGGCCGCTACCACCAGTATTGTTATACAGCACCTGCCACCTCTCCCGGCATGTCTGTTTTTTTTTTATAAATCTGTGTGTTTCTCAATAAAATATCAATTCAGGAGCATCTGCATTGTGGTGTTCCTCTGTTGTTCTTCCTGGAAATGTATGAGGACCTGGTCAACCGTGTTCCCGGTCAGTGGGGTGTGTCCCTCCACACTGTGATGTCTGGAAATATCAGACTGTGCAGGGACACACAACTGATAAGGAGAACAGTCACAGCAATTTATCACTACATTTCCAGCAGGAATAACAGAGGGACATAAAAAAGCACAGTTTTAAAGCTGCTTTTTTTGTAATAAATAACATAAAATTGTAGTGTTTTTACATGTGTCTTTTAGGCCTCCTGCATACGAATGTGTGCGCCCCGTTGCCGTATTGCGGACTGCATTTGGTTTGGTTCCATGGGCATTCTGCATCACAGATGCAGACCCATTCACTCCAACAGGTCCGCAAATCCGGAGATGCGGAATGGTGCGGGATGGAAGCACGGAACGGAACCCTACGGGAGTGCTTTCGTGGGGTTTCGTCCTGTACTTCCGTTCCGCAAAAAGATAGAACATGTCCTATCTTTTTGCGGAACGGCCGGATCGAGGACCCATTAAAGTAATTATTTAACTTTTTTTTTTATAGACGTCAACAGAAAAAAAATCTAAAAAAAGCATGCTGCCCTTTGAAAGAAAAAAACAAACAAACGTAAAAACACAAAAAAGTCTTAAGAGAGCATTTTATAATTTCCTATTAGCCAATATGTAATATCCGGCAATAGCGTTTTTTGATCAAAAAAATAATGTCAACCAAAAGAAACCTACAATAACAAAAAACTAAGAAATGGTGCTCCAGAATTAGGACGCATGTACACAACAACAAAAACGGATGACAACCGTGTGACGTCCATGTTGCATCCTTTTTTTTTGCGGATCCATTGTAACAATGCCTGTAACAATAGAACATGTTCTATTTTTTTGCGGAACAGACATGCGGACATACGGACACGGAATGCATACTGATTCATTTCGGTTTTTTTAAAGCCCCATTGAAGTGAATGGTTGCGCAAACGGACCTGTAAAAAAACTGAACGGAAATGGGAAAAAAAATGCGTTCATGTGCATGAGCCCTTATTATATTATAGATCTATGGGTATTTGCCCCTGTTAGGAATGAAATGTTCATCGTGCCCTGAGATTTGCTTTCTGATGATCATTTAGTGCAGATATTCAGTTCGCTCTTCCCTTTTTACTAGAATTGGCATCATGCAGTAACGATCATCCGCAGAGATATGCCCCAGGATGAAGGTATATATTTAGCAGGCAGAACAGCGGAGTGTCTCCTAGTCCTTAATCCTACACAATGCAGGTTCGGGCAGGAGCAGTGCACATCACGCACAGCCTGTACGGCGCAGCAACTTATCTAGTCAGCCTGGCTGCTTGGTGTCTCCTGATACTCATTAGACTTGGGCTATATGTGCGCTGTCTGTTGGTGATTTCAGACAAAGTTTTATTTCTCTTAGGGGCGCTATAACACATTTACCCGCTGAATTTTCAGAGGAAAGTGCAGTGGATTTTGTGCAGAGAATAAACCGGATTTCCTGACTAAACACATACGGTAGAAAACAGTCACTACCTTGCACAGACGGTCCTGTGTTTAAAGGAAAAGGTGCTCCTGATTCAGAAAGTGATCATATTTGTATCGAGGAATCTATCACCAGTAGATGCTTATGTCATACTATATAGCCACTTAAAGGGTTTCTGTCATCACAAAATTAGTTATGTATCTGGCTGACATTAGCGTAAATTCACACTTGCGTTTTTATTTTCCGGCATAGAGTTCCATCCTAGGGGCTCTATATCGGAAAAGAACTGATCAGGCATATCCCCATGCATTCTGAATGGAGAGTAAGGCCCCTTTCACACGGGCATTGCGGGAAAACGTGCGAGAGCGTTGCGGGAACACCCGCAATTTTTCCACGCGAGTGCAAAACATTGTAATGCGTTTTGCACTCGCGTGAGAAAAATCGCGCGTGTTTGGTACCCGAACTTCTTCACAGAAGTTCGGGCTTGGGATCGATGTTCTGTAGATTGTATTATTTTCCCTTATAACATGGTTATAAGGGAAAAAAATAACATTCTGAATACAGAATGCAGAGTACAATAGTGCTGGAGGGGTTAAAAAAAATAAAATAAAAATTTAACTCACCTTAATCCACTTGTTCGCGTAGCCCGGCTGCCTCTTCTGTCTTCATCTGAGCTTTGTGCAGTAACAAGGACCTTTGGTGACGTCACAGTCATCACATGATCCATCACCATGGTAAAAGATCATGTGATGGATCATGTGATGACTGTGACATCAACAAAGGTCCTTGTTACTGCACAAAGCTCAGATGAAGACAGAAGAGGCAGCCGGGCTACGCGAGCAAGTGGATTAAGGTGAGTTAAATTATTATTATTTATTTTTTTACCCTTCCAGCGCAATTTGACTATGCATTCTGTATTCAGAATGCTATTATTTCCCCTTATAACCATGTTATAAGGGAAAATAATAATGATCGGGTCTCCATCCCGATCGTCTCCTAGCAACCGTGCGTGAAAATCGCACCGCATCCGCACTTGCTTGCGGATGCTTGCGATTTTCACGCAACCACATTCACTTCTATGGGGCCTGCGTTGCGTGGATTATCGCACCGCAACGCACAAAGAGGAGCATGCTGCGATTTTCACGCAACGCATAAGTGATGCGTGAAAATCACCGCTCATGTGAACAGCTCCATAGAAATGAATGGGTCGGTATTCAGTGCGGGTGCAATGCGTTCAACTCACGCATCGCATCCGCGCGGAATACTCGCCCGTGTGAAAGGGGCCTAAGGGTACTTTCAAACTTGCGTTGTTTGATTCCGGCAGGCAGTTCCGTTGCCTGAACTGCCTGCCAAGGCAAACTGTATGCAAACGCATGTCAATCCGTTCAGGATGCATCAGGATGTCTTCAGTTCAGTCATTTTGACTAATCAGGCAAAAGAGAAAACCGTAGCATGCTACGGTTTTATCTCTGGGGAAAAAAACTGAAGGCTTGCCTGAATGCCGGATGCAGCATTTTTTTTCCATAGGAATGTATTAGTGCCGGATCCGGCATTCAAAATACCGGAATGCCGGATCCGTCCTTCCGGTCTGCGCATGCGCAAACCTTTAAAAATTAGAAAAATAAATAAATACCGGATCCGTTTTGCCTGATGACACCGGAAAAACTGATCCGGTATTGCAATGCATTTTTCAGACTGATCAGGATCCTGATCAGTCTGAAAAATGCCTGATCAGTCAGAAAAAATACTCTCCATTCAGAATGCATGGGGATAAAACTGATCAGTTCTTTTCCGGTATAGAGCCCCTGTGATGGAACTCTATGCCGGAAAATAAAAACGCTAATGTGAAAGTAGCCTAATCCGTCCAGGATGCATCAGGTTGTCTTCAGTTCAGTCATTTTGACTGATCAGGCAAAAGATAAAACCGCAGCATGCTAAGGTTTTATCTCCGGCAAAAATAACTGAAGACTTGCCTGAATTGACTTAAAGGGGTTCTGCACTTTCAATTAACTGATGATCTATCCTCTGGATAGATCATCAGCTTCTGATCGGCCGGGGTCCGACACCCGGCACCCCTGCCAATCAGCTGTTTGAGAAAGCAGCGGCGCTCCAGCAGCGCCGCGGCCTTCTCACTGTTTACTGCCGGGCCGCCTGCCCACTGACGTCACGACTTGTATCAACTAGAGTGGGCGCGGCTAAGCTCCATTCTAGTTGATACAAGTCGTGACGTCAGTGGGCGGGCGGCCTGGCGGTAAACAGTGAGAAGGCCGCGGCGCTGCTGGAGCGCCGCTGCCTTCTCAAACAGCTGATCGGCGGGGGTCCCGGGTGTCGGACCCCGGCCGATCAGAAGCTGATGATCTATCCAGAGGATAGATCATCAGTTAATTGAAAGTGCAGAACCCCTTTAATGGGATGGAAGAATCACCTTCCGGCTTCCCACTTAACCTCCCAACTTCCCCTAAATAACACACCAGCCATTATAGTGGTAAAATATGGCCGTAGCGGCCACCTTTATTAACTTACATAAAACATCCCTTTTATTTTAACATAATACACATTTTCCAACCATAATAAATAACAGATCATCATTTAAACTTGTAAAACCGCTGTTATCCTTTACGAGAGATCCTGGGAGGCAACCCCAAGCACTATGGGGTTGTATTCCCTCATCCAATTCCTTATGACTTTGCCCTTGGCCGCATTTCACCGACCCAAGGACATCTGTTCCACAAACTTCCAAGTATTCAACTCCCTAGGCCTTCTTAGCCTACAGGAGCCGCACCCACCATATTTACCTCCACGAGACGCGTATCACACTATATAATGCATTCTTAGCCATGAATTGCCCCCCAGGATCCCATATCCAACACTGCCCTGCTAAGAACATGTAACCACCCCAGGCAAAACCGTTGGGCAACACCTAACAAATAAAAAAGGGGTGGGCGGGCGGGCGGGAACTTCCACCTTGTCTCTCTCACCACTTCCTACACTTCCTTCCCTCTCTCCTATATACTGCTCGCGAACTGGTTCCCTGGCTCCGCCCCCACTCTAACTCCCGTCTAGCCCTTCTCCACATTTAACCCCTGCTCTGCCTACAGTCTTCCCCCCAAGTCAATGGCGCATTCCGCTGCGCCACGCTTCATTGCTGTTCTTTTCCCCATAGGAATGTATTAGTGCCGGATCCGGCATTCAAAATACGGCATGACAAGCGGAGAGACGGATCCGTTCTTCTTGCAATGCATTTGTGAGACGGATCCGCATCCGGATAAGTCTCACAAATGCTTTCAGCCACATCCAGATCGGTGGATCTGGCGGGCAGTTCCGACGACGGAACTGCCCGCCGGATCACACTGCCGCGAGTGTGAAAATAGCCTCAGCGATGTGCTCATGTCAGCAGTACATAACTGTGTAACTTTTATCTGCCTACATGGCGCCGTTCGCCCAGAAAACTAACTTTTACAATATGCAAATGATCCTCTAGGTGCTATAGGGGTGTTGCAGCAGCACCTAGAGGCTCCGTCTCCTCACCGTTCGGCACACCCATTTTGCTTTGATGGACATCTCTCCCCTTCCGCTTTAAAAAGTAAAATCCCGCGCCTGCGCCGCCCCGTTTAGTGTTTGGCGCAGGCACAGTGAGTGAAGAACGCTCGCCTGCTGCCGGCTGTCTTCACTTCTGGGGAGCTCTGTGACGTATTTGAAGAAAGGCGTGCAACACGCCAGACCTGCAGGGTATAGCGAAGTGAGGTCACGGTTATGGGCAATCAAGGGTTACTCACTGTATTGGAGAACCCTGGGCAGGCGCGTGGCAGTGAAGGAGAGGTAGACACGGTTCCTCTGGGGCACACTCTGTATGTAGGGACCAGGCCTGATGGTGGATGAGGTGCCCTGGATGTTACAGGTATTTTGAGTGCCTGGGGCAAGGTCCCTGTTGGATTCGTGACGCCAGTGCCTTTGGACGGTGGCACGCCGGTTGATAGTTGGAAAGATGGAGGTACACAGGTGGTGTAGTGAACCAAACGTTACTTTTACTGAACAGTTCAACTTTGTACAGCAGGTGGTAACACAGTCTTTCAATCACAGTTCCACAAGTAGGCTTTCTCCACAAAATGGCAGGTATGAATTATGCAAGATACGCAGAGGGTAACTTCACAAGCACTCAGAAGCAGGTTGTACCTTTCCTCAGAAATAGCGTACACTGTTCTTTCTAGAACTCCTGTTCTGGCTTTCTATCCCAAGGCCCGGATGCCTAAAGGGTGGCTTAAATCCTTGGTAACTATCCTCCTCTGGTATTAATTAAATCCTTGCTTTACTTTCTATTTGCATCTGCCCATCAGGGTTACTTATCTTTCCCTGGAACTTTCTCGCGTGGCTGTTGATTAACTGTGGGTTTCTCCCAGGAGGTTGGGTCCTGCCACTGGGGTGTCTTCAGAGCTAACTAAGGCTCTCTTGGCTTCAGGCAGGCTGGAGCTTCTCACTAGCCTCCTGGACATCATTAGCAGCCAGGGCTATCCAGCTGCATGTCAGGAGCAGGCTTACTGGCCTCTGTCTTCTCAGACTCCTGACTCTGCACTCCCTCTCCCTGTCTGGGCCTGGATATTTATACTAGAGGCTCCCTATCTCCCTCTAGTGTCTGGGATGTCTAACTACACCCAACTAGGCCTGCTATTGCATCATACAGGGGTACATTGCATAGAAAAACACATTAGAACACACATTAAATATAACATTTCTGTTCCTTGTGAGTAGGAGTAACACGCACACCAATTGACCCTTGTGTAGTGCCCACCCCTACCTAGTGGGACACTACAGGTGCAGTGAGGGAGCCGGCAGCAAGCAAGCGTCCTTCACTCATTGCACCTGCGCCGAACACTAAACGGGACGGCGCAGGCGCGGGATTTTACTTTCAAAGCGCAGAGCAGAGATCTCCATCAAAGCTAAATGGGCGTGCCGAACGATGAGGAGACAGAGCCTCTAGGTGCTGCAGCAACGCCTCAATAGCACCTAGGGGCTCATTTGCATATTTGAATAATTAGTTTTCTGGGCGAACAGCGGCATGTAGGAAGATAAAAGTTACACAGTTATGTACTGCTGACATTAGCACATCGCTAATGTCAGTCAGCTACATAACGTTATTTCTCATGACAGAAACCCTTTAAAGAGTAACCAAACTTTTATTCAAGTTTTTTTTTTTTATGTCCCAAATGCCCTAAAAATAATTTTTGTAATAAACTTTATTTATTGATTTTGACTTTTTAGTAAAGACATTTCCACCTAAGGGCTCATTCACACGACCGTGGTTTTGTTCCGCATCTGAGTCGCATTTTTTTGCGGCTCGGGTGAGGACCCATTCACTTCAATGGGGCAGCAAAAAATGCGTACAGCACTCCGTGTGCTGGCCGCATCCGTTGCCCCGCAAAAATGATAAAACATGTCCTATTCTTGTCCATTTTGCGGATAAGAATAGGCATTTCTATTTCCGTTCCGCACATTGTGGAAGGCACACGGGCGGCATCCGTGTTTTGCGGATCCACAATTTGTGGACCGCAAAACACGGCACGGTCGTTTGAACAAGCCCTAAGGCGTTGCTTCTGTGATCAGAGAAAATCGTGCGAGTAGGTACGTAATTGCAGTCAGTTTTGACGGCAATTGCGTTCTGATCTTCAGTTTTTATCACAATTACGTCATCAAAGGTCTTTTGGCAGGTCCTGAAAGAAGAAGAAAGAAGACGATGCTGGCTGCGCGAACAAGAGGATGAGGTGAGTAATAATTTATTTTTTTTTAACCTTTAAAGCCACATTTTACTAAACATTCTGTATTCAGAATGCTATTATTTGCCCTTATAACCATGTTATAAGGGAAAATAATACAGTAAATTGACTTTTATCAATTTACTTATATCATCTCCTAGCAACCATGCACTTACTTGCGGATGCTCCGATTTTCACGCAGGCCCATTCATTTCTATGGGGCCTGCGTTGCGTGAAAAACACAGAATATAGAGCATGCTGCAATTTTCACGCAATGCACAAGTGATGTGCGAAAATCACCGCTCATCTGAACAGCCCCATTGAAGTGAATAGGTCCGGATTCAGTGCGGGTGCAATGCGTTCACCTCACGCATTGCACCCGCACGGAATTCTCGCCCGTGTGAAAGGGGCCTAAAAGCTGTGATTTCAAGCGTGTTTTAAATTCACTATTCTGGCACATGGCTGACTTGTCAGCAGTGTACGGAGTAGGGAACACACATTGCTGCTCCTGCCTGTGCCCCCTGTGGCTAAATGCTGGCATAGCAAATGGGTACCCTGTAAGGATGTGCTTTGCCTGGATTAGATGAGCGGAGAGGGCTCCTGCCTGTGCCTGCTTTGCAGCAATCAAGTTTAATTAGGCCTAGTTTACATTTCCGTTTTCACTGACATGTGCTGTCCCCATTTTCCACAGACAGGACATGTACCCATTGATTTAAATGTGTCTGTTCACACATAAGTATTTTTTTACTGACCAAAGTAGAGACATGCACCACTTTGGTCGGTGATGTGGGCCGAACACACCCATTGAAGTCTATGGGTCCGTGAAAATCAAGGACAGAACACGGTTGGCATCTGAGGTTCATCTTTTTTTTCACAGAAGACAGGCAATTTTCAGCTGAGCAACGTCCGTGGATTATAAATCACACATGGAGGGTAAAAATGGACACACAGACCAGCCATGGATCCTTCAAGATTAAATCAGGATGCTTTATTCACGTACGCAATACTGACACAGAAATGAGAACAAGGCCTTACTCTTTAAGACTTAGGGTGCCCTCACATGTTGTAGAATGTTCCACAACAAAATCCGCAACATAAAGACATCAATACTAGTGATGATCAAGCATGCTCAGCCGAATACCGCGTGTGCTCGAGCGCCATGCTCGAGTCTCCTCCCTGCACCCAATGACACGTGGTTCGGCCAGTCTTAGGGAGAGCTGTGCTGTAGAAGGGACAGATAGTGTAGGGAATTAAATTATATTTTTTTGTTAGGCAGGGTTGGTGTTAGAGACCCAAAAGTCTTTTTAAGGACTATTGTTGTGTCTGGCAGCAATATATATTTTTAGCGCAACCTGCGCTAAATAGCTTTCAATTGTTTGGCCGCTGCAGACAGCGACATTATCTGCGCTACATCTCATGTGTAACATGTGTGCAGCCTAAAAATATCTCTGAAATCCAATGTGCTTTTTCGATAGACTGTGTCCGCTGTGGACAGTGACATTACCTGCGCTACATCTCCTGTATAACATTGGCACATCCTAAATATCAGTGACATTCAGTCTAATTTGTTTGCGCATACACTTACAAAACCTGCGCTACTGTACGTGGGATATACTTGCAAGCATATATACCATTTAATATGCAGAAGGCGAGCAGTAAGGGACGGGGAAGTGGCCGTGCTGCTGATGGTGCACGCAGAGGCCGTGGCCCTGGGCGCGGTAACTCTGCCTGCTGCCAGAGCACAAGAAACACACTCATCCATGATACCTAGCTTCATGTCCCAGTTTGCAGGGCGGAGCAGGACACCACTCTCGAAGTCACACCAGTGTGCCCAGGTGGTCGGTTGGATTGCAGCAGATAATGCATACAGTCGGTTAAGCACCATCCTGTATTCCACAAAGTCCAATCTCAGTAGCCAAGAGTCTGGTCAACAGAATCCTCACCCTGATCCTCCTTCCTCCCACTATGGAGAGTCTTGGCAAACAAGTGATCCCGCACTCCGATATTCTGAGGAGCTTTTTTCATCGCCATTGCTTGATTTGGGCCTCTCGCCAAGCCCGCTTGAAGAGGGACGTGAGGAGATCATGTGCACTGATGCCCAAACTCTTGAGCATCCACAGTCACAAGAAGATGATGGTGGGGAACAGCAATTAGTGTTTCACGAGGTGGATGATGATGATGATGAGAAACAGTTGCCAATAAGTCAACGGCAATTAGTGTCCCAAGAGGTTGATGATGAGGATGAGACACAGTTGTCAGTAAGTGAGGTTGTTGTTAAGTCAACATGTCAGGAGGATGAGCAGAGTAAGGAAGTGGAAGAGGAGGTGGTGGACAATTAAATCACTGACCCAACCTGGGAAGGGGGCAAGCTAAGCGAGGACAGAGGGGCAACAGGCTGGAAGATGCAAAAGGGAGAAGGTGGGCCACACCAAACAGGCCTGCAACTGTTCCCTGGAGCACCCCCTTGTGGCAATCTCCCTTGCCAAGGGGTAGTTGTTCCGCAGTCTGGCGCTTTTTGAGGACAGTGCGGACAATAAAATAATTGTCATTTGCACCTGTCCCGTACCAAAATGAGCAGGGGTGTGACCACTAGCAACCTCACCACCACCATCATGATCCGCTACATGGCATCAAAGCACCCTAATAGGTGGGCCGAACACCTGGGTCCACAATCAGTGTCTGCGGGTCACACCACTGCCTCGTCTTCCCCTGTTTTACATGCTGGCTAATCCCCTGTCCAAGATGCAGGCCCGGATGTCTCCCGTCCCCGGCACCTGGACCTTTGCAAGCACCATCAGCTAGCACATTCACTTCTGTGTCCCAGCGCAGCATACAGATGTCCATACCCCAGGCCTTTGAGCGAAAGCGCAAATACCCAGCCACCCACCCACAGGCCATAGCACTAAATGCGCACCTTTCCAAATTGCTGGCCCTGGAAATGTTGCCATTTAGGCTTGTGGACACTGAGGCTCTCCACAGCCTGATGGCGGCAGCGGTCCCTCGTTACTCAGTCCCCAGCCGCCACTATTTTTCCCGGTATGCCGTCCCCGCCTTACACCAGTATGTGTCCCGTAACATCACCTGTGCCCTGACCAACGCAGTTATTGGGAAGGTCCACTTAACGACTGACACATGGACAAGTGCTTTTGGCCAGGGACGCTACATTTCCCTGACGGCACACTGGGTGAACGTTGTGGAGGCCGGGAGCAAGTCGTACCCTGGGATGGCACAGGTGCTACCGACGCCAAGGATTGCGGGCGCTACGTCCATCAGGATTTCTGCCACCACCTACATTAGTGGCTGCAACACCCCCTTCACCTCCTCCACCTCCTCCTCCACTTCCACCTCTGAATTCTTATCTTGCAGCACCAGTCAGCCATCAGTCAGTAGCTGGAAGCAGTGCAGCACTGCAGTGGGGAAGCGGCAACAGGCCGTGCTGAAACTAATTTGCTTATTTGACAAACAGCACCCCGCCGCAGAGCTGTGGCAGGGTATAAGGGACCAGACTGAGCTGTGGCTCTTGCCACTCAACCTACAACCAGCATGGTTGTGTCTGATAATGGCCGTAACTTGGTGGTGGATTTGGAGCTCTACAAGCTTACACACATACCATGCCTAGCCCACGTGTTCAACTTAGTGGTTTAGCGGTTTATCAAGATCTACCCCAATGTGCCTGAGCTACTGGTGAAGGTGCATCATGTGTATGCCCATTTCCAAAGTCATCTACAGCTGCTGCCAGTCTGGCAACGCTGTAGCAGCGCTTGAAATTGCCAGCTCACCGACTGTTGTGCGACGTTACACATGTTGGCCAGGCTTTGTTAGCAGCCGAGGGCTGATGCGCGGCCTAGTGTCACAAGGAGATAAAAGTTTTGGAAGATGGTGGAGTACGTAGCAGACCGTGTCAGTGTCCTCAATAATCCCTCTGTGCCTTGCAACTATTGGGTGTCCGAGCTGGACACGTGGCACGAACTGGCGCTCTACGCCTTGGAGGTGCTGGCCTGCCCTGCCGCCAGCGTTTTGTCAGAGCGGGTATTTAGTGCTGCTGGGGGCATAATAACTGATAAGCTCATCCGCCTGTCAACTGAAAATGCTGACAGGTTGACTCTTATCAAAATGAACAAGGCCTGGATTGCCCCTGACTTCTCTACTCCACCAGAGGAAAGCGGCTGAACATAAAGGCACTTTAAATGTGGCTTTTATGGTGTATTGAATACACTGTATTCCCATGCACCCCTTCCACCACAAAAAATGATATTTTGTTCAATCTTCCTTTTCTCGTCCTCCTCCTTCATCATATTAACATGCTTATTAGGCTGCCCTTGCTCCTAATGTTTTAGAGGGTCAGCTCAGCAGCAGGCCCTCAACCATAATTTTTCCGATGGTCAGCTCAGCAGCAGGCACTCGCCCCTAATGTTTCAGAGCGTCAGCTCAGCAGCAGGCCCTTTCCCATAATGTTTTAGATGGTCAGATCAGCAGCAGACTCTCACCCCTAATGTTTTAGATGGTCAGTTCAGCAGCAGGCCCTCGCCCATAATGTTTTAGATGGTCAGCTCAGCAGCAGGCCCTCGCCCATAATGTTTTAGATGGTCAGCTCGCCAGCAGGCCCTCGCCCCTAATATTTTAGATGGTCATCTCAGCAGCAGGCCCTCACCCATAATGTTTTAGATGGTCAGCTCAGCAGCAGGCCCTCGCCCCTAATATTTTAGATGGTCATCTCAGCAGCAGGCCCTCACCCATAATATTTTAGATGGTCAGCTCAGCAGCAGGCCCTCGTCCATAATTTTTTCCATGGTCAGATCAGCAGCAGGCAATCGCCCCTAATGTTTTCGAGGGTCACCAGCAGGCCCTTGCTCCAAATGTTTTTCAGGGTCACCAGCAGGCCATCGATCATAATTTTTCAAGGGTGTGTATGATGCCCTCCTTTATGTGTAATAAAGGGTGTATTGGAGTGTCGGTTCCTTGTAAATTTTGGCAGCCCTTTCACTTAGTGCATAGGCTTTATGAGTGTATGATTCCCACTACCTGAACAATTGTACCACAATGTGAATAAGGCCCTCCTTTATGTGATATACAGGTTGTATCGGAGTGCATCTTCCTTGTATTTTTTGGCAGCACTTGCACTTTATATAAGTAAATATACAGGAAAGAATGTTTCGGACACGTCTACTTGCTGGTAGCCGCCGCAAAAAACCGCCCCCTCCTCCTGTTGATTGACAGGGCCAGCATCTATCTCCTCCTCCGGCTGGCCCTTTCAGCATTTCAAAAATCCCGCGCCTGTCTTCATTCGGCGCAGGCGCTCGGAGAGAAGGAGGCTCGCCTCCTCAGCACTCCCTCAGCCGATGACATCACCGAAAGAGAAGACGTCATCGGCGCAGGCGCACTGAGGGAGTGCTGAGGAGGCGAGCCTCTTTCTCTCAGAGCACCTGTGCCGAATGAAGACAGACGCGGGATTTTTGAAATGCTGACAGGGCCAGCCGGAGGAGGAGATCGCTGCTGACCCTGTCAATCAACAAGAGGAGGGGGGCGTTTTTTTGCGGCGGCTACCAGCAAGTAGACGCCCTACTTGCTGGTAGTGAAGCGATTTGCATATTTTAAAAGATCGTTTTTTAATGAAAAGAAGCCACAGACAAAGGTAAGATCCCTATATAGGGAATAGTCGTTAAATAACGATTTTAACAAGCCCCCAAAAAATAAAAGGGTTTTGGGGGTGACAGAAGCCCTTTAAGTCAATCAAAGTAACGGTGGAGGCATCTATATATATGTACACGGGTGGCAAACTGATTAAAGGGGTTGTCCCATCACATGAACTTATCCCCTATTCCTTTTCCGCTGCTCCATTCCAATCATAGAACTCGATCCCCTGTTCTCATGATCAGCAGGGGCTCTACAGGGTACCCCAGCCAATAACACACATCCCCTATCCCAAGTTCTTGTAATGAGACAACCCTTTAACCGACAGGAGGTGAAAAATATCTTTAAACAGAATACAAGGAGTTTTAAAATGGAGAGCCAGAAGGTTATGTCCTGGACCCAGTGCTTGCTAACCTTCCTTTAAATGGCTTTGTGGAAGGAATACATTTTGAAGCACCAGTTTTTGCTGATGGCACAAAACTCAGCTTGATCTTAAAATACTATAGAGAGACCTTGACAAGTGGGAAATCTGGGCAAGGACTTGGCAGATGAATCTGAATGCTGATAAATGTAAAGTAACGCACCTAGGCCATGGTAATAGTATGGGTGCTTATACAATAAATGAAGTTCAACTGGGGATAACGGAGAGGTATGAATGACAGTAACCTAAGCAGCATTACTCAATGTCAGTCAGCAGCTGCAAAAGCAAATAAATACAAACTCAGGGTGCATAAAAACAGAGAAAAATCTGTGGTCCAAATGCAATATTACCAATCCATAAACCTCTTGCAGGACCTCATTCTGATACTTAAAGGACAATCCTACTAATGAGCATGAACACATACAAAGCCAATAAACACTGATATCAAATAGGTGACAGACAGGTGAAGTGAATAAGTGATTATCTCGTAATAATGGCACCTGTTCTGGGTGTTATGTATAAGGCAGCAAGTCAACAGTTCTTGCTGTTGGCGGTTAGAAGTAGGATAAATGGACACATGTGGGGATCTGAGTGACCGTGACAAGAGCCGAACTGTGATGGCTAGACAGCTGCGTCAGAACATCTGGATAACGATCTGTATTGTGGGAGTTCCTGGTATCAAGTGGTTAGGTACCACAAAAAGTGGCACCCAAAGCTCATTCATCTGCATGAAAGCTGTCTGTTGCCATACCATAGAAGAGAGAGGTAGAGTGAAAGAGAGTGGAAGAGTTAAAGAGAGAAGATAAAGGAAGATGTAGAGAGAGATAGATAGGAAGAGGGAGAGATAGAGAGGAAGAGGGAAAGAGATAAGGATAGAGAGGTAGAGAGAAAGGGAGAAAGATAGAGAGATAGAGAGGAAGATGGAAAGAGAGAGAAATAGGAAGAGGGAGGGAGAAATAGGAATAGAAAGATAGAGAGGAAGATAGAAAGAGAGAGGGGGAGAGAGATAGGGAGGAAGAGGGAGAGAGAGAGAGAGAGAGAGAGAGGAAGAGGAGGATAAACTCCGCCTCTGAAGCTCCATCTCGATTTCCTGTCTGTGCCCGCTTGAAAGATCGCAAGATGCGATGGGGGCCGCATCAAGGGGAGGCTTCCCCACAGTCCACTGCAGAAGAGGCTCCCAATGGAAGCGACCTCTCCGATTTGAAGTAAGCTCTAGAGGAGATTCGTCTCCCACAGCTCGTGCCGGGAGCAGCGAAAGAAGTCCCTGCAAACCCTCCGCCGGCTGGTGCGGTGGGGGCAGCCGGAGATTCTACTCCGCCGCCCAGGAGTGAACCACCCCAGATGAGTGAAAAGGCCGACTCTTTCAATTCTATAGTACCCTGGAGGGTGACCGCCCACATCACCGATGCTTGGGAATACTGAAAGGCCGCCGAGGAGTGGGTCCTCCGCCTGATCAACCGCCCGCTGCCTCACGACCCGATACTGGAGCGCAGACAATGAACCATACTGAAGTTCGACATCGAGAAAGGTAGGGGTATATCTAAGACGACCGATCAGGGACGGAATTGTTTGTCAGTCGTCATTCAGTCAAGAGGCCGTATCTGCCCCAGGTCAGACATAATCTTTACAAGGGAGAACAAGTACAATACATGCCATGAGGTCCCCGAAAGGTTACTTCGCCGCAGGAGTGTGCCTATTCCCTAAATCAACTGCGTCAGTGCCCGAGCAGAAGCACTGGCAGGAAAGCCCAGCTGCCCGAGATCGGGTTAGCTACCTACAAGGAGAGGAGAGCGAGGTCCGACAACATCCAGAGAGGTCAGCACCTGAGCCAGAACTCCTCATACCAGGACTACCTGCGCCCCCAATTATGGGATGGCACATGGGACACATAGATCATACAACCTTTGTCTATAGTCTATAGACTATTGGGTCCTATCAGTTACCTGCGAAATCCCAGCCGCAGTAAGAAAAAAGGGAGTACCCGGAGTTATCAATCCGACCGACCCAAGGGGAGGTTTATCTTCGTACACCACTCCAGCCAGAGATCCGGGATCCTTTTGACACGGTAGGAGCACTTGCCCCAATCAAGCAGAAGATGGCTGCACAGATGAAGAGTGTGACCACACAATCAATTCTGACTTCCTCCACTGGAAGGCAGTGGTGTTCTACTACTCGTGCTAGGATGGATTTCCAGAGGGAGGACAAACCTCTCATCCAGTTCTCAAGCTCAAGTAGTGAAGAAGACTTCCAGTCCCTCCTCTAAGCAGCTGGACTATCTCTACTCTCTTTTACAAGAACATTGACTCTGGGAGCCACAATATGGACTGATCCTGCACGGTGAGAACCTGTTGGCCATGTTTTACTATTCCAGTTTTTTTTTTAGGTTGCACATTTTAGCCTCACTCGTCTGGTCATGTGCAACTACCAAAATCCTAGTTGCACTGGACAGTGCTCATTTTCCTTTCTCTTTTTTCCCCTTTTTAGATTATTTGGGAGCCTGTTGCTATTGGTTCTCGTGACCTGTGCTACTACACTACTACCCATGTGGATTACAAATGACTATGTGCCTTGTGGATTACAAATAACTTTATTACCTCATTTGGATTACAAAAAACTTGTTGCGCTTAAAGAGGACCTTTCATCGGTCCAAACATTGTGAACTAAGTATCATGACATATACAGCGGTGCCCAGGGATCTCACTGCACTTACTATTATCCCTGGGCGCCGCTCCGTTCTCCCGTTATGTCCTCCGGTATGCTGCGATTGGCCAGCGCTACAGCCGAGGAGAAAGAGACGCCCAGCAGAACAAGGGCAGACTCCGCCTACTATAACCAAGTCCCCTAAGTCTCCGCCTACTATAACCAAGTCCCCGAACATACCGGATGACATAAAGGGAGAACGGAGCGGCGCCCAGGGATAATAGTACGTTCGAACATGCGCGAACGCGCGCGAATGCGCGAACGCGCGCGAATGCGCACTTCGCTCCACGAGGCAGAATCTAAAAGTCCAGGCCATTTTTTGCAAATCTGACCAGTGTCACTTTAAGTGGTGATCACTTTAAAACGCTTTGACTTATCCATGCCATTCTGAGAGTGTTTTTTGTCACATATTGTACTTCATGACACTGGTAAAAAAATACCAAATTTACAAAAATTGGGGAAAAATTTGCAATTTTCCAAGTTTCAATTTCTCTACTTCTATAATACATAGTAATACCTCCAAAAATAGTTATTACTTTACATTTCCCATATGTCTACTTCATGTTTGGATCGTTTTGAGAATGACATTTTGGTTTTTGGGGATGTTACAGGGCTTAGAAATTTAGAAGCAAATCTTAAAATTTTCAAAATGTTCAAAAACCCAGTTTTTTGGGACCAGTTCAGGTCTAAAGTCACTTTGTGAGGCTTACATAATAGAAACCACCCAAAAATGACCCCATTCTAGAAACTACACCCTTTAAAGGTATTCAAAACAGATTTTTACAAACATCGTTAACCCTTTAGGTGCTCCACAAGAGTTAATGACAAATGGAGATAAAATTTTTGGCAAATTTTCTATTTTAATCAATTTTTCCCAGTTAAAAAGCAAGGGTTAACAGACAAACAAAATGCTATATTTATTGCCCCGATTCTGTAGTTTGCAGAAACATCCCATATGTGGCCGTAAACTACTGTACGGGCACACGGTAGGGCGTAGAGGGAAAGGTGCGCCGTGTGGTTTTTGGAAGGCAGATTTTGCTGGACTGGTTTATTTACACCATGTCCCATTTGAAGCCCCCCTGATGCACCCCATAGAGTAGAAACTCCATAAAATTGACCCCATCTAAGAAACTATACCCCTCAAGCTATTCAAAACTGATTTTACAAACTGTGTTAACCCTTTAGGTGTTGCACAAGAGTTATTGGAAAATGGAGATAAATTTGAGAATTTAAAATTTTGGGCAAATTTTCAATTTTAATCAATTTTTCGCAGTAACAAAGCAAGGGTTAACAGCCAAACAAAATGCTATACTTATGCTGGCTCTGAGATCCGATGCGCAGTGCTCCTCTCTCCTCGGCTCCCTGACTGAAAAGGAGGAAGAGAGGAGCGCTGCAGTAATTTGAACTACATGCCCCTGCAGCCGACCAATGAGAGGCGATCCTGAGAGGTGATGTCACATCACCTCTCAGGATCGCAGGATGGTGATTGGTGGTGTCAATGAGAGGCGATCCTGAGAGGTGGTTATCACACCACCGATCACCATCCTGTTCTAACCCGGAAACGCAGCAAATCGCAGGTCTGAATTGACCTGCGGTTTGCTGCGATCGCCGACACGGGTGGGGGCCAAGGTGCCTGCTCAATGATTTGAGCAGGCACTGGGCTCCGATCACCGCCCGGTGTCCTTAAGTACCAGAACAACATGCCTTATCGGTACGTCATGTGTCCGGAGGAGGTTAAAGTGACAGTTCCATGCACTTTACCTTCAAGAACAGAGGAGACTCTAAAGTGACTCTATTGCCTTATTGCATTATTTTATTGCATTATAAAAAAATTGCCTTATTAAAATTTGCACTAACCGTTTTACCTTTTCAGCAACGTTCAAGTATTGTGCCCATTGTGTATTTCTCTTGCAGGTACAACAATGTGATATTCTATATGCATTTTTGTATGGATTATGTTTGCACTTTTTTCAGATCACCATATAGTAAGCACTTTATTGCTTAGTTGTTAATTACTGCCTCTGAGTGCGTCTGGTACGTTCCAAGCAGGTCTTATTCTTTGCTGCTCAATATTGATTGCCTCTGAGTACAATTAAAACTAATGGTTCTAAACCAAGTGGTTATGTGCTAGGACATGTAAAACTATCACTATCTAACACCATTAAGGGTGACCAGCTGCTATTCTCTCTGGAGTCGTAGGAGAAAATGTTCCTCCTCCTGAATTATTGGACTGTTTTTAGTATGACTAATCCTCCTTGTCCTAAGGCCAAGTGCACCAGGCTTAGGAAAAATATTTTGCAACCTGTTTCATTCATCAAGGTGACATAGCGTAAAGCATAATTAGACCTTGTTGCCGGAAGAGAATACAGGATAATGCCACCCTTCTATCTGCGGGTGTTTTCATTGCATAGTTGTGAGTGATGGAGTGAAGTCACCCCTACGCTTACTTTGATGCTACGGATCCAGTATACAAAGTTTAGTCAGTCATGATTGTGCACAATGTTTGGTTCTCTGGTTATACCTGAGAGGGAAACTGTTCTTGGACACCCTACGCATAAGGGCAGAGAGACCTTTTGGTAGCCGTTGCCTTTGCTATATTGGATGGTAACATTGCAGCATGTTATACTAATTTGGTACCCTGAGAGCATATGTTGGTATTTATCTTTACAAATACCCGAAGCACAAGCCGAGGGTGGTTTGCCTTGTATGTGCCGGGGAATGTAATGTCCCGGAGGGCCATTTCAACCTCCTTTGTACTCCCACTATCTTGGTTGGTGCATCCTGTGTCATTAGATATATATTTAATGTCATTTCCTGCAATGTATGTATTCATTCATTTGATAATGTAATGTTACATGTAATGTGCCTGGTTCACCATCGGGTGGCTGAAACATTGACAGAGTATTAGTTTCTCTGGAGAGGAACCTCCAGGTTCCTTCCAGCTCTCTCTAGAGATGGACGAGTTTAGTAAGTCAGTGAGTCAGTGTCTAGTCTACCCTACTTAGGAAGAGGTTGTGTGTCGGCTAGTATAGCACTGCCTGCTCTGCTAGGCCTGCAGGCCCTGCCTGCAATATCTACATGGTTGCTTGTCCCCTCCTGGCCTGGGTTTGCATTGCCTTCATCCAAGCTGAAGCTACAGCTTGAGGTACTCGAAAGCCAGGACAAGAAGTTCCTAGGATTAAAGTGAGAGACAGACTACAGCTAAATTAAGTTCCAGCAGAAGTGGAAAAGTTCCTATTTACCCCAGCCAAGCATAGCACAGCTGAAAAAGCTACAGCATAGTAGAGCTGAGATTGTTGCAGAGAAGTATTAGCCTGCCAGATTAAGTCAATACCTGCTGATGACCAAGATACCGTTTTGTAACTGTTTGCACTACCGTTTATGCCAAGTAAAGCTGTGTTTAATGTTACTACAAGTCTGGATTCCATTTATTCTACATACTAGACATTAAGCCTGTTACAATAAAGGGCTATAGAACAGTAGTGCATAAACATTAGTAGGAACAGTCTATATTTAATGGCAAGGGAACTTGACCACACTGACTGCTGGCACTGACTGGTGGCTGTGGCTGAGACTGCTGGCACTGACTGGTGGCTGAGACTGGTGGCTGTGGCTGAGATTGCTGGCTGTGGCGTGTGACTGAGACTGCTGGTACTGAGTGCTGGCTGTGGCTGAGACTTCTGACTGCGGCTGGTGGCTGAGACTTTTGGCACTGACTGGTAGCTGTGGCTAAGACTGCTGGCTGCGGCTGAGACTGCTGGCACTGACTAGTGGCTGTGGTGGAGACTGCTGGCTGCGGCTTGTGGCTGAGACTGCTGGCACTGAGTGCTGGCTGTAGCTGAGAATGCTGGCACTGACTGGTGGCTGTGGCGGAGACTGCTGGCACTGGAGTGCTGGCTGTGGCTGAGAATGCTGGCACTGACTGGTGGCTGAGACTGGCGGCTGTGGCTGAGACTGCTAGCACTGACTGGTCGCTGAGACTGGTGGCTGCGGCTGGTGGCTGAGACTGCTGGCACTGACTGCTGACTATGGCTGAGACTGCTGTCACTGACTGGTGTCTGTGGCTGAGTCTGCTGGCTGCGGCTTGTGGCTGAGACTGCTGGCACTGAGTGCTGACTGTGGCTGAGACTGCTGGCACTGAGTGCTGGCTGTAGCTGAGACTGCTGGCACTGAGTGCTGGCTGTAGCTGAGACTGCTGGCACTGACTGGTTGCTGAGACTGGTGGCTGTGGCTGGTGGCACTGACTGATGGTTGGAATGGCTGGCATTGACTGGTGGCTGACACTGCTGGCACTGTGACTGGTGGCTGTACGACTGGTACTGACTGCTGGTCCTGAGACTGCTGTTAGCGACTGGTGGGTCAGACTGCTGACAGGGGCTCCTCTCTATATGGCTGATAGTACTCTGACTGACGAACAGAAATGGCGTCTGAGACTGATGATCAGAAATGTTGGTGCCCCTACCTGCTTGCCGGCGTGCAGGTGTGGGCGGTGCAGGCGGCATGTGGAGCGCCGTGTCCTGATTGGTCGGCTCGCTGGTGTGAGCGGTGCAGGGGGCGTGTTATTATTAGGGTTATTCCTGCAGTATAGAAATCTTTTGCTAGAGGTAGTTGTTCATTGTGTGTGTGTGTGTGTGTATATATATATATATATATATATATTACTCTTGACGAGGCAAGGTAACCAAAAAATGACTGTTCTGGCACAGTTTTTATTATTAGTTTTTTTACAGTGTTCACCTGTCAAAGTAAATAATGTGATATTTTTATAATGCAGGTCATAACGATGCGGCGATACCTAATAAGTCAATTTTTTACTTTTATTTTGGATTTACATACTGAAATAAAAATTTTAAATCATGTTTTTGTGTTTCCATTTTCTGAAAGCCCTATTTTTTTTTATTTTTGGGGTGATTGTCTTAGATAGGATCTCATTTTTTGTGGGATGAGATGACGGTTTGATTTATACCATTATAGGGCACATATACTTTTTGTGATGTAAGGTGATAAAAAATGGATTTTTTGGCATATTTTTTGATTAAATTTTTTTAATGGTGTTCACCAGATGGGTTGGATCACATGCTATTTTTATAGAGCACGTCATTACAGACATGACGATACCTAATATATGCATTTTTTCTTACTTTATTTTATTCAATAAAAGCATGTCTCCATTTTCTGAAAGCCATATTTTTTTTGGGGGACGATTGGCTTATGTATGGGCTCATTTTTTTGTGGGATGAGGTCATGGTTTCATTGCTGCTAATTTTGGATACATATTACTTTTTTGATCACTTTTTATACCATTTTTGGGAAGTGTGGTGGGCAAAATTGCAATTCCATCATATTTTTTATTTTATTTTTATAGTGTTCACCGTGTGATAAAAGTAACATGATCCTTTTATAGATCAGGTCCTTATGGATGCGGCGATACCAAACATGTTTAGTGTTTTTTATTTTTTACATTTTTAACCAATTATTTGTGGATATTGAAAGTTTTTTCCTTTTTTTTGCTTTTTCACATTTTTTTTACTTTTTTTTTGACCCAGACCCACTTAGTTCTTGAAGATCCAGTGTGTCTGATGGCTTACAATACATTATACTATACTACAGCAAGCCGGATGCCTGTGAAGGGTGCCATGGTAACCACCGGGACACTGCCACAGCGCAGCGTCCTGGTGGGGGAGGGAGCTCCCTCCCTCTGTTTAACCTTCACGCATCATCCGCTGTCACAGCAGAGCAGCGGCCTGATGGTTAGCCCCTCCATACAGCAGTCCCTAAGGACCACGGCATAGAAGGGGTTAAACGGCCGACATCGGTGCCAGCACCAGTGTCGGCTGTTTCGAACAGAGTGTTAGCTGGACATTACAGCTAACACTCTACCCCGCTGCCGCTCTGCCATCCTGAAATGGGGGTGCTGCGCACTCTGCCATCTTGAAGGGGGGGGTGCTGCGCTCTCTGCATCTCCTTTATGGCCGCTGTGGCAGGAGCAGGGAAACTTGTGTGTAGCGATGTGTCCGTGTGGAGCGACGTGTGTCCTGATTGGATGCCGCGCATGCCCAGTGCAAAACTGGTGACACACACACGGACACAGCGCACTCACACAGGGATTTTATTATTATAGATTCATCATCCAAGTTCAACTACCCTTTTTGCACTGCATCGGACCACTTAACGTCTGGGATCCAAGGATATCCAGGTAGGAACACCGTGACACGTGTATACAACATCTACAGAGATTGTAGGCCACTCTATATCACTCAATCCTACCCTGGGTGCCAACATCACCATCTACAAGGGGGAATCCATGTCCTCGTTGCTTAACTGCAACTAGCGTCACGTTTACTTTCTCTATGAGCGACATATTTCGTAGAAACCTCCTAAGGGGCAAGGGACACCCTAGGTGCTTAGTGGGCCCGTTGCACATCTCACATAAAAAGTGGATGGATGATTAGGACAACTGTATAAAGTAGGTAATATAGTAATAATATCTTTTATGTAGTGTTTTGGGTGAATGGAACCACCTTACTTAGGGAACTAAGGGTATGGTAGAACCAGAGATGGTGGGAGGAGGGTGGCTGAGAGGTGGACACTATGCTGCCAAAAAATGCATGGCTATGCAAATCACATCTGATTTCTATTAGATTCTTTAAAATTGTCAGTCGCTTGCTTACTATTAAGGGCCACATGTTCTTTTCGTCCGTGTCTCAATACACCTTTGATTTTATATCAAGACACGGAGGCTCATATTTGCTTAACTCTTTCTTTACTGAACATATAGCAGCAAAGACAACTGAAGAAAAAGACATCAGTGTAACCATGGTAATAACCCCACTCCCATAGCCCCTATATAAGGCGCATCACCACATGGACACTTCCTCTTTCTTTGCTGCTTCACAGATAAGTACATGGTTATTATTTGATCTGTGCTAGGTTTGTTTAATCTGTATGATTTTCATTGCCTAGTATATTTATGTTTTGCCCTTTATAAAGGTAGGGTTATAAAGGTAGGGTTCTCCGTTTGCGGTCGCCATCCTTGGCGTCCGCTAGTTAGGGCTCATTTCTCTGCCCGTTTTTGCCTCACGCTTTTCTGTGGGATTCTTTCTCTCCCCCCTCTTTTGTTTTTTCCTCTGTAGGTGGCCCTCCTTGGTTGTCATTGTTTTATTTCGGACGGCCTTTTATTAGTACCGCCTTGTCTCTGGTGCGGGTGTCCAGCGCTTGGGTCTCTCCCTTCTTACTGCTCGGCGTTCGGCCATTTTTCCCCCCCCCTCACATCCCTAGTCCTTACCTTCTCGCCGCTTCTTCCCGGGCTGCACGCGTTCGTAATCTCGCGAGGTGTGAGATTCTCGGGCGCCATCTTAACTTCTGTGGATTCTTGGCACCGAGATCTCGCGAGACTGCGGACGTCATTCCGTTGGCGTCCGCTCATTGGCCCTCACTCCTGGGAGGTGGAGACTTGTGGTTTTCCACTCCCCCACCAGTTCCCGGGCTTTTTCATTGCGTCCCGGCTACCGGTACTGCTCCATCTCTCAGCACCGCTCGTTTTCTCCTGTCGCAACTGCCCTGCTCTGTAGCTACTGTGCCTCCCTGCGCCGCACATTTAATCCCCTATTCCTCCTTCTTGGTTCCTCTATTGGTCTTTTGGGGTGACTTACTCCTACAGATTCATTTCCATCATGTCCTCTGTGCCAGCGTCCCCTGCCGTTTCTACCCAGGACAGGCATACTATTCAGGTAACCCCCACCACCCCTCACAGGGTTAATGAGGTTTCTGCTCCTGTTGTGCAGGCTACACATTTGCAGCAGTCTATCTCTGATGCAATTGTTGCTGCAATGGGGACCATGTCAGCCTCTCTGACACCAGAACACTTCTGACTGATGGCTCTGGTCCATCCACTGACTGCATGAATAAGTCACGCAAAAGAGCTAACCCGCGCCCGGCAGAAAGGGTGCGATCATGGAAAACCGCCCGGGCACAACCGGAGCCGGTTTCTGATTCAGACGCAGAGTCTGTTGAGGAGGCAGGTGAGAATTGGTCCACTCACTCGGGGGATGAGTTGGTTGATATTGCAGTTGACACTGCCTTAGATGACCCGTCTCTGACAACGGGTGTCATTACTGAGCCGCTTGAAGACATCAAGGACGCAATTATAGACCCCATGGGAGATCCTCTGTTCAACCCTGACCAACTGCACCATCCACGGTCCTCTGAGTGGCTTCCCGCTACCCATGTGACCCAATATCTTGAGGCCAGGATCCGCACGCCTCTTTCCAAGGAGGCTCGCAGCAAACTGCGCGCGGAATGTCCCCGTCCCTTAATCCCTAACAGGATATGCGAAACGCCTTCCGTGGATCCTAAAGTGGTCCAATTCCTGGCAAAAAACGGTTTCAACCCCCGCAAGGGGCTTGATTCTGCGCTCAAGGCTTGCCAGGATAAACTGCTGGATGTGACCGGCCCTCTGGCAAAAATCTTCGATTTAGCCGAGGCCGCTAGAGTAGCGGGCACGCAGGTCGATCCAGAGGATCTCAGCGGCTGGGCCCAAAGAGCCATATGTTTAGTGGGCAATGTGAACACTTCCATTGCCATCGAGAGATGAAAGGCCATCTTGATAAAGATAGAGCCCAAATTAGCTAATCTGTCCCTATCTGAGTCTGGCAAGGAGGCGCAGGGCCTCCTTTTCGGAGATCCCTTTATTAAAGAATTGGGGAAGTATGTTGGGGCCTTTACGGCCCTTGATAAGGCGCAGAGTTCTATGCGCCGCGTTTTCCAGCCTCGTTTTTCCTCCAGGGCCGGCAGTCTCAGGGGCCGACTATCCGGCCGCTCCAATTTTCAGCCCAGAGGCACGGGCAGAGGCTCCTTCAATTATCGTCAGTCCCTGCAGGACCCCAAATACCAGCCAACCTTCTTCCCGTCTCGCGAAGGTTATTTCCGCTCCAGAGGATTCCGAGGCGCTCCAGGATCCAGACACCCATATGGTAAGTCATCTCTGTGTGTCTTATCCGATTTCGCTACAGGTTGGGGGAAGACTCCGTTTCTTTTCCCGTGCGTGGTCAAGGATCACCTCAGACCAGTGGGTCCTCTCCACAGTCCAGGGGTTCACCATGGAGTTAGTGTCCGCCCCAAGAAACCTTCCTCCCATCCCGAGGGTTTCTTGTTCGATCCAGATGCAGACACTCTTAGATACAGAACTTTCTTCCCTCTTCCGGAAAGAGGCGATAGAATTATCCCCCGATCTGCACACGGGAATACTGAGCAGTATTTTCCTGGTGCAGAAAAAAGGAGGCCAATTCCGTCCAGTCATAAACCTCAAAAACTTGAATGTCTTCGTTCGTTACAGACATTTCAAAATGGAGGGCATCCATCTGTTAAGGGATATGCTTCAACCAGGAGACTGGTTCGTCAAATTAGATCTAAAGGATGCATATCTCACAGTCCCAGTGGCCCCTGCATCCCGGAGTCTTCTCCAGTTTCTTTGGAGGGACCGCATCTGGCATTTTACCTGCCTCCCGTTTGGACTGTCGTCTGCCCCATGGTGTTTTACGAAACTCATGAAACCGGCGGTGGCCTGGCTCAGGGGGAGGGGAATACGTCTGATCATTTATTTAGACGACATCCTGATTATGGCCCAGGATCCGCCCCTTTTACTTGGTCACCTGAAATTGACCCAAGACCTTCTTCAGGGCTTAGGGTTCATTCTCAACCTGGAGAAGTCTTGCCTTTTGCCGGCCACTTCCATAGAGTTCCTAGGTTTTACCATAGATTCTGGGAGTCAAACGCTCAGTCTGCCTGCGTCCAAGGTCAAGGCGATCCGCAAAGAGATCCGCCATTCTCTCTCCCTCCCGCAGGTATCTCTTCGTCAGCTGGCTCGCCTGATTGGGCTTCTAACTTCTTCCATTCAGGCGATTTTCCCAGCCCCCCTCCACTATCGAGCCCTTCAGAGGCTCAAAATTGCGCACCTCAGGGCGGGGGCTTCATTCTCGGACACTCTGGTTTTAGACACAGAGACCAGACACGAACTGGTGTGGTGGATCCACAATTTATCTGTGTGGAATGGCAGAGCCATTTTCGGTCCCAGTCCCGACCTTGTCATAGAGTCGGATGCCAGGCTCTTGGGTTGGGGGGCCCATTGTCAGGGGGTGTCCACGGGAGGAGCGTGGTCCCTGGACGAATCACACCTACATATCAACGCTCTCGAGCTCTTAGCGGGATCTTTTGCGATCCGCAGCTTTGCTCACGGGTCGGCTCGGGCGTGTGTTCGTCTACGGATGGACAATGTTTCGGCTGTCCGTTATGTGAACTGCCTGGGAGGGACGCGTTCCAGGGTCCTGTCTTCTCTGGCCAAAGATTTTTGGGAGTTTTGCCTGTCCAGGGGACTATCAGTGGGGGCCGAGTACCTTCCTGGGTTACACAACACATTGGCCGACTGGAGTTCTCGGTGTCTTTCAGATTCCAGCGACTGGAAGTTGGATTCGGGGGTGTTCCAGGATATTGTATCTCTCTGGGGCCCGTTGTCCATCGATTTATTCGCGTCACGTTTGAACGCACAACTCTCCAGGTTCTTCAGCTGGCGTCCGGACCCAGAGGCCGAAGCGGTGGATGCTTTCCTCCAGCCCTGGGGCGGTCCTCTGCTTTACGCTTTCCCTCCATTCGCACTCATCCCGCGAGTGCTCGCTCAGGTGTGTCGCCAGCAGGCCCAGTTAGTTCTGATAGTTCCTTACTGGAGAACGCAGTCTTGGTTTCCCCAGCTACTTTGCCTTCTGTCGGAAGAACCTCGACTCTTGCCATCTTTCCCACTCCTCCTGCTCGACCCTTACGGTCGTCCACACCCTCTACTCCTAGACGGATCGCTTCATCTTCTCGCCTGTCGAATTTCAGGGGTTCCTGGGACCCCTCCAGCTTTTCGGCGGCGACTAGACGTCTGTTGGAGTCTGCATGGGCCCCAGGCACTAGACGAGCCTATCACGCTGCATGGGACAGTCTGGAGTCGTTGGTGCGATTCTCGGGACTTGGATCCCGTACTTGCCCCTGTGACGGACATTCTTCAGTTCCTCACATCTCTGTTTGAAGCGGGGAAGGCTTACCGTACTCTCAATGTGTACCGGTCTGCCATTTCTTCCAGGCATTCCGGTTTTGACGGTGTTCCCGCCGGTCAACATGCTTTAGTGTGCAGATTGTTGCGCGGTTGTCGTTTAGCCTCCACGACCTCGCTTCTCTTCCACTTGGGACATGGCGACGGTTCTCAGGTTTCTAGAGAGTTGGCCTTCCAACTCTATGTTGTCTCTCCGACAGCTCTCGGCCAAGTTAGTGACCCTTTTGTGTTTGATTTCATGTAAACGTGTCTCTGACGTCCGGGCTTTGGATATTGATGCTCGCTATTTTACGCCGGAGGGAGTTTTGTTCAATATTTCTCGACGCACTAAGACGAGCATTAAGTCCGTTACTTATCCGTCTTTTCCTTCCTCCCTGCAGTTGTGTCCGGTGGCCTGTCTCCGGGAGTATGAGGCTTGCACTCTGGCTTCTCGCACTGGGAATTATCCCCAGCTTTTCATTTCGTTCCGCCGTCCTTTTGCGCCGGTTTCAAGTGTCACGCTGTCCCGTTGGGTTAAATGGATCCTATCCCTATCCGGTATCGACAGGTCCATCTTTACCGCGCATTCGGTGCGTGGGGCAGCGGCTACCTCTATGTCTGTGGCTGGTGCTCGTTTGGAGGATGTGTTGCGTTTGGCGGACTGGTCCCGCGTTGCTACATTTCGGGAATTCTATTTTAGACCTGTTCCTCACGCTTTTTCCTCCGTGATTGCTCAGCTTTAAACTAGCAAATATGAGCCTCCATGTCTTGATATAAAAGTCATGATTTTATGAAAGACACGGAGGCGAGTATTTCCCTCCCATTATTTTGGGCCCACCCGTCTGGTCTGTGATGTCTCGTGACCTTTCATGGAATGTTACTTATTTGTATTTATTTAATGCCTTATTGCTTTCGCAGGGAATGAGTCCGGGTATGGTTGTCCACACTCGGATTGTTTGTATCCATATTACCATGATGTCTTATTTTCTCTTCAGGTTGATCGTCCTCTGTCAGCTGTTCCCAGGTGTTCACCTTGCTGCAATCCAGTGTTGTTCACAGCCGAAGTTCAGGCTGTTTGTTGACCGTTCCAGGTTCCAGGTTCTCGTCGGTTGAAGTCCACAAAGAAAGAGGAAGTGTCCATGTGGTGATGCGCCTTATATAGGGGCTATAGGGGTGGGGTTATTACCATGGTTACACTGATGTCTTTTTCTTCAGTTGTCTTTGCTGCTATATGTTCAGTAAAGAAAGAGTTAAGCAAATATGAGCCTCCGTGTCTTTCATAAAATCATGACTTTACGTCATGACTTAGGAAAATCCTGAATTCTATTCTAAAGGTACGTTTACACAGTGGATTCTGACGCTGTCAATATGTGCCATGTACTATGTGTCAGAAATAGCCAAGATTAGGGCTGTGTGAAAAAGCCCTAACACGTGATGTTTAGTAGCAATTACTTTCAGAAGTATAATCATAAGTGTCTTCCGCCAGTGCAGTGCGTTGTGATGGGGTATAATGTCTTTCTTGGGATTTTCAGAAGGCTCCTTACATTATGATCTCCATTAATCATGATTCCAAGAAATGAGTCTCCACTAATGTATAGTAATTGGGATAATCGCCCTCCGGTATATATGTGCTAATTACCACGCACCCTCCATTTATCAGGGCAATTAAGGTCATTTTCTGCTGCATTCATTTGTTATTCTGCAGCTTGTGGTGGACCATGCACCGTTGCCTCCCTGAAAGACATTGGTGATATGTTCAACCTTGGATTGTTAACATAATTAGACAATAAACTAATAATAATTATCACAGCTGGAGATGAGCGAATTTCCAAAAAATTCGATTAGCTGGTTCGCCGAATTAAAAAAAAAATTTGGTTCAATCCGAATTTATTTGTGGCGAATCGCGTAAAAAAACTGCTATTTCCTGGCTGCAGCGAGCCTTTATAGTGGTGTACAATACTGTGCCCTGCAGTAACACACATATGGAGTCTGCTTTGGTAGTAAAATAATACTGTGAGTCCGTATGACATGCACATGACAGGCGTCGCTCTTAGAATCACTGCACACTTCACTTATTTGGGCAGTCACGGGGCCAAAACTGACCAAATAACTCAAGTATGAACTCAGCCTTACAGGACGATGTTAGCGTCAAGAAGAAGTGCACTCCTTTTACACCGTCGGCAGCTGATTCCACATAAATGTCTACAGAACCCGTTCTATTAAATGCTTATACAAGTAGAGCCCCCCGACAGAGTGGAGAGGGTGTCAGCAGTAAGTTTGTGTTGACGTCACTGATTATTTTTACAGGCCTCAGAGCTGCTACACAGACAGGATCCATTGTGCTTCTCATTTTTCCTTCCTTCTGACAGATCAGAAGAAGGGTAAAATAAATGATGATGTCAGCCAGACTGATAGGCAAAATAGTTGCCTAGTCATGAAGTGGTGAGGTGGCAGCAGCATCAGGAGACCACAGAGTGGCACAATGACATAGTATGGAGGTGGCGGCAGCAGCATCATCAGGAGGAGGCCACAGGGTGGTACAATAACAGAGTGTGGAAGTGGCAGCAGCAGCATCAGGAACCACAGAGTGGCACAATGACAGTGTGGAGGTGACAGCAGTATCAGGAGACCACATAGTGGCATGGTGACATAGTGTGGAGGTGGCACCAGCATCAGGAGACCACAGATTGACCCGGTGACAGAGTGGGGAGGTGGAAGCAGCCTCAGGATACCACAGAGTGGCAAGGTGACATAGTGTGGAGGTGGCAGCAGCATCAGGAGACCACAGAGTGATCCAGTGACAGAGTGGGGAGGCGGCAGCAGCATCAGGAGACCAAAGAGTGGCAAGGTCACATAGTGTGGAGGTGGCAGCAGCATCAGGAGACCACAGAGTGACCCGGTGACAGAGTGGGGAGGTGGGTGGCAATACAAGTACCAGCTGAAGATGGTGGGTGAAAGAAGGAGCACTTGGCATCAGATGCGTGGCATCAGGTGGGTTGTATCATCAGAATACTAGCTGAGGCAGGTAGCCAGAAGAAAGCGGTCATGTTTGTCAAAGTGTTGGTGTGGCACCATGGATGATCTAGTCTGATGCATCAGGCATTGGTGGGTGGAAATCCTGGCTGGTCCACGCCTGATTCATCTTGACAAAGGTCAGTCTCTCCACATTTTGGGTGCACAGGTGAGTTCTTCTTGGGGTAACTATGGCCGCAGCCGCACTAAACACCCGCTCTGATGCCACTACCTCAGGGGTCAGTATTGGGCCCTATTCTCTTCAATATATTTATTAATGATCTTGTAGAAGGCTTGCATAGTAAAATATAAATTTTTGCAGATGACTCTAAACTGTGTAAAGTAATAAACACTGAAGAGGACAGTATACTGCTACAGATGGATCTGGATAGATTAGAGGCTTGGGCAGAGAAGTGGCAGATGGGGTTTAACACTGACAAATGTAAGGTTATGTACATGGGAAGGAATAATGCAAATCACCCGTACATACTAAATGGTAAAACACTCAGTAATACTGACATGGAAAAGGACCTAGGAATTTTAATAAACAGCAAACTAAGCAGGAAAACCTGTGTCAGGCAGCTGCTGCCAAGGCCAATAAGATAATGGGTTGCTTCAAAAGGGGCATAGATGCTTCAAAAGGGGCATATATGCCCGTGAGAGTCATCTGCAAAAATTGATATTTTACTGTGCACGCCTTCTACAAGATCATTAATAAATATATTGAAGAGAATAGGGCCCAATACTGACCCCTGAGGTAGTGGCATCAGAGCGGGTGCTTAGTGCGGCTGCGGCCATAGTTACCCCAAGAAGAACTCACCTGTGCACCCAAAATGTGGAGAGACTGACCTTTGTCAAGATGAATCAGGTGTGGACCAGCCAGGATTTCCACTGGGTGATTTGCATTATTCCTTCCCATGTGCATAACCTTACATTTGTCAGTGTTAAACCCCATCTGCCACTTCTCTGCCCAAGCAGAACATAGTCCTACCACTTTACAAATCACTAGTCAGACCACACATGGAGTACTGTGTACAGTTCTGGACTCCTGTGAACAAGGCAGACATAACAGAGCTGGAGAGGGTCCAGAGGAGGGCAACTGAAGTAATAACTGGAATGGGTAGACTACAGTACCCTGAAAGATTATCAACATTAGGGTTATTCACTTTAGAAAAAAAGACGACTGAGGGGAGATCTAATTACTATGTGTAAATACAGTATATCAGAGGACAGTACAGAGATCTCTCCCATCATCTATTTATCCCCAGGACTGTGACGAGGGGACATCCTCTGCAACTGGAGGAAAGAAGGTTTGTACACAAAAATAGAAAAGGATTCTTTACGGTAAGAGCAGTGAGACTATGGAACTCTCTGCCTGAGGAGGTGGTGATGGTGAGTACAATAAAATAATTCAAGAGGGGCTTGGATGAATTTATGGAGTGTAATAATATTACAGGCTATAGCTACTAGAGAGGGGTCGTTGATCCAGGGAGTTATTCTGATTGCCTCATTGGAGTCGGGAAGAAATTTTTTCCCTCTTAAGTGGGGAAAATTGGCTTCTACCTCACAGTTTTTTTTTGCCTTCCTCTGGATCAACTTGCAGAATAACAGGCCCAACTGGATGGACAAATGTCTTTTTTCAGCCTTATATACTATGTTACTATATTACTACTGGCCGGCCAGGACAGCTATTCCAGGGCAAACTCTGCAAGTTGCTAGGATTTGATTTTTTGATGAAGGACGCAGACCAGTTCCTCCCCTGTGTGACTCTGTTCGCCCACACCGACAGGCAGACACCGACAGGCTCAAGGACTGGCCCACCTTCTGTTCTACATGTGTGTGCAGGGCTGGTACTGCCTTGTTGGCAAAGAAATTTACGGCTTGGGACTCTCCACCTCAGCTCGCCACAAGCCATCAATTCTCTGAAAGGTGCAGAGTCCACCACTTGGAAAGGGAAGGACTGCAGCACCAGCAATTCAGCTTCTGCGCCTTTGGAGTGCGCGCATACTGTTGTCTCTTGGCAATCGGTGATCGATTGTTGACGGAATGACTGACTGAGGAGTAGGAGGAAGAGGAGCAGGAGCATCAGGACCAGCAGATGATGGGAAGGACAGACAGCTCCCTTTGGCTGAGGTGGTGGAGCCTTGACTGCCTGAAACCGGGTGCGTGCCACTGGGTGATGCAGCAATTTCTGCAGCAGGCTGGAGCACCACATCAGAGCCACGGTTCTCCCAGGCTATTTTATTTTGACTCTGCATATGTTGACGCAGGACCGTGGTGCCAACATTGGCACCCTGGCCGCGCTTCACCTTCTTCCCGCAGATTCTACATATGGTCATGTTCACCTCCTCCGGTGGCTTCACAAAAAAACTGCCTCACTGCCGAGTAGGTGATTTTACCCCCAACACTACACACTGACTAACTGCTACCACCACTGCTTCCGTGAACCCGTGCACCACTACTTTCCGGGCAGATAGGCTCCTGCGAAGCAGGTGGTCTACCCTGGGCACATTTGGCTACCAACCTCCCACTGCTGCCACCCGGCCACACTAGCAACTTGCTGGCTCCGCCGCTGCCTTACGGGCAAGCTGCCACCATTTTCTCCCAATGATAATGCACCCGGCTCCCAAGTGCGATCAGCTACATCATCATCATCGAGTACTGTCTGCACATCACTGATGTCCTCCTCAATGGTCTCTGGGTCAGGAGCCTCACCGCTCGCAACACCAGCTCCCACGCCACTCTTCTCATCACTACTTGCCCTAGCGGAGTAGGCGGCGGATGTCTCCTCCACATCTTGGCTGGCCAGTAGCCACTGACTGTCCTCTAGTAGCTCGTCCTCGCTCTACAGTGGGGCTGAGCCCACAGCATATAATACATCTCTGGCTGAGGGAACAGAAAAGGACAGAGGCAGTTTGAGGACAGGTGAGGGCACAGGGCCTGCTCCCGGGCTATGCCAAGTAAGGGTTGTGTCTGACGAACCCACGACTCTTGGCTGGGGGTGTCTGATGTCACTTGGGACAAAGTGGATGACCGAGTCAACCATTCAAGAACCACTGGGTTGCTGGTCAAGACACGGCCGCTAGATGACACTGGATGCTCAGGCCTCTCGCTGTGACCCCTTGCTGCCGCGCCCCCTTACTCTGCTGTGACCTCTGCCTGTGCCAGAAACATGTAGGCCTCTGCCACTCCCCTGTGTAGGGCCTGTCACTTCTCTGTCTGACATACTGTTAGATCAGATAAATAGATAAAAAGTAAACACCCCAAAAAAGTCTGTAATTTTCTCACTTCACCACACAACGGCAAATACTTTTTTTCTTTTTTCCAATTATACACTCCACAAAAGGCTTTAGAACATATAACTGCACCGCTGAACGGCAAATAGATTTTTATGTTTCCACTAATACACGACAAAAAGGGCTTTAGAGCATATAACTGCACCGTTGAACTGCAAATATATTTTTCTTTTTTTTCTTTTTTATTATTGTTTTTATGCTTTTACAATACCAAAAAAGGACAATACCAAAAAAGGACATATGTATCTTTGCTGCATGTAAAATCAGTATTACAAAATTGTACATCACCACATCAAAATTTATAATTTTCCACCCCCCCTCCCCATAAATGTTAGGGGGATATCCACCTTATGAAGTACCTTAATATAACCAAGCACTTCATTCCAAAAATTTTGGAGAGAATGGCACTCCCACAGTAGATGCACATCCTCAACTTCAATCTCCCCACATTTTAAACATCTAAATACCTTATTCTTAAATATTTCATAAGTTTGGCAGGGGAGTAATATAAACAATGCACGACAAAGAATTGAATAAACCTATGTGCTGGGTTCTGGGAGGTCTTGTTTACTACTTGAAATATTTTGCTCCACCCTTCGGAATTTATCTGTTCCACTCTCCAATTCCATTTTTCCATCTTAATCTTCACACCTTGTTTTTCCCTCATTTTTTTGGACAAGATAATAACCATATTTGATATTCTCCTCCTACCATTAATCATTTTTGAAATTACCTTGACTGGTGAAGGGAGTGAGGTAGCTATTCTTTCCCCCAGCAATGCTTGTTTAAGAGCCGCTCTGAGTTGAAAATAATGGAACCAATCTTTATCTACGAGACTATTACGTTTATCTACTTTATTTACGTTTAAAGTCTTCAAAACCCATTATTTCTCCATTTCCCCATATCTGGCCAAGAATACTGATTCCATGTGTCTGCCAGAACCTCTCATCAATACCTAATAGTTATTTTAAGTGATAATTTCCCCAAAGCAGCGTATCATCGTGATAGTCTGTCTTTTCCTATAGTTGTCTAATAGCTTGCCATGTTTTATACATTAATTTCATAGCAGCGGATTTATTAAACTAGGGATGCAGGTGTATACCAGCTTCTAATATCTGGGATATTTCAGTGGAAGTAAGATTTTTATATATGCAGCTCAAAATAGAATTATAAGGTTGGGATTTACTCCAGTCCAAGCAGTTTTTAAACTGCCCTGCCACAGCATATGCTTGTAGGTCAGGAATTGCCAGACCACCTTCTCCAGTCGGCAATTGTAACAGTTGTAATCTCATTCTTGGCCTTCTACCCCTCCAAACTAAATCACTCAGGAGACTCTGTATTATTTTATAATATTTCTTACGGATTTCGATTGGACAGTTCCATAAAATATGGTTTATCATTGGGAGTAGACACATCCGAATCAGCGAAATTCTACCAGACATAGACAGGGGTAGTTTTTTCCAAATGTGTATCTTATTTCAAATTTTCGCTATTGTGGGAACTCGATTTAATTTTATGTAGTCTTGAGGGTTAGATGATATCTGTATTCCCAAATACTGCAAATTCTCTCCCTCTTTTATAATCTTTAAGCAACCAGGGATAAAGTTCCCGATTGGATCTAACGGTATACAGGCTGATTTATTCCAATTTATGAACAGACCAGCCACCTTCTCATAACTCTCGAATCTCGCAATTGATCGAAGCAGGGAGTCATGGGACCCTACAAACAGCATCAGATCGTCCGCATACAAAGACATTTTTTCCTCGTGCTGATGAAATTTGAAACCCACGATATTCTTATCCTGTCTTATCCGAGCGGTGAGAGGTTCCATTACAATAGCAAAAAGAAGCGGGAATAATGGACACCCCTGTCGTACCCCCCTCTTAATGTTAATTGGGTCTGATATCTCTCCATTAATTGAAATTCTTGCTGTTATGTCTGTATACAGGAAGCTCAACCCAAGCTATAAAGTTTTTCCCAAAGCCCATTTTCCTTAGAGTGGCTACCATAAAGGGCCATTTTTCTTTTTTCTACTTATACACTACACAAAAGGCTTTAGAACATATAACTGCACCGCTGAACGGCAAATATATTTTTCTTTTGCCACTAATACATGACAAAAAGGGCTATAATTTTCACACTTCACCACATAAGCCTTTTTCCCCCACTAATACAAGCCAAAAAATGCTTATAACTGCACCGCACAAATAAGACATAGAAATATTTCCTTGTAATAAACCCCGTTAATGACTGTATCAAACAGCACTTGCACCCCAATAACAAGAACGGTTTGCTGGAATTACAGAGCTGTATAATGGCAATTTGGGTCCCCAGTCAGTGCAGCAAGGTGTAATAGGATTGTTCCTATTACCCAGGCTGTAACCTTCCCTACTGAACCCTGTTCTACAGAAATGCCGTGGAATGATTCCTCCCTATGCTTTCCCTACACCTTAAGTAATCTTTCCCTGAACTTGTAAATCAGTTTTTTTAGCACAATGAAGTCTTTCCTAGCACTGTCCCTAGCGCCTGCTGACGTCTCCCCCTGCACTAAGTTCACTGGAAATGGCAGAATCCAAGATGGCTGAGGGTATTTATAGGGCTGTGACATCACAGGGCTGGCTGGCTGCTGATTGGCTGAATGCATGGCATTATGGGTGATCCCGCATTCCCAGAGTTCCTTTCTCCATGTCCTCACATGTGCAGCAGCCATTTTAGGAAAAATGTGATTCGTTACCACAAAGTGTGAGGAAATTCGGATTTGGTGAGAATCAAATTTCTCCTGAAATTCGGATCGAATTCCAAATCGTCAACTTCGATTCGCTCATCTTTAATCACAGCGATGCAGGATAATTGAAAGGTGTGCAAGTGGATGAGAGGTGAAGAAGCTGTTGCCACACGCCTCTGGTAGCAGTTTATTGACTATGGGAAGGATTGGGCACATTAAAATCCAAGATGCCTGATCGTTACCAGCATCTGCCATCAAGTTGACCTCATGCATATTAGATAGTTTTGTAATCCCACGAAATGTTTGATATTAGTGATGAGCGGCAGGGGCAATATTCAAATTCGCGATATTTTGCGAATATTCGCCATATATTCGCGAATTCATGATCTTCAGGCATTATTTTCGCATAAAAATTCGCATGAACTGGTATTTTCACAAAAATCGAACATCGCAATTACGAATATATTTTGCAATAGTCGAAATATTCGCGAATTCTCGAAGTACCGATATTCGCGATTAAAATTCGCAATTTGAATATTCGTGATCAACACTATTTGATATATGAGCAGCTTTAAGATGGTCAGAAACATTGTGATGATGTTGTTAAGTCAGGTCATTACCAGTGGTCAGTATTTGCAGTTTCAACAATTTTAACCTCTTAAAGGCAATCTGCCAACAGTTTTGTCTGTGTGAAACTGCCGACAGCTCTTGGTAGGCGCTGGTGAGAGCAGGACAAAATAGCTGTTGTAGAGCTTTTCTCATTAGGAGTAGTGAGAATAAGAAGTTTTATTCTGCTGAATTCTGCTCCTGCAAGTGCTCAGGAGGTGGACCTTCACTGTGATGTGCTCTCTGGGGAAGGGCTGTGAAGTAGCTGAAAGAAGAGAGCACTTCAAAGTGAAGTTCCATCTCCTGTGCCCTTGCAGGACCAGAATTCAGCAGAATAAGGCCTCATGCACACGACAGTTTTTTTTCACGGCCCGCAAAAACGGGGTCCGTGGGTCCGTGATCCGTGACCGTTTTTTCGTCCGTGGGTCTTCCTTGATTTTTGGAGGATCCACGGGCATGAAAAAAAAGTCGTTTTGGCGTCCGCCTGGCTGTGCGGAGCCAAACGGATCCGTCCTGAATTACAATGCAAGTCAATGGGGACGGATCCGTTTGATGTTGACACAATATGGTGCCATTTCAAACGGATCCGTCCCCATTGACTTTCAATGTAAAGTCTGGAGTTCTTTTATACCATCGGATTGGAGTTTTCTCCAATCCGATGGTATATTTTAACTTGAAGCGTCCCCATCACCATGGGAACGCCTCTATGTTAGAATATACTGTCGGATATGAGCTACTTCGTGAACCTCAGATCCGACAGTATATTCTAACACAGAGGCGTTCCCATGGTGATGGGGACGCTTCAGGTTAGAATACACTACAAACTTTGTACAAGACTGCCCCCTGCTGCCTGGCAGCACCTGATCTCTTACTGGGGGATATGATAGCACAATTAACCCCTTTAGGTGCGGCACCTAAAGGGGTTAATTGTACTATCATATTCCCCTGTAAGAGATCAGGGCTGCCAGGCAGCAGGGGGCAGCCCCCCCCCCTCCCCAGTTTGAATATCGTTGGTGGCACAGTGTGCCCCCACCATCGCCCCCCCTCCCTCCCTCTATTGTATTAAATCGTTGGTAGCACAGTGTGCCAACCACCATCGGCCCCCCTCCCTCCCTCTATTGTATTAAATCGTTGGTGGCACAGTGTGCCAACCACCATCGGCCCCCCTCCCTCCCTCTATTGTATTAAATCGTTGGTGGCACAGTGTGCCAACCACCATCGCCCCCCCTCCCTCTATAGCAGTAACATTGGTGGCAGTGTGCGGTCTCAACAGTAGAAGATTCATACTTACCTGCTTGCTGCTGCGATGTCTGTGTCCGGCCGGGAGCTCCTCCTACTGGTAAGTGAAAGGTCTGTGCGGCGCATTGCTAAAGAACTGTCACTTACCAGTAGGAGGAGCTCCCGGCCGTTCACAGACATCGCAGCAGCAAGCAGGTAAGTATGAATCTTCTACTGTTGAGACCGCACACTGCCACCAATGTTACTGCTATAGAGGGAGGGGGGGGGGCGATGGTGGTTGGCACACTGTGCCACCAACGATATTCAAACTGGGGAGGGGGGGGGGTCTGCCCCCTGCTGCCTGGCAGCCCTGATCTCTTACAGGGGGATATGATAGAACAATTAAGCCCTTTAGGTGCCGCACCTGAAGGGGTTAATTGTGCTATCATATCCCCCTGTAAGAGATCGGGTGCTGCCAGGCAGCAGGGGGCAGTCTTGTACAAAGTTTGCAGTGTATTCTAACTAGAAGCGTCCCCATCACCATGGGAACGCTTCTGTGTTAGAATATACTGTCGGAAATGAGTTTTCACGAAGTGAAAACTTAGATCAGAAAAAGCTTTTATGCAGACGGATCTTTCGATCCGTCTGTATGAAAGCAACCTACGGCCACGGATCACGGACACGGATGCCAATCTTGTGTGCATCCGTGTTCTTTCACGGACCCATTGACTTGAATGGGTCCGTGAACCGTTTTTTTGACGGACAGGATACACGGATCACGGCCTCGGCTGCAAAACGGTGCATTTTCCAATTTTTCCACGGGCCCATTGAAAGTCAATGGGTCCGCGAAAAAAAACGGAAAACGGCACAACGGCCACGGATGCACACAACGGTCGTGTGCATGAGGCCTAAGGCCTCTTGCACAGACGTTCCGTTTTTTTCGTTAACTATACAGACTGTATACGGAACCATTCATTTCAATGGATCTGCCAAAAAAAGGAAGGTACTTCGTATGCCTTTCATTTCTGTATTTCCGTTTTTCCGTTCCGTTCAAAGATAGAATATGTCCTATTATTGTCCGCATAACGGACAAGGGAAGTACAGAATGCACATGGACGTCATCCGTATTTTTTGCGGATCCGTTTTTTGCGGACCACAAAATACTGAAAAAGCCATACGGTCGTGTGCAAGAGGCCTAAGGCTACATGCACATCATTTGTGTTTGTTTCCGTGTCCATTCCGTTGTTTTTTTTTGCGGATAGGATGCGGACCTATTCATTTCGATGCTGACCGCATCAGTATGTCCGTTCCGTAGTCCCGCAAAAAAAAAAAATAGAACATGTCCTATTCTTGTCCGTTTTAGGCATTGTTACAATGGATCCGCGAAAAAAAACAAAAAACGGATGGCATACGGATGTCATCCATTTTATTTTGCGGATCCGCAATTTGCAGACCGCATATACGGTTGTGTGCATGTAGCCTAAAACTTCTTATTCTCACTACTCCTGATGAGAAAAGCTACACAAAACAATGTCTGTACTACGGATGTAGCAGGGTTAAAGGGTTTCTGTCATCGTTATGTAGCTGACTGACATTAGCGATGGGCTAATGTCAGCAGTACATAACAGTATGCTTTCTAATTCTCTGCCTGCCGCCGTTCTCTTAATATAAATCCAGCACCTGCGCCGTCCCGTTTAGTATTCAGCGCAGGTGAGTGAGGGACACGCTCCTGCTGCCGGCCTCACTCACTGTGCAGGCGCTGTCCCGTTTAGTATTCGGCGCAGGAGTGGAATTTACTGGACGAAGAGGAGAACTCGCCAGGCAATCAACTGGACCTGGGCGTGCCAGAGGGTGAGTAGACCGAGCCTCTAGGTGCTGATGCAACGCCCCAGTAGCACCTAGAGGCTCATTAGCATATTGTAAAAGTCTTTATTTTAAGAGGTGGCGGCAGGCAGGAACTTAGAAAGCATACTGTTATATACTGCTGACATTAACCCATCGCTTATGTCAGACAGCTACATAACGTAATTTCTGATGACAGAAACCCTTTAACACACATGCTTTTTGAGACGTTATCTAAACTAAATGCGTTAAGCAATTCCTTTTCAATGGCTTTTGTTTAAAGATAACGTGATGAGTTAAGAAATTTGAGTTGAGTGTGTGTGTTACCCCTGCTACATCTGTACTCTCCCCAGCCCCTACTTAGTGCTGTCAGCAGTTTAGCATCCTCTTCTGTGGCTGTGCTGTTCGTGGCTTGGTCATATGATGTCATCCAGTGGAGAACTCGCCTCACCCACCCATCCTTTCAGAAGTGCGCGCCTCCGGATTCCATTTTAGTGTGCAGACTCCGCATCCTCCACCCCTGCTTGCTCCTGTCCCATCAAGCGTTATTACTTGCCCAATCTTCTCCTGCGCTGCATAGGCATATATGCAGTCTCCGGTCCTAGTTTTTACTGTGCCGACTCCCTATGAAGCGTTTAGTTCAGACAACGCAGGCGCCAAACACTTCATAGGAAGTGTCAATCAATAGATTCAGCCCCGCCTCCTGGTGCTTGAACTTCTCATTTGCATATGAATAAAAACACTGATATTTCTGTAGCTGTTTAGCATACAGACAAAAGAAAGGTATTGTTTGAATCAGTATGATGAGCCGTACCAGCCAGTATGCCAGATTTAATAGGGTTGATCCTAGTGACAGTGTCGTTTTAAGTATCTGCTCCCATAAATATGAACAGAAAAGAGAATAATTATCATAAACCAATGAGCAATACTACTAACCCACAAATACCCAGAACACTGTAACCTACAGCCATAGATGTGTGCTCTGTACTGTACAGCCAACATACATCAGATACTTAACAAGACATGTAAATGCATTTCCCTATAATTGCTTTAGCCAAATTAAGTTAATAAAATTAATTAAGCGTGGACATCCTTTCTTTGCTGAAGCTATATTAGATAATTTGCTAAAATTAATGATTGCATCTTTTCCAAGCTTACCCAACTGCAGCAATAAATTACCTTCAATGTGAACCATAAGGGAAATGTTAACACAGCAGATACAGTTGCAAGAAAAAGTATGTGAACCCTTTGGAATGATATGGATTTCTGCACAAATTGGTCATAAAATGTGATCTGATCTTCATCTAAGTCACAACAATAGACAATCACTTTCTGCTTAAACTAATAACACACAAAGAATTAAATGTTACCATGTTTTTATTGAACACACCAGGTAAACATTCACAGTGCAGGTGGAAAAAGTATGTGAACCCTTGGATTTAATAACTGGTTGAACCTCCTTTGTCAGCAATAACTTCAACCAAACGTTTCCTGTAGTTGCAGATCAGACGTGCACAACGGTCAGGAGTAATTCTTGACCATTCCTCTTTACAGAACTGTTTCAGTTCAGCAATATTCTTGGGATGTCTGGTGTGTATCGCTTTCTTGAGGTCATGCCACAGCATCTCAATCAGGTTGAGGTCAGGACTCTGACTGGGCCACTCCAGAAGGCGTATTTTCTTCTGTTTAAGCCATTCTGTTGTTGATTTACTTCTATGCTTTGGGTCATTGTCCAGTTGCAACACCCATCTTCTGTTGAGCTTCAGCTGGTGGAAAGATGGCCTTAAGTTCTCCTGCAAAATTTCTTAATAAACTTGGGAATTCATTTTTCCTTCGATGATAGCAATCCGTCCAGGCCCTGACACAGCAAAGCAGCCCCAAACCATGATGCCCCCCCCACCATACTTCACAGTTGGGATGAGGTTTTGATGTTGGTGTGCTGTGCCTCTTTTTCTCCACACATAGTGTTGTGTGTTTCTTCCAAAGAACTCAACTTTGGTTTTATCTGTCCACAGAATATTTTGCCAGTAGTGGTGTGGAGCATCCAGGTGCTCTTGTGCAAACTGTAAACGTGCAGCAATGTTTTTTTTGGACAGCAATGGCTTCCTCTGTGGTATCCTCCCATGAAATCCATTCTTGTTTAGTGTTTTACGTATCGTAGATTCGCTAACAGGGATGTTAGCATATGTAAGTCTTTAGCTGACACTCTAGGATTCTTCTTCACCTCATTGAGCAGTCTGTGCTGTGCTCTTGCAGTCATCTTTACAGGACGGCCACTCCTAGGGAGAGTAGCAGCAGTTCTGAACTTTCTACATTTATAGACAATTTGTCTTACCGTGGACTGATGAACAGCAAGGCTTTTGGAGATACTTTTATAACCCTTTCCAGCTTTATGCAAGTAAACAATTCTTAATCGTAGGTCTTCTGAGAGCTCTTTTGTGCGAGGCATCATTCACATCAGACAATGCTTCTTGTGAAAAGCAAACTCAGAACTGGTGTGTGTTTTTTATAGGGCAGGGCAGCTGTAACCAACACCTCCAATCTCATCTCATTGCTTGGACTCCAGTTGGCTGACACCTCACTCAAATTAGCTCTTTGAGATGTCATTAGTCTAGGGGTTCACATACTTTTTCCACCTGCACTGTGAATGTTTCCATGGTGTGTTTAATAAAAACATGGTAACATTTAATTATTTGTGTGTTATTAGTGTAAGCAGACTGTGATTGTCTATTGTAGTGACTTAAATGAAGATCGGATCACATTTTATGACCAATTTGTGCAGAAATCCATATCATTCCAAAGGGTTCACATTCTTTTTCTTGCAACTGTATGTACAGACGTTAGAATGAAACTCTATGGAAATATATGTGCAGTGACCCTCTGGTTCACTATTAATGTGTTAATGCCATAGTGCTATGGTTTACTGCTAAAAGTCTTCATGTTAAAGTTCATTGCCAAATCTATTCCGAAAGGCTATGTGGGGGTAGGAAATATTTAACGGGCATTCTTTAGATTTAGTTGATGGGTAATGGACTGGTCCCATTTTCCCCTGGTTAGTTGAGAGTCTGCTGCTGTACAAGCTATAGTGAAGACCTATTTGCATATACTGCTGCCAATTATGTCAAGACAAGAGCTTTTTCCTGGAAAGAAAAACATTCTTTACAGTGGAAATTGCCAGAAAAGCAACTTTACTAAGCATTTCCTCTTGAGAGAAGGAAGCATTGAATGTTACAGAAGATTTAGGACCTTGAAGGCTGTGATAGACTAAGACAGTAAAGGTAACAAACACATACAGCTTTAGCCTTTACTGCATGTGGTTAGTGTTAATTGCTTCTGGCACCCTCCACACTATTGAGAATGACTGGCGATCTGATCTAGGATTGTACTCCGCAGTTGGGCTTTGCAGAGACTTATTGGGAGTTTGCATAACTTTGGTCTATTTGGGAAGGTTATTAGTTCCTATAGAGAGAGTGACTCTGGGAGGACCATCATTACAGCCACCTTTTTTACACAGTCTTTGGAAAAACCTACTCTGTTTGATACCTGAGAACTGTGCCTACTGCTGGTGTTTGAACTACAACCCCCATAATCAGTAAAGTGAGACTTTATTATAACCAAGCTGGCCTAGTCATTGCCTTCATCATCCACTGGTCTTGCCCTCCTGTTGTTCTGCCTTGCATCCTGCTATCCATTCTCCTGATATCAGGGGCACCCCACCCAAAAACTAAGGGTGTGCCCTGAGGGGAGGAAGGGTTGTGCCTCTCCATTCACTGCACATGTGGTCCCTGGGGAGCACTGAAGCAGGGGATTAGCCACCGTAAGGACTACAGCCACCTTCAACGCTACGGCCCCCACTCCTGTCCTCCTCTCCAGCGCTGCATGCCCTCCACTTGAGGGCAGGTGCACTGTATACAGTTGAAACCAGAAGTTTACATACATGTTTTTTTCAATAGCTGACATAAAATCAGAATAAACCTTTCCTGTTTTTTTGTCAATTAGGATTAGGCTTCGTTCACATCACCGTTCAGCCTTTCCATTCTACTGCCCCGTTTAGGGGCAGGAAAACTGAAAGGACAGATTTGGCACATAACTGAACCAAACGGAGTTCTAAACGGAGCCCTAAATGGAGCAGGAGAATGGAAAGGCTGAACGGTGATGTGAATGAAGCCTTACCATAATTATTATTATTTGCCAAATGCCAGAATAATGAGAGAAAGAGAGAATGTTTTGATGCATTTTTAATTCTTTCTGCAAAGTCAAAAGTTTGCATAAATTTCATTAATATTTGGTACCATTGCCCTTAAACTGTATGAATTGGGTCAAACGTTTTGGATATCCTTCCACAAGCTTCTCACAATGGTTAGTCGAAGCATTGTAATGGCTATTCCAAAACATTGACTTTTTTATCCTTAAGCCACTTTGTAACCAGTTTGGCAGTATGCTTCGGGTCATGGTCCATTTGGAAGACCCATTTCCGCTCAAGCTTTAACTTCCTGGCTGATGTCTTGAGATGTTGCTTCAGTATTTCCACAAACTCTTCTTTCCTCATGATGCCATCTATTTTGTGAAGTGCACCAGTCTCTTCTGCAGAAAAACAACCCCACAACATGATGCTGCCGCCCCCGTGTTTCACAGTTGGGATGGTGTTCTTAGGCTTCCAAGCTTCTCCCTTTTTCCTCCAAACGTAATGATGGTCCTTATGGCCAAAAAGTTTAATTTTAGTTTAGTCAGACCACAGGACATGTCTCCAAAAATGTAGGTATTTGTTCCTGTGTATATTTGCAAACATTAATCTGGCTTTTTTATGTTTTTTTTGGAGTAATGGCTTCTTCCTGGCAGAGTGGCCTTTCAGCCCGTGTTAATACAGTAATTGTTTCACTATGGATATTGACACAATCTTATCAGCTTCCGCCATCATCTTCACAAGGTCTTTTGCGTTTGTTCTTGGGTTGATATGCACATGTCGGACCAAAGCACGTTCATCTCTGGGAAACAGAACCCGTCTCCTTCCTGAGCGGTATAAAGGCTGGACATTCCCATATTGTTTGTACTTGCGTATAATTGTTTGTATAGATGGACAAGGCACCTTCAAGTATCTTAAAATTGCACCCAAAGTCGAGCCGGATTTGTGCAAGTCCGCAATTCTCTTCCTGATATCTTGGATGATTTCTTTAGACTTTCCCATGATCCTACACAAAGAAGCAATGCGTTTCAGGTGTGCATTTGAATACATCAACAGGTGTGTCTCTAAGTAACTCAGATGTTGCCAACAAACCTAACAGGAGCTTCCAAACACAGAATTGTTTAAAGGCATAGTAATCTTAGTGTATGTAAACTTTTGACTTTGCAGAAAGTAATACAAATGCAATTCTCTCTCTCATTATTCTGGTATTTGGCAAATAATAATAATTATGGAAATCCTAATTGACCAAAAACAGGAAAGGTTTATTCAGATTTCATGTCAGATATTGAGAAAAACATGCATATGTGTCTTTTTATATAGTGTATGGAAACTTCTGGTTTCAACTGTATGTATGTATGTCCACATACATACTGGGGTTCTGGGGCGTAATGTGCCCAGTGCGATGTTTGGGGGATTACTGGGCGGTTGGAAAGGGGAGGTTTGTTACTCTTTTGATTCATGATGACGGCTCTTTTCTGTCCCGTTTCCAGTTTCTTGCAGTTTTCCGTCGGTGTGTGGCTCGCCTGGGTTTGGATGGGACAGGTTATACGGGTCATTCCTTCTGCATAGCGGAGGCCACTGAGGCTGCAAGGCACGGGGGAGGGGACGAGGTTGTTATGCGGATCGGTCGGTGGGAATCCCTCTGTTTTAAGTCTTACATATGCCCGGTTTGGCTTTATGGGGTAGGAGGTTTTGTTGTGTTTTTGTTGACTTAAAAGGGCAGTTATTATTCCTAAATTAGGCTAATGGGGGGGGGGGTACCCTTTTTTTTTTTTTCCTTCTCTTTGCAGATCTGCGGCCGGCTTTAGTCTGGATAATGGGACATTCGTTCGTTTTTTTAGGGTGCATTGCGAGCGGTGGTAAGGCAGGACGGGCGACAGCTTAGTTTTTTAAGGGACGTGGCAGTGATCCATTGGCTATGAAAGAGAGGTATGTTGTGGGGTAATGTGTTACCAGAGATACACAGGTTTGTGCGTTTGGATAGAACCCCTGATGTGTTGGTTTTGCATGTAGGTGTAAAAGATTATGGGGCATGACCTTTCGCGAGTTAATCAGAGATATAAAATTAGATTTGTTGCGGATCTTGGCATTTTTCCTGGCATAGTAACCGTTTGGTCAGATGTGTGATCTACAGGCAGGGGTGCATCAGGGGGGCTTCAAATGGGACATGGTGTCAAAAAAACAGTCCTGCAAAATCTGGCTTCCAAAACCTGTATGGCATTCCTTTCCTTCTGCGCCCTGCCGTGTGCCCGTACAGCGGTTTACGAACACATATGGGGTGTTTCTGTAAACTACAGAATCAGGGCCATAAATGTTGAGTTTTGTTTGGCTGTTAATCCTTGCTTTGTTACTGGAAAAATGTAATTAAAATGGAAAATTTGCCAAAAAAGTGAAATTCTGAAATTTCATCTCCATTTGCCAATAAGTCTTGTGGAACACCTAAAGGGTTAACAACGTTTTTTAAATCAGTTTTGAATACCTTGAGGGGTGTAGTTTCTTAGATGGGGTCACTTTTATGGAGTTTCTACTCTAGGGGTGCATCAGGGGGGCTTCAAATGGGACATGGTGTCAAAAAACCAGTCCAGCAAAATCTGCCTTCCAAAAACTGTGTGGCATTCCTTTCCTTCTGCGCCGTGCCGTGTGCCCGTACAGCGGTTTACGACCACATATGGGGTGTTTCTGTAAACTACAGAATCAGGGCCATAAATATTGAGTTTTGTTTGGCTGTTAACCCTTGCTTTGTTACTGGAAAAATTGAATTAAAATTAAAAATCTGCCAAAAAAGTGAAATTTTGAAATTGTATCTCTATTTTCCATTAATTCTTGTGGAACACCTAAAGGGTTAACAACGTTTGTAAAATCAGTTTTGAATACCTTGAGGGGTGTAGTTTATAGAATGGGGTCATTTTTGGGTGGTTTCTATTATGTAAGCCTCGCAAAGTGACTTCAGACCTGAACTGGTCCCTAAAAATTGTTTTTTTGAATATTTCTGAAAAATTTCAAGATTTGCTTCTAAACTTCTAAGCCTTGTAACATCCCCAAAAAAATAAAATATCATTCCCAAAATGATCCAAACATGAAGTAGACATATGGGGAATGTAAAGTAATAACTATTTTTGGAGGTATTACTATGTATTATAGAAGTAGAGAAATTGAAACTTGGAAATTTGCAATTTTTTAAAAATGTTTGGTAAATTTGGTATTTTTTTATAAATAAAAATGAGTTTTTTTACTTCATTTTTCCAGTGTCATAAAGTACAATATGTGACAAAAAAACAATCTCAGAATGGTCTGGATAAGTCAAAGCGTTTTAAAGTTATCACCACTTAAAGTGACACTGGTCAGATTAGCAAAAAATTGCCTGGTCCTTAAGGTGAAATAAGGCTGTGTACCAAAAGGGTTAAGGGAGGGTTTCCAGTTCGTTTTTCATATCCCATTTGTTTGGGGGATGCGGTTTTGGTAAAAAAGAATTTGCGCTCTGCGTACGAGGGATGTAGTCGCGGAAAAGCTGTTTCGGGAAGTGCGGCTGGGGCGGATGGCCAGGCCATTTTCAGAACGTCAGGTGTTGGATTGGCGTTTTTCCCCACTGGGGGTGGTGCCCAAGAAGGACCGAATACATTTTAGCTCATTCATCACTTGTCGTATCCTAAGGGTTCGTTGGTCAATGATGGGATAAATCCCGAACTATGTTCGGTGGAGTATATGTCGCAGGGAAATGATGATAATGGAGATTTGATCAAATCCCTAAGATGAAAATGATGAAAATGGAGATTTGATCAAATTCCTAGGGGAAATGATGAAAGTTTCTTTGAAGAAATTTAGACGTGTTAGTGGATTCCACAGTTTTGGTACATGTAACTAAGGTAGATAGAGGCCCATTAGATGGAAATAACATTGTGGGGATCGTATTAGATATAAAAAATAATTTATACCAAATTGGTACCTCAGTTGGAATTATAAAAGATTGGCTACCTAGAGACGCTCTTCAAATAGCTACTACAACATTTAGGAAAATTATCCTTATTTGGAGGTCAAGGATTTAAGAAGTGTTCTTGTGAACAATCCAAAATACAATGTAAAACAAAAAGATGTGCCTGTAAAAAAAGTAACGTACTTTTCAACTCGAGATGCCACAAATAAACGTGTTTTAATAAAAATAAATGAACATTATTATTTATTAATTACATTCACTAAAAATGTTTAAAATTTTGCTAAAAATATCCTTTTTGTTTTTAAAAATATCAGCTTAGGTACCTATTTCTTACAATATTATTTCATATTATTATATTATCAAAAATATTAAACTTTTCACTAAAACAGTTAAGGGATTACTTACTCTTTAATAATTTGTGTTTTAATGACTATTGTTGTATTACCTACTGTACATTTATTAATGCATGGTTTACAAAATAAATACTTTTAATATCTAAACAATATTATTTCATAATATTATTATATTATCAAAAATATTAAACTTTTCACTAAAACAGTTAAAGGGAGTCTGTCACCACATTTTAGCATGTTAGACCGTTAAAATAGGGTTATGTGATCCACCCAGAACATAAAAACTGTACCTTTGTGGTAGAAAACGGACTTTTCTTTTTGCCGAAAATGAACTTATAAGATTATGTTCTGAGCCCTCTCAAGTGCCCAGGGCGGTCTCTCAATCCTCGGAGCCCCAGGCAGGCACCTCCTAAACGGCTCATAACCCCGCCCTCCGTGCGCCTCTGCCCGCCCGTTTACTCCCCTCCCCTGTCCTTTTCCACTGCTGCTGTGCGGTCCAAATCGTAGCGGGCGCATGCGCAGTAGGTATTGCGATGCCCTGCCAGGAGCGGGCATCGCATTGCGCATGCGCCCGCTACGATTTGGACCGCACAGCAGCAGTGGAAAAGGACAGGGGAGGGGAGTAAACGGGCGGGCAGAGGCGCACGGAGGGCGGGGTTATGAGCCGTTTAGGAGGTGCCTGCCTGGGGCTCCGAGGATTGAGAGACCGCCCTGGGCACTTGAGAGGGCTCAGAACATAATCTTATAAGTTCATTTTCGGCAAAAAGAAAAGTCCGTTTTCTACAACAAAGGTACCGTTTTTATGTTCTGGGTGGATCACATAACCCTATTTTAACGGTCTAACAGGCTAAAATGTGGTGACAGACTCCCTTTAAGGGATTTGATGATCAAATCACTTACTTTCTTTAGGGAACATCATCTTCCGTGAATTGATCATCTCCCTTAGGGATTTGATCAAATCTCCATCATCATTTCCCTGTGACATATATAAGTATACCCCATTGAGATATCAGTATTATTTAATAACTAAAAGGGGGGGTGAAATCACAGCCTATAAAAAACGCTAAATATGAATTAGGTAGAAGGTCTCGAGTCTCATCCAGATGTATCTTGAGTCCCACCCATGTTTTATTACGGACCTACACACATTTAAAGACAACAATGGTTCCATTTTATTTTTATTATTACCACTGAGGAAGAAACTCAGTTCCGAAACGCGTCTGATGAATGAGGACAATAGAAAAAGGAATTGAAGCTGCAATACACTATTAAGTGTACTTTTAACATCTATGTAACAGCACTTACTAAATACCTGGCTTTTGGAGGTTCAGCATGGAGAGAATTGCACTGCGCACGCACACCAGGTGAACAGGAAAGGCGAGCACGGGACCCCGGCCGAATGGCCAAGGGCATTTTCAGTGAGGATAAGGATAATATGCGGTAAGAAAGCCCTGGCTTGGCATTTACATTATCTATGAGAGCACAAGCAAAAGAGCAACTAACATGATCTGATATACACCACGTTGAATCCCTTTATTTGGCGTCACCGCAACTTCACTACAGCGGTTTTAAATCGCCAGTGCTTGTAACATAGCGCCAGTGTCAGCAATACAGTACAAGCCGCATTTGGACAGATCTACTTGTATAAAACTATTTGTTATAAAAGGGGAAGTTTGCGGACATTTATGCGCATATATAATGAGATCATACCGCTGTAATATATACCCCTTTGGATGCAAATTAAGACATTTTTCAATATACATAGCGGCGGTTATCTGTCACGCAGCGCATGAATAACAAACTAACAGTGCTGCAGCAATATATGTCCTCATAAATTGAAGTGTATTATACATGCGAGAGCGCCGCAGGTTATAAAAGTGGATGAGACCAAGATCTTATAGCATATATTATAATATATAGTGCGATTTTTATTTTATTTTATATTTTTATAGATTTTATTGCAACATCAATTTTGTACTAACTATGGCAATATACGTTTAACTAGTGTGTTTCATAAATGTAATACAATTTATATGTTTTTGTGAGCCAGTCAATTAGTAAACTTTTAATTAAAACAAACTTTCCTTGCTAAAAAAAAAAAAAAAGGAACATTTATTTTCTTGCATTTAGCCTCCAGCTTTCTTTCCACCGTCCATACGATCCGGCCAGCTGCTGCAAGGTGACAGAAGAGTTTTTGTCATTTTTATAAGTTTCACGGTTTTATGATTCTCTCCCAAGGCCAGGTTATAAAGTTGTTTTTACGGCCTACAAAGTGGTAATAAATTGTCTGCAGTATCTGTACTTGTCTCCGAAAACAATCCCTCCTCACAGCGCCCTGTCCCTCTAATTCACTAATACTGCATGTCACCCTGTGTATATATAACCGCTCTGTAAAATGTGAGGGCTAACATCTGCCACACAATATGGGGAAATATAACCTGCGCTTCTTGGAAAATACTTGGAAAAATACCAACATTTGAAGGCAGCAATGTACTAAAGGTGACCGATAAGATAAAATGTACAAAGAACTCCTGAAAACTGGACTCTGCATGGGGAACATGGATGCTACAGTATGTAAGTCAGGCCTCATGCACACAAACGTATTTTCTTTCCGTGTCCGTTCCGTTTTTTTTGCAGACCATATGCGGAACCATTCATTTAATTGGGTCCGCAAAAATAAACGGAAGTTACTCCGTGTGCATTCGTTTTCCGTATGTCCGTATTTGCATTTCGCAAAAACATAGAACATGTCCTATTATTGTCCGCATTACGGACAAGGATAGGACTGTTCTCTTAAGGGCTAGCTTTTCCGTTCCGCAAAATATGGAATGCAAACGGACGCCATTTGTATTTTTTGCGGATCTGTTTTTTTGCGGACTGCAAAATACATACGGTCGTGTGCATGAGCCTTCAATCTGTGTCTCCAGTTTGTACTACACTTAAAGGGATTATACAGGAATTGATAATGAGGGGTCATCATTATCACATCAGCAGTGGTCCAACTGCCAGCACCCCCGCTGATCAGCTGTCTCAGGGAGCCGCCATGCTCACCGGAGCTCTGGTAGAGTGACAGGCTCCCAGCAGCCTTCCAAGGACAGCGCCGTACATCGTATAGTGGCAGTACTAGGTATTGCAGCTCAGCCTCATTAACTTAAATGGGGCCGAGCTAAAAAATAGGCCATGTGGCCGATGTATGGTGATGTCACATGGCCTAGGAAGAGACCTCAGTTCTCACGGAGTGCTGGCCTCTTCTATCAGCTGATCGGTGGGGGTCCCAGGTGTTGGACTGTTGGACCCCCACCGATCTGATACTGACGACCTATCCAGAGGATAGGTCATCAATATAATTTCCCAGATAATGCCTTTAAAAGGGGCGTTTCAAGCAGAAGCCTTTGTCCTCTATTCGCTGGATAGATGATAATTGGCAGGGCTGTTTGCCATAAACTTTAAATGGAGCCAGGGCCAGATTGGCCATAGACCTTACAGGGAATTTTCCCGGTGGGCCGATGTCAAGGGGGCAACTGAGCCCTCCTCACGGCCGGCCAGTGGAAGTTTTTGGGGATGTATTTTGTGCTGCTGGCAGTATTTTATGATGGACTGTGGTATTTGGCTCTGTTGGGGTGGAATAATGTGCCACAATATGGTACTGCTGGCCCTGCCTTCCATGAATCTGGACCTGACTACAAAACGGGGCCACTTATTATTATTTTTTTACAGTGCCTCCTTAAGTACTCAGTCCGCCCCTAAATGGAGCTGCAGGTCAACTCTCCATTCGAACTTCTTCAAGCCATGGTCTTGCAGCTTGGGGGATACAGGGGCAGGGTTGCCAACAATCCAGACATTTCTGGACAAAAAAATAGAGAACTTTTTTAGTGAAAAAAGATAGATGTGCCCTCTATTTTTTTTTTGGCTTATGTGACTTAAGCAATTTACTTTGGTAGGAAGGACTTATTATTATTTCCCAGTTCCCAGTACATACTGTTAATGAGATTTTACTGGTTTACTGGGCTATAGACATATATTACTTATAGTTAGAGATGAGCGAAGTTTTGAAAAATTTGATTCGGCAGCTTCGCTGAGGATTGACAAGAAATTTGATTTGTTACGAATTAATTTGTCACAAATTGCTATGTTGAAGTCCCATTCAGCCTATCAATCAATGGGACTGTTTTTAACAGAAGTGCACCCACCTAACAGCCATGAAAAATGGTAGTACACTAATGCAATCACTCACCTCTTCCACTTGCTCGCTTTCTTTCTAAGATAACTCCAGATGCAACTTTAGGAAAAATTATTTGTTACCAGGAAGCGCAAAGAAATTAGACTCCGTTTAGAATCAATTTCTTCATAAAATTCGGACCAAATTCCACTTTGGATGCTTCACTTCGCTCAATACTACTTATAATCTTTTTCTTTCAATATTGTTTTCCAAGCTGTCCATAAAAATTGTCGGATGTCCATGATTTTTGGATAAGAGTGGGTTCACACTAGCGTTAGGGATTCCATTATGGCTTTCTGTTATAACATGGTTATAACAGCAAATAACGGAATCCATAAGACGGAAGGACGGATCCGTTCTTCTGCCCATAGACTTGTATTAGGACGGAATACAAAACGGAAGCCTTTAAAAGGCATTCCGTTTGCTTTCCGTCCTAATAGAAGTCTATGGGAAAAATTGGGGAAAATTGATTTATGGAGCACAAGGAGATTTGTATAAATATACATACCAGAGATGAACATATCAATTCTATCAGATCCAAAAAATATTTTGCAACTCATTTCAGGCAAATCAAGAGAGAGATCTGCACGTGAAAAACATGTACAATTCATCTTTCTTTGCAAAAGAATTAATGGGAATCTGTCAGCTATGCCTGCAGCCTATCACAGGCTGGCTCAGGCAGCGCGATGACGTCATCATCATCGCGCTGCCTGAGCCGGGCAGCACACAGCAGGGACACAGGCCGTAAGAGGCCTGCATCGCTGCTGATGATGGTAAGTATTAGTGTTTTTTTTTTTTCTTAGTGGGGGGAGCTGGCACTATGGAGGGAAGAGGGCTGGCACTATGGGGGGAAGAGGGCTGGCACTATGGAGGGAGCTGGCACTATGGGGGGAAGAGGACTGGCACTATGGGGGGGACTGGCACTATGGGGGGGAGCTGGCACTATGGGGGGGCTGGCACTATGGGGGGGCTGGCACTATGGGGAGCTGGCACTATGGGGAGCTGGCACTATGGGGGAGCTGGCACTATGGAGGGGGCTGGCACTATGGGGGGAAGAGGGCTGGCACTATGGGAGACTGGCACTATGGGGGGGAGCTGGCACTATGGGGGGAGCTGGCACTATGGGGGACTGGCACTATGGGGGGGAGCTGGCACTATGGGGGAGCTGGCACTATGGGGGGGCTGTCACTATGGGGGGGCTGTCACTATGGGGTGTCTGTCACTATAGGGGGGCTGGCACTATGGGGGAGCTGGCACTATGGGAGACTGGCATTATGGGGGGGAGCTGGCACTATGAAAGACTGGCACTATGGGGGGAGCTGGCACTATGGGGGGGAGCTGGCACTATGGGGGGGAGCTGGCCCTATGGGGGACTGGCACTATGGGGGGCTGGCACTATGAGGGGGCTGGCACTATGGGGGGATGGCACTATGGGGGATATGGCACTATGGGGGATCTGGCACTATGGGGGGAGCTGGCACTATAGGGTAAGAGGGCTGGCACTATGGGGGAGCTGGCACTATGGGGGAGGCTGGCACTATGGGGGGAGCTGGCACTATGGGGGAGCTGGCACTATGGGGGATGGCACTATGGGGGGAGCTGGCACTATGGGGGGAGCTGGCACTATGGGGGGAGCTGGCACTATGGGGGGGAGCTGGCACTATGGGGGCATTTCTTACTGGCACATTATGGGGGGGCACCCTGGGGGAGAGGAGCACTATGGGGGTATCTGGGGGCTCTAAAGGGGCTTTTTTTTTTAATTATTGGCACAATATGGGGGCACTATAGGGGTGAGAGGCACCATGGGGCATCTGGTGTCACTATAGGGGCATTATTTGGGGACACTATGGGGAAGTGGGGGCTCTAAAGGGGCCATTTTTATTGGCACATTATGGGGGGCACTATGGCATTTGGTGGCACTAAGGGGGCATTTTTTACTGGCACATTATGGGAGGCACTATAGGGGAGAGCGGCACTATGGGGCATTATTTGGGGCACTATGGGGGGAGTGGAGCACTATTGGGGCATATAATGGCACTAAGAAGGGGCCTTTTTTAATGGCACATTATGGGAGAGAGGAGCACTTTAGGAACATCTGCTGAGGGCACTAAGAAGGGGCATTTTTTACTGGCATATTAAGGGGGACACTATGGGGAAGGGGGAGAGGAGCACTATGAGGGCATTTACTGGGGCACTATATAGGGGTATTTTATACTGGCATACATTATGGGGACATTAGCTCAACTGTGGGCACTAAGCGGGGGTATTTCATGTACTGTCATATTATAGGGAGAATTATTACTACTAGGGGGTATTATGGGGAGCTTTACTGCTACTGGGGGCTATGAGGAACATGATTACTAGTATAGGCACTATAGGGGCATTATTACTACTAAGTGTGCTCTGGCAGATAATTATTTCTATTGGTGGGATTTTGGGGAGCACTGTTACTTTGGGGGGCACCCTGGCATAGTATCAGCTTAGCACAATTATTTTTAGGGGACATTATCTTTATACTATTAGTGTCTGGGCGCAGTTATTTTTTAGAGCACTGTGTGCCAATAATTGTTGAAGGGGGCACCATCTGTGTGGTAGTAGTATTCCCAGGGGTACTGTTTCTGCAGTATAGTATTGGGGGCACAGCGGGCACAGTATTGGGGGCACTATCTGGTAGTAGTATTTCCAGGGAGACTGTTTCTGCAGTATAGTATTGGGGGTGGCAGGAAAGGGTGTTCAGAAGATGTGAAGATGATGGAATTGTGGGAAACTAATGTCTGTTTCTCAATCTCTGCAGAGACGGGAGATGGCTGAAAAATCATCATGGCGTTCTGGTCTGATTGGAAAAGATGAGGAAAGAGAACGTCTACAACAAAGGTGACATCACTGGATGTAAGAGGTAGGTGGCGCTATGTAGGAGAGGAGATGCTCCGGCTCCTCCCCCTGCCATTTGCAGAAGGAGGATTCAGAGCTGGGTGAGGACGGCCAAGAGGGACAGCAGGCCACGGGCGGGTGGCAGATGGTGGGGGGAACCGCAGGTCTTGAACAGGGTCTGGGGAGGGAGGAGAGCGGAGGAGCTTCCTGGCTGTAGCCTGCTGTTTATTGTATAATGTGAAGCAGGCAGTGCAGCCAGGACAGGCCTCCCCTCTCCGTATGATGTGTAGAGACAGGCCTCAATTATAGAATTTCAGCTGTACAGTGTTTGATGGGCGTGGCCTATTATATGTAGGAGGGGATTTTAAATAATGGGCGGGGCTAAAAATGGGCCACTTGACTGGATTTGCCCTCCAGGGCTAAGGCTGCCAGCCCTCCCCTGATGGACTGGGCCTCCCGATCCACTAAAAAAGTTTGTTCTGCACCTTAAAATACCAGAAAAAGAATATATCTGATAAAACACAACAAGTGTTATCATGCTGACAAAAGTTTGCATCGCTTACAGCTCTGGAGTCCACTCTAAGTCCAGTAACCTTTAGTCCAGAGCCAGCTCCTCATAGCTGGGGAACTATTTCTCAGCAGGAGGAATATTGTAGGACAGCCAACGCTCCACAAAGAGCTCTCTCTTCCAGTACAATTTAAAATGTTTAAAAGAAGATACGGTAAATAATTTCTGTCATTTAACCCTAATAGTCCCTGTGCCCTCATCACTTGAAAGTGTAAGGATCATTCATATGGTGAGCCGACCCCAAGTGTTGTTCCATTAAAGGGGTTATTTGAATTATAGAGAAACTCAGGCAACCCCTGTAAAATGGCTTAAAATAACAAATTCATGGAAACTCACCTGTTTCTTAGAGCCTTCTTCCTCTGATAACGTCTTCTTGGCTACAGCAGTGATATTCAGTGCACAAGTCACTGCTGCAGCCAATCACTGGCCTCAGCAGTGCATGGGATGTCTCTGCTGAGGCCAATCATTGGCTGCTGAGGTCAGTGACCTGTGTGCACAAAACATTACTGCTGCAGCCAGAAAAACAAAGAGCATCAGGGAGGACTGGAGCGCAGCAGAGGAGAAAATGGTAAGCATCCGTTCATTTGTTATGTTAGGCCGATTACAGGGGTTGTGTACGTTTTTAAATAACTCGGACAATTCCTTTAAGTCTGAGCAATATTTTAGGGAAGTAATAAAAATATAGTAATAGAAAAGAATTTAAAGTCACCTTCAGGAGGCCCCCTAATCCTGCGCCACCTTCGCATCCTCTCCCCCACTTGGCTGAAGTGGTGTCATCCCATAAAACACTGAAGCCAATCCCTGGCCTCAGTGGTGTACAGCACAAGACTGCTGAGGCCAATGACTGCTACAGTCAAAACATTACATTGCGGCTGCAACCTGGCGAAGAGGACAGAGCGGCAGCATTGGATCCGAGAGGCCTCTGGAAGGTGCGTTTAACTTTTTGTTTTATTATTTCAACTCTTTCCCTCCTGTCCTAAAAACTCATACAACCCCTTTAAATGGTAGGGATAACACCCAGTTACTGCAGTGTGAAGCCACCTGAAGGACTAGGACCATTATAAAAATCTTTATAACATACCCCTGGAATAATATAGATTCCCGCTCCTGATATTTTAATGTCATAGCACAATTAAAGGGGTATTCCGGTTACACAAAGTAGTATCTATGTTACAGAGTTTTACCATGTAAATGGCTCACTAAGGGTACCTTCACACTAGCATCGCTGGATTCTGTATGCAAACGGATACCATTTGTAGACGGATCCGGATCCGCAGCATGCTGCAATATTTTCTCCGTCCAAAAACTGTGCGTAGCATTAGCACCGAAATATTTCTTATAATTATGACATTATTGTATATTATTTGTTTTGCAGAGCGCTGTTGCATAGTTTTAGCACCTTTATTAGGCAGCCAGCCTTTGGTTCATTCAAAGTTTTCCATGGTTACAGCAAGCACTTGTGTTCATGTGAAGCAGAGAGAAATCAGGGCCTATAACCTCTGCCCAGGGAATGGATGAGGTTTGGGTTTTTCCCGCCCATTTTGGGTCCAGGACAGTGCAATTTTGGCGAATTCGTTCAGTTTTGTATGAGATCGCGCTCAGTTGTTCAGTTTTTATCGCGCGGGTGCAATGCTGATCAAAAACTGAAGGTTTACAAACATCTCTTAGCCTCCATCCGTGAAAAACGCATCCACACTTGCTTGCGGATGCGATTTTTACGCAGCCCCACTCACTTCTATGGGGCCAGCGTTGCATGATAAACGTAGAATATAGAACATGCTGCGATTTTCACACAGCGTACAAGTGATGCGTGAAAACCAACGCTCAGGTACACAGACCCATTGTAATGAATGGGTCCGTATTCAGTGCGGGCGCAATGAGTTTGCATCACGCATTGCACCAACGCGGAATACTCGCTCGTGTGAAAGGGGCCTGAGGGAAAACGCCATAACAGTAAGAGCGAATTACAGGTCGAAACGGGAGAACAGTAGTAGGATAGAGGGGTAACGCTGGAACCCTGAAATCTGTTTCTGTAGGGGTTAAGACTTTCACACATATTGCAGCGCAACACTGCAGTTTAAAAAAATAGCCTAACACAACTGGAATACCCATTTAAGTAGAGGTAAAGGAATTTTGAAAGTATTTAAAAAATAAAAAAAATAAATAAACAATGACCTCTGTTCGGCCTCTTTTTCCGCCTCCGTAATACGCAAAGATTCTGGACAATATACTATCCGTATTATCATCAGTATTACTTAGATAATTCATCTGGATTTACATGCATAATCCTATTTTCCGCACTATTGATCTACTCCCACAGACTATAAACCAAGTCCAGATATAGGTCGGCACTCCACGCACTCCTTCACGGAGACCCGAGTTCAATGTCCTAGAGTTGGTGCTCTACATCACAGCTTCAAAAATCCATATTCCAAGAAAAACTTGGCACTTACCATTAAAATTATATCCTTCATTCCAGAAACATAAAAAAATACAGCAAGGACGTGAGATGTAATGGCAAGTGATGGCTTCGACGAAGAAACATGTAACCATGCAAAACATCCGTCAACTGCCATTACATCTCTCGTCCTTGCTGTATTTGAAATGTTTCTGGAAGAAAGGACATCATTTTCAGGGTGCATTCATATGTCCTTATGAATTTTGCAGTCCGCAAAATGCAGATTCACCAAAAAAGTGTGGCATCCGTTTTTTTGCTGACCGACTGTAACAATGCCTATTCTTGTCCACAAAACGGAAAAGAATATAGGACATGTTCTATCTTTTTTCCAGGACTGCAGAACGGAAATACAGATGCGAACAGCGAAGGGTGTGCTGTCCGCATTTTTTGTGGCTCCGTTGAAATGAATGGGTTCGCACCCAATCCGCAAAAAACATGCAGATCGATGTGGACGAAAGATACGGTCGTGTGAATGAGACCTAATGGTGAGTGTCATGAGTTTTTATGGACTCCCATAGACTATAATGGGTGTATTTCGAACCACATACTCACAAAACTAGGACTCCCTGATGGAAAATACCTACGAACAATATACGCCCATGTGAATAGCCCTATTCATTTATATTAGCTGTTGATCAAAGAATTCAAAAATTCGATTATGCTGCTTTGCCGAATTTTACAAATAAAAATAGCTCCATGACAAATTACTTAATCACGAAGCGCATTTCTTTGTAAGTAGTGGGTGCAATGACAGGGAGCGGCGATTGTGCCGATCCCCGTCATTTTACACCTAAGATGCCGCGTTCATAGCTGATCGCGGCATCTGACAATATTACAGCGTAAAATAAAAATAAAATCATACTTACCCTCAGCCATTTGATAGCGAGGAGCCGGCAGTGGCCATCTTGATTAAAAATTTTGTGCAAAATCTCACGCGGCCCTTGATGACGTCATCATGCCGGCTGGCACAGTGACATCATACATCATCGCGCACGGGATTCCGTGCGAGATCTTCAATCAAGATGGCGGAGGCCGACTCTTCAGGCTCAAAAGGATAAGGTAAACATGATTTTTACAAAATTTTTACCGCCATTCAGGGAAAATTGATTTACTACCACAATGCACGAGGAAATTCAGCTTCACGCTGAATCGAGTTTTCCCTGAAATTTGGATCGAATTCCACTTTGCTCAACACTAATAACTAATATATCAATCCTATATTTTCTCCCATTACTGAGATAGAATATGGAATATTATTTGCAGGACGGTAATATTGCATATTGAACACGTCAGGACCGCTGCTCTCCTGTAGTATGCCCAGTGAGGGAGTGATTAATTGGTTAGCATATACCCTCGTAAATGGAGCAAGACCTGTTAATAGAAAATGGTTCCTACTTTTATTTCTGATGAATCACGCTCTTTAAGGGTCATTTGTTAACTTCGCTTACATTTCACACTGTGCAATTCTTAAAGGGGCAGTATGCAGTTGCAGGAAAAAGTATGTGAACCTATTGGAATGATATGGATTTCTGCACAAATTGGTCATAAAATGTGATCTGATCTTCATCTAAGTCACAACAATAGACAATCACAGTCTGCTTACACTAATAACACACAAATCATTAAATGTTACCATGTTTTTATTGAACACACCATGTAAACATTCACAGTGCAGGTGGAAAAAGTATGTGAACCCCTGGACTAATGACATCTCCAAGAGCTAATTGGAGTGAGGTGTCAGCCAACTGGTGTCCAATCAATGAGATGAGATTGGAGGTGTTGGTTACAGCTGCCCTGCCCTATAAAAAACACACACCAGTTCTGAGTTTGCTTTTCACAAGAAGCATTGCCTGATGAGAATGATGCCTCGCACAAAAGAGCCCTCAGAAGACCTACAATTAAGAATTGTTGACTTGCATAAAGCTGGAAAGGGTTATAAAAGTATCTCCAAAAGCCTTGCTGTTCATCAGTCCACAGTAAGACAAATTGTCTATAAATGGAGAAAGTTCAGCACTGCTGCTACTCTCCCTAGGAGTGGCCGTCCTGTAAAGATGACTGCAAGTGCACAGCGCAGACTGCTCAATGAGATGAAGAAGAACCCTTGAGTGTCAGCTAAAGACTTACAAAAGTCTCTGGCATATTCTAACATCCCTGTAAGGCTTCATTCACATCACCAGTTCAGCCTTTCCGTTCTCCTGCCCCCTCTGTATAAAAAACAAAAACACAGTAACTACTCCCGTTCCTGAAGCTCACATACCTCTCTTCCCTGCAGGCACAGATCGCTCTGCAGCACTGTGTGGGTGGAACTTATGCAGATTTCCAGGCTGCAGGCACCGCCCACACAGGCCGGCAGAGTGATCTGTGTCTGCAGGATGAATTGTGGAGCTGGGAGAAGTTTTCCTGCTTCACCATTCTGTGCGCCACCGACCTGAAGGAGGGGAGGAGCGCGGGAGGCTAAGCGGTGAGTGACAGGACCGCAGCTCCTAGCGCTTCAGCAATGAACGCTTATATCTGTATTGATGTAAGCTGTCATTGCTTCTGGCACCCCCCTGAGAGCTGCCACTGGGGCAGACTGCACTCCCTCCCTTAGTACACCACTGGTGTGAGGAGCAGGAGAAGCAAAGTCCAATATGTAGCTGCCAGGGGCGTACATAGAAACCACTGGGCTCCATGGCAAGAATCTGAATTGGGCCCCCCTTAGGTGACCCATAGCACCCCTTAGGGTATGTGCACATCTGCTGCAGAGGTTCCAGCAGAAGCCTCCATTGCAGATTCTGGCAAAAACAAAGGGCAAAACACCTCTGCATGCCTGATCTCGAATGACCCCATGATTGTGCCAGCAGTGTTTGGCATATGCTGGATCTGGCGATTCTGGATTTCTGCTGGTATACTGGAACAGAATACCAAAATCTGATCGCAAGTGATTACTTAGCCTTACCCGATGAACTGTGCCCGCTGCTGCTACTTCTTATATAGTTGTCACCCTTCCCCATGGACTGTGCCCGCTGCTGCTTCACCTCCTCCTGATGCTGACTTACTGTTTGTGCTGCTGGCAGTGCGCAGTCAGGGCCTGGGGCAGATCTTCACCGAGCTGGACGGGAGTCTGGACTGGTGACACTGCTGAATCAGGTCAGGTCCGGGCTGGTTAGTTAGGTCACAGTACGACACGTGCAGGCAGAAGAATAGGACAGGGACATTTTACAAAGTGCAGATACAGAAAACTATAGGATTTAATCCAGCCACAACTGATGTTTCTCTGACTGCTGCAGAACCTCCTAATACATACCTCAGCTGCTGCAGAACCTCCTAAGATACACCTCAGCTGCTGCAGAACCTCCTAATACATACCTCAGCTGCTGCAGAATTTCATAATACACATCTCAGCTGCTGCAAAACTTCATAATACACACATCAGCTGCTGCAGAACCTCATAATACACCCCTCAGCTGCTGCAGAATTTCATAATACACATCTCAGCTGCTGCAAAACTTCATAATACACACATCAGCTGCTGCAGAACCTCATAATACACCCCTCAGCTGCTGCAGAATTTCATAATACACACATCAGCTGCTGCAGAACTTCATCATACACATCTCAGCTGCTGCAGAACTTCATCATACACACATCAGCTGCTGCAGAACTTCATCATACACATCTCAGCTGCTGCAGAACTTCATCATACACACCTAAGCTGCTGCAGAACCTCCTAAGATACACCTCAGCTGCTGCAGAACTTCATAATACACACATCAGCTGCTGCAGAACTCCATAATACACACCTCATCTGTTGCAGAACCTTATAATACACACCTCAGCTGCAGCAGAACCTCCTAATACACACCTCAGCTGCTGCAGAACCTCATAACACACCTCAGATGCTGCAGAACCTCCTAATACACACCTTAGCTGCTGCAGAACCTCATAACACACACCTCAGCTGCTGCAGAACCTCAGAATACACACCTCAGCTGCTGCAGAACATCATAATGTCGCTAGAGAACATATAAGGCTTTGATCACATCTGTGTTGGGGCCTCATTTGCAGATCAGATCATAAATGCTGGACACAATTTTATAACCTGGCAGATGGAACCCATTAGATCTCATCATAGTCAGTGGGATCCGTCAGGTGTTGTCCTCCATGAAGTGCCAGATCCGGAAATGCAGTGATTTTCGTTAATTTGCTCCAATGACAGTTAGAACAGCGAACGTCACCAGAACAGATGTGAACAAAGCCTAACACACACCTCAGAAGCCGCAGAACATTATAATAGTGACAAGGGAACTACAAGTCTCATCATCACCAGATGCTATTATTGGAAATTAGGGGGCGACACAGAGAGAGGTAAAAGTGAAGAGAACTACAACTCCCTGCATGTCCAGGCTGTTATTATTGGATACAAGTAGATATTACACAGAGAGTATTAGGCCGCGTTCACATTACTGCTTAGTCTTCTGTTCTTCTGATCCGTCAGAAGAACAGAAAAATAAAGAAAAAAACTGATCCTGTATTTCAAGCATCAGGTCTGCATATTTGGCATCCGTTTATGCAATTTCTGTCTGAGATCTGTTATTTTAGATGGACAAAAGTCCTGCATGCAAAACGGAAAATCGAACCCAGCCTAAGAAGAGAGAACTACAACTCCCAGCATGTCCAGATTATTATAGGACATAATCCAGTTGTGCTAGGTGAGAGCTTTAAATGGAAATAACTATAACCCCCAGTATGGCCAGACTTGTTATGTATACATTACAGAGAGGAAGTATGAGTGAACTACAACTCCCAGCATTATCAGACTGTACTAGGGCATAAGTTGAAATTGCATGGACAGGACAGAACTACAACTCCCAGCTTTTATAGGATGTTATATGGGTTATCCGTGGACACCACTAACCTCACCTCCAGCAGGCACTATACAGAAGCTCCGCCCCCTCACAGCCACATCCACACAGGGCTTTCACCAGTCCTCTGCACTGGTCACATGATGATGACATCACCAAAGGTCCTTCAGACTTCTGCTGCTCTGCTATTCCTTGGCTTCATGCACTGATTACATGGTTGATGACATCACCAAAGGTCCCTCTTTAGACTAACTTTGTAGCCACCTGCTTCTGTTTAGTTGTGGATAGGGTCAACATACGCAATACAAATCACAGCCAGAAAATTTGTGTAAGTTGATTGTGATTTTTATTCAGAAAAAACATGAAATGCGGGACCATGATCAACGGAGAACAAGAAAAATTAATCAAGGACAGAGAGGCGGAGACACCACCAGCCACCAAGCTTCAACAATGACGACTCGCTCACAGGTAGATATACCACCTACCACAATGCATTCACTGGTGATCAACATTTCTTCTGCCTCACTAAGTACAGCTGAATTGGAACTTTTACAGAAAGGGTTATCCTTCTATCCTTCTTACAACCTGGACACTTTTCAGCTTGACTTAGACCTACAACGCTTCTATAGAAATGTCCAAATTTGTTCCCACAAGGCCACAACCACAGAAGAACCTACTACCAAAATATAAATTGCTGAATTAGGTCTATGCAAAAAGAGCACGTATTCTCCTCCTAAGACCTATCCCACGATAGAAACATTTATTGAACTGGTACAAAAGGATGTGGATACCTTTAAAAGGGATATCCATAGGGGCAAATATAAATACAAGAATAATATCAACACAGAGCGACAAGCGCTCCAAACACTTAAAAGATCCAAACAACTAGTTTTAAAACCAGCGGAAAAGGGGGTGCCCTGGTTGTAATGGATAAGTCTAAATACATTGCAGAAATCAATCGTCAATTACTGGACACATCTGTATACAAGAAACTTAGTAATAATCCTGCCCAGGGGCGTAACTATGGGGGAAGCAGGGGAAGTGGCTGCTTTGGGGCCCTGACCCTAAAAGGGGCCCATCCAGGAAGAGGAGGACTAAAAGATTTTGTCAGGGACCCCTCAACAGAGTATAGACAGTGTAGAAAACGGCTGCTGGGCCTGGTCTGAGAGAGCGATCTTTACTAGCCACAGGAATGGGGGCGGCATGAAAGGAAGGGGTTGTAAAGAAATTACTGGGGGAGGGGGGCCCCATTCAAAAATATGCTGTGAGGCCCAGTCATTTCTAGCTACGCCACTGATCCTGCACCATCCATTACCAAGACGATACAGGACACCCTCCAGCATTATCATGCACACAACATCATAGACACAAAAAACGTAAATTTGTTGACCAAATCCCAGTTTTTTACATCCTACCAAAAATCCACAAGGATTTAATGACTCCCCCGGGTTGCCCAATAGTGTCTTCTACGGAATCATTACTATCCCCACTCTCCATACTTTTAGAAAAAATTCTGACACTGCTGGTTAAAAAAACTAAATAATTTTTACTGGACACCACGGCATTCTTTGATATCATCAAAAACCTAGGACCACTCCCACGGGAAAGCATCCTTGTCACATGGGACGTTACTAGTCTATATACGTCTATCCAACATCACAAAGGGATCACAGCAATACACACATTACTGATGAATACGCACCAGGACACTGATATCATTTCTCTGTGCATTGATTTATTGAACATCGTCCTTTACAACAATTACTTTATGTTTCAGGACACCTTCTATATGCAGATACAAGGGACAGCCATGGGGTCTAATGTGGTCACCCCCTATGCTAATTGTTATATGGCAGATCTTAAAGAGTCTCATATATATAAAAACGAGTTATTCAGGAAACACAGTCTAATATGGAAATGCTTTATAAATTATGTGTTCTGCATATGGCAAGGGTCCCTTGACAGCTTAATGTTATTCCATGAATACTTAAATAACATCTATCCGGAACTCTACTTTACGATACATTATGACAGTTCGGCAATTAGCTTCTTGGACACAATGGTACACAAGGACCAATCAGGACATCTAACCACTGATCTTTACCGCACAACAACTGACAGAAATAACCTACTACATTTCAGCAGTTTTCACCCCTCTACCACAAAAAAGGCACTTCCAGGTTCCCAATTAAAACGTGTCCAAACCATAGTCACAGATCCCACAATTAGAACCAAAAGAGAAACTGAGATGAAAGAAAGATTCCAGGAAAGGGGTTACCCTATACACACATTAAAGATTTGTATAAAAACAAAAACAAGAAACCGAACCAGAAACGTATTCCTTTTGTTCACAAATTTCATCCTAGTACTAGAAAAGTAGTTAACATAGGTCACTCCTTAAAAAGGCATTTCCGGAAGTGGACGAATTCAATAATCCCATTCTTGCATGCAATCAAAGACCAAAAAATCTCAGGGACTTCCTAGTAAGGGCAGACATTGGACCATCCAGACCCCCTTCCAAACAGTTAATTCTTCAGACACAAAAGACGGGCACTTTCCCCTGCCTACACTGCGCACAGTGCTCAAAGGTACAGAGAGGATCCACCATCTCACACCCGCAAACCCATAAAGATCCAAGGTTTCTTCACCTGTGAATCAGATCATGTAGTTTATACCATAAAATGCCCTTGTGGTCTTATGTATGTAGAGGAAACAACTCAAACAATAAGAGACAGAATCTGTCAACAAAAATCTACTATCCGTCGACAAAACCTATTATTACCCCTCCCACACCACTTCAAAGAGGCACAACACAATATTTCGCAACTCAAATTCCAAATAATAGAACAGATCCAAATACCAAGGAGAGGTGGAGACCGATCCAAAATGCTCAGTACAGGGAGGCTTTCTGGATCCACATGCTACAAACACTTACTCCGAAAGGACTTAATAGGTTTCAAATAAAATCTCAAATCATTATAATTTCTCACCAGACATATATATATATATTCCCCCCCCCCCCTCCACACACGAGATAAGATTATAGTGCGTCCCAAGGATTCAATATAATAATAATCAAAGTTTAAAAAATAAATAAATAAGTCTACTGGGTTTCTTGAGATTGCTTTGGATTCTAAAATAACTAATAATAGTGTAAAAAACTAATGTAATAGGCTTCTATAAAATAAAAGGATGTATCTAATGATGTATAATTCATTTATTACTGACTGTATATTATGGAATATTGTTTCTGACTAATGTATCCTTCTAAATTCCTTTTAGGCTCCATGAAACTAGAAATTACTACCAGGTGATGCGAAGGGTATCCTTTTTCTATGTTATCCCCTTCTTGTCGCCTCTTTCCAATCTCTTTGTGTTTTCTCTTCTATCTCCTGTATACCAAACTATCTGAACTGTGCTCGATTGGTCTTCCCTGTCTCTGCTGAATCAACTCTGTGCTCTGCTTCCTGCCTTTAGAACACACTACCGCTCTGACAGTGCGTTCCACACGCTCTTCCTTCTGGCCATTGGAGCGCACCTCACAGCGTGCCCTTCGCCCACCCACTGCTGCACGCCGGTCCCGCAGTCTTTTTTTAGAGCGGGAGCTCGGCAACCTCCTTACACCATCCACTACAGACGGCCTCTATGCCGTGTACTTCTCCTGAATCTTCTACCCTCCAGCGGCACAGTTAGAGATATTGACCATAGCACATCTTTATGACTACTGAAAACAGAGGTCCTAAAAACCAGTTTGAAGGCTATGTGAATGTAATTGCAATACCCCTTGAATGTATTTAATGACATTATCATACTTATGTACAAAGCAACAACCTTTTACCACAAGGGACAACTAGTTGCTGAGGAAATCTTATGTATTTTATTACCTTAACAATTGTACCTAGATGACATGCTGTTGTTTTCCTCTCGTTTTATTCCTCCAGGCATGGCCGAAAAATACTATTATACGACGGCATATCTTGAATGTATATATATTTTCCATAGTGACTCTTTACGCTATATATCTGCATCACTTTTGATGTATGTCAACACAAACCTCACTTTGATTATATTCCATTGTACAATTGTAGTGCCTGACGAAGGCTGAATTGTCGTCTGAAAACGTTTGCACAAGGAAAGCCGCATTTCACGTTTTTTCTGAATAAAAATCACAATCAACTTACACAAATTTTCTGGCTGTGATTTGTATCACCAAAGGTCCTTCACCACTTCTTACATTCTCTTTTCACAGGTAGCTATACAACTGTATTATCCTCCACTGTGGGCCCCCTTCCCCCAGGGGCCCCATAGCAGCTGCGTGGTCTGCCTCTATCGGAGGTACGCCACTGGTAGCTGCTATCGTAGCCCCTTGGCCCTGGCCAAGCTGAGGGAGTATGGAGAACATCCTTATGCCTCATTCACACATCAGTGTTCGGTCAGTGATTTCCATCAGTGATATTCAGCCAAAACCAGGTGCGGCTCTAAACACAGAAGTGGTGCAGATCTTTCCCTTATAACTCATGTCTGTGGAGGCTCCAATCCAGGTTTTGGCTCACAATCACTGATGGAAATCACTGACTGAACACTCACAGTGTGAATGAGGCTTTACAGCTACCTAGCACAGATCAGAGTAAACTGTGGTTAGAGAGAAAGTCTACTGGAGATAGAAATAGCATTATCTTATAGACTCCACAGCACCAGTGACCGGGAGAAGCCTAAAAGCACCTGGACACATTCGGACAACTAGGCGCAAGGTTGTCCATTACCACAAAGCAGTAATCAAAGCAAAAGGTGGCTACTTTGAAGAACCTAGAATATGACATATTTTAAGTTGTTTCACACTTTTTTGTTATGTATATAATTCTACATGTGTTAATTCATAGTTTTGATGCCTTCAGTGTGAATCTACAATTTTCATAGTCATAAAAATAAAGAAAACTCTTTGAATGAGAAGGTGTGTCCAAACTTTTGGCCTGTACTGTACCTCTATGGACATTATGGACCAGTGTTTCTGAAAGCAACCAGTGCAAACAATGGAGCAGATGATTCATGCCTGCCATTAGGGAGACTGCCCTGTGGGTTGCCAAACACAAGTGTAACACCCCAGAGTTGTGTTACAAAACTCTTTTACTCCGCTGCAACCTGTTAAGGGCATTAACTTTGTCATCTTATGTAATTTCATATCATACTCTCACAAATGTGCATTGTAAAGTATATATTGCTGTAATTTCTATGTTCCACCAGCAGGTGGCAGCAATGTGTTCAGCAAGGACTGTTTAGTGTTTCTGAACTGGAATAGTTCATTCCAGTTCAGCTCCCCCTTCTATGAGAAGAAGTGGGCTGGCCCATGTCCTGCCTCATGGGGAGGGGAGGAAGTTAAGTTATGTGTATAACCCACCCCCTGCTAGGGGTAAGGTGTGCATGTTAGGAGCTCCCAGATTTAGGGATCCAAAGCCAGGATCTTGTCTCGGCTGAGACAATTGATCAACATCCCCAGCCTGAGCCTTGCAGCCTCAGCTGGTAGAAGCAAGCAGCCATCTTCAGTATTCCAGGAAGAAGCATACCCTGTGAAGTTAACTGTGAGTACCGCCCAGAGACCCCAGGAGAAGGAAAATTCCTCCTCAGCAAGTCAGTTCCCAATTCAGCAGAAGATAGATAGTGCAGAAGATAAATTCCTGCCACATTACAGAGCAACAAGCAGACGTATTTTTCCTGCAAAAGCTCCAGGCACATGATAGAGCAGAAGATAGATTCCTGCCACACATTGCCAATACCTGCTGGGACTTCAGACTAATCTAGTAAAGACAAGTTTGAACTTTATTCAAAGTCTGGATCTCAATTACTGCTGCAAGTTCCTCAATTACTCCTACTAGCACCACACTCATTTTATTGCAAGGGAGCCAGGATCCAGAAGTCCAGCCATATCCAGGTAGGATACACCGTTGACACTATTGCCACTACCATACAGAGACATCACACCACTCTGGCATTCCTAACCTGGTACCTGAGTTACAACACGTTAAAGGGCCCTGTGTTAGTACCCTGCTCACGCTGCAATTGGGGTCACGAACAAATCTATAACAGTACACCTAACAGTACTGGCATCACAAACACCAGAGACCCTGCCTCCACGGCACCTTAAACCATTCCACCAAGGGCACCTCAACCACCTTCTGGCGGGAGTCCCTGGACAACAGAGTGTGCCCCGAAGGAACTGGTGCTGTCCTTCCATTCACTGCACACTGGCCCAGGGAGCTCTACAGAACAGTGAGTAAACAACTACTACCCCCATCGGCCCACCAACACTCACATATTGCCCCTGCGGCCCGGTCGCTGCATATTCACAAACCTTGGCACCCACAAGGCTTATAAAAAAAGCCATTATAGGGACTTATAATGACATTTAGAAAGCCTTTTTCTGACATGTAGCAAACATGTAGTTAAAAGTTGGGATACAGTATCTTCAGAGTTGCGCCGGACATGATTCCCCCTACTAACGATTCGCACTGTGGGTGGTGGTGGGGTGTGAGAGTAATGTGAGCTCCGTATGGTGTGCCAGTACCTTGTCCAATACGATACTCTTCTGAGAAAATCCCTATGGCCGTGAAGAGGTTAACTGAAACTGTAAGTGTAGTATAGCCTCTGAGACATCAATAGTCATAAAACCCCACCACTTATCTGGTGACATCACTGCGGTTGTTTGTGAATATACATGCTGCATAATTTCCCCCATTTTGCAGTGGTTAATGGAGCGCGCAGTAGATACGCAGGGAGGACACTGCTGTAAACTGATAAAAAGGACACACAAAATGAACCACATTCACCTCTCGCTGCCTTCCTGATTTAAAATTACTACCAGATGTCGCATTGTACATAAACGGCTTTACTGTGTAATAACTTCCCTTGGTCCTTGCATATTAACTGCAGCTTCATAGTGGATCGTGGGGATGGGGCAGCAGTAATCACACTTTTTCTCATTGCTGTTCCACTAATACATAAAGAAATTGGGAAATAAATAATTATAATCCAGTATCCTCTGAAACAAAGGCATAAAACTACACGACTATGATATCATAATAAGTGGTGGATGATCAGCGCTCTGGGCTCGTCTGGTGCAGGAGTAGGATCCCAATCTATTAAACCACAAGAGGGAACTTGGCATTAAAATACACTCACCTAAAGAATTATTAGGAACACCATACTAATACGTGTTGGACCCCCTTTTGCCTTCAGAACTGCCTTAATTCTACGTGGCATTGATTCAACAAGGTGCTGATGGCATTCTTTAGAAATGTTGGCCCATATTGATAGGCTAGCATCTTGCAGTTGAGGGAGATTTGAGGGATGCACATCCAGGGCACGAAGCTCCCGTTCCACCACATCCCAAAGATGCTCTATTGGGTTGAGATCTGGTGACTGTGGAGGCCATTTTAGTACAGTGAACTCATTGTCATGTTCAAGAAACCAATTTGAAATGATTCGAGCTTTGGGACATGGTGCATTATCCTGCTGGAAGTAGCCATCAGAGGATGGGTACATGGTAGTCATGAAGGGAGATGGAGATGGTCAGAAACAATGCTCAGGTAGCCCATGGCATTTAAACGATGGCCATTTGGCACTAAAGGGCCTAAAGTGTGCCCAGAAAACATCCCCCACACCATTACACCACCACCACCAGACTGCACAGTGGTAACAAGGCATGATGGATACATGTTCTCATTCTGTTCACGCCAAATTCGGACTCTACCATTTGAATGTCTCAACAGAAATCGAGACTCATCAGACCAGGCAACATTTTTCCAGTCTTCAACAATCCAATTTTGGTGAGCTCATGCAAATTGTAGCCTCTTTTTCCTATTTGTAGTGGAGATGAGTGGTACCCGGTGGGGTCTTCTGCTGTTGTAGCCCACCTTTCTTTCCCATTCTGACATTCAGTTTGGAGTTCAGGAGATCGTCTTGACCAGGACTACAACCCTACATGCATTGAAGCAACTGCCATGTGATTGGTTGACTAGATAATTGCATTAATGAGAAATAGAACAGGTGTTCCTAATAATTCTTTAGGTGAGTGTATGATCCAATACGTGTATTTATGAGTATGGCATAAAGGAAACACTTTATGTGATGTGACATGCTGCAATCTGAAAGTCTTAAGAAGGTCTAACGTAACTGAGACATTAGTCTGCTTTCACACTGGCGTTTTGGCTTCCCGTTTGTGAGATCTGTTTAGAGCTCTCACAAGCGGTCCAAAACGAATCAGTTTGGCCCCAATGCATTCTGAATGGAAAAGGATCCGCTCAGAATGCATCAGTTTGCCTCCGTTCCGTCTCCATTCCGCTTTGGTGTCCGTCTGACGAAACTGAGCCAAACGGACACAATAGAAAACGGATCCTTCCACCACTTCCACTTATAATAGTGTTCAAGAAGGATCCGTCTTGGTTATGTTAAAGATAATACAAATGGATCAGTTCTGAACGGATGCAGACGTTTGTATTATCTGAATGGATCCGTCTGTGCAGATCCATGACGGATCCGCACCAAACGCGAGTGTGAAAGTAGCCTAATGTGGATTGTACCAATAAATACACCTGTTTGGTCATAAAAGAGCAGCCTATATCCACCTCCCCATTCTGGCAAAAAATTCAATTATTGTAACTTAATTGTAAAATTCCTTCTTAAAATGCTTGTATGTAGTAGTAGACTTAGCAGATTCCTGCGTGTAGCTAGCTAACAGTGGAGGTGAGTGGCACTAGTCTATAAGGGATACTGACACTGTCTATGGGGGTGCTTTCTGTCTGGCACTGTATGTGGGGGACTTCTTTAGAGCACTCTCTCTTGGCACTGTTTATGAGGGCATTCTCTGTTTCCGTCTGTTTGTGAGGGCACTCTCTAGCTCACACTACCTATAGGGACACTCACTGGACTGCACTGTATTTTTTATAGGGACTCTGTCTGGAAATATTTATTGAGACAACTTACCAGCTTACCATGTCTTACCATGTTAGAAAACTCTCTCGCTTGTACTGTTTACCGGACACTCTTTATCTTCCACCATTTATGGGTATGTTCTGTCTGGTACTATATACGTGTATGGCAGTGCTGAGTATCTGGCACTATTTATGGGGACACTCTCTAACTTCTGATGGGAACACTTTCTGTCTGACACTAGCTTGCATTGCACTGCTTTAGGAGACACTACTATCTAGTACTATTATGGGAGCACTGTCTTTGATACTTTGTCTTGCACTATTCATGGGCACACTCTCTGGCTTGCACTATGTACAGGGGACTGTCTTTGACCTGTACTATTTATGTGGACCTCTCTAGCTTGGGATGGCTAAAGGTTAATTACAGCTAAAAGAGTTAATTTACCTTTACTAAGTCAGATGTTGTGATGTGATGTCAAAGCACTTAATGTTTTGTGCCTTATGTATACCTAATAGCAATGCATGGGGAATATATGGTGAATACTGGCAGGTTACCAGGGTGATGGCCTTAGCTCACCCCCTGGTCTTGACTAGTCTGAGCAGAGAAACAGAGAAGACCTACATATGCAAGCTCTTGAGAGTTACGCCTAGGTCCAGAGAGCCTTTATCTCTGAGGCTACAGCTGCCAAAGAAGATACTTTATCATCAGAGTACTGTTGAAGAAAAGATACTAGACATCTTAGAAGACCATGAAAGATAGTGTCAGTAAGGTAATTTGCTTGTTTATGGCAAGAGACTTTTCTGCGGTGGAAGGGATTATTGCCTATGTCACCAATCACACTGGCCATTCGTGCCTATAGTTTGCACCTCTCAGTCCTGGAATTACAGAAAGAGTTAACAAGAACAGAGTAACGTGCCTGTGGTTCTTTGGAGAGACTGCAAGGTGTCTCTAGAGAGACGGTCAGGGAGCAATACCATAGACAGCTACTTGGAGGAGACTATACTGTGATATACCTCGGGACTGTACCAATCACTGCTATTTGTACTGCAATTCTCATCATCTACTGTAAAGAGACTGTTGTGTTGTAACCACACTGGTCCCGGTCATTGCCTCCACCATCTGTAACTATCATCAAGGGCACTTTTACTGCCACCAGAAAGGAGCCCCAATACCAGGGTGTGCCCCGAGGGAAAAAAGGGTGCGCTCTCCATTCCCTGTGCATGGCTCAAGGACTGCCACCGTGAACTCTGAGTATTATGACCTCCATCATAGGCCACTACCACCCCTTCTATCCCCTGCTCAACAGGAGCACTCTCTGGCTGTTCCATGTGAAAATATCTTAACTTTTCTTCTGATGGGATTAATAAAATATACATAATATACATATTAATATACATATTAGTAAAGTGGTGACCTGAATATTAGAGTTCCAGAAAAGTCTAAATTACGTTATATTGAAGCTTCACAGAGAATCCACGAAGCCTTGATGTTAATCTCACGACTATCAGTTTGACACTAATTTAAAATTACATTAGACAAACTAATGAAATGAGTATCAGCAGAGAAGCCTCTCTGGGGCAGAGACATGTCAGGGCTACAAATCAGTCCGGCGTAATATAATGTGATTACCTATTAATTCTGTGTACAGGATCAATCAGCTTTCAGGGAATGTGCTGTAAATCAGTAAGCAGGAGCTCCCAGTACAGAAACTATGAGATCACGGCCATAGCGCCGAAGCAGTGAGATTATGGATTCACCGCATGAAGTCTGCAGACGACACTATGGACAATTTGATTCAAAACTGCAGAAAAAGCTCCATGTCCTCAGAAACAGCACCAGGCGCACGTTCCAGTCCGCAGTTAGTGCAGTGGACGGTATGAAAAGAGGAGAGAAGGGAATACATAAAAAATAGCAAATTAACTCCTGCCCTCTGTAATATACAAATTATAATGTATTACAGTCAGAACGGATGTTCTCTCTTCTGCCGCCTGGTGGAAGCAGGAGGTACTGCGGATATTTAGCTCCATGCATTTATTAAGAAACGATTTCCTCACAAAACATTGAAAATGTACAATAAATAAAATATCGTTCTTTAAAAGAGTTGTCTTATCTCAGACATTGGGGGCATATCGCTAGGATAGGCCTCCACTGTCTGATAGGTGCGGGTCACACCGAGAACAGAGCAGGGGAAAGGTGGTGGAGGGCGCACAGCGCATGCGCAGCTGCCCTCTATTAATTTTCTATGGATCTGCTGAAAATAGCCAAGCGCTGGCCCAGCTTTTTCTGTCAGTGGCCAGTTATGCGCGGTGCACTTCCATTAACTTCTATGGGGAGAGCGCTTGGTGGTGGCCGGACCAGAGTCCTCCAGACACCATTGCGGGGCTCCATTATTGAAATAGGTGCAGTTCTCAGCGGTGGGGCCCGCACCTATAAGACAATGGGGGCATATCCTAGTCATATGCCCCCATTATCTGAGATGAGACAACCCCTTTAATCTTTTAATTTTCTCCTTTCCTCTGAACCTATTTTCCATCCTATTACAATTAAAACTTTAGAGGTATATAAAGAAGTATTTTCTACGAGCCACTTGTGCTCAGGCATGTCCCCCTCCTCCTCCTCACTGTCAGGTGTCTGGCTGTAAAACAAGTGGCTGGAGCAGGAGCCTCCCTATTCTTTTTGTCTGCAAGGAAAAAAAATTGTTGTTTCCACCCCAGCCTATGAAGCAGTAGAATGGAGCAGGAGATCGCAATTACATCACAGTGACCTCCTGCGCCGGGTCTCGTGAGATGACGTGATGACGCGGTGTAGGAGGGCACGGTGATGTGTTCCTGACCGCCCGGTGATCACCGAACACAGCACTGCTATCACACAGCGAAAAGCTTGACCACAGGGTGAGTACCACCTGATTGCCGTGTGGGATGCCACCGACAATAACAGACAATTGAGCCACCGAATGCGCAGTGAGTAATTAATAGTCCATATTACCACACACTGTTTTCCTGGCATAACCATTACTCACTCTGCTGGCGCACACTACTTATACCACCAAGTGTCTACAACTGACATTGGATTAACCCAACAATTATATCATCTTCATCTATTATTTTTTACTTTTTATTGTTATTTTATTTTTATCACTTATTATTTTTCATTTTTATATATTATTATTTTCCACTTCCTTGGACATTTACCTGCATTCAACTAAATCACATCATGTACCCATATCTATGAACGAACTTCAAGCACTTACCAGTCAAAAGACACATTAACTAATAAGTGCACTTTCACATTAGCGTTTTTCTTTTCCAGCATAGAGTTCTGTCACAGGGGCTCTATACCGGAAAATAACTGATCAGGCATATCCCCATGCATTCTGAATGGAGAGTAATCCGTTCAGGATGCATCAGGATGTCTTCAGTTCAGTCATTTTGACTGATCAGGCAAAAGAGAAAACCGTAGCATGCTACGGTTTTCTCTCCGGCCAAAAAAACTGACGACTTGCCTGAATGCCGGATCCGGCATTTTTTTTCCATAGGAATTTATTAGTGCCGGATCAAAATACCGGAATGCTGGATCCATCCTTCCGGTCTGCGCATGCACAGACCTTTAAAAATGAGAAAAAAATAAATACCAGACCTTTTTGCCTGATGACACCGGAAAGACGGATCCGGTATTGCAATGCATTTTTCTGCCTGATCACTACCATAACCTATTGCTAACCTTTTAATTCTCACAACCCTTTTAATCATTTTAAAGCTTATTCTATATTTTAAAGATATTACCAAATAAACGACTTATTTTATATCTACTAATAAATACCAATTCTGTAATAACCAATATAGAGTGCCTGCCTAATATTTATTCATTCATATTCATCTTAATCTGAGCACATTCATATTTCCTGAAATACTTTATAATCCCTTCTCACTGTAATGAATTATGACTGAGAGAAGATAATGCCTTGCTTTAGTTATCCTGGAATTGGCAAGAAGGATGACTGCATTTCAGTTCTTTGTAAGAGTGCCCCCTAGTGCTGAGCGCCACTATTGCACAAAATGACCAAAAGAAAAAACAAACCCAGACACATGCAAAAATTGGTGCACACCAAGCATATAGCAAAAACACTTAGGCCCCTTTCACACGGGCGTGTTTTCCGCGCGGGTGCAATGCCTGAGGTGAACCCATTGCACCCGCACTGAATCCGGACGCATTCATTTCTATGGGGCTGTGCACATGAGTGATGATTTTCACGCATCACTTGTGCGTTGCGTGAAAATCGCAGCATGCTCAATATTGTGTGTTTTTCACGCAACGGAGGCCCCATGGAAGTGAATGGGGCTGCATGAAAATCGCAAGCATCTGCAAGAAAGTGTGGATGCGGTGCGATTTTCACGCATGGTTGCTAGGTGACGATCGGGATGGGGACCCGATCATTATTATTTTTCCTTATAATATGGTTATAAGGGAAAATGGTTCGGAAGAAAAAGATGTAGAGGGTTAATCACAAGACTTATTTGGAAAGGAATCCAAGAAGTCTATATAATTAATTTGCAGCGCGCCAGAGGAGGAGAAGATAAATAGTAGGTAGAAAGAGGATCAGGTGCAATAATCGAGAGGCTGCCGGAATGCACGCTGAACAAGTGCGCATGTGCAGTGTCCCAGGGGGTCAGTAGTGTATGCTGGGCTTTGTAGTGCAGATTGACTCACTAACCTGGGATCCACTGTCGTCTTCAATTTTGGTCAGATACTGGAACAGGCAGGTATTTAACAGTTCGTGACGCCAGTGTCAATTAAACGGTGACACGCCGTGTATGGTATTGTAGAAGAATGAAGCAAGCACAGGATAGCCAACAAAAACTGGAACTTTACTGAATATCAGCAATAGTAATACATGGACGCAGTTGGAAGCGCAGTTCCATGAAAGACAGTTGGTTTTCCATAAAGATACAGGTAGTTCTTGGGAGCACAGAATGGCCCGTCTTAGCAATGTATAATACAGAGTGTTGATTGCAGGAGATGCAGTACAGGCGGCTTACACACTATTCCTGACTGGTCCTGACACACGTGACTTTCTCTCCAAGGTCTAATGCCCTTTATCTGGCGTACCCTTGAAGCTGTCCTTATCTAGTACCTCCTCTGTTATCTTGAGTACCTCTTGCTTTATCTGATCGGCCTCTGTGGTAATCTGTGTCTTGGCTTGTGGCTTGCTTATGCTGCTTCAGCTAAACGGATGGTGACTCAGGAGGGGAACCTTTTCCTTGGATCCGGAACCCGGTTACAGGGCCTTTACTACCCTCTCCTAGTCGGCAGGCTTCAGGCCTGCTCTGCTCTCACAGGCCCATAGCCTGGCCTTCTCTCAGACACAGGATCATTTCTGACCTCTGCTCCCACTGTCTGTCTCCTGCTACTACTTCCTGACTGGGCCTTATATCACCTAGGGTTCCCTAGCTCCCTCTAGTGACTCAGAGCTGGAACTACACCCTAGCCGGCCTGCAAATGCACGTTTCACAGTAACAGGAAAATACATAGCATGACATTATAAGATATTCTATACCAACCTCCCCAAAAATACAGGGGGAACGACAATACCCAAGTGACCCTTCTGTAGTGACGGGGTATTACTCTCCCGTACACTACATACCCCGCTGCTTTAAGCTGAGTATGACCTCGTACTCCATCAGGGCCCGCCCAACTGGAATCATGACCTGAAATAGAGGAAGACACATGCATACATACATATATGTCAATTACACTCTTATCAGACGCAATTGGAAATGGTGAAGTCTGGTGACAAGGGGCGTCGTTCTCTTTTTCACAGGATAGTGAGTGGAACGGGGGCGCTGACCTGGCACAGCGGATGTTGAAAGAACCAGGATAGTCCATGACAATAAATAAGTCCATAATAAATTAACCTCTCAGAGGCTTGCACATAGGAAGTCCATCTCTGGGCACATATACTTGAATAAAAAACCGGTTATTAAATACTGTCAGCAGCACATATATAAAATGACAATACAGGACTCTGACAATACCAGGGCCTTGTTATCCTGGCAAGTCCTGCTTACCCTTTAAAATAGTGCTGACATAAAAATGTCTTTTCAACCTGAAATGGGGGTAAAAAGGGAAAATTTGTGCAAAAACTTCAAGGCACAACTGGGATTATAGCAGCAGACCGGATGTCCCAAACATAACAAGGGCAGCTGGAAGCAGTGGTAGAAAGTGGCACATTATTCAGTTAGGATGCCACCGGCCGTGTATAACTGGCAGCGAGCTTCACCAGCTCTGCCAACTGGAGGGACAAAACGGCCATTAGGGAGATGGACAGGAGGGCCGGTGTACTCACAGGCGAGTGTCGTATTCTTCCTCGGATGATGAATCGACGTACGGAACCTGCAGCAATTGTTCAGGCAAGGCCGGCCACATTTGGAAACCGTCTCCTCTTACAATCTTTAGAGGGGGAGGCTTGTCTTTCATGGCCTCCATTTCGGCATCCGTCCTGGGAAACGGGAACCACCGCACGCCTCCAGCGCAGCCGAGGTCCGCCACCCAATACACCCTCTTACGTTGGGCCTCTAGTTCAGCTTTGGTGCAGGCGATCGGAGCTACCGGAGGTTCAGGGGCTGTGACCGCTGGGGTAACAATGGCAGCTGCTCCTTGGCGCCGGGCCTCAGCACATTCCTCTGCTCGCCGGCAGCTGTCCTGCCGCTCCTTCTCTTCCTCACGTCTCACTGCATCCGGAGGGGGATACCGCTCCTCCAGCCCCTGCAGCACGATGGGCTCCCAGAAAACGTCGGGACTGAGGTACGCCTGGCTATGCAGATGGGTGGTTCGGGCCTGTTCCACGTGCGTTCTCTCTGTCTCAACTGGTTCTGACCTCTCTTTCCCAGAGTCCCAGTTCTCAGCCGGCGCCTTCGGGCGAGTCACTGCGGTGGCGTAGGGACCCCTTAGACTTTCGGCGGGGGTGTACTCAACGATCTCTCCCACAGTTAAATTATGGAGATGCTCCGGGAGATAGTGCCGCTTCACCGATCGCCGGTTTACATAGAAGTCCCGGCCAGTCCCCAACTCCTGGATAAACCCGTAGCCTTTCTCTTTATCAAAGGACACCACGATCCCGCGGCGCCTTTCTAGCTGGGGCTTACCCGGAAAGGAGTCTCCTTGTATGGACTTAGCCATTTCTTCAAACCGCTTCTTCCGGCTGGTGTTCTTTTTCGCCACCGCGGCTCTCAACTCCTCCATAATAGCCGGCCATTCTGCGTGCCGGCGACGGATCGGTGGGGACTCAGGTCGGGCGATACTTAAGTCCATGGCCTGGGCCCAGGGGGTGGCCGTCCAGGCTAGAAGGTCCCACGGCCCTAACTCAGGAAAGTCCGGTGGAGTGGCGCCCCACTCGCACGTGGTCTCGACTTCTCTCTCTGCAGCACACGCCATCTCTCCTCTTCCTGGTTGCCGCGTCGACACTGACTCCTCCCACGCCCTGGGCCAGTCTATCTCCATCTGAGCCCCGCCTCCCAGGCGTAACTCTTCAAAGCAATCAGCCATGTCGTCACTCCTCAAGGTGGGTGGCGCTCCAGGGCAATCGTCTCCTCCTTCTTCTTGGAAGGTTTCGGCGCCAAATATTCGCGCCTCTGCACTTCCTGATGGCGCAGTAAAAAGCCTCATGGCGTCGGCGGCCATTTTAAGTGTCCTGATGCCGCAATTCACTGACAGCAAGCAGGATGATGAAAAGTCCAATAAAACACAGTCCACAAATGCGATTTTCTCTCTGGGGGTAGCGCAACACAGTACAGCGTCTCTGATTCCTCCCAGGCACAATTGTAATCCACAGGTTTAGAAATAAAGGTTACAGTCTTTGTAAAACGGTGGTGGAATAGTTAAAGCACACAGTTCACACTTCTCTGCACTGTAGAAGTATGCGAATCCTGTTCGTGACGCCAAAAAGAGCGATGCAGTGTCCCAGGGGGTCAGTAGTGTATGCTGGGCTTTGTAGTGCAGATTGACTCACTAACCTGGGATCCACTGTCGTCTTCAATTTTGGTCAGATACTGGAACAGGCAGGTATTTAACAGTTCGTGATGCCAGTGTCAATTAAACGGTGACACGCCGTGTAGGATATTGTAGAAGAATGAAGCAAGCACAGGATAGCCAACAAAAACTGGAACTTTACTGAATATCAGCAATAGTAATACATGGACGCAGTTGGAAGCGCAGTTCCATGAAAGACAGTTGGTTTTCCATAAAGATACAGGTAGTTCTTGGGAGCACAGAATGGCCCGTCTTAGCAATGTATAATACAGAGTGTTGATTGCAGGAGATGCAGTACAGGCGGCTTACACACTATTCCTGACTGGTCCTGACACACGTGACTTTCTCTCCAAGGTCTAATGCCCTTTATCTGGCGTACCCTTGAAGCTGTCCTTATCTAGTACCTCCTCTGTTATCTTGAGTACCTCTTGCTTTATCTGATCGGCCTCTGTGGTAATCTGTGTCTTGGCTTGTGGCTTGCTTATGCTGCTTCAGCTAAACGGATGGTGACTCAGGAGGGGAACCTTTTCCTTGGATCCGGAACCCGGTTACAGGGCCTTTACTACCCTCTCCTAGTCGGCAGGCTTCAGGCCTGCTCTGCTCTCACAGGCCCATAGCCTGGCCTTCTCTCAGACACAGGATCATTTCTGACCTCTGCTCCCACTGTCTGTCTCCTGCTACTACTTCCTGACTGGGCCTTATATCACCTAGGGTTCCCTAGCTCCCTCTAGTGACTCAGAGCTGGAACTACACCCTAGCCGGCCTGCAAATGCACGTTTCACAGTAACAGGAAAATACATAGCATGACATTATAAGATATTCTATACCAACCTCCCCAAAAATACAGGGGGAACGACAATACCCAAGTGACCCTTCTGTGGAGGGGTTAAAACAAACAAAAAATAATAATTAAAGTCACCTCATCCACTTGTTCGTGCAGCCCGGCTTGTCTTCTTTCTTCTTCTTTGAGGACCTGGGAGAAAAAGGACCTTTGGTGACGTCACTGCGCTCATCACATGGTTCATCACCATGGTGATGGACCATGTGATGGAACATGTGATGAGCGCAGTGACGTCGCCAAAGGTCCTTTTCTCCCAGGTCCACAAAGAAGAAGAAAGAAGACAAGCCGGGCTGCACGAACAAGTGGATGAGGTGACTTTAATTTTTATTTTATTTTTTTAACACCTCCATCCCTAACTTACTTAGCATTCTGTATCCAGAATGCTATTATTTTCCCTTATAACCATGTTATAAGGGAAAATAATAAAGATTGGGTCCCCATCCGATCGTCTCCTAGCAACCATGCGTGAAAATCGCACTGCATCCGCACTTGCTTGCGGATGCTTGCGATTTTCACGCAGCCCCATTCACTTCTATGGGGCCAGCGTTGCGTGAAAAACGCACAATATAGAGCTTGCTGCGATTTTCACGCAACGCACAAGTGCTGCTTGAAAATCACCACTCATGTGCACAGCCCCATTGAAGTGAATGGGTCCGGATTCAGTGCGGGTGCAATGCGTTCACCTCACGCATTGCACCTGCGCAGAAAACTCGCCAGTGTGAAAGGGGCCCCTGGTTTTGGCTTCCAAAAACTGCATCAGCAAACCTGTGTGGACGTATCCTGATAAGTCAAGCCTTGATGGATAAACCATGATAAAAGCTATTAAAACCACAAGGAACACACCAGGAGGTCTCTATAAAAGCAAGCAGAGGAAGAAAATCAACCATCAAATCATCGCCCTAGACAGAACTGATATACAGTACAGACCAAAAGTTTGGACACACCTTCTCATTCAAAGAGTTTTCTTTATTTTCATGACTATGAAAATTGTAGATTCACACTGAAGGCATCAAAACTATGAATTAACACATGTGGAATTATATACATAACAAAAAAGTGTGAAACAACTGAAAATATGTCATATTCTAGGTTCTTCAAAGTAGCCACCTTTTGCTTTGATTACTGCTTTGCACACTCTTGGCATTCTCTTGATGAGCTCCAAGAGGTAGTCACCTGAAATGGTTTTCACTTCACAGGTGTGCCCTGTCAGGTTTAATAAGTGGGATTTCTGGATATTTTTTAGATTCTGTCTCTCACAGTTGAAGTGTACCTTTGATAAAAATGACAGACCTCTGCAGTAGGGAAACTTGCAAAATCGCCAGTGTATCAAATACTTATTTTCCCCACTGTAGATGGCCATAGTAATAGTAATTTGCTATTACTACGAGTGTTTATATGGTGATATTCTGAATAGACTGTAGTCAATGCTGTGGAGGAATTATCTACATCCGACTGTGTCTAAGTGTTCTTCTCCTGAATAGAGAATCCAAATAACCTCTCACTAGTGACTATTATTAATGGGAATATGCAAACTGTTACTTGTGTCATTTTTAGGAATTAGAGAAACAATTTCCAACAAGTAAAACTTGTCAGAAGTCGTTTTTTTTTTAGAAATCCTTTCCTGGTAAATATCCGCACATGTGCCCAAATGTGGAAATGTTTCTATCACAGGGGAAAGGAGTCTACAGATCATACTGTCAACACTCCCATCATCCTGCAAGGGTGACAAAGTGAGCCGTGGGGTTTTAGGTTACAGGAACTATTTAAAGGGGGTTTCTGGTTTTAAATAAAGAAGGCTTATGATAAGTTTTTAACTTTCTAATGTACTTTATGTTTGAAATCCCATTTATTTGCTCTTTTTAACATTCAGAGACAGGCTAGGCGCACCTCTGGTTACTTTCTGCTGCTTGAGGCGAAAATCTCTCGTCTCTGCAGTTTGACAAAAATACATCTTAGTTTCCTGCTTTACCATCATCCTCCCATCTTCTGGACAAATCATCCTACCACCCCCAATACTGCGCCGCTGTGCTCCCCAATATGATACTGCAGAAACAGATAAACCCCCTGATAATAGTAGTACCTTGCAGATTGTGCCCATCAATAATTATTGGCACACAGTACCCTAAAATAACTGCGCCCAGAAAATAGTGTCCCTGACACCAATAGTGTAAACATAACGTCCCCCAAAAATAACTGTGCTAAGCTGATACTGTGCCAGGGTGCCCCCACATGTTTATTATCCCTGTACTGTGACATCACTGTGTTTATTATCCCTGTACTGTGACATCACTGTGTTTATTACCCCTGTACTGTACTGTGACATCACTGTGTTTATTACCCTGCACTGTGACATCACTGTGTTTATTATCTCTGTACTGTGACATCACTGTGTTTATTATCACTCTACTGTGACATCACTGTGTTTATTATCCCTGTACTGTGACATCACTGTGTTTATTATCTCTGTACTGTGACATCACTGTGTTTATTATCCCTGTACTGTGACATCACTGTGTTTATTATCTCTGTACTGTGACATCACTGTGTTTATTATCTCTGTACTGTGACATCACTGTATTTATTATCCCTGTACTGTGACATCACTGTGTTTATTACCCTGCACTGTGACATCACTGTGTTTATTATCTCTGTACTGTGGCAACACTGTGTTTATTATCACTCTACTGTGACATCACTGTGTTTATTATCCCTGTACTGTGACATCACTGTGTTTATTATCCCTGTACTGTGACATCACTGTGATTATTATCCCTGAACTGTGACATCACTGTGATTATTATCTCTGTACTGTGACATCATTGTGTTTATTATCCCTGTACTGTGACATCACTGTGTTTATTATCCCTGTACTGTGACATCACTGTGTTTATTATCCCTGTACTGTGACATCACTGTGTTTATTATCTCTGTACTGTGACATCACTGTGTTTATTATCCCTGTACTGTGACATCACTGTGTTTATTATCCCTGTACTGTGACATCACTGTGTTTATTATCCCTGTACTGTGACATCACTGTGTTTATTATCTCTGTACTGTGACATCACTGTGTTTATTATCTCTGTACTGTGACATCACTGTGTTTATTACCCTGCACTGTGACATCACTGTGTTTATTATCTCTGTACTGTGACATAACTGTGTTTATTATCACTCTACTGTGACATCACTGTGTTTATTATCCCTGTACTGTGATATCACTGTGTTTATTATCCCTGTACTGTGACATCACTGTGTTTATTATCTCTGTACTGTGACATCACTGTGTTTATTATCTCTGTACTGTGACATCACTGTATTTATTATCCCTGTACTGTGACATCACTGTGTTTATTACCCTGCACTGTGACATCACTGTGTTTATTATCTCTGTACTGTGACATCACTGTGTTTATTATCACTCTACTGTGACATCACTGTGATTATTATCCCTGAACTGTGACATCACTGTGCTTATTATCTCTGTACTGTGACATCATTGTGTTTATTATCCCTGTACTGTGACATCACTGTGTTTATTATAGCTGTACTGTGACATCACTGTGTTTATTATCTCTGTACTGTGACATCACTGTGTTTATTATCTCTGTACTGTGACATCACTGTGTTTATTACCCTGCACTGTGACATCACTGTGTTTATTATCCCTGTACTGTGACATTACTGTGTTTATTATCCCTGTACTGTGACATCACTGTGTTTATTATCCCTGTACTGTGACATCACTGTGTTTATTATCCCTGTACTGTGACATCACTGTGTTTATTATCCCTGTACTGTGACATCACTGTGTTTATTATCCCTGTACTGTGACATCACTGTGTTTATTATCTCTGTACTGTGACATCACTGTGTTTATTGTCCCTGTACTGTGACATCACTGTGTTTATTATCTCTGTACTGTGACATCACTGTGTTTATTATCCCTGTACTGTGACATCACTGTGTTTATTATCTCTGTACTGTGACATCACTGTGTTTATTATCCCTGTACTGTGACATCCCTGTGTTTATTATCCCTGTACTGTGACATCACTGTGTTTATTATCTCTGTACTGTGACATCACTGTGTTTATTATACGTACTGTGACATCACTGTGTTTATTATCCCTGTACTGTGACATCACTGTGGTTATTATCTCTGTACTGTGACATCACTGTGTTTATTATCCCTGTACTGTGACATCACTGTGGTTATTATCTCTGTACTGTGACATCACTGTGTTTATTATCTCTGTACTGTGACATCACTGTGTTTATTATCTCTGTACTGTGACATCACTGTGTTTATTATCTCTGTACTGTGGCAACACTGTGTTTATTATCCCTGTACTGTGACATCACTGTGGTTATTATCTCTGTACTGTGACATCCCTGTGTTTATTATCTCTGTACTGTGACATCACTGTGTTTATTATCTCTGTACTGTGACATCACTGTGCTTATTATCCCTGTACTGTGACATCACTGTGATTATTATCCCTGTACTGTGACATCACTGTAATTATTATCCCTGAACTGTGACATCACTGTGCTTATTATCTCTGTACTGTGACATCACTGTGCTTATTATCCCTGTACTGTGACATTACTGTGATTATTATCTCTGTACTGTGACATCACTGTGTTTATTATCCCTGTACTGTGACATCACTGTGATTATTATCCCTGTACTGTGACATCGCTGTGTTTTTTATCCCTGTACTGTGACATCACTGTGCTTATTATCCCTGTACTGTGATATCACTCTGTTTATTATGCCTGTATTGTGACAACATTGTGTTTATTATCCCTGTGCTGTGACATAGTAACATAGTACATAAGGCTGAAAAAAAGACATTTGTCCATTCAGTTCGGCCTGTTATCCTGCAAGTTGATCCAGAGGAAGGAAAAAAAAAAAGTGAGGTAGAAGCCAATTTTCCCAACTTAAGGGTCCATTCACACGTCTGTATGTGTTTTGCAAAACACGGACACCGGCAATGTGCGTTCTGCATTTTGCGGACCACACATTGCCGGCACTCTCATAGAAAATGCCTTTTCTTGTCTGCAATTGCGGACAAGAATAGGACATGCTCTATTTTTTGGTGGACCGGAAGTGCGGATCCGCAAATGCGGATGCGGACAGCACATTCCGGCTACATTGAAAATAAATGGGTCTGCACCTGTTCCGCAAAATTGCGGAACGGATGCAGACCCATTTTGTGGACGTGTGAATAGACCCTAAGGGGAAAAAAAAATTCCCGACTCCAATCAGGCAATCAGAATAACTCCCTGGATCAACGACCCATCTCTAGTAGCTATAGCCTTTTCAGGGTACTGTAGTTCCCTCATTCCAGTTATTACTTTAGTTGCCCTCCTCTGGACCCTCTCCAGCTCTGCTATGTCTGCCTTGTTCACAGGAGCCCAGAACTGTACACAGTACTCCATGTGTGGTCTGACTAGTGATTTGTAAAGTGGTAGGACTATGTTCTTATCACGGTCATCTATGCCCCTTTTGATGCAACCCATTATCTTATTGGCCTTGGCAGCAGCTGCCTGACACTGGTTTTTGCAGCTTAGTTTGCTGTTTATTAAAATTCCTAGATCCTTTTCCATGTCAGTGTTACTGAGTGTTTTACCATTTAGTATGTACGGGTGACTTGCATTATTCCTTCCCATGTGCATAACTTTGCATTTGTCAGTGTTAAACCTCATCTGCCACTTATCTGCCCAAGCCTCCAATCTATCCAGATCGCTCTGTAGTAGTATACTGTCCTCTTCAGTGCTAATTACTTTACACAGTTTAGTGTCATCTGTGTTTGTTAGCCATTTATTATCACTGTACTATGACATCACTATATTTATTATCCATGCACTGTGACATCACTGTTTTTATTAGCCCTGTACTAGAAAAAATAGAAGGTGTTTATCTGGTGTAATGCCTTGTAGGCCCTGCAATAATCCCTGTGGGTCAGTACACCTTACCGAATAGTGCTGTGCAGACAAGGTACAACACTTGGGAAGAGCAAAGCTCCTCCATGCTGGAAAGAGAGACCAGGCTGCTGCGCTTGTTAGCCAGACACCAAAAGAAGAAGGCTGGAAGAGAAGTGAATAGTGTTGGTCAAGCACCAAAGTGCTCGGGTGCTCGAGTAGAACACCTCAGGATGCTCGGGTGCTCTACAAAGCACCCGAGCACAATGGAAGTCAATGGGAGCATTAAACCAGGCACCCCCTGCTCTGAAGAGGGAAGGGTGTCTGGTTCACATGAAAAGGTCAGATATTGAAGGAAACACCACTGAAATGGTTCGGGAACAGCATGGGGAGGATGTCTGGATGCATCTTGGACTCCCAGGTCTCTGCTGGGAACGATGTTGTCTGAGTAGTACGCCACTTTTACAGACTGACAATAATATGCACAAAACCAAAGATAAAATCGATGTTCGGTAGCAATGCGGCAAAACATTCGGTAGCAATGTGGCATGACGTGATGGCGTAGTTGCGTAGGTGTGCCGCACGCCTGCCTGGGTGCCCCCCCCCTCCCTCGCCGTTTGCCTTGCCCGCCTGCTTCTCCGGTCTCGCTCTCCACCTGAGCCCGGCGGCTGCTGTGTGAATTTAGCGCTGGCTGAGATGAGTGGTTCGGGAGACGCGAGTGCGGAATGCCGATGAACTGGACAGCCGGACGAAACTGTTCTCAGAGTGGACACCACTCACACAGCGGAGACCGGGCAGAGATTTGAACAAATCGTGTGAGGACCGAGTGGGGAGTAGGCGAGCTGGAGGTTTAAAGGATGCGGGGTCTAGTACAGCGGATGGGAACTTAATGGAGAAGCGGGACCCCACAAGTCATCGTACCCCCGCCCCCCCCAAGAGCGACTGCAACTATATGGTATTCGGCTATTAAACGAAAGGCTGGACGTCAGGACCTCTTGCTGTTCGGTGGACACTGCTGGCCGGATGGTCGAAGATTGGTGAGAGTGGGAGTCCCCCACGGATGTTGCTAATGCCTCACTAACACGTTCTATTTGCCCACCCGCTAGTTAACTAACTGTATTCTATGAGGCCCTGCATATGGGGGCCTGGTGCAGCTGGCAGGCTGTGGATCATAGATAATATATTGGTTCCGGTCCGATAGGGGGTGGGAATAGGAATAGGTAGGGTTCCCCTACATGCTATTTCCTGTTTTCAATATATATATCGACCCCCTGGACCTTCTGCAAAATTTGGTGAAGATACACCATTTATAATCTATCATTTGTGACGAGGTGGAGACCAATACAAGTGATGTTGAAATAGTTATTGCTTATATTGGACATCTGGGGTAAATAGTTGCCCTCGGACAAATGGGAAACATTTGATGCTATGGAGACTAATATAGTGGATGTTAACCCACTAACTGTCCGCACGGATTACTCAGGTGCATAATCGCCTCCAGATAATATAGATAACTATCTACCAAAAGGCTGCTTTAGTGTGACTGATTACTTGGAGTCTGAATGCCCAGGATCCAGCTTAACTGCAGGAGAGGTGTTGGGAGTCGTGGGGGCATCATTTATATTATATTGGTCCCCTATACATACTCACCCCCCCTGGAAGGTCCGGAGGAACTAACGTGGAACTAATATATAATGCAACTAATCTACTAACTAACTGCCATATATAAGTTACACGGTTATTTTTGATGATGAGTGGGCACTTTTATGATTATGATTCATGTGATAACTGTTACTGTTGATATTGATCACTGAGGTATTACTGGTTCCCCCACATTGTCGCAAATTGTCTGTAGGAGGTGTCAAGGTGGTGGTTCATGGTTGTTGGGTGGTTATAGTATTTCGGACTGTGTTGGTGTGTGCCGATACGGTTCTGGGGTACTCTGTGCTCACTCCTGATTGTGGAACTTCAGGATACCACCAGACATCGGTCATACAAAATTATATTATGCCGCCGAAGTATAGCAGAAAATCGGGTGGTACTGGATCACCCAAATCCGGGGTGGGAAGTAGCCCCCAAGCCAGAATGGAGAAATACCTGAGATTACCACCTCCTAAACCCAGAGGGGGGAAAAAAGCGACAGAATCGGCAGATGGTTTGAGGGACCCGCCATTGTTGCGCTCATTGGCGGGTGGGCGTAATGGAAGAGGTTGACAAGGTGTTATACACCAGTGAACCAGTTTGGGGGAGTGGGTTGGGAGGGGGGTTGGGGGGGATGGGAAGGGGCCTGGCTACGGGTGTCACTGAGGGGGGGGGGGGGTGGACGACTCTTTTATAGCTCCATAACATAATGAACGATAAAGTCATAACATGGAATGTACGCGGGTTAGGGGACAGAACAAAACGGGTTATAGTCTTTGACCTGATTACTCGACATCTCCCTGCAATAGTTGCACTGTTGGAAACACATGCATCACCAGAGATTCCTGAATATTTCGTGAAGAAATGGGCGGGTCATCAGTTCCACTCCGGATTCTCGTCATATTCCCGTGGGATTAGTGTATATTTTCATAGGAGTGCTGACTTTGTCCCACTGGAGCAGTTGATTGACAGGGATGGGAGATTTGTTTTTCTTTATGCCTGATGGAATGTCAGGAAGTGCATCTTGGCCTTTTTATATATCCCCCCTCCATTTGCCATGATAGTCCTGAACCAGTTGACGACTTTTATGTATAACAGAGAGCGATGTCCAGTGTTAATATTTGGAGATTTTGCAGCACGCCAGACCCGCAGGGTATTAGCGACAGTGAGGTCACGGTATGGGCAATCGAGGGTTACTCACTTTTCTGAGGAGAACCCTGGGCAGGCATGCGACAGTGAAAGAGAGGCAGACACTAGTTCATCTGGGGCACACTCTGTAGATAGGGACCAGGCCTGATGGTATGTGAGGTGCCCTGGATGTTATAGGTGTTTTGAGTGCCTTAGGTAAGGTCCCTTTAAGAATCGTGACGCCAGTGCCTGTAACGGTGGCACACCGGTTTGCAGGAGGATTAATAGAGTACACAGTTGGTGAACCAAACGTTGCTTTACTTGGTGAAACAGTCCAACTTTGTACATGTAGTTACAGTAAATGATAATGCAGTCCTTTACAGTACAAAATGCACAGCAGGTTTACTTCACAGCAGGTTTTAATCTTGCAAGATACTTGGAGGGTATATAGTTAATGCTTTGCAGTGCAATGCTGCTCTATCCCCACAGCTATGGCTGGATCCCAAGGCCCGGATGCCTAATTGCTGGCTTAAATCCTTGGTATAAAATCCTTCCTCCAGTATGGGCACTTGCTTAAGGTTAGAATACCTTCTTTTCCTAGCTGTCTTGTCTGCTGGATTGGAAAGGTGGCTGCAGGTTTCTCCCAGGAGGTGCTTTCCTACTACTGGGGCTTCTCAACTGAGCTAAGCTTAGCCTCAGGAGCTTCAGGCTGACTAGGTGACTCCTCTAGTCCCCTGGAATACACTTGGTCTCCAAGCAGGCTGTAATCCTTCTAGCCTCCTGGTGCAGCTAGAAACCTGGACTGTCTAGCTGCATGTCAGGAGGAGGCCCTCAGCATATCTCGGGCTGGTGCCTTCTCACTTCTGTTATCACAGACTCCTGACTATGACCTGACCCCTCCCTGTCTGGGCCTGGACATTTATACTAGGGGCTCCCTATCTCCCTCTAGTGTCTGGAATGTCAAATTACACCAAACTAGGCCTGATAAGCATATAACAGGGGGAACCATACATGTAAAAACACATTGGAAAATACATTAAATGCATAGATCAATACAATATCACTGTCCCTTGTGAGCAGAAGTAACACGTTACCCAATTGACCCTTGTGTAGTGCCCACTCCTACCTAGTGGGACACTACAATTTTAATTGTGTATTAGATCCCGTGTTAGACAGAATATCTACTGCAGGGAAATATAATCATGGGAAGTATTCCCTATTTCGAGGGTTTTGTGAGGAAACAGGATTAGAAGATGTCTGGCGATGGTTGTATGGCAACAAGCAAGTGTTTTCCTGTTTCAGTAAAACATATAACGCCATGTCCAGAATTGATATTGCCCTGGCCAATAGCGAGATGCTTGACTCAATTTTGAAAATGAAATATGAGATACATGGCATCTCGGATCATTCACCGATTTTACTGGCTATGAAGTTTGGGCGACAATCTGCCATCGCCAGACCGTTTAGATTGAATTCTCACTGGCTAACTATAATAAAAGATACAGAGGGAATAAATAAGGAACTCGCACAATTTTGGCAAGAAAATATTGGTACAACGCATATCAACTTTCGGTGGGATGCAAGGAAGGCATATATGCGTGGGTTATACTATGCCAAAAGAAAAAAGAAAAGAACAGAGCTTTTTAAAGAGGAAAAAAGTCTGGAAGAAAAGGTTGCATATTTGGAAGGTAGGGCCAGAATAAATAATGATGAGAACATGCGGGCCAAATTAAAATCTGCCAAGGACCACTATACAAATTTTATGAGGATAAAAGCACAGAATCAACTATTTTTTCAGGGGTAATGAGCATTTCTGTGAAGGGGGTACCCCTGGTAAACTACTTGTTTCTATAATATCCAATCAAAAGGCCCCTCAAAAGATCAGACAAATTCAAACAGGAGATGGTCGGAAATTGGAAAAAGCAATGGAAATTGAGGGAGAATTTGTAAAATACTTCAATAATCTTTATCGTTCTGAGCTGGATGACACGGGGACTAGCATAGAAGACTTTCTGGAACAAATTAAGATTCCAGCATTGTCGGAGTTGGATTCGGGTCCCCTGAATTCCCCCATTTTCTTGGGGGAACTACAGGAGGTCACCAAGGGAACTCGGGGCTCCTCGAGTCCTGGGGCGGACGGGCTTCCGTTTGGCATATACAAGAGCCATGCGGAGGTCCTTCTACCCGGGTTACTGCAAGTTCTGAATGAATCCAGTAACAGTGGAAAATTGCCTCCGTCCTTAAGGGAGGCAATTATTACACTGATCTTGAAGAAGGGGAAGGAGGGAAATAAAGTTGAGGCCTATCGACCTATATCGCTGCTTAATGCAGATTATAAGATAATTGAGAAAGTCCTAGCAAATAGGTTAAAAAAGGTAATAACCCGCCTGGTCCATCCAGACCAGACAGGGTTTGTCCCCGGGCGACAAATTCAGACTAGTATACGAAGAGCCTTTTTGAATGTGCAGATGGGGGGGGGGGGGGGGAGAGGACCGCTCCATCCTGTCTCTGGACGCCGCAAAGGCTTTTGACAGGGTGGAGTGGCACTTTCTCTGGCGGATTATGTATAAGATGAATTTGGGACAAAAATTTATTGGGTGGGTTAAAATGCTTTATAATGGACCAGTGGCTTGAATTAATATAAAAGGGGGGATTTCCCCCGCTGTCTGTCTACAGGGCGGGACACGGCAGGGCTGCCCACTCTCCCCACTTCTTTTTGCAATCTTTATGGAACCCCTTGCATGTAGAATTCGAGCTGAACAGAGTATTGCTGGATTTGGGGGAAGAGGGGCGGAGGATAAGATCAGTTTATATGCGGATGATGTATTGCTTTATTTGAATGACGGATGGAGAAATGTCCCACGTGTTATGCAAATAATAGAGGAGTTCGGCCAGGTTGCCGGGTATGAGATAAACTGGTCCAAATCCCTCCTCTTCCCACTGAACCGAGCACCTCCTCAAAACGATTTAAAGGTAAAGATTATTTCCCCGTTGGACCATCTGGAATATTTAGGGATAAAGATTGGTAGCTCAATCAAGGAATACAATAAATTAAACATCACTCCCTTGGTGAATAAAATAAGAAAGAAGGTCAGGTTTGGCAAAAATTGCCCCTTTCACAGATTAATAGAATTGCATTGATCAAAATGATCTTATTGTCGTGGATACTATATGTGGTCAGTTCCTGCCCCATTTGGATCGAAGACAGCATTTTTAACCTGATTGATAGACTGGTCAACGATCTGATATGGGGCAGGAAAAGGGTCCACATTAAATTACAATACCTGTGCCTGGCTGAAAGAAATGGCGGCCTTGGTCTTCCACATTTCCAAAGTTATTATCTAAGTTCACAATTGCAGTGGTGTATTAATACGGGGGATGGCTCATTAATATCCTTTATCGCTGGACAACAGCAAAGGCCTATACAGAATATATTCAGCACACTGGAATCTGGACTTTTGGGAAGTGAGGAATATTCCTGTCCCATAGGTTTAATGTTACAGAAGGTGTGGAGCAAAATAAAGGTTCTCCTACAGGTTACATATGCCTTCGAGTTTACCCCGTTATGGGATAACCCCTTCTTAACAGAGTTTGCAGCTCTTAATGATGATGATTATTGGACCCGGAGAGGGATTACGATGTTGTCACATATATGCACTAAGGGAAAAATGAAGCCAATAGGGGAAATAGTTCATGAGACACCAATTACTGCTTTAAAATATTATAGATGTATTCAATTAAAACACGCATTTACATATACGTATAACAAAACTTCACAAATATTAGGCACTCAGCAACTGTTAGTTTTCTATTTTAATTCAGTGGGGAAAAAAGTTAGGGTTTCACAAATTTATAGGAGGTTAATAGAGGAATTAAGTATTGTCACTAAATTTAAAAGTCCTGATAAATGGGAAGTGGATATAGGGAAATGTAACCCACTTCAATGGCGGGAAATATATCAAAATATTAGGAAAGGCTTCCCTCTCACGACAACACCGGTTGACACAATTTAAAATAGTACATCGACTATATTTCACTCCGAGTCTTTTACTCAAAATATATGGCAAAAAGGGCAAAGGATTTTGCTGTTTGAAATGCTCCTTTACCAATGCTGGCTACGTTCATATGCTGTGGGATTGTCCAGTTATTAAGACCTTCTGGTATAACATATTTCAGGGGCTGGAGGCAATAATTGGAAATAGTCCCCCTTTAACAATTCAAGTAGCAATACTTGGACTTCTTCCACCGGAATTCAAACATAAAACAACAAAAAATGAGCAGATTTGCTGGCTGAAGGGACTCTTATTAGCCAAGATAATAATTCTTAGGAAATGGGTGAAAGATAAAGCCCCCACAATACAAGAGCTTAATGTCAAGAGTAAAAGAATTCGAGCTTATGAAGGGTAGGGGGGAGAAATATTTTACATAACTGAAGGATGTGTAGTCGGAGTGGAACTGACGACCCATAAATAAATAACCAATTGACTTTCTTGAGCAATTGCTTGGTAATTTGATTGGTTAATGGGTCTTTAATAATAATATTTAGATCTGGAGTAACTCGGGTACATTGGAAGCGGATTAAAAATGACTCGTTCTATATATACTGATTTAGGAGATACCCGGAATGAGGGCGAGAATGAGAAACTTATACATGTGCTATGATCTCCTTTTGTATATGTTTTTGTATATTGTTCTTGTTTAAAGAAAATTAATAAAGATACTTAAAAAAAAAAAAAAAAGATAAAATCGATGTTAGAGGAAACATTGTTAGGAAACTTTCTTTCCTGTATATTTGCTTGTATACAAAGTGCAAGTGATGCCAAAAATTACAAGGAAGAGGCCCTCCGATACACCCTGTATATATCACATAAAGGAGGGCCTCATTCACATTGTGGTACAATTGTTCAGGTAGTGGGACTCCTACACTGATAAAGCCTATGCACTAAGGGAAAGGGCTGCCAAAAATTACAAGGAACCGGCACTGCAATACACCCTTTATTACACATAAGGCTAGTTTCACACTAGCGTTCGGCTGTCCACTCGTGAGCTCCGTTTGAAGGGGCTCACGAGCGGACCCGAACGCTTCCGTCCAGCCCCAATGCATTCTGAGTGGATGCGGATCCGCTCAGACTGCATCAGTCTGGCGGCGTTCAGCCTCCGCTCCGCTCAGCAGGCGGACACCTGAACGCTGCTTGCAGCGTTCGGGTGTCCGCCTGGCCGTGCGGAGGCGTGCGGATCCGTCCAGACTTACAATGTAAGTCAATGGGGACGGATCCGTTTGAAGATGCCACAATATGGCTCAATCTTCAAGCGGATCCGTCCCCCATTGACTTTCAATGTAAAGTCTGGACGGATCCGCTCAGGCTAATTTCACACTTAGCTTTTTTTTGCCATTTTAATGCAGACGGATCCGTTCTCAACGGAGCCTCCGTCTGCATTATTATGATCGGATCCGTTCAGAACGGATCCGATCGAACGCTAGTGTGAAAGTAGCCTAAAGGAGGGCATCATACACACCCTTGAAAAATTATGATTGATGGCCTGCTGGTGACCCTGAAAAACATTAGGGGCGAGGGCCTGCTGCTGATCTGACCATCTAAAACATTAGGGGCGAGGGCCTGCTGCTGATCTGACCATCTAAAACATTAGGGGTGAGGGCCTGCTGCTGATGTGACCATTAAAAAAATTATGGTTGAGGGCCTGCTGCTGATCTGAATCTCTAAAACATTAGGAGCGAGGGCAGCCTAATAAGCATGATGATATGATTGAGGAGGAGAAAGAGGACGAGAAAAGGAAGATTGAACCATATACCCTTGTTTGTGGTGGAAGGGGTGCATGGGAATACAGTGTATTCAATACACCATAAAAGCCACATTTAAAGTGCCTTTATGTTCAGCCGCTTTCCTCTGGTGGAGCAGAGAAGTCAGGGGCAATCCAGGCCTTGTTCATTTTGATAAGAGTCAACCTGTCAGCATTTTCAGTTGACAGGCGGATACACTTATCAGTTATTATGCCCCCAGCAGCACTAAATACCCACTCTGACAAAACGCTGGCGCAGGCAGTGGCGTTGCGAGGGGGGTGCGGTGGGTGAAGGTCGCTTCGGGTGACACCAGTCTGTTAGGGTGTAACCCGCCGGCCGCCGGAGTTCTCCTCACTCATTTACAAGCACGTCGGCCCGGCCGTCACGTGTTAAAGGGGGTGGGACTGCCTGGTGAGTGGCGCCGCGGCGGCTGCACTGCAGGAACAGCCAGCAGGCCCAGGACTGGAGTCTGCAGCTAATGAATTGGGTTTTGAGACACGTGACAGCAGTGACTCACTCACACAGCCAGCCAGACCTGGCACTGCCGCCCCTGAGGGAGGAGGAGGTGTGGTAGGTAGCGCGGAGAGAGCACATATTGACTTTATATTTAGATGATTTAATTTAATACCCCATTATAGTATTTATTATATTTAGGGGGAGGAAGGGGGGGGGGGGTTGGGGCCTACATCTCTCTAGGTCCAGCCAGGTTAAAGCTTGAACAGAAGGTGGAAATGCACTTTAATGTTCCATGACTAATGGAGCATTAAAGTGCATTTCCTGGAAATGCCACAAACTACATAATGGAGGGCAGTGTGGGGGCAAATTACTTAATGTGGGGCAGTGTGGGGGGCATATTACTTAATGTGGGGCAGTGTGGGGGGCATATTACTTAATGTGGGGCAGTGTGGGGGCATATTACTTAATGTGGGGGGGGCATATTACTTAATGTAGGGAAGTGTGGGGGGGCATAATACTTAATGTGGGGCAGTGTAGGGGGCAGTATTACTAATTATGGCACTCTAGAAGGGAATTACTATTGTTGGGACAAGAAGGAGCACTATTACTATGGGGGCATTATTATTTCTTCAGGAAAGTATTTGTGGTATTGACGGCACACCGGGAAAAACAGTGGTGGCTGGGGACTGAGTAACGAGGGATGGCCGCATCAGGCTGCGGAAAGCATCAATGTCCACAAGCCTAAATGGCAACTTTTCCAGGACCAGCAAGGTGTGCATTTAGTGCTATGGCCTGTAGGTGGGTGGCTGGGTATTTGTGCTTTCATTCTAAGGCCTGGGGTATGGACATCTGTACGCTGCGCTGGGACACAAAAGTGGATGTACTAGCTGATGGTGCTTGCGAAGGTCTAGGTGCAGGGCGGGAGGCATCCAGGCCTGCATCTTGGACAGGGGATTGGCCAGCGCGTAACAAAGAGGAAGAGGAGGCAGTGGTGTGACCCGTAGACACTGATTGTGGACCCAGGCATTCTCTTTTTTGCCACCCCACTGCCTCTTACAGCCTGTTGCGGTGCTGCGGATCCCCCCTTCTGTACTGCTGTCCTCGCTCGGCTTGCCACCTTCCCAGGTTGGGTCAGTGATTTCATCGTCCACCGCCTCCTCTTCCACTTCCCCACTCTGCTCATCCTCCTGACTTTTTGACCTAACAACCTCACTTGACAACTGTGTCTCATCCTCATCATCAACCTCTTGAGACACTAATTGCGGTTGACTTACTGGCAACTGTGTGTCATCATTATTATCCACCTTGTGAAACACTAATTGCCGTTCCCCACCAAAAGCTTCTTGTCACTGTAGACGCTCAAGAGTTTGGGCATCGGTGCACAAGATCTCCTCATGTCCCTCTTCAAGCGGGCATGTTGAGAGGCCTAAATCAAGGAATGGAGGTGAAAAGAGCTCCTCGGAATATCCAAGTGTGGGATCACTTGTTTGGCAAGACTCTCCATCGTGGGAGGAAGGAGGATCAGGGTGAGGATTCTGTTGACCAGACTCTTGGCTACTGAGACTGGACTTTGTGGAAGACAGGGTGGACGGCATTATCTACTGCAACCCAACCGACCAGACTGGCCGAACCACGTGTCATCAGGTGCTTTATAGCACCCGATGACGCTCTCCGGGCAGCCAATCACTGCAATGCCAGTAACCAACATGGCTACGGCATTACAGTGAGCGGCAGTACTTACCTGCACATTTATTGGCTGCGTAGCAGCCAACAAACGTGCAGGGAGGAGCATCGCGCTTGAGCACACACGGTATTCGGCCGAACACCGCGATGTGCCGAGCATCGCGATGTTCGGGCCGAACTGGTGTTCAGCCGAGTATGCTTGATCAACACTAGAAGTGAAGGAAGAAGAGCTCCCTCTGGCTCACAGTTCCTTGTGTGTATTTAGGGTGTGTTCAGGAGTGTCTCTTCTCCCTTTGTGAGACAGCCTGCTCTATCTCCCCCTGCCTATGGTTGGTCTGCAGAAGGTATTTAAAGGCACCTCCTTCTACAGGAAGGCGCCAGAGCAACTTAGGTTCCTAGCTAGTCTAGTTTCCTGTTTGAGCTAAGGTTTTCTGTTGGTTCTTCTCATTCTGTGTACCGCACTTTGGATTACGTATTATAGACTTTGCCTGATTTCTGCCTGCCCTGACTCTGATCTGTAGTGTCCCACTAGGTAAATGTGGGCACAAGGGTCAATTGGGCCACGTTGTTCCCCACCTTTTGTGGAACAGGGTCATTGTATTTTATATGATGTTTTTATGTGTTTTTCCTGTTATCTCCTGTACCAGGCCTGTTAGGGGTAGTTCCTCCTCCTAGACAGTAGAGGGAGCTAGGGGACCCCTAGTATATATTGTCAGGTCCAGGACAGGAAAGAGTCAGTCTAGAAGGGAGTGAAGCTAGCACTTTAGCTAGAGAGGAGCTGAACATCAGTTCCAACATGCAGCTAGATAGCCCAGGTTCCTAGCTTGCATCCAGGGGAAGAGTTTGCCTCCTGAGAAACCAAGTTCCTTTAAGTACAGTGCAGAGCCAAGTTTATTCCAGCCAAACAGAGAGCTGAAGGGCAGAAGGATATTATACAGCAAGGAGACATATACCAGAGGAAGGTTTCCCTACCCAAGGATAAAGCCAGCAATAGGGCATACGGGCCTTGGAGAAAGCCAGACAGGAACTGAGGAAAATACAGCCTGATCTTTAAGTGTTATTCCCTCTGAGTATCTTGCAAGGACTTTGCTTGCCGTTTATATAAAGCCTGCCTGTTACACTCTTTACATGTGGAACCAACTAAAGACTGTAAATAGTTGAACTGTTTCAGTAAAAGGAAGTTCTGGTTTACTGCAACTTGTGTTCCTCAATTATTACTACAAATAATCGGTGTGCCACCGTTACCGGCACTGGCGTCACGAACTTAAAGGGATCTTGCCACCGGCACATTAAACCTGCAACACCCAGGGCACCTCACCTACCACCCAGCCTGGTCCCTATACATAGAGAGTGCCCCAGAGGACCCCTGTGCCAGCCTCTCCATCACTGCTGTACGCCTGCCCAGGGTATATAAAATACAGTGAGTACCAAATACGTTTACATACTTTGCCTGACTGTCGCCTGCCCTGACTTCTGCCTTCGTACCCTGACTACACCTCTGTCTCATCAGCCTCTGGCCTCCCAGCCTCCACTTGGTGTATTGTGTCATCTGAAGGTCAGTCCAGTGGGTTCACACTCTGGTCCCAATTCCCTAGTGTTCCAATTCCACTCTGAGGTAGCACCTGGCACTTCCCTCAGGAATGTCTCTCCTCACCATCAGAGGTATCGTGTGAAGAACGAGGGGTGTTCTCAGACATTGTCCTTAGAGGGAGTTGGTCTTGTGGTGCAGGGGGTTTGGCTGGTTATAACAGAGTCTGGAAAACTACAGAGTCTGGAAAACTACATTAAACATGGTATTGTTCCACGTGGTCTGAGAATTTCGTTAACTCCGGTCCCTAAACAAAGAAGTACTGGTTTTAATTCCCGATGGGAACAGCTTGCCACCTCTAGCTCACTGCAGTTTATGAAACTACTCTTGGAGGAGGAGAAAACCGCATTAGTGGGTTTAGGTGACAAACTGAAAAACCAAATTGAAATAACAAAATCTTTTTCTTTGGACCCGGATTTTTCTAACAAGGAGAAATTACTCCAGACCACAGTGGAAAAATATCAATTCTATTTACGTGAAAGAAAACATCGACAGTTTAACCGGGATCTCTCCGAGTTTAAAGAAAATAAAGCCTACTGTGTCCTTGCAGAAAAACCAAGTAGTAAGGATATTGTGTCCGAATTGTCCACCTCAGAAACTGACATTTCAGATAGCGATCGAGAGCAAACCACTAGGCCGAATCGCGGCAAATACAAAAATACCCAGAGGAGAGGGAGGGGAAGAGGAGGTAGAGGTAGGAGTTATTCCACAGGCCACTCGTCCGATTTTTTAGATCAGACCAACCCGTACCCACTGAGAATATCGACCGAACACTCAGGGAGGGGCGGTCCAGAGGTAATCAATCTATCTCAGCGTCCCCTTACAACAACGGAGATGACAGTTCTCAGTAAGGGACTTACTTTTGTCCCAACACAACGGTTTGACAAATTCGGATGGGTAAAAGACCTTCATCTTTTTATCCGCAAGTTGCGGTGGCATAAATTCCACCTCAATGCGGATAAACGAAGCTGTCGGGATTTGGGCATCCCCCCGGACATGCTTCAAGACGTGAGATTACTCTTTGGCCTATCCGAGACCCCCTGTGAAAACAGGGGGGAAGGCCCCTTCACCTCCCTAAGGAATAGCAGCAAAAGGATGCCACCGGCGGCCGAAGTGTGTTGCCTGGACGTCTTTCTGCAACTAGTCTGCAGGGACCTTTCTAAGATTCGACCATTCCCCACAGATCGCAACTACTCTAAAGAGGAATGGAATGTCATACAGTCCCTCAAGCGAGACTCCAGTGTTACCCTAAAACCCTCAGATAAGGGTGGGAACACCGTGATCCTCAACACTCCCGACTATATCAGCATGTGTCAACAACTTCTTAATGACAAAAACAACTATACTGTGCTTACGCAAAACCCCACAGTGATGTTCTTGGGGGAGCTAAAGAGAATCCTGCTAGCGGCAAAGGAAGAAAAAATTATCTCAGATGAGGAATTTGAATTTATGTGCCCACGGAACCCAACTATGGCTACATTCTATAGTCTTCCAAAGATCCACAAGGGGACTAGCCCTATCAAAGGCCGCCCTATTGTGTCAGGAATTAATAGTTTGTGTCAGAATATTGGTGTTTATATAGATCAAATCCTAATGCCGTTTGTTGTGTGTCTCCCGTCCTATACTCGTGACAGTATGGATCTTCTGCGAAGGATCGACGGTGTGACTATCGAGGATGAGAGTATTCTGGGTAGCATAGACGTTGAGGCCCTGTACTCCTCGATCCCGCACGAGGAAGGACTTAAGGCGGTTGAGTACTACCTGAACACAAGAGGTATACAGTACAGGGCCCACAGTCGTTTTGTGCTCAGAATACTGGAATTCCTGTTGACACACAACTTTTTCCTCTTCAACGGCAGGATCTACCACCAGCTCAGGGGCACGGCGATGGGATGTTCCTGTGCGCCGTCCTACGCCAACCTGCTCCTGGGCTGGTGGGAAGAGACCACAGTTTTTGGGGACGCGATGTCGTCATGTACCGGGCCCATACTTATGTGGGCACGGTACATAGACGACATCTTTGTCATTTGGAATGACACGAAAGATTCCTTTTTTGAATTTGTCCTCGGACTTAACACCAACACGGTGGGGTTACGATTTACCTCTGAGGCTAACTGCGACAGTTTGGCATTCCTGGACATTAGGATATCCAGGGGGGGCTCTAATGAACTCGACACCACTCTATATAGGAAACCGACGTCGACGAACTCTGTCCTGCACTGGAACAGTGGCCATCCCTTCTCCCAGAAAAGAGGGATTCCAAAGAGTCAGTATTTGCGCCTCAGACGCAACTGTTCAAGCAGGACAGAGTTCGTCGACCAGGCTAAGGCCTTACAGAACCGGTTCTTAGACAGGGGATATCCCAATAAGGTCCTTAAACAAGCCTATCAAACTGCATTAACAGCAAGTCGCCCCGACCTCCTAGTACCTAAAATCAGAAAGGAGGAGACGGAAAAGAAGATCCGCCTTATTGCGACTTACGATGATGCGTCAGGGCAAATCAGGGATGTCCTCCGAAAACACTGGCCTGTCCTATTGATGGACCCTGAGATCAACAAAGTAATTTTTAATTACCCACAAATTACTTTTAGGAGAGGGAGCAGCCTAAAAGATATGCTGGTGCACAGCCACTACACCCCGGCGACCCAAGCAGCGACGTGGCTGGATCGCAAGATCAATGGCTGCTATAGGTGTAGTGGCTGTGTAGCTTGCAAGATTCTACAGAGCAGTAAGACCTTCCATAGCTCGAATTTAGATAAGTCCTTCATTATCAAGGATTTTATCAATTGCCGCACACGCGGTGTCATATACAAGATCACATGCGTGTGCGGACTCGAATACATCGGCAAAACCAAGAGGGAGTTGCGTAGACGCCTAGGAGAACACCTGGGCGATATCACGAACGAACGCGACACCCCAGTGGCCCGACATGTCAATGAACACCATGGTGGAGATTTGAACTGCATCCAAGCCATTGGAATCGATAAAATCCCACCACCAATACGTGGCGGTGATTGGGACCGTCTCCTACTTCAAAGGGAAGCACGTTGGACTTTCCAATTGGACACGGTATCCCCCAAAGGGTTGAATGAGTCCCTCCACTTTGGCTGCTTCCTTTAAAGAATACCCCTTCAATTTGCTGTTTTTTATACAGATTTAATTATAAATATATATCTAAAACTGCCTCACCCTGCCCCTTTAAATTTTGGCTGCATGGGAGACATGGGATGTAATACCCATTAATTGCTTGGTGTTATTGTATGCCGACTACTGTTAAAAAATGAAATCAACAAGACCGCAATAAATACCACTAAATAATTCATGTTGTATACCCACATCAGGGTTTTTGAGTGAATATGTTGGACACGTGTTCCGCTGCCCACAGATCCACTCCTATGCGGAGCTTATATATCAATACGCCCGTATATACGGACAAGGAAACACATATTTCCATGCTTTGTCCATATTCCTATATTTGTAGGTTCATATTGTGCGCCTGTACAACATATACTAATCTGTCCGGCGCCCGATGTAATACTCTATCTTTCTTATTCTTCTGCATGTCGCTGGTAGCAGTATCTGACTAACGACATGTAAATAAAACAACAGCACCTTTTTGAATGCAGCCCCATTATGGGAGTGAAGTCATCAGTACGATGGTCTGCTGGTACAATAAATATAAATATTGACCTATGGAGGCTGCAAACTGGAATTCAATAATTATCTTCATGCATTATGGCCTGGATATATTATTTCAGGCACTAAATACGATGATATTGAAAATGTAAGGTACGCGTACTATTGCGCATGCCCAGCGTCCATTCGGCGTGTGGGCATGAGACGCAAAGTAAGGGCAAAACGTCATCACCGCCCGCCGCCGCACTAAGGGAAGGGCTGACGTCATTACGGCGTGCGACGTGCCGATATCCCGGCGCGAACCTTCAAAAGAGCGGACGCGTACATCTCCAGACCAGGTAAGACATATGCCTGCGGCACCAACCTGTGCACCACAAGAGGACAAGGGGCGCTTTCATCTGTCCCCCTTCTCTATCTTCATTGCGGCTGTGCACCTATCTGTGCGCTCCACTTTACACTGCGGCTGTGCACCTATCCGTGCGCTCCACCTCAGTGACAGAAGGGAGGAAACTTTATTTTACCGGTCCCCTCTCCTTCATTCCCGTTGCCGGTTGCACACCCACCTGTGCGCCTTACTCTACAGGAGAGCCACCATCTCTGGTGACCCTCTTTTTGTATTTTCCGGCCCTTAGAAATTATATCCCCTGATGAGGGGAGGGGTTTAGTCCCCTACCCCAGAAACGTGCATGTAGGGACCCTTGTAGGGCCTTTTTAGGGACCACAATTCCAGGGCTAGGTTCCAGACGGGGGCCCAACTAGTGGGACACCTCGTGGTTAGTCTTGGAGGCTTATTGTAGGGCTGTGAGGGCCAATTAGGGATAGAACAAAGGATCGTTTTTATTCCCTCTACATACCCTCCAACTGCCGAAAAGGACCACCCTGCCTGATTAAGACATAAAAGAACACAGGTGCCTGGAGTACATCTCACCTGTACGGTAGGACACCTGGTGGTGTGTCTTCTTCTTTTCAAGCGGTGCCGCCGTGCACCTATATGCCGTGGATGTATGAGTGTGCCCAATGTAACACCGATATATACATACATCCATGTCATTATTTATGTTGTGTTTGTCGTTGTGCATATAGTCCTTGTTGTTTAATATTTGTTATATGTCCACCTTGATGTATCAGATATTGGCGCCTGTGTGTACCAAATCCGAAAACTTGCGGCTTGAATACTGATGTGTACCACTCTAATTGTCTAGACCTTTAATATCACGTGTGGAATACATCCGTCATTTCACATTTTCTGCCTTGTGGACATCTTAGTATTGCTCTCAGTACAAATCCCGTTATCGTGGGATACTGCGAGCAATCTACGATTACCTATCCCTTTATTTTTCACCTTGAGGAACAAAATCTCATTTATCTTATAGGAGCTATAATAAAAGCTAAGTTTTAATTTATCCAGATCACTAAAATACGATTTCAAAGATATATGTGAGTGATTATATACAAATAATCTATATTTAAGTTTACTTTGATTATAACAACCACACTCTGAAAAATAATTCAGATTCCTGTTGGAGCCCTAAAATGTATTCCAACCCCAAACAAACCCCCTTAATTTAATTCAGACCCAAACTCCAACTTAATTAAAACTCCACACATTAAAAATTCAGACTATGTACCAACAGTTTTAGACCACAGACCACAAAACTAATTCAGACTCCTAAATTAATTAAAAACCCAGATGATTTCAGACAAAACACCAGACCCGGAAAGTGTTTTAAGACCCAAGACCAGACCCCATACTCTGCTTATCACTCACCCTATTGTAAGGTTTCCAGTTGGGTGGCTCCTGAGCAGGATGCAACCAGAGAGGGTATGAAACAGCAGTGAGAATGCTCAACCACTAGTCTATACAATTTTCTCCTGGTCTCAGCCATGGTGGTGGGAGTGCCGAGGTTTTCTATTCTAGCAATCAGCTGACGTCTTAGTGATCAGACCCCTACTGACACAACTTCGATACAGTGGGTACAACGGTTTGGTGACAAATGTTATTGACTGTAACACCTGCTATGACAGAGGGTGTGGAACCACTGTGTTATCCAACCAGTTTTACTTTGAGTTAAACCCATGGGTGTTATCCTGGCAGGTCCTGGTATACACTCTTTAACCCTTATACAGGGATCTGGACTTCACTGCAGGGGTAGCCACCAGGGCGCTACCTGCTGGAGTAGTCCTCAGTTGACAGCTGACCCGCACTGGTCAAAGCCACTGGTGCAGGTTACTAAGGAATAAGGTAAAATTGTAGTCAGTAACAGAGCCGAGGTCAAGACAGGCAAAGTTTGTGCAAATAAGTGAAACAGGTCCGAGGTAAGGGCAGGCAGCAGTGGGTCTAAATGATAAACAAGCACAGAGATAGGTACACAGGCAGACAACACTTCTTTGCAGGGGACTTAGCTAAGACACTTATTACTCAGGCACCCACCCACTGGGGCAGGTGCATTAAATATCCACAGATTGCCATCCATTGGCTGGTAAAGATTAGGGCATGCGCTAGCCCATTAGGAGCCTGACTGAGCATGAGCTGTTGCCCTACGGGCACTGAAAATGGGTCCTACTTGATAAGCAGGCTGTAAAGGGAAACCCAGCAGGCCAGGCCACAGGCCCCAGCAGGATGGCAGCAGAACGCGGGTCAGGTCCACCAGGTAAGGAGAGTAAGTCAGTGGTGGCTAGCAGCTGCTGCTGTAACAATATCCCTTTCACTAAAATTTAAAGCAATATATGTCTATTCAAACGAGCACCAATAATTATCCTGAAAAGGAAACAGTATCTGCTCTGAGAAGGCTGAAAAAAGTCCACTCATGAAGGGGTTAACTATAATCCGTAGATAAGATGGCTGGACAGTGCTGGGGAATTTGTATGACCCGAATAAATCTTGCAGAGAATATTTCCTGGGGCCCTGGAGGAGGATAGGGATGGCAAAATCTTGCACAACATGGATGTAAATTCTTAGATTTGTGGCTTCTGAATTTATAAAGCTTCTTGAGTCCGATGACAAATTGTTTTCTGCAGTGACCGATGTTCCTTATCACAGACCACAGTGAGGTGGAAATGATTTATGATAAGGGTATAGATTGTTTATGCGTCTAGTGAACAATGCGTGGAGGAGATGTTATGTAGGTACAGGATCATCTGCATCCAAATAGAATTTCAATGAGAAGTCTGACTGCGGCGCGGAGATTGGGGGCCGCGTGATTTTTAAAGTAAATGTTTCTGATCAATTCTTCCCCTTGTAATTAGGTCCAGGAAGTAACTCACTTTAGCAGATATGTGATTTCATTTAGTAGCAAAATTTTTGTAGAAATACATGGTCCCTGTCTTCTCCTCCGGTCTCCACCCAGCTCCTGTTATTGAACATCTACAGATTACCTTTAAGGGTTTTTCCAACCCCTATAATGACGCCTCCAATGCCCGGGCCCCATGTATGGATTATACTTACCTGCTCCCCGACACCTGCGTAGCTCCGGAACCCTGCATGGCCACCACTGCATCGTGGATGATGTTAGGGAGTTGTAGCAGCTGCCGTGCAGAGATCAGGAGCAACGTGGGTGTCGGGGAGCACGTAAGTATAATGTTTAAGAGGGGCCCAAGCATTGGGGGGGGGGGGGTCATTATAGGGTTTGGATTCAATTTTTGACTCCAATTTTTTATTAGACCAATTCAATATTGCAACTTGCTAGCAAAACACTTGACAGGCTGCAATTCACATTATAACCACTGGGTGGCTTCATTGCATAGACATATCGTGACAGAGTATCACAAAGTCATGTCATAGCATACAAAACAGGGTGTGTCTAGCTAAGACGGATAGTATGGTAGGACACATCTGTATTCTGAAACTGGTTTGGCACTGACTCCGCTAAGAGTGGAGAAAGCCACTGCCAGACACTTGAAGAACAAAAGAATCAGTCAAAAATATTCATTTTACCCAATCCTTGTCTCTCCCGACATCATCTGTTGAGGGTGAGTCGGGAGATCCCCACACACATCAGTGTGTCAGCCGAACCTGCTGTTCTCGGTGGATTTGGCTGACCGAAGTATCTTGTGTATGGCCAGATTTAGTCTCATTCCTTTGGTACTGATCTGCAATACCAGGCATGGGCACTACACTGCTACTGCAATAAAGAGGCTGCAGTGCTCACTGGATCGCCTTGGATCCATAGTGATGCAAAGTTGATGGCCTATCCTAAAGATGGGCAATCAATGTCAAAGTTGCAGAAAGTCAGCTGGAGCTTCTATTCTTATGATTGTATGATGAGCCATTCCTTTATTATTCCTGTTAGAACGTATGACTAAATTGCTAGTCTTCAGTAAGGGTACAGGGGGGTGTTAAAGAGGACCTGTCACCAAAAAGTGCAATGCAATCTGAAAGCAGAAGGTTATAGACAGGGCTGGTGCAAGGATTTTTGTCAACACAAGCGAATCTACATTTTGGCGCCCCCCCCCCCCCCATCATTTCACATTTCTGCCCCTCATGATTCATGTCCATTTCTTGCCCCCCCATCATTTCACATTTCTGCCCCTCATGATTCATGTCCATTTCTTGCCCCTGCCCCATCGTTTCACATTTCTGCCCCTCATGATTCATGTCCATTTCTTGCCCCCCCCCCCCCATCATTTCACATTTCTGCCCCTCATGATTCATATCCATTTCTTTCCCCCCACCATCATTTCACATTTCTGCCCCTCATGATTCATGTCCATTTCTTGCCCCCCCATTATTTCACTATTATGCCCCTCATGATTCATATCCATTTCTTGCCCCCCCATCATTTCACATTTCTGCCCCTCGTGATTCATGTCCATTTCTTGCCCCCCCATCATTTCACATTTCTGCCCCTCATGATTCATATCCATTTCTTGCCCCCACCCATCATTTCACATTTCTGCTCCTCATGATTCATATCCCCCCAATTTGCCATCCTCTCCCCCTGCCCCCTAATGTGCCAGTATCAAGTGCCTCTCTCGTCCCCCCTCCATGTGCCAGTATCATGGCGCCAATAGCCCCCTACTCCCCTACTCCATGGCAGTAAAGTAACAGTCTGGTATTTAAAAAAAATAATAATGTATACTTACCTCCATGTCAGCGATTCCGGTGTTCCCAGCAGCCTCTAGTGTTGAAGATTTGGTGTCTTCGTGTTCTTATTTAGCCTGTCTTTGATAAAAGTTTGTGATGGGATTCAAACCATAACCTTTTGTATCAGAGGCAAGGCATTTACCCACACAGCTATGAAAGCTGTATACCCAGTTACTTAAAAAAATAAAATATATAAGACTTCTACAGTAGATAATTTTGATACCTAGGGTACAACCATACACATGACAGTTGCCCCAACACACCCAGATCTGCTACATCCATACACAGTGTGCTGGGGCAGCTTTCATGTGTATGTACACTAGGTATCAAAGTTATCTACAGTAGAAGTCCACCCCCCCTCCCCCAAGTTGTTCCAATCGCTTGTTCCAATCGCAGACAAAACTGACTGAACTTGCTTGCAAAATGGTGCGAGTTTCACTGAACGCATCCTGAACGCATCCGGAGCCAATCCGTCACACTCCTGTGAAATAGGCCTAATAGTTATGCAGGCAGACATAGAAACTTCTCTATGCACTGATATCATAAATTCCCTATACCAGTGGTGGGCAAACTTTTTTGTGAACTGAGCCAAATATCGCCAAAACCACGATTGAATTTTTTTTCGAGAGCCACATTTTTAAAACCTAAAATATTGCGTCAACAGTACCAGTGAGGACTATTAGGGCTCATGCACACGACCGTGTGCCCGCCGTTGCCATATTGCAGGCCACATACGGCGGGTCCGCAATACACGGGCACTGGCCGTGTGCAGCCCGCATGAAGGACCCATTCACTTCAGCATGCGCTACTTTTTTGCGGTGCGTGCAGTCCTTACATTTGTGGGCATGAGCCCAGAGTGTGTTTTTACATACTTTTATATGTACTTTCTTTTATTTGGATCTTGATTATTATTTCATTTTATCTTTATCATGTTTTACTTTTATTAAACTTGTCTGCAGATGTGGATGTAATGTGGATGACGCACTTATGGGGGATATCTGTGGATGACGCACTTATGGGGGATATCTGTGGATGACGCACTTATGGGGGATATCTGTGGATGACGCACTTATGGGGGATATCTGTGGATGATGCACTTATGGGGGATATCTGTGGATGACGCACTTATGGGGGATATCTGTGCTAGACACTTATGGGGGATATCTGTGGATGGCATATATATATAGCATAAGATGCCATATATGTGTCATCCACAGATATCCCCCATAAGTGCCCTCCACAGATATCCCCCATAAGTGCCTTCTAGTAAGTAAAGTAATGTATTAGTGGGGGGAAGGGAGGAGGCAGGGACACTTGCGGCGGGGCCGGTGCAGTGCCCGGCGCTGTGCACACACCGGGGGCAGCTCCTACCTTTCTGCTGCAGGACATTTCGCTCCTCCTGAGCGGCGGCCTCTTCACCACTCCTCACATGGCCGGCAGTGGGCAGCCGAACTAGAGCGCCGCTGCCCGCCCTTCTGCTGCTGTGCGCAGCGTGACATCTCTCCCTCCGTCATGCGCCTCCTGCCCCACCTGCCTGCTTCATTCATAAAGTGGAAGGAGCAGACAGACGGGGCAGGAGGCGCATGACGAACATTTTGCAAGCAGCTTGAGCGGCGCGATATGGCTGCGCGGCCGCCCACCCGCCAGCCCGCACCAAAGAGCCGCAGTGAAGGTTCTAAAGAGCCACTTGTGGCTCACGAGCCGCACTTTGCCGACCACTGCCCTATACCAAAAAGATGTGCGGCAAGGATTCACACAAATATATGTAAGAATATAGGGGGAGATTCATCAAAAGTGGTGTCAAGTAGAACTGTAAAAAAGAAAGATGGAATCTGATTGGTTGCTGTAGGCAAGTAAGCCAGTTTTCCTCTGCCCTTATATTTGTACATATATTTTTGTGGATCCTTGATGCACAAATATTTTGGTATAGGGAATTTATCAGTTTGATGAATAGCACTATGTAGTACCCTAGAGGGGGCACTACAATTGTTATACCTAGCTACTGTATCTAATGGCTAGCAGAGAATATCATCTGTGTATTTAATTTCAGATCTTCTGATACTGCTCCTTAATAATATTGTTAAGCAGCTGTTATTTCAGATAATGTGCATGGTTGTCCAGCAGGTGACAGCATATCTGGCAGAGAGTACCTTTAGATAGAATTGAACTTACTATTCCATTCTACCCCTTTTGGGCAGAAGTGGGCTAGTCCTGTTTCCTACCAAGGGATGGGTTGGAGGAAGATATAGTCGAGATAAGAGTGTAGATAAGAAGTTGAGAAGTGGAGTTTAGAGTGGTAGCAAGAGAGTGAAGTAGCATGGCGGGGAAAGGGAGCAGTTCCCCTCAGTGCTGCAGGAGCTTTGGGAAAGTAGCTCCTAGAGCAGCACACTCCTGATATATAAAATGACTTATGGGCATATTTATTAACAGTGGCAGGGCTGCCATCAGAAATTTTGGGGCCCCTTACACAGCTCAAGGCCTGGGCCCCCCCTCTTACCCCGCCCCTTTAGAATCCGTCCTGACTCCACCTCCCCTCCACCCCCAAGGACCTACCCCCAATTTAATAATTTTTTTACCACTACAAAGACAGTAAAAAGTGATAATCAGCGATTTCAGTAAGGAATTCATTTTTGACCAAATAATATGAAGCCTGCTACCACGACAAGGTAGACTCTTTTAAGCAGGACCCTCCACTAACACTAACTACACTACCTGTTCTAATCTGCCCTAGCAATCTTCCCCTGGCACATTTAAAAAAAAGAAACTAAAAAAGCATAAGGTTTACTGTTACAGTGTTATGGGGGGATCTGTGGATGACACTGTTATGGGGGGATCTGTGGATGACACACTGTTATGGGGGGATCTGTGGATGACACACTGTTATGGGGAGATCTGTGGATGACACACTGTTATGGGGAGATCTGTGGATGACACACTGTTATGGGGGAATCTGTGGATGACACACTGTTATGGGGGAATCTGTGGATGACACTGTTATGGGGGAATCTGTGGATGACACTGTTATGGGGGATCTGTGGATGACACACTGTTATGGGGGATCTGTGGATGACACACTGTTATGGGGAATCTGTGGATGACACACTGTTATGGGGGATCTGTGGATGACACACTGTTATGGGGGAATCTGTGGATGACACACTGTTATGGGGGAATCTGTGGATGACACACTGTTATTCTGTCTTCGGCGCAGTAAATGTCTGACCGCTGCCTGCACAGACATCTCGGTCATCGGCGCAGGCGCAGTGAATGTCTGACCGCTCCCTGCACAGACATCTCCACTGCGCCTGCGCCGATGACCGAGATGTCTGTGCAGGCAGCGGTCAGACATTCACTGAGCCTGCGCCGAAGACAGATGCACTGAAGACAGAGGTAGGATCACATTCCAGAGGAGATGGGCGGGCTGGAGGGACGCGCTGGGCTGCATTTTGTGAAGGTAGACTGAGCCTCTAGGTGCTGAAAAGACACCCCCATAGCACATAGAGGCTCATTAGCATAAAAAAAAACTAAAAAAGCACAAGGTTTACTGTTACAGTGTTATGGGGGGGATCTGTGGATGACACACTGTTATGTTCGTTTTTTATGGAAACGGCTGCACAAAAAGCTATTATAATAGCATTGTTTGGTAGAGCAGACACTAGTGGATTGCTAGTGTCTGATAGCTAATTATGTCAAAACGATGTGGTAGAAACCCTTTAACCTGAGACTCATTCGATTCTTTCTTAGACTCCCTGCACTTGTGTCAGTGACTCAGACTCAGAGCTGCTAGTGCTTGCCTTGCCTCAGCTCTGATTGGTTGGTGGGCGGGGAGGAGAGGGGCTGGCAGAAGCAGCTTCCACTCTAGGATCAGATTACACTCCTCCCGAGTCCCTCCCTGCTGCCAGCGGCTCTGCTATTGTGTGCTGTGTGACTCACTGGCTCAGACTGAGCGGCTTCACACGGATCGGTTCAGTGAACTGAATTGAATGATTCGTTCATGAACTGGACATCACTAGCAAGGAATGATCAATTGCCCCCCTCTAGCAATGCAATAAAGTTCAACTCAAGTCACTGACAAATGAGAGGGGGTAAAAAAAAAAAAAATTTTTTTTTTCTTTTTACATTGGAACTGGCCGGGCCCCCCCCAGGGTCTGGGCCCCTTACTGGGGTATCGGCTGTACCCCCCTGATGGCGGCCCTGAACAGTGGCAGTTTAGATGCCGGTCTTAATAAACCTCTAAGCTGCCAGTTCTAAATGTAAGACAGCTTCCTTGTTCTTTTTTATGTTTTCAATCTGCCAGGAGCCTGTTAAAATAATAATAAAAAACATTATCTTACCATCCCGAGCCCTCTCCAATCCAATGCTGCTACTCTATACTGGGACATACTGTTTTCACTGCAGTATAATGATGTAGCCAATCAGTGGCCTTAGGCCGCATTCAAATCTCTGATATGGCGCAAATGCTGGCTGTTGGATGGACAAAAAAAAAACATTGCATGCAACGGTTTTTGTCCGACTGAAACCTGACATTTTTTCTGGCTCGGTCACCTCCAGACCTCATTGCCGTCAATGGGGATCTGACAGTAAAGAAGAGGAACCGGCAATACCTGATCCTGCTGTTTTCTGACGGATCGCCTAGCGGTGTATGGTTGGTAGTGATGGACAAACATCTGCCGGGACGGTTCTCGAACGCGATCGCGCGAACACGATCAAATGTTCGCGAACCGCAAGTTCGCGGCGGGTCCCATTCAATTTAATGGCAGGCGAACCTAAAAAACCTTCAGCTCATATTTGCAGCCAAGAAATAATTACTAGAAGTGCACAAATAGTCCCACAACATGGACAGTGACATACCAGATGTATTATTCGAATTTGCGATCTCCATTCATTATTTTTTTCAATGCAAAATATCGGCAATATAATTTTCGCGTACGCGCATGCGCAAATACACTATACAGTACCCAAATGCACTATAAAGAAAGTATATTGGTATATAACACCCCGCTTCAATCAGTTTTTTTGGGGGACGACTGGTATATCACACCAGTAGAAATTATTTGTGGTCAGGGCTACACCTGAACCGGGACCCTAACTAGTAGTTAGCTAAACGGTTTGATTTGTGCCGTAACCGCAACGTCGTAGGGATGACTGAAGGAGGCCAAAAAGAGACCATATGCAATCAGAAAACTTTATTTACAAATCGCACTTACAGTACAAGATTCTGACAGGCGAGAGACATCTCAATGTTCGGGTGAGGTATGTATCTGGAATAACAGGAGGAGTGCCAGCGCCCTAATTTCCTGATGACGTGAGCAGGAACTCGGTTCTTGGATGCTGCGGAAGCGGCGCCAATCCGAAAGGAGTGGCCAGAGACAGATGCCGGGTCTAAACCTAGGTTGGCCACCAGGGAGCGAATATGTGAAACAAACTGGGAGTTTGTGAGATGTGCTGCATTGAAAGGCAATAGTGGCATGTGGGGTGTTGTACTGTCAATACTTTTTAAAAATTGGTGTAGCACTTGAACAGGGCACCAGCGGTGGGTGGTTAGGTAGTACGTGATCTGGGTAGGAGGGCCTGACTGTGATGTTTTGGTGGACGTGAGCGAGAGAATGAAATTATCTGTGTCAGTCTTCAGTTGCCCGACAGTCAGATACCTGCGGCTACTACGGGCTGAGGTAAACTCTCCTGGTCTCAGGAAGCCATAGAAAGCCAGGTATATGGCTGCTTTTATCTCTAGACTCTGTTGGGCCCCAAAAGGGCTATGGTCTAACATGTCAGACAACTGACAAAATATTTGCCCGGTGATGGCCTGGCGGCCCGGACGTATGTTTGGATTGCATTTTTCAAGCCCCATGAGTGTAGCCTTGACTACGTGAATGGAGAACAGTGAGGGAGCTTGTGGTTGACTGGAGGCTCGGAAATGCTGTACACCGGCTAAGTAAGACTTAACTGTGGAGTATGACAGATTCAACTCAGAATGACAATAGCCGATGAAAGCCAGGATGTAGTTGGTAAAATCGAGAATGCCTTGGGGAAATTTGTCTTGGAATTTAAGAAATGCCCTCCAACCTGTACGGTAAGCCCTGGCCGTGTTGGGTGACAGGGACTTGGTCAGTAGAGAACGAGCTGTAGCTAAGTGAGAGTTTATATCCAGACCAGTGAAGGGAACGGAGGGACTGTGGCACCGTTGGCGTTTGCGTCGGGAAATACCTGCAAGAAAAGGCCAAAATTAGCTCTAGACAGAGCATCAGCTGCGACATTCTTCTGTCCTGATATATGTGAGCATATGTAGCGAAACTGGTGTTGCAATGAAAGAAGCACTAGACGTCTGAGGAATGGTAACACCAGCGGGGATTTAGATGACCCGTTATTTAGGATATCCATTACCGCTGCGTTATCGGAAATGAACAACATCGTGTGACCGGTCCATTCGTGACCCCACACATGAGCGGCTGCGACTAAGGGGTAAATCTCAAAGGAAGCTGAAGACTGAAGAAACTCCGGCAGTGACTTGACCTCGTCGGGCCATGCGTTCGCTAGCCAATGTGTGCCAAAAATGGCTGCGAATCCAGAACTGGGAGCGGCATCAGAGAAGACTATAGGGGAACTGTTGGACACCACCGGGATGAGGAGAGAAATACCATTCCAGTTACTAAGAAAATAGTCCCACATGGCTAAATCGGCTACTATTTGGTCGTCAAGGCATATGAGGCTGTCTTGGGAGGGAGCTGAAGGAAGGAGAGCTAGTAGTCGTGACACAAATGGCCTACCTTGGGGCATGACTCGCATAGCAAAATTCAACATGCCGAAAAAAGACTGTAATTCAACTTTTTTAATGGTTCTGGTATGCGTGAAATTGTGGAGGGCGACCCTAATCCTGTCCAGTTTGTTTTCCGGTAATTTTGCGACCATGTTCATTGTGTCCAGAATGATACCTAGGAAAGTGATAACTGGGGACGGACCTTCAACCTTTTTTGGGGATATGGAAATTAGTGTTGAGCGCGAATATTCGAATTGCGAATTTTTTTCTCGAATATCGCAATTTCGAGATTTCGCGAATATTTAGAATATCGTTCTATATATTCGCGAAATCGAATATTCTTTTTTTTTTTTTTTTTAATTATTATATTTTTTTCTTTCCCACTTCCCTAAAGTTGTTCTTACCTGTCCTTTGGATTCCTGGCTTCCTGGCTGCTCCAGTCAGTGGCGTTTTCAACTTACTGCTATATTCCATATTAGCTAAATTACAATCTAATCTATATGTGTATTTTACGAAATTTCGCAATAGTCGAAATTGCGATGCGAGTAATATAACACGAAATAATCGCATGAAGATTTCAACTTAGCACTGCTATATTCCATATTCTAGCCTAATATGGAATATAGCTGTGCTAAGTTAGCACTGCTATATTCCATACTAGGCTACAATATGGAATATAGCAGTGCTAAGTTGAAATCTTCATGCGATTATTTAGTGTTATATTACTCGCATCGCAATTTCGACTTTTGCAAATGTTCTTAATATTGCTCTAACTTCGTCTTTTAGAATATTCGTAATATTCTGAAAGACGAAGTTAGAGCAATATTACGAATATTCTAAAAGACGAAGTTAGAGCAATATTACGAAATTTCGTAAAATACACATATAGATTGTAATTTAGCTAATATACTGCTATAGTAATATTTTTTAATAGTGTACATATTTTACAAAACTTAAGTTCAGAAGAGGCAAAAAAAAATTAGAGGAAAAAAAAGGGATTATAGCACTATATTAGCTAAATTACAATCTATATGTGTATTTTACGAAATTTCGTAATATTGCTCTAACTTCTTCTTTTAGAATATTCGTAATATTCTAAGAGACGAAGTTAGAGCAATATCACGAAATTTCGTAAAATACACATATTAGACTAGCCATAGTCAATTAGCATAGGAACGTTGCCTTATACTATGAAGGAAAATAATCGCAATACGCGGGAAAAAAAATCGCATATTATTCGCGATAATTGGAATAATTACGAATATTCGATTTCGACGAATATAACACGAATATTCATTCGAATATTTGCGAAATATTGCGAAATCGAATATGGCACCTCCCGCTCATCACTAATGGGAATATCAAGTTGGTGGAAACAGTTTAGCAGCAACTGTAGTGCTTTTGGATTGGACCCGGGGTGTTCCAATAACAGAAAGTCATCCAAGTAATGGATAACAAAACTACAATGGAACTCGTTGACTAGTATCCAGTGGAGAGCCTGGGCCAGTTTGTCAAACAACCATGGGCTGCTTTTGACCCATGCCACTGCCACAAAGTTGGACTGATGGGGAGTAGCTTAAAGGCGTCAGATATATCAGCTTTTGACAGAATAGAGTTACGGCCTAACTGCAGTATGATGGCGATAGCCTGATCTATGGAGGAATATTTCATACTGACTTCTTCGGAGGGCATGAGAGAGTTGATACTGGGAGTGGAGTGACCGTGTGGGGCTGATAAATCGATGATCAATCTTTCTTTGTTACTAAACTTGCCTGTGACTACGCCTATAGGGCTAACTCTCCACCGTTCAAAAGGAGGAGAAGAAAAGGGGCCTATTAGAAATCCCTTAGCCAACTCGATGGAAATCAGTTCATCCGCTGCCTGAGGGTGAAGCTCCGCTGACAATAAATTTCTGCACTCATAAGATGATTCAGGCAAGGCAATTAGGCCAGTGTGGAAACCTGATCTAAACCCTGACATGAGGAACTGTACGAAGCGAGGGTCGTGGTGGTTGCGTAGTAAATGCAGCAGGCAATCAACGTTGAGGACACTCAGATACGACTTATCCGCCTTTAATGTACAGACCGACTTGGGATGGGCTCTGAAACAATTCACACAAACATGTAACAGCTTACACTGACTATAATTGCAGGAGGAAAAATTGAAATTATTGCAGATCTGTGATCTGCCGAGTTATTGAATGGGCCTTCCCAATTTGTCGACTAAACCTGAGGCATACTGGGGATCAGGGTGCCTAGACGCTGTGCGGGAGGGCTAGTATCGGCACTTGAGGCAGCTTTGTGACACCATTCTGCTGTGTGGTAGATGGACTGACACAGAGAACAAGCAGGAGCCCTAAGGCCAGCGAAGTGTCTGCAAAATATCTCGGTGTCGATATTAGCCCAGTTTGTGAGAGGGCAGCCGTGGCCTTAGCTGAAAATGAGCAGTGATAATCGTAGAATGAACTACCACCATATTTGTACCCCAATTCAGTTACCCTGAACAAATAAAGATCTAATTCCTCCCTGTGGTCGGGCCGTACGGAGCAAATCACATCCCTATACAGGCTGAAAGCTAAAAGGAACTCCGGGATGGTAAGCTTTCTGTTTAGCCTGAGATCACGGCCCCTGAGTACTACTGAGACATCGCCGCACGCAATGACTTTGCTGTCTGAGTAGCAATCAACAGGGAAGCCAAGTTGATATCCCTGCCTTCCAGAATATCTTTCTTGATGAAGTGAGCCGGAGTGATATTAAGAACAGAGACAATCGTACCGGTACACCCTGCAGCGGATGTGGACGGGGTGGCCAACTCTGGACCCGGAGGAGTGAGAACGGCACCCCAGGACTCGAGTGTCCCGTGTCCAGTCTGGATTGAATGTCCGTGACTGATGACGTAAGATTGTTGAGCATGAGGTGAATCTGAGCGAGCGAGGTCTGGACTGTGGCCATCGAGACTTCCTCCTGTCGCTGAGGACTCGCAGAGGACATGAGTAGGCGGTATAATTCTGCCTTTCTGGCCAAGGCTGTAAACGGGATACCCTTCTTGGACAGCTCCGCCATCAACCTTGGTACGGTCCAATTCCGTAGTGACGGGATGCTACCCGCTTCGGACAGCCTGGTGGCATTTTCATTGACCGAGGCCTCCATGATGTCAGAGGCATGAGACATGATCCTGTAGATATGGTACGTGAGAATGAGGCTCAAACATGGGACCCGAGACCGGACACCAGTGACAACCCTACCACCGAACGATGTGGTGTGCGTACGCATGCCATCGTGGATAATGTCACCTCGTGATCAATGATTACTGCCACCGACAGACTGAGCTGACTTACCCAAAGCACGGGAGGAGCGAATAGCGGGATGAGGAGAATACCTAAGTTAAAACCGTGAGATTTTTAGAAGACAGAATGAGAAAGCGAATCTACCACTGAAAACTTCCCTATACTACCTGTTGGAATCGAAACTGGGCCACTGAGAATCGACGGTTGACCCTGAAAAGAAGTAACGTCCCTGGAGAGAGAACGGAGAAAACATACTTAAACAGACAAGGAACGGCTACAAATGATTGGAGACGTTAACGAGATCGATGAATATACGTGCGTATAATGCGTAAACTACGAAGGTCTGAAATGAACTAGCGTGGTAATCCCGTACCTGAGGTGACTGAACACGACCCAATAAAATGTGCAAGGAGAGTTTGCTTAACCCGTAGTACGTGCATATATATATATACACCACTGTATTTGTTTCACCCCCTTTTTTTTAAAGTAATTGTGTTTATCATCCCCCTTTTTTTTTTTAGGGAGTGTGTGCCTAAATAAAATAATGCCATAAGTGATATTAGTATGTGTATATATGTGTTTTTTTTTTCGTTTTTTTTTCACTTTCATCTGCAGTAGCAGGAGTGACCACCAGAGGGCGCTAACCTCAAGACCTGCTACACAATGTCTAGTGAGCTCCCCGTCCTGCATCCTCAACTGTGGCCACCGGGGCGCAAGGAGCCGGACAGGAACAAGCCTGGGACGCCGAGCGATCTGTAGCAAGCGGGCCGGAGGCAATAGGAGAGGACACCAGAAGGGAGAGGACACCGGAAAGTAAGTTAAACAATACCCTGCCTCACTAATGGCACAGCGGCCCGAGCCAGACATTTGCGAATGAGTTCGGGACCACGCTGACCCCTGCACCCTGCCTATACTGCCGCGTGGGAGCCGATGCATCCAGGCAGTTCTCTCCGGTGCAGCGTGACTCCCCCTTACCTGGGGAGCCGGCGCTGCCGACCGGACTTTAAGCAACGGGGCCGCTGACTGAGGCGGCATCTTACCTGAGAGGTGGGCGAACGGGGTAGACACAGCTCACGGTGTAGACTTCGGAGCAGGAAGGCAACTAGTCCAGACGCACACGGATATGGCCACGATCTGTGTTGAGCAGACGTAGGATGTAGGGGAGGGGGAAATGAGCCTAAATAGCGGGGCAGAGCCCCCCCCCCCCCCACAAATACAGGCCAATAAATCGGCCTTAAAACTTGTTCCAATAACGCTTGTCCCTCTATATACCTGCAGTATCGCAGCAGAACCGCACACAACTGCCGCACAATACAAATGCACTATAATATACTTTCTAACATACAAAGTATATTGTAACATTGTACACGGAAGGCAATCCATTAGAATATACATGAAGATAAAACGTAACCTCTAATAATGTTACTATGAGGGTCCATTCACACGTCCGTAAGTGTTTTGCGGATCCGCAAATGCGGATGCGGACACCACATTCCGGCCCCATTGAAAATGAATAGGTCTGCACCCGTTCCGCAAAATTGTGGAACGGATGCGGACCTATTTTGCGAAGATGTGAATGGAAAAGATATCCCTCAAAATGAAAATAAATTAAATTATTAAAGTTAAGCAAAAAGCATAGATGTGGTAGGCAATAACAAGTACTCGGCGGCACTAAATCAGGTGCTCGGCAGCACCAAATCAGAAACCATATGTCCTACCACAATCCGGGGGGTTCCAGTGCACATCCATGAATCCAGGAGGGAAAGCAAAAACCATCCATTCCTGGGCGAGATGATGATGTGGTATTGAAGGACAGGGTGGGCAAAGAACTGTCCCTGATATTGCCCTACAGGGGGTGCTATTCTGGCCCTGATAGCCTAACCACAGACCACCCGCCCTGACAAGAGCGACCCCGCCCGGAACCTTACCTTATATAAAAATGGCCCTAGTAAGCCCCTAGGCCCTAGGCCCCGGACTTCCAGGTGATCACTATATAGATCTATGTGTTTTTGACTCATTATAAAAGTGTATTATAAGTATATCACACCCCTCTGTGTATCACACCTATCGATAGCACACCTATACTAGTGCTTAAAATTACTTTTGTGGCCCTATTAGCTAGAGCTTGGTGTGCCTAACAGCCTGTCCCTGCTCCGCAACCTCTCCCTACACTGGCAAAACACTGAATGTAAAATGGCAGCCAGATCAGGTTTATTTATAAGGTAGGGGGTATGTCCATGTGCTGCAACGTCTCAATTGGCTGTCCTGTACCACCTGATGGAGGTGTCATGGGTCAAAGTTCTTCACAATGTTTAAGAATATGGCGGGTGCGAATATCTCCATATATTCGCATGTTTGGCGAATAGCGAACACGCAAAGTTCGCCGCGAAATGACCACCGGGCGAACCGCAAGGCCATCTCTAATGGTTGGTGTGGAGTGGTATACAGGGCTTCACCCCTGAAGCCAAAACAACACGTCACAAATGCAGCCTGGTGGAGAGCACAACACAGCGGTGCTAAATCGGAAAATACCTTTTTTTTTTTTCAATTATTTTAACAGACTTTCAGTACTTTGGAAAAAATAACAACCCCTTTAAGACTTTGGTTGTGTATGAGGGGCACAATGTAGCAGAACTAAGTTTTCTAAATAACCAGAAATGATCCATCCATACGTTATCTTGAGTGCACAAGGAACCATTTAAATGACCAACACAGCTCTGCTATGTCCGTATGCTTTGTAGTGCAAACTGAGTGGTGAGAAGCAGTTGCCTCATCAAAAATGATCTGACTTTTCGGAGGCCGGCGGCAGATTTGAGTCACATTACAGCTTCTCTTAACTTTGCCTCAGACTTATGAGGTCATGCTGCTCAGCATTCATAATGTGCCAAAACCTCAATTAGCAGTGAGCATGAAGTATTAAAAAATGAAACACAAGGGATTACAGACTGAAAGGCTCAGCAATGGTGTAAGCAAGATTAGCAGAATCTCAAACGCGGCTCCTTTGATTTCCATAAAATGCTCATCAGTTGACTTAATGCACATCTTCAATCATTTGTGGTGTCACTGAGGGGATGGATCCCACTGCGCTGAAGTTATTGGAGTAGCTGCCAGGTGACGTTTCCTTATCTGCTTCTTCCATATTAGTTGTCTACGAGGAGTACAGTTCATCCTCCTTGGACTGGTCTTTAAATGTGTCATTAAAGGGGTTGCGCCAAGAGAGAGACGTATTTATTCCATTCATTCTGTATAAGACTGCCGGAGATAGCCAAGTAGAGCTCAACCACTACTCCATTAAAAGGGTTGTCCCATCAAAAATATTCTACAGTTTTCAAACCAGCACCTGGATCTAAATACTTTTGTAATTGCACATACTGTATTTTTATGCCCCATAAGACACATTTTTCCCCCCAAGGGGAAATCTGAGGCACGGGGGTCTAATCTCAGGTATTGGGGTCTCATCTGAGGTCTGAATGGAGGTTCCTATTTATATTGGGGCTGTTATCTGAGGTTTGATTGGGGGTCATTTACATTGGGGTCTGAACTGAGGTCTTATTAACATTGCGGGGCCGATCTGAGGTCTAATTGAGAGTCTTATTAACATTGGGGGTCTAAATGGGGCTGTGAGCTGAGGTCTGATTAACATTGGGGGTCTGATTGGTGGTCTGATCTGAGGTTTAATAAAAAATATATTTTTCTTATTGTCCTCCTCTAAAACCTAGGTGCGTCTTATGGGCAGGTGCGTCTTATAGGGTGGAAACAACAGTAATGAATAATTTAGTATAGCCACTTTTTTTCACTGAAATGTATCTGTATATTCTCTGTCCAGCTCACTGAATTTGACATACGTGTTGAGTCCCATCTACCAACTACCACTAGCTGCAGGACAGACTTGAATCAACTTTCATCCATACAAGAAGTAGTGGTTCCAGCAGATTTTAGGGTAAACTGGCAGGCAAACTTGAATATTCTGATTTCTCTCCCTGCTGTGCTAAACTCAGCTTTAGTCTGGTAGCTGGACTTTAGGACTGTTCTGGTACCTTTGGAGTGGGGTGCCTTTGGTTGTTGACCCCCTCGCAATGCTTTGTCTGTAAATCTGTAAGGAGTCAGGGTGATTCTCATATCCTTCCAACTCTAGACTAGACTGAACTCAGACTGACTGGAACTTCCTGCAGCCTCTCCCTTGGTAGGAAGCAGGACTAGCCCACTTCTGCCCAAAAAGGGGGAGAATGGAATGGTAAGTTACATTTTATCTAAAGATCTCTCTGCCATATACGCTTCCACCTACTGGCGAACCAGGCACAGTACATGAACATATCAGTTACATAGCAAGATTTTGAATGCACAATGTAGGAGGACCTGGAATAAATACACAGATGATAGAAGGTAGAATTGGCCCAGGTCACAGCTTTAAATTATATCTGCGTCCCGATGATGAAGATACAGTTGTAGACAGCCAGGGAACCGCTCCCACGAATAGCAACTCCTGTCTGGCTGTCCTGATTATCCTGCCCCTGGAAGCAGCCAATACAGTTTGCTGAACAGGATGCACACCAGCAAAGGGACACGCACAGCTTGAACAACCATGTTCAGTTCCCGGACTGTGCCTTTTTTCGGGCAAATAACCTGATCATAACCCAATGGACTTCTGGGTCATCATTGGACTGGACCAGTGGCAGGTTCTGCACTGGTTTGGCGTCAATGTTGTCTTGGTTGTAAAGATCTTGAAAGGCATAGGCTATAGTCCTGGGAGACCTCAGAGTGTCATACATGGCATTTTAGTGCAATCGGGTCACTTTAGATTCAGGTTGAATTTATTTGTACCAAATCGAATCTTACAGCTGAATTGATAGAATCGAAACTGAAACAAATTTCATGAAATTCTCTTCATTTGTTACTAAGGGTCCATTAAGATGTCCGTAGAATGGGTCCTGATTTGTTCCGCAGGGTGCGGACCCATTTATTTTCAATGGGGCTGGAAAAGATGCGGACGGCACACCGCATTTCCGTTCCGCGGCCCTGAACTTCCTGTCTGCATGTCCTATTCTTGTCCACAGCTGCGGACAAGAATCCTGTATTAAGTACAGGCGATGTGCGGCGCCAGCGTTTTGCGGTCCGCAATTTGCGGACCGCAAAACACTACGGACATGTGAATGGACCCTAATTGTACTTGCTCCTCTGCTGTGCCTACTTACATAACCATGTTGCTACAGTGTAGATTAGCCATTGGGTTATATGCGAGCCACACCATCTAAATGATCGGACAATGAGACTTTCACCTGAACAGAACCAGTAGGACAAGAATACAGTAGAGGAAGTTTTCCCAGTTCTATGTAAAAGCCAGCTAGAAAACAGATGTCACAACCTACAATGCTCCTAGTTTCCCATGATATACTGTATGTACTCTTTAGCCACCACTACCTTAACGGGTATTTTTAACCCATTTTTCAGTTTTTACATATCATCTACGTTACACATGGTATTATAGTTTAAAACGGCCTACCCTATTTTGCTGGTTGCTATTGGAAACAGTCTATACGCTTGTTGTCAGACCCCCAACCCCAGAAGCTTCCCAACTGAGCTTCTACAATAGTAGCGTAAGTTCATCCTACCATTGTGTAGATTACCTTACTGTGCAGTGTGTGATGTAAAGGCCACATTTCTTATGCAAGGAATGATGGGATATTTCAGCTCTGAAGCCTGTGTAGTGTTGTGAATGCAGCTCCGAATTATAATACAGGTTGACACTCAGTAAATGATTCAATCTACAGTATTTGCAAAGTTACAGGGATTGTACTGATTCTAGATATTGATGAATAGTGATGAGCGAAGTTATGGAAAATGCGATTTAGCTGCTTCGCCGAATTTCACAAAGAAATTAGCTTGGTGACAAATTACTTAGTCACAAAGCGCATTACTTTGTATGTCGGGTGCAATGGCGCCTGCCTGTCCTTGAACCCCTCAGATGCCGCGTTCATTGCTGATCTCGGCATCTGAGATCTATATTAAAGTAGTTTAGTGTTTGCTAATTAAAAAATTAAATGAAATCATACTCACCTCATCCATTTGATTGCGAAGAGTCCGCCGCGGGCATCTTGCGTGAAGATCTAACGTGACATCCTCACGTCGGCCGGCGTGGTGACGTCATACGTCACTGAACACAAGATAAAAATTACGGCTTTCATGGGTTAATCAGTTAAAAAAAATATATAATACTCACCTTATCCATTTGATCGCGAAGAGCCGCCACTGCCATCTTGATTGAAGACACGCATGGGGCAGTGATGACGTCATCACGTCGGCCGGCGTGGCGCGGTATCTTCAATCAAGATGGCCGTGGCAGGCTCTTCGCACACAAATAGATGAGGTGAGTATGTTATGTTGTTCTAACCACCATTTCGTTACCACCAAGCACGAGGAAATTTGGCTTTGCGCTGAATAAAGTTTTTCCGGAAATTCGGATTGAAGTCCACTTCAGATACTTAGATTTGCTCAACACTATTGATGACCTATCCTCAGCATAGGTCAACAACATTGGATCACTGAGACGGGGAAGGGGGGGGGGGATGGGTAGTCTAACACCCCGCACTTGAATGGGAGCTAAACCGCAGTAACCTGACATAACTACTACGCAGTGGATGGTGCTGTGCTTGTGGCGTCATCCTCTGTCTCTTATCTAGTGCTGGACACAGCTGAGAACAGCTGATCGGAAGGATTGCCCGGTGTCAGACCCCCACCGATCTGAAATTGATGATCTGTCCTAAGATCTAGAATGCAGATGCAACGGGCGCCTCCCCCTAGGGCCCTCTATGTCGCGCGTCCCAGGTGTAGGAAATGCCGATTGGTATGTTGCGACCTAAAATGTCTCTTTATGCGTGTCACGGTGCTCCTACCTGGATACCGCTGGACCCCAGGCTTTGGCTCCGAAGCAATAAATAGGGGGAATAATTGAGGATTAAAAGAATAACTTGAGTCCAGACCTTGAGATGAAGTTCAATGGCAGCTTTACTTGAATAAATGTTACTTCAAAACGGTTTACAGGCTTTGTCTTGGTTCCAGCAGGCTTTAGCATGAAACTGGCAGGCAAACTTTATTTTGCTTTATCTGTTTCTCTCTGACTCTGCTGTACTGACAGGCTGGCTGTATAACTCAACTTCTTCTGTATGCTTGAAATTCGGATATGGGTGGCTCTACTTTGTGTGGGGAATTCTGGCCGGGTGCACGATCAAATGTAAACCCCCGTTTACTTAATAAAGGCTAAAAGAAATGAAATGACTGGAACTCACAATATACAAAGGTCACACAGAAAATACTAATATCAGATTTTAAATTTATTCACAACCATAACAAACTTAATAAAACATCAGTATTGGCCAATACTACTGGACTACAATAATACTAAAATGCAATATAAAAAAACGGTTTACAGTCTTTGTCTTGGTTCCAGCAGGCTTTAGCATGAAACTGGCAGGCAAACTCCACTCTGCTTTATCTGTTTCTCTCTGACTCTGCTGTACTAACAGACTGGCTGTATAACTCAACTTCTTCTGTATGCTGTACTTTACTTTGTAGTCTGACCCTAGGTTATGCCAGGGAACTTTCCTTCTGGCTCCTGAGGCTTCAAGCTTTGGCCTCCATGGCCAGCAGAGCTTAAGATAATCTGGCTGGCGTGGGCACGTCCATCAGAGACATGCCCCTGCGCACCCTTCCCCTAGCTGGGGGTAAACTGCAACTTTTGACCACAGAGGAAGGGATTAGAATTTGTCCCGAAACGCGTCTGGTCTGAGGAAGCAGTAAGGATTATAAGGAATACAAAGAATTGGATTCACTTTTTTGTTCCAGCCAAAGAATATACGGTGCGAACACTACTAACAGCGGTATTCTTCAAATTCCTACAGTCAGCAAGACTGACCAATCAGGAACTCGAAACCGTGTGATGTACGGCTGAGTCACCATCACGTGGAACATCACATGGTAAGGCAAGCGATCACGTGGGACGCCACGCAGGTCCTTGCAGGGCGGAGGACAGTACATCAGACCGAGCAGCTGTAAAGTTACCTACACTCTTTATTGTCCATCCGCAATATATATATTACAATACAAATCAATTGCCGTGCATCTAATAAAACAAACTGGGAAGTCAACTCACTAATTACTTTCCAGTGAATCAAAATCCTGTTATAAGACAGAGAATATTCTCTCCTAACAAGCGGGAGAGACTGGAATTCTGCTGATACAAGACCAGAGTTTATATATATTTATTTTTAAAACATTATTTTTAAAACATTTTATATATCTTTATTTTTACCCTTAATCCTTTTCATTCATTGATCTATCTTCACTCTATCCATTTTGTGCACGGACATTTTGCTATTATTTATTTTTATTTGCTATTCATATTGAGTATCCTCTTGAATTATCATCACTGTCTCACATGACTGAACCATTGGTAATTCATCCACATCTATCCTGAAGGACTTTTTGAATTATTTGAACAGCTGTTGGATCCTTTAAGACATCTTACTGATCCCATTGATGATCATTGACTATTTATTTTACATTTAACACCAACCTAATCACATTTTAAATAACAATCAAATTTTTCACTTTAGCTTTACATTTATTTTTACTATTTTATTTCCATTTTAGGCTACTTTCACACTTGCGTTCGGAGCGGATCCGTCTGGTCTCTGCACAGACGGATCCGCTCCTATAATGCAAACGATGGGATCCATTCAGAACGGATCCGTCTGCATTATATTTCAGAAAAAAATCTAAGTCTAATTGTTAGTCAGACGGATCCGTCCTGACTTTGCATTGAAAGTCAATGGGGGGACGGATCCGTTTGAAATTGCACCATATTGTGTCAACGTCAAACGGATCCGTCCCTATTGATTTACATTATAAGTCTGGACGGATCCGTTTGGCTCCGCACGGCCAGGCGGACACGAAAACGCTGCAAGCTGCGTTCGGGTGTCTGCCTGCTAAGCGGAATGGAGGCAAAACTGAGCCATACTGATGCATTCTGAGCGAATCCTTATCCACTCAGAATGCATTGGGGCCGTACGGATCCGTTCGGGGCCGCTTGTGAGAGCCTTCAAACGGAACTCACAAGCGGAACCCCGAACACAAGTGTGAAAGTAGCCTTACAATAAAGAATAAATCCAAATATTTAAACAATTAATAATAAATACCTTCTAGTTTAAACCAATTCTTCTTCTTTTTAACCCCAATGGCAGCTTTACTTGAATAAATGTTACTCCAAAACAGCAGGCTTTAGCATGAAACTGGCAGGCAAACTCCACTCTGCTTTATCTGTTTCTCTCTGACTCTGCTGTACTGACAGGCTGGCTGTATAACTCAGCCTTTTCTGTATGCTGTACTTTACTTTGTAGTCTGACCCTAGGTTATGCCAGGGAACTTTCCTCCTGGCTCCTGAGGCTTCAAGCCTTGGCCTCCATGGCCAGCAGAGCTTTAGATGCTCTGGCTGGTGTGGTCACGTCCATCAGAGACATGCCCCTGCGCACCCTTCCCCTAGCTGGGGGTAAACTGCAACTAACTAGAACTGGTCCCCACCCTTCCTACAGGAAGTAGGTCTAGCTCACTCCCCTACAGAGGGGGGTTAGAATGGAATCCATTCTACCTACATACAGCGCTGCTATATTTGCTGCCACCTGCTGGTGAACCAGGCACATTACATGAACATAACAGTTGCAAACAATATTATAGATGCACATTATGGAGAGGACCTAGAACATAATGCATAGATGACTTTATGTTAGACCATTAAGGACAGTTGCAGGGTGTAGGAGTGGCAACACTACTCGGGGGTGGTACACAGACAACCACTTTAAGTTTTTTAGTAGGTCTATGGAGTAAAATGCTGCCGGTAAAGCAATTTCCCCTATCTGACATTGAAATTAATTTTGATCAATGTTTTATTGTGCTGGCAGGAGTTTTACTGCTGATGTTCAGAGGCTTTAATGCAATGCTGTGTGCCATGGCGCGATCGATAAATACAGTATCTTTGGGTCCAGTTCTCCACTGGTATATATTACCACAAATAAAATATTACATTAATAGATCTGCTGTCTGACAGATCAATGCAGTCCCTGCTTGCTGATATATTGTGTTTTTATAGTAATCTGCCGCCCTGGTTCCCTGACATAAAGCACAACTACTTATCGAAGGTCCATATTGAATGGAAGCACTGCCTAATCTCTTTCTACTAATCTTGAAGAAGGAAACCAAGATAAAAAGGAATAAAAAATAAATAAATGAAATAAGTAAGGGAATGTACGAAAGGTTGTACGCCATTTTTCTGGCGTTGCATTTCGTGCAAAAAGTTAAGGTGTTTTTTGCAGTTTCTTTATTCTCGCCACTTTCGAAAAAATATCTGTGACTTGAAAGGAGGTTGTGTGGCCTTCCTACAGATTTACTAGCATTTATGGCAGAAACTGACCAAATTATAGATGAAATTTATGGCAGCTCATAGCTGGTGTAGATTAGTTTTCTGGCCCGTGGACTACCACAGACTGTGCCAAAGTGATCAAGAAGCCTACAATGTTTACTAAATGTGCCACATTTTACTCCAGTAAACTTCTAAGGCCCCTTGCAGACGAGCGTTTGTCAAGCTGCGAGTCCGCGGCGCAGGACCCCAGCTGCCGGGGGTCACATAGCATTATAATGCTATGTAACCCTTACAGTTGTGGAATGTATTGAATAACACTGGCAGCAATATGTCAGTGTTATCCAATACATTCCAGAACTGTAAGGGTTACATAGCATTATAAATCAATATAATGCTATGTGACCCCCAGCAGCGCTGGGAGATCAGGCCGGGTGCTGCGCCGCGGACTCACAGTTAACTGACTATTTGCACCCCAGCCCCAAATTCTGAGCCACTATTCCTGATCATTTGGGGGTTTTCATACAGAACAGAATATAGTTTGTCTACTTTTCACAAAATTTGCCCATCTGAAAATCACTGTCCATATGCCTGGCCATATAGATCCATAAAAGAGGGTCTCCTAGCCAAACTAGGACTTGGTGTAGTCATGCATTACATCTTGCCCATTCATTTCAAACTGTGTCATGTAATACCCCTTTTCGTCTGCAGGGGATGTGCAGCATCAACAGATGATGACCAGCAAGTCTGCAATAAATCTAAGGAGTCCCTAGGTGCAGAATAAAATTCTGTCTGCTTGCAGCCACTACTAGAGGGAGCTTAGGAGCTTGCTGTACCCCGTTTTACCACGGGTGGCTGTATAAAGTATTAATCAGAAGATCCATTTAGAAACATAGAAAAATGGCAGCAGAAAAAGACCACATGGTCCATCTAGTATGCCAATTTAAAGGGCATCTGTCAGCAGGATCAACTCTATTAAACGAGTCATATTGCCTGGTAGGACTGACCCTGCTGATTATAACAATACCTTTCTTTGCCCAATCTGAAAACTGCGCCCTCCACCTGGACACCTGGGTTATTCACTCAAATGGAGAGGAAAGTGTTCAGAGAAGCAGAGCTGAGGAGCTAAAGTGCACAGAGTGGCTCGGAACTGCCCTTAGTGCACTACTAAACGAAGCACATACACCTGCGTATTACCACCTTAGGCCTTGTTCATATTTGACCTCTGTGGAAAATCAGTCCATGTTTCATCTGTGAAGATGTCCGTGAAGGATCTGTGTTTGGTCCATGTATCCGTTTTGCCCTCCCATGCAGGTGGCACCTAGCCTTTCTGCTGCCTAAGGCAAAAACTGAAACGGCGCTCCCCCTTCCCAATGCAAATTTCTTAACCTAACCCCTACCCTTCAGCCCTTGGCCCTTCCGCTGCCCCCCTCTTGCCCCTACCTGGTGCTGCCTGAGGTGATGGCCTCACCTGGCCTCATTGGTGGTGCACCGTGATCCCATGTCATCCATATTCCACGGACATTTCCAGGGTATCTTCTACCAATGGTCTGTGAAAAACATCTGACAAATCTTAGGATGTGTGCTGTGTGTGATTCACGGACCTTAGGATGTGTGCTGTGTGTGATTCACGAACCTTAGGATGTGTGCTGTGTGTGATTCACGGACCTTAGGATGTGTGCTGTGTGTGATTCACGGACCGTAGGATGTGTGCTGTGTGTGATTCACAGACCTTAGGATGTGTGCTGTGTGTGATTCACGGACCTTAGGATGTATGCTGTGTGTGATTCACGGACCTTAGGATGTGTGCTGTGTGTGATTCACGGACCGTAGGATGTGTGCTGTGTGTGATTCACAGACCTTAGGATGTGTGCTGTGTGTGATTCACGGACCTTAGGATGTATGCTGTGTGTGATTCACGGACCTTAGGATGTGTGCTGTGTGTGATTCACGGACCTTAGGATGTGTGCTGTGTGTGATTCACGGACCGTATAATGTGTGCTGTGTGTTATTCACGGACCTTAGGATGTGTGCTGTGTGTGATTCACGGACCTTAGGATGTGTGCTGTGTGTGATTCACGGACCGTACGATGTGTGCTGTGTGTGATTCACGGACCTTAGGATGTGTGCTGTGTGTGATTCACGGACCTTAGGATGTGTGCTGTGTGTGATTCACAGACCTTAGGATGTGTGCTGTGTGTGATTCACGGACCTTAGGATGTGTGTGATTCACGGACCATTGGATGTGTGCTGTGTGTGATTCACAGACCTTAGGATGTGTGCTGTGTGTGATTCACGGACCTTAGGATGTGTGCTGTGTGTGATTCACAGACCTTAGGATGTGTGCTGTGTGTGATTCACGGACCTTAGGATGTGTGCTGTGTGTGATTCACAGACCTTAGGATGGGTGCTGTGTGTGATTCACGGACCTTAGGATGTGTGCTGTGTGTGATTCACGGACCTTAGGATGTGTGCTGTGTGTGATTCACGGACCTTAGGATGTGTGCTGTGTGTGATTCACGGACCTTAGGATGTGTGTGATTCACGGACCATAGGATGTGTGCTGTGTGTGATTCACAGACCTTAGGATGTGTGCTGTGTGTGATTCACGGACCTTAGGATGTGTGCTGTGTGTGATTCACAGACCTTAGGATGTGTGCTGTGTGTGATTCACAGACCTTAGGATGGGTGCTGTGTGTGATTCACAGACCTTAGGATGGGTGCTGTGTGTGATTCACGGACCTTAGGATGTGTGCTGTGTGTGATTCACGGACCTTAGGATGTGTGCTGTGTGTGATTCACGGACCTTAGGATGTGTGCTGTGTGTGATTCACGGACCTTAGGATGTGTGTGATTCACGGACCATAGGATGTGTGCTGTGTGTGATTCACAGACCTTAGGATGTGTGCTGTGTGTGATTCACGGACCTTAGGATGTGTGCTGTGTGTGATTCACAGACCTTAGGATGTGTGCTGTGTGTGATTCACGGACCTTAGGATGTGTGCTGTGTGTGATTCACAGACCTTAGGATGGGTGCTGTGTGTGATTCACGGACCTTAGGATGTGTGCTGTGTGTGATTCTCGGACCTTAGGATGTGTGCTGTGTGTGATTCACGGACCTTAGGATGTGTGCTGTGTGTGATTCACGGACCTTAGGATGTGTGCTGTGTGTGATTAACGGACCTTAGGATGTGTGCTGTGTGTGATTCACGGACCTCAGGATGTGTGCTGTGTGTGATTCACGGACCTTAGGCCTCATACCCATGACTGTATCTCTTTTGTTCTCCTCAAATCGCAGATCTGCAAAATACGGATGCGGTCTTTGTGCCCTCCGCATTTATTTGTGTGGATCCGTTGACTAGAATCCGCATTTTGTGGACATAGTCTATCTTTTTGCGGAACGGACACATGAATGTGGAAACACATGGAGGATCTGTGTGCTTTCCCCGTGCTTTCTGCAAAACGACAGAACATGTTTTATACTTCTCTGCACAATGCGGACCATTTGAAGTCAATGGGTCTGCAAAAAATGCAACACGACTGATATCCGTATTTTGGTCATCCACAATTTTCAGACCGCAAAACGGATACGGTTGTGTACATGAGGCCTTAGGGTATATTTTGAGGTTATTTTGACACATTTAGTGCAAAAGTCCAAGATTCAAGACCATGAATTTGCGATAATCGCATCAAAAAATGTCAAGGAACTGTTTCCTGTATATACTATTTAAGGCTTATTGCACACAAACGTGTTGGCTCCGTGGCCGTATTGCGGTTCCGTGTGCATTCCGCATCACGGATGCGGACCCATTCACTTCAATGGATCCGCAAATCCGGAGATGCGGAATAGTGCAGAACGGAAGCACGGAACGGAACCCTACGGAAGCACTACGGAGTGCTTCTGTGGGGTTTTGTCCCGTAAAAAGATAGAACATGTCCTATCTTTTTGCAGAAAGGCCGGATTGTGGACCCATTAAAGTAAATGGGTGTTTGTGCATTGCGGGCCGCAGCACGGCCACAGGGCACACACGTTCATGTGCAAGAGGCCTAATAGACAGCGGTTAGAAGAAAGCCGCCTCATGGGCTTTAAGAGGAAGATTTACTGCAGGAAGATGTGACATTTTTGCTGATATATGTGATCTGTTCAGTAGATACCAATGAATGCTGAGCTAAAGTAATAATAAAAATGTCTTGTAGAACATAAATCATGTGTGCTGCAGATTTACAGCTCCTGCCTATAGCAGGTTGGTCAGAAATAGCCTGACGATAAGGTATACTAATTCAGGCATTTTATTATTAAAATATATTTAAAATCATAAAATCATGATGAAGAGCTACAATTAGCCTGAAAACGCCAATTTTGTGGTTTTTGACTTGTCAGTTTGTGTCCATTTTAAAATAAAGAGGTACCGTAAAAGTATTTTATACTGAGAGGTGGATATATGGTTCCCTAAGATATTTCGTGCCTGGGAGCCAGCCCCGTCTATGCGCCAAATAATCCAATATGGGGGACAAGCTGATCTACGTAACTTGTATCATTTGAGTTTTTTTTGTCTGTGTTTATGGCAGCTGCAATGAACTGAGTCAATTGACAGAGAAATGTCATCGATTATTACAGCCCCCAGGAAGTGATGAAATACGTCCCCTCCCCAAAGACCATGAAGTGATGGGGGATTTGCATTCAGATCCTTATATATGTGTACAGTGCGAGTATCCTGCATTATATAGGCAGTGCCACAGACTAGCCTTCTATCATTTTATTCAATTTAACACCCTCTCTAATGTACAAAATAATATCATCATTAGTGCCGATTTGCCCAAGCGCAAATATATTGGAGCGCTCTATCTGCATATAAAGCCATTTTTGATGTTCTGCCGCGCCAACCATTTTCTCCAGTCTCAGGAAACTTCTAGCAGCTTGGAAAATGCAGGAAAAGTGACCCACGTGTGTATTTTGCACGCATTACGCAAATATTACATTGCCGATTTTTTGCGATCAAGAAAATAATCGCGAATATATGACGAATATTCGCCCAAATATATGTGAAATATTGCAAATTCGTATATAGCCCCTGCCGCTCATAACTAGTGGTTATTTAGGTCATTTTTATGTATTTTTTTCCAGTGATACAGCAGACTTAAAGGGACTCTGTCACCAGTTTCTAACCCCCCCTTTTAAAACTATTGTTCTGTCCATGGCGCCCTTGTGATTACAAAGGTGTTGTTATAAGATAAATCCGCCGTCTCGTTTTGATAAAAAAAACTTTTATCTAACTTGTCAATCTTGTGGATAAGGTGCCCAGGGCGTTTCTCAAGGTCTGAAGCTGCCGCCCGCCGCCGCCGCCGTTGGTGCCCAGCTCCTCCTCTGATCCTTTCAGCGCCGCCTGAATGTAAAGAAATACGCCTCCGGCTCTCCCTCAGTGCCCCCTCCTTCTTTTCAAAGATCCCGCGCGTGCGCACAGGCCTGTGCCTGATGCGCCCGTGCGGACTTTTAGATTCAGCCTCATTGAGCGAAGTGCGCGCGGGATCTTTGAAAAGAAGAAAAGAATTAAACATATAAAAGTCTCTTTTACTGATGTAAAGCTTCTTGCGAGGGTCCTGGCTACAAGGCTTTCTAGGGTTATTTCCTCTATTGTCCATCCGGATCAGAGTGGCTTTATTCAAAACAAGGGCACACATCATAATCTACATCGACTTTTTTCTAATATTCAGGCCCCTGGGGGGACCGCTCGCTCCATCCTGTCATTGGATGCCTCCAAGGCCTTTGACAGGGTGGAGTGGCGCTTCCTCTGGAAGGTCCTGGCAAGGATGGGCTTTGGGGAAAAGTTTATAGGTACTCTCAATCTCCAAGGGCAAAATTGAGTCTTAATGGAATCCTGAGTAGTAGTATTGATTTATATAGAGGCACGCGGCAGGGCTGTCCATTATCTCCCCTGTTATTCGATATTTATATCGAACCCCTTGCGATGGCTATCAGGCAGGATGATCAGGTTAAAGGATTTGGTACGCTAGGATCACAAGACCGTATCTCCTTATATGCGGATGATGTTCTTTTTTTTATAGACCATACGGAAACTACTCTTCCTAGGATTATTCAAATAGTTAAAGCATTTGGTGAGGTTTCCGGTCTTCTTATAAATTGGGCCAAGACCAGTTTGATGCCAATAGATCCCCTGCCACAGAAAGAGGTTCCTGTGACACAGTTGGACATTGTTGACACCTTTCAATACTTGGGTTTGACTATATCACCTCGGGTTGAAAATTTTGCACAACTTAACTTGATTCCCATAATGGTAAGGAGTAGAGCTAAAATAGGGATCTGGCTGAGACTTCCCCTATCCAGAGCTGACCGAGTTTCACTGGTTAAAATGGTGATACTACCACAATTTCTTTATGTGCTCAGGAATACACCTATTTGGATACAAGATAAGTATTTTAAACTCATGGAAAGAATAATTAATGATTTGATATGGGGAAGAAAGCGAGTTCGAATAAAGTTGGAATATTTGTACAAATCAGTGGAGTGTGGGGGTCTAAATCTCCCTTACTTCAAAGGGTATTTTATTGCAGCCCAGTTATTGAGGTGTTATGAATCAGAGAACAGCGCACTGCTGGGGAAGTTGGTATCTAGTTACGCCCATAATAATATTTTTACCCTGTTGGAATCCGGGCTATTGAAGAGCTATGAGCGAGGCTATAGAGAGACTATAAAATTACTTCTGAAAGCGTGGGCCACAACTAGGACATGGGTGAAGGTTAAGGGTTCACTTACATTTACGCCTCTTTGGCATAATGTGCATCTACAAAGGCTGGATGATATTGCAGCCGACACATTTTGGCAGAAGAATAAAATTCTGTATATTTCACAGGTAGTTAAGGATAGAGAAATTAAACCATTTATAGAGATGACACATAATATAGAAAACCTTTCCTGGTTTAGGTATTTTCAATTGCGCTCAGTACTATCCAGTCTGGACGATAAACTGGTGTTGGATATAGATAATTTATCCTTTTTGAATGATTGGGTAGGGGGTACACTGTCTAGAATAAAAATTTCAAATATATATAAGTTATTACGTAGGGCACGGTTTAGTGATACACAGTCACTAGGACAAAGAACGTGGGAGGCGGATTGTCCAAATTTACAATTAGAAGGGTGGGAGAATATTTTTGGGAACTTAGCTTCACTATCCCAGAACTTTAACCATGTCTTAGTACAATTCTATATCTGCCATAGATTATATATTACTCCTTTATGGATGAATAAGTGTGGATTAAGAGACACGTCTAACTGCCCCAAATGCGACACTGCAGGAGCGGATTTTCTTCATATGATATGGACTTGTCCTGAACTCATAAAATATTGGAATGCTATAAATAATTGTATTATGTATAAACTAAAAATTCGAATCCCCTTTGAATTACAAGTGCTTGTGCTTAATGATCTTTCCAAACTAAATAATCATAACTATCAAAAGATCCTCCTGAGTAGGATACTGATGTTGGCCAGAGTGCTGATCAGTCGGACCTGGTTTGCCCGATATAATCCAGATATAAATACATGGATAAATTTAATTAATAAGGTAAAAAATTATGAGAAAATCATGTATAGACAGAGGGAATCTGAGGAGAAGTGGATTAAGATATGGGCTGGTTGGAGGACCTGACTAGTTGCGATAGTTATTTTTATTTATTTATTTATTTATTTATTTTTTGACGCACCACAGGTAGGAGGGGAGGGGTTAGGGAATCGGGTTTGGGGGGGAATTGCATCCTTTTTTCTATTTCTATTTGTAGTGTTTTTGATATATTAATTAATAAAGATAATCAATTTACAGTGTACTCCCTAAGACCATTGCTTCCTGGGGATCAGTCCAGTGGAAATGTAGTGTTGACGAATGAGTCTAGAATTAAACATATAAAAGTCTCTTTTACTAAGTGCAACGTAGAACATTCTATAGCCGCTGATTTTTCTAGTGCAATCTTCTGGCACCAGTAAGGATGATGGAGGCAAGTTGGTTGGCTGCAATTTAGCATTAGTATTGTACTAGCCTAGTAGTAGTCTGGGTGATGGGTGTCTTAGGGATAGTCCCTCACCTTACAGCAGTCCCTTCAAATGCAGGTTGTAGCTGTTCAGTCTGCTAGCTTCTCAAGGATTTACTTGAGGCTGTATATCTAGATCTCTCTGTAGAATCCACCTTAGGAGCAGGATCTCTGCAGTGTGCTTCCTCTACTCTCTTTGTCTGGACAGGAACTCCTCCTCCTGGCAGGAAGCAAGACAAGCACATTCTTATCAAGAGAGGAGAACATGATGTTTAGCTATGTTCCTAGCCAGCCTTTCGCCAGCCAGAAACATGCAAAATATACAATATACAACACAATACAATACAAAGTACAAAACTATATACAATGGTAGTATCCCCAGGTCTGCTGTACCACACAGGAGGATCAATGCCCTGAAGATCTCTCCTTGGCCTGGGATCAGCCACAGGTGGGTTCTATTGACGTACAGATATGGCTCCTCATACCTTAAGAAAAGTATCTTCCTAACCTACCTCCACTAGAGACCTGGTGTCACGGCCACGGTTATGGCCGTGACTCCTTGGGAGCCGCATACAGTTGCCCGCGGTTTGGGTAGTTGTTTCAACCGCAGCTTGAGGCATGATGTTGTTTGCCTCAAGTGTGGTTGCCGCGGACAACAGCTATGTGTGCGGTTTCCTTGGAGTTGTGTGCGTGTGTGTATGCACGTTTGTATGTCTGGTGTGCACTTTGTGTTGTCTGGTGTGCACTTTGACATCTTCCTTTCTCTGTGGCTGCCCGTGGCAACGTTTGGAATGTTGTACATGTGGTGGCAGTGTCCCGGCCTTTGGGCTGTCTCCCAGGACGGCTGCCACCCATGTCGTTGCCTGCGGCTACAGCCACAGTGTGATCTTAGTTTGGTCACTTCCCCTTTATGTGTGTTTCCCTTCTGTGGTGCTGGAAGGGTTAACTTCCTTCCCAGTGTGTGTGTGATGTCACTGGGTGTGTCCGACTGTGGGGTGTGGCTTCTTGGCCTATATAGCCTTGGTGTTTGGCATGGCTCAGTAGGTTGCTTCGGTCATGCTTGGCTGGAACAGCCTCCTGTGCATATTACCTGCCAGTGAGAGCCACCCCTGTGGTCATAAAGATTTAAAGATATTGTCCTTATGTTTATGTCTTGCTGTGTGTGATGTTGTATGTTATGTTCTGTTGGGACCTTCTTATGTGATTTGGTGCAGCTTACGGTTCTGGATTCCTGTTCGCACAGGGATCCAGTCAGCAAGGCTGTGAAAGGTTGGTGGAACTAATAGTTTGCCTGTCATTCCCGTAAGGCTGTATGAGTTCCCCTTTTCCCAACAGCTTGGCCATTGAGACTCTTGCTCCTCCGTGCCTAGGAGGAGTAGGTCGTCTTACCCAGCTCCTAGCTAAGGGATCTGCGGAGGGTAAGACAGGGCTCCGAGGTTCCTGCGCATGGGTCCTCCTACCATCAAGGTCGGCCCATATAGGTAGGAGTTAGGGTCAGGTTAGGGATGCTTGAGGAGGTGACCTGCTCCCTATCCTGTTCTCATGGCCGAGTAGCCACAACATCATCTGGCATCGTACGGCTGAGGGTTTCCCCCATCCTCAGCCGTGACACCTGGTCTTTCATCCATAAACTGAAATCCCCCAAGATTAAGAAGATATTGACTAAGTCTTTTCATGATACTTTGGAGAGAGTTCAGAGAAGAGCTACTAAACTGGTACATGGATTGCAGGATAAAACTTACCAGGAAAGATTAAAGGACCTTAACATGTATAGCTTGGAAGAAAGACGAGACAGAGGGGATATGATAGAAACTTTTACATACATAAAGGGAATCAACAAGGTAAAAGAGGAGAGAATATCTAGAAGAAGAAAAACTGGTACAAAAGGACATAGTTTTAAATTAGAGGGGCAAAGGTTTAAAAGTAATATCAGGAAGTATTACTTTACTGAGAGAGTAGTGGATGCATGGAATAGCCTTCCTGCAGAAGTGGTAGCTGCAAATACAGTGGAGGAGTTTAAGCATGCATGGGATAGGCATAAGGCCATCCTTCATATAAGATAGGGCCAGGGGCTATCCATAGTATTCAGTATATTGGGCAGACTAGATGGGCCAATAGATGGTTCTTATCTGCCGACACATTCTATGTTTCTATAGTAGAGATATCACCATTACTAGTATTTCCACAGATGACTTGTTACAAAATTATAAAGTCCCTTCTCTTGATTCATTTCAAAAATGTTTTGGGTTTAAGAATTTGGATTGACATGCAATATAAAGATTTCACAACTATTTGCCGTTCCTTACTTTCCCCTTTCAAGAAACAGGTACCGTCTTGGTTCAAAATGATACTAGGCTTGCCCTTCATATATCTTGGACTGGGAACAAAACTTAAACCCGTGTTTAATTCATTTTTTAAATAAAACAAATACTCACTAGATCACATGGACTCTCCAGATGCATTCATACCCAAGAGACTTTGTAAAAGCTCATCATTAAGTGTTCTTACTGTTATCTCACATATATATTCTTATTATTATAGCCAAATTTACCACCCTAACTTCTCCCACAGTTTTTACACTACATAGACAGTAATATACCGAAACATGCGGATTGTTCCCGATTGGTGTGCTATTACTTTGTGGAACGTTTCGCTGAATGGTTCACAAAATATCAGCGTTTTTGTGGCGAAATTGGTCCCATAGGAATGAATGGCGGACTGTTCAGAACTAGAGTGTGAGCTGACAAAAGCTAGAGTGTGAGCTGAAAAATCAGGACATGATTTCTAAACTGCCACCACTCCCTCATTTTCAAGCCCACCTACACAAATCTTATATCAAAACGTTCAGCTATCCCTGCTGCCACTATAAATGTCCACGGCTAAGCCATAGTCGTGATAGTTTTCACAATATGACCATTTGTTTGCAACTCACGCCGCCCATTGACATTCTTTGAAACTTCACTCTAGCCACCTCAACTGCCACCACTCCCTCATTTTCAAGCCCACCTACACAAATCGGCTGCTAATGTTTTTATAAATGTATGTTTGAATGTAACTGTGAAGCACTTTGGGCAACAACATTGCAATTAAATGTGCTATATAAATAAATAAAAGTTGAAATGCATTTCTCACTCTATCAAGCTTGCCATGTGCACTTTTTAAATTTGATTAATCAATTGGTTAGTGTAATGTTTACTATCTTTACTCACTCCAAACACTCCACACAGTTACTATGCCCACTCCATAAAGTTACTCTGCCCAATCCAACCTTTCCACAGTTACTCCAGCCACTCCAACCACACAACAGTTACTCGAGCCACTCCACCCAGTTATTCCACCAACTCCAGTTGTAGACTACTAGTGGAGGCAAGAACACTTCACACAATTTTCCCAGAAATTGTAGCTTTTCTAGTTGGATGGTTTTGTTCTCCTGATGTAGTAGCTAAGATGTTCACCTTAGCATCTGATCTCTTCTGGAGCTGTGGTGGAAGTCCAAGTTGCCTACTGTACATATGGTGGGAATGCCCCCTTATTTGAAATTTTAGAAGTCGGCGGAGAGTAACATAAATGTGATTTGTGCAACATCCATCAGGCTTACTCCCTTATTCCTTACCAGCTCTTTTAATTATGGTGGCTATTGGCTGAAAGCCTCTTTTCCAGCCCAGATGTGGATTGATAAGGTATTTCAAATTTTTCATGTTGATGAACTTTCAAGCTGGGAGACTTGGTCCCACACGCACATCTCTGACCCCTTGATCATCTAGACAGTGACCAATCCAACCTGATTAGTTTTACCTGGATGTGTGCCTTATAACTGCTCTATGTGTCTACCTTATGATCTACTCTGGCTATGAGTTGACTTCTCTACCATTTTTGATTGCTTGCTTGGCTCCTTTCAATGTAAGATCTATATTATATGCATTGATTGCATACCTTGTTGACATCTGTACCTTGTTTTTCCTCATTTCCCCCATTCCTCTAATTTGCAGATTGTATTTTTTATATGTAATACTGCTGTACATTTTTTGGATTTGATTAAATTATGAGGTGGCTCACCTGCTAAACGGTTAGGAGTGGGTGCTCTAACTAATTGATTCACCCAATCAAGTATAAATATAAAATTACATGTACATAGTTAGGCACATGTTCATCTGGACACCAACTGGATTAAAACTAATTTATTAAAACAATATACAATTCACTATAAAACGTAAATAATAAAAAATGTTTACATCCAACACAAATGGTCCCCAATATAAAATACAATACAATACTGCTGGCCAGTGTTTACTGTAACAACAACAATATGGTCGTATTGATTATCACCACCACAAATAATAAACTTTCTACACTACTACCTGTAGCAGTGTATATGGTTGAACTATACTGTATATCTGGCACTGCAAATTAACCCTCCACTGGCATCCAGCAAAGCAGATTGACCCTCCACTGACACCCAGCAATACACAGCGCACAAATCTGCACGATCCAGAAAAATGCTCTCCACACCGCTAGACAATATTTCATATGTCCGATAATAAATATATCACTTGTGATGGCAGAAGTCCGTGCTGAAATAGATGTTAAGATATAATCCTGCTGGTTAGTAAAGACAGCGGTGTTGATGGTAAAGGTTAGTTTACACTGCGCAGTGAGTTGGTAATGATCTTCTGTATAAGAAAGCAAGACAGTCTTTGAATGCCATCAGATAAACCGCATGGGAACTGTAGGGGAATCGCATGGAGATAACAGTTGAAGAGTGTATATATTTGCTCTAATTAAGTGGAACATATGTGTTTTAGATATGTCTGTTGCATCCACGTATTCTTATATAGGTACCTATAAAGACAAGAAAACCTACAAAGGCAGATCCAGTGTTTGGATGTATCTTATATAGAGGAATTTTAGACATGGTATTTAAAGTGTGCTAAAATTATAGGGGGCTTAACCACTGATGAAGGAGTATATCACTAACTCCGAAACGCGTCTGGTGTGAATAGTCCCCAGAAGATATCAGAAGCTTTGTATCCGTACATCAGAAGTGCTCCTGAAAGCTTTACAGAACTTTGCCAACAGATTGAGCCACGCCGAGATTGCGCAGAACACGTGGGACGACGACTTCACCAACACTCCGCATTAGGAGATGCCGGATTGATCCTGCTTCACTATATCAAAAAAATAGGAGCGCAACAAGTCTCACGAAAGAAGAAAGCAGGGGGTAAGAGTGTCCCCAACTATAATACATGTGGGACGCCACGGCAAGTGCGGGTAACTGGCTTATTAAAGGCTCGAATATATGTACAAGAAATACTTTGTAACAAGCACCATAGTCTGGACTGTCTTGCTTTCTTATACATAAGATCATTACCAACTCACTGCGCAGTGTAAACTAACCTTTACCATCAACACCGCTGTCTTTACTAACCAGCAGGAATATTATATTATAACTTAACAACATCTATTTCAGCACCGACTTTTGTATTTATTATTATCGGACATATGAAATATTTTCTATACTAACCGCATGTACTTACCTTGTCTAGCGGTGTGGAGAGCGTTTTTCTGGATAGTGCGGATTTGTGCGCTGTGCGTTGCTGGGTGTCAGTGGAGGGTTAATCTGCTTTGCTGGATACCATCGGAGGGTTAATCTGCAGTGTCAGATATATAGTTCAACCATATACACTGCTAGTAGTGTAGAGAATTTATTATTTGTGGTGGTGATAATCAATACGACCATATTGTTGTTGTTACAGTAATCACTGACCAGCAGTATTGTATTGTATTTTATATTGGGGACCATTTGTGTTGGATGTAAATTTTTTATTTATGTTTTATTGTGAAATATATGTTTTAATACATTTTTTGGATTTGATACAAAAAAAAAACAACCATTTAAAAAAGTAATATCCTGTTTATTATTATATATTTCCTTAAAATTCCTTGCATACATCAAAATGAAGACTCTGAATGCAGCAGCTCTCCCTTCTTCTCTCCCAGCAGGAAGTTCCAGGACAACCTCAAACATCAACTAGCCAACGAATCACAGTGGGTTATATACACACATACTTTTTTCATAGGATAAAGCAAATGTCTTTTTCATTGGTATTTATCTTTTTACATTTCTTTTAATCTTTTTCAAGCCATAAAGAAAGGTTTTAGTATAGAGAAAATTGTGGCTCATTGGAGAAATGCTAACAAGGCCGTATTTCAGATAACTTTCTTATTTCTGCATTCTTGAAAACTTTGCCTGGCATATTAGAGATAAATTATGATTACAACTGCAAACTTCAGTAGAGAGAAATGAACTTGCAACGTTTGCCAAGGGCACTAGACTGAAGCTCATGTCAGTTTGAGTAATGCTCTGAACACCTATTGAGCAGAGGTGAGGTTCAGAACCATCCAAAACGTCCTCTGTGGAGGTTATACACTGAGGAACATGCTGGGTTAAGGCGATACTAACTAGATGACTAGTGTGGAAAACAAGGGGTCATTTTTGGTAAGGTGTACACTTCTCAAAACTCAAGAATCATACTTGTTCAGTCTACATATAGAAGAACTGCATGGGATTTGTGTTCAATTATTTGAATCTATCTATCTATCTATCTATCTATCTAATCCTTGAGAAAGATCCCAGTAAGCGGATCGAAACGTCGCGTGTCTGGTGAATAAAGCCATTTTCTACTTTTTTACGCCTTGGATGTGCTGTGGAATTTTTCTATTTTGTATTCATTGGAGGTGGATCGCCCCCACAGCCGCTGGCACTCCGACCGCACTTCACAGACAGCTGTGCTGCCCACACCCTTCTACCTTTTCTATCTAATCCTTTAAGATATAGCTATATCTCTCTACAGGGTGCATCTAGCCTTTCTGATGCCTGAGGCAAAAACTGAAACAGCCCCCCGCCCAATGGCAAATTCTCAACTTAACTTCTTCCCTACAGCCCTGCTGTTAAAGATACTGGAGGGATATGCAGAGATAAGCGCTTCCACATCAGAAGTGCTTATTGTCCATGGCTCTTCCGCTCCCTCCACTTGGCCCTACCTGGTGCCACCTGAGGCAATCACCTCACCTCGCCTCATTGGCAGTTCACCCCTGTCTCTCTATTTGTATCTATCTGTCTATCCATCTTCTATCTATCCAGTGGCGTACACACAATCCATGGGGCCCCGGTGCGAAACTGATCCATGGGGCTCCCTCCCCGTCAGGCTGGCAGAAATGTCTGGCAGAGAGGGAGAGAGAATGAGGCGAGGTGGGGTGAGTGACTGTAGTATAGAGTCAGACTACTGGGCAAGTGGGCAGTGGCAGACTAGCAGTGGCTCCCGCGCTCCTCTGTTCCCAACTTCCTGCCGGACCTGCAGCGCTGATAACTTTGTGACATCACGTAAGTGTGCAGTGTGATCCGGACATGCTGCCAGGCCCTGTCCCCTGCCATTGGTACTTTAAGTGACCATGCCTGAGCCGGACCCGCTGTCCCATCATCCATAACAACAAAAAAGAGGGACTTCTGGCCATTCGTCCTGGGCTTGCGCCGGACCATGAGTCTAATAACCGGACGTCTGGTCACCCTAAGAGCAGCAGTGGCAGAGAGATTGAGGCCAGCAGCAGCCATTTCAGTCAGATTACAGCCAAAGCTGCAGAGTGGCTGTAAGCTGACTAAAATAGCTGCTGCTGGCCTCAGTGAGTCTCTCCGCCACTGCAGAGAGACCTCATATCAGCCAAATCAGACCTCAGATCAGCCAAAGACCCCCATCAGCCCCCATCGGACCTAAGATCAGCCCAAAGACCCCCAGTCAGCCCCCATCAGACCTCATATCAGCCCAAAGACCGCCACTCAGCCCCCATCAGACCTTAGATTAGCCCAAAGACCCCCATCATCATTAGACCCCACTCAGCCCCCATCAGACCTCATATCATGCCAAAGACCCCCACTCAGCCCCCATCAGACCTCATATCAGTCCAAAGACCCCCATGAGACCCCCACTAAGCCCCCATCAGACCTCAGATCAGCCCAAAGACCCCCACTCAGCCCCCATCGGCTCACATCAATCAGCAGCGGCAGCCCAAAGTGATCCCCATTGCCCCAGGCCCCAATACTTACCTGTTCTGCGCCGTGGGGCTACTATTCCTCTTCGGGCCTCCGGCAGAAGTCGCGCTCCGCATCTCTGTCTGTCTTCCCAGCCGGTGCTGCACTGTCACCTGACAGCGTGCACGTCAGGTCATAGTGCGCGCACTACGTCCTGACGCTGTACGCGCTCAGGACAGTGAAGCGGCAGCTGGGGAGGGGAGGATAAGTATATTAAAGGGGTGGGCACAAGGAGCACTGGGGGGCAGGCACGAGGAGCACTGGGCGGCGGTCCCGGTCCCTGGGTACACACAGCACTACAGCAGGGTGGGACTAGAGGTCCACAGGTGGCCGGGCCCCCTGGAGTGCCGCGCTCGGTCGCAACAGCGACCCCTGCAACCTCTGTATGTACGCCACTGTATCTATCTATCTATCCATCCTTAATCAAGCTCAATCTGTAAGTATATTTTTTTTCTTTGCTCATCCTTTTATCTTCAGGTCTCATATACAGGATTCATCTTGTGTAGAGAATAGATGCAGTATATCATTACAATGGTTGCAGCGTGTTAGAGGAAGCGATTTCCGCAGGCAGAATAAAATACTCCATCACATGTGAGGCCTATTCTGTGCCTATTCATTTAAATCTCTATTGACTGCAGCAAGGGCTGACATTTTACAATTTACTTAAAACAATTCAATGGGTCATTAACTTTACACGTCATTGACTGCCAGGGCTTAGAGGGCTGGAAATGTGATTGTGCAACGGTCTCTGTGATTGTTGTCAACTTCTTGTTTGTTTGCCGAGAGGGTTTAGTGATGAGGAGAGGATATATATATCTTACTCTCCATACTTCTGGATCTTAATTTTGCAGCTTCTGCGGCTTAGCTATGTGAGTAGCCATAATTCTCCATGATGGATACTGTGCCAGTTCTTGCAGCAGTTATCAAGTTGATTGCATTGTCTTGAAGATATTTTTAGACCTTCTAAGGAGGCTTCCATTGATATGGTCATAATTTTGTGTAAAGATGTGTCTTATGGTCAAGTCATTGCTTAAAGTGGCTGTTCTATTAGGACATTCTGTGTCAAGATGTCTTGAGAAAGTGGGTCTGTTGCTTGTAACCCCCTTCTATGAGCCAGCTTTGGACCATTGGTGTATTACATGGATGGCCAATGATCTGAATATCTGACATATAATATTACAATTCTTCTGCAGCAGTTGCTGCTAGAAGTAAATATGAGTAATTTAGCATCTGATGAAGCAATGCATGATGTTGCACTGGTATCGCCTACCTACCACTGCCCTGCTTCCCCTGGTGGACACGGGTGCCGCGCTACTTACACTGATGTCCACTTCTCCTGGGCTCCCTCTCTTCCTGGCTGGTGGAGGTCCCCACCACTGGTATCCCTACAGTCTGTAGCTGTGCTGCTCTGACCTGTCTCTTAGGGTGCAATGCCTGGGTATTTAAGGCACCTTTCCCAGTGGTAGAGTGTCTGAGCTTTTGGATTCCTAGTCTCCAGTTACCAGTGAAGGTAAGATATTCTGTCTAACTACCCGTGTACTGAACATGTCTCTCCAGTTACCAGTGAAGGTAAGATATTCTGTCTAACTACCCGTGTACTGAACATGTCTTATAATAGACTTTTTGCCCCATTAGTGCCTGCCCTGACTTCAGTCTTGTTTCTAGGATTTTTGGACCCCTGGGTGCTTTGCACCGGTGTCTCTGACCTCAATTAGTTAGCTGCCAACACCGGGACTATCTCAGGAGATTGCGGCCTGGTGGCTCCCCTAAAATGAAGAACATCTCTCTGTATAGGGATTAAAGGGTGGAAACCCTATATGGGATAGGCATAAGGTCATCCTTCATATAAGGTAGGGCTAAGGGCTAGTCATAGTATTCAGTATATTGGGCAGACTAGATGAGCCAAATGGTTCTTATCTGCCGACACATTCTATGTTTCTATGAAACCAGGAGACCAAGCGCCAGGATAATGTGCTTAGAGATAGCCCAAAGTCAAACTGGTTAGTCAGTACAATGGGTTCACACCCGCTGCCCATGACACATGATATTTCTTGTCTTTCAAGTTCATATATAATTCGGCAGAAACAAAACTATCTATTTATGTCCAAAATAAATTGGAGTGATTTGGAGGTCCACTGTAAGCCCACAGACTTCTAAGGGAGCTATATTTTGGCTCTGTACCACTCAGAGGTCATATGAACCCATATGGCCTCCAAGAACATTGCCTGCCCTCCTCCGCTCCTGCTGCTTTCACAGCAGACTGTGAAGACACACACAAAGGGGAAGATTGAGAAACAGCCAGCATAGGTACTCAGGGGGCACTCTCACACCAACAGACAAATAAGGAGCATGGTACATATTGTTGGAGGTGCGGAGTCTTTCATCCTCCTATCACATCACAACAACAGAGTAACATGAACATTTTCAGTCTCCGATATGCCAGCAGAGTCTGTACCAGAAAACAATATGAAGCTGTGATTCAACTGTGATGACCCCCTAATATTCTCTACAGAATCTGGAGGTATGTTGTATTACATGGCACATATGGCTTCAGAGGTTCACCGTTTAAAAAAATGCAGATTTTCTTCCTAGTATATAAAAACCTATTGACTAGGGAGAGAGCATGGTGGCTCAGTGGACAACAAAGGCAACATCTGCCTGGAATTTGTATGTTCTCTTTGTGTTTGTGGGTTTCCTAACAGTGTAAGGGTTTCTAGAACAAAAAGCAGCAGGGATGTGCAATTGTACTGTGAATGGGAACCCCCAGTACAATTAAGCATTAGATTGCTGGGATCCCATCTATAGGACCCCTTCACGACTCTCATTATCTCCAACATGGTGGACTGTTAATTAGGGGGGGGGGGGGGGGTTGTCCTGACAAACATGTGGCCAGCTCCATGATAAACATCTATGTGAGATACAGAATGGAATTCCATGTTCTAGCAATTGGTGGGAGTCCTAGCAATCAGGACCCCACAAGGTAGGTGAAAAAAGGGATGGTACAAAGGGCAAAAAATTGCATAAAATCTAAATAAACTATCAGTACATCACTCATGTGACCACCACTGCCCTCTGTAGTCACGTGCCATACATGCACATACTGTAGCATCGCTGAGACCAGTGATTAGCCAGTAAGTACTGGCTATTTTATTTTTTTACACCATTTTATGCCCATACTCCCTTTTTTTTTTTAAGTCCAAGACAACTTTAATATTTCAAGAGGTTTTCTGAGAGTTAAATCTTTATAGCCTTTATTCAGGATAAGTCATCAATATCTAACTCCCAGCCAATCAGCTGTTTGAGGAGGCTGCGGTGGTCCGGTGAGTGCTGGAGCCTCTTCCTAGGCCTGTGATGTCATCTTCATTGGTTACATGTCCTATGTGCAGCTCAGTTCCATTTAGGTGAAAAGGCCTAGGCTACAATACCAAGCACCAGGGGCGGACTGCGGAAAAAAGTGGCCCTGGAAAAAATACTAAAAGTGGCCCCGTTTTGTAGTTGGGTCCAAATGGATGGAAGCAATACCATATTGCAGCACATTATACCACCCCAACAGAGCCAAATTCCCTTTAAGGTCTATGGCCAATCCAACCCTGCCAAGCACAGTGTCACAACCAGACAGCTGAGAAGCTCTGACAGAGGCCTTTCAGAACCTCCTCCTTGAGTTTCTGTGTTGTGGTATTCAGTTCCTCCTCTCGTTAGTCTCTCTCAGCTGTCATGTGTTGGACTAATTGCTTCCCTTTAAATTCCTCCCCAGAATGCTTTTCTGGGCGGCTTATACTTCTTCCTGGAGTGTGTGTGCATGCTGACCTTGTTCTCCTATCTGCTACAAAGCTAAGTGTTGTACCTTTATCTGTTATTTTCTGTTTGCTGGATCCCAGGTGACCCTGACTCCCTCCGTATCTTGTGTAGGGAGCCGGTGGTCGTGTCCCCTCACTATTGTAGGGTGCTCAGGGCTTTATAGTCAAGGTTCGTGGATATGCAAACCTCCACCATTTGGATCTTTGCATAGGCTGAGAAGCCAGGGAAAGTGCCAGGTCTTCTGCAGGGGTCTCCATTGGTTCCTTAGCTTTTGGATCCAGTGAGTCATTTATACATGTTGCTTTGCCTTGTTTCCTGTACACCGTCCGTGACATTATAAGCCGCCATAACCGTCTCAAGCATGGATCCGGTTTCACTTTTGGCTGAACGCTTCCAGGGTCTTTCATTGGAGGTAGCTGATCTCCGTAAGACTTTTTCTCAGCTTCAAGTGACCGGTTCAGCTTGCGTTCATGGAGTTTGTTCTGAGCCTAAGATCTCGCTCCCGGAGACGTTCTCCGGGGGTAGTGAGAATTTTGTGCGTTTTAGAGAGGCTTGCAAACTCCATTTTCGCCTTCTTCCCCACTCCTCTGGTGATGAGGAACGGAGGGTGGGGATCATTATATCGCTGCTCAGAGGTAACGCTCAGTCCTGGGCCTTTTCGCTGCCGGAGGGTGCACGGCCTCTCCGTTCAGTGGATGAATTCTTTTTAGCCCTGGGTCAGATATATGATGATCCGGATCGTATTGCTCTGGCTGAGTCTAAATTACGTCTATTATGCCAGGGTAAACAATCCGCAGAAATATACTGCTCAGAATTTCGGAGATGAGCAGTTGATACTGGTTGGAATGATGCTGCACTCCGAAGTCAATTTTGCCATGGTCTTTCAGAGGGATTGAAAGATGCATTTGCCTTTCATGAGAGGCCTATTTCTTTGGACTCTGCTATGTCTCAGGCCGTTCGTATTGACAGGCGTCTTAGAGAGAGAGGAGAGATGTCTCCTTCCTGTCATACTCAGTCCCAGGACAGTGCAGCGGTCTCATTCTGTGTGCAGGGGTCTCAGTCGCCGTCAGCCCCTTCTGAGCAGGAGCCCATGCAGCTGGGGTTGATTGCTTCTGACAATAGAAGATTCAGCTCGCATGGGAGGGTTTGTTTTTGTTGTGGAGGTATAAATCATCTGGCAAATATTTGTCCCTCTAGGAGATTCAGGCAGTTTTCTGGGAGTAATAAAGAAACAAACAGGAAAAAATCTTTTAAAAATGTTCCGTCTGTTACTATTGGCAGGGTTGAGGCGGAAATTGAAGGTTTTCCATTTGCTTGTAGTTCCCGTTTTGTCCTGCCGGCTAGGGTGGCGCTAGAGAGCAAGAACATTTTTTGTGAGATTTTTGTGGATAGTGGAGCAGCGGTCAATCTCATTGATAATCAATTTGCGATAACTCATGGTTTCCAGGTGCGCACTTTGGGAAAGGATATTCCTGTTTTTGCTATCGATTCCGCTCTACTTTCTCAAAAATCATTAAAGGGCATAGTTCACAATATCCGTTTAATTGTGAGTGATGCTCATGTTGAGGATGTGTCATGTTTCGTCCTTGGCGGTTTACCTACCCCTCTGGTGTTGGGGCTGCCCTGGCTCACTAAGCATAACCCCACCATTGATTGGCAAGCGAGGCAAATAAATGGTTGGAGTGACTTTTGCAGAGAGAATTGCCTCACGACATCTGTTTCTGAGGTTTCTACTAAGACTGTACCATCTTTTCTCTCTGAATTTTCGGATGTCTTCTCTGAGAGTGGAGTTCAGGATTTGCCCCCGCACAGGGAGTACGATTGCCCTATTAATCTCATCCCAGACGCCAAGCTGCCTAAATCTCGTTTATACAATCTTTCCCAACCTGAGAGGATCGCTATGCGTGCTTATATCTCTGAGAGTCTGAGAAAGGGACACATACGACCCTCGAAGTCACCTGTTGCCGCTGTTTTTTTATTTGTTAAGAAAAAAGATGGTTCTTTAAGACCATGTCTGGATTTCAGGGAGCTGAACAATATCACAATTTGTGACCCTTATCCGCTTCCTCTGATCCCGGACCTGTTTAACCAGGTTGTTGGGGCTAAAGTCTTTTCCAAATTAGATCTAAGAGGGGCATACAACCTGGTCAGGGTCAGAGAAGGGGACGAATGGAAGACGGCCTTCAATACCCCTGAGGGCCATTTTCAAAATTTGGTTATGCCTTTTGGTTTGATGAATGCCCCAGCCATTTTTCAGCATTTCGTGAACAGCATTTTTTATCATTTGATGGGAAAATTTGTATTGGTGTATTTGGATAACATTTTGATTTTTTCTCCCGATTTCAAAACTCATAAGGAACATTTACGTCAGGTCTTGCTCATCCTGCGGGAGAATAAATTATATGCGAAACTGGAAAAATGTGTGTTTGCGGTTCCAGAAATTCAATTTCTGGGGTTTCTTCTCTCCGCTTCTGGTTTTCGCATGGACCCCGAGAAGGTCCGCGCTGTGCTTGAGTGGGAGCTTCCTGAGAATCAGAAGGCGCTGATGCGTTTTTTGGGCTTTACCAATTATTACAGGAAGTTCATTTTGAATTATTCTTCTATTGTTAAACCACTCACTGATATGACCAGAAAGGGGGTAGATTTTTCTTCTTGGTCAGTAGAGGCGCGTAAGGCTTTTTCTGATATCAAGGAGAGTTTTGCTTCCGCTCCCATCTTGGTGCAACCTGATGTTTCTTTACCCTTCATAGTTGAGGTTGATGCTTCTGAGGTGGGTGTGGGGGCGGTCTTGTCTCAGGGTTCCTCTCCTGCCAATTGGCGACCGTGTGCCTTTTTCTCAAGAAAACTCTCCTCCGCAGAGAGAAATTACGATGTGGGAGATAGGGAATTGTTGGCCATCAAGTTGGCTTTTGAGGAATGGCGCCATTGGCTAGAGGGAGCCAGACACCCTATTACTGTATTTACTGACCATAAAAATCTGGCCTACTTGGAGTCAGCCAAGCGTCTGAACCCGAGACAGGCCAGATGGTCTTTGTTCTTTTCTAGGTTTAATTTTGTTGTCACGTTCCGCCCTGGAGTTAAGAATGTGAAGGCAGATGCCCTGTCACGTTGTTTTCCGGGAGGCGGGAATTTTGAAGACCCGGGTCCCATTTTGGCTGAAGGTGTGGTGGTCTCTGCTCTTTTTCCTGAATTGGAGGCAGAGGTGCAGGCAGCCCAGTCAGAGGCTCCTGATCTTTGTCCTTCTGGGAGGTTGTTTGTGCCTCTCGCTTTAAGACACAAGATTTTTAAAGAACACCACGATACGGTCCTTGCTGGGCACCCGGGGGTAAGAGCCACACTGGATCTCATCACTCGGAGATTCTGGTGGCCTGCGCTTCGTAAGTCGGTTGAGGGTTTTGTGGCAGCCTGCGAGACTTGCGCTCGTGCCAAAGTCCCTCATTCACGGCCATCAGGTCCTCTCCTTCCCTTACCCATTCCTTCCCGTCCTTGGACACATCTGTCCATGGACTTCATAACGGACCTGCCTCGTTCCTCGGGGAAGACTGTGATTCTGGTGGTGGTGGACCGTTTTAGCAAAATGGTGCATTTCATCACTTTTCCGGGTTTGCCCAATGCTAAGACGCTGGCGCAGGCATTTATTGATCACATTGTCAAATTGCACGGTATTCCTTCAGACATAGTCTCTGATAGGGGCACGCAGTTTGTTTCCAGATTCTGGAAGGCTTTCTGTTCTCGCTTGGGGGTTCGGTTGTCATTCTCTTCTGCTTTCCACCCGCAGTCGAATGGCCAGACAGAGCGCGTCAATCAGAATCTGGAGACATATCTGCGCTGTTTTGTGGCGGAGAATCAAGAGGATTGGTGTTCTTTTTTGTCCCTTGCTGAGTTTGCTTTAAATAACCGTCGTCAGGAGTCCTCTGATAAGTCACCATTTTTTGGTGCATATGGGTTTCATCCGCAGTTTGGGACTTTCTCGGGAGAGGGGTCTTCTGGTTTACCTGATGAGGACAGATTCTCCTCGTCTTTGTCATCTATTTGGCAAAAGATTCAGGATAATCTAAAGAGCATGAGTGAGAGATATAAGCGTGTGGCAGATAAGAGGCGTGTGCTTGGTCCGGACCTGAATGTTGGTGATCTGGTGTGGTTGTCTACCAAGAATATCAAATTGAAGGTTCCCTCCTGGAAGTTGGGTCCTAGGTTTATTGGGCCTTACAAAATCCTGTCTGTCATCAATCCTGTTGCATACCGTCTTGATCTTCCTCAGACTTGGAAGATCCATAATGTTTTTCATAAGTCCTTATTGAAACCTTATGTTCAACCCATTGTACCCTCGCCTTTGCCTCCTCCTCCGATTATGGTTGATGGGAATCTTGAATTTCAGGTCTCTAGGATTGTGGATTCTCGTCTTGTCCGCGGTTCTCTTCAGTACCTTGTTCATTGGGAGGGGTATGGTCCTGAGGAGAGGATGTGGGTCCCAGTGACGGACATTAAGGCCTCTCGTCTCATCGGGGCTTTCCATAGGTCCCATCCTGAGAAGGTTGGTTCTGAGTGTCCGGAGTCCACTCGTAGAGGGAGGGGTACTGTCACAACCAGACAGCTGAGAAGCTCTGACAGAGGCCTTTCAGAACCTCCTCCTTGAGTTTCTGTGTTGTGGTATTCAGTTCCTCCTCTCGTTAGTCTCTCTCAGCTGTCATGTGTTGGACTAATTGCTTCCCTTTAAATTCCTCCCCAGAATGCTTTTCTGGGCGGCTTATACTTCTTCCTGGAGTGTGTGTGCATGCTGACCTTGTTCTCCTATCTGCTACAAAGCTAAGTGTTGTACCGTTATCTGTTATTTTCTGTTTGCTGAATCCCAGGTGACCCTGACTCCCTCCGTATCTTGTGTAGGGAGCCGGTGGTCGTGTCCCCTCACTATTGTAGGGTGCTCAGGGCTTTATAGTCAAGGTTCGTGGATATGCAAACCTCCACCATTTGGATCTTTGCATAGGCTGAGCAGCCAGGGAAAGTGCCAGGTCTTCTGCAGGGGTCTCCCTTGGTTCCTTTGCTTTTGGATCCAGCGAGTCATTTATACATGTTGCTTTGCCTTGTTTCCTGTACACCGTCCGTGACACACAGCCACTATACAATGTAAAGCGCTGTGTTTGGTACACTGAATGCTGCAACCTGATTGGCTGGGGTGCCAGGATCTGATATCGATGATCTATCCTGAGGGTAAGTCATCAGTATTGTACTTCCAAATAAACACTCTCTTTAAAGGAGTCCTCTCACTTCAGCAAATAGCATTTATCATGTAGAGAAAGTTAATACAAGGCACTTACTAATATATTGTTTTTATCCATATTGCTTCCTTTGCTGTCTGGCTTCATTTTTCCAGCACATTATACACTGCTTGTTTCCATGGTTACAGACCATCCTGCAATCCATCAGCGGTGGTCGTGCTTGCACACTATAGGAAAAAGTATCAGTGGCCGGGACCGTGGGAGCTCACATAGGCTGATGCTTTTTCCTATATTGTGCAAGCATGGCCACCGATGATGGATTGCAGGGTGGTCTGAAACCATGGAAACGAGCAGTGTATAATGTGATAGAAAAATGAATCCAGCCAGCAAAGGAAGCAATATGGATAGTAACAGTACATTAGTAAGTGCCTTGTATTAAGTTTCTCTACATAATAAATGCCATTTGCTGAAGTGAGACAACCCCTTTAAGCATGGAGATCTGTATGTGTCACCTGAATGCCCTGTGTTATTAGGCACCAGTCCAAAAAATGTTGGTGTATTTTCCCTTTAATATTGCGGCATCAGATAGTTACATATATGTTAGTAGAAAGACTGATGCTTTCATAAAAAAATATTGCGGTAGTGATGAGCAGTGTCATATGGTTCTATTCTCTGAGGCTGATTAATCTCCATGTCCGCATAGCCCTGCCACCTGATAAATCATCTCGTACGATGAGTGACTCCTCACAGTGTATGAGCCTGTTCCCCCTGCTATCATCTCCTATGGGGATGTGTATGTCCTTTGTTACAATGGATCTGATTAGGCATAATGTTTAGTAATAGGGTTTACTTAAAGGGTACCAGAAATAATGTAAAAATAATTTAAATCAGACATCATATAGCACATGACAATGTCTTTCTAACAAAGCTAGAACCAGCCCTGTACCTCACATGGATCCAGAGATCTCCCCATTCATTGCTCCGCTTGATTTATATCAAGCTGATAGCTCAAGGGGAGGGTCTTTTCTGCTTCAGCTCAGGAGGCGTGTCCATGCTCTCCCTATCACAGCTCAGGGGGCAGTTGAAGGATGGAACTGAGCATGTCAAATAAATTTGACCCATCTCAGTGAGCAGGTCAAATAAATAAAAGAAGAACAAACAGCAGGTGGTGCTATACAGATACAATGTATTGAATAGCTCAGTGGCTATGCTAAAAATTTTTATCACATGTAATTACAAAAGTATTCAGATCCAGGTGCTGGTTTGAAAAATGTAGAATATTTTTTCCTGGGACAACCCCTTTTACCCTTTAACACTAGCACTACTATCATACCCTTTAACACTAGCACTACTATCAGTCATGTGGGTCACTGTTGTCATCCCTTAGTCTATGAAGGGACCAACTTGTGATTGTGAAATACTGGATACAATTTTAGGTTGGAAACACCCCTTTAAAAGGACACATCCGTCAGAAAGTGATATTTTTTTAACAATATTTATAGAAGACAAATTTTTTGAGGAATTTCCGATTTTCCTTTTTTATTTCGGCAGTACTCTAAAATTGAATACAAAATATTGTTCTTCTGTAGCAGTCAGCACATAGAGAGAAAACTCTTCTATAGATATGTAATCCAATGTCAGTTTACAGCTGCTGTGAGGGGATGATTTTACCTGAAAGGTAATCCTCATTATTAATAGTAGGTGTAGAATTAGGATAATAATATGGCAGCTCTAGTCCATTGTTCTCTTGATAGGCCTAGATAAAGATGCCTACAGAAGAGCACTGCACTTATCAGTGTAATGTGTTATGCTCTAATTGTCATTACAGGGGGTCTCACTATGGTCGCAGTGATGGTCTGACTGAGAGAGTTACGTAGTTATATATATAAAAAATTACATATAATATTCACATATTGTCATGGAACCATGAACCAGACGTACAACAAGAGATAAGTGGAAATAAGAAGGCTTTATTGAAAATCAAGCTGTAAGCAAAAGTCCAAACGGATGGCTAAACCGAAGCAGGGTCTTGCGTAGACAGAGGTCAGGAACCAGAAGGGTAGTCAGACGAAGCCTGGATCAGGAACCAGCAGGGTAGTCAGACGAAGCCAGGATCAGGAACCAACAGGGTAGTCAGACGAAGCCAGGATCAGGAACCAACAGGGTAGTCAGACGAAGCCAGGATCAGGAACCAACGGGGTAGTCAGACGAGGCCAGGATCAGGAACCAGAAGCAGCAGCAGTCTTAGAAGCATGTGAACACAGGAGGACCAAGCAAGGAACTGAAGCCACAGACCTCCTATATATATGAGCTAGGCATCCAGCTCCTCCCAGTGGGAAGGAGAAGCCGCAGGGTGGGAGGCTACAAGAAACCCAGAAACCAAGATGGCCGCCAGCACATGTCAAACGAAGGAGAACAGTAAGAAGGTAAGACCATGACAGTACCTCCCCCTCAAGGGCCCCTCCTCCGCGGAATAAGGAACGGTTTCTGAGGGAAGCGTGCGTGGAAGGCTCGGAGCAAAGCAGGAGCATGGACATCTGCGGAGGGAACCCAGGAACGCTCCTCTGGACCATAACCACGCCAATGGACCAAAAACTGCAACCGACCGCGGACCAGGCGTGAGTCCAGGATATTGCTCACCTCATATTCCTCACGATTGCCCACTTGGACCGGACGGGGCCGAGGAACCGAGGAAGTGAAACGATTACACACCAATGGCTTCAACAGGGAGACATGAAACACGTTGGAGATCCGCATGCCAGGAGGAAGCGCAAGGGCATAGGCTACCGGGTTTACCCTGCGAAGCACTCGGAAGGGACCAACAAAGCGAGGCGCCAGCTTGGGAGTGGGCACTCGAAGGTTGAGGTTGCGGGTGGACAACCATACACGGTCTCCCACCTGGTAGGAAGGAGCGGGCGCTCTTCTGCGATCAGCCTGGAGTCTCTGGCGCTGCGCAGAGACCTCAAGGGACCTCTGGATCTGTACCCAAGAAGCACGTAGGACGGAAAGGTGATCCTCCACAGCCGGAATATCCTGGGGAGAGAATACCTCCGGTAACACGGCAGGTTGGAACCCATAATTGGCCATGAAGGGAGACGTCCCAGAGAAAGAGTTCACCGCCGTGTTCCTGGCAAACTCAGCCCAAGGCAGGAGGTCAACCCAATTGTCTTGGTGATCGGAGACATAGCAACGAAGGAATTGCTCCAAGGCCTGATTGGATCGTTCTGCGGCCCCATTGGACTGAGGGTGGTAGGCCGAGGAGAAAGAGAGATGAATCCCCAACTGGGAGCAAAAGGCGCGCCAGAACCTGGACACAAACTGACTCCCCCGATCCGACACAATCTCCTTGGGCAAACCGTGCAACCGGAAGACCTCCCTTGCGAAAATCGTGGCCAACTCTTGTGCAGAGGGTAACTTCTTGAGAGGAACACAGTGGCACATTTTGGAAAACCGATCCACAATCATGAGAATGACCGTATGGCCTCGGGATGCAGGGAGGTCCACAATGAAATCCATCCCCAGGTGTGACCATGGGCGCTCCCCGGTGGCTATGGGTTGCAAAAGGCCCAACGGAAGGTGCCGAGGGGACTTACTCTGGGCACAAACGGAGCATGCCGCTACATATGCGGCGATGTCGGAACGTAGAGAAGGCCACCAGAACAGACGTGAAACAGCCCAGGACAGCTGATTCTTTCCAGGATGCCCCGCGGCCTTGGAGTTATGGTAGGTTCGCAACAACCGGAGCGGCAGTAGGAGCGGGCCCAGGAGCGACAACCGACCCATCGGCAACGGAAGCGAAATGAGCCGTGCGTTCAAGCAGGGTTTGCAACGCCACAGCGAACCGACCCAACAGGTGATCCTGCTGATCAAGTCTGGCAACCAGCGTAGGTAGCGAGGATGGCCCTGTACCGTCAGAATTCATGGCTTGGTCCTAATGTCATGGAACCATGAACCAGACGTACAACAAGAGATAAGTGGAAATAAGAAGGCTTTATTGAAAATCAAGCTGTAAGCAAAAGTCCAAACGGATGGCTAAACCGAAGCAGGGTCTTGCGTAGACAGAGGTCAGGAACCAGAAGGGTAGTCAGACGAAGCCTGGATCAGGAACCAGCAGGGTAGTCAGACGAAGCCAGGATCAGGAACCAACAGGGTAGTCAGACGAAGCCAGGATCAGGAACCAACGGGGTAGTCAGACGAGGCCAGGATCAGGAACCAGAAGCAGCAGCAGTCTTAGAAGCATGTGAACACAGGAGGACCAAGCAAGGAACTGAAGCCACAGACCTCCTATATATATGAGCTAGGCATCCAGCTCCTCCCAGTGGGAAGGAGAAGCCGCAGGGTGGGAGGCTACAAGAAACCCAGAAACCAAGATGGCCGCCAGCACATGTCAAACGAAGGAGAACAGTAAGAAGGTAAGACCATGACACATATTGACTCTCAATATGTGATATCATTTAAATTTTTTTATGGTAGTGTAACTACAATTGTATTTTTACTTCAAAATTATTTTCAGTCTTTACTGGTTCATTTATAGTCTAATGAAGCTTCTTAAGATAAGAGAATCCCAAAACAGGTACAGGCCCTCCTGTGGAACCCTAACCCTAAGTACCTGTCAGGAAGACGGGGACGTCGTCTTTCCCTGGGGTCGGAGGGTACAGCGTAGGGTACGAACCTCCCATCAGCCTGGCAGATCCACAGGCATCCCAGCCACTAATGCGCTCATTTAGTCCCCAGCTGTGGACCTTGCTGGAGGAGGTTTGCCAGCCCACAGACACACGCCTTCACCTGCTATTGGGCCGCAGGAGAGGAAGCTTCCTGGTCACCTTGGAGACCAGGGGCGGACACACACACCCTGTGGCTATAAAAACCTGATCAGAGCCCTGGCTCAGTGCTGAGTTATTCCACCTCTTGGTGAGACATACCAAGCTCCCTAGGTACCTTCCTTGTTGTTTCCTTCTGGCTTCCTGAATCGACCTGGGATTTACCTGACTATTTTTGTTGAAGTGTCCTTGGTGTTTTGTTTACTGGCTGCTACCCGCCAGTGGGTTCCCGCCTTGCTGTTCTTTTTTAAGGCTCATGTGTCAGAGCTTGACAGTACCTTACCTAAATGTGATTGTTGTGTGATTAATGGTGACTAGGGCCATGTGATGTGTTATCATTGTGCATGACACTGCGCTAAAAATCCCTAAGGTTACACATGCGTCCCATCCTTTTGTATACAGTAAATCACACTCCCTAAAGTGCACTTCAAGTAAGTGCCTGAGTAGTGCCCATGACCCTTTAATCAGACCATCAATTCAGAACCCAAAAATTGACTCAAACACCCAGACCTCCGACCCCTAGGTCCCATGTCTATTGGCAACATTTTTGCATATAATTTTGAACCCCAAATATGTGGAACTTTATTCCTATAGTTGTATACCACATGTCTACCATTACATCCCATAGTAGTAAATGTATCGTAAATCCCGGTCAAAAGCGCCTTCCCATACAGTTATTTCCCCACATGTTAGCCAAATGTATGCAAAAGGGCATCCTCTATGTCAATACCTAGCCCAGGGCTTAGCTATAATGGTTGCAGTGGTAGCATTTGCACCCTGGTGCCCCAAAGGCCCCTATAGGTACAAGGTTGGGTAGGGGGGCCTGTTACAGATTTTGCTTTTGGACCTAGGAGCTTCAAGTTATGTGTCTGGTCAGGCCAGTAGAACCTTATAGGCACATTAAACATGGTGTGAACACAGCCTATCGCTAAAGTGCTAGCATTATATATATGAACCAGAAAGCCCAGGATGAACATTGTTACTGATCCCTAGAATGTAATGCCTTGAATAATAAAAGGTGAACATTTTCAGTTTGAGGCTGCAATCCATGGGACCTGTTAGAATAGCTCATTAACTAGGATATGCGGGTAGCTTCAGTGGCATAACTTCCATGGAGGCAGAACACGCAACTGCTATGGTGCCCGGGGGTAGTGGGGCATTGGACTACTTCTTTGGTTCCCAACATGATGAAAGCTCTATATTTTCATGAAGCTGCAACTCAAGGGAGCTCAATGCATATAGATTATTGCAGTCAATGATAACTGTATACATTCATATGCACTGAGCTCCCCCTAGTGGTGGCTGCAGGTAGACAGTTTTTAAATAAACTGTATGAGGGACGCAGCACAGATATAGCTCTATGGAGGCGATTTATCTATATGACAATTATCTGGTGTAAAAATATTGAGAAATACACTGTTCAGATTGAGCTCCATATTTATAAATAGTGCTGAGCAGCATGGGCAATATTAGATTTTCGCAAATTTGTAGCCTAATATTCGCAATACATTTGCAAATTCAAGAATTCGTGATCTCCAGTCATTATTTACTTGATTGCGAAAATCGGCAATCTAATATGTGCGTATTGCACGCGCAATACAGGTTTTGCTCACTTTTGCTACATTTTTCAAGCTTGTAGAAGTTTCCTGAGACTGGAGAAAATGCACAGTACAGTAATCCCTATCACACTACCTAACACCCTGCACTGGAACCTATCAGCTACACTATATCACTATCTAACCTACACTGACTATCCCCCACTAACTATCTGTATTATATATATGAGCTAACTATCTAATGTAATTGGATAAGGAATAGGATCCAGATGAAAGCACAGAGCACAACAATGTCACTGCTCTCTCCCTCAGATCTGCAAAAAAACTGCAGAAAATGTTTGCTGGGGAGGTTCTTATATAGTAAGGGGGTAGGCAGCTTTCCTATTGGTTGCTAGGGATGTTGCTAAGCTCTGACAAAGATAGTGCAGCCTTCTAATTGGCCTCAAGCAAGAAGCAGTGAGGGTACTGATGAAAATAATTATCTATATTCTACATCTTTGCAAATTCTCAAAGTGCCAATATCCGCGATAAAAATTTGCAATTAAAATATTCACGATCAACACTATTTATAAAGCACCTGTTACAAGGGTGACTTTTTTATTACAATTTTAAAAAAATGCTAATTTACTTTAACCTTTCGCTTAATGAGGTTGTCCCGCAAATAATATTCTACAGTTTTCAAACCAGCACTTGGATCTGAATACTTTTGTTATTGCATATAATAAAAAATCTATTACAGCTATTGAGTTATTCAATATAGCGCCACCTGCTGTTTACTCTTTTTCAAATTTCTCTGTCCTGCTCACCGAGATGGAAGCACATGTTCAGTTATATCTTTCAACTGCCACCAGCTGCAGCAGACAGGTCATACCCTATGATAAAGGACCCACCCCCTGAGCTGCCATCTCAAAATAAATCTAGCAGAACATATTATGCCACAGATGTACTGGTTGTGAGCAGTAATCTCTGTACAAGCAATGGTAGACAGCTGAACCCACTAATATCCCTAGGTTGTGGTACCAGTTGCATGAGAAGCTCCAGTGAGGAGGATACAATGGAAATGCTTTGGTAATTTATAGAGTTTACCTTGAGCAAAGACATATAAAGGACATTAGAGGTCAAAACGAAATGCTCTCACCAGCTCTGAGACTGCTGTAGAAAAGAAAGACACAGGACCAGAACAAACAGGATATGATGTCACCGAAAGGGAGGAGTAGACAGAGAGCAAAGGGCTAATGGGATTTACATAATACATCCAGAAAAACTATAACAATAATTACCACAGGGTGGCAGCATTACATAACATGGTAATTATATGATAACACAAATACATCAATTTATCTTAAATGGAAGAAATAAATGCTGGGACAGCACACTCCCCATCTGAAATCCTAGGCTTTCACACTATATGCAAAACATGAATGTCCATATGATCAATGAAATACTGGAACCTGATAGACAAAAGGCAATAAAGAAAATACAGTAACTAGAATGGGTGGACAGGAACAGTCCAAATGTCTGGAATTTTATAGGAATAGTCTGGAGATGGATGACTAAATGGAAGAAAAATTCTTACAATGTTCCTCAAGGTAGAAGAAATCATTTCTCAATGGGTAAGAGGAGAACAATCTTAGATGCAGGCCTGATGAAGGACTTGGGATCGCCTTGTTTTGCAATGGTCACTCCCACCTTACGGACCTTGCCATCTTCACTGGCGAAGATTTTTGAGATGAGAACCATGGGCCAGGAATTTCTTTCCACCTTCTGGTCTTTCATGAGAACAAGATCTCCTATTTGTAAGTTTGGCTTTATGTGCTGCCACTACCTACGTCCTTTAAGAAGGGTTAAGTACTCCTTTTTCCACCTGCTCCAGAAACAGTTGGCCAGATGTTGAATGTGTTTCCACTGTTTCTGATATAGATTACCAGAAGAAGACTCTTCAGGTGGATTAGGAACAGATCCAAACTTCTGAGTGAGAAGAGTTGCTGGAGTGAGAATGGCAGGGGATTCTGAGTCCATAGATACAGGTACAAGAAATGAGGTATCTGCTATCGTCAACGCAAGGGTGAGCCTTGAGAAGTTTGAGTCCATAAGCATACAGTCTAATATTTTGCGGGTGATGACTATCATTCTTTCCCATGAACCGCCCATATGAGAGGCATGAGGGGGATTAAAGATCCATGTACAACCATTGTTGGCCAAGTAGTCTCGAACTGGCTTAGAGTCGATTTTCAATTCTCGGCGGGCGCCTATGGAGTTGGTTCCACAGTCAGATCTCATTTGCTTTACTGGTCCTCTGATGGTTAGAAATCATCTTAAAGCATTGATGAAACTCAAAGCATTTATGGATTCTATTACTTCAATGTGTATAGCGTGTACACTTAAGCATGTAAACAACACTGCCCATCGTTTGCTGGAAAACGGAGGACGGACCCATTCAAGTCAATGGGTCCGTAAAAAGAAAAAACGGATGCACAACTGGTCTGTCATCCGCGTCCGTATCAGTTTTTTTTCTACAAGACCTTGGTGCAATAAAATTACACTTTTTATTAACCTTCCTTTCATTTCCCCTTTCAGACAAAAAAAAAAGGAAAACACAAGGAAACACAACTGAAGCACAATCGGACACGGACCGCTGAAGCCAAATCACTGACAGTGAAAAAACACTGTTGTGTGCATGAGGCCAAGAGTAATGAAAAGAAGGTAGAAAGAAGGACCCTGCAAGCTGACAGTGCATCAAATGTGGAGCTGCAATGCAGACATTGGTGACACAGATGGATAGGGAGGATAAGATCTCATCATACGGTATATATATATAAAGTGAGATCTGTCCTACTGCAAGGCAGAAGATGAATCCTTCTAGGAGGATTAACCTGTGTATGTACAGCGCGCTCCACATCACAAGTGCTCCTATGGTAGTGCATGGTAATAATCAGGGGTGTACTTATCCTTTCTGCTGCCTGAGGCCAGCCTCTCCCCCATGCCCCATTTCTTAACCTAACCCCTTTGTCACAATGAAAACACTCATTGTCCATTGCCCTTCGGCTGCCCCCCCCCCCTCTTGCTTCCACCTGGTGCTGCCTGAGGCGATCGCCTCACCTGGCCTCATTGGTGGTGCACCCCTGGTAATAATAACACATAGCAAAGGTCTACCCAGGGCCGTAGCTATAGGGGGTTCAGAGGTAGCAGTCGCTACCGGGCCCAGGAGCCTGAGGGTACCAAAGACCCTTGTGCCACATAAGAAGACACTGGTATTATAGAAAGTGTATGCAAGTTACACCTCTGGCCAGGCTCGGTGCTATAATAAGGCAGACCAAGCGATCGCCTTAGGGTGCTGAGAAGGGGGGGCGGAAAAATGAAACTTTTTTTTTGATTAATCACTTGCATGCCACCGGCCTCCTGCGGCTGTTCTCCTCTGTATGGTGGTCCTCATATCTTCTTTCTGGGCTCCCGAATCCTGACAAGTTCTTTAAGGACCTTTCCCACTCTGCCAATCAGTGGCCGCAGCTGTGTCACGTGTCAGGGCAGTGATTTCCAGCTGAGCCAATCACTGGTCTGACACATGACACAGCTGCAGCCAATGATTGGCTGAGTGGGAAAGGTCCTCAAAGTCTTGGCGGGAGCACAGATAGAAGATACCAGGACCACACAGAGGAGAAGGGGAGCTGCTGCAGACAGGAACAGGCCCAGGTGAGGAGCATAATGTTTATTTTTACACAACATTAAAGGGGGGTTGAAATGTGATATGGAGGGGAGAAATGTGACACAAAGAGGGTTATGTAAAAATCAGGGGGTGATGTGACATGGAGGGGGAGAAATGTGACATGGAGGGGGAGAAATGTTACATTTCTCCCCCCTCCATGTCACATCACCCCCCTTATGTCACATTTTTCATCCCCCTCCATGTCACATTTCTCATCCCCCTCCATGTCACATTTCTCCCCCCTCCATGTCACATTTCTCCCCCCTCCATGTCACATTTCTCATCCCCCTTCATGTCACATTTCTCAACCCCTTCCATGTCACATTTCTCAACCCCTTCCATGTCACATTTCTCATCCCCCTCCATGTCACATTTCTCATCCCCCTCCATGTTACATTTCTCATTCCCCTACATGTTACATTTCTCATTCCCCTCCATGTTACATTTCTCATTTCCCTCCATGTTACATTTCTCATTCCCCTCCATGTCACATTTCTCATCCCCCTCCATGTTACATTTCTCATTCCCCTCCATGTTACATTTCTCATTCCCCTCCATGTTACATTTCTCATTCCCCTCCATGTTACATTTCTCATCCCCTTCCATGTCACATTTCTCCTCCCCCTCCATGTCACATTTCTCCTCCCCCTCCATGTCACATTTCTCCTCCCCCTCCATGTCATATTTCTCCTCCCCCTCCATGTCACATTTCTCATCCCCCTTCATGTCACATTTCTCAACCCCTTCCATGTCACATTTCTCAACCCCTTCCATGTCACATTTCTCATCCCCCTCCATGTCACATTTCTCATCCCCCTCCATGTTACATTTCTCATTCCCCTCCATGTTACATTTCTCATTCCCCTCCATGTTACATTTCTCATTTCCCTCCATGTTACATTTCTCATTCCCCTCCATGTCACATTTCTCATCCCCCTCCATGTTACATTTCTCATTCCCCTCCATGTTACATTTCTCATTCCCCTCCATGTTACATTTCTCATTCCCCTCCATGTTACATTTCTCATCCCCTTCCATGTCACATTTCTCCTCCCCCTCCATGTCACATTTCTCCTCCCCCTCCATGTCACATTTCTCCTCCCCCTCCATGTCATATTTCTCCTCCCCCTCCATGTCACATTTCTCATCCCCCTCCATGTCACATTTCTCCTCCCCCTCCATGTCACATTTCTCATCCCCCTCCATGTCACATTTCTCATCCCCCTCCATGTCACATTTCTCATCCCCCTCCATGTCACATTTCTCGTCCCCCTCCATGTCACATTTCTCATCCCCCTCCATGTCACATCACTCCCTCCTTTTTACATCACCCCCACCGAGTTGTGTGTGGGGGGGGGGGGGTGCCAAAATGTAGCTTCGCTTGTGTGTGCCTCTGGCTGGACAGAAGGGGTTAGGTTAAGAATTTGGTATGGAGGAGAGGAGTGCAGTTTAAATTTTGAGAGATGGGGGGCCCAAGCTGAACTCTTGCACCAGGGCCCATGAGCCTTTAGCTACGCCCCTGGGTCTACCTGTGTGACCCTGGTAAGAAACCTCCGAAATGATAAGGTGTATGTACGGATGGAGGACTCTGATACTCCTGTGCATGGTCTCCCCTAGGCTGAATAACAGGGACCTCGACCTAGTTGTACAATAGATTTATAGTAGGAAATGGAATTGCCTTGCACTTGTATAGTATGTGTGACCTAGAATAGTACTAAAGCTTTGGTTTAGAACCACCTTTTATGTTCTGGAATTACCTAATAGTGATTCCCTGATACAATTTTCTCATTGCCGTTACTACAAGGCTCCTGCACGGAAGCTGCCGCCAGTTTAATGTTGCAGCATTAACACATTTCAATGCTTTGTAATTCAAATATGAAAATCAAAAGTAAAAGTGCCCTAGTGGGCGAAAATAAAAAGCGCAATGAAGTTTAACCCCCTCGGCACCACATGCAAATATACGCAACCTAAGGGTTGTATCCAAGTATGACCTGGAGAGGTGGGGGCTGTGGCTGTTTAACCCTCGTGATTCTGTGAATAATCGCGATTGGTGTGTGGGTGTGTGTGGGTGTGTGTGTGTGGGGGGGGGGGGGGCATCTCAACTAAGCCAGTTCTACTTTACACCAGTTTGATAAATCTACCCCTAAGGGTCCATTCACACGTCCGCAACTGTTTCGCGGTCCGCAAATTGCGGATCCACAAAACACGGACACCGGTCATGTGCGTTCGCATTTTGCCTTTAATAGAAATGCCTTTTCTTGTCCGTGTTTGCAGACAAGAATAGGACATGTTCTATTTTTTTGCGGGGCCGCGGAATGGGAGTGCAGATGCGGACAGCACACTGTTTTTGCATATCTATACACTTCAATAGTTTAGTACAGAGATGATCTGATTATAGAAATTTTTAAGGCCTCTTTCACACTTGCGTTGTCCGGATCCGTCGTGTACTCCATTTGCCGGAATTACACGCCGCATCCGGAAAAACGCAAGTGAACTGAAAGCATTTGAAGACGGATCCGTCTTCAAAATGCTTTCACTGTTACTATGGCAGCCAGGACGCTATTAAAGTCCTGGTTGCCATAGTAGTAGTGGGGAGCGGTATACTTACCAGCAGTGCGGCTCCCGGGGCGCTCCAGAATGACGTCAGAGCGCCCCATGCGTATGGATGACGTGCCATGCGATCACGTCATCCATGCGCGTGGGGCGCTCTGACGTCACTCTGGAGCGCCCCGGGAGCCGCACGGACAGTAAGTATGCTGCTCCCCCGCTCCCCGCTACACTTTACCATGGCTTCCAGGACTTTAGCGTCCCGGCAGCCATGGTAACCATTGAGAAAAAGCTAAACGTCAGATCCGGCAATGCGCCAAAACGACGTTTAGCTTAAGGCCGGATCCGGATTAATGCCTTTCAATGGGCATTAATTCCGGATCCGGCCTTGCGGCAAGTGTTCAGGATTTTTGGCCGGAGCAAAAAACGTAGCATGCTGCGGTATTTTCTCCAGCCAAAAAACGTTCCGGTCCGGAACTGAAGACATCCTGATGCATCCTAAACGGATTTCACTCCATTCAGAATGCATTAGGATAAAACTGATCAGGATTCTTCCGGCATAGAGCCCCGACGACGGAACTCTATGCCGGAAGACAAGAACGCAAGTGTGAAAGATTTCTTCAAATAATGAGATAAGATAGAAGGTGGGCTCTAAACTAAAGTACAGCATGTAGGATTTTTTCCCGTCTAAACAAACGGATCTCAGGCAGAAATGAACAACAGGATCTGTTTGTTTTTTTTTTTTTTTTCACAGGATCCCGTTTTTTTTTTTTGACTGATCAGAAGAATGGAAATGAAACAGAGATGTGAACTCTCCCTAAGATGGCTATGAAATAGATATTTATTAGATGTTTGGATATTTTTTTTATTTAGCTAATATGATGTTATTCAGTGTATTGCTATATTAATTAGAATAAACTGTGGAGTAACCTTTTATCAATTTATATCTATAAAATCCCATATATGAGATCAGTCATCTATTCTCAGCACATATGATGCCTCGGAAAATGTATGTGATGCAAAAATTCTAGACTGTGAACTGCTTTATGATGCAGCTGTCTGAGTATTATAACTCAGGATGCTGAGTACATGGACACACATAATACCTCTGCACCTGGAATCATTTAATAGCCCCCGTGCCCCTACAATTAGCATACACTGGACGGGGGACAAGCTGCTGAACACTTGTGCATTACAGCAGTGTGACATCATTTGTCTCTCCATCAGCTTCATTTAAAGGGGTTTTACAAGATCCCCAACAAGAATAAAATAAAGAATTTTTTATTATATAACACAACCTTCAGCTAAAAACCATAAAGGAAGTCTGTCAACAGCAACCTCCCTGTCAAACTGTTTGCATAGACACATAGCTGTGGTTCTCCTGATTAAAACACTGTTTTTCTTTTGTTGATCTAAGGCTCTGTTATTGAGTTATTATATTTTTTCTAATATGCAAATTAGGCCTTCTGTGAACACAAAATATAACATTTATATGACATCCAAAACATGATGTCACAGTAAATAACTCTGCTTTTGTCTTTAACATATAAACATAGGAACTGTATTAAGGTTATTAGCAGGTTTAGCTGTATACACATATAAGCTATACTAGCCACCTAGGACAGGTCTTAGCTGGCCAGCTACACTCCTACCAAAATTACCTATAATTCTATGTTCTTAGTGGTGGGACTTCAACATGAATTTGAGGAATTTTCCATCAGGTTCTCAACTTCCAAGTGTCTTATCACTCTCAAGTAGAACAACTAATTTCTGTATAGGACGTTCCAACTTGAGTGGAGTAGTAAGACGTTTTCCTTTTTATTCAAGTTTTGAGTCTCCTATTTGTAACACCCTTCTTAGGCTACTTTCACACTTGCGTTTGGAGCGGATCCGTCTGGTGTCTGCTGAGCGGAGGGGAGGCCAAACGGTGCCAGACTGAGGCATTCTGAGCGGATCCGCATCCACTCAGAATGCATTAGGGCTGGACGGATCCGTTCAGGGCCGCTTGTAAGAGACTTCAAACGGAACTCACAAGCGGAGCCCCGAACGCTAATGTGAAAGTAGCCTTACTAGTTTGTCTTTATCCTTTTGAACTTCTAGAACTTTGGCCAATTTCCATTGACTTTTAGGTAAATCTGCTTCTTTCCCTAACACTATGTCACCAACATGGACATTTCTTCTGGGTGTTTGCCATTTACTTCTTAGCATAAGATTGGCCAAGTACTCTTTCCTCCATCTATTCCAAAACTGTTCTGATAGATATTGAACTCTTCGCCATCTCCTTCTGGCATATAAATCCTCTTTGGTGAACTTGCCAGGCGGTGGCTGTATGTAATCTGACTTAACGTGAAGTAGATGGTTGGGAGTTAAAGGGTACAAACTTGTTGGATCGTTGATGTTATCAACTGTAAGTGGACGACTGTTAACAATAGACATTACTTCATAGAATAGGGTCCTAAGTGAAGCATCATCTATTCTTCCGGCGTTCTTTTTCAACACTAAACGTAACACATTTCACACAGTTCTGATTGGTCTTTCCCAAACTCCTCCTGTATAGCTTGCATGTGGAGCATTCATATAAAAATCACACTGTTTCTCTAACAAATACTCAGTTACGTTTTCTTTATCAATCTCTTTTAGCGCTTTCTTCAATTCATTCTTTGCTCCAACAAAATGAGATCATTGGCCAGATCTAAGCTCTTTGATGGTACCTCTAATGGCTATGAAGCATCTCAAGGCGTTGATGAATATGTCAGTTGACATATCCTCTAACATTTCCAGGTGAATTGATCTGGAGCTTAGACATGTAAATATTAGTCCATATCTCTTGTACTCCTTGCGGTTCTGCTTGGTAAAAAATGGGCCAAAGCAATCCATTCTGCTATAAAGAAATAATGGTGATGGGTTTACATGATCTGCTGGTAAATCTTCCATTCTTTGTTCTTCTGTAGGTCTACGTGCCTTTCTGCAGACTACACATTTACTTATATACTTTGCTATAACTTTGCTTCCTTTCACAATCCAGTAACCACCTTCTCTCAAACAGCTTTGGGTAAAGCTTCTTCCTTGATGCAAGGATATGTTGTGGTAGTGACCAATAATCAATCTTGTGAAGGTAGAGTTTTTGGGTAGAATTGCTGGATGCTTCACTCTGCTAGGTAACAATGCATTTTCCAGTCTCCCTCCCACCTTCAGTATACAATCCTGCAGAACAAGATTAAGCTTGTACAATGGGTTGTTGTTTGGAAGCCTTTTCGGTTCTTGTCTAAGTCTCTTCAACTCTTCATTGTGGAATCTCTGTTAAATGAGTCTTATGACTGTTTCTTCAGCTTTCATTCTTTCTTCCACATTCAACAATTCCTTCTTTCTGATTCCCTTTGCCAAACGTTGAATTTGAGCTACTACGTTTATGACTGTATTCCATTTTGAACATCTGGCTAGTCTTTCAAGTATGTCATCTTGACACTTGGCAGCATTGCTCAATGTTTGTACAACTTTTACTTCTGGATCACCCATAGACAATTCTGTGTAACCTTTACTGGGCGTGATTTCCTTTTCCCAAAGGAACTCTGGACCGGTTAACCAGTTAGAATTTTTCAATTCTGTTACATTCAGGCCTCTTGAAGCATGGTCTGCTGGGTTATGCTTTGTGTTAATGTGATGCCAATGTTCTGAATTTGTTTTTTCCCGAATGTTCTCAACTCTGTTTGCGACAAAGATATGGAATCTTCGAGCTTCGTTGTTTATGTATCCTAGGACAACTTGTGAGTCTGTCCAAAAATATTCTTCATCTATTTTCAATTCCAATTCTTCTCTCAGAAACTTGCTTACTGATGCTGAAACTATGGCTGCTGTCAGTTCAAGTCTTGGAATTGTCTTAATACTGGTAGGTGCAACTCTGGCCTTCCCCATAACCAGGGCACAGTGTATCTTTTCTTTACCTATTAATCTTATGTAGGAGTACTGACCATAACCATAACTACTGGCATCTGAAAAGTGATGAAGTTCTATTTTCTTGTACTTTCTGAAATAATGAAGTACAAAACATCTGAGTATCCGAACTTCTCTCAAGTTTTGCAAGTCTCTTATCCAACTCTCCCACCATGGCCTCAAATTTTCAGGTATGGGCTCATCACATCCCAACTTCTGTCTGCATAATTCTTGCAGTATTTCTTTTTGCTCTGAGGATTACTGGGGCAAAGAATCCCAATGGATGAAATATAGAAGCCACTGTGGAGAGAATGGTTCGTCTACTTGCAACTTTCTCTTCAATAGATACTTCAAAGAAGAACTTGTTGTTCTCTACATTCCATCCCAATCCAAGTACATTCTGAACTGGAAGATCATCATAATTGAAATCTACATTCTTCATTGTTGCTGCAAGTTCAGAGTCACTAATGGATTCCAGTACCTCTCTGATGTATGAGATGAATTTGTGAAGGCGCAGGTTTCCTCTTGCGCATAACTCTTGGCTTTCTTTCACTAGTTTGATTGCAGATTCTGTCAGACTCTAGACTTATGAGACCATCATCTACATAAAAGTTTTTCTTCAGATAATTTGCTGCTGATGAGCAATCCTTTTCATTCTGACTGGCCAGGTACTTCATATCATAATTGGCGCAACCTGGAGATTATGCTGCGCTAAAAAAGTGTACCGTATATTCCGGCGTATAAGATGACTGGGCGTATAAGACGACCCCCAACTTTTCCATTAGAAATATAGGGTTTGGGCTATACTCGCCGTATAAGACTACCCCTCCAACAACATTTACTTTGGCATCAAGATCTGCAGGTAATTGTTGTGCAATTTTCGTCTTTTGCCTCAGTACCATACTATGCCTTTACAAGAATCTAGTACACCAGGATGCAGTGGCCTTAAATCTGTTGCTGTGATCTGGGTTAGATTTGGCTCACTGAAGTGCAAACAAACGTATTTTATTTTGTGTCACTACATAACCGTTTTGGCGATGCTCATTCACCATGTCTGCTACATGTTTTTCGAGTTCTGGCCAATGTGGGGTGCCTCTCCTTAATGCACACTTACCCCTTGGCATACTCTTTAATGCTTTTAATTTGCTTTCCAGTCGCAAACCATCTTTTCTGTTACTCCATATTGTCTTGCAGCAGCGCAGTTATTATGTTCCATGGCAAAGTTTACAACTTTAAATTTGAAACTGGCTTCATATTTCTTTCTTCTTGCTGGTAGAGCCATGATGGGGTCTTGACTGTTAGCCATTTGTATACTGTACTGTATGTACTGGTGCTATACTGTATGAACCGAAGCAGATACTGGTCCTGTACTGTATGTACAGGTACAGATACTGGTGTTGTACTGTATTCACCACCACATGTATCTGCTCCCCAGATAGACTCTGTTTTTTCATCACAGATAAGATGCACACCAAACTTCATTAGAGATCCGCCAACATTAGAATTGGCTGAAGTGCAGATGCTCCTGCTCCCCCCCTGCCTTCCCTCAGAATCGCCAATCCAACCCAGTATACAACAACCAGCCAATCACAGCAAGCGATGTACCGGTATTTTCTATGCACACTGCATACAAAGCCTGCTTGGATTGGGTGGGTCAGCTCTCCCTACCTTCCCAGCCCTCCCTGTCTTCAAGACGACCTGAGCGGTAGTACGCAATGTGATACTGCCGGCATGAGAAAACCACTGAGAGCAGGAAGAGGGGGCTGCTTCAGGAGCGGCTGGCCGGGATGCAGCACACGGTGGCTCAGCTAGAGGGCGCCTGTCCCTGAAGCTGGAGAAGGACAGCTTCTCCAGTCTTGCTAGGAAGTAAGTTAAAGCACGCTGTATACTGGCATATGAGACGACACCCGGCGTATAAGATGACCCCCGACTTTTGAGAAGATTTTCATGTGTTAAAAAGTAGTCTTATACGCAGGAATATACAGTACTTTCATTCTGTATTCTGCTGGCTCTGTATCTGTATCTCCATCCTCCCACCGTAGAAACCTCAGGAAGTCTCTATCTTCATTCTTCACATGAAACTGGTGGAACATCTTTTCAATGTCACACATGACCGCTACAGGATACTTTCTAAATCTACAGAGTACTCCAGGCAGAGCGTTTGTAAGATCTGGTCTTTTTAGTAGATGATCATTTAATGCAACACCATTGTACTTTGCTGAGCAATCAAATACTACTCTAATTTTATCTGGTTTCTTTGAGTGGTAAACACCTTGATGTGGGATGTACCACACTTCTCCTTCTTTAGGTTAGTTATTAACTTTCTCTGCATGTCCTTCGAGGATGCTTTCCATTTAATTTCAAATAATCCTGCTTGAATTTGGGATCTCTTCCCATCTTTTTCTTCAAACATTTCAATCTTGCTAGTGCAAGATTTCTGTTATTTGGCAGATGAGGTCGTTCTCTAAAGGGTAAGAGCATTTCAAGATGACATCGTGATTCTGCTGAATACTTTCTTCTAGAGTGTGTACGAACTTTATGTCTTCTTATGATACACTCTTTTCTTTAGAATTTAAACTGCAAAGTCGGATTTAAGGATCTTGATTACTTTTGCTGGACTTACAGTTGGTAACTCTTGGACAGATATTCAATGACACAAACCTGTCACCTGTCTTGAGTTTGCAATCTGCTGTTTTCCTCCAACAACACCCCATCCTAGATCAGTTTGAACATCGTAGGGTTCACCCTTCCCTCCTGTGATTACCTTTCGTGGTACCAAGGCTTCGGGACAATCGTAGCCTATCAACAGTCTAACACCAAACTCCTTCAGCGGGGACATTTCATGTGATATGACAGATAGGTGCTCCCATTTATTGGCTGTTTCACAGGTAGGCATGAGATCTCGATCTAGAGGTATATAGTCTTTTGCATAAGCTGAAGGTAGATCTAATGTGCAGTTTGAATAATGTCCTCTAACTCTCAGTCCTTTGACCCTTTGACTGTTCACTAATGTGTCTCTCCCCGTCATTGTGGAGAGTTTGAGCATCACTGGTTCTGTAGCCACTTGTAATTTCTTGCTAATTTCTTGATCAATGAAGGTGACATCACTTTGGGAATCCAGTAGCGCATAGGCCTATACATTCTTGTTCCTCCTTTTAGAATTTAATATACACACTTGTACAACCATTGATGTGCCATTGCTTTCTCCTTCCCTCACTATGCACGAGAATACCAATACTTTCTTTCCTTTCTCAGTATCTTTAGGTATTGAGGATTTATCCTTCTTTGGATGTTCTTCATGTAGTGGTGTAGGATACCGTCCTTTGCAAACGCTGCATGTGGCCTTTTTCTTATATTCCTTAGTAACATGGACTTTTCTTAGGCATCCGAAACACAGTTGCTTATCCAGCACAATTTTTTTATTTTCTTCTTGGGACTTCTCCTTCAATTGTTGGCACTTATGTATGGAGTGGTTCTCTCCACAGAACATACACTTGAAGGTAGTCTGAAGATTTGTCAGTTCTGTCTCTCTACTGATCCCAGTAGGGACTTTGGACTAGCTCTCATAGGTATCTGGACCTTTAGTTGCTGCGTTGGTTGCAAAGCTAGTTGCTCTTGCACGTCTTATCTCTCTTGCAGGCCTTTCTTCTAAGGATTTTAAGATGTAAGATGATGTTACTGGATTACATGCTATCCATGCTTTCTCATTGACAAACTCAGAACTCTTTAAAACTTGGGACGTTCTTACCGATATCTAACTGTTTAGGCCTCATTCACACGACCGTATGTGTTTAACGGATCCGCAAATATGCGGATCCGTTGTTCCGTGAAAAAACGGAACGGATGGTGTTCCGTTTTTTGCGGATCCGCTAAAAAACGGAAAGTGTCTTTGTAATTTTTATATAAAGTTCTTTGTGCTGAAAAAAAAAAAGGGATATAAATAATTCCTGTCAGATAGCTAGAGTGACATTTTGTCTGGCTTTGATTGCACCAAGAGCTTAGTGCGAGACTTGTGCTTGGTCGGCATCTGTTTCGTGCTATATTTCTGGTCTATCATGGCTAATCATCGAGAGGTTCTTCTTTACTGGCTAATTTCTCGCAGATTTGGACAGCAGCCAGCAATGCTGTCTGAAGAACCGAGGAGGAGGCGGTGGGTTCATCCCATTGTCTCGCAGCGTCTCCAGAAGGGCCACTTTCACAAATTATACTTTGACTTACGGCAGCACCCTGATAAATTCCAGGGTTACTGCCGTATGTCTGTACAGACATTTGATATGTTGCTCGCGTCTCTCCGTTCTGGGCTAACTTTCCAGGACACCAACATGAGGCGCAGCATCTCACCTGAAGAAAGACTTCTAGTCACGTTGAGGTAAGTTTATTAGTCTATCCTTTATTATTTATTAATTTTTTTATTTTATTTTTAACCAGAAACTTAATAATGTCATTTTTCTCTTCACAGGTTCCTTGCGACTGGGAACTCTTTTGCATCTTTGCATTATGAGTATCTGCTGGGAATCTCAACGATATCTGGGATCGTCTGTCATACATGTCAACTTATCTGGCAGCGACTCAGAGATGCGGTGATGCCCCAACCCAAGGCAGAAGATTGGCTTAGAATTGCTGATGGGTTTTATCAATCTGCGCAGTTTCCAAACTGCATTGGGGCATTGGATGGAAAACACATACGTGTTAAGAAACCGCCTCACTCAGGGTCCCAGTATTTTAATTTTAAACAATATTTTTCTATAGTGCTGTTGGCATTAGTTGACAGTAATTATAGATTTATTTTTGTTGATATTGGGGCCTATGGAAGCACAGCAGACGCCCGCATCTTCTGTTCTTCCAGAATGGGTGAACGGCTTCGCTCCAACCAACTTGCCTTGCCAGAGCCCAAACGACTACCCGGATCTTCTGCTTCAGCCGCTCCATTTGTAATCGTGGCAGACGAAGGGTTTGCATTATCTCCACATGTAATGCGAGCTTTTCCTAGACGCGATTTGGATGACCGAAAGCGCATATTTAATTATCGTCTGTCTCGTGCACGTCGATATGTAGAATGTGCTTTTGGGATACTGTCCAATAAATGGAGAGTGTTCTTGTCATGTTTGCAAATGAGTCCGCAAAATGCCACCCTGGTGATACAGGCATGTGTGATTTTACACAATTTCACCAGGATTCATGATGCACCCTCCGAACCTGAAGTGGCCCCTTATCCACCATCCACATCTGTTGGATTAGACCATAATCCGCAAGGAAGGCCTGGATCTGCTGGACTAGCAGTTCGAGAACTCTTTGCCGATTACTTTACATTAGTAGAGAGGGTGCATTATCATGGCAGCTGAACAGCATCCGTGGTACTCGTCGTTAATTTTTGGGTTATGGTTATCTAAATTAATTTAAAATAATTTTCTAGTTAGTTAGTTCCCATATTGTTAGATTAGATTAGGGACTCGCAATATAATGAGGAGCCTTGACGCTGGCTTGCGAGCTAAGGTATTTTGGAAAATCATTCAAACATTTTTAAAGGAATGATTTTGCAAAAAACTGACTAATACCTCATTGGGATATAGAATGAAAGTGTTAATTACGTAGTCAGAATTCCATGGGGAATAGAGTGTGGAAAATAGTTTTAAGGTTTTTTCAAGGGTCAGCCCACTCCTAGCCAGAGCTCCCTAATGCTCCACTAAATTTAAATTGGATTGCACAGCGCCTGCCCAGCAACATTAGTAATTCTTTACTATGAGGTGCACAGACATAGAGTATGCTATGACCCCTAGTAAAGATTTGAGAGCTGACCCCTGCTCTGCGGCCATTGGTGGTCCACAATACAGCCATGACCGCCCAATGGCCGTGTGTAATTATAGGCCTCAAATTACCAAATGGCTAGACCAGGGATGGCTAAACTCGACCCTCCAGCTGTTTCAAAACTACAACTCCCAGACAGCCTACAGCTAACAGACTACTACATGACATGGTGGGAGTTGTAGTTTGCCAACAGATGAAGGACCGCTGTTTGATGAACACTTAAATTAATATTAAAAACCTGCTGAGATATATTTTATCAAATAATGTAGTGTAAGAGCTTACATTACCTTGCTCTAGCTCATTGGACACAGTCTAGATTTACCTGAATTCATAAAAGAATATGAAAAAGGCCTAAATGTTTTTGAAACAAAATCTTTTTATAAAGAAAAAAACAAATTATAACTCATATAGGTCTTGGGTAAATGAGTAACCCTCACATGTTGAGGAGGTAGAGGCGGGGGGATAAAAACGTGTGACCCTTTGAGGCTGGGTCAATACTGGATCAAACGTTGGCTGGTCAGCCGTTACATGCAACTTTTTTCTTGCATCATTTAAGTAATTATAAATGTTCATGGGCATTATTGGCCCAGCAAATAATTCGAGGACCGCAGTCAAGGACGACACGCACATATGCTGCTTTGACCGTGGAACTCGTTGCAGAAAAGGTCCCAGTCCTAACATTATCGAGTCCTCCTGGCACTCCGGCCTGTTTCTGGATAAATACTCGAGAACGTGAGTATCCACCAGGTCTCGAGTATTTGATCCAGAAATAGGCTGGGGAGGGGGACTCTGTCGTCTCCTCTTCCTGGATGCTCGGCTGGTCTGGGGTTCATCTGGAAAGTCAGCTGGTGGAGTAGAAGGCTGCGGTGGTGTATGCGCAGGAGAGCAGGGGTCCGGAGGTGACATTACCGGATTACTTTCCACAGACCGCGTTTCTGATGGGCCTTCATCCAGACTGTCGACAGTTCTTAATAAGGAATAAAACAAGATTTTGTAATTGATATCTTCAATTTTTTTTTTTTTCCCAAAAAAAAACACGTGAATATACTTACAGCCGCAACTCAAAAATGGGCTTCAGGAACTGAAGCTGCTTGGTGTAGAGATATGGCTTTTTTTTTTTTCCACCACTATCGCCACTGCGTCCTTTGTTTGTGGTCTCCTCCCGCCGAAATTGATCCCGGCAAGAGTGCCATCTGGTTTTCAAGTTTTGGACTGTATTTCAATAAAATAAATATAAAAATTAAAAAAAATTAGTGTCAATTCTTTAAGGTCACAATACAATTTCAAATTGTTAAAAAAAAAGCACTTGCAAGTACACTAAAAGCAAATGACACGATGTAGGTGCACTTAGATAACATGCTTTGGATGCTCAGGGAAGTTTGCAAAGTTCTCTGAGCATGCAGATCATGCTAGACAGTACCTGCAAGTACACTAAAAGCAAATGACATGATGCACGTGCACTTAGATAACATGCTTTGGATGCTCAGGGAAGTTTGCAAAGTTCTCTGAGCATGCAGATCATGCTAGACAGTACCTGCAAGTACACTAAAAGCAAATGACATGATGCACGTGCACTTAGATAACATGCTTTGGATGCTCAGGGAAGTTTGCAAAGTTCTCTGAGCATGCAGATCATGCTAGACAGTACCTGCAAGTACACTAAAAGCAAATGACATGATGCAGGTGCACTTAGATAACATGCTTTGGATGCTCAGGGAAGTTTGCAAAGTTCTCTGAGCATGCAGATCATGCTAGACAGTACCTGCAAGTACACTAAAAACAAATGACATGATGCAGGTGCACTTAGATAACATGCTTTGGATGCTCAGGGAAGTTTGCAAAGTTCTCTGAGCATGCAGATCATGCTAGACAGTATGGATGCATATACATTTTTTGGTAACTTACCAAGTTTCTTGTGCACCTTGCCATCACACTTCGCCCATTCCTCAGGCAGAAGCTCCTCCGCAATTTGGTACCATGACCTATCCTTACGGACACGGTCGTGGTACAAATCAGAGCGTGTATCCCACAGCTCTGGCCTTTCTTGAATCAAAACTATTAAACGCTCCACAGAGAAAGACATCTTTGCTTGCTGTCTGACAAATATGCCTCTTCTATCTGATGTTTGTGAGGGGCACATAGACATGTCTGGAAAAAGTATCATTTTTTAATAGGGGCAGGGATATGTAAATAGCGGACATTCATCCGTTTTTTCACGGATAACATACGGAAACACTCCCGTATGATCCGCTTTTTCACGGACCCATAGACTTGAATGGGGCTACGGAACGTTTTATGCGGACAACTATAGGACATGTGAGTTTATTTTAGCGGATCCGCGGAACGGAACAACGGAATCAGACAGCACACGGTGTGCTGTCCGTATGTTTTCAGAGCCCATAGAAGTGAATGGAGCTCTATACCATACGCAAAAAAACGGAACGGATGCGGATCCGTTCATACGGTCGTGTGAATGAGGCCTAAGTCACATAGCGATTCCATCTAGAAGCAGGGGTGTAGCTATAGGGGGTGCAGAGGTAGCAGTCACTACCGGGCCTAGGAGCCTGAGGGGGTCCAAAGTCCCTTGTGCCATATAAGAGGAGACTGGTATTATAGAAAGTACATGCTGGTCAAGTTACACATCTGGCTGAAGGGAAGGGGTTAGGTCAAGAATTTGGAATGAGGGGGGGGGGGGGGGTGCTGCTAAATGTTTGCCTCAGGTGGCATGAAGGCTATGTGTTTCCCTGTCCCTTGCCACAAAGTAGAGGGCCCAAGCTGAACTCTTGCACCAGGGCCCATGAGCCTTTAGCTACTCCCCTGTCTAGAAGACACTTCTTCAGGTAGCTTAGTTAGCATCCTGTGGTTTTCTAGATAGTCGTTCAGTACTCCCAGTCCTTAAACATGTGGGATGGCATTGCTGCATGCTTGCAAGAAGTCACCATACTTTTGGAGTCTGAAGTGTTCTTTAGGACCTATTTTAGGCCAGTTATTCAGTTTCTCTCTAAATGTTCTTTGTACTAAGAAAGGATGACCATATCTTGCATTACATTTTTCCCAAGCTTGTTTGTAGGCTGCTTCATCTTTTCTATAGAAGTTACCTTCAAGAACTTCCTTGGCTTCTCCACCAACATATCTCTGAAGGTAGATTAACTTGTCAACTGGACTGAAGCAATGATGCTCAATGATCATTTCAAAACTTGCCTTCCACTCTATGAACTTTAGTACGTCCCCTGAAAATACAGTGGCATCTAGGAATAGAATCATCCGGTTCTATTTTCTCACTTAGTTCTAAATTAGGTGAGTCCTTTTCTTTATCTTTTCTGGTAGAGATTGAGGGTAAATTCACACACCTTTTTCCTAACACTGGACTAGGCCTCTCTTTGTTTTTATGAGCAGGGATGGAAGGATAATAACTTATTTCTTCACTACATGCTGGAGATTTCCTTCCATTCTCCTTGGCATATTCCATAAAGTAGGAATCTCTTTCTTCACTTAGTACATATTTGAACCTATGACTACTCTGACTCATATCCTCCTCATGTACTCTGAGTCTGGCTTCTATGATCTTAACTTCTTTCTGCCTTTCCAGAATTTTCTATTTAGCTTCGATTTAATGGCGCTTTGCTTCCATTTCAGCTTCCATTTGATGGCGCTGTGCCTCCATTTCAGCTTCCATCTGATGTAGTTGGGCATCCATTTCAGCTTCCATCTGATGGTGTTGTGAATCCTTTTCAGCCATCAGTTGACGCTGCGCCTCGATGACAGCTTCCATCTCAATTTCTACTTTCTTGACAGCAAGTTGTTCAGCTAATTCCTTTCTTCTGGCTGAAGTATTTGAGTACTCTGATATGTGGATGGCACTTCTGCTAGCGAGGGAAGTCACACTTGAGATTTTGGTTCCCCCTAAGGACCTAGCATAGTCTCTCATAAAAAGCTTGTTCATTCTACTTCGTGCTTTAACTTCAATATAGTTTGCTGTAGATGATAGTTCTCTCATGAGCTTTACTAAATCCTTAGCTTTCTACGAATGTCTTTAATGTATGATTTCCACTTCTCATACTTTCTGGCAAACTTTATTCCTTTTGCTTCTTGCACCAAATTTTCCAGCATCTTTGGGGTCGGTTTTCTGGCATGTGATGAATGTCTTAGTTCATCTGCTTGGGCTATATTTGTTTGAGGCAAGACTAATGCTGCAAAAGAATCTTGCTCTTCATCTTCTACTCTATCTATCTTTGTATCCTCTAACAGTGGCATGGTAATACTAGGCTCATTTTACTTTAAATGCAGTACTGACAATCAATAATAATAAGATGCCTTTCACTTTAAATGCAATATTGACAAATGCAGAAATAAATGCCTTTCACTTTAAATGTAACAGTGATAAATGCAGGCAATAAATAACTTTCACTTTAAATGCTTTAGAGTCCGTGTAATACAAACTGTCCTTTGTTTTACTTTAAAGTCTTTATCTGAACACAAAAATGTCTATTTATGCCAAAGCCTATATGCAATGATAAGTACTAAAAGGAAAGCTCTGACCTTATTCTGAAGAGCATTATACTGCGATCTGAAGGTTGCTGGAACAAATGTCTGTCTTAAAGGAGACTTGTCTTTTCTTGATGTGATGCGATGCTCTGCTCTGACTTGTGATGCTCTATGCAGACTTGCGATGCTCTGCGCCGAGTTGCGATGCTCTGTGCAGACTTGCGATGCGCTGGCTTGGATACGCTGCTGCAGGCTTTGGGCCTAGTGGCGGGAAAATAGCTGACTGCAGTACATGGTCTCTCCGTAGATAGCGGTGCAGACACTCTAGCTCTGGACGTTGGCCTCCCACCATGCGTCTCTTTCTCTTGCTAGGGATCTCTGACTATCTTGCCTTTGCCGTACTGCCACTTTAAGAGTTGGCTGCAGTTTGACTAAAGCGCACGTTCTATGGCCTTCATGGTAGCTCCACTGAGATGTCTTTGCTTGCTCACTCAGGGAACAGTTGCTGCGCAGCGGTATATGCTGGCGCTCTGCTGCTCTAATGCGCTCTTTACTGTGCAAGTTGAGGAGCGCTATCACTTTACCCTCTGAGGGCAATAGTTCCACTGTGGCAGGCGCAACAAAGAAGTGCCTTTTGCGCTGTGGCATTAGAAGAATTTTGATATCTCTGACTTTTAGTCTAACCAGACTGTCTATTATTCTGTAATTCCTCTAGCGCTGTTCTATGGAAACAGTAGGTTTAAAGAGCACACCAAATGCTTCAAACAACTTCTTTATTAATTTCAACTTTTCTTCATATATAACACTGCCGCCTCCGCAGCACATAGTCCATGTACATAACACGTGTTGAAAAGATATCACAAAATGGCGGCATGGTTTAACTGTTCAATCTTGTCATTCAGCATTAAATGGTGGCTATATTTCTCTCTTAAGTATCTGTACTGTCGCTTTGTTATTTAAGCACTTTATGATCTCTCTGAGAGGTATATCTGAGGTCTAACTAATAGTTCTACTTGCAGTATGCAGTTAGCAGTGACTATTTGCAGATTGGTTGAGTATCATCTGGTATGGTTGTATGCAATTTTGATTGCAATATGGAATCTGAATGCTTGCAATTGTATGCTTGCAATTTGTATTTGAAATTGTATGGTTGCAATTGGTGGAACTGTAAGCAAACACATACATATCTAGTTCAGTATACAGTTCTAAACACAATACTAACAATATGAACATTTTATGACTGTTTTAATTACCTATTTTGGCCTCTTGTTCCTATAAAACTCAGCTCTCAGTGGAGTTAATGTCTCTTCCAGTCCTGTCTCTGGTGAATAATGATTTCTAGCAGCAGGAGCTGGGGGAATTCCCAGACAGCCTGTGTGTGAGGCTGGCTGTGATTGGTGAAAACTCTTGCTGTGTGAGAAACTGTCTGTGATTGGTCTAGACTTCTGCCCAGCAACAACATTACGCAATGAATCTTAAAGGCATTTTATCTTTTTCTGCTTCTGTGAACACAAAATATAGCAGTTATGTGACATCCAAAACATAATGTCAGAGTAAAAAACTCTGCTTTTGTCTTTAACACATAAACATAGGAATTGTATTAAGGTTATTAGCAGGTCTAGCTGTATGCACATATAAGCTATACTAGCAACCTAGGACAGGTCTTAGCTGGCCAACTATATGCCCACAGGACAGAAGGGTTTCTGCCTAAACCCTTTTCAATGACTGTTGGGTCATTTTTCCACTGCTTCATTTGCTAAAAGTTGTTCCTTTAGAGGGTAGAGTCCTGACCAAGTTTTCACCTCCAGTAGAATATAAGATAATCCCAACTAAGAGTGGGCCCCCTCTTGCCCTGGGCCCCATAGCAGTCGCATAGTCTGCCACTATGGTAGTTACGCCACAGGGGCGCTCCAATAGTCAGAACACAGCACACAGGAATATATCAGCTGAGCAATCATCCCACTGGGGGCGTGGATTATCAGCGTATCTCTCCTGGTGCAGTTGGGTCGAAGTTGGAGATCTCACCGCTGGAGCCTAGATAGTTGAGTTCAGGACACAGACAAGCTGGTTTTCAGTGGAAGGACAGTAGCATCCTGGGCACACTGATCCAGCATGTATCACAGCCATATCATGGCTGTCTGAAACTGGTCTGAATATGATTTTCTTCTGCTGGAACAGATTGATCTCCACTATAATAATACTGTGTGTTCATTTTCCTTCTGCAGCAAAAGTGTTTATACCTGACAATTACCTGTAATAGATGGAAGATTGAGGAAATTGAGGTTTTATCTGTCCTTGTTTTGGTAATTATGCCAAGAGAAATATGTCTAGAGGCAACATTGCTCTGTGAAATAAATATCCCAATTAGATAGATCTTCCTTCCTTCCCGCTGTTACAAACAGAGTCGAGCAGTTAAACCCTTTGAAGGAAAATTGGAATCCAAATACTGCGATCAGTACGAGCAGCTGTAAGCGTGTGATTACAGATTCTAATGTTCATTGATTAGCAGGAGCCACAAAGCCAGCAGCTAAATTACCAACCAGTACCTAAGATTAATTAAGGGAAGGAGATTTTGTAATTATCCAGCCTCAGGATGATCATAAATTCATCCTATTCATAGGACACTATATGGTTTATATGTGACCATGAGGTTGTTGGACATCCCATTCCAAAACTATGGGTGGTAATATGGAGCTGGACACATTTTATAACAGCCTTCGCTCTTCTGGTAAGACTTTCCAGAAGATTTTAAATGTGGCTGGGGGAATGAGTGTCCATTGAGCCAAAAACTCATTTGTGAGGCCAAGCACTGATGTTGGAGGAGAAGGTCTAGCATGCAACTGGCATTACAATTCATCCCATAAATAATCAGTGGGGATTAGGTCAAAGCTCTGTGTAAATGGTAGAGCTATAGTTAGAGAGAAAAGAACTCACCATTCCATTCTCCTCCCTCTGGGGAGGAGGGGGCTAGTCCTGCTTCCTACCAGTAGGGAGGGGAGCAGTCCCAATTAGTGCGAGTTGGACAGGACAGGAGCAAGGTGTTTCTCTATGTCAGCCAGAGCAGCCTAAGCTCTGCTGAGTATTGAGCAGATGTCTAGAAGCCATAGGGACCAGAGCAAATCGTTCTTCGGTCGCCGTAAGAGATATGAGCCTAAAGTACAGAAACCAACCAGACTTAAGCAGAATTTAGTGCAGCATAAAGAAAGCAAAGTACTTAAGCAAGTCTGTCAGTACAGCAGAGAGAGAGAGAGAGAGAGAGAGAGAGAGAGAGAGAGAAAGCAAAGCTATTAATTGTGCCTGCCAGTTTATGCCAAGACCTGTTGAAACCAAGACAAAGCCTGCAAATTGTTTGGAAGAAAGTTTATTCAAGTAAAGCTGCTGTTGAATTTCATATCAAGGTCTGGCCTCAAGTAATTTTTCCGTCATCCCTCAATTATTCCCCTTTTTAATGCTACAGAGCCTAAGCCTGGGGTCCCGCTGTATCGAGGTAGGAGCACCATGACACTTCTAGGCCGCACCACACCACTCGGCATTCCTCAAAAAACCTGGGGAGGGGGGCGTTGCGTTGCATCTGTGCATCCATTTGAGTTCCCCCACACCAAACTCCTATGACCTTATGGTCTTTGCTTTGTGCACAGGTGCAGTGCCATGCTGGTATACGGTGGTAGAGGGACAATCTGTCCTGCAGTAATTGCATTTTGTATTTTCACGGTATTCCAGTTGGATGGTTGTTCCCGAAATGTTTTTACAGATTGCATTACCACTTATTGACAATAGTTGTCAGCAGCTTGAAACAGCTACAATCCAGTACATGGCTGTTTCAGGAGGGTTGTTAAGCAAAACAGCCAAGCTACAGATGGTCGACCTATCTGTGAGCCTGAATGCTGAGTCACTTAGGTTCTTGCCCTGGGCTTCCAATCCCAGAGCTAAGTGGGGTATTTAAGTCTTGTGCTGTTTATGTTGCCTGTAATTATGTCCTGGCTCCTGTTTGTTCTATGTGCTCAAACTGTGCTGTGTTTCTGTTGGACCTTCCTGTGTATTGACCCTGGCTAGATTCTGGATTTACCTTTTGTCTACTCATTAGGCTTTTACTGATTGTCTTGGCTTTTACTTCTCAACTTGTTTCTGGTTGAACCCCTTGTCAGCTTTCTTGACTGCTATTTACTTGCCTGGCTGTTTGTTTACAGTAGTGTTATGTAGGTTTGTTGGTGCCCAGTGTTTAGTTATATTCAGCCATGCCCCATTCAATTTAGCACCAGGGGAGAATGGACCAACACACCATAATTGACGGAGGAAATGACTGATTCTGCCTCAGAACCAGGGTGAGAATGCAGAAACATTTGTAAGTCACATTGCTCCGGTGGGTGGGGTGAGCCTTTAATTGTTGGGACATTGGCAAGACTGGTTGATGAGCCCTGTGTTAACCAGAGTGTTAACTGGTGCCGAAGGGTAGTGTCTGTAATACCAAGAGCTCTACTAAGTGAATGCTGCTTGGGAAGCCAAGAACATGGAGCTGAGGACCTATAGCAAGAGGAATACCTTTGCATCAGGTGAACTGTATGCATCAAGAGTCTGGAGACACCTTGTGCTGCCATCATCAGTGTGGTTGAAACTGTTTACGGTGTGTGTCTCTTCCCATGAGAAGAACATTATTGCTGCTTCACCACGTTTGTCCTGTACTATTCTTCACTATGTCTCTTCTTATAAAGGACCTTTCCCAAACTGTTGGCATAAAGTTGGAAGTGTCAATTGTGTAATGAATGCTGTAGCAGTAACATTACCCTTTACTGGAAATACAGCGTCGAACCCTGAAAAACCGGCCCATACAATTATCCATCGTTCACCACATATTGCATCAGACACTATGTATTCTGACTGCTGGTGTTCTCCATGCATTCACGAAAATCGCATTCATCCATCAGACCACCAGATAGTAAAACTGAATTCATCACTTCAGAGAATATACTACTCTACAATCCAGTGAGGATGTGCTTTACACTGCTCCAGCTGACACTTGGCATTGTGCATGCTGATTTTAGGCTTGTGTTCTGCTGTTCCATCATGGAAACCCATCTCATAAAACTCCTAATACACAGTTTTTGTGATGAAATCCCTTCCAAAGGCAGTTATGAAGTGTATGAAGGGATAGGCAATTCTTAGGTGCCACACTCTTCAGCAGTCTACTGCTTTATGTCTGAGCTGTTGTCACTCTTAGCAGCTTCTATTTCACAATTACTGTATAGCACTGGGTTAATGTTGCTCTTTTATACCAAAGATTTCTGCCTTGTTCCATACCCACCCATTTCCTCTTGTGTATTGTTGTCTGATTTACACTATTGTTAGCTCCATCTACAGGTGTGGATGCTGCATTACATTTCATGATGTTTGGCCTGGTGGCCTCGGGGAAATGTTGGCAGACTGGACTCCATGGAGGAAGATTCACAACTTGAAGATAATTAATCTCTCTAAACTCGCATTCAGCCCTAGAAGCTTGATAACTACTTCTTTCTTAACATACAGTATATTTAGCTGCTACTTCCAATCTACCTCTGGAATTTCCTTTGATTATGGTGTTCTTCTCTTAACAAATTCACTGGAGTAGTAATGCTGAACATATTGTGAGAAGTAGATCCTATAGGCTCTTGTAAGCCCTCACGGGCAGGGCCCTCTCTCCTTCTGTACCAGTTTTTAACTTGTCTTGTTTATGATTAGTACAATTGTCTGTATTATGTATGTATACCCCTTTTCATATGTACAGCGCTATGGAATGAATGGCGCTTTAATAATAATAATAATAATAATATTAATCATAATAGTCTCAATGCAGTTAGAGTGGGTCTCCAGAAATTTTGTATGGATGGCCTACACTTATTATCCACAATGTGTGATCAGTGGGTGTCCAATATCAATAAGTGCCAGAGTAGACAGTACATGAGCCCTGAGCACTGCAAGTACCCTTAAAGATGTTGTCTCATTAGGGAAAACCTCCTTCGAAATGTGTCTCCAGATAATTAGCAGATCACCTCAAGTCCCATCCTGGTAACCCTGTGAAACAGTGGGATTCTGCAGCCAGCCAGACATTTCCCCTTCAGCGGTCACTGCACGTAAAATATAGTATATCATGGCAGTCATTAAGATGAATCACCATCCTTGCAATACATAGACTTTTCAAGTCCACCAGAACCAGAGCAGCTCTCCATTTTGGCTCAGAGAGGGGCAATCCCCTCTATGACATCCATATGCCCTATTGGGGTCTATGTACTAGAGTTGTCTTCCTAAGACAACCCCTTTAACAGCCTGTAATCTGCGAAAATGCAGCCTCCTACAGTCAGGAGACCAGGTCATTTCATCTATATGATTCTTCTGTCACTTTCCATGTTAACAACCAGATCTGGAGAGAACTGGCTGAAGCCCAATCCCGCACCCCTCACCAATCTCTAGAACTACGGGTGTGCAGCCATTGTTAAATTTTTACCAGAAAGTGAAATTTGGATGGCCAACAATTAGTTGCTCATATGTGACTTCTCATCCGGGATATGCACTGTGAGTACAGCGCCTCGGAAACGTGCCATGTCCTCTGCACACATTATGCTTCATCCTTATCCTGGCAATTCTCTACAATAAATACCATAATGCACATTATTTGGCTTCTGGGAGCCTGTCGAGAACAGGAGTGACAACACAGACAACATGGCTCTGGGATCATTAGCTGAGGCTCTAATTGAGTGATCGACAGGAGATTTTGGAGAACTGTGTTTAATGGATGAAATGAATAATTGAACATTGTAGGAAGTCAATATAGTCTCTGAATCTAAAAGGTTTACATCCATGCAGCCTATCCATTCTACACAATGCAAAGCAAAAGTGTGAGGACTAAGCTCACAATATACTGCTACACGCATCATCCAGAGTCCCAATTGTTGAATGTCACTTATCAGGGGAAAAAAACAGAACTGGATCGCACATCCACAATGCTATGCTTTTATCTAATTAAACTTGCATCTCAGCACCATATTAAAGTGTACAGCCCCCCATACTACATGCTGTACAGGAGGCATTAGTGTACATTTTGATCAAAAGGCATAAGCCTAATTGTTGAATATACCCCGATCCCACATTGCTCCACCTCTAAGGTTACAGCCCGATGGTACAACTGGCTGCATGTGACCAAGTCACGCCCATTCTTGACAGCCAATGGCTGCATGATTTTGCTGTGAAATCATGTGGCCATTGGTTGCCACAAGTGGGCGTGGTGTAGACACATGCCACATTGTTGGGCCGCACCCTACATAGGTGGTTTTGCCTTTTCAGACAACTTGATAGACAATGACTAGACTATGACTATGATCAACTCTGCAGCCATTGTTTTAATGTCTGAATGCATCTAAAATAAAGAATGAGTTTCTGGGGCATGGCCTTGGCCAGGGACGGGACCAGACGTGAGGTATCAGAGCTCCGAGTACAGGAGCATAATCTGCCTCCATCTGCTGCCACAACACCTTTGCACAGGCCCCTCTCTTCTATATTAGGTGTCCTCAGCCCAAGAGGATCACCCAGAGGGGCGAATTTTGGCATCGATCTGTGTTTGAGGCCTACTTGAGACCCGGAACACCGGCTGCCTTTCCTGACTCCTGAGGCTGACCGGAAGTGAGGGCGGAACGCAGAAGTCTCGAAAGAGCCTAAAGACAACCAGCGCCCATTACAGGAAAGCGGAGGGATCAAGTGGGTTTTATCCCTGGAAGACAAACGCCCCATGAATGCACATAAAATATTAAACGCTATTCACACAGCGAATAGATCCAATGTTCCCTTCCCAGTCCTGGCTTTGGACATAGAGAAAGTGTTTGATAGCCTATCTTGGTTATACTTGCAAATAGTACTCCAAAAGATGGGATTTGGAGGTTCCTTTCTTAAAGCTCAGACAAAAATGCTGATAGCGGCTCTCCCAATTTAACGCTCTGGGTTGGTGCTCTGTCTTAGGTGACTAACCCAGCCACTGAGAGACGATAAATATGTGAATAATAGATAGGCAGGCACTCTATAGCTAGTTACCACACAAAATATATTTATTAATAGAGGTTAAAATAGGTAATTTATTCTAAAAAAAGAATTAGGTTTTGATTATAAGTGTCTATCGATAGTCCAACTAGCGTGTTGTGTCCAGGTTCTTCTAATGGTATTTGTAATTAAATTACATATATATTAGTAGTGAAGATACCATAAAAGGGTATTATAAAAGGGTAGTGGAGATAAAATGTCCTGTTGTGGAGAATAAATGAAGAAAAAAGAGAAAGGAAAAGAAAAACTCCTTGTTGATAAGTCCTGATTTCATGCACATCTTGCGATTTAGGTCAAAAACAGGTTGATATCCAAAGGAGATAAAAAAAGGAAATGCAGAATCTTAAGTCCATCTGATGTTGGTTATGGACACTTCATATTACGATATTTGTGTGGGTAGTTTGCATCAGCAGAGTTGGTTAGCCAGAAAAACTGTGTGCGGTATAATGAACTTTTGGTTACTCACTGTTTTTTGGTGATGTGATTTCCGCTAATGCCGGTGGCATCCCACACTGCAGTTAACGGTACTCACCCTGTTGGCTGGTTCTCACCGCATTTTATCTCCACTACCCTTTTATAATACCCTTTTATGGTATCTCTACTACTAATATATATGTAATTTTATTACAAATACCATTAGAAGAACCTGGACACAACACGCTAGTTGGACTATCGATAGACACTTATAATCAAAACCTAATTCCTTTTTTAGACGTGATATCAATATATTTTAAACCGCATTCAAATAAATTATCTATTTTAACCTGTATTAATAAATATATTTTGTGTGGTAACCAGATATAGATTGCCTGCCTATCTTTTCTTAAAGCAATTGGCATCCTATACTCTAACCCCACAACCTACTTGAAAATTCCCTCTTGCTATGGAGCCCCTAGCAATAGCCATCTGAACAAACCCAACCACGCTGAGCCTTTTTGCAGACAATCTGCTATTGACCATATCAAACCCTCTTACCTCTTTCCCTAACCTTATGAAAGTTTTGACTTAATTTGCTAGGATGTCAGGTGTCAAAAGTATTGTGTCCAAATCTGATGTTCTCTTCTGTAACAACCAGAAACTCATTGAGCTAAACTTTGGCTTTAAAACCAGAAATAAATAAATAAATAAATAAAATATATATATATATATATATATATATATATATATATATATACCCTATCTTGCTATTAAAATTACTAAGAAACTATGCAAAACTAACTATGATCCCATCTTTAAAGGGAACCTGTCATGTGGATATTTGATTATAATCTAACTAATTATATACAATCATTAACTACTAAAAAGTACCTTAGATGTATTCACTTACTGGTGTGACAGATGGTTACCTCATAATATACACACAAAAATGCCGCATGCTAATGAGCTGATTGGAGTCCGGCGTGATGTCAGTGAGTCCAGCGTTTATTTAATTCAGAGATATAGCCACTCCCCTGCCCACCTGCTGCTGATTCATATGGAAATTAACTGTCATTCAGCAGCAGGTGGGCGGGGAGAGTCAGGGGCTCATGAATATTCAGGACTCATCATTATCAGCTGGAGCTTTTCAATACAAGATGTTGGCAGATTGACTGGGTCAATTAAAGAAAGTGACCCAGCATTTTGCTAAGAGAATCAGTCACTTATTTATGTTGCCCTTAGTTAGGACACCATAAAACTGGTGACAGGTTCCCTTTAAAGGGAACCTGTCGCCCGGATTTTGGGTATAGAGCAGAGGACAGGGGCTGCAAGATAGCCACTAGCACAACCGCAATACCCAGTCCCCATAACTCTATGTGCTTTTATTGTGTAAAAAAAAAACGATTTGATACATGTGCAAATTAACATAAAAGAGTCATATCTTACTTGTGTGACCAGAGAAGAGTCATATTTTCAAGCTCTGACTCATCTCAGGTTAATTTGCATAAGTATCAAATCGTTTTTTTGACACAATAAAAGCACACAGAGCTATGGGGACCGGGTATTGCGGATGTGCTAGCGGCCATCTAGCAACCCATGTCCTCAGCTCTATACCCAAAATCCCGGTGACAGGTTCCCTTTAAGCAATTAAACTCTGAGCTGCATAAATGGGAGTGCCCGTTCCTATCCTGGATTGGCAGAATACATGCGGCAAAAATTGTGTTGTTGCCTAAAATCCTTTAGAACCCTCCCGATATCGTAACCACAACCAGCTATTCAAACCCTGCAGAAACAAATCTTCTCTTTTATTTGGCCTTATAAGCGTTCACGTATAGAAAAAAAGATTATGTTCCTCCATAAAAAAAGTGGGAGGCAGGGGCGTTGCTAGGGTCTGAAAACATCCGGGGCACAAGCCCATTGTATCACGCCCCTGTGAAGCCACGCCCCCACCCATGAAGCCACGCCCCATGGGCATTTCCAGTAGTTATTAACCCCTTTCAGCAGTCCCCCCTTCACAGTAGTTATTAACCCTTTTCAGCAGTCCTCCCTTCACAGTAGTTATTAACCCCTTTCAGAAGTCCCCCCTTCACAGTAGTTATTAACCCTTTTCAGCAGTCCTCCCTTCACAGTAGTTATTAACCCCTTTCAGCAGTCCCCCCTTCACAGTAGTTATTAACCCTTTTCAGCAGTCCTCCCTTCACAGTAGTTATTAACCCCTTTCAGCAGTCCCCCCTTCACAGTAGTTATTAACCCTTTTCAGCAGTCCTCCCTTCACAGTAGTTATTAACCCCTTTCAGCAGTCCCCCCTTCAGTGAATGGAGGACTGCTGAAAGGGGTTAATAACTACTGTGAAGGGCCTAGCCGTCTGGGCAACCCCACAGATCATCCCCACAGTAATCCGTATCCTGCAGTAACTGAACTTTAAATCAGCGCTCATCTCATTACAATCTTGACTTAGACACTCAGCTCCAGTAACAGGCAGTACAGGCGGCGCTCACTCACTGACGTCACGCTCCTGCGCCGCCTAGTGGGAGGAGCAGGCGCGTGACGTCAGTGAGCGAGCGCCGCCCGCACTGCATGTTTCCGAAGCTGAGTGTGTAAGATAGTAATGAGATCATGAGCGCTGATTTAAAGTTCAGTTACTGCAGGATTTGGATTAGGATGGTGAGGCTGCACAGCGCAGGAGAGTCAGAACGGCCGGCCCTGCCAGCCAGGGGCGTAGCTAGAACTGACTGGGCCCCACAGCAAAATTTTGTATGGTGCCCCCCCCCCTCCATGACTATCCTGGCATCCTATATGTGCATATGTAAGGGAGAGTTCACATCACATTTTTGCCATCCGTTTGATGTTTACATTGGAAAATGGGATACAAAAGCGGAGCTCACTACGCTTTGTATCCTGCAAAGTCTGTTAAAAAAAAAAAAAAACCTATACATTAACGTATCATTTTTTTTGATGGTGTCAGTCTGAGTGACCTGTTAACATATACATTTTATGTATATATTACCAGGGGTCAGCAACCTTTGGCACTCCAGCTGTTGTGAAACCACAATTCCCAGCATGTTCCATTAATTTCCATGGGAGTTATGATAAGAGCAGAGCAATAATGCATTCTGGGAGTTGTAGTTTCACAACAGCTGGAGTGCCGTAGGTTGCCTACCCCTGCATTAGACGAATGGCAAAACGTGATGTGAAACCGGCCTTAGTGTGCCATGATAGTGCCAAGTGGCAAGCACTAGAGACAGAGAAGGGAGGCTGCAATGTACAGGGCACAGTATAGTATAGGGGGTACAGTACAGGGCAAGGGGGGTGCACAGTGCAGCATAGGGGGCACACTAAAGGGCAGGGGGGACAGTACAGCATAGCGGGCACAATACAGGGCAGGGGGCACAGTGCATTATAGGGGGTACAGTATAAGGCCTCATGCACACGACAGTTTTTTTTCACGGTCCGCAAAAACGGGGTCCGTGATCCGTGACCGTTTTTTCGTCCGTGGGTCTTCCTTGATTTTTGGAGGATCCACGGACATGAAAAAAAAGTCGTTTTGGTGTCCGCCTGGCCGTGCGGAGCCAAACGGATCCGTCCTGAATTACAATGCAAGTCAATGGGGACGGATCCGTTTGATGTTGACACAATATGGTGCCATTTCAAACGGATCCGTCCCCATTGACTTTCAATGTAAAGTCTGGAGTTCTTTTATACCATCGGATTTATTACAATAGAGGGAGGGAGGGAGGGCGATGGTGGGGGCACACTGTGCCACCAACGATTTATTACAATAGAGGGAGGGAGGGGGGGCCCGATGGTGGGGGCACACTGTGCCACCAACGATTTATTACAATAGAGGGAGGGAGGGGGGGCGATGGTGGGGGCACACTGTGCCACCAACGATTTATTACAATAGAGGGAGGGAGGGGGGGCGATGGTGGGCGCACACTGTGCCACCAACGATATTCAAACTGGGGAGTGGGGGGGGGTCTGCCCCCTGCTGCCTGGCAGCCCTGATCTCTTACAGGGGAATATGATAGTACAATTAACCCCTTTAGGTGCCGCACCTGAAGGGGTTAATTGTGCTATCATATCCCCCTGTAAGAGATCGGGTGCTGCCAGGCAGCAGGGGGCAGTCTTGTACAAAGTTTGCAGTGTATTCTAACTAGAAGCGTCCCCATCACCAATATACTGTCGGAAATGAGTGTGAAAGTGAAAACTTAGATCAGAAAAAGCTTTTATGCAGACGGATCTTCGGATCCGTCTGTATGAAAGCAACCTACGGCCACGGATCACGGACACGGATGCCAATCTTGTGTGCATCCGTGTTCTTTCACGGACCCATTTACTTGAATGGGTCCGTGAACTGTTGTCCGTCAAAAAAATAGGACAGGTCATATTTTTTTGACGGACAGGATACACGGATCACGGCCTCGGCTGCAAAACGGTGCATTTTCCGATTTTTCCACTGACCCATTGAAAGTCAATGGGTCCGCGAAAAAAAATGGAAAACGGCACAACGGCCACGGATGCACACAACGGTCGTGTGCATGAGGCCTAAGGCAGGGGGCACACACAGTGCAGCATAGGGGGCACAGTGCATTATAGGGGGTACAGTACAGGGCAGGAGGCACACACAGTGCAGCATAGGGCAGGAGGCAGAATACAGCATGGGGTGCACAGTACAAGGCAGGGGGCAAAATACAGCATAGGGGGTACAGTACAGGGCAGGGGGTATACATAGTGCAGCATGGGGGGTACAGTACAGGGCAGGAGGCACACACAGTGCAGCATAGGGGGTACAGTACAGGGAAGGGGGCAGAATACAGCCAAAACATGCACCTAGAAATGCTCTTAGAATCACTGCACACTTCACTTATTTGGGCAGTCACGGGGCCAAAACTGACCAAATAATTCAAGTGTGTACTCAGCCTTACAGGTCGATGTTAGCGCCAAGAAGAAGTGCACTCCTTTTACACCCTCATCAGCTGATTCCACATAGATGTCTACAGAACCTGTTCTATTAAACACTTATACAAGTAGAGCCCCCCCCCCCCCCCCCCCCCCGACAGAGTGGAGAGGGTGTTAGCAGTAAGTTTGTGTTGACGTCACTGATTATTTTGCTCTTCCTCTGATCCGTCAGAACAATAACCAGCAAAAAACTGATCCTGTCTGTTGAGCATCCGCCTTCACTCGGTCAGCATTTGGTCAGTAATCCATCAGTATTGCTAATGCCAAGAAAACAGGAGTGGATCTGCAAATGGGCCAAACAGGAGTGGATCTGCATCTTACAGATGTTATGAGAGTCTTTGCCGTGACGGCAGTTGCATTTCAGCAACGAGGGATTAGATCCCCCTATGTAGAAGGTGGTGGTGGAACCCAAGTGTAGGATTGCCAGAGTGGTGTAAGGGTTGCCTATAGTGTCCCTTTAAGTGTGGCTTTAGCACTTTTTCACGATGCTCCTACCTGGATATCCGGAACCCCAAGCGTTGTAGTCCGAAGCATTGCAAATAGGGTTGTGGATGAAGTGGGTAAAGAAAGAAATTGAGTCCAGACTTGTATTAAAGTAATTAAACGCAGCTTTACTTAAATAAACTTGCATCAGAGAACAATCTTCCAAACTTTATCTTGGTTACCGGCAGGCTTTGGCTTAAGTTCTGGCAGACGAACAGTCTCAGCTCTAGTACATCTGAACTCTTTCGGCTCTGCTATGTTAGCAATATTAAATAGGAATTTTTCCTTCTTACTTTCTGCTGCAACTTCTCTCTTTCTGTCTGACTCTATCTTTCTCTTTGTCTATGTCCAGGGAAACTTTCCTCCGGGCTTCAGAGGCTTGTAGCTAGGGCCTCTGGGCCCAGCAGAGCAGACAGTGCTCTGCTGGCCGACACACAGTCTTCCCCTTTCAGGGGCTGGTCTCAACTGCCTCCTAACTAACTAACTCCTCCCTCTCCAGAGAGGGGAATAGAATGGAAGAAGGGTTCCATTCTATCAAACACAGCTCTGCCAGAAGTGCCGCCATCTGCTGGTGAACCAGGCACATTACATGCTAAACCTTTGCAGAATCATAAATATATTTACACACTGTGCAGGACACAGAGATGACACAGGATTAACCATTACAGATAGTGGGGGTCCAAAAAGAAGTGGTAATGCCACTCTGGGGCGCTACAGATCCAAAACAGAGATGATACGTGAAATATTTACATGTCTTCTGTGTTTTGTACCCAGTCCTGCTTTTGCCTACCAAATTACAAGCCAATTCTGATGGAACTACACAGGCCTTACAGCTGCTACACAGACAGGATCCATTGTGCGTCTCATTTTTCCTTCCTTCTGACAGATTAGAAGAAGGGTCAAATAAATGATAATGTCAGCGAGGCCGAAAGGCAAAATAGTGGCCCAGTCATGAAGTGGGGAGGGTGGGAACAGCATGAGACATAGTTGTGAGGTGGAAACAGCATGAGGAGACCACAGAGTGGCCCAATGTCAAAGTCTGGAGGTGGCGGCAGCATCAGGAGGAGGCCACAGAGTGGCACAATGACAGTGTGGAGATGGCGGCATCATCAGGAGGCCACAGAGTGGCAAGGTGACATAGTACGGAGGTGGCAGCAGCATGAGGAGACCAGAGAGTGGCAAGGTGACATAGTGTGGAGGTGGCAGCAGCATCCGGAGGCCACAGAGTGGCACAATGACAGAGTGGAGGTGGCAGCAGCATCAGGAGGAGGCCACAGAGTGGCACAATGACAGTGTGGAGGTGGCGGCAGCATCAGTAGGCCACAGAGCGGCACAATTACATAGTGTGGAGGTGGCAGCAGTATCAGAAGACCACAGAGTGGCAAGGTGACATAGTGTGGAGGTGGCAGCAGCTTGCGGAGGCCACAGAGTGGCAAGGTGACAAAGTGTGGAGGTGGCAGCAGCATGAGGAGACCACAGAGTGGCAAGGTGACATAGTGTGGAGGTGGCAGCAGCATTAGGAGACCACAGAGTGACCCGGTGACAGAGTTGGGAGGTGGGTGGCAATACCAGTAACAGCTGAAGACGGTGGGTGAAAAAAGGAACACTTGGCATCAGATGTGTGGCATCAGGCGGTTGGCAACATCAGAAAAGTAGCTGAGGCAGGTAGCCAGAAGAAACCGGTCTCTTTGTGTTGGTGTGGCACCATGGATGATCTAGTCTGATGCATCAGGCATTGGTAGGTGGAAATCCTGGCTGATCCACGCCTGATTCATCCTGACAAAGGTCAGTCTCTCCACATTGTGGGTGGACAGGCGAGTTCCTCTTGGGGTAACTATGGCCCCCGCAACACTAAACATCCACTTTGATGCCACACTACTGGCCGGGCAGTACAAACTCGGCCAGTTACGGCCACAAATCCAGTTTGGCTGCCCAGTGGTCCAGCGAATCTTCAATGATGGCTATCAGGGTGCACTCCAAGTATGCCACCACCTGCTGGTTCAGGTTCTGCTCTATGTCTAGCTGCTCATCAGCGACTCTGCTGCTGATGGAGCTGGTACTGCTCCTGCCACCCAACCCCTCCCCAGCAGCCATGGCAGTGGAACATGAGTGCAGAGGGCCCCCCCGGTCAGACCTGCGAGAGGATGGACGATGGCGTAGATAGGCAGCGGCCAACTGACTACATAGGATGTCTCTATAGTAGTTCAGTTTGTCCTCCCTCTCAGCGGGTGTAAAAAAGGCCCCCATTTTGGACCGGTAGCAAGGGTCCAGCAAGATGGAGAGCCAGGAGTCATCCCTCTGCCGAATAGTTACAATTTGGCTGTAACTACGCAAGCAAGTGAGCATGCATTGGGCCATTTGTGCAAGTGTCTCAGAGGGACTCCCTGCCTCCATCTCCACTGCATACTGCCACGGTGTATCAGGGTCCTCTGCCTCGTCTTCCTCATCGCCCTGTAGCTCCTCTGCCTGCTCCTCCTCTCCTGTCACCTGTGTGTAAAAAACACCCATTTCGGTACACATTGCTTGTGCTCCAATGTCCTCCTCCTCCAGTTCAGCCCCCACAGGGCTCATGTGGCCATGAGATGTAGGCGCCATGTCTCCAGTCCCCTGACCAGCCAGATTTACCAGCATCTGTTTCAGGATATGAGGCAGTGGAATGACATTGTTCATCCCGTAGTTCTGACGACTGACAAATAATGTGGCCTCCTTAAAGAGCCTGAGCAAACGGCAGGTGTCACGCATGAGCTGCCACTGGCTGACATCGAAGATACACAGTTGAGTTCTCCTATCCGCTTGGATCAGCAAGAAATCATTTATGGCCTTTCTCTGTTCATACAGTCGGTCCAACATATGGAGAGTGAAATTCCAATAGGTGGAAACATCGCATATCAGCCTATGTTGGGGGGATGCCATTCTGCCGCTGCAGCTGAAGGAGGGGTTGCTTTGCGGTGTACGAGTGGCTGAAGTGCATGCAAAGTTTCCTGGCCATTTTTAAAATGGCTTGCAGATGAATGGAAGACTTCAGGAACCGCTTGACAACCAGATTGAACACGTGCGCCATGCAGGGCGCATGGCTCAACCCTCCTTGACGCAGCGCCGACACCATGTTCTTTCCGCTGTCGGTCACAATAGTTCAGAATTTCAGTTGTCGAGGAGAAAGCCAGGATTCGATTTCTTGATAAAGGACATGGAGCAATTCCTCCCCTGTGTGACTCAGTTCGCTGCGGACACGGTGGAGGATGAGGAGGCAGAGTCGGACATTGTTGCAGGACCAACGGCGTCAGAACGTGGAGGCTGAAGAAGCGTCACCTGGCCAAGTTGCTGGTGTGGCTGTGCAGGAAACACATTCACCCAGTGGGCCGTAAAGGACATGTATGGTCCTTGACCGTAGTTACAGCTCCACACGTCGGCGCTGCCGTGCACTTTGGCAGACACCGACAGGCTCAAGGACTGGCCCACCTTCTGTTCTACATGTATGTCCAGGGCTGGTACTGCCTTTTTGGCAAAGAAATGATGGCTTGGGACTCTCCACCTCTGCTCGGCACAAGCCATCAGTTCTCTGAACGGTGCAAAGTCGACCACTTGGAAAGGGAGGGACTGTAGCACCAGCAACTTGAACAGGAGCACATTCAGCTTCTGCGCCGTTGGATGAGCGCAGGCATACTGTTGTCTCTTGGCAATCGCTTTGGTGATCGATTGCTGACGGAATGACTGACGAGGAGTAGGAGGAGGAGCAGGAGCATCAGCATCGGTAGATGATGGGAAGGACAGACAGCTCCCTTCGGCTGAGGTGGTGGAGCCTTGACTGCCCGAAATCGGCTGCGTGCCACTGGGTGAAGTAGCGGTTGCTGCGGCAGGCTGGACCACCACATCAGAGCCAAGGTTTTCCCAGGCCACTTTATGGTGAAGCTGCATATGTTGACGCAGGGCCGTGGTGCCAACATTGGCACCCTGGCCACACTTTACCTTCTGCCCACAGATTCTACATATGGCCATGTTCACCTCCTCCGGCGGCTTAACAAAAAACTGCCACACCGCCGAGTAGGTGATTTTACCCCAACACTACACACTGACTGAATGCTACCGCATCTGCCTCTGCGAACCGGTGCACCGCTAGGTAGGCTCCTACGAAGCGGGTGGTTTACCCTGGGCACGTTTGGCTACCGACCTCCCACTGCTTCCACCCTGTTGACTCCCGGCCAATCTAGCGACTTGCTGGCTCCGCCGCTGCCTCACGGGCAAGCTGCCACCCTCTTTTCCCGATGATGATGAAGCCCCTTCGTCACCCGGCTCCCAAGTGCGATCAGCTACATCATCATCAAGTACTGTCTGCACGTCAATGATGTCCTCCTCAACCGTCTCTGGGTCAGGAGCCTGACTGCTTGCAACACCAGCTCCCACGCCACTATCCTCTTCACTTCTTGTCCGCCTAGTGGAGGAAGTGGCGGATGTCTTCTCCACATCTTGGCTTGCCAGTAGCTGCAGACTGTCTTCTAGTAGCTCGTCCTCACTGTATAGTGGAGCTGAGCCCAGGGCCGGTGCAAGGATTTTTGCACACACAAGCGAAGCTACATTTTGCGCCCCCCCCCCCCTTTCCCACACACACACAACTCGGTGGGGGTGATGTAAAAAGGAGGGCGTGATGTGACATGGAGTGGGATGAGAATAATGACATGGAGGGGGATTAAAAATGTGACATGGAGGGGGATGAGAAATGTGACATGGAGGGGGTTGAAATGTGACATGGAGTGGGGAGAAATGTGACATGGAGGGGGGAGAAATGTGACATGGAGGGGGATGAGAAATGTGACATTGAGGGGGATGAGAAATGTGACATGGAGGGGGGAGAAATGTGACATGGAGGGGGGAGAAATGTGACATGGAGGGGGGAGAAATGTGACATAGGAGGGTGATGTGACACGGAGGGGGAGAAATGTGACATTTCTCCCCCTCCATGTCACATTTCTCCCCCTCCATGTCACATCACCCCCTTTGTGTCACATTCCTCCCCATGTCACATTTCTCCCCCTCCATGTCACATTTCAACCCCCTCCATGGCACATTTCTCCCCCCTCCATGGCACATTTCAACCCCCTCCATGGCACATTTCTACCCCCTCCATGGCACATTTCTCCTCCCCATGTCACATTTTCCCCCTCTATTAATGTTGTGTAAAAATAAACATTATGCCCCTCACCTGGCCCTGGTCGACTGCAGCAGCTCCCCTTCTCCTCTGTGTGGTTCTGGTATCCTCTCTCTGTGCTCCCGACAAGACTTTGAGGACCTTTCCCACTCAGCCAATCAGTGGCTGCAGCTGTGTCATGTGTCAGACCAGTGATTGGCTCAGCAGGAAATACCTACCCTGACACGTGACACAGCTGCGGCCACTGATTGGCAGAGTGGGAAAGGTCCTCAAACAACTTGTCAGGACTTGGGAGCCCAGAGAGAAGATATGAGGACCACCACACAGAGGAGAACAGCCGCAGGAGGACGTCGGCATGCAAGTGATTAATGAAAGAAAAAAATTGTTTCATTTTTCCGCCCCCCCTTCTCGGTGCCCTAAGGTGGCCGCTTGGTCTGCCTTATTATAGCACAGGGCCTGGCTGAGCCCACAGCATACAATGCTTCTCTGGCTGAGGGAACAGAAATGGACAGAGGTAGGTTGAGGACAGGTGAGGGCAGAAGGCCTGCTCCCGGGCATTGCTAAGGGTTGTGTCTGACGAACCCACCGACTCTTGGCTGAGGGTGTCTGATCTCACTTGCGACCCCTGCTGTCACGGCCCCTTACTCTACTGTGACCTCTGCCTGTGCCAGAAACATTTAGGCCTCCACCACTCCCCTGTGCAGGGCCTGGCACTTCTCTGTCTGACATATTGTTAGATCAAATAAATAAATTAAAAGGAAATTAAAACACCCCAAAGAAGTCTGTAATTTTCTCACTTCACCACACAATGGCTAATAAGCCCCCCCCCCCCCCCACTAATACACACAAAAAATAGCTTTAGGACATATAACTGCACCGCTGAACGGCAAATATATTTATCTTTTGCCACTAATACACGATAAAAAAGGCTTTCGAACATATAACTGCACCGCTGAACGGCAAATATATTTTTATTTTGTCACTATTACACGACTAAAAGGGCTTTAGAAAATATAACTGCACCGCTGAACGGCAAATATATTTTTCTTTTGCCACTAACACACGCCAAAAAGGGCTGTAATTTTCGCACTTCACCACACAACAGCTAATAATAAACAGGGAAGCCTATTGCTTAATTTTGGACCATGTGGATTATAGTCACACCCTGGGTTACTCCTAGGCCCATGTGTATAAATTCTGTGTCCGCCTTACTTTTCATCAAGGTCATGTCTTGTTTTGCAATAGGTGTGGTACTTTTGTGCTTTTTTGTTGTGTCTTACATTTTCATCCAGCCTGCTCATGGGATGCAGATGCAAATGTCTAAAAAAATAAAAAAATAAAAAAAATAAGTAGCATTTCATAAATATGGCTGAATAAATCAAGGACACATAGTACTCAGCATGAACTACAGCGCTGGGCTGGATGCAAGGAAGTCACGGATTTATGTTGCAGTCAGTTGACATATATCACCATCTTGTGGTTAATATTGGTAAAACACTTCTTAAATAAGTAATTTTCAAATCTGTTTCCATCATTGACTCCTAGACAATAATGGAGGCACAGTAGGTACACCATATTAGATATCTATACAATGAGCAATGGTAAAGTTCTGTGAGGACAGACTGCACTCGTACTTTCATATTTGCCATTTTTCTAGTTCAGATACTAAATGATAAATAAAACTCTGGATTCTGCAGAAATCAAAGTTGCATCTGGTCATCTTTTTTCTTGGACCCCATAGGTCTGTCAGAAGATGCAGTAAATGACCAACAAATACTGAGGAATATACATTAACCCCTTCAGGACGCAGACATTTTTCACCTTAAGGACCAGGCCATTTTTTGCAAATTTCACGTGTCACTTTATGTGGTGATAACTTTAAAACGCTTTTACTTATCCAAGCCATTCTGAGACTGTTTTCTCATCACATATTATACTTCATGACAGTGGTAAAATTGAGTCAAAACATTTCATTTTTATTTATAAAAAAATACCAAATTTACCAAAAATTGTGAAAAATTAGCAAATTAGAAAATTTCTATTTTTCTACTTTTTTAATAGATAGTAATACCTCCAAAAATAGTTATTACTTTACATTCCCCATATGTCTACTTCATGTTTGTATCACTTTGAAAATGACATTAAATTTTTTTGGGACGTTAGAAGACTTAGAAGTTTTGAAGCAAATCTTAAAAAAAATTTCAGGACCAGTTCAGTTATGAATTCACTTTCTGGGGCTTACATATTAGAAACCACCCATAAATCACCCCATTTTAGAAAATACACCCCTCAAGCTATTCAAAACTAAACTTATTTTACAAACGTTGTTAACCCTTTAGGTGCCCCACGAGAATTAAAAGAAAATGGGAATTAAAATTTCAAAATGTCACTTTTTTTTAGCAGATTTTAAATTTTAATCTATTTTTTCTGCAACACATCAAGGGTTAACAGCCAAACAAAGCTTTAATTCTAATACCCTGAATCTGGAGTTTACAGAAACACCCTATGTGTGCTCAAAAACTGATGTATGGGCACACAGCAGGCTTCAGAGTGGAAGGAGCACCATATGGCTTTTGGAGAGCGGATTTAGCTGGAATGGTAATTGGTCGCATAAAAATGTTGCATATAAAGACACCCTGAGGTGGCCCTATAGTGGAAACCCCCAAAAAGTGACCCCATTTTGGAAACTATACCCCTCAAGGAATATTTCAAGGTTTTTAGTGAGCACTTTGACCCTTCAGGCGTTTCACAGAATTAGGAAACACTTGGCACTGAAAATGAAAAATTTCATTTTTTTCACAAAAAAGTTAAAGCAACTTTTTTGTGAAAAAAATGCAATTTTTCATTTTCAGTGCCAAGTGTTTCCTAATTCTGTGAAACGCCTGATGGGTTTTAGTGCTCACTAAAAACCTTTAAATATTTCTGGGGTGTGGTACAAAAAATTTTTGTACCACATTTTTTACTTTCCCAAAGGGTAACAAGACAAAACTAACCCCACATTTTGTTTCCCATTTCCCCTGAATACGGCAACACCCCATGTGTGTTGAAAAACTGATGTATGGGCGCACAATAGGCTTCAGAGTAGAAGGAGCACCATATTGCGTTAGGAGAGAGGATTTAGCTTGAATGGTAATTGGGAGCTATGTCGCATATGAAGACATCATGAGGTGGCACTACAGTGGAAACCCCAAAAAAGTGATCCCATTCTGGAAACTACACCCCTCAAGGAATATTTCAAGGTGTGTAGTGAGCACTTTGACTCATCAGGCGTTTCACAGAATTAGGAAACACTTGGCTGTAAAAAGGAAAAATTAAAAAAATTTCCAGAAAAAGTTGCTTTACACGCACATTTTTCACTTTCACAAGGGGTAACAGGACAAAATGCATGCACATTTTATTACACATTTCCCCCCGAATACGGCAACACCCCATACGTGCTAAAAAAAATTATGTATGGGCGCATAGCAGGGCTCTAGAGTCAAACAGCAAAATATGGATTTTGATGACCTGAATTGGCAGACATTGATTTTAGGTGCCATGTTGCATTTAAAAGATTCCTGAGATCCCCAAATATTAAAAACCCCAAGAAGTGACCCCATTTTGGAAAGAGCACCCCCATACAAACATTTTAAGTGGTAGAAAGGGTAGTTTTCAGCAAACAGGTTTCTCACAGACAGCAGAAACACTTGTTAAAGGACTTCAAAGAACACATTTGTGAAAAAAAATATTACTAGCAGACCCCAATTTTTTTCTCACATAGGGTTAAAGGAGAAAATGCACCCCAGTATGTGTTCCCCATTTTCTCCCCATTCAGTAAACACCCCATATGTGCTTGTAGCCTGCTGTATGGGCGCATAGCAGGGCTCAGAATGGGAGAAACACTGTGTGGCTTTCGGAGGGCAGGTTTTGCTGGAATAATTTTCAGGCACCATGTCGCATTTGAAGACACCCTGAGGCACCCCGACAGTGAAAACCGCAAAAACAAGGCTCTAGGGGTGCCAGAACATAAAAGGAAATTGAAGAAATGCCCCATTTAATAAAATGACACCCTTCAATGTATTCATCTAGGAGTATAATGGGAATTTTTAAGGTATTTATTTATTGGATTGCTATTATTGGATTGCCAAATGGAAAAATGCTAAACTGAAAATGTCTTCCCATTAATTAATTAAGAAATGAATGAAATGGACTTAAAGGGAGTCTTTCACCTAATCTGAGCGTTTTAGACCGCTCAGATCAGGTTATAGACTCTTTAACCCTCATTACGATCATACCTTTCTCTTATGTGTCCCTCGCCCAGATAATGAAAATAACACTTTTTAAACTTATGCAAATTACCTTCTGAAGGTGCCCAGGGGCGGCGTTACTGGGCGATGTGCCCAGAAAAACACACCTCCAGCCGGCGGACGTCACGAGCGGCACCAGAGGACGGCGGGCTGGGAACTGGCCCGCACCTGCGCACTGCTCTGCCCATTATGGGCAGAGGAACATCCTTTCATATTGCTAAAGACAGCCGGCTGGCGCATGCGCAATATGAAAAGCTGTTCATCTGCCCATAATGGGCAGAGCAGTGCGCAGGTGCGGGCCAGTTCCCAGCCAGCCGTCCTCTGGTGCCGCTCGTGACGTCCGCCGGCTGGAGGTGTGTTTTTCTGGGCACATCGCCCAGTAACGCCGCCCCTGGGCACCTTCAGAAGGTAATTTGCATAAGTTTAAAAAGTGTTATTTTCATTATCTGGGCGAGGGACACATAAGAGAAAGGTATGATCGTAATGAGGGTTAAAGAGTCTATAACCTGATCTGAGCGGTCTAAAACGCTCAGATTAGGTGAAAGACTCCCTTTAATGGATATCAGTGGAGGTGTGATAAACTTGAAAGCACTCTCCAATGCAGAGGCCCGATTTAGAGGGGCAGGACTGACACCTTTTTTGAGGTTGCCTTTTTTTTCTGTGGGGGGAAGTACTCCAGGGAAATGCTGCCCATGTATTATTCTTGAGACCCCAGAAGCACTGCTGACTGTAATACTGCCGTCTCCTTCCTGAACTCCAAAAATCTATTTTTGTATTATTTTTTCCTGAAATTCCAAGAAGGTCCCCACATGACCTGCTGTTCGATGGATGACAAAGGCATTGTATAGTGACACTTGGGTTAGGTACACAGCTAATTTTTTGTACCACACCTTAGATTTTCTAAGTCACTGTAGGGCTGTAGTACCTGATCTGAAAGATCCACTCCGCCCATGAACTGGTTGTAATCCTGGATACACACAAGCTTGATGTTCTGCTCTGTGGTTCCTCCGACTGGGACTGGGGTGGACTGATTTGCATGGATGGCAGTTAACACAAGAACGTCCCATTTGTCCTTGTATTTTAGCAATATCAAATTTTCTGAGCAAACAGCGCTGCTTTCCCCACGAAGCACTGTCTGGTCTATAAACCATTTAGGGAGTTCTTTTTTATTTCATCTAATTGTGCCACATGTGCCTATGCCTCTGTGCCTATGCCTCTGAAAATTGTCCAAATATAGATGGTATCCGTGGTCCAACAGGGGGTGGACTAAATCACATACTATCTTTCCACTAGGGAGGACAATCGGGTGGCTCAATATTTGAATATTTTCCCTCGTAAATACGAAAGCGCAATGTATACCCGGATACACTTTTACAGGCCTTATTTTTTTTTTTTATATAATCTTTATTAGATTTTAATAATTTTCTTCCCCGTAACAATAATAACATGTCACAATATCATGGCAAATTGACAGGCGTCAATACATGCGGTACATTACAGCTGAGATCAGACAGATATAAGCATAAATGTGCATGTAATTACAAAGCAATAGTAACAATTGTATACCAATAAGATGCTCAGTGCATTTGAATTGTGACGTTCAAGACCCTGAGACAAAACAAACTCCATGCCCCCCCCCCTCCCTTCCCTCCCACCTAGGATGATTCCCCCCAGTATACCGGATGACATTAAGCTTTCTTTTTTTTTTTTTTTTTTTTTTTCCCTCCTTTTTAATCAGCTAGCAACCTCCCCAGGGTTCCCGCTACCTTACGTTTCAAGTACCATTCAGAGGACACATAATGTGACATTAGTTTCTTCAGCTCTAAATTGGAATAGACAACCAGCATGAAACTTTCCCATCTTCTGAAAAAAACCTCAATACTTTTCCCTCTGAGGGAGTTCGCCTCTAATCGCTCCATATCAAAACATTTTTTGACATGCTGTAGCACTTCATTCATTGTAGGCATTTGTGGCCGAAGCCAGTTGTTTAATATGCATCTCTTGGCTGCTAGAACAATGACGTGTATAATTGGCTGTACATGTCTGTGTTCTGGGAGAGCATGAAACAGAACAAATTCAGGAGTAATAGGAATATTTACTTGCAAGTAATTTTTAATTTGCTGTTTCACGGACTTCCAGAATCCCACTGTCTGGGGGCATGACCAGATCCCATGTACCATATCTGACCCCTCTAAGTGGCATTTTGGGCAGCATGTCAACCTGTCCTGCTTTTGAGACTGAGCGGAAAAGCGAAAACCGTATATTGCTCTGTGAATTAATCGGAACTGTGTTTCCCTCCACCCCTCGTTAAAGACTACTTTTCTAATTTTTTCCCACCCCTGTAGTATTTTTTTCTGCGCCCCCATATCAGGGAAAACTTTATTCCAAGATGAGAAGAGCGTCTCTTCAATAGGTTTTTGCTTGGTTTCGCTGATCCCCTGATACAGCTCAGATAGCGATTTCTTTGTTGTTCCCCGCCCAATAACACGATCAAAATCGCTTATAGCGAACAGCGCCCTGGGGTCTTGTATTCTAGTATATAGAAAGCTCTTTACTTGGAGAAAGGCAAAAGTATGCTGAGGGCCTCTCAAGGGGAGCTTCTCACGTAGCTCACCAAATGTATAAAAACGCTGATTTCCTGTATGCCACAAATCCGAAGCCTTCATAACTCCCGCATCCCTCCAGGCCTTAAAGTGCTTAAGTTGGGTGCCCCCTGGGAATTCCGGATGACCCCATAGCGGCATATATTTGGAAAGAGAAAAGGGCAATTTAAAAATTTTACGAATCTCCTTCCAAGTGGCAATAGTATCCCTTATTAGTAGACTTGATCTTATTAAAGTGGGTTGATCCGAATATTTGGTATGTAACAGGGCTCCCAGGCTCCAAGGATGTACAAGCTGCGCCTCCAGCGACCTATTAGTATAAAAATTGGTATTAAAGACCCAATCAATACAGTGTCTCATGAGACTTGCCAGATTGTATAGTCTTAGACTAGGGAACGCCATACCTCCCTTAATTTTAGGCAGCTGTAACTTTGACATCGCCACCCTAGCCCTTTTCCCTGCCCAAATGAATGCGCTGAAAGCTCTTTCTAATATCCTAATGTCAGAATGCTTGAGGAGAAGTGGTATTGTCTGCATAGGGTAGAGGAGTTTTGGGATGGCTATCATTTTCAGAAGTTGACACCTGCCTCCTAGGGAAAGAGGGAGGTTCGTCCATCTCTCAATATCCGAAAGTATTTTTTTAAAAAGTGGTGGATAGTTCAAGTGGTAGAGTGATCCTGGCTGTTTGCCTACATGTATTCCTAAGTACTTGATGGATACTGGGGCTATCTGAACAGGGACCCCGAGATCATGGAGATTTTTTCTGCAAGGGTTGTTTCTCAAGAAAAGGATTTCAGATTTAGTGACGTTGACTTTGTATCCGGATACTGTCCCAAAATCTTCCAATAGGGTAAATACTTTAGTTAGATCTCTCTTGGGATTTTCTAGAAAGATTAATAAATCGTCAGCAAAAAGCGCATGTTTAATGGAGGTTTTGCCTATTTTAATGCCCTCTATGTCTTGACTAGCAGTGAGCTTCCGCGACAGTGGTTCAATTGCAAGATTGAACAGCAGGGGAGAAAGCGGGCAGCCCTGTCTAGTTCCTTTAAATAACCTAAAAGAGGGTGAAAGAAAACCTGGAGTGAATACCCTGGCTTGCGGGTCAGTGTATAAAGCTGTGATATACCTACGAAAAGATCCATTGAAACCCATACGGTCTAGCACAGCCTCAAGCCACCCCCAGTTCACATTGTCAAATGCTTTTTCCGCATCTATTGACATTATGGCCGCAGAAGGATGCACTAGGGGGTGCATTTTCACTTCATCTAAAACTGTCAGGACCTTTCGAAGGTTAGTTACTGCCGCTCTCCCTTTTACAAAACCCACTTGGGATGGTGAGATCAAAGAAGGCAATATACGTGCTAGTCTGTCAGCTAAAATCTTTGAGATTATTTTTAAGTCCACATTAATTAACGATATTGGCCGGTATGAAGTCGCCAACAGGGGATCCTTTCCTGGTTTCGGGAGAACCTTTATGTGGGCGGTATTGGTCTGTGGAGGGATTTCCGACCCTTGCATATACCCCGTGTAAACCAGTGACAAAATTGGTGCAATATCTTGTACTAGAGTACGGAAGAACTCCCCCGTATACCCATCAGGGCCCGGGGCTTTTCCTAATGCTAGGTTGTTAATAGTATATGTGACTTCCTCCACTGATACTGGTGCATTAAGTGCTTCTCTATCTGAATCTGAAAGCTTGGGGAGTTGGGTCCCTTCTAACCAGTTACCCATTTTACAGTTTTGCTGCTCTGGACATTTATATAATGTGGCATAAAAGTCCTTTAATATGTTGTTTATTCCTTTGGGATCGGAGCAAAGGGCTCCCGAACTGTCTTTAAGGGTGGAGATATTAGACACTAATCTATGGCCCTTCGCCAAAGCCGCTAACAGCTTGCCAGCCTTATTGCCATGTCTAAAGAGATGTGCCTCCCATTTGGACTGAGCCATGTGTTCCCAACTTCTAAGAGCGCTTTCATATTCTCGTTTGGCTGTTTGCCATTTATGTAATAGAGACTGTGAGGGAGTACTCTTAAAAAGTGTATACATGGCACCAAGGTTGTCACTTAGTTGACTAATCTGTTTTTTTAGTGCAGCTTTCTTACTGAATACATAAGCCATGATACGACCCCTGACAACTGCTTTTCCCGCGTCCCATAATAACTGATGGCTAGTGGAGGCCTCATTATCAGACTTATATTCAAGCCACCAACCTCTGAGTAAGTCCCTAAAATTCTCATCCTTGATTAAGGCAGAGGGGAATCTCCACAGAAAATCGGAACCCTTCGGAGATTTCCGGTGTAATAAAAGTGAGACTGGTGCATGGTCGGAGATTACCATCTCCTCTATGGTGGGTTTGGAGCAAAGGCTAATGTTGTCCCTATTGGTTAAAATATAATCGATGCGCGACCAAGACCCATGCGCATGGGAATAGTGGGTATATTCCCTACCTTCCGGATTAAAAGACCTCCACAAATCCTTCAACCCAGCATCCCTTAATAAGGCATTCAATCTGTCATCCCCTGGAGGCGATCCACCTCTAGTCGCGGTTCCACGCTGTCTATCTTCCAGATTATTGAGGACCGTATTCATATCGCCACCAATGACCTTAACACTAACCGGATCCTGCAAAATTTGGTGTGTTAGAGACTTAAAGAAGGTAGCATCAGTGGTATTAGGACCATATATATTGTATAGGCTCAAATCGCCCGCCGGAGACGACAGATGAACATGCAATACTCTACCCTTCTCATCATTATCATGGCTCACCACTTTGTAAGGGAGACCTTTTTTCAGTAAAACAAGTACCCCTGCTTTCTTACCCTCTGCAGGAGAACCTAGCACCTCTCCTACCCACAAGCGCTTCATCCGAGGAAAATCATCAAAAGTCAGATGTGTCTCCTGCAATAAGGCTATATCCGTATGGAGGCGTTTCAGATGCTTCAGAATCATCATTCTTTTGCATGGAGATCTAAGGCCCTTAACGTTCCACGAAACAACTTTGATATGATCAGCCATTTGTATTACACAAGATTAAGTCATATAACCATCCGGTATACTGAAGGGAATTCCCCACCCCCCTCCCCCCCCCCCTTCCCCTAAACATAAACCCCTGAACATAAATCTCTGAAAACAACTGTGCGAAGGTAAAGGATATCAGTTCCCCTGCCTTCGTATACAAGAACATAGAAAACATACCATGAATTCGCGCTTCACTTTTTTCCATCGTTGAGCACATAAGTTATTCAAAAGTATGGATTCCCCAATGGGCATCGGACATCAATTTTCATGTCATAACGCCAGATGAGGGAGTCCCCCTTTTTTTTTTTTTTTTTTTTTTTTTTTTTTTCCCTCTCCCCTTCACGCTTAACTTCTTCCGGGGGATCCGGGACACGCATATCTCACCCATTTTAAAGTAAAAGGAGTGCAGACTAGGCGTGATCGCATGTCTCAGAACCCCCGCAACAATCAGCAATTGGCAGAGCAAATGATCAATGCAAATCCTTAAACCCGCTCAGTCGCCACATATCAGTGTCAAATCAGCAGACCCTGTACATAATATCACCATAAGATATGAAGTTCGACCCTGAAAGCGCGGGATTTTTAGTAAGAGGGTGAGGCGAGAAGCATGAGAGCGATCTGAAATTCCCGCCGGCGCCAAATTGCCCCCCCCTCTCCCCCTCATCACCTACATGTGACTAAACATTGCGAGCCTTTAAATTCACAGTAAGACATCTAGCCGTACTGAACTAAACATGGAAAGAAAAAGTAAAATAACAGAACATAAAACAATAATCCCCCATGGCAGTTAACTTTGTAAAACTAAAAGGGAGACGCCGCGAGCAAAGGGAATCACCCTCCACACCTCCCAAATGGCAGCCTAAATAGCTGAGAACTTATCTGACACAGCGGTGTCATTCCGCGAGTATCTCATCCCACTTCAAGGTCCAGAGTAGTCGCGTTGGGTTTGTCCGCAGGGCGAGGTGACCTAGGTGGGCGCGGGCGTAGATCTGGACCTCTCCGCTGTGGTAGGGCTTCTCTCGACGCTTCCGGAACGTCCATGAAGGTGATCGCCGGTAGACTCGGTACTGGTTGATAGAAGATCTTTAACTCTTTAGATGCTGAATCTGGATCCAGGTAAGTAGCGGTGGACCCGTCGTGGTTGAAAATCTTCAAAATAGCTGGGAACAGGAGAGCAAAACGAGTCCCTTGCTTGATCAGGGCTGAACAGATAGGCACAAAAGCTCTTCTGCGACGAGCAACTTCTGCAGAGTAGTCCCCAAAAATTAAGATGCGTTGATTTCTTACAGTTGCCTGGCCGCCATTTTGTTTGTAGGCTCTCAGTATGGCCGCCTTGTCTGTATAGTCCAAAAACTTGACGATGACTTGTCTTGGTCTGCTTTTTTTGGATGCTTGTAGCACGGCACTGTATGATCTTTTAGACTCCGGCTTAAGGGACGAGTTCGGGCCCACCCTGTGAGCTCTCTCCACTTTGCAGCGGTAAGTTATACCCAGCGCTTCAGGTATTTCTGACTCGCATATCTCGATCAGTTCCTTAGCCGGGATGGAGTCAGGCAATCCCACAATTCGTAAATTGCTACGTCTCGATCGATTCTCGAGATCGTCTAGCTTGTCCCAGAGCCTATTATTCTCTGCTTGGGATTTTTGTAGTTGTGCTTGCAAAGATACAGTACGAGCTTCCACCTCTTGTACTTTAAGCTCTAAGTCATCTAGCTTGGTCGAATGCAATGCTACCTCCGTCTGCAATGCCGCAAACGATTGCCCGATGGTAGTTGATAGGGCTTCTTGCAGATCTGGAAGAATGCGGGATGCTACCTCAATCGCCAGATGTTTGTAGTCCAGCTCTGGTGCTTCCAAATCCTGAGCACTGCAAGATTCCGACCGATCCTCACAAGAAGAGGACTGAGATTCCTGCATATCCGCAGTCACCGGCGCCATTTTCTCCTCCATAGGTGCCGCGCTAGACTTAGCTGGGGTCTTCTTTGATTTATTCCCCATGGGGATGAGAAAGCGGTCCATAAACGAGGACTCCTCTCTTTCTGGGTGATAGTCCTGGCCGCCTGGGTCTAATCAGCAGCCAGTAACGCAATGATTTTGTGTCCGATGTGTTCCCAAGCGCCGGAGCTCTCAGCTCATGCTGCTCACACGCTGGCGCCGGAACCGGAAGTCTACAGGCCTTATTTTTGGGGGGTATATACTTGACCAAATTTGGAATTGTAGTGGTCAACAACTGGCCTAATTTTAAAGTCTGTCATAACTGGGGTCACTTGGGGGTGGGCATTCATTATTATTGCTGAAGTGTAGAAATCTTTGAATAGCTTCGAAACGGGCCTGGGGCATGGCAAGACAGTGAAGAGGGGTGTGATAAAGAATATCTTTGTTCTAATGCAAACATATTGTTGTTTTTTTTATAATGCCCATGCTTGGGAGAAGTCCCCAAAACTTTTGCATTTCAGTCGTGTCAGTAGGGGTCCATTTGTGGGGCCTTGAAAGATAACTGTCTGGATGGGAGGCAATAAATTGCTCTGCATACATATTTGTTTGTTCCACCATCAAGTTAATTAAGTCATCAGTGAAGAATAATTTGAAAAAATGTATTTCACTGAAACCTGTGATATCTATATTGATGCCTAGAGTGGCTGTAAATTCAAGCACCTGGGGCACATAGTTATCTGTGGGGATCCATGAAGAGTCACTTGTACGGTGCTGCGACTGCACACTACCCCTAGGACGCCTACGAGGGGGTTCATCATTAGATGAATCATTTGAGGAGGATGAAACTATAAATGTCCCTTCATCTCCACTGTTGGAGTCAGTGTCCTCAAAAAGCACCTCATATGCCTCTTCAGCAGTGAAAAGCGTTTAGTAATTTTAAACTGCAAACTAACGTAGATTTTGTTTTTGGTCTTTTTATAATTATTATATTTTCTTTTAACAGCGACTAAAATCCTGTATATTGTTTAGGATAAAAACTCCCTGAGTCACTTAGCAGTTATTGACAGGTGTCACAGGTAGCACAGATGGCTGGCGATGAGCCTCAGGAGGCTGAAAATGATATACAGGGGTCTAGTATGGGACACAGAGTAAAAAAATCACTCAGATTTCAACATGTCCTAGTTGCCTGTGGATGACACTTTTATAGGGAGGGGGATTTGTGGATGACACATACCGTATATAGCATCTTATGTGTCATCCACAGATCCACCCCATGACAGTGTCATCCCCATTTCCCCCTCCATAACAGTGTCATCCACAGATCCCCCTCCCTATAACAGTGTCATCCACAGATCCCCCTCCCTATAACAGTGTCATCCACAGATCCCCCTCCCTATAACAGTGTCATCCACAGATCCCCCTCCCTATAACAGTGTCATCCACAGATCCCCCTCCCTATAACAGTGTCATCCACAGATCCCCCTCCCTATAACAGTGTCATCCACAGATCCCCCTCCCTATAACAGTGTCATCCACAGATCCCCCTCCCTATAACAGTGTCATCCACAGATCCCCCTCCCTATAACAGTGTCATCCACAGATCCCCCACCCCATGACAGTGTCATCCCCATTTCCCCCTCCATAACAGTGTCATCCACAGATCTCCCTCCTCGCCTCTCACAGGAGTGTACATTTGACATTTCTATACTGTAATCCATATCCTGCAGTAACTTTAACTTTAAATCAGGACTAAGCGGCCGCTCATCTCTACTAGTACCTTAACCTTACACCACTCGGCTAGCTTCGGTAACAGGGCCAGGCTACAGCCTACAGGCACTGCCTGTTAGTTGTTACCCAGCGAGTGCTGATTTCTACAGGTCAGAGGATACGGATTACAGTTTAGAAGAAATGTACACTCCTGTGAGCGGTTCAGTGGCGGATCCAGAGCCTGGTCTCGGGAGGGGCACTTCCAGATTATTTTCTGTCCGCCGCCACAGAACAAGGGTGCTTATAGAACAGACTACACAGTGTAGCGGTATACTGTATATTGTGTGGCACAGTGTATGTTATATGTGTATAAATTACAGGAGCATGAGGCCGACTCACAAACAACTCACCAGTTACCTCCAGCATGTAACCATGCTAGCAATGGGAGGAGAGAGGAGTCTGCGAGTCCCACTCAAGACTGGCTGATAAGGCCCAGGCCTCATAGGTGCACCTGTCTTTGCTATTATTTTGTTATATTGCTATATTGATTATCACATCCACATAATTGCTATCTTGGGTAGGATGTCTATTATGGTACTTGTGGTTCGCTGCGGGCATCCTCCACTGTATGCATTCTTGCTGGGGATCGTTATTAGCAACGGGCCACAAGTGCAGGATTTGCTCCCCTTTATATATATGCACAATTGCATGTGGGTTTGAGCACTTCCTGCTGGTTTAATACCACGCCATTCTTTTCAGTTTGTATTTATAGAGATGCCTGGAGGTGTATAAACTCCAATTTAAATGTGCCCCTTTTTTCTATCTACAGGCTACATTTAGGTGCACCTGTGAGGCCTGGGCCATACCAGCCAGTCTTGAGTGGGACTCGCAGACTCCTCCCTCCTCCCATTGCTAGCATGGTTACATGCTGGAGGTAACTGGTTAGTTGTTTGTGAGTCGGCCTCATGGTCCTGTAATTTTCCCACTGGCTCCTGGTATTGCCCATATGGCACAGGCAGGTGAGTGTTAGGTGCCCGTAGGACATGTTGGCTAATCTCTCAATTTTAAAATCAGTTTGAGGGTTTAGTAAGACCGCAGAGTGTACCTGTCTTTGCTATTATTTTGTTATATTGCTATATTGATTATCACATCCACATAATTGCTATCTTGTGTAGGATGTCTATTGTGGTACATGTGGTTCGCTGCAGGCATCCTCCACTGTATGCATTTTTGCTGGGGATCGTCATTAGCAACGGGCCACAAGTTCAGGATTTGCTCCTCCTATATATATGCACAACTGCATGTGGGTTTGAGCACCTCCTGCCTGTGTAATACCACGCCATTCTTTTCAGTTTGTATTTATATGTGTATAACAAACATATTTCACATGAAAACTTACAGTTACTTGGCTTGGCCCTTGGGGATCTCGGTCGCCACTTCCACACTTTGGCCGGGGGTTCGGTGGAGCTGATGTTGTGTTTTATCCTAATGAGAAATATTTCATAATAAGGATTTGGAGAAGGGGCAGAGGGATAGCAGAGCAGGGAGAGGCTGGTTCTGCTACTAGGGGGTCATACCATGGGGGAGTAATAAAGCCCACCATAATGCCCCCCCCAGTAGAAATAATTCTCCTTATAATGTGACTGTGCAAAAAATACCCCCTTGTAATGCCTCCAGTCGAGCTAATGTCCCCATAACGTGCCAGTATAAAATAACCCTATATCGTGCCCCCAGTAAATGCCCCCATAGTGCTCCTCTTCCCCCTTCCTCCTAGTGCCCCCCATAATGTACCAGCATAAAATGCCCCATATATCGTGCCCCAGTAGATGCCCTCAGTGTCCCCCATAATTTGCAAGTATAAAATACCCCTTCTTAGTGCCCCCCGTAGATGACTCCATAGTACTTCCCTCCCCCCTTCCCCATAGAACCCACCATAATGTGTCCAAGTATAAAATGCTACTGTACAGAGCCCCCATATAAAATACTCCTTCTTTGTGGCCTAAGTAGATGCCCCTATAGTGCCCCCCAATAACGTGCCAGTAACAAGAGCCCCCTAATGTGCCAGTAACAAGAGCCCCCCAAATGTTCCAGTAACAAGAGCCCCCCATCATGTGCCAGTAATAATCCCCCCATCATGTGCCAGTAATAAGCCCCCCCAATGTTCCAGTAACAAGAGCCCCCCATCATGTGCCAGTAATAAGCCCCCCCAATGTTCCAGTAACAAGAGCCCCCCATCATGTGCCAGTAATAAGCCCCCCCATCATGTGCCAGTAATAAGCCCCCCCATCATGTGCCAGTAATAAGCCCCCCCCATCATGTGCCAGTAATAAGCGGACGGACAGGCTGGAGTGACAGGTGTCTTGACGGACGGACAGACTGGAGTGATAGGTGTCTTAACAGACAGACAGGCTGGAGTGACGGGTGTCTTGACGGATGGACAGGCTGGAGTGACAAGTGCCTTGACGGATGGACAGGCTGGAGTGACAGGTATCTTGACAGACGGACAGGCTGGAGTGACAGGTGTCTTGACGGACAGGCTGGAGTGACAGGTGTCTTGAAGGACGGACAGGCTGGAGTGACAAGTGTCTTAACGGACAGGTGGAAGTGACAGGTGTCTTGATGGACAGACAGGCTGGAGTGACAGGTGTCTGGACGAGGTGATGATGACAGGACTGATTTGTCACTGACAGGATAAATCAGGCACAGAAGAGTAGCAAATTGGCACTGAAGGGGTTAATTGTGAGGCAGGGGATGAGGCACAGAACTGATGATGACAGATGAAGCACAGAACTTATCTGTGTCACTGATTGGGGCACAGAAGAGTGGCGTTTCGAGACTTAAGGGGTTAAATAGGGTTAAAACGTTTGTGGTGAGTGGATTCTGACAAAGCTTCTTCTCTGATCGCGTCCCTGACAGTAATTGGGACGATCAGAGAAGGAGAGGACACACAGTACACAAAGTCCCTCCCTTATTAGCGTCAATGTGCTGTGACCGGTCCATCTGCAGTAATGGACCAATCACAGCGATCACCAGCATCACTGCCTAGCAACCCCCGTGTGTCGTCAAAACTGAACTATCAGCGCATAGCTCCGTGCGCTGGCACGTACATGCATGTAGGGATGCGGTGAGGCACCACATTTCCTCACGTACATGTACATGGTGATGCGGGAAGTGGTTAAAGGGTCTGTCCCATGAAAAATATTCTACAGTTTTCAAACCAACACCTGGATCTGATTACTTTTGTAATTTAATTTAATCAAAAATGTTGTATAGCCACTGTGTTATTCAATCAAATGTATCTGTATAGCGCCACCTGCTGTTTGTTCTTTTTCTTATTTCTTTGTCCTGCTCACTGAGATGGCCGCACATGCTCAGTGTCATCCTTTAACTGCCTCCTCTGAGCTGTGATAGTGAAAGAAGACCAAGGGCTGGGTACACGATGACACACAGACACAGACAACGTTTCTTTCCCAGCTGTTCAGTTTACTGAACAATGTAGTGAACAAGAAGCTGAGAATACATAAATCAGATTGGTACACAGAGAATAAACCAACAGTGAATGTAACACTGTCTAACAATAAACCAGTAACTGTGATGTTTTCCACAAAGTCCAGTAAGCAGCGTAACTGCACTGGTATGTTCCTGAACGAGTTCCTCGTTGGGGTGCACCCTAAGTATTGCGCAATACTGTTTGTAATCGACAGGTAAATGATGTCTGTCTCTTGTAGCTTTAATCCTTACTCCAGCTCACAGCATATAACACCCTATGAGCAGCCAGTGAGATAGGAAGGTGTCAGCGTATGAGTCCCTTAGGGCTATGCATTAGCTTGCAGCCTGTACACCACAATGTAGCTGTACTTGGAGCGTTATTGTATGTCCAAATGCCACTTCAACAGTGTGCTGCAATGTGACGCGGCAAAGCCACACGTACAGTCCCTCGAGCAGGTTCTTGATGATTTATCTTATTTCCTGGTCCACTCCAGAACTGCATCCTACAAACACGACACTCCTGGGGTCATCATTGCAAACCTCCCCTTCGTGCTGTCGCCAGTCTCCACCATGAGCCGGACCATTCCCTTCCAGATTCAGCAGAGATAAACCCTTGTGGTTTCCAGCAGCACCAAGCAGAGCCTCCGTCTGTTCACTTCCTGCTTCTAGAGGAACCTCCGCCCCTTACACAGGGAGAGTGTGATGCAATAAGTAATTTGCTGAGTTTAGTGTCAGACCTGCATATTCAGTTTGCTATCACACTTGTAAGGGTCCAAAACAGCCCAAAATTAGCTATTTTCCAACTTTGCAAACTAAATAGGTTATTAGTATTCTTCTGATAGACAGCTCAAATGTAGACTTTTATCATCTTATCCTTTGCTGCCATCCACTGACCAAAGTGAGATGTTGCAGTGATTATACAATTAATAACATAGCAGAGTAATACATTTAAAGGTCCCTTGCCTCACATCCTTACAATAGGGAGAGCTGAGATATGCCCGCTTAGCTGCAGCAGAAAATACCCTCCCCTTGAGCTGCCACCTTAAAATAAATCTAGCAGAGCAATGAATGGAGAGATCTCTGCATCCATGTGAGGTGCAGGGCTGGTTCTAGCTTTGTTAGAAAGAGATTGTCATGTACTTAACTATATGATGTCTGATTTTCATTTTTTTTTCATTAATCATGGCATGACCCCTTTAAGCTACTGACTTTTAGGGACTAAGTACCAAGAAGATAGGACACTGAGGACTTCTATAGCATTCGCGCTTGGGCCTTAGTCCTTTATGGAGAGCGAATGCCCCACTGATATATAAGAGAGCAGCAGTATTATAAATGACACATGGTAGATAGGAGCTCAAAAGCTTAACTTTAACTTAAAGCATACCCATATTTCCCATGTTTCTAGAATGCAAAACCAGGGTTACCTGGAGAAAACCCACACAAATGTAAGGAAAACATACAAGCTCCATGCTGACGTTCAGCACTACTTTGGAGGCTTCACCATGATGGAAACCTGACTGACTCCATTATAGTGAAAGGTGTCCACCGGGCTCTCTTTGGTGCATATCCCTGATATATACATGGTTCTGTTACGATGATGAAGAAGAACAAGAGAAATAATGCACAGTTCTCCAATCCACTCACCCAGTTCAGACATGTCCTTCTTTGGCACTGGTGCCCAATCTTCCATATGTAGTCTGACTAGTGTTTTTTGTTAAATAGAATTCCAAAAGCACATATTCATGGCTTTCCTATGGATAAATGTTAAAAATTAAGTGGCGTTTCTACTTCTGGTACCCCCATCTTCAGGAACACTGAGGTCTCAAGTTCCCCCCACGTGGAGTTGAAGGCAACTTTTTCAGACTGACAAGAACAACAGAGAAATATCAATGTATAGTCTTCTGTCTTTGGTGGGGGAGGGGGGGGGTCAAAAGCATCTGAAAACCCAGGGGTTTCCCTTATCGACTGGATAGGAAAAAAGTGTCTGATCGATGGGGGTCCAACGCTGTGTGGAGCCCCCACGATCACTAGAATGAAGGGCCTGTGTCCCCTATTTAAAATAAAGCAGCATTTTACTCTATGGGACTGCCCGAGATAGCTGAGCGCTTCATTCAAAATCGTAAAATGGGCCCCTATGCTAGTGATCGATGGGGCCCCTGCAGTTGGACCCCATCCAATCACACACTTATCCCTTTTCCTGTGAATAAGGCATACGTTGTTGTCATGGGAAAACCCCTTTAATAATAGGTGAATGTGGCTCCATGGCGGAGCGGTACTATGTACTTTACTATGACTATGACTTATAACTAAGCAGGTGTCTCTAGTGCGGTGTACATGTTGTTTCCGCTTGCTTCTGACAGGTCTTTCTTTTCTTTCCAGCTCTCCAGTTGTTTCTCCGCATGTGACGGGTTCTGCATTGTGTTTGAAATGTGATATGCATTTTGATGTGAGCAGGAATTTTCTATTTTCTGTGTGTGTGTGAACTGGATGGCTCCTCCAGGGATGCCCATAATTATAACAATGTGTGCGTCCCTTAGAACTGCTTCCCCGAGGAAGTGATTGAATGCACACTGAAAACACAGCCCTTCAAAACCACTTTGGGTCCGTCTCGCAACGTGTTTTGCTATTGTAACCTGCTTTTGGTTTGTGTCTATTGATGTAAAGCAACTGGACTGGACTTCTCCTGGACATCAGCTTTTCAAGAATATTTTCCTCTTCAGATCTCTATTCATGGTCCTTATAGCTTTAGTATTTGGATTTGCCCCTCACTGGGCTGGTTTGCTATCTCCTGTTAGTGTGAGAAGGTGGGTGTGTTGATTTTGCAGGAGGCAGTGACCTATCCACTGGAATTAGCAATGGGCTGTATAAGTTAAAATACGTGTAAGGCAAGTTATGGTTAGATTTATGGAGATGTTGATGTTGATCCAGGGATTTATTCATATTTGGAGCCAGGAAGGATTATTTTCCTTCAATATGGGGTGGTTGGCCCTCCAACTACTCTATAGTTTTTTTTTTTGCCTTCCTCTGGATCAACACTGTAGGTTGGACTTGATGGACCTAGGTCTATTCCAACCTTGTAGTGACTACAGAAATGCTTTGACAAAGGCAATGCCATGAAATAGATGCAAACAGAACATTCTGTAGTCGATCAGATGATGAGGACTGCAATAATTGCAGCTGGAGGAAGTGTTTTGATCTTGTGGGAGGCAGTGACCTGTCCACTCATGGGATTATGTTAGTAGAGACAGAACTGCACATGAAAGAGGCAGTGTCAGGAAGATAAAAGGAACACCAAGAGCCTCCAGATTATGGGAATGGTGACAGCAACAGGAGGTACATTTGTATATGACAAGGCACTGCCATGAGGTGGATGGAGACAGCACATCCTGTAGTCAATTAGTTTATGGATATAATGTTAGCATCAGGAGAGAGGTATTCTGATCCTCTGGGATAAGGATTCTTTACTGTAAGAGCAGTGAGACTAAGGAACTCTCTGCCAGAGGATGTGGTGATTGTTGGTTTATTTAATGAACAATCAAGAAGGCCTTGGGTGCCATTTTTAACAGAATCTGATATATAATATGTTAAGCCAAGTTTTTTTTTGCTGGAATGGAGAATGAATTATTAACACAGGGTAATTGTCACCCAATTGTTAAGTTTTTTGCCTTGGTCTGGATCAACACTGTAGGATTAGACTTAGTGGGATGGTCTTGTGTCTTTTTCCAGCCTTATCAATTGTGTAATTATGTTCGCGACTATTGAGCTGTTTTTGACAAGGGAAGTCTTATGAAGCTGGACAAAAGTCCCAAGAGCGCATCAAATATTGGGAATCATTACAGCAGCAGGAGATGAATGTGTTGGCTCTGTGGGAGGCAGTGACTTGTTAACTCTTTATTAGGGTACTGTGAGCAAGGGTGTATTTGACAGGGTAGAAGATGGATGTAGAACATCCTGAAGTCAGTCAGATTGTGTAGATGACAGCAGCAGGATAGGAGTTTGTTGACGCTGTGGAAGGCAGTGACCTGATGACATTAGTGATTGCAGGTCTGTATTTAAATAGGACGTGTCAAGCATTGCTTTTTATCAATAATATGAGATAATGAGCTGCCATGTGGTTATCTAAGCTCACTGAATATGAGTAGGAAACATGTAATTCAGCATATGTATGGTCCGCAAAACTGCTCTAAATGCAAAAAGGGTAGGAGAAAACATAACAAAGTCAGGGGCAAGCTTGGTATTTCTGGGGCCCCAAGCAAAGTTATGTATGGGGGCCCTAATCAGGACAGCCAGCCAGGAATCTCTATTCACGGCAGGGGTTCCCTTTCTGTCCACAACTGTATGTGTATTCTTGGGATGCAGATATGATTGAAAGTTGTGGTCTGGTCCGAATCTACCTCTTTTACTGCCTGAGGTAAAAACTGAACTGTCTACCCCCACCCCCGTGCCGAATTCTCAATCTAACCAATACCTCCCAGCACTACTGCTAAAGTCATATTTGATTTAGACATTACATACGGCACAATATACCTCTTACATGCAGTGATGTCTCTTCTGAAGTAGATGTTCTCTTTCCTCATCATCTCCATTCAGACTAGACCACCGTGACGAAGTATTCCAGCCACATCTCATCTCTGCAGAGTTTGACCCACAGACATCTTAGATATCTTATTTTCCATCATCCTCCCCCTCCTGGTGCACTAATAGTGTTATCCTGTTGCTACCCCCAATACTGTGTTCACTGTGCTCCCCAATGCCCACACACAATACACAACAGTGCCATACATATAGTCCCTAAAGTGCTTCTGAAAGTACCACCAATAGTAATAATGCTGTCCTATTTTGCCCTCACTAGTAGTAGTTCCCCCAATAGTGATAATGCTCTCCAAGAGTGTCCCCGTTAGTAGCAATGCCATCCATATTGTGCATCACATGACCCCAGTAGTAGTAATGCTGTTATAATGCCCCCTGTAGTAACCCCAGTATTATCGCTCATATGTTTAATGCCCCCCAGTATTTATAAGGTCTCCAGTAGTGCCATTAGTATTTAATGCCCCTAGTATTTATAATTGCCCCCTGTAGTGCCCCCAGCATGTTTAATGTCCCCAGTCATGCCCCCTGTATTATTATAATGTCTCCCAGCAGTGTTCCTTTATTTATAATGCTCTCCCCGATGTACTTTCCCCACTAATTCCCCCTGTATAATATTCCCCAGCGGTACCCTCTTTATTTAGAATGTCCCCTATTTTTGTGCTCTTTTTAATGCTCCCACTAGTGCCCCCTGTATATTTATAATACCCCCTTGTAGTTCCCTCTGCATTTTTATGCCACCTAGTAGTGCCCCCTGTATTTTTTTATAATGTCCCCGTTAGTACTCCCTGTATTTTTATAATGCCCTCTAGTACTACCCCCTGTATTTTTATAATGCCCCCTAATAGTACCCCTTGTATTTTTGTAATTTCCCCACTAGTGACCCTGTATTTTTATAATACCCCCAGTAGTGCCCCCTGTGTTGTTAAAATGCACCCAATAGTGCCCCCTGTGTTTTTATAATGCTCCCAGTAGTGCCCCCTGTATTTTTGTAATGCCCCCAGCAGTACACCCTGTATGTTATTTAATGTTCCCAGTATTGCCTGTGTACTGCGCCCAGTAGCAGTTTTTGGAAGAAAAAAGGTACTTACCTCAGTCTCGTCCCATGTTGCCATCTGGATGCGATAGCTGTGTCCCGACACAGGCAGCGCTATGATGTCACCATGGCTGCCTTCGCCACCTACAGACCCAGCGAATGCGACCTCCTGTGGTGTTGTACTGTTCCATAGGGGTCAGGCTAAGTGGCCTGAGGCCTATGAGAGTGAACGGCGGGGACAGGAGCTGTTGGCCACGCAACCTGAGGCAAGATGTGGCTCTGTCTCACTCGCCTGACATGGGTCCCAGAGGGCCCTCTGACATACATGGGCCCCACGCAATTGTCCAACCCTGGGTATTTAAGACACCTTCCCCTGTGGGAGGATGTTTGAGCAATAGGTTCTAGTTCTCTAGTTTCCTGCTAGGGTGTAATATGTGTCTTGTTCACTGTCCTGTGTACTGACTTCTGCCTTTCTCTGGATTTGACCCTTCACTGTCTGAGCCCTGCCTGATCTCTGTACTGACCCTGAGCTTCCTGCCCTGACCCTCCGACTGATTTGGATTGCACAAACTATGCTTGTCCTGATCTGGGCATGTCCCTTAGGCTACATGCACACGAAAGTGGCGTTTTTTGCTTTCCGTAAAATCAGAAGCCGCCCGTGTGCCTCCTGCAATTTGCGGAACGGAACGGGCGGCCCATTGTAGACATGCCTATTTTTGTCCGCAAAACGGACAAGAATAGGACATGCTATATTTTTTGGGCGAGGCCAAGGAACGGTGCAACGGATTCGGACAGCAACACGGAGTGCTGTCAGCATCTTTTGCGGCCCCATTGAAGTTAATGGTCTGCACCCGACCCAGAAAAACTCGGATGCGGACCCGAAAAACTGTTGTGTGCATGAGGCCCTAGTGTGGTTTTGTACCAGTGTCTCTTGATCCCTGTGGGTCAGCAGTCACTTGAAGAGAGACTACTCCAAGAGGCATCGACCTGGTGGTCCAGATCCCTGGACAGAGTTTTGTCGCGATTGGGCACGCATGAAACCCGAAAGGCAATGGTGCAGCACTCTGGCATTCACTGCTCCCATGCTTGGATGTGACTTTAAGGGGGAATTCACTTTCGCTTTCACACCTACCTAACGCAAGAGGATACCAAGGCATTAAGCAACCCCCAAACACGTCCACACATCCACACACAACGCTGCCACCGTTCATCAGTACTGCCGACAGAACACCCCAGTTACAGATGTACAGCACTCACAGGAACACACTGTGTTCTAGGATATATACCAGGCAAACCTCTAGCACACTGTCCTTTAATGTTAACACAGCAAAGTGGTACTTATAGAGCAGGCATCCTCAAACTGCGGCCCTCCAGCTGTTGTAAAACTACAACTCCCTCAATGCCCTGCTGTAGTCTGATACCTGTAGGCTGTTCGGGCATGGTGGGAGTTGTAGTTTTGCAACAGCTGGAGGGCCACAGTTTGAGGATGCCTGTTATAGAGTGTGGGTATGTTTAGAGCAGCAAGGAATGAATTATAAAATTTAAGGTTTAATATACAAAAAGGTACAGTGCTGAAAGGTTACAAAAAAGATGACAAAAGGGGACATACAGATGAGCAAACAGTACAGAAATAAAAGGGATAAAACAATGAACTGCATACCAGCTCAGGGAGGGCTCCATCCTGTGAGAACAGCTGAAAGTTGATCAGATATACACCTAGGTGTATCTCCGGGATCTGACCATGTGTGGTTTACAGTATGCAATCTTAAAGGGTCTTAGCTGCCCCTCCTTTCACCTTCCTTGTAATCATAGGACAGAAAGCTTGCTAATAACATGTAAAAAGTGGAAGTTTGTATGGCTAATTGTAATGTGAGCCCAAAAATTCTAGGTATCTCTGAGAAGGATAATATTAGAGATGAGCGAAGTTTTAGAAAGTTCGTTTCGGCTGCTTCGCCGAATTATACAAAATGAATTACTTTGTCATGAAGCGCATGTCTTTGTAAGTAGCGGGTGCAATGACAGGAAGCTGCGATAGCGCCGCTCCCCATCATTGTACACCTCAAACTTACTGCCTCCATTTGCTCGCGACTGGCCGCCCACCGACATCTTGCTTGAAGATCTGGCGCGGCCCGAGGTGACGTCATCACGCCGGACTTTGTGGTGACAGTCACCACTCACAGGATTTCAACCGAGATCTTGAATCAAGATGGCGGCTGGCCCATCGCGAGAAAATGGAGGAGGTAATTATGATTTTATTTTTTTTTTACCCTATTTGAGGTTAAAGCGAGTTGCTACCGCGAGGAAATTTGGCTTTGCGGCGAATCGAATTTAACTTGAAATTCAGATCGGATTCCACTTCGTTGGATTCGATTCGCTCATCTCTAGATTATATGACCTGCAAGTTTTACAGTATATTCTTACCGAGCCAGGCCACCAAACACAAATATGAAATATTAATCAAACGCCGCTGCCGCGCATGCGCCATGGTGACTTATTCCTGGCCTGTATAGTACAGAGCCGATGTGCGTGTTCGCGGCCCGGCCGGGAGAGAATCTTCAGTGTTCTGCGCAAGCGCGGCCCGGCGGGATTCGACCGGAGAGGTGGCCGCAAAAAGGGTGGGAATTGGGTAATAAAATGTATTTAGAAAAATGATCACTGTCAAATCATTAAGAGACTTAACAATGATCATTGTGGTGGGAATACCCCTTTAAGGGCTCTTTCACACCTGCGTTATTGTCTTCCGGCATAGAGTTCCGTCGTCGGGGCTCTATGCCGGAAGAATCCTGATCAGGATTATCCTAATGCATTCTGAATGGAGAGAAATCTGTTCAGGATGCATCAGGATGTCTTCAGTTCCGGAACGGAACGTTTTTTGGCTGGAGAAAATACCGCAGCATGCTGCGCTTTTTGCTCCGGCCCAAAAAACTGAAGACTTGCCGCAAGGCCGGATCCGGAATTAATGCCCATTGAAAGGCATTGATCCGGATCCGGCCTTAAGCTAAACGTCGTTTCGGCGCATTGCCGGATCCGACGTTTAGCTTTTTTAGAGTGGTTACCATGGCTGCCGGGACGCTAAAGTCCTGGCAGCCATGGTAAAGTGTAGTGGGGAGCTGGGGAGCGGGGGAGCAGCATACTTACCGTCCGTGCGGCTCCCGGGGCGCTCCAGAGTGACGTCAGGGCGCCCCAGGCGCATGGATGACGTGATCGCATGGCACGTCATCCATGCGCATGGGGTGCTCTGACGTCATTCTGGAGCGCCCCGGGAGCCGCACGGACTGTAAGTATACTGCTCCCCCGCTCCCCACTACTACTATGGCAACCAGGACTTTAATAGCGTCCTGGGTGCCATAGTAACATTGAAAGCATTTTGAAGACGGATCCGGCACTTGCGTTTTTCCGGATCCGGCGTGTAATTCCGGCAAGTGGAGTACACGCCGGATCCGGACAACGCAAATGTGAAAGAGGCCTAAGCCACATTCTTATCTATATATAAAAAAAAGGACGTACAGTATGTGTGTATGTATGTTCCACGAAAACTCAAAAACGCGACCATCCATTTCAACGAAACTTAGTATACACATCCCTTGCTACCTGGAAAAAAATCTTGTGGGGATCTCAGTTCTCTAGGACATACCATTCCCGAGATATTCCCCAAAAATGACCTGCCAGCCTTTCACTTAAATCCTAACTGCCATACACATGGCCATATGTCCCTTATCAGCCAATAAAAGCTTGCAGGTCCTACTTCAGGTTGCCATAACAACTAATTACAGGTTTTAGCAGGTCGCAGGTCCTGAAATATTGACATATGACGGCACAACTACACTGCTACATGCATGGGGGCAGGGGCCACTATTAAACGGACGGGCGCTGTGGAGTTCACTGTTAAAGGGGTGGGCACGGTGAAGTTCACTGTTAACCTCTTCCGGACACATGACGTACCGGTACGGCATGTTGTCCCGGTACTTAAGGACACAGGGCGTACCGGTATGTCATGTGTATTTCCGATCACCACCGCCCGGCAGGCGGTGATTGGAACAAGGTGCCTGCTCAAATCATTGAGCAGGCACCTTGGCTACATGAGCGGGGGGGTCTCATGACCCCCCCCGTGTCGGCGATCGCCACAAACCGCAGGTCAATTCAGACCTGCGGTTTGCGGCTTTTCAATGTTGCGGCGGCGGCTGACGGCGGTGCCATCCGGTCCCCATGGGGCTGTAGGGGGGACCCGATGGCATGGAAGGCAGCGCTATGCCTTCCTTAGGCATCGGCGCTGCCTTTCGGAGAAGAGCCTGTGAGATCCAGCCCCCTGGATCTCACAGGCCGGAAGCTGTATGAGTAATACACACAGTATTACTCATACAGCCAATGCATTCCAATACAAAAGTATTGGAATGCATTGTAAAGATTAGACCCCCAAAAGTCCCAAAGTGGGACAAAAAATAAAGTGAATTTTTTTAAAAAAATGTTTAAGTTTCCCCCCCAAAAAATTTTAAGTTTCAAGTAAAAATAAACAAGAATGTCATTTTCCCCAAATAAAGTAAGAAAAAATTGGTAAAAAATAGGGGGGAAAAAAAGACATATTAGGTATCTCCGCGTCCGTAAGGACCAGCTCTATAACGATATTACATGACCTAACCCCTCAGATGAACACTGTAAAAAATAAAAAAATAAAAACTGTGCTAAATAAACAATTTTTTGTTTTAAAAAAGCTGTTATTATTTAAAACTTACATAAATAAATAAAAAGTATACATATTAGGTATTGCCACGTCCGTATAGACCGGCTCTATAAAAATATCACAGGACCTAACCCCTCAGATGAACACCATAAAGAAAAACTGCTAAATAAACCATTTTTTGTCACTTTACATCACAAAAAGTGTAATGGCAAGCGATCAAAAAGTCATATGCACCCCAAAATAGTGCCAATCAAACAGTCATCTCATCCCGCAAAAAATTAGACTCTACCTAAGATAATCACCCAAAAACTGTAAAAACTATGGCTCTCAGACAATGAAAACACTAAAACATGATTTTTTTTTGTTTCAAAAATGAAATCATTGTGTAAAACTTACATAAATAAAAAAAAGGATACATATTGGGTATCACCGCGTCCATGACAACCTGGTCTATAAAAATAGCACATGATCTAACCTGTCAGATGAATGTTGTAAATAACAAAAAATAAAAACAGTGCCAAAACAGCTATTTCTTGTTACCTTGCCTCACAAAAAGTGTAATATAGAACAACCAAAAATATATACCAAAAATAGTACCAACAAAACTGCCACCCTATCCCGTAGTTTCTAAAATGGGGTCACTTTTTTGGAGTTTCTACTCTAGGGGGGCTTCAAATGGGACATGGTGTAAAAAAAACAGTCCAGCAAAATCTGCCTTCCAAAAACTGTATGACATTCCTTTCCTTCTGCGCCCTGCTGTGTGCCCGTACAGCAGTTTACAACCACATATGGGGTGTTTCTGTAAACTACAGAATCAGAGCCATAAATATTGAGTTTTGTTTGGCTGTTAAACCTTTCTTTGTAACTGGAAAAAAATTATTAAAATGGAAAATCTGCCCAAAAAATGAAATTTTAAAATTTTATCTATTTTCCATTAATTCTTGTGGAACACCTAAGGGTTAACAAAGTTTGTAAAATCAGTTTTGAATACCTTGAGGGGTGTAGTTTCTAGAATGGGGTCATTTTTGGGTGGTTTCTATTATGTAAGCCTCACAAAGTGACTTCAGACCTGGTCCTTGAAAAGTGGGTTTTTGAAAATTTCTGAAAAATTCAAAGATTTGCTTCTGAACTTCTAAGCCTTGTAACGTCCCCAAAAAATAAAATATCATTCCCAAAATGATCCAAATATGAAGTAGACATATGGGGAATGTAAAGTAATAACAATTTTTGTAGGTATTACTATGTATTATAAGAAGTAGAGAAATTGAAACTTTTTTCAAAATTTTTGGCAAATTTGGTATTTTTCTATAAATAGAAATGAATTTTTTTCACTCCATTTTACCAGTGTAATATAGTACAATATGTGACGAAAAAACTATCTCAGAATGGCCTGTATAAGTCAAAGCGTTTTAAAGTGATCACCACATAAAATGACACTGGTCAGATTTGCAAAAAAGGCCTGGTCCTTAAGGTGAAAATGAGCCCGGTCCTTAAGGAGTTAAGGGGGCGGGCACCGTGGAGATCACTGTTAAAGGGGCGGTCACTGTTAAAGGGGCTGCCACTGTGAAAGTCACTGTTAAAGGGGCGGTCACCGTTAAAAGGGCGGCCACCGTGAAAAGTCACTGTTAAAGGGCCTGTGGAAGTCACTGTTAAAGGGACTGTGAAAGTTACTGTTAAAGGGGCGGTCACCGTTAAAGGGGCGCACACCGGGAAAGTCACTGTTAAAGGGGCGGTCACCGTTAAAGGGGCGGCCGCTGTGAAAGTCACTGTTAACCACCTCCCGACCGCTGTACGCAGATATGCGTCCGGGAGGTGGTTGCTTTACTCCTCCTGGACGCATATAAGCGTCATCTCGCGAGACGCGAGATTTCCTGTGAACGCGCGCGCACAGGCGCGCGCGCTCACAGGAACGGAAGGTAAGCGAGTGGATCTCCAGCCTGCCAGCGGCGATCGTTCGCTGGCAGGCTGGAGATGTGATTTTTTTAACCCCTAACAGGTATATTAGACGCTGTTTTGATAACAGCGTCTAATATACCTGCTACCTGGTCCTCTGGTGGTCCCTTTTGTTTGGATCGACCACCAGAGGACACAGGTAGCTGTGCAAAGTACCAGAAAACACTACACTACACTACACCCCCCCCTGTCACTTTTTAACCCCTTATGCACCACTGATCACCCCATATAGACTCCCTGATCACCCCCCTGTCATTGATCACCCCCCTGTCATTGATCACCCCCCTGTCAGGCTCCGTTCAGACGTCCGTATTATTTTTACGGATCCACTGATACATGGATCGGATCCGCAAAACACATGCGGACGTCTGAATGGAGCCTTACAGGGGGGTGATCAATGACAAGGGGGTGATCACGCACATAAACTTCCTGATCACTTCCCTGTCATTGATCACCCCCCTGTCATTGATCACCCCCCTGTAAGGCTCCATTCAGATGTCCGTATGATTTTTACGGATCCACTGATACATGGATCGGATCCGCAAAACACATGCGGACGTCTGAATGGAGCCTTACAGGGGGGTGATCAATGACAAGGGGGTGATCACGCATATAGACTTCCTGATCACTTCCCTGTCATTGATCACCCCCCTGTCATTGATCACCCCCCTGTAAGGCTCCATTCAGACGTCCGTATGATTTTTACGGATCCACTGATGCATGGATCGGATCCGCAAAACACATGCGGACGTCTGAATGGAGCCTTACAGGGGGGTGATCAATGACAAGGGGGTGATCACGCATATAGACTTCCTGATCACTTCCCTGTCATTGATCACCCCCTTGTCATTGATCACCCCCTTGTCATTGATCACCCCCCTGTAAGGCTCCATTCAGAGGTCCGCATGTGTTTTGCGGATCCGATCCATGTATCAGTGGATCCGTAAAAATCATACGGACGTCTGAATGGAGCCTTACAGGGGGGTGATCAGGGAGTCTATATGGGTGATCACCCCTCTGTCATTGATCACCCCCCCCCTGTAAGGCTCTATTCAGACGTCCGCATGTGTTATGCGGATCCGATCCATGTATCAGTGGATCCGTAAAAATCATACGGACGTTTGAATGGAGCCTTACAGGGGGGTGATCAGGGAGTCTATATGGGTGATCACCCCTCTGTCATTGATCACCCCCCCCTGTAAGGCTCCATTCAGACGTCCGCATGTGTTATGCGGATCCGATCCATGTATCAGTGGATCCGTAAAAATCATACGGACGTCTGAATGGAGCCGTACAGGGGGGTGATCAGGGAGTCTATATGGGTGATCACCCCTCTGTCATTGATCACCCCCCCCCCCTGTAAGGCTCTATTCAGACGTCCGCATGTGTTATGCGGATCCGATCCATGTATCAGTGGATCCGTAAAAATCATACGGACGTCTGAATGGAGCCTTACAGGGGGGTGATCAGGGAGTCTATATGGGTGATCACCCCTCTGTCATTGATCACCCCCCCCCCTGTAAGGCTCCATTCAGACGTCCGCATGTGTTATGCGGATCCGATCCATGTATCAGTGGATCCGTAAAAATCATACGGACGTCTGAATGGAGCCTTACAGGGGGGTGATCAGGGAGTCCATATGGGTGATCACCCCTCTGTCATTGATCACCCCCCCTGTAAGGCTCCATTCAGAGGTCCGCATGTGTTTTGCGGATCCGATCCATGTATCAGTGGATCCGTAAAAATCATACGGACGTCTGAATGGAGCCTTACAGGGGGGTGATCAGGGAGTCTATATGGGTGATCACCCCTCTGTCATTGATCACCCCCCCTGTAAGGCTCCATTCAGAGGTCCGCATGTGTTTTGCGGATCCGATCCATGTATCAGTGGATCCGTAAAAAATCATACGGACGTCTGAATGGAGCATTACAGGGGGGTGATCAATGACAGGGGGGTGATCAATGACAGGGGGGTTATCACCCCATATAGACTCCCTGATCACCCCCCTGTCATTGATCACCCCCTGTCATTGATCACCCCCTGTAAGGCTCCATTCAGAATTTTTTTTGGCCCAAGTTAGCGGAAATTTTTTGTTTGTTTTTGTTTTTTCTTACTAAGTCTCATATTCCACTAACTTGTGTCAAAAAATAAAATCTCACATGAACTCACCATACCCCTCACGGAATCCAAATGCGTAAACATTTTTTAGACATTTATATTCCAGACTTCTTCTCACGCTTTAGGGCCCTAAAATGCCAGGGCAGTGTAAATACCCCACATGTGACCCCATTTCGGAAAGAAGACACCCCAAGGTATTCCGTGAGGGGCATATTGAGTCCATGAAAGATTGAAATTTTTGTCCCAAGTTAGCGGAAAGGGAGACTTTGTGAGAAAATACAAAAAAAAACAATTTCCGCTAACTTGTGCGAAAAAAAAAAAAATTCTAGGAACTCGCCATGCCCCTCACGGAATACCTTGGGGTGTCTTCTTTCCAAAGTGGGGTCACATGTGGGGTATTTATACTGCCCTGGCATGTTAGGGGCCCGAAAGCGTGAGAAGAAGTCTGGGATCCAAATGTCTAAAAATGCCCTCCTAAAAGGAATTTGGTCCGCTTTGCGCATCTAGGCTGCAAAAAAGTGTGACACATGTGGTATCGCCGTACTCAGGAGAAGTTGGGCAATGTGTTTTGGGGTGTCATTTTACATATACCCATGCTGGGTGAGAGAAATATCTTGGTCAAATGCCAACTTTGTATAAAAAAATGGGAAAAGTTGTCTTTTGCAGAGATATTTCTCTCACCCAGCATGGGTATATGTAAAATGACACCTCAAAACACATTCCCCAACTTCTCCTGAGTACGGCGATACCAGATGTGTGACACTTTTTTTGCAGCCAAGGTGGGCAAAGGGGCACATATTCCAAAGTGCACCTTTCGGATTTCGCAGGCCATTTTTTACACATTTTGATTGCAAAGTTCTTCTCACACATTTGGGCCCCTAAATTGCCAGGGCAGTATAACTACCCCACAAGTGACCCCATTTTGGAAATAAGACACCCCAAGGTATTCCGTGAGGGGCATGGCGAGTTCCTAGAATTTTTTATTTTTTGTCGCAAGTTAGTGGAATATGAGACTTTGTAATAAAAAAATAAAAATAAAAAATCATCATCATTTTCCGCTAACTTGTGACAAAAAATAAAAAGTTCTATGAACTCACTATGCCCATCAGAGAATACCTTAGGGTGTCTACTTTCCGAAATGGGGTCATTTGTGGGGTTTTTCTACTGTCTGGGCATTGTAGAACCTCAGGAATCATGACAGGTGCTCAGAAAGTCAGAGCTGCTTCAAAAAGCGGAAATTCACATTTTTGTACCATAGTTTGTAAACGCTATAACTTTTACCCAAACCATTTTTTTTTTGCCCAAACATTTTTTTTTTATCAAAGACATGTAGAACTATAAATTTAGCGAAAAATTTATATATGGATGTCGTTTTTTTTTGCAAAATTTTACAGCTGAAAGTGAAAAATGTCATTTTTTTGCAAAAAAATCGTTACATTTCGATTAATAACAAAAAAAGTAAAAATGGCAGCAGCAATGAAATACCACCAAATGAAAGCTCTATTAGTGAGAAGAAAAGGAGGTAAAATTCATTTGGGTGGTAAGTTGCATGACCGAGCCATAAACGGTGAAAGTAGTGTAGTGCAGAAGTGTAAAAAGTGCTCTGGTCATGAAGGGGGTTTCAGCTAGCGGGGCTGAAGTGGTTAAAGGGGGGGTCACTGTTAAAGGGGCGGCCATTGTGAAAGTCACGATTAAACGGTCGGTCACCGTTATAGAGGCGGCCACTGTAAAAGTCACTGTTAAAGGAGCGGTCACCATTAAAGGGGTGGCCACTGTGAAAGTCACTGTTATTTAATATAAAATTGCAATAAATTGATACCCAAGCAATACTGGGTCATCAGCTAGTCAGTAAGATAAGGATTGAGCTTTGATGAGTGTTTATAAGGTCAGAGAGCAGAGATAAGAAGCCCTTCATCTCCCTGCCTGACAGAAGAGAGAGAAAATGGAGGTCCTGCTAATAGAGCATTTCAGTTCTCTACAGAGAGAAGAACTCCATATTTTTAATAAAGACTAATTGAAAAAATAACTTTTACCTTATAATGAGTACAATGCGATATAATTAAAAAAAAATCCCCCAATGGTGTACATAGTCTTTAATTCTGACCAGTCCCCCTGTCCCAGCTGTTGGAAACCCCCCCCACAGCATGATGCTGCCACCACCATGCTTCACTGTAGGGATGGTATTGGGCTGGTGATGAGCAGTACCTGGTTTCCTACAAACACAATGCTTAATTGAGGTCAAATCGTTCAATCTTTCATCAGACCAGAGAATCTTGTTTCTTCTCACAGTCTGAATCTAGGCTTTTATGTGTCTTTTACTGAGGAGAGGTCCCTTTCTGGCCATTTGTCACCGCCAGGTCTGTGAGAAGGTCTGCGTTCTTTTCTTCCGGCATAGAGTTCCGTCGTCGGGGCTCTATGCCGGAAGAATCCTGATCAGTTTTATCCTAATGCAATCTGAATGGAGATAAATCCATTCAGGATGCATCAGGATGTCTTCAGTTCAGGACCGGAACGTTTTTTGGCCGGAGAAAATACTGCAGCATGCTGCGCTTTTTGCTCCGGCCAAAAATCCTGAACACTTGCCGCAAGGCCGGATCCGGAATTAATGCCCATTGAAAGGCATTGATCCGGATCCGGCCTTAAGCTAAACGTCGTTTCGGCGCATTGCCGGATCCGACGCTTAGCTTTTTCTGAATGGTGTAGTGGGGAGCGGGGGAGCAGTATACTAACCGTCCGTGCGGCTCCTGGGGCGCTTCAGAGTGATGTCAGGGCGCCCCACGCGCATGGATGACGTGATCGCATGGCACGTCATCCATGCGCATGGGGCGCTCTGACGTCATTCTGGAGCGCCCCGGGAGCCGCACGGACTGTAAGTATACCGCTCCCCACTACTACTATGGCAACCAGGACTTTAATAGCGTTCTGGCTGCCATATAACACTGAACGCATTTTGAAGACAGATCCGTCTTCAAATGCTTTCAGTACACTTGCGTTTTTCCGGATCCGGCGTGTAATTCCGGCAAGTGGAGTACACGACGGATTCAGACAACGCAAGTGTGAAAGAGGCCTACCTCTTGCATGATGTTCTTTGTTTTGGTTTCACTTTGTCATCTCCTTTCCTTCTCCCAGCTGTCACCTATTTACACTAATTGTCTCCCTTTATATTCCCTTCCATACTGCCTCACTTTGCGGTTTATACTTCTTCCTGGATGAGTTGTTCACTGCTGGAGCCTGCTTCTGCTGATTCCTCAGATAAGTCTGTTTCCTTTAATTGTGTTTCCTTGCTGGCTTGAGTCTAGGTGACCCGGACTCCGTCTGTATTCAGTGCAGGGAGCCGATGGTCGTGTCCTCTCACTATTCTAGGGTTTTCAGGTGTCACATAGTATTAGGTACGTGGACATGCAATCGTCTACCATAAAGACCTTTGTATGGGCCTAGCAGTCAGGGAGCGCTCTAGGGGTTTTATAGGGCTCACCCATATGCTCCTTAGTTTGGGATCAAGCCAGTCGGATGTTTATTTATAAGTTCCAGCTTTCTGCAACACCATCCATGACACCATTATTCCATAAAGCCCAGATTGGTGGAGTACTGCAGTGATGGTTGACCATCTGCACACAGAATCTTTCGAGCTCAGCCAGAGTGACCATTGGGTTCTTGATCACCTCTATTTTACCAAAGCTGTTTTCCCCTGATTACTTAGTCTGGTGGGGAGGTCAGCTCAAGGAAGAGCCCTGGTTGTTCCAAACTTCTTCCATTTAAGAATTATGGAAACCACTGTGCTCCTGGGAATTTTCAGTGCATCAGAATGTTTTGTACCCTTCTCCGGATCTGTGCCTCCAAACAGTCCTGTCTCTCTGGCTCTACAGGCAGTTCTTCCCTCCTTATGGCTTGGTTTTTACTTTGATATGCATTGTCAGCCGTGAGACCTTATATAGACAGGGGGTGTCTTTGCTAGTCATGTTGTCCAATCAACTAAATTTACCACAGGTGGACTCAAATCAAGGTGTAGAAACATCTTAAAGATGATCCAGAGAAATTGGAGGCCCCCAGAGCTAAATTATAGCAAAGGTTCTGAATACTTATGTCCATGCAAAATTTGAGATTTTCCGTTTTAATAAGAATCTAAAATTCAGTTTTTACATTATGATTTTTTTTTTATTATTTTAGTACAAGGCTGCAACATAACAAAATGTGAAAAAAGTTAAAGGTTTAAAATGCACTGTATGTATGCAAAATAAAAGTGCTTCAACCTGGTCCTTTTAGAGGATGTGAGCCTAGCACTTTGGATGAAGTGGCATTTGCAGGGTGAAGGTGCATGTTTGAAATGTTAAAATTAAGAATTAAGGTTCAACATAACAGTAATACATAATGAAACATGCACAGCCCAATCTAAGACAGAAGATGGCGCCTAAAGATTTAGGAAAGATCTGATGTGTGGAATACGTTTAACATCTTGCTACAATCAGCTAGATTAAAGTGAAATAGAAGCAGGTGTGATACAGTGAGTAAAAGACTTGGAAGACGGTTGTGAGATCTTAAGAGGTTATTGAGGAAATGTTTTTAGGAACGTCTTAAAATGTACTGACCAGTGAGGAAAAGGCCACTAGCTGGTACTACCAGTATTGACCTCTGGCAATAATCCTCCAGTAGATGGAGAAGTCCTTTACGTCTGACAACCACCTCTCCAGTTTGCACTTGTGCCTTCCAGCATGCAGCTTGGCCAATGCTGTAATATGGTTCAGATGTAGAACTTCTGATGGTGGCAGTGTCACGAAAACTAGTGCTCCATGGATGATTGAGTCTAGAAAGCCTTTATTCACATAATTTTACAACCCAGAGCAGAAAATGTATACATCCCAGCTGCAAGTCTTAAATATCAGCTTGTTAAAAGGGTTAGAAACCATCTAACGTCCCCTATTAGGGCCCTTTAAGTATATACATTTGAAAATACAGAACCCCCTCAACCATCCAACATATATGCAGTATAACAGGGCACAGTACTCACATAAGAGCTCGTAAAAGGGTCACATTTATTATGTATGGGACAGAGTGGGTTCAAAATATGAGAAGTTACTTACTACACCGATCCCATGTCTACACTTTGTAGATCTCCGCTTGTATCAATTTCCTGGTTCAGGCTTGACATACAGAAAATGTCTGGAGATGCCTGCTCAGCCAAACATTGGGCACAGCAGTGAACCACCTCAATCAGTAATTGGCTAAGCAGGTATCTTCAGGCATTTCCTGTGTGTTGAGCCAGTCCAAGGAAGTGTAAACCAGAGGATATCCAGTAAACCAGAATGGCAGCAGCAGGGGATTGGTAAGGGTGAGTAATGCTTTTCTTTTAAAATATACAAAAGTTTTAAAGCTGTACCATCCCTTTTAAGTGTCCCATAAAACTAGCCCCAGTTCTCCGTAACTGCCAGCCCAGAGTGCTTGCAAGGTCTTCATGATTTTCACTCACACTCACTTTTTGAAATCCACACTGAAATACTATGATGCGTGCAATGTGGATTGTAGAAAGCTTATTCACATGCATGCAATGAAAATTTCATGCAGATTTTGGATTAAGACCCACAATAAAATTTGCATAAAATTCATCATACCTCTAATTATGCAGTGACCCAGTGGTTCACTGCTAACACTGTTAAAATGGTCCACTGTTAAAAGGGTTAATGACATACAGAAACGTGGTTCATTGCTAAAAGGGTTAAACTTTAATGTGGTCTTTTTGTTTAATTGTGATTTAAAGAGCTGTGTATGGGAGAAATTGTGAATCTCCAGCCTAGACTCAGTTGTTAGGCTTAGGCTGGCCCCCTCTGAACTAGGAGTTGTAGGATAATGGCGTGTGTCTAACTAGCAGTCAGAGAGTGGCCAGCTAGTGTTTGTAGCTGGTGTCTAAGAGAGAATCAGCTGACAGGGGTTCACCAGCCCAAACTAAGAGATACCAGAAAAGTGACTGGAAACCAGTATCAGCCTCTGACAGAAAAAAGCATTGAATTTTGCTGAAAGTTTAGGGCCATTACAAAGGGACAGTGCATGGACAAGCAAGCCAGTGAAAGGTAACACACGTTTATGGCTATAGACTTCACTGCATATGGTTTGGATTATATTGCTTAAGGTGCCCTCTACACTACTCAGACGGACTGGCCATCCATTGAAGAGCTTACCCTACAGTTGGGTATTGCATATTGAAAGAGACGTTGCACCCCTTGGCCGATTTTTGAAGTTGCTTAGATTAATTGGGAAGAGACTCAGGGAGTGATTTATTGTGCTGGCTTTATTCTCATACAGTATACAGCCTTGGAAAATCTGTGCATGTAACCTAAAGAGAATGAACTTAACTTTGCAAGTACCTGTGTCTAACTTATAACTAAAGAGCCTCAGTAAAGTATAGTGGACCCCCCCAAACTTGCCTCCTTATTGCCGGTTTAAAGCTAATATCAGCACTTCGAGAATTCGCGAATACTTAGAATATAGTGATAAATATTCGTAATTTCGAATATTCAAGATTTTTTTTAAATCAGTACACAGGGTCCCTCCCTGCTTCTAGCTTGTGGGCCAATGAGAAGGCTGCTATATCTTTGACTTTAGGAGTAGTGTTGACGAATTCTCAAATTTGCGAATATATGGCGAATATTCGCCCAAATATTCGCGAAATGTCACAAATTCGAATAATCGCCCCTGCTGCTCATCACTATTGACCACATACTACTCATTATAATAGTGGCCACATTTAGTATGTCCCCCAGAACATTGCCCTTAAATTACATCACCACTTGGTCCTTGCAGGAAAAGTTGACCTCAGACCTTCTGCATCACACAGAAGAGATTTATACTTCCATATAAAATGCTAAACATCATAAATCAAAAGGACTTGAAAGTTCTCACATGTAAAACAGAAGCTCCAAACATAAACAGATATAAATTATGGTCATAGGAGCTTTTTCTTATGGCACAGAGACACCACGGGGACAGGTCCGTTCAGCGACCTTGCATTCATGTGTAATAGATTCTGATGTATTTATGAACAAAACAAAACAATAAAAAAACATCAGACTAAAGTCAAGTCAGAAGCATGAAAATCTATAATTACCCATCCAGAAATACTTTGACATCAAATAGTTTAACAGTCTGATAATTCAGAAGAATGTTTGAGAAAATATAGGGCCAGGAATTACCATACATGAATCTGGGGGCCTTGAGTAGATTCTTTCATCTGTTATAAATTACACCATTTTAATTACAGTAAATGACACAAACTCCCAACCGAATCTCTCCCACTGAAGGCCGCATTTTACTTTTATATATAAGAGCTAGTAAATTCCTATTATGGTAAATATGGTTTTATTTAACATCGGTAATTGTATATAAAATGAGAATGCTCGGACTGGGAGAAAACGTCTGTAAGTGGGTAAGTAACTGGCTCAGTGATAGAAAACAGAGGGTGGTTATTAACGGTACACACTCAGATTGGGTCACTGTCACTAGTGGGGTACCTCAGGGGTCAGTATTGGGCCCTATTCTCTTCAATATATTTATTAATGATCTTGTAGAAGGCTTGCATAGTAAAATATCAATTTTCGCAGATGACACTAAACTGTGTAAAGTAATTAACACAGAAGAGGACAGTATACTACTACAGAGGGATCTGGATAGATTGGAGGCTTGGGCAGATAAGTGGCAGATGAGGTTTAACACTGACAAATGTAAGGTTATGCACATGGGAAGGAATAATGCAAGTCACCCGTACATACTAAATGGTAAAACACTCGGTAACACTGACATGGAAAAGGATCTAGGAATTTTAATAAACAGCAAACTAAGCTGCAAAAAACCAGTGTCAGGCAGCTGCTGCCAAGGCCAATAAGATAATGGGTTGCATCAAAAGGGGCATAGATGCCCGTGATGAGAACATAGTCCTACCACTTTACAAATCATTAGTCAGACCACACATGGAGTACTGTGTACAGTTCTGGGCTCCAGCGAACAAAGCAGACATAGCAGAGCTGGAGAGGGTCCAGAGGAGGGCAACTAAAGTAATAACTGGAATGGGGAAACTACAGTACCCTGAAAGATTATCAAAATTAGGGTTATTCACTTTAGAAAAAAGACGACTGAGGGGAGATCTAATTACTATGTATAAATATATCAGGGGTCAGTACAGAGATCTCTCCCATCATCTATTTATCCCCAGGACTGTGACGAGGGGACATCCTCTGCGTCTGGAGGAAAGAAGGTTTGTACACAAACATAGAAGAGGATTCTTTACGGTAAGAGCAGTGAGACTATGGAACTCTCTGCCTGAGGAGGTGGTGATGGTGAGTACAATAAAGGAATTCAAGAGGGGCCTGGATGTATTTCTGGAGTGTAATAATATTACAGGCTATAGCTACTAGAGAGGGGTCGTTGATCCAGGGAGTTATTCTGATTGCCTGATTGGAGTCGGGAAGGAATTTTTTATTCCCCTAAAGTGAGGAAAATTGGCTTCTACCTCACAGTTTTTTTTTGCCTTCTTCTGGATCAACTTGCAGGATGACAGGCCGAACTGGATGGACAAGTGTCTTTTTTCGGCCTTATGTACTATGTTACTATGTAATTATAGTCACCCTCCTATCTGTTCCCTCAGGCTTTACGTGTATTGCTCCAGCCTTCAGCATCATAAGTCTACCATGATATAAATTCAGATTTGAAAAATGTATCTAATTTGAGTCAAAAAATGATCAAAGCAAATGTTTTATATTTGTTTTTCAGAGCAAAGACAGACTTTGGTATTAACGTTGGATAGATGTCTCAACAACTTCACTCAGCGGGACACAACAGAAGCTGTAGTGACGTAATATTAGAAAATGAAGTTGTGTGGACTACAACGGACAGTTCTGAAATATACAAGGCTGATCAGAGGGTCTGGAGGAAAAAAGTTTATCCTTGTGGAAATCGATAAGTTGGCATAGGGAGTTTTATAGACCAGGCAATACCCCATGGGAAGAAAGGTATGTAAAGTAGCTCTCCTCAGGGGAAGAAGGACAAACATCTCTAGAGTGGCACAAGACACAGTTTCTTCCCCATAGAGGACATCTACTTTGTATATGTTACTTTAGTGAAAGCCCAGGCAAATTTTTATTAGTATAATGGACCTAATTGGGGGATGTAATATATGAGGCGTGTTAATTCATTAATCGGTTCCTCAAATGCAAGTGTACACTAACCAGAGGAATCTTTAAAATGTCTGCACGTTTCTGGGTCAAAATGTTGCCAAAATATTACCCACTTTTCTGACAACACTACATCATCTGCATCTATTGGACTTCCTACTCCATCCACCCTCTGGGGGCATTCACATTCTACCGCTACCCTTCTAATTGTCTCCAGCTCATGAAACGATTCTCCATATGACACTGTTCAGTGGCAGTGGCATACCTCTGATGGATGCAGACCACGCAGCAGCTATGGGGCCCCAGGGGCCCAGCTGTAGATGAATGCCTGCACCACCTAATAATACTTAATACCTCAGCTTTCACTCCCTGCTACCCATGTACTTGTACCATGAGTATGACACTTTATTTATAGCTTAACTGATGAATAAGCATGGGGAGCTTTTGACTGGTTAAGATCCTTTAAGATGGGACGGGAGCATACTTATCCTAGTTGGTATGCCTACTCCCTGCGAATTTATCAGAGATCAAGTGCTAGGCTACATGCACACGACCTTTGTTTTGCTCCGCATCTGAGCCACAGTTTTTGAGGCTTGGATGCAGACCTATTCACTTCAATAGGGCCGCAAAAGATGCGGACAGCACTCGGTGTGCTGTCCGCATCCGTTTCTCCGTTCCGTGGTCCGCAAAAAAAATATAACCTGTCCTTTTCTTGTTCGTTTTGCGGACAAGATTAGGCAGTTATATTAATGGCTGTCTGTGCCGTTCCGCAAATTGCAGAACTTACACGGACGCCATCCGTGTTTTGCGGATCTGCAATTTGGGGACCGCAAAACACACAACGGTCATGTGCACGTAGCCTTAGGGACAGAGTTAGTGAGTTATAAAAGCCAGGGCTACATGGTCCCCTTCCTCTTTGGACCGTCTGCAGCTTGGCCTTAAATCCTTCCCCCCTATCCACCCATTTTTTTCTGGGGTATCCAGACAGTTTTGCCATTTGTTTTTGTTTATGCTTGTGAGATTCCTGTTCGTTGTTGGGTTTCTGTATTATATTGTTTTCATTGGCTCATCTCTTATTTTGTGATTTCACCCAGAAAATAATGGCCCACATGCTGATCATGGATGTGATGATATGGCATTTTGGAGTGATGTCAGTAATATTAATGGTTCATGACTGTGGCCAAGGTCCTCTAACTGTTGTTTTTTGAATAAAACTGTGGCTGACCTTTTTTTGCAGCCACACATCGGTTTGGTGTCAAATTATTTACACATATATATATATAATGTTGTTGGGTACATACCAGGAAGGGATACAGTACTAATACCTTGACACTTGTAAAAATAATATAATAATGAAGCAGCAGGCACAATTCATGGTGGGTATGTCACACTATATAATGCATAGCAGCAGGCACAGTTCATGGGGGTATGGCACACTAATATGCAGCAGTAGGCACAGTTCATGTAGCATGAGGGGCTAGGAATGGGGCCCAATACTAATTTTTGCTATTAGGCCTAGTGAATTCTATGTACACCCCCTGGTTAGTGGGCAATCTTAGTACTAGTGCTAAATTGCAATATATCTAATTCCAGTAGTAACAAAATAACTACTGGTTAGAAACTGGTTTTGGATGAAAGATAGTCCTTATCCAGTCCTTACCTATGTCACTGCTGATCCTCATTTTTTCCTTATAAGTCTAATAGCTCTCCTTTACTCATTTCCAGCATCCAATAGCTTCATCCACTATCCCACCATTCATAGTTGGCCAGATCACATAATTTACCCAATATGCCTTGTACTGAATGTTTCACCTTCATATACCTCCCCGTGATCTGCCATTGACAATAGCTGAGGAACAACCACTAATAATATGCTAATAGAGATTAAACTGGATGCCTCGACAGCATGCCTACTTGTGTATATAAATCCACTTGACTTTGATTAGAGTGGCTTTACTTGTATGGAGACTTATGTGTAATGAACTCTCATTCTTAAAATCTGTGGTTGTCCCAGAGGTCAGACACCCACCCGTCAAGCTCTTATGTCATATCATAATGTTCATACTATATGAACATGCTAAAACGTAATTGATGGAAAAGGTTCTTTAAAGTCCAGAGACACGTTTGCACATATTTTTTATAGTCCATTTGCTTCCTAAATGCTAAATTAAGCAATTTTTAAAACAGTCTTCCTTAAAAATGCTCTATCATTTTATTGCTATAGAGTCTGTGTAACTCTTTCATCTAACTGATTGTCCTGAATTTTCTAACAGTGATTAAACAGCAAGCACACTTCTCTTGGTGGGTCTTCTCTTTCTGCACTTCCCATCTCATCTCTAACTTTTAGAGATAACAGGAAGTGGAGGATGGCAGATCAGAAATTGTAGAGGAGGGGAAGCATCCAAGTCTTTAGGGAGGTCGAATCACACAAACTGTTCAAACTGTATCATAGCACATAAGGAAAAGTGCACACATTGCAGTCTGCAGGGTATAGAGGGTGAATCACACAAGCTGTGTGTCTGTGTAAAGAGAGGAGTGCACCCAGAGCAGACTTTGGAGAGGGAGGTAGGGGGAAATACCACACTCCTCCGAATCTGACAGCACAGGTGAAAAGGGAAACTAGTATAGGAATGAAGCTGTGCTGGTGAAGGCAGCAACATCCTGGACACACAGACCCACATGTATAAAGTCAGAAAGTTGGAGTAGGTTTCAAACTGTATATTAGGGGGTCTGAAAATAAATGCAGATTGCAACCTTTGTTTTGAATTTGTTTTTAAACTCAAGGTAGCCACTAACATACTCTATATAAAAATGCTTTTCTTTCATGTAGCCCTTAAAAGGATATTCCTATCTGGGACACTGATGGCATACCGCCAGGATATGTCATCAATGTCAGATAGTTCAGGGCTCCACTTCTGAAACCCGCTACTATCTCCAGAACATGGCCCTCGAAGTGATGGAGAACACATCTCGCTTGCGTGGCTTACTCTCCATCCACTGCTTTGGTAAGTCCTGTATAACAGTGAATGGAGAGCAAGCCACATGAGTGAGGTCACTGCTCCATTCACCGCTATAAGACTGTTGGAAATAGTCAAGCCTGTGCTTGCCTATTTTTAGAACTCCCATAGAAGAGAACAAAGGCTGACCGTGCTTGCACGGCTACACTCCCTGCACTTCAGGGACCCCATTCTGGGGATAGAAGCGTGTCCCAGACAATGATGGCATATGCTAGGATAAGCCATCAATGTTCCAGATGAGAATACCCCTTGAAGTTTTTATCTTATATCTTAGACTAAATAAAATGTGTTGTGGTATGTAATATATGGTGAATTCCTAATTTTCCCAAAATAGTTCACACAGGTAATGATAAGTATTAGAATATACACATTTTAATGTTTTAAGTTAATCAAACCGCAATAATCGGGAGACATATCAAGTGAAACAGGAGAACATACTGGAAATTTAAATAGCAGGGGTGAATAAAAATATGGTAGTCAGGAAATATCCAGAAATATTCTAAACACTAATAGATCATTTACCACAAATCATAAGATTTATTTTATTTTTTCTTCACCCTCCCTCTCGTTGGGTTTAGTAGCAAGACTCAAAGAAAATAGATTGGGTCAGAGAACTCAAATAAGAAAAGAAAAAAAAAAAGAAAGAAAATAAGTTGAGGGCCAATCCTGTGTAGCGTGACTTGAGGTCAATTAATATTTAGGCAAGACATCAGGCCATGGTGTTGAGGACATATTTATTTATAATTTGGAATATTTAGTCTGGTTTCTACAATAATTTATACTAAGAGCATTTTTAAAACGAGCTCCAGAATAGGCTGATGCTACCAGAACATGAAATCAGGAGCTAATTTCAGGTTGCGATAACGTCTGTGATTTTCTAGGTAGAGGGCTTCATGCTGGGAACTCTTCTTCTCTGATCATCTTTGGAAAGGGAATGTCACAATGGTTATGGTAATTAGCCATCTACAATACCAAAACAATGCAAACAGTAGCATACTATTCTAGTATAAATAATAGTACCATACAGCGTGCAGATAACATTTCCATTGTCAAAATAGGTGTAGAGAATCTAACTAATAATGCCATACAGTGTCCAAATCATACCTGTTTGAAAAGAAGAAGCCACAGTGTTTTTGACTTCCATTTTTGGAGTATTGTAAAGGGTCCTTAACACGGGGCGAGAATCCCGCAGTTAGTCACTAACAAGCGTTCCTAGGACTGCTCATCAGCGATTATCTGACAGTGTAAATGTGCCACCGATTACCCAATGAATGAGCAAAACCCTTGTTCATCGGGAAATAGATCATTTGTGCGGTCACAAAAATTATCGTTTGCCGGCAGCAGATTCTGTGGACAGCGTCTGCTGCCGGCAAAAAACTAGTCAGTATGGGGACGAGCGATAGCATCATTACTGCATGTAAATGGACATGTGCAGCAGTGGTTAGCGCTGGGGCCTTAGGTTTGAATCCAACCAAGGACAACATCTGCATGGAGTTTGTATGTTCTCCCCGTGGTTGCGTGGGTTTCCTCCCACACTCCAAAAACATACTGACTTACTGTAGATTTTAAGCCCCATTGGGGACAGTTGGATGCTAATGTCAGTAAAGCGCTGCAGAATATGTCAGTGCTATATAAGTGCATAAAATAAATAAAATAATAAATGCCGCAGGAGATTGCCGAGAAGGAATGGAATCGCCTATTGTGTCATTTCATGTAAAAGGAGCGTAAGACTATCCATAAAATCAATGGACATTTCTGGAAAATGAGCTTTAATGTTGGGATTCTGCCACCTTGAAAGGTTGCCAGACTTGGACAGCCTCAATACATTTTAAAAGTCCCCTAATGTTGTTCTGATCATGGGCTGGTAGTTTTTGTTGACTGTTTTCAGTCTTCATTTTTCTTGTGGCATGAGATTGGTGGGAGAACCACAGTGGCTCGCCCCTCTGGAGACAGGGGAGCATTCTGTTCCTTTCATATGCCCTAGTAGGATATATAAAAAACTTTTGATAACGACATATGGTGGAGGTTTCAGTGCTGACACCCCAAACTGATTGCTAGAACGAGGAGAGAAAAACACCCACAGAGTGTGCGCTCTCTCTTCACTGCAAGAGACAGGCTCAATAGAAAGTCTATGGGCCTGTCTCGATTCCTTCTCCAGTAGCGAGGAGAGAGAGCTCACTATGTGAATGCTGCTCTCTCCTTGTTCTAGCGTTTGATGGGGGTATCAGTACTCAGACCACCACTAACCAAAACCTTTCATATGTCACTATGGCATATCAAATGTTTTTGAAAGTCCAGTGATACTTTAAGTCTTGCCCATTTTCATATGTCCTATTAGGCCATATGAATAGAAACAAATGCTTCTAGCCACTGTGATCTTCCCAGAGGAGACAATCTCTCAAGCAGATATATATATACATATATATATATATATATATATATATATTGTAGGAAGGCGCAAGGGTCCGTCATTGACGGAAGGTATGTGTCACCAAGGTTCCTGGCCTCGGTGAAGTAACAGCCAGTATTTTCAGGTGTCAGCGGCAGCTAGTGCTGGTTGACACTTTACCATTTTAGTATGGCTGTATAGCTGATCCGGGATGGCTTTTACTGGGAGTAGGCAAAGTGCTGGGTGGATGGCTACTCCCCACGTTCCAGGCCGAGTCTTGGTTTTGGGCCCAGTCTCTGTGTTGGGGCCTGGGAGTTTGGGCCTGGATTAAGGTCTTCTACCTTGTTGGTGTGAAAACAGGTGAATTCAGCTTTGTCCAAGGACTTCTTCTTTGCCACAAGGTGACTGTTGAAACTGACTTTTTGTTTGGTCACTTACTTAACCAGCTCCGGACCGCCTAACGCAGATGTGCGGTCCGGAGGTGGCAGCCCTGCGCAGAGTCACACATATATGCGTCATCTCGCGAGGGATGGGATTTCCTGTGAACGCGCGCACACAGGCGCGCGCGCTCACAGGAACGGAAGGTAAGCGAGTGGATCTCCAGCGTGCCAGCAGCGATCGCTCGCTGGCAGGCTGGAGATCTGATTTTTTTAACCCCTAACAGGTATATTAGACGCTGTTTTGATAACAGCGTCTAATATACCTACTACCTGGTCCTCTGGTGGTCCCTTTTGTTAGGATCGTCTACCAGAGGACACAGGTAGCTGTGTAAAGTAGCACCAAACACCACACTACACTACACCCCCCCCCCCCGTCACTTATTAACCTTTTATGAACCACTGATCACCCCATATAGACTCCCTAATCACCCCCTGTCATTGATCACCCCCCTGTCATTGATCACCCCCTGTAAGGCTCCATTCAGACATTTTTTTGGGCACAAGTTAGCGGAAATTTTTTGTTTGTTTTTGTTTTTTCTTACAAAGTCTCATATTCCACTAACTTGTGTCAAAAAATAAAATCTCACATGAACTCGCCATACCCCTCACGGAATCCAAATGCGTAAACATTTTTAGACATTTATATTCCAGACTTCTTCTCACGCTTCAGGGCCCCTAAAAAGCCAGGGCAGTATAAATACCCCACATGTGACCCCATTTCGGAAAGAAGACACCCCAAGGTATTCCGTGAGGGGCATATTGAGTCCATGAAAGATTGAAATTTTTGTCCCAAGTTAGCGGAAAGGGAGACTTTGTGAGAAAATTCAAAAAAAAACAATTTCCGCTAACTTGTGCCAAAAAAAAAAAAAATTCTAGGAACTCGCCATGCCCCTCATGGAATACCTTGGGGTGTCTTCTTTCCAAAATGGGGTCACATGTGGGGTATTTATACTGCCCTGGCTTTTTAGGGGCCCTAAAGCGTGAGAAGAAGTCTGGGATCCAAATGTCTAAAAATGCCCTCCTAAAAGGAATTTGGGCAGCTTTGCGCATCTAGGCTGCAAAAAAGTGTCACACATCTGGTATCGCCGTACTCAGGAGAAGTTGGGGAATGTGTTTTGGGGTGTCATTTTACATATACCCATGCTGGGTGAGAGAATATCTTGGTCAAATGCCAACTTTGTATAAAAAAATTGGAAAAGTTGTCTTTTGCCAAGATATTTCTCTCACCCAGCATGGGTATATGTAAAATGACACCCCAAAACACATTCCCCAACTTCTCCTGAGTACGGCGATACCAGATGTGTGACACTTTTTTGCAGCCAAGGTGGGCAAAGGGGCACATATTCCAAAGTGCACCTTTCGGATTTCGCAGGCCATTTTTTACACATTTTGATTGCAAAGTACTTCTCACACATTAGGGCCCCTAAATTGCCAGGGCAGTATAACTACCCCACAAGTGACCCCATTTTGAAAAGAAGACACCCCAAGGTATTCCGTGATGGGCACGGCGAGTTCCTAGAATTTTTTATTTTTTGTCACAAGTTAGCGGAAAATGATGATTTTTCTTTTTTTTTCTTTTTTCCTTATAAAGTCACATATTCCACTAACTTGCGACAAAAAATAAAAAATTCTAGGAACTCATTATGCCCCTCACGGAATACCTTGGGGTGTCTTCTTTCCAAAATGGGGTTACTTGTGGTGTAGTTATACTGCCCTGGCAATTTAGGGGCCCAAATGTGTGAGAAGTACCTTGCAATCAAAATGTGTAAAAAATGGCCGGCGAAATCTGAAAGGTGCACTTTGGAATATGTGCCCCTTTGCCCACCTTGGCTGCAAAAAAGTGTCACACATCTGGTATCGCCGTACTCAGGAGAAGTTGGGGAATGTGTTTTGGGGTGTCATTTTACATATACCCATGCTGGGTGAGAGAAATATCTTGGCAAAAGACAACTTTTCCAATTTTTTTATACAAAGTTGGCATTTGACCAAGATATTCTCTCACCCAGCATGGGTATATGTAAAATGACACCCCAAAACACATTCCCCAACTTCTCCTGAGTACGGCGATACCAGATGTGTGACACTTTTTTGCAGCCAAGGTGGGCAAAGGGGCACATATTCCAAAGTGCACCTTTCAGATTTCGCCGGCCATTTTTTACACATTTTGATTGCAAGGTACTTCTCACACATTTGGGCCCCTAAATTGCCAGGGCAGTATAACTACACCACAAGTAACCCCATTTTGGAAAGAAGACACCCCAAGGTATTCCGTGAGGGGCATGGCGAGTTCCTAGAATTTTTTATTTTTTGTCGAAAGTTATTGGAATATGAGACTTTGTAAGAAAAAAAAAAAAAAAAAAATCATCATTTTCCGCTAACTTGTGACAAAAAATAAAAAGTTCTATGAACTCACTATGCCCATCAGCGAATACCTTAGGGTGTCTACTTTCCGAAATGGGGTCATTTGTGGGGGTTTTCTACTGTCTGGGCATTGTAGAACCTCAGGAAACATGACAGGTGCTCAGAAAGTCAGAGCTGCTTCAAAAAGCGGAAATTCACATTTTTGTACCATAGTTTGTAAACGCTATAACTTTTACCCAAACCATTTTTTTTTTTTGCCCAAACATTTTTTTTTTATCAAAGACATGTAGAACAATAAATTTAGCGAAAAATTTATATATGGATGTCGTTTTTTTTGCAAAATTTTACAGCTGAAAGTGAAAAAAGTCATTTTTTTGCAAAAAAAACGTTAAATTTCGATTAATAATAAAAAAAGTAAAAATGTCAGCAGCAATGAAATACCACCAAATGAAAGCTCCATTAGTGAGAAGAAAAGGAGGTAAAATTCATTTGGGTGGTAAGTTGCATGACCGAGCAATAAACGGTGAAAGGAGTGTAGTGCCGAAGTGTAAAAAGTGCTCTGGTCATGAAGTGGGTTTCAGCTAGCGGGGCTGAAGTGGTTAAAGGGAACCTGTCACCTCCAAAACACATATAAAACCAACATCATTACCTTACAGTAGCCCCCAGTGTGCTCATAATCATGTGTTTAATTCCTCCATGGGTTGCTGCATACTTTATAAAAACGCTTTTTTAATCTCCATTCGTGCTATCTTCAGAGCCAGCTTGAAGTCAAGGGGGCAGCGGCCTCATTGCTCCAAGTCAAGCTAAGCCCGCTCCTTACTCTTTGTTACTGCGTGATCCCATCTCCAAATCCCGCAATCAGCCGGCTGCTATCATCTCACTGCGCATGCACTGACCACTTCCATCGTGCGCGTGCGCCCGGCGATTCTGGTCCTTAGCGTCAGTGTGATCACTGGCTTCAGGCGCGCGCACACAATGGAAATGGCCGGCGCATGCGCAGTTAGACGATAGCAGCTAACTGACTGTAGGAGCCGGAGACGGAATCGCGCAGTAACAAGGAGTAAGGGGAGGGTTTAGCTTGACTTGGAGCAATGAGGCCGCTGCCCCCTTGACTTCAAGCTGGCTCTGAAGATAGCACAAATGGAGATTTAAAAAAGTTTTTATAAAGTATGCAGCAACCAATGGCGAAATAAAACACATGATTATAAACACACTGGGGGCTACTGTAAGGTTATGATGTCGGTTTTATATGTGTTTTAGAGGTGACAGGTTCCCTTTAATGTGTGAATAAACACTGAACTGTTTAATTTAAAGACTTTGTTGTTGCCTCTATACTGCGTCCGCTAACCTGCTTATCAGAGCAAACCCCCACAATATATATATATAATATATAAAGCTGAGTGTATGTATGTGTGTGTATGTTCGCTAAAGGAATCCGCACCATCGCTTTTACAATCACAAAATTTGGCACACAGGTACATCAGGTGTCTAGGACGTACCGTTCCTGAGATATTCCCAAAAAATGCATTAGCCAATAGAAGCTTGGTCACATGACCCTTATCAGCCAATAGAAGCTTGCAGGTCTTCCAGTCTCCACATACACAGTTTTCTTCCAGGTTTCCATAACATACCAGCCATTTATCTTCACTGCTGTAGGAGAGCTTTAAAGGAAATCTGTCACAAGGAAAATTGCTATTAAAGTAAAGCCATGGCCAAATAGCACTTAGTACCATATTTCAAGATCTGCCTTTGTTCCAGCAATAGATGTTTTTATCCTCTGAAAATCCAGTTTATTTGGTATGCAAATGAGCCAGTAAGGTTCCCAGAGGGGCGTAACTCTTGCAGGAAGGAGTCCAGACATGCCCCCTGCCACAATGTGTCCACCCTCAAAAGACTTAAAACCCCGCCCCCAGTTCCAGCTAAACCACGCCCCTTATCTGGTTAGGCCACGCCCCTCCCACTCCTGAGCCGACGGGGATCGAAAAAAATGTAGGTAAAAATCAATTTCAATTTTATAGTGTTACCTATTGTGTTTTGTCCATTGCCATATTGATTCATTTTACCAATAAATGTTTTTAATGGATTCTATGTAATTCCTCATATTAGAGTGCCCAGACCTATTTCTTTTACCTAACTTGTAACTTTGTGATCAGGGTGTATCACTGGTTTGGAGCACCTTCACATCAACAGTAAAAGGAGAGCCGTCCTTAACGCATCTTCTTTTTAAAATAAATTTCTGTCAGCTGCAGGGGTGGGAGGGAGGGTGACTTTCTCCCTGCAGCTCACACAGCGCAGTGTTGCTGTCTTAGAGTGAGCTGTTCAAAAGGACACGGCCCCTATCCGGTTAGGCCATGCCCCCTCCCACTCCTCAGCCGACTGAGATTGAAAAAATGAAGTTAAAAATCAACTTCTAGGTCCCGCTAAGCCACTCCCCGATCTGGTTAGGCCACTTCCTCTCCACTCCTCAGTCAATGAGATTGAAAAAATGAAGGTAAAAATTAACTTCTGTCAGCTGCAGAGGTGGGAGGGGGGTGACTTTCTCCCTGCAGCTCACACTCAGACAGTACAGTGTTGCTGTCTTAGAGTGAGCTGTTCAAAAGGACACGCCCCCGATACAGTAAAGGCCACTGTTAAGGGGGCGGGCCCCTGTGGAGGTCGCTGTTAAGGGGGTGGTATGCTGTGAAAGTCACTGTTAAAGGGGAAGGCTGCTGTAAAGGTCAAAGTTAAAGGGGTGGGCTGCTGTGGAGCTCCAATTTTAAGGGACCGGGCACTGTGGGGGGGGGGGGGGGGTCAGTGTTAAGGGGTGGGGGGCTGTGGAGGTCACTGTTTTGGGGGCGGGTGCTGTAGATGTGGCTGTTATAGTGGATAGTGTTGCTATCTTTTAACGACACAAACATGAAATTAAATAGATTCAAAAAGTATAGGTTAGAGAGGGCTCACCTACTAGTCAAAAATGGTATGGGTGCTCCTACGAGAGGATTCACCCACTCCTCTAAAATTTATGACAAGAAATATAAAAATAGTAGGGCACACCAGCACTTGGATTACACACGGAGAGTTTGGATATAATAATATGTATTTATTAAACACATAAAACAATCTATTCCGACATATTATAATGCATAGCTAAAATCTCTAAAATACATAGATACAGTGGGTATGTGAATATAAAAATATAAAATATAATAAAAATAAAAATAAAAATTCCTTATAATGACCTATGGGTAAGAGTCTTTTGAGACAAAAGAGCTTCACGTGCTCGGCGTAATAAATTGTTGCTGCGAAGTCAGTAAAATAAATTCACTATTAGTGCTAGAAAAGATTAGATAGATCGCAGTTGTTTTACTCACTGTTTCAACACTGCTGATTTGATTGTAACACTGGTGGCGTCCCACGAGTGATACTATTCTTAATAAGTTGCGGTGTAATAGGAATTTCCACCGAGTCTATGTGAATATCAGGTCCGGGATCTTCAGTGATATATGAAGCTGTGCTGTCGCAGAAGCCGCTCAGTGGTATCTTTATGCTGCGCTATTTTTTTGTATCACGCAAGCTATAGAGTCACCAGATGCGCTTCCCATGAGTTACCGACAGGTATCCAGCTTTCCTTTAAGAAAGTATATTCTCACCGATCCCTTGGCTGTTGGTTCCTTTTCTTTAAGCGCTTAAATCTTCTGATTCTGTGTCTTATTTCATGGGATTTACCATACGCGTTTCAGAGTGCTCCGACTCCTTCCTCAGTGGCTAAATTTCCCATAGAAATGACCCATTTTTATATCCACCTACACAGGTGCAGTCTAAATTAATTAGCTTCACTTGTGTGCAGGAAATGACGTGGATGGTTGAATTTCACAATATACCACGTCTTGGATTTCACAATATAAGAACATATACAGCTTGTTTTAATCTATATTAAAAACTTATTAAATAAGCAGGTGAATAGATATATCACTAAAAGATACAATTAATATATGCAATGTCGGAAATAACCTTATATTATACATTTAGTGGGATAGAGCAGAAGAGCTGGATTAAAACCGCATCGCTTGCTAAGCGATAATTCTGCATTTTACACACTGCGGTTTTCAATGTATACTTGCGTTTTTACTATAATTCAGCTCATATCTACCCGTACTCGTTATTAAAGGGTGGTATATGCCCTATAAATAAAGCATATACATCTAAGAAATAAATCTATAAAGTCAATAGATAACAAGACTAAATAATCAGATGTATAGCGTCGTTCCCAAAGGTTTACTACATATACAAAAATACATACACAAATGTAGCATATATAATTTTTTCTTTTTCTTTTCTCCAAATTTTTCTTTTAATTCTATAATAGTATGTTCACACAGGTGTTTGGGCAAATCTTCAAAGAAGTATAGTGAGTAGGTGAAGTTCCTCCACCGAGGGGGGGCCCGGGCAGTCGTAATAACCCACGGGGCCCCCCTCGGTAGAGGAACTCCACCCCCCAGCGACCTCATAGGAATCCATATATTTCTATCTCAGCATTTAATCCTGCTGGTAACAGAGTATCGAAGTCAAAGATGTGTCTAGACTCAATTCTTGACATTTTTTTAATATGGTTCCCACCCCTCCAATCTACTTCTACCTTTTCAAGTGCGGAGAAGGTCAGTCCTTCTGGATTTTGATTATGAGAGGTTTTAAAATGGGTAGATAAAGTATGTTTCTCATAACCCTTCCTTATATTTGAAATATGTTCGGCTATACGTACTTTTAGTTGTCTTTTAGTTCTGCCCACATATTGTCTTTTACAGGGACATTGTATAATGTAAATAACACTATTGGAATTACATGTAAGAAAGTCTTTGATTGTATGTTGATGGGTGTTTGTGGTAGACTTTATTATAGATGTCTTTTTCGGGAAAGTGGTATTCTTGCACCCCATACATTTTCCACATCGGAAAAAACCCACGGTGTTTGTCCATTTTTGTATGGAAGGATCCACTATAATTTTATTCTTTTTAGGGATAGTGGGTGCTACCATTAAAGCTAAATTTGGCGCTTTAGTAAAGGTGACCTGCGGAAAATGTGGCACTAGATGACCTATCGTTTTGTCCTTATTTATAAAGTGCCAATGCTTGTTTATTATATATTTCACCTTTTTATGATGAGTGTTAAAAGGTAAAATAAGCCTTATATTTTCATCTTTACATTCTCTTTTACTTTTTATATCAAAGAAAGACTTTCGATCCATTTGTCTAACTGTATTTAATGCTGTATCAAGAATTTCTTCAGGGTATTGTTTATCAGAAAATTGGTTTTTTCATAATTAAAGCCTCTTCTTCAAAATCCTCTATTTTGGAACAATTCCTCCTAATTCGTCTAAATTGTCCCGTTGGTATATTTAGGAGCCATTGAGGCAGGTGACAGCTATTATACAAGATATAGCTATTTTTTGCAGTGGGTTTTCGATATGTATTACATATTAATTTTGTGTCCTCTATTTTAATTTGTAAATCTAAAAATTCTACCATCCTCTGGCTAGTCTTTCCTGTGAACCGTAAATTATAGTCATTTTTGTTAATATCCTCTAGAAATTTGTCTAAAGATGCCTGATTCCCTTTCCATATGAAGAGGACATCGTCGATGTACCTCTTCCACAGCACCAGGTCTGTCCCCAGCTTCGGATCAATTTCCCTCTGTTCCCAACTAGCCATAAACAAATTGGCATAGCTGGGGGCAAACCTGGTGCCCATCGCAGTGCCACATATTTGTAAATACATATCTGAGTCAAACCAAAAATAATTGTGATCCAGAATGTATTGAGTGACTGTCTGCAAATATTTTATTTGTTCTATGGGTAATTGGCTATTTTCTTGCAGTTTTTGGCCCATGGCATCTATCCCCTGTTTATGGTTTATTATTGTATATAGGGACTGTACGTCCAGTGTTCCTATAGTCCATTCGGGGTTGTATTTTAATTTCTCTACTATTTGTATTACGGAGGTTGTGTCCTTTATATAGGACTTAATCTTTTTGACTGCTGGTTGTAGATGTTTGTCTATATAGTGTGATAGGTTCGCAGTAAGCGAATCTATCCCAGAAATTATCGGTCGTCCAGGTGGATTAATAGGGTCTTTGTGTAACTTGGGTATACAGTAGAATACAGGCAATCTACATTGACTATTCGTGATATAATGATGTTCCTGATGTGTCAGAATTCCTAATTTTTGGCCTTCTTCACATAGGCTCATTAACTGTTTTTGGAATTCTGTAGTGGGGTCAGTGCGTAGACGTTTGTACGTAGTTGTATCTGACAATTGTCTAATGCATTCCTTTTTATAGTTCTCTGCATTCCACACTACAATAGCTCCACCTTTATCCGCTGGTCTTATTATAATTTTATTATCTTTTTGTAATTGTTTTATTGCCTGCATCTCCGTCTTCGATAGATTATTCTCTCTATTACTACCAGTTTTTATTTTCCTAATATCGAATTCAACTGCTTGTCTAAAAGCTATCATCTCCTCACTTATCTCTTGACGTGGGTATTTTACTGATTTACTCTTTACATCCGTGTGAACATATTTTCTTCCCTCTATTGGGTTCGCTCCATTCATTATTGGATTCTTGATGAAATATTTCTTTAGGCATAGTTTCCTAATATATTTCTCTATGCCTATTAGTGTGTCAAATTTATTTAATTGGTTGGATGGTTTTTAGATTTACAAATTAAAATAGAGGACACAAAATTAATATGTAATACATATCGAAAACCCACTGCAAAAAATAGCTATATCTTGTATAATAGCTGTCACCTGCCTCAATGGCTCCTAAATATACCAACGGGACAATTTAGACGTATTAGGAGGAATTGTTCCAAAATAGAGGATTTTGAAGAAGAGGCTTTAATTATGAAAAAACAATTTTCTGATAAACAATACCCTGAAGAAATTCTTGATACAGCATTAAATACAGTTAGACAAATGGATCGAAAGTCTTTCTTTGATATAAAAAGTAAAAGAGAATGTAAAGATGAAAATATAAGGCTTATTTTACCTTTTAATACTCATCATAAAAAGGTGAAATATATAATAAACAAGCATTGGCACTTTATAAATAAGGACAAAACGATAGGTCATCTAGTGCCACATTTTCCGCAGGTCACCTTTACTAAAGCGCCAAATTTAGCTTTAATGGTAGCACCCACTATCCCTAAAAAGAATAAAATTATAGTGGATCCTTCCATACAAAAATGGACAAACACCGTGGGTTTTTTCCGATGTGGAAAATGTATGGGGTGCAAGAATACCACTTTCCCGAAAAAGACATCTATAATAAAGTCTACCACAAACACCCATCAACATACAATCAAAGACTTTCTTACATGTAATTCCAATAGTGTTATTTACATTATACAATGTCCCTGTAAAAGACAATATGTGGGCAGAACTAAAAGACAACTAAAAGTACGTATAGCCGAACATATTTCAAATATAAGGAAGGGTTATGAGAAACATACTTTATCTACCCATTTTAAAACCTCTCATAATCAAAATCCAGAAGGACTGACCTTCTCCGCACTTGAAAAGGTAGAAGTAGATTGGAGGGGTGGGAACCATATTAAAAAAATGTCAAGAATTGAGTCTAGACACATCTTTGACTTCGATACTCTGTTACCAGCAGGATTAAATGCTGAGATAGAAATATATGGATTCCTATGAGGTCGCTGGGGGGTGGAGTTCCTCTACCGAGGGGGGCCCCGTGGGTTATTACGACTGCCCGGGCCCCCCCTCGGTGGAGGAACTTCACCTACTCACTATACTTCTTTGAAGATTTGCCCAAACACCTGTGTGAACATACTATTATAGAATTAAAAGAAAAATTTGGAGAAAAGAAAAAGAAAAAAATTATATATGCTACATTTGTGTATGTATTTTTGTATATGTAGTAAACCTTTGGGAACGACGCTATACATCTGATTATTTAGTCTTGTTATCTATTGACTTTATAGATTTATTTCTTAGATGTATATGCTTTATTTATAGGGCATATACCACCCTTTAATAACGAGTACGGGTAGATATGAGCTGAATTATAGTAAAAACGCAAGTATACATTGAAAACCGCAGTGTGTAAAATGCAGAATTATCGCTTAGCAAGCGATGCGGTTTTAATCCAGCTCTTCTGCTCTATCCCACTAAATGTATAATATAAGGTTATTTCCGACGTTGCATATATTAATTGTATCTTTTAGTGATATATCTATTCACCTGCTTATTTAATAAGTTTTTAATATAGATTAAAACAAGCTGTATATGTTCTTATATTGTGAAATCCAAGACGTGGTATATTGTGAAATTCAACCATCCACGTCATTTCCTGCACACAATTGAAGCTAATTAATTTAGACTGCACCTGTGTAGGTGGATATAAAAATGGGTCATTTCTATGGGAAATTTAGCCACTGAGGAAGGAGTCGGAGCACTCTGAAACGCGTATGGTAAATCCCATGAAATAAGACACAGAATCAGAAGATTTAAGCGCTTAAAGAAAAGGAACCAACAGCCAAGGGATCGGTGAGAATATACTTTCTTAAAGGAAAGCTGGATACCTGTCGGTAACTCATGGGAAGCGCATCTGGTGACTCTATAGCTTGCGTGATACAAAAAAATAGCGCAGCATAAAGATACCACTGAGCGGCTTCTGCGACAGCACAGCTTCATATATCACTGAAGATCCCGGACCTGATATTCACATAGACTCGGTGGAAATTCCTATTACACCGCAACTTATTAAGAATAGTATCACTCGTGGGACGCCACCAGTGTTACAATCAAATCAGCAGTGTTGAAACAGTGAGTAAAACAACTGCGATCTATCTAATCTTTTCTACCACTAATAGTGAATTTATTTTACTGACTTCGCAGCAACAATTTATTACGCCGAGCACGTGAAGCTCTTTTGTCTCAAAAGACTCTGACCCATAGGTCATTATAAGGAATTTTTATTTTTATTTTTATTATATTTTATATTTTTATATTCACATACCCACTGTATCTATGTATTTTAGAGATTTTAGCTATGCATTATAATATGTCGGAATAGATTGTTTTATGTGTTTAATAAATACATATTATTATATCCAAACTCTCCGTGTGTAATCCAAGTGCTGGTGTGCCCTACTATTTTTATATTTCTTGTCATGAAATTAAATAGATTAAATATACCCGTGTGAAGCCGGGTCCTTCAGCTAGTTATATACATAAAGCTGAGTGTATGTGTGTAAGCATGTATGTCCGCTAAAGGAATTTTCACCGTCGCATTTACAATCACAAAATTTTGCACAGCCTGTCGGATCCATCCTGCTGCAAGTGTGAAAGTAGCCTAAGTAACCTAACCGCAAAACTACAGGAGCCGTTGTCTGTTGGCTGTGGCAGTTAGCCTGGATATTCATCAGGTTGCATATAGCAACCAATCACAGCTCAGTTTCTATTTTGATACAGGTCATTAATATGAGCTCTGATTGGTTGCTATAGGCAACGAAGGACATTCTTAGTATAAGACACGTTATGTGTGAGTTATTATGATTTTGATTGCAACGCTTTGCCAACGTTGTTGTAGAGGCTGATGTATCTCACATGACCTTAAGTGTATACTAATTCTGTGGGGTTTTATATACTGTCAATTAAAGACAATAATGCCCCGCTGTGAAGGTCTTTGTTAGGGGGGCGGGTGGTGTGTTGTGGAGGTCACTGTTAAAGGAGTGGGCTGCTGTGAAAGTCAAAGTGAGGGGGTGGGCTGCTGTGGAGGTCACATTCTAAGGAGGCGGGGCACTGTGGGTGTGTTCGTTTTGAGGGGTCACTGTTATGGGGGATATTTTCGAACATTAAATTATAATAGCTCGTTTAGAGAACCTTTTCATGATATGCTAATTTTTTTAGATAGGAATTTTGGGTTTTCATGAGCTGTATGCCAAAATCATCAATATTAAAACAATAAAAGGCTTGAACTACTTCAGTTGGTGTGTAATGAATCTAAAATATATGAAAGTCTAATGTTTATCAGTACATTACAGAAAATAATGAACTTTATCACAATATGCTAATTTTTTTAGAAGGACCTGTGTATATATATATATATATATATATATATATATATATATACACTCACCTAAAGAATTATTAGGAACACCTGTTCTATTTCTCATTAATGCGATTATCTAGTCAACCAATCACATGGCAGTTGCTTCAATGCATGTAGGGTTGTGGTCCTGGTCAAGACAATCTCCTGAACTCCAAACTGAATGTCAGAATGGGAAATAAAGGTGAGTTAAGCAATTTTGAGCGTGGCATGGTTATTGGTGCCAGACGGGCCGGTCTGAGTATTTCACAATCTGCTCAGTTACTGGGATTTTCACGCACAACCATTTCTAAGGTTTACAAAGAATGGTGTGAAAAGGGAAAAACATCCAGTGTGCGGCCGTCCTGTGGGCGAAAATGCCTTGTTGATGCTAGAGGTCAGAGGAGAATGGGCCGACTGATTCAAGCTGATAGAAGAGCAACGTTGACTGAAATAACCACTCGTTACAACCGAGGTATGCAGGAAAGCATTTGTGAAGCCACAACATGCACAACCTTGAGGCAGATGGGCTACAACAGCAGAAGACCCCACCGGGTACCACTCATCTCCACTACAAATAGGAAAAAGAGGCTACAATTTGCACGAGCTCACCAAAATTGGACTGTTGAAGACTGGAAAAATGTTGGCTGGTCTGATGAGTCTCGATTTCTGTTGAGACATTCAAATGGTAGAGTCCGAATTTGGCCATCCCTCATGACCACCATGTACCCATCCTCTGATGGCTACTTCCAGCAGGATAATGCACCATGTCACAAAGCTCGAATGAATTTCAAATTGGTTTCTTGAACATGACAATGAGTTCACTGTACTAAAATGGCCCCCACAGTCACCAGATCTCAAACCAATAAAGCATCTTTGGGATGTGGTGGAACGGGAGGTTCGTGCCCTGGATGTGCATCCCTCAAATCTCCATCAACTGCAAGATGCTATCCTATCAATATGGGCCAACATTTCTAAAGAATGCTATCAGCACCTTGTTGAATCAATGCCACGTAGAATTAAGGCAGTTCTGAAGGTAAAAGGGGGTCCAACACCGTATTAGTATGGTGTTCCTAATAATTCTTTAGGTGAGTGTATATATATGTACATTTTTTTTTCAATCGGCGGGTAGTTGTGTAAGAAATGGATAGGGGAAAGGATTTTTGCAATGTCCACACTTGTCCTGATCTTCAACTAGGGAGTAGAGAAGGTATATATGCACCTGAGTGTTCAAGCCTGTGGGACACTGCCGTTTTGAAATCAATTATGGCTGCCTGTGACTGCTCCAATGTCTCAACTTGGGAACTTACGTGACGTAGGTCATGCTTGAACTCCTTGAGGTCTCGGACCAGTGGTTTCAAATCTTAGATGAAATAGCTTTGATAAACGATATGGAGACCGATTGCTCCCTTTCGTCCTCTGAGTCATCCGCACCACTGAACTGGAGGGCGGTCTGCTGAGTTGGCAGCATCTTGTCGGCCATGCATGCCACTGAGAAAATGTATCTATTTTGCTAGGACCAGGCTGTGTTTTCGAGTGCCCCAGAGTATCCCTGACCTTGCCTTTAAAGAGTTAGCTCACCCATAATAGTGATGAAAACAGCTCAAAAGAAGCCCACTCCAGTTAGGCCCAAAGCTCAGGAAGACATGTGCATTAGGCTCGGCTGAGAAACTTTGTCCCTACTCAAAAATATAAAGAAAGTGCCCATCTGCAATGTTTTTGCATGAGTCACTAAAGACTATAGTCCCGCCCTGTGTAACCAAAAATGCAATTTCCTAGGTAAGTAAAAAGTAATACCCTAGTAAGAGACTAGTGACCCATCAACACATGCTTCTTATACTGTAGATATGATCCCTCATCCCTTTAAAGGAATTGTCTAGAATTAGAAAAACATGTAACTTTTTTCCAGAACCTATCCATGGCTTAGGACTAATTTTGCAACTCAGCTCCATTGACGTGGAATTTATGGCAAAACTGTTACTTTGTTTTATTATCAGTTTTTAAGAAGCTAGTTCAAAGGTGACAACCTAACTTACCTCACTTCCTGTTGTTACTTATGTAAAATGGCCACCAGAACTCAACAGAAAAATGCCAATATCTCTGTAAGCAAGTAAAAGATTATTACCAAAATGTGGCTGTTGCTCCAGCTTCTGATGTACTAAAATAACTTTATATGCACTTTATAGGTGAAAATACCCTTTAACCTCACGTCAATTTATCAATGCTTGATTTTAGATCGGTGAAATATATAGTGACATTATACAGTATCTATTCCAGGTCTTGTCATGCTATGATTGCTCTGTAATAAAACTAGAAAACCTGCTAGTGGGGGACTAGTAACTGGATTGTTAAAATAACAATTCACACACTCAGGTGATGGTCAAATTACATCTTCAGCCTCGTTTCCCTGATGCTGACATACTAAATTCTTTCCAAACCTTGCAAGGAGACTGCCTGCCACTTATATGCCAAAAAATAACATTACCACTGTCCTCCATTCAAGTGTAGATTAGCTAAAACCCATGATATCGAGGGAACTGACACCATGTTTGCTCAAGTTCAGTTGAAAGAGTGTAAAGATTTTAATCCTACAAAAACCTGCATGAAACCAGCAGCCACATCGGCTGGAGTCACCTTACAGCTACAAATCGCAACTGCAAATCCTATCTTTTGATCTTACGAAGTCGATGTGGCTGCATTGTTATGTCGAGATCCCACAGGAAATGTTACCATGGGGGGGGGGGGCACATTTATTTCTATGGCATCTGGAGCTGGTGTGTGCCAAGGATTGCTCCAGAGACACTAACCATTGAAAATCACTGACCGCTAAGCACCGTTACTGACATTGATATATTTCTGAAATGTACGATTAGCGGAAATACTATGACATACAGGAAATTGAAATCCGAGTCTGAAAATATTGTACCCCCTAAAATGAAAGAAAAATTACTAAATCAGTTAGATAAGTTAGAAACCCTGTTCAGCCATTACTTAAAGGAGTTATCCGGGTTCAGAGCTGAACCCGGACATATCCCCATCTTCACCCCTCCGGCCGCCCTGACATGAGCATCAGAGTATTTCATGCTCTGATGCTCTTCGTTGCCCTTCGCTGAATCGCGCAGGGCCAAGGCATTTTTTGGAGATCCGGTGTTGCATCGGGCTCTCCATGAGGAAAGCTAGGCGGAGTCTTCTGTCTAGCAGTGAGCCCGGTGACATCACCAGCACTAATGGGCAGGCTTTAGCTCTGTCCTAGCCTGTAAAAAGCTGGCCCATCAGACCGGTGACGTCACAGGGAACACTGCTAGGCAGAAGCCTCCACCTAGCAGTGTAATAATATAAACAAAAAAGCCCTTGCCCTGAGCGATCCAGTGCAGGGCAAGGGAGAGCATCGCAGCATGAAATGCTCTGATGATCATGTCAGCGAGGCTGGAGGGGTAAAGATGGAGATATGTCCGGGTTCAGCTCTGAACCTGAACAACCGCTTTAAAGAGGACTTATCAATACTGTCTGAAAAAACATTAGCCCTCAGATGATTTTTTTTTTTATTACTTAAAATTGTGAAAAAAATAGTTGTCGGGACATCATGGAAATGACTGGCTTCCTTCAGGAAATGTATCTGAACATCTTATAGTTCCATGTATGAGAGAGGTGAGTAATAGGTGGGCATGCCTGGAGCTTAGTAAGTCAAGCCTGACTCTTGCAGGGAAGTCTGGTAATTTGCATAATGTTCTTGTTCCCTATAGAAAATTTTCTAAGACATTTTTAAAAACATATTTAGAAAATTATTGCTTTTTCTGGAGCTAACTATTTTTCAAATAGAAGAGATGGAGTAATCTGCAGGCAGCAGGTTATCCCTCACTATCCCTTATTTAATGGAAACGTGTGACCATGAAAATTAAGTTTGATCTGCAGTGAGCCGGTTATAGAGCAGGAGGAGCTGAGCAGATTGATATATAGTGTTATGGGAAAAGATTAAGTATAACATGTAGTTTAAAGATTTACAACCTCTGCTCTTTCTGGGCTCAGGAGTCCAGTCGATGATTCTAACATCAGGGGCGTACACAAATCTCATAGGACCCATTGCAAAATTTCATATGGGCCCCTAGACTACCCAGTTTGCCACAGTGTTGCATCAAGCACTCCCAGGCAAGCATGAACCCTCTTTTTTATGAAGTGGAAGACATTTTAATAAAAAATATTGTAATAAATGAAAAGTCGAGCTCCATTTCATCCACGTTAAAACTTCTATGTCATAAAAAGGCTCTCATTCTGATCACTATATCGCTCAATGCATGTACACCACACAACTGCCATAAATACTGGTAAATCTCCTTATATAGCCCTATGTATGTGTGTACCCTCAATACAGTGTATAATAATATTGTCTGGCTGAAGCCACCGGTAGGGTGAGCTCAATAAATTGGAATTTAAACAGTAACCATGATGGACTTATGTCTTTTTTCAACCATATTAACTATGTAACTATGTAACCATTGCATGCAATGGAAGCTGTAATAATCTCTTTGCACTGGTCTCCTCCTAGTGGCATCTGCATAAAAGCGCAGATTTTTCATGTCAGGAACATAAGGAATTCAGCACTGCCCCACCTACCCCTTAGCCCCATAGCAGTTCCATGGTGTGCCTCCATGGAAAGTATGCCACTGCCTATCAGTGATTGACAACCTCCCCTGTATGATGGTGCATACAGAGAGCTGTCAATTACTGATAGGACCATCTACATGACCCCTAAATCCAGAATCAGCAGAGGTTTAAAATAATAAACTAAAAGTTATACTAAGTCTTAAACTAAAGTACCGTGCAAAAATTGTAGGCAGCTGTGCAAAAATGCTGCAGAGTAAATGTTTAAAAAAATAGAAGGTTTAATAATTTACTTGTTATCAATGAACAAAATGCAAAGTGAATGAACAAAAGAAATCTAAATCCAATCAATATTTAGCATGACCACCCTTTGCCTTCAAATTAGCATCAGTTCTTCTAAATACACTTGCCCACAGTTTTAGAAGGACCTTGGCAGAGAGCATGCTCCAAACATCTTGGAGAACTAACCACAGACCTTATGTAAGAGATGTAAGATTGCTCAAATCCTTCTGTCTCTTCATATAATCGCAGGCAGACCCACCGATATTGAAATCAGGACCCTGTGGGGACCATATCATCACTTCCGGGCCTCCTTGTTCTTCCTTATACTAAACGATAGCTCTTAATGACATTGGTTGTATCCTTGGGAGAGTTGTCCTACTGCAGAATAAACATTGAGCCAATCAGACTAATTCCCTGGTGGTAATGGATGATGGATAATTATCTGCCTCTAATTCTCTACCCTCCACCATACTTCCCTGTTTTCTGCAGACACTCATTATTGTAATGCTCTCCAGCTCTTTGGTGAACAAACTGCTTTCTGCACCCCAACTATGCACAAAAACATAAGAAATGGTCAGGTCATAGGCCTTACTTTCAATCCTATTATGTTTCACTTTCGACTACTTCTTTGTCCTATATGGTCCATATCTCACATCTTTTGATAAATCCTACCCTTTTTTATTGGTAATATCAGGGTGACAAGACAAATAACTGTCCCTCAGGACACTAAGGCCTCTTAACTCTGAGCAGACAATTAATATCTGCTACCCCGGTAGCTAACCCCCCGAGGCACCACTGGGTATGATGTGATATATCTCTATATAGTGTCTTCCTAATATTTTAGTATTTCATGTATGTTCATATTTTAGTATTGGTGCTTTGCAAGGTCTAGAAGGACAAGTTCTTGGGTCCCAGCCCTAAACCACACGATGTGTTTGGCGTGAATTACGCGATGTACATATTATTATTGTGAAATGTTTTGCTTGACTGGGAGTTTGATATCATTTTGTAACTAACTGCTAGTGTTTTTTGGCTTCACCCATGGCCAAATAACATTGAAACTCCTCTTTCTTCTGTAACGGTAATTAGTTGAGAAACATTAATTATTGATGACCTTAATCTGCAAAATATGAAACTGGCGAGTAAGGGTAGAAGGCTTATCCAGAAAGATAAAATGTCTTTGGGAAAATTGCCAAGTTGGAGGTGAATTACAAAAAAATAGAACCAATTAGAAAAAATGGAAATGTTTCCGTTATCAGTGTCATAGATATTATTTTTGTAAGCAATGGATGGAAAACATGACTGCATTTCAGGATTCCTATGAGTATAGTGAACTATTAACGTCTATCATTTGCCATTTTCTCTTTTCCTGAAATCAATCAAAAGTATCTCGTCTTCACTGAAGAGGGACCAATAAATAATACACTCTGCAATACGCTACACCATATCTTCTTTTACTTTTATCCTGAAGTAATACTTGTTTTTTGTTCTTTCTGTGGTATATTGTGGCCATCAAGAAGAACCTATTGTGAGTGCCGTACTCCTCTGTCTACCTGTATGCTCTCAATAAACAGGCCGTGTTTTTGTTGGCAGCAGGTCTTTAAGTGGTATGAGTTAATAAAATAAGTCATACTGGCTGTACCGATCACATTCTGATACTTGCTAGTCTTGATCATAATACATTGGGATGAAGCAAACAATATGAAGAAGTGGGCAATGCCTCCAAAAGTAAATACATTAAATACACAGTTGTTGCACTTCATTGAGGATCCAGGTACACATCACACAGGAGCTACCTCTTTCTTATGATTGACGAGGAAAATTGACAATTTGCTCCAGCCGTTTCCAGTGTTAAAGAGGTTCTCTGGGTAAATTTTGAAAAATGACCGTGAGTAACCTGTCCTAGAATGTGTACAAGTCTGGTTGCTTCCACTTGCAGAGCTGCCAGGGGGGGTGAGAGGGTGGAGGCCCCACAACACATTACGCTCTACCACTTACATATACTACATATTGGTGAGTTTTCCTGTCAGGCTGCTCAGCCATTATGGCATATCATAGGTAGGATCACATCATTACCATCATATTGTAGATTGTGACACCAGGTCCTGCTCACATTCTAGGACAGGTTGCTCATGGCCATTTTAAATCATTCCCAGATAACCCCCTTTAAGTACCTTACCCTAAAATAAGATTTCATATTCTCCTCTTTTTCTGGTTTAGATAGCTTCAAGCTTTAATCCAGATATTAAAAAATAGTGGTACAAGTAGAAAAAACATGTCCCACAACTCATGCATAGGTCTTTCCTTATGTCCAAATGGCAAAAACATGAATGCATAAAACAATCAAATTCTCAACTTAGCCCCCATTATTAGGGTTGCGCGAATCGAGCTTCGGATCACATATTCGTTAGAAAACTTTGTTGTTAATGCTGTTTCCATACAGCATTAAAATTTATGGGTTCCTTGTAGCCAAACTTTGTCTCGGCCAAAGTTGAGCAAGACTTTAGTGAATGACTACGGTATTCCTACAGTTCGATGTGGGCTTTGGTACTGGCTGGTACTTCGGTACCAAAGCCGACTTTGGATTCCTATTTTACAATGTTTTTAAATACACAGATAGGAATAACGAAGTCATTCACTAAAGTCTCGTGCAACTTTGGCCGAGCTGAAGTTTGGCTACACGGAGCCCATACATTTTAAGGCTGTACGGAAACAGCATTATCAACAAAGTATTTTATTAATCGACTTCGGATCTATGATCTGAAGCTCAATTCACTCAGGCCTATCCATTGCCCAACTCAAGTTTTGCCTTTAGTCTAAATCCTTTCGGGACATAACTAGTTAAGAGTCTGCTTGCCTGTCTTTCTCCTAAACAGAAAAATAAGTTGCGTTAAATTTTGATGTGAGATCTGCTGCTTAATACTGGAATTGGCTGGTTTGGATTGTCAGCTTTGCTCATGGATTAGAAGGAAGAGGGTGATGCCTGGTGAAGCACGAACATTTGTTAATTTAAAGAGGTTCTGCCAGCATGAATAACCCTATTAAACTGGTAGGGCTCACCATGCTGATTAAAACAATACTTTTTTTTCTATGCTAAACAGCTGCAGAGATATCTGTGTTTTTATCCATATGGAAATTAGCAAGTTTGAGCACCAGGGGGTAAGGATGAGTCCTTGGAGCACTGCTTTTGTAACACTCCCTAAGCTCTCCACACTCTCCCTTCTCCTTGATTGACAGGGCTAGACATCCGCATGCTGAGGGCAGAGCTGTGTCCTGGAGCTGTACATATCATATACACTATTTATTATAGCCGTATCATTATGAGAAGAATAGATTTCTATGCTTAAGAAGTGAATATACATATCACTGCTTTATTCACAGGCACAATATATGATGACAAAGAAACCAGTAATATGTATTAGCTTTCTAAATATAGAAAAAACATCCTTCTATATGTGGTAAGGCTATAACCTTGTGGTAAGTGGGTCATCCTTGCATGTAGAGATGTGCAAGTGTTGTCTTGTATAGATTTTGAGCCAATGAGCTGATTCCAATAACAAAATGGAACTAGTCTCTGTTGGGACTCTTTCTGACATAATCAGAAAAAAAAATATTGACCCACTAATTGGAGAAGTAGAATAATTGAGCCTATTGTAGTTTCCCCCCGTTTATTGCTCACTCTGCTTTTCAGGTCTGTATTTGCCACTATGCAGCTGAAGGCGAGTGTCTAAGTCACCCGAATTTATGGACAGCACTATAAAGAATCCATTAAAAAAAGTAACTGCCATTACTAAAGTCAGGAATTTTTCTCCCTAATACGGAGAAACTTCATCTTCTTCTGGATCAGCATTATAGGATTATAGGTTGGAATTGATGGACCTGTGTTTCAAACATCAATTATGTAATGATATACATGTAAGTGGGTAACCTGTGAGAATAATGGGTCATAAAAGTATAAAAGGGATGTCAAAGGACAACTCCTTTCATGGTTTTCGTAACAGCAGGAATAAATAAACTCTTCTCATCTTAAGGGGTAAAACTGTATTTTAAAGGAAGGATTCTAAGGCTTCCAGAAGTAAAAGTTAAGGATATTCTGGGAACGCTGATGTAACTGAAGTATCACCCCTGTGGTACAAGCTGACTATGAAATGCCAGCATCCCTGCAGGAATGGACATATTCCCATATAAAAATGAATATATGTCTGCATTTTACTAAGCCCATGTTGTACAGTTTTGCAGATTCTTGAATAAAGGATGATTTAGTGAGGAGCGTTCCGGACACTTGTGGGGCTCTGGGGAGCACTAAGACATACACAGTGGCAGATGGAGGAGCTATTTCTCCAGATACATGTATTTTATATGGTTCCAGACAGATCTGTGGCAATTACATTCCCCCAGAGATGAAGTCCTCAGAACAGAATGCTGGACCTCATGGCCCATTTGGTCTGACTTATTACAGTCTACTCCTCAACTGAAGATTTTAATTTATGCTCTTGAAGGAGGACAATTTTTGGAAAATGATAACAACCACATGTTGCTTGGGTCTACCAGGAGTTTTGTAACTTCTTGTGAAGATAAGTGTTCACATGAAGGTTATAAAATTAAATTGAGTCTAAGATGTTTACCATAGCATAAAAAGCAATTCTTCTCGAGGACAAAGCGTGCTTCTATAGTGCCACCTAAAGGTAGCTAGGTAACTATCCTGTGAGTCAACATCTCATTGTTCTTAAAATATAACTTACATTATCAACCAAAAACCATAGACGCCAATCTATAAAGTCTGCATCTGTGTAAGGAGAATCAGGACCTTCTGAGAGATAGTAACCATGGGCAATATCATTGTTGGATCACAGGTTGCAGCTTCTGGGTGAACCTTAGCGAAATCACAGATAGCAGGTGATAGTAAAGGGTGGAAATAAGGCACTTGGAAGACATTCCATCATCATCACAATGACAGATTCTCCATCACTTTACACTTTCCAACGTCAACATATTCTAATGTCAATAGCAGGACCAGGAGAACTTTTTTTTTTTTCTTTTGGATTTCTTTTGGGGTAAAATGATGGTGACTCTATGGACTGACATTGCCCTGGAGGTGAGGATTCTAATTATACTTGTAGGTGTAGTAGGTATGAACCTGTTCTTGCATCACTGAGAACACTTTTGGGGTATTTTCACACTGTGTACAGTGTACATTTTAACACATGCTCCAGGTAAAGTGGCAATTTAAGGGATTGTCCCAAGAAAAATATTGTACACCAGCACATGGATCTGTCTATCTATCTCATATCCCATATATATATATATATATATAGTATCTATCTATTTCATATCCATCTATCTCCTATCTATCTATCAATTTATATATCTGTGTTTTCATTCGTGTGTAATAACTTTAAGGGGAATATTATATGACATCGGTATTCTGTGGCAAACTCTTTGAAAACCTGGGAAAGTTTGCAGGAAGAGTTTATATGCTTTGTGTTATATCCAGATTTCACGTTGCTCTCGCTGTACGTAGTCATTTTTCTCTTCATTGTGTCCCAGCAGAACATTAAATTATCCGGTGCTGTGTGTTATACAGATGTAGCTGCAGATAAAAGGTGCCATGCTTATTTATGGAAGCATTAAACCCAGAATAATCCTGGACTTTTAGCCAATGTGAAATGGGAACCCAGCAAACAGGAAGCCAGTTTCCAGGTTCTTTTATTTTACCAGCGCTCTGTCTGCTCGCAGCGCACTAATCCTTCCTCATAGGCATTATTTATTTTCCTACTACTGAACCAGAACATCTGACCATTAGTCGCTGCAGCACAAGTTCCTCGCTGGTCCCTCGGCCTTTCCTACACTGGGCTGAGGTATGCGTTTCTGTCTTGAATGTTCCAATTCCCACTATCTATCATGGATGTTTTTTCTCCAGTCAAGAAACATATGCGACATGAACATCATTGGTACGGTTGAGAACAATTCAGGTCAAACTTTATTTTTTTCCTAATCAATCTCTTTTTTTATTCTCCTCTGGTTTTGCAATATCAAATACAGTAAAGTAGTTCTGCAAATGTGAACAGCTGTGGTGCACAAGTCATATTATTGGCAGTGCATTCTAACAGTGCAGGGGCAGCAAGAGGTTAATTGAGGGTGTTGTGTGAGGCTCACCCTGTGATTCGCTGGGATGGAGTGAGGTGACCACACCCCAGTGATGTATAATTATCATAACCAAGCGCCAATCCTTATATAGCGCCAACGTATTCTGAAGCACTGTTCCCCAGCTCCATAAATGTGGCTCCCCAGGGGTTCGCTGGTCCAGATATTACTGTGCTGTAGTAGTACTGAGAAGGTCATAGCATAAGGGTCCATTCACACGTCCGCAGTGTTTTGCGGATCCGAAAAACACTGGGCCGGCACCACAATAGAAATGCCTATTTTTGCCTGCAGCTGTGGACAAGAATAGGACATGTTCTATTTTTTTGTGGAGCCACGGACCGGAAATGCGGATGCGGACAGCACACTGTGTGCTGTCCACATCTTTTCTGTCCCCATTGAAAATAAATGGGTCCACACCTGTTCCGTATAATTGCGGAACGGATCCAGACCCAAAGTGCAGACGTCTGAATGGAGCCTTACTATAACAATATGTTAGAGCCATTTCAATAGATCATAGATTTAACAGGCTATTTCCTTTTTGACCCCTTAAAGGGCATTTGTCAGCAGTTTTGTACCTATGAAATTGGCTGACCTGTTACATGTGCACTTGGCAGCTAAAGACATCTGTGTTGGTCCCATGTTCATATGTGCTCGCATTGCTGAGAAAAATAAAGTTTTAATATATGCAAATGAGCCTCCAGGAGCAACAGGGGGCGGTGCCGTTACACCTAGAGGATATGCTCTCTCTGAAATAGCACAACCTCTACACTTTGATCGACAGGGCCAGGGAGTGAAAATGTCATCACGCCTATTGATAGTGACTAGTGATAAGCGGCAGGGGTCATATTCGAATTCGCGATATTTTGCGAATATTTTGGAGAATATTCAAATATTCGCAAATTCTAATATTCGTTATATTCTACGATTTTTTTACTCAAAAAATCGGCAAGGTAATGATCGTGTAATATGCACATTTTTCGTAATGCGAAGATTATACAAAGAAGATTATAGCACTATATTAGCTAAATTGCTCTACATTCGTTTCTTTTTTTTTATATTCGCTATATTGCTATAACTTGTTTTTTTTCGAATATTCGGAATATTCTAAAACAAGAATATATCGCAATATAGCGAATATTCGAAAAATAAAAATATAGAGCAATTTAGCTAATATAGTGCTATAATCTTCTTTGTCTAATAGTTGTAAGTTGAAAAATTCGCAAACAACACTACTCCTAAAGTCAAATATACTGCAGCCTTATCATTGGCCCACAAGCTAGAAGCAGGGAGGGATCATGTGTACTGATTAAAAAAAAAAATTTTAATATTCGAAATTACTAATATATATCACTATATTCAAAATATTTGCGAAATTTCTAAGTACCTATATTCGCGATAAAATTCGAAATTCGAATATTCGGGATCAACACTAATAGTGACCATGGCATCCAAGGTGTTTAACAGGGCCATGGGTTGTTATATCTGACAAGGCCATGGGTTGTTATATCTTCCAGGGAGGGGGGCTAACAATGGCCCCCCAAGGTGCCATCATAATAATACCTAATAATGTTCCTGTCTGTATTTCTCAACAGGCATAATACACTGCAATACATACTGTATGTATTACAGTGTATTTTCTAGTGATTGAGTCCCCTATTAGAGAAATACCCTTGAGGGGAAATTTAAATTAAAAAAAAAAACATTTATAAAGTGTTAAAAAATATTAAAATTAATGTATACAAAAACTCTTTAGCCCATTAAAAATCAGTTATTATGTAAAAAATAAAAATAAAAATGTACACATAATCGGCATCACAGTATACTGAACAATCTAATCTATGAAATTGTCCTATAAAGTAACCCATTAACCCATACAGTGAATGGCGTAAAAAAAAATATATATATATACAGTTGCAAGAAAAAGTATGTGAACCCTTTGGAATGATATGGATTTCTGCACAAATTGGTCATAAAATGTGATCTGATCCTTATCTAAGTCACAACAATAGACAATCACAGTCTGGTTAAACTAATAACACACAAATAATTAAATGTTAACATGTTTTTATTGAACACACCATGTAAACATTCACAGTGCAGGTGGAAAAAGTATGTGAAGCCTTGGATTTAATAACTGGTTGAACCTCCTTTGGCAGCAATAACTTCAACCAAACATTTCCTGTAGTTGCAGATCAGACGGTAACAATGGTCAGGACTAATTCTTGACCATTCCTCTTTACAGAACTGTCTCAGTTCAGCAATATTCTTTGGATGTCTGGTGTGAATTGCTTTCTTGAGGTCATGCCACAGCATCTCAATCGGGTTGAGGTCAGGACTCTGACTGGGCCACTCCAGAAGGCGTATTTTCTTCTGTTTAAGCCATTCTGTTGTTGATTTACTTCTATGCTTTGGGTCGTTGATCTGTTGCAACACCCATCTTCTGTTGAGCTTCAGATGGTGGACAGATGGCCTTAAGTTCTCCTGCAAAATGTCTTGATAAACTTGGGAATTAATTTTTCCTTCAATGATAGCAATCCATCCAGGCCCTGACCCAGCAAAGCAGCCCCAAACCATGATGCTCCCCCCCCAACATACTTCACAGTTGGGATGAGGTTTTGATGTTGGTGTGCTGTGCCTCTTTTTCTCCACACATAATGTTGTGTGTTTCTTCCAAACAACTCAATTTTGGTTTCATCTGTCCACAGAATATTTTGCCAGTACTGCTGTGGAACATCCAGGTGCTCTTGTGCAAACTGTAAACGTGCAGCAATGTTTTTTTTGGATAGCAGTGGCTTCCTCTGTTGTATCCTCCCATGAAATCCATTCTTGTTTAGTGTTTTACGTATCGTAGATTCGCTAACAGGGATGTTAGCATATGCCAGAGACTTTTGTAAGTCTTTAGCTGACACTCTAGGATTCTTCTTCACCTCATTGAGCAGTCTGCGCTGTGCTCTTGCAGTCATCTTTACAGGACGGCCACTCCTAGGGAGAGTAGTAGCAGTGCTGAACTTTCTTCATTTATAGACAATTTGTCTTACCGTGGACTGATGAATGGCAAGGCTTTTGGAGATACTTTTATAACCCTTTCCAGCTTTATGCAAGTCAACAATTCTTAATCATAGATCTTCTGAGAGCTCTTTTGTGCGAGTCATCATTCACATCAGGCAATGCTTCTTGTGAAAAGCAAACCCAGAACTGGTGTGTGTTTTTTATAGGGCAGGGCAGCTGTAACCAACACCTCCAATCTCATCTCATTGATTGGACTCCAGTTGGCTGACACCTCACTCCAATTAGCTCTTGGACATGTCATTAGTCTAGAGGTTCACATACTTTTTCCACCTGCACTGTGAATGTTTACATGGTATGTTCAATAAAAACATGGTAACATTTAATTGTTTGTGTGTTATTAGTTTAAGCAGACTGTGATTGTCTATTGTTGTGACTTAGATGAAGATCAGATCACATTTTATGACCAATTTGTGCAGAAATCCATATCATTCCAAAGGGTTCACATACTTTTTCTTGCAACTGTATATATATATATATATATATATATATATATATATATATAAATAAAGCTACCATCCTGGATTGCTCTTTTTTGGGGCATGTTTTTGAAAATCAGTTCATGGCCTCAGACTTCTTTTATCAGTACATAGGTTTGGGTGACAGCTATATTGCTATATAAATTCTCAGATATCGTGGCTGATATGCTTCTGTGATTTAATCCTCTTTTATTCAAACGGAATAAGGTTTCAGAAGCACATCAATGGGAATAATATGGTATCTCTATCTTGGGACACCTATTTACTGCCAGTGTATTCATGTTCTTTGAACAGGTTCAAACTAATAATAATACACCTAGGTCACAATTTTTTTGGGCACCTTCAAATACGTCATGTCATGTTCAGTTCCCGAATCCCAGACCATGTGTTTCTCGGTACCCTTCAATTGGCATTCTTAGATCCAAAAGCCCCACATGGTTTAACATCTGCCCTACAGTACATTCTCAATTAATTTCAGCAAAGCTTAACGCATTCCCCGACTCCAATGTTGGAGACAAGGAAAACTTTTCGTCTCATGTTTAACAAACGAAACATTCAACAAAGTTTTACAATCCTTTCAACAGCCGCCAGTAATAAATGTATTCAACTCTATATGGTTAACCAGTGGTGTCTTGCACCTGTCAGGTTACATAAGATGGGTCGGTTTTCATCTGCCGCTTGTATCAGATGTGATTGTTCACAAGCCAAGTAGCCAACCTTTGCCATATGATCTGGGAATGCCTGGTTATACAGAGTCTTTGGAAGGAGGTGATTGATCTTTTTTCTGAGATTATTGGGACTCCAGTACCCTTTTTTCCTGAAGGGTGTCTCTTTGGGATACTTGAAGAAGAGCACTGGTAGCACCACACTAACACTAGGATATTTTTAAGGGAATTTTTATTCTTTGTTCGGAAAGTTATAGAAATTAGATCGATGGATCATAGACTTCCCACACTCTCAGCATGGTGTAAATTGGTAAATTTGATTAGAACATTCTATGAAGGTAAGGGATGTCTGGAGAAATTTAACAAATTATGGAGCTTATGGTGTGCCTCTCCACTTACTCTCTATTCCTCACAACTAAATATGTGATCTATGATCACATGGCTGCTGAGCATACTGCAGATGAGATACTTGCATTAGCGCTTGGCTCAGAGATTCGCCATGTGCCAGGTGAGAAGAGCTGGGTCACCGGGAAAAGGGTTAGTGCCACGATAAGAAAGGGGAGTTAATGCCCTTGTCTGTGCATCAGCTTCTGGAGACATATGACCTGGATGGGACGGGTGGAGTAAGGTGATTCCCTGCCAAGGTCCGGGAGATAGAGTGTGATAGCTCCAAGTGAGGAGTGACCCAGAGAGCTGGACATCTGGTGGACTGAAGGCCTGGTAACACCCCTGTAGCAGGGAAATCCCGCTTGGGGCTACTACTTATGTACTGTATATATATATGGACTATATATAGTTAAAGAGTCAGTCCTTCTGCGTTAGAACCATTAAGCTTGCTGAGCCCTTTAAGAGATTGCAACCATTAGGAGTGCAGCACCTTTAAGAGACTATAAACACGTGTTATGATGCAGCGCTACAAGTGATGCACCCCCCTGAGGGGTGATTATTTGTATATATCTGTATAGTAATGTTGTGCAATAAAAAACACCTACATCCCCTGGCAAAATTATATCCAACCCAAAATGAGGCCACTGAAAATCTAACTTATCATAAGGGACGCCCTCAGTCAGCTGATCTTGACCTATACTTACTAATTAAAGCGATTAAATACTTACATACTAAATACTAATTAAATACTTACATCAAACTGATTTCACATGGGCTTCAAGTGGTTTAAAATATAAAAGTGCTTGTATTCACCTAACTGATCCCCCACCATTGCCCTTCGAATGGTGCCAGAGTCCTTATTGTGATCCACTGATGCCCCAACACAACAGGAAAGGGCCGAGAATGCCAATCAATAGTTGAGGCTTTGGGAGTGTGAAATGCTTATACTGACTGTCCCATTCAAGAACAGGGAGGAGTGTCTCAGACTACTAAAGCACAGTGTATATACGTAGAGTAGTCTGAGAAGCTGGTGACCATTTTACAATACACACACAGAGAGGACAGAGAAACTGCGAAACCACACCAGAAAAGATGAAAGGGAGGACAGCAGGTGTTTTTAAGAATGAATTATGCACTTACTGTGAAATTTGTACTGTGATCCAGAGGTTGCCTTAAAGTCTTACTGTCATATTTTTTTATTTGCTAGTTTATTAGAGCTAGTCAGTCTGTAAATGATTGTCAAAAGATCTGTAATTACCTTATTATAACAATATAAAATAGTATACTGGGCACTCTCACAATAGGTAGAACCGTAAATAGAATGGCAAATATCTTATTGATTAAATTTATAGATTTATTGGTACCTTGCCGTTAATAAAATACAATAATAAAATATTCTGGGCTATTTAAAAGGTCAAAAGGATACATTGGTGTAAAATACAATAAGCATTACACTACAAATATCTAAAAGTGAATAGATTATATAATTACAAAATAATATAGAATAAATATTCAGGGAATTGATAATATGCGGCTAGAATAGCATCTGATGGTATATCCTGGTGGGCTCAGCAGCTCAGTGATCCTGGTGGTTTTTCAACCATTCTCAAATGGTGAAGCCCCGAAACGCGTTTGATCCAAGACCCCCAGCTTATTTCTACATGAACTCTTGCTGCACCTAGCATTGAGAACAAATTTTCCTAGGTTAACGCTAAGAAGCCGGAACATCTTCAAGGAGGACCTGCCACGCTGATTCATTGGAGTCATTGGAAGCTCGAGCCTCTCAGAGCTAGAGAACGAGCATATCTCCACCTTGTGACCGCACATTAGATCCAGCGTGGAAGCAGGCAAATATAGGCTTGGAGGACATCGGCTCTACAAACATACGGAGCGATGCCCAGAGCTACCTAAACCGGCAGCGGAGATAACCTAAGAAGGAGTATTAGGTGAAACAGAGAACCGGAACTTCAGCAGCGAAATCTACACCAGTAACCACCGAACAGTGAGTAAAAGCGGGACGCCGCACACACTCTCACTGTAGCTTAACATTGCTTTACATTTTATCAGTAGACTTTGGACTATTCGAAGACTTCGTCCCATCATCATTTCCTTGGCCAGCAACAAACCTTTTTAGGATATACCATCAGATGCTATTCTAGCCGCATATTATCAATTCCCTGAATATTTATTCTATATTATTGTGTAATTATATAATCTATTCACTTTTAGATATTTGTAGTGTAATGCCTATTGTATTTTACACCAATGTATCCTTTTGACCTTTTAAATAGCCCAGTATATTTTATTATTGTATTTTATTAACGGCAAGGTACCAATAAATCTATAAATTTAATCAATAAGATATTTGCCATTCTATTTACGGTTCTACCTATTGTGAGAGTGCCCAGTATACTATTTTATATTGTTTTACTTGTAAAGGAAGGGCGAATCCTTTTTACTGTGAGCACCTCCCTCTGTGGCTTCACTCACTCCTGTGCGTCTCATAATAGTACTAAAACCTTATAATAACAGCTTTCATTAATGTCCCCTGTCCCTTTCCACTGCTCCCTTAAAAGTCAGTTCCTCAGGCTTGTCTGTCTCCGGCTAAGAAGACAGGAAGACAGAGGGGCGGTCCTTCACACTGCATGCCTGCATTAGGCTTCAGAGTGAGGAGGCGTGTCTCCCAGTAATCTAATCTGATTGGCTGGCAGGGAGCTGCTGGTTACAGCAAGTGTGTATGGGAAGTGAGGGAAAGCAGTTTTGGCCTCAGAGAACTGGCAGAGGAGCCATCTTGAGAAGGTCCTCATATTGTAAATGTTTAAAACAGCCGAAACTAAGGGGAAAACTCAAGGAAAAGAGTGGTATGTGAAGAAACTATAGATTGCTCTATGCATAATGCTGCTGCAACAGTAGCATATGCTAAAATTGATTTTTTTATGAAAACATGATGTTTACACTTTAAAATACACTTAGTGGTGGCAATACACAATATGAGCAACATAATACATGGCCATAAAATCACATACCACCCGCAACCTCTGATTTTGTAAATTACTATAATATTACACAATATACTACAGGTATTAAGCCAGATATCTTTATTCTGGTCTATAGTCCTTGCTCTAGAGCTGTCAGCACTTGCTAGGAGTTTTGGATAACCACAGATTGGATCCCACTGGTTTTACTCTGTTCACTCAAAAACTGTTTATGGTATGTTCACTCCGGATTTACATGCTGCAAATTCTCCATTGGGGGACTGTAGGTGGAAATTAAGCAGCATTTACATACCAGCAAAGTGGATAATATTTGGAAAAATTTCATCCATAGTTACATAGTTACCATTGTAACTTGAGTCGAAAACTTTATGGAAAACTAGCAATTAGTTCAAAAGCCCCAAAATGCCATCCCAAAATAAGCAAAAATAAAGATTTTAGAAAAATCTGCAGATAATTACAGACAGATAAAGCAAGTCTACACATATAACAGCCAGAAATAGCTGTTAGAAGCTGTAAAACACTTTCTATGGTGAGGACAGAAACTTCTTCAGGGTCTTGCATAGTACATGCATGTACTAAATACAAAAATAAAATGAAGCCGCCGCTCACCTTTTGACCAAGGGAATAGCCCATCCTGCCACAAATTTTGTCAGTACCACACTGTACTGTAGTGAGGCACTACTAGACAACCTTACAGGTGTTTATCACTGAAATAGCCATGCTGATTGGATGCATCTGAGTTTGAGGCATTGTATCTATCTTTCTCTCTATCATATCTGTCTCAAATATATCTACTATATCTGTCTATCTATCTAGCTCATATCTCTGCATTAGAGGTAGGTGATTTTCTTGAAATTCTATTAGTTTGATTCGCAGAATCATTCCAAAATTTGATTGGGATCTGAATCAATTCTACCCAACTCAAAAGGCCTCCAATTGGCCTGAAAATTGGTATATGACAGTCTGAGGTCTCATCTTTTTTCTTTCTTGTGTTTCTTTTTTATTTATTTATTATTATTTATTTATATATTTATTTATTTTTTTGAGGGGAGGGAATTTTTCTTTCTCTATTTCCTCCTCCTTGATCTTCAATACAATGACAGCAAATGCAAATAATGTCAGAGTGACACTGACATATATAGGTCTGGGTATATGCATGGTTGACAGTGTTAACAAGCAGTTTTTTTTTAAAACACACTGAGCAGTAAAATTTTATGATTTTAAAAATGAAAAAAGGAAGGAAGATGGTGTTTAAACACACACACTGTGTTAGTGGAAAAAGCAGTGTCTTGTTCTCAACAACATTACACAAATGATGTCTTAATGGGAGCAGATGCTTGTCTGTGTTTGTATACACACAAGGTGGTGTCAGAAGAAGCAGTCGCTTGCTCTGAATAAGCATCCAAAATTATGCATTAACAGAGGCAGAATGCTTTCCCCTATTTACTGTATACACACACATTTATACTGATGACCTATTCTCAGTATCTGATCGGTGGGAGTCCGAAACCTGGAACTTTTGCCAATCAGATGTTTGAGGACACTGCTGGGCTTACCGGAGCCTTCTCGCAGCTTATCCTCACCAGTGATGTCATGTTCATTGGCCATTCTGATGACCTATCCTTAGGAAAAGTCCTCAGTATCTGATCAGTGGTGTTCTGACACCTGTGACTTCTCAGATGTTTGAGGATGCCGTTGGACTCACCCATGCCTTCTTGCAGCTTACCTTAGGCCAGTGATGTCATGTTCATTGGTCATGAGGAGCAGCTCAGTCCAAGTCAAGTGAATAGGGCTTTGCTATGATACCAGCTTGTTAAGCTGTAAGGAGGCTGCAGCACTCAACAAAATCCCATGGACTTCTCAAAAAGCTGATCAGTGGGGTTCCCGCTGCCTGAGTATAAGTCATCAGTATAAAACAATCGGAAAACAACTTTAAATTCAGACAAAACAGAAGCTTGTTGTGAACAAGCCTTGAAAAGATTCTGCCTGCAGTACAATGTAAATGTGGAAAGGATAAGGTTAGGGGTAATAGTGGCTTGTGGAAGCAATAGTAGTGGCAGCAGTAGTAGCAAAGCAGGGAATAGACAGTGTGTGAAGATCCTCACGGACCCATGTCTGATTCGTTTTGACAAAAGTGATTTTTTTCTGTACATCAGGTTTGTCCGTTTGGGTGTGACAACACCACGTACTATCTCTATGAAATTACACTGGAGGCTGGACAAGACAGTACAGTGATAGCAATCTGGGCCAGTTCTGGCCTCTGTTCCAATTTGTCTCTTAAGAATTCCATGGGGTCAGAGAACAGGATATGTGCCAGATTATGACTGAACCTAGTTGTTGAAGTGTGCCAGGGTGGCGTAGCAGTGGAAAAAAATGTTCCATGAAGTAACAGACTAAACTGGCTGCTGAAGCTTCTGCTACTGTAACTTCTGCAACAGAAACAGTGGGAGAATGGTGATGTAAGTTTGGCATGGAGCTGCCCACATTTGGAGAATAATGAAACAATTTTTACAGAAAGCTGGCCAGAAGTATCAATGCCATGGGGAATGATACAATTTGGGTCAAGGCATGGAACTGTGTCACATTTTCAGAACGCCGAAACCTGTTTTACGGACAGGTGGAAAGAAGTATTACTGCCTGCCTGATAAATAAAATTTGGCTGAAAGCATTAAACTTTCAGAAGGATGAAACACGTTTTATGGACAGCTGGCCCAAACTAGTAATGCCTGCTGAATTAAATTTTGGTGAAAACACCAAATTTACCACTACTAAGTGGAACAACAGCAAATGCACCACCAGCAACTTGGCCAGGTGGACGTTCAGCTTGCACACAAGCTAATTGCTGGTCAAGAGTAGTTTTCTCATAGCCACACATTTCTTCATGTTTCACGATGGAGCAGAGGACAAGGAGGAGGAGTCTGATCGGAAGAAGAAGAAGCATTTGAGGATGATGACAAAGACACTGTACTGCTTGGGGATGTGACCTGGGAGCCACAAAGAAGACCAGGAGAAGGAGGACAGACTTATTCCAAATGCTGGCCAGTTCTATTTTCCCACAGGTTCTGGTGATACTCCTCATGTGCTGCAATAGAGCCCTGATACCTATGTTTGTGTTTTAAAGCCCGTGGCTTAATTTAATCCTGCAAATCTTGCGCATGGCAGTGGTTTTGTGTACTGGTTTTAAAGAACAACGGGAGATACTCGCAAAGAGCCAGCGGCAGCCTTTTTAGCCTACACCCATCGTATCAGAGGAATAACAAATTCCGGAGCTGATCACAATAGAAGCAGACATGGCCCTGACAGTTTATTGGCTGTACATTGCCTCTGCTATTTATTGTTGCCGCTGCAACCTCCTCCTCTGATGTTTCCTCCTCCTCCTCAGCACTCCAGTATAGCTCCCAGGTACTGTCCAAATTCACAATCATCACCATAGTCTTCATCCTCCCTGCCACTTATCAGACTGTGATGTCATTGTGGGCTCCTTGGCCCCCTTCACAATTAACTCCTCTGTATTTGCCCCAAGTGCCACTGTCGCCAGTTTCTAAATGTTTCCGCTTATAACACAAGTCATCAGCAGGAAGACTTTACTCTCTCGAGTATGTTCCACAGTACATGGGATTTTGTTGCCCCTTCTTAAGGAAAAAGAAGGAACCCCACTAGGAGGGGGCAGTGAAGACAGAGATGATACAATGCCAGGGGATCAAGGAGGAGGTGCAAGAGGAATGCTGTGACCCCTGGCTCCAAGGCACAGTGTCAGAATCAGAGATGACATTGACATAATCCTGCTCTGACTGAGAGGTAGAGTGAGCTATCCAGTCCACAATCTCATCCTCTTTATTCTCATCAATAATCTGGTGCCGATCGGAAGCCAGTGAGGACTGCGGCCTACTACTATTACTACTGGATGGACAACTAGTGCTGCTATTGCTGTTTGTACTACAACTCATATTCTGACATTCAGATGATGAAGCATGGATCTTTTGTTTGCCACTGTTCCGTTTACCAGACTTGTTATTATGAGGCCTATCAATGAAAAGACACAGGTTTGGTACATGTATTATTAAAATGGTACTACCAAAATTGCAAGTGTTTTTTTTTCTCCCTATAATTTGCAGACAGGGGTGCAATTAAACATCCGTTCTCTTCTACAAACACACTCCTCACTGGTATTGACTATTTACATTTACACAGTACAATGAGTTAACCAAAACGATATATTAATACAATGTGTTGAATGAAACTGGTATGTTGATGTGGTACAATGCATTAACTAAAATTGCATGGTGTATCGACAAAATGCAGTGCATTGAATGAAACTGGTATACTGATGTGTTGAAATGCCTAATTGCAAACAATTGGTAACTAACAGAGGCTCAATTAAACATGCCCTGTTATGAACGCAGTGCTAAAATGTAATGAACTGCCTAATTATACACTGTAGCAAATGTGCAGCTGTTTTATCAGTGATTAAAAGAGGCACAATTACACATCTCCTTCCACACTGGTATCGACGCACTGAAATGCGCTGAAGTGCTTAAAGGGCTTCTATCACCCCACTAAAGTGATTTTTTTTTGGGCTACTTAAATTCCTTATACTGCGATATATCAATATATAATGCTCTTACTCATTTTCGTTCAGCAGTTTCTTCAAAAAACGGACTTTTATAATATGTAAATTACCTCTCTACCAGCAAGTAGGGCGGCTACTTGCTGGTAGCAGCCGCATCCTCCTTTCATAAAGACGCCCCCTCCTCATGTTGATTGACAGGGCCAGCGAACGCGCTCATCCTCTGGCTAGCCCTGTCTGCGTTCAAAATCTGGCGCCTGCGCCGTACCGGTCTTCAGTCAGCGCAGGCACACTAAGAGGAGGACGCTTGCTCGGCCGCTCCATCCTCAATGCGCCTGCGTCGATGACGTCGCATCTACACCCGGCGCAGGCGCACTGTGGAAGGAGTGGCCAAGTGAGCGTCCTCCGACTGAAGACCGGTACGGCGCAGGCGCCAGATTTTGAATGCAGACAGGGCTAGCCAGAGGACAAGCTCGTTCGCTGGCCCTGTCAATCAACATGAGGAGGGGGCGTCTTTATGAAAGGAGGATGCGGCTGCTACCAGCAAGTAGCCGCCCTACTTTCTGGTAGAGAGGTAATTTACATATGATAAAAGTCCGTTTTTTGAAGAAACTGCTAAACAAAAATGAGTAAGAGCATTATATATTGATATATCGCAGTATAAGGAATTTAAGTAGCCCCCAAAAAAATAATGACTTTAGTGGGGTGACAGAAGCCCTTTAATTGCAAATGGTAGTAAAATCAAAGATGGTTTTTAGAAAAAAAAAGGGGCGATTGCACAGCGTTTGCAGCAAAATGTATGCCATTGATTCTGGAGGTCCAGGCAAAAAGCTATTTTTACATATTTATTTTTTAATAAAGTTGACTGTTCATGTACAGAAAAAAAAATGAGGTTGGTTCAGGATTTTGTTTATTGCAGACTGTGCATTTCATTCTTAAAGAGTAACTAAACATTTGATTACATTGTTGTTAAAATGTCTCGTTTGTAATATACTTTATTAATGATTTTTGTATTTTTAATAGACTTTACTCCCCCTTAAGCATACTATTCCCTATGAGCTTAAAATGGACTTTTCTGTACACCGCTGACTGCTCAGTTTGTGAATGGCGCCGCAGTGCAGGGAGTAGTAGCAATGTGCATCCTGCCCGTGCCCCCCGGAGGTTTACTAAATGCTGGCATAGGACATGGGTACCCTATAACCATATGCTATGCCAGGATTAGTTGAACAGAGTGGGCTCCTGCCTGTGCCTGCTTCGCTACGCTAAAAGCATTAATAAGGTATATTACATAAACGCTATAATGGAATTAGAGACATTTTAACAAAAATGTTATCAAAAATTTTGTTACTCTTTAAACTTTTGATTTTCTGCCAGCACCTGCCCTCAATATGAATCACACAGAATTCTGAGTGAACACCCAGTTGTTTCCATGATAAAATTCTGAATAATGATTGAATCTACCTAACTAAATACCGCATGTCCCTATACTCACTCAAGATGCTGTAGGGTCAGTATAGGGACAAGGTTGATGCCTTGTGTCTGAAGTTGCTTCTTGCAGACACATCCAAGACACATGCATCTCATATCTATCTGCCTATCAATCAATACATCTATCTGTCCATCTATCTGGGACAAATCTACTAAAAAATCTGTGACAAGTACAAATACTGTGTAACACGTGGATTGTGCCATGAATTCAAGGCATATTTTGCTATGATTTTCAGGCTGGACCCTCATGTTGGGAAATGATATTGTAATAGTGATATTGTATTGGACGTGTGCAAGTGCATTTACGATACTTGTCTCTTTAGGGTGAGCATTACTCTTGTTTTCCATGTATCATTAATACTGTGTAATTGTTTCAATGCAGGCTCTGTAGAGAGATCTAAGATGAAGAAAATTGCAGCTAAATGGCAGTGAAGTAATGTATTATGTTCATGGCTGGGGGTTTACATGGGGAACAATACACGGAAACAAACAGCATATTTTAACAATTACCGCTGTGTGAATTGCTTAAAAATCAGTGGAGAATATGCCTGTCATAATAATAACATCTCTCAGATTTCATTTATGGCTTCATTGTTATTATTTTGTGCCATAAAAATATCCTGCCAATAATTTATGTCTTTTGTTCATTTGTATTTCACAAAGTGATCCAGCCATTAGGAAGATTTGTACTGTATGGTTGTGTTCCCAGCAGATGAGCTATTACCCCATCTGTTTTCTGCAGCTTACTGTATGTGAGAAGCGGTGAGGAGTCAAGCTGCGCTCGTCTTGAGTTATTAGGTGACGGTCCCTTCCTTACTACAACCTAATATGGTGTTTTATGCTTTTTTTATGTGCTGTTATGACTCCCTTCCCCGATGAATATTGAAAACAGAAGAAAATATTTGACATTATGTTAAATTCAACTGCAAAGGCCAAAAATAGATGAAAATCCATGGAATCTGCCTACACACTGGACCGTGATCATGACAGTTTTTTTTTTTTTTTACCTGGATTGATTAGCACGTTGATCTCCATCGGTAGAGTTTTGTTGAATGGTTACTGCCCATGCATATAGCTGTATTATAGATCCATGCAGCTACGGGCCCATATTGTAAGTGGTGCTCATAGACTGTTAAGGCTAATACTATGACTGTGAAGATTCTCGTTCTTCCAGGTCATGGTATAGCAGTAGTAATAAATCAGAGCATCAGTCAGCATAATATTCTTGTCATCATCAACATGAGGTCAAGGGCCTCATGGAGGTAAGATGTTGATTGCATTTGCATGACTAAAGTTATTAGTTGTAATTAAACTGTCCCAGGAGATGTGTTAGAACAGGGTTGTAAGTGACAGGCATTTTGGCAGATTATGAAAAACTGAATATTCTGACTGAAGCATGAGCCACCAGTATTTATGCTGGAGATTCCATGTACAAGTCATTCTAATTGAGAAAGGCAGTTAAATGGCTAGCGAAACGTCTTCAATAGATACAACAAGTTCAGTTGCTCTGAATTATTATACTAATAACCAATACTATGGCTTTTCTAATAGACGGTTATGGGTCTATAGTGTCAGTTTTGCTCATAGACTTCTAGGGGCTCATACTATGTTTTTATTTTTATTTTCCTGTACATTAAGTAGTCTCACTTAGATCTAGGCACTATTCATATAGTGTCACGGCTGAGGATGGGGAAAACCCTCAGCCATGCGATGCCAGAAGATGTTACGCACTGCTTGACCAGGACGACAGTATTAGGGAGCAGGTCACCTCCTATCGCGTCCCTAAACTGACCCTGACTCCTATCCATATGAGTCAACCCTGAAGGTGGGAGGACTCATACACCATATGCCTAGGGGTCCCTACTAGCCCTCAGGATTTCCCTGGAACAAGGAGCAGGGTAAGACGACCTGTTCTTTCTGCACACGAATGAACAGGAGTCTCACTGGCCAAGCTGCAGGGAAAGGAACATAAACAGCCTATAGATATGGCAGGAGGCTGAAAAGCACTTCCACACCTACCTGCCACATACACTCAGACTGGATCCCATGCAAGTCAGCAAGTGTCCACACCCAAACACAAATGGACACAGCACACACACAAACACACAGGAACCCAGATCCATAGGTGCATAACATAACAAAGGAAAACATCAAATGGACATCAACATAAACCTAAGAGTCACAGTTTGTTTATGACCACAAGGGTGGCCCCCACTGGCAGATGGAGTTCACAGGAGGCTGCTCCAGCTAAGCATGGCTGAAGCAACCCACTGAGACATGCCAAACACAGAGGCTATATAGGCCTAAGTGGCCACACCCACACAGACACACCCAGTGTCTCACACACACAGAAAGGGAGTTAACCCTTCCACCACCAGGGAAGGGAAAACACCACTTAAAGGGGAAGTGCACACAATACATAAAACCAAGTGCACACATACACACATATCACACGCAACCGCATGCACAACATAGCAGGCTGCCAAGACACAGCTCAGACTGCTATGCTGCCACATACATACTGTTGCCAGCGGCAACCACAGGTGAGGCAAATACCACAGCCATCACCTGTGATTGACAACCAAACTAAAGACCGCTGACAACTGCATGCGGTTCAGGAGTCACGACCATAACCATGGCCGTGACATCTAGGCACTATACAGTCCAGGTAGTACACAGATCTCATATAGCTCCACAGCAAAATTTTGTTTGGCAATACAAAAGACAGACTCCATAATTTCTGATGCATTAACATTTTTTTTTTATTAATTATTTTTAAAAAATTACAAAAAACGATGCCCTCCCTTTAGTGGATTTCTACGTCAGAAAAAGTGGATCAGGTTTATAATTCCGGCGCTCATTTTAAAAACCATAGTTCTCAATGTATTTACACTAGACAACTGGCATAAATATATTGATAACTCTCCTGCTTTCCTTCACACAGTATATTTCAAAACTGGCTGTCTGTAGCCACTAGTGTTGGGTGAGCATGCTCGGCCGAACACCAGTTCGGCTCGAGCATCGCTATGCTCGGCAAATCGCGGTGTTTGCCCGAACACCGCGTGTGATCGAGCACGGTGCTCGAGACTCCTCCCCACGCGTTTGTTGGCTGCTACACAGCAAATAAACGTGCAGGTAAGTACTTCCATTCACTGTAAAGCCGTAGCCATGTTGGCAACTGGCATTACAGTGATTGGCTGGCCGGAACGCATCATCGGGTGCTCAGACTTAGGGCTCATGCACGCAAACGTATTTTCTTTCCGCTTCCGTTCAGTTTTTTTGCGGACCGCATGCGGAACCTTTCACTTCAATGGGGCTGTAGAAAATACAGAAGTTACTCCGTGTGCATTCCGTTTCCGTTAAAAAAGTAGTGCATGTCTTATTATTGTCTGCAAATCACGGTCCGAGGCCCCATTCAAGTCAATAGGTCCGAAAAAAATACGGAACGAACACATCCGTATGTCATCCGTACTTTGTGGATTCATACTGTAGAAATGCTATGCCCAGCCCATATTGCTCATGTGTTTGGTGATTAATAAGTAACTTTTTCTATATACGATCCGCAAAAAACTGATCAAATAAGGAAACCATATGGATATGTTTTGTGGAGTAATGAAACGGAAGAGAACGTAAATCAGAGGGGAAAAAAACGGGCCGCAAAACAATGGTCGTGTGCATGAGCCCTTAGTCAGGGAGAGCTGTGCTGCAGAAGGGACAGATAGGGAGTGAAATAGTACTATTTTATTGAAAAAACTTGTTAGAGACCCAAAAATCCTTTTAAGGACTATTGATGTGTCTGGCAGCAATATAATTATTAGCGCAACCTGCGCTAAATTGCGTGGAATTGTTAGAGAGACCCAAAAGTCCTTTTAAGGACTATTGTATCTGGCAGCAATATATATTTTTAGCGCAACCTGTGTTAAATAGCTTGCAATTATTTGACCGCTGCAGACAGCGACATTATCTGCACTACATGTCATGTGCAACGTGTGCGCAGCCTAAAAATATCAGTGACATCCAGTGTACTTTTTCCGTAGACTGTGTCCACTGCGGACAGTGACATTAGCTGCGCCACATCTCCTGTGTAACGTTTGCCCATTCTAAATATCAGTTACATTAATTCAGTGTAATCTTTCTATTAGCCGCTGGTGACAGCGACATTACCTGCTCTATACCTCCTGTATAACGTTTGCGCGTCTGAAATATCAGTGACATTAATTCAGTGTAAATTTTTATTAGCCGCTGGTGACAGCAACATTACTTGCGCTATACCTCCTGTATAACGTTTGCACATCCTAAAATTATCTGTAACATTCAGTGTACTTTTTTCATAGACGCTGCGGACAGTGACATTACTTGCGCTATACCTCCTGCTTAACGTGTGCGCATCCTAAAAATATCTGTGACATTCTGTGTACTTTATTTGCGCATACACTTACAAAACCTGCGCTACTGTACGTGTGACATACTTTCAAGCATATATAACATTTAATATGCGCAAGGCGAGCATTAAGGGACGGGGAAGTGGCCGTGCTGCTGATGGTACACGCAGAGGCCGTGGTCCTGGGCGCAGTGAAACTGTGCCTGCAGCCAGGGCACAAGAAACATACTCTTCCACGATACCTAGCGACCAGGTAGTCGGTTGGATTGCAGCACATAATGCTTCCAGTCGGTTAAGCACCACTCCGTCTTCCACAAAGTCTAGTCTCAGTAGAAAAGAGTCTGGTCAACAGAATCCTCACCCTGATCCTCCTTCCTCCCCTCATGGAGAGTCTTGGCAAACAAGTGATCCCACACTCGGATATTCCGAGCAGCTCTTTTTATCGCCATTCCTTGATTTGGGCCTCTCGACAAGCCCGCTTGAAGAGGGACATGAACATAAGTCAATCGCAATTAGTGTCTCAAGAGGTTGATGATGAGGATGAGACACAGTTGTCAATAAGTGAGGTTGTTGTTAGGTCAACAACTCAGGAGGATAACCAGAGTGAGGAAGTAGAAAAGGAGGTGGTGGGCGATGAAGTCACTGACCCAACCTGGGAAGGTGGCAAGCCGAGCGAGGACAGCAGTACAGAGGGGGAGGGATCCGCAGCACCGCAACAGGCTGAAAGAGACAGTGGGGTGGCAAAAGGGAGAAGGCGGGCCACACCAAACAGGCCCACAACCGTTCCCCGGAGCACCCCCTTGCGGCAATCTCCCTTGCCAAGGGGTAGGTGTTCCGCAGTCTGGCGCTTTTTATAGGAAACTGCGGACGATAAAAGAATTGTCATTTGCAACCTGTGCCGTACCAAAATGAGCAGGGGCATTAACACTAAGAACCTCACCACCACCAGCATGATCTGCCACATGGCATCAAAGCACCCTAATAGGTGGGCCGAATGCCTGGGTCTACAATCAGTGTCTGCGGGTCACACCACTGCCTCCTCTTCCCCTGTGTTACATGCTGGCCAATACCCTGTCCAATACATAGGTCTGGATGCCTCCTGCCATGCACCTGAACCTTTGCACCATCAGTCAGCACATCCACTTCTATGTCCCAGTGCAGTGTACAGATGTCTATACCCCAGGCCTTTGAACATAAGTGCAAATACCTAGCCACCCACCCACAGGCCATAGCACTAAATGCGCACCTTTTCAAATTGCTATCCTTGGAAATGTTGCCATTTAGGCTTGTGGACACTGAGGCTTTCCACAGACTGATGGTGGTGGCTGTCCAGCGGTACTCTGACCCAGCCGACAATATTTTTCATGGTGTGCAGTCCCAGCCTTACACCAGCATGTGTCCCGTAACATCACCCGTGCCCTGACCAACGCAGTTATTGGAAAGGTCCACTTAACGACTGACACATGGACAAGTGCTTTTGGCCAGGGACGCTACATTTCCCTGATGGCACACTGGGTAAAAGTTGTGGAGGCTGGGAGCGAGTCATACCCTGGGATGGCACAGGTGCTACTGACGCCAAGGATTGCAGGCCCTACTTCCATCAGGATTTACGCCACCACCTACGTTAGTGGCTGCAACCCCCCCTTCTCCTCCGCCTCCTCCTCCACTTAGACCTCTGAATTATCATCTTGCAGCACCAGTCAGTAGCTGGAAGCACTGAAGTGGGGAAGCGGCAACAGGCCGTGCTTAAACTGCTTAGGTGATAAACAGCACACCGCCGCAGAGCTGTGGCAGGGGATAAGGGACCAGACTGAGCTGTGGTTCTCGCCACTAAACCTACAACCAGGCATGGTTGTGTCTGATAATGGCCGTAACTTGGTGGCAGGCTTTGGAGCTCGACAAGCTCACACACATACCATGCCTAGCCCACGTGTTCAACTTAGTGGTTCAGCAGTTTCTCAAAACCTACCCCAATTTGCCTGAGCTACTGGTGAAGGTGCGCTGCGTGTGTGCCCATTTCCGCAAGTCATCGACAGCTTCCGCCGGTCTGGCAACGCTGCAGCAGCACTTGCAATTTCCAGCTCACTGACTTTTGTGCGACGTGAACACGCGCTGGAACTCCACGTTCCACATGTTGGCCAGGCTTTGTGAGCAGCAGAGGGCAGTAGTGGAATACCAGCTGCAACATGGTCGTCGCCTTTCCAGTCAACTTCCGCTTTTCACAAGCGATTAGGGGGCATTGATGTCTGACCTCTGTGAGGTTTTACACAACTTTGAGGAATCAACACAGATGGTAAGCGGCGATAATGCTATTATCAGAGTAACCATCCCATTCTGTGTCTACTCAAACATTTGCTGTTAAGGCGGACGCTTTGCATGTGGAAGAGGTAGAAATGTTAGGCTGCCTTTCCCGTGACCTTCGCGTTGTATGCATTTTGGCCAACACCGATTACTGGTTGTTCACCCTTCTCCACCCCCGCTACAAAGATAACTTCTCATCTCTCATTCCTGTGGTGGAGAGGTGCAATACCAGAAAGTCCTTGTGGAAAAAATGGGGAACACACAGCAGTTCCAACAGAGGCAGGGCAACACTCTCCAAGGCCTGGGACAGTTTTATGACACCCCGCCAGCAACCTCACCCTGATGCACGGCCTAGTGTCACAAGGAGGGAAACATTTTGGAAGATGGTGAAGGAGTAAGTAGCAGACCATGTCAGCGTCCTCAGTGATCCCTCTGTGCCTTACAACTATTGGGTATCCAAGCTGGACATGTGGCACGAACTGGCGCTCTACGCCTTGGAGGTGCTGGCCTGCCCTGCTGCCAGCGTTTTGTCAGAGCGGGTATTTAGTGCTGATTGGGGCATAATAACTGATAAGAGCATCCGCATGTCAACTGAAAATGCTGACCGGTTGACTCTTATCAACATGAACAAGGCCTGGATTGCCCCTGACTTCTCTACTCCACCAGAGGGAAGTGGCTGAACATAAAGGCACTTTAAATGTGTCTTTTATGGTGTATTGAATACTAGTATTCCAACACTAAAAAGGGTATATGGTTCAATTTCCCTTTTCTTGTCCTCCTCCTCCATCATATCAACATGCTTATTAGACTGCCCTACCTCCTAATGTTTTAGAGATTCAGCTCAGCAGCAGACCCTCACCTATAATGTTTTAAATGGTCAGATCAGCAGCAGGCCCTCACCCCTAATGTTTTAGAGGGTCAGCTCAGCAGCAGACCCTCACCTATAATGTTTTAAATGGTCAGATCAGCAGCAGGCCCTCACCCCTAATGTTTTAGAGGGTCAGCTCAGCAGCAGGCACTCGCCCCTAATGTTTTAGATGGTCAGATCAGCAGCAGGCCCTAGCTCCAATAGTTTTTGAGGGTCACCAGCAGGCACTCGCCCCTAATGTTTTAGAGGGTCAGCTCAGCAGCAGACCCTCACCCCTAATGTTTTAGATGGTCAGATCAGCAGCAGGCCCTAGCTCCAATAGTTTTTGAGGGTCACCAGCAGGCCATCAATCATAATTTTCAAGGCTGCGTATGATGCCCTCCTTTATGTGTAATAAAGGGTGTATTGTAGTGCCGGTTCCTTGTAATTTTTGGCAGCCCTTTCCCTTAGTGCATAGGCTTTATGAGTGTAGGAGTCCCACTACATGAACAATTGTACCACAATGTGAATGAGGCCCTCCTTTATGTGATATACAGGTTGTATCAGAGTGCCTCTTCCTTGTAATTTTTGGCAGCACTTGCACTTTATATACAAGTAAATATACAGGAAAGAAAGTTTCCTAACAATTTTTCCTCTAAATTTGATTTTTTTCTTCGGTTTGGTGCGTATTATTGTCAGTCTGTAAAAGTGGCGTACTACTCAGACAACATCGTTCCCAGCAGCGACCTGGGAGTCCAAGATGCGTCCAGAAATCCTCCCCTTGCTGTTTTTGAACCATTTTGGTTGTGTTTCCATCAATTTCTGACCTTTTCCTGTGAACCAGACACCCTCCCCTCTTCAGAGCAGGGGGTGCCTGGTTTAATGCTCGGGTTCTCCCATTGACTTCCATTGTGCTTGGGTGCTCAACCATTCCTGGAATACCTGATTAAGGGAATGGTGACAAAGGACGGACTTTCTGCAACATAAATTCCACAGGGCTTTGTAAGAGATTTTGTGGATTTTCAACAGTTTTCAACCTGTGCATTGCAAAGGGCAAAATCGATGGTGGAAATCGGGAGCATAAATTGACCTGTTTTGTATTAAGAATCTACAACACAGGTCAATCTACACTGCAGTTTGTTTTTTTGCAGCAGCATGTGGATGAGAATTCTTAGAATCTTATCCCCTTTGCTGGTACTGTACAACTCTTTTCCATTGAGTGGACAATCCCGTATACACTGAGGATTTGCCATTGCAGATTTGCATGCAGCAACTCCGCAGGTAAAGGGATTGTCCTCTCACTAAAGTAAGAGTTGTAAATTTTTGTTTGTGGGCAACTCACCCAAAATACTCTATTGCACATTTTGTCCCCCTCCCCCATGCCATCCTGTCTGACGATCAAATAGGTTACTCTGCTGCTAGCTTGCCCCCTCAGATGAAACGTGCTCCTCCACTGCCGGAACTGCCTACCGGATCTGGAAATCTGGACGCAAACGGATGCATTTGTGAGACGGATCCGGATGCGGATCCGTCTCACAAATACATTGCAATACCGGATCCGTCTTTCAGGTTGTCATCCAGAAAAACGGATTCAATATTTTTTTTCTCATTTTCAAAGGTCTGCACATGCGCAAACAGCAAAACCGGATCCTTTTTGCCGGAACACTTGGGGCCGGATCTGGCATTAATGCATTCCGGCAAGTGTTCAGGATTTTTGACCAGAGAGAAAACTGCAGCATTCTGCGGTATTTTCTCCAGCCAAAAAACGTAAGAGGGACTGAACTGATGCATCCTGATGCATACTGAATGGAATGCTCTCCATTCAGAATGCATTAGGATAAAAATGATCAGTTTTTTCCGGTATTGAGCCCTGTGATGGAACTTGATACCGGAAAATAAAAAAGCTAGTGTGAAAGTACCCTTACAAAGCTGATTGGTGGAGGTGCCAAGAGTCAGACCCGATCATCTTTCTGAAGGATAATCCCTCAATTTTTTTCGAATACTAATAAATACTCTATTTTCCATTGAGTCAATAGCAGGTGATAATATGATAGACCCACCTATGATTAGCAGATGACACATGTCAGACCCGTATTTTACCTATTTTACACCTGATATGTTTTGTTTCTGTGCCTTTGCACCTGCCTTTTTATGATTTTTTTAAAATCTTTGGCGTTCCTCCCCAATCCATTGCTTAATCTGTTCCAACAATGCCAAAGCCATTGTGTTTCCTCATTCTTCAATAGACAATCCTTTTCATCTTCTCTCCCTGAGTAGACAGGCGAATATCTTGGGCACATAATGTTTACCTCTAATTCAAACAGTATTTAACTTGTCAGAATCAAGCAGCTTGATTTTCGCCTGGAACCTCTCCTATAAATTTGCGTTTCCACCTTTGATGTTCAATAAAGTCTCTTTAAAATATCTCGATTTTTTTTCTCCTACTTTGGCATTTTCAAGTTAAGTCCTGGCATTCAATAAAAGTTAAATGAACAAAAAGAAATAAACATGTTCACATTCCAGTGTTTCCCACAACATCAGAGATGCTGAAGTGAAAGATTAAAGACATTGTACAGATAGAAGTGTCAAAATCTTGACAAAATTACGTTCTCAAGTTTTCTAAAAATGTACCTGCATCATAAATGTGTATTGCACCTGGGAACAGGTTAAAGGGGCTGGCCATGTAGAGTAGCTTCATTCTATATGTCCTACAAGGCCATGTGAGGGTGATAGATGGTCTTCTCTCCATTGTCCACTTAGAGCAATTAGCACACTTATTATTTTTTTTTTAATACTGATAAAGTCCTAAAAGAAGATAAAGATAACCACATCAAAAGAGACAAAAATATTAGACTTGGTCATTTATTTAATGAGGAAAATGACCTGTAAACAACTGGGAAAGTTCACCGCTCTCCGCTGACTGGACGCAAATCACTCTCCAAGTCCCGCGAGATTTCGGGTAAGCGAACTACAGGAGTAAGGAGCGAGACGCCGGCAGTGTCCCGCGCCGCTCGTCTATCTTCCACGACCATAAAGACGCACACACAAGATACAAACTAACCGGAAGGTAAGAAGCCTCAACTTGTGGAACTCTATATGTGATGGGCATGAGACCAAAATCATTATAAACATTTACCCTACTACATATGAGACTATGCTAATGACACTGCGGTGTGAGACACCATATACAGCATGAGTTTAGTTGGGTGTATCCACATTGCCCACACTGGAATCCACTGAATTTCCTATTGTGGATTTTATATTATACACGTGTTTAGCTTGATTGTGATTTAATTAAATTTTACTAATTTTATCTGATTATTGTGGTCCAAGTGTTGTGTGCTCGCCCTAACCTTGGTTACAAATAAACTTAGAGTCAATTAAAGTAAAATTAGAGAGTGGGTGACCTGTTTTAGTTAAAGAACAGGGATCTATTTGAAAAGTCTGATCTTCACAACACGTTAGTGGAAGCGTATCCAGGCACGATCAAAAGAAGATTTTCAGGATCTCAGAAGAAGAGTTGTTTATGCTTTTCAGGCTGGAAAAGGTTGCAAAACCATCTCTGAAGATCTTGGACTCCATCAATCTACAGTCAGAAAGATTGAGTACAAATGGAGGAATTTTAAGACCGTTATTACCCTTCTCATGGTAATAGGCCAACTATAGGCCTTTCTCACATTAGTTACTGTTAATCATTCATCATCAGGAGAACAGTGAACAACAAATGTGTACATGGCATGAATGCAAGGAGAAAGCCACCGCTTTCGAATAAGAGATGCCCGTCTTCAGTTTGTTAAAGATAACCTGGACAAGCCAGAAGGCTATTAGAACGTTTTGTGGACTGATGAGACAAAAATAGAACTTTTTGGCTTAAATGATAAGTACTACTGTATGTTTGGAGAAAGGAAAACACTCAATTCCAGCATAAAAATGTAGTACTCTAGACCTGGGGATACTAGAAATTGTATATGGTTGTATATTGTATTTTACTGTTTATTTCCTTGCTGTCAGTACCAGAAGGAAGGTTGGCAAAGGTCAGCTTCCTGCCAGAAATGGGAGTTCCTGTCTAGCAACAGTGTGGAGAGGAAGCAATCTGTAGTGGTCCTGCTCCTGTTACCTAATCTCCAGAGGGAAACATTCCAAATTGTCCTCAGTAAGGCCTTGAGAGTCCAGACAACAGAGTGAACTGCTCTGTAAGCACCCACAGGCACTGCCTGTAAGATGAGGGAATACAGCCAAGCTACCCATTGCCAAACAACCACTAGGTGAGTATCACCTAAGTGCTCAATTGCCACCAGCCAACCTGCCTCCTTGCTGGTGCCAGAGAAGTATTGCACTAAAAGTCTCCCGCTACTGTATGTATTTCAAGTTCTATGTTGCACTTATTAATAAAGACTTTCTTAACTTTAACTCTGAACTAATTCTTCAATACTATAATTCCACTGTACCAAACACTGAGGGAGTTCACTGTGACACAACACTTCATCAGGGCCACTACCACTCCTATCCTCTATCTGGGCTCCTCAGGGAGTCGCTGCAAAAACATCACCCCATCTGTGAGACACAGTAGTGGTAGTATCATGGTTTTGGCCTGTTTTGCTGCATCTGAGCCAGGGCAGCTTGCCATAATTGAAGGAACAATGAATTTTCAATTTAACAGAAAAATGTCCTGACCTTAATCCAATAGAAATGTTATGGAAGGGCCTGAAGTGAACAATTTCTGGGAGAAAACCCACCAACATAACAGAGCTGAAACTGTTTTATATGGAGGAATGGGCTAAAATTCCTCTGAGCCAATGTGCAGGACTAATCAGCAATTACCGGCAACATTTAAGGGGTCATTTATCAAACTGGTGTAAAGTAGAACTGTCTTAATTGCCCATAACAGCCAATCAGATTCCACCTTTCATTTTCTAAAGGAGCTGTCCAAAATGAAAGGTGGAATCTGATTGATTGCTATGGGCAACTAAGCCAGTTCTACTTTACACCAGTTTGATAAATGACCCCCTGAGTTAAAATTATCGCAGGGGTCACACCAGATACTGAAAGCAAAGGTTCACATACTTTTACCACTCACAGATGTGTGATATTGGATCATTGTGCTCAAGTAAATGACCAAGTCTAACATTTTTGGCTAATTAGTTTGATTGTGTCATCTTTATCTACTTTTAGGACTTGTGTGAAAATCTGCTGTACTTTTAGATCAAAATTATGGAGAAATATAAAAAATGTAACTAAAGGGTTGACAAAATTTTAGGCACCACTGTATATTCCTTGATATGGACGCATTATCATTTGTGTCCATGACATCCATATAAATATAAAATGCATCCATATCACACAAAATGGTCCCTTGACTGCATGGGTGGATTTGGTGGTGGTGGAATATTTTATTTATTTCACAGACCTTTATTAGAGACAGTAGTGATCTAATGGCTGTTTTCTCTCATCAAACTGTTGGAAGCCCATGATGACATCATAGGTTTCCATGGCAGAAGTTTATACATATACGTCTCATTACAGAACCCAGTGCTCATGATAGGCCTGACAGTGATCTATTTAATGGCAAGCACCGTGCAATGCTATTTGCCGTTCATCAGGATCACTCAAAGGGGTATTCCCATCTTAGACAATGGGGGCATATTGCTAGGATATGTCTTAATTGTCTGATAGGTGTGGGTCTCAGAGGTGGGACCTGCACCTATCTCATAAACGGAGCCTTGAAAGTCACGGAGGGTGCACTGAGCATGCCCGACAGACCTCCATTTATTTCCATGGGGCCGCCGAAAATAGCTGAGCTCTGGCTTGGCTATTTCTGTCGGCCCCATAGAAATCAATGGGAGCAGTGGCTGCACGGTGATCCCTCTCTGACTTTCAAGGCTTCAAAGGACCAACACCTATCAGAGAATGGGGGCATATCCTGTCTAAGATGGGAATATCCATTTAAATTTATGTCGCTGCAGCATGGGGTATGCACTGCGGCAACGTAACTAGCCATATTGGTGACGTGAAGAGGGATAAATAACTACCTACAGTATAATGCTTGTTGACCTACAGCTATTCTGCTCAAGTCCAATATAAACATACACATTTGGCTGATACTTGGTAAAAAAGACTAAGCCACTCCCAGAGTCCTTTGGCAGCTACTTATTTAACAGTTTAATAAAGGACTGGACATGTCTAACAGATCCTTATGACAGATGTCAGGGAAGATTCAGAAGGACCCCATGTGGATCCGCTGTGCCACTGAACAGATACAGCATGACTACTCCTAAGAGGGTTATCTAAGTACCCTTCCTGTTCTTTACCCTTTCACCCCTATTGTCACGGTTCCTTCTGTAACAGAGGTTAGAAGATCAGGGAGACTGACTGCATGTGAGGCTAACTAACTGACAGTCTCTTGATTCTCAGTGTTGTTGTTTGGTAATGACCACACTCTTGTCAGGTGCAGCTGGTGGTCATTACTGTTTCCCTATTTAGTTTGGTTTCACGCTTCATACCATGCAGTTTATATTCTCTGCTTGGATTTGGAAGTGAGCCTTACCTGTGTTCCTGCTCATCCATTTTCTATAAGATAAGTTGTACAGCACTTTGTATTTGGTTGTTCCCTTGTGCTTGTTGTTTCTAGGCCTCAGGGAGACGCTAGTTCGTTCACCTGGGAAGGTACCAGTAGTCTCATTCCATTTCATTACCTATAGAGCATCTCAGGGCTCCTAAGGTATAGGTTCCAGCATATGTATTTACCCACCTTGAGGGTCTATACATACTGACAGGGGTCAGGGCCAGATCTAGGGGTTTCCTAGGAGGCGACCTTTCCCTTCTCCCTAGCCTTGAGGCCTAGTTCTTTGTCTTCTCCCTTCTGTTGTCTTTCTGGTGTCCCTCCCCATTATTCGTGACACCTATACAGGGATTTGCACTCAACTGCAGCGGAACCACCAGGCTGCAGAGCACAGAGGGATTGGGAAAAAACATAGTCAGGAAAGAGGCCGAGCCCAGGGCAGACAACATACAAGTAATCCAGTAAGCAGTCTAACCATCAGGGTGGAAAACACAGGGTCAGAACAAGGAACAGGCTGTGGTCAGGTCAGGCAGTAAAGGGAAAAATTCAGAAGCTAGAACCTATTGCTTTGACCCCCACCCACAGAGAAAGGTGCCTTAAATACCTTTAAGTAGTCAGCCACATGCTGGGGAAGATTAAGCTGCACATGCACATCCTATGGGCATTGGAATGCCAAGGGGGCAAAAGACAAGCCCCAGCCAGTGGGGAGTGGAAAGTGCATTACTGCCCTGGTGGCTGGGACTGCAGAGAAGGAGCAGCAAGATGCTGACTGCCCAAGAGACAGGTGAACACTCCAGCAGCCATACCCACCAAGAAGAGTAGGTTGGGGGGTACAGACCACCGATTAGCCAATCTGGTGAGTTCAGACAAGTTTTGTCTAAATAAGCAGAATTTGTCTAAATAATCAGATTCCACCAGTTTCCTAAAATACTTCTTAAAAAATGTTCAAAACTGTAATGACCGGCGTAACGCAAAGAGAGGGAAAAGGGAAGGCCCTGCCCAAGGGAGAGGGAAAGGTGGTGACCCCTGACTCACCTTGCGGCTGGCACCTGACTGCCCTGATGTCCCTAGACTGGGTTCCTCACCCGTACGCCGATCACGCACCTAAACCCTAGCTTTCCCTAAGATGAGCCCTAGGTAGTGAACGGGGCGGTGGGATCACTAGTCCGCACCACTGACACTAAGAGGAAAACACCAAGGAGAGGACAGACAATACAGACAAACATATAATCCCAGGTGGGCGACAACAGCAGACCACAAAGGCCCAACAGTGATCCGGAGGGTAACGTTCTGGAACAACAACCAGGGAACGCAGCAACACAGCTCCAGTGGGTCAGTATAGAAGTCCAGGCAGGAAGCTCTATATCTGGCAACCAGAGAAGTGGGAGAGGGGAATATATAGAGGTTGGGAGTGTTGGACAAGGAACAGCTGAGGAGAAGGAGCTACGGATCCCCGAGTGAGCCAAAAAGGGTTGCAAAGCAAACCCAGAAAGCTACCATAAAGAAACAGCCCTATCTTTCTACATAGAGCGCGCAGCCACCCGCTGCGACTGCCTGACCCTGGGTATAACGGAGTCAGGCGTGGTTCTTGACACCCTCGTGACAAAAACAATCCACAAAATGTCTAAACTGCTTGATAAATATGGCGCCTATACCCATGCAGTCTTCAAGACCTACTTTCATTGAGTTTACATCTCTGACAATGAGAAATCTGTTCTTTGTTTCTAAGTTAATGTAACATTGCAAACACTTTTTCTCTTTTTCCTTGAAATATTCCAATCCACAGCTATGTGCACTCTGAGGGACATCGAGATTAGCATCAGTTCTTGTTGCAGAAAGAGTCTCCAAATCATAAGAACCTCGACTTTCAAACCCCGAAAAGTAATCAATATAGAGAAACGGTGACATAAATAATATTAGTAGTAAGATTAAGGCTTGTGCGAAGAAGTGAAACCTAAGGCCAAAGAAAGTCTCTTATTATCATTGGTAGAGTTTCAGGAACAATATTTGAGTTCATGTCGTGCTGTGATAATTCACATAGGTAGCCTTGGCACGGCAATTTGCTTTGCTGTATAATTCAATAATATTAATATGACAGCATCATGGGAGTTAGTGTGTTTAACCAAACCACACGTTTCTAAGATATTGTGTGAAAGCTTGGACTTTTTTTGTTCTTTTGGAGTGATGCCGGTGTCACAAAGCATGACATTAACTGGAGATCATCTTGCTGGGTAGCTTTTAAACCTTGAGGCATGTGATTTGCTATTTGACTAAAGAAAAAACTTTTTAAAGGTCTCTTTATGGTCCCTTTTTCCTGGCAAACAGTGCATGTATGGTAAATCTCCTTTGAAGTCTTTTGGAGGCACAGAAAAAGCTGTTTATATGTGTTATGCCATCCATGCACCACTTGTCTTGGGAACTTCAGGGGTGTTACCATTTCCTTTGGCAAAGATATTCTGGAATTATTATTCCATGGACAATACAACAATTTTCAAAAACAGATATGTCCGGAGACCGGACAGGTCCTCTTCAAATGCCATAGTCTACCACAGCATTGTTGCTGACCATGAGCATCCTTTTGTGACCACAGTCTACCCAGGATGCACAGAGCAAGTTCCAATCATTCCAGAGTACCGTAAATGGGTAGCACAGTCACAGATCTAAATTATATTGCAGAATTTACAACAGACTTCATTAAAAAAAAATCTCAAGATGAGAAGTGCTATTGTCACATGCATATATCAAGGGGAGAAAAACAGAACTGGATTGAACATCCACAATGCTATGCTTAGATCTAATTGACCTCGCTTCTCAGCGCAATATATAGTGTACAGCCCCCTATACTGCATGCTGTACAAGAGGCATTAGTGTACATTTTGATCATAAGGCATAAGCCCACTCACCACGCCAAGCTCTCCTCTTTGAGTGGGACCTACTCTGACAAAAAAAAAGTGCTACTGTCACCTTGTTGAATGCATGGCAAATGGTTGGTTGAACCCAGTACTAGAAACGTGTACCTAGTGATCATTAACTAGTGACTGAATGCTGGTTCGGCTTTTTTTGGAAGTTGCATTGAAATGAATAGGAAGCACACAGCGCAAGCGCAGCCACCACCCTTTCACTTCTATGGGGGTTACGAAAATAGCCGAGCCAGCGCTATTTTCGGCAGTTCTATAGAAATGAATGGACGGTGGATTACAACTTTGTCCCACTCTAAGGTTGTACAGAACCATAATATGTCCATGTGCATGAGAAATGGGACTAGTAAGTCACCAAGACAACAATATAATATTAATCTAGTGGAATCTAGCAAGATAATTAATAAGGTGACTTGATGGACAGGTCTTTTTTCTTTCTTCAAGCGCTTGCGCCATGCCCTATCGTTTTCAACAAGCTGAGACTACCAGACGAGATTGCTCTAGAAACCTGCGCTTGTGCAATGAGCCTCAGTAGCAGGGCAAAATACAGTACAGCTGGGTGCACTGTGCAGGCACTAAAAACGATGGAGGGTGTCGCAAGTACAGGATATCAGGTGCATCACACCTGAAGAACACAAAAACAACTGTTCACCAAGCGTGAAGGGGCACGGCAAGCTTGACTTCAAGTGTGAGAGCCACTACTCCTTGACTTCAAGCTGTCCATTTACATTCACCCAGCAGGGGGAATTAAGTTTTTGTTGAGGCAAATTTGGCCATCGGATAAAAAAAAAATAAGATAAATTGAGCTTTAAAGAACTGTGGGCGGTTGTGGAGGTGGCAAATTCCCTTTACCAGCTAGGATTCTCTGTCTATCATTTTGAATCATAAGCTGTCAATTTCCCACTGAGATTGTGTGAGAATTTATAATGTGTGGTTTGTCTCTGTCAAATTTAATTTGTCAAATGTTGGCCGATTCATGGACCACAATTTATTTTGTGGAATAAAACCTGGGAAGTCTTTTCCTAGACAATATTAATAAAATATGAACCTCTCTTGGCTCTAGAGGTTCATCCGGCATCCTGCTGACATCGTTGGCACCTGAGGGTTGGTCTTACATTTAGTCATTTCATTCACTCCTCAATGGCTATCCTTTACAGTTACTGCAACTTTTATGTTCCTTTTTATTACCATGACATATCATTTTATGAAATATTACTGGTAGCAATACAGATAATGAAATTAGCAACTGTGTTTTTTTTTTCCCTTTACTTCAACGACAGTCTATCAATGAGGAACCAATGGGCTAGACAGATTTTTTATTTTTTGTTGACTATAAAAGTTGCCTACATTTGTATTATTCATGGATGTGATTCAGAAAAATTGTTCTGTTTGTCGGCTACTAGTAGATCGATAATGTGATGGAACTCACCAGAAACTAGAACTTCCGGTGATGCAGCTGGGTAACCAGGGATAAGAATCTGTGGTGCCATACTGATCTTCACCATGGAGGTAAGGACTTTTTTCAGTCTACAGTAAAAGACGAGTGAATCAGTTCAAAATAAATGTTATTTGTTTCAGATTTCCCCAAAAATACAGATTCCAAACAAATGTGAATGTTTTGCAATTCAAACCAGACTAATCTCTTAAAAAAGCAGCTATCTGTTTACAAATCGAAAGACGGGGAAGAAGGCATCTGCCACCAAAAAAAGATAATTTCTGGACTATGTTTAAATTTACCAAAAAATGCAATCAGACAGTGCAGTGTGTTGTTTGTTGCATCTGGCTACAATCTTTTACTTATAACCAGTGGCGTACCTTCAATGGAGGCAAACCACGCGAATGCTATGGGGCCCAGGATTGGAGGGCCTGGAGCTGAACTTCCTCTCTTCCTGAAATGAATGCACTACATTTTCATGAAGCTGCAACTAGGGGAAAAAGGAGATTGTTAGAGTAACTGTATAAATTCTTAAGCACTAAGCTCCCCCTAGTGGTGGCTGCAGGCAGGCGGGATTGTAATATATTATGTGAAGGAAAGCAGTGATTTACATCTGTATGGTGGAGATTTAATAATGAATTTATGCTAGCTGTCTGGTTTAAATACATTGAGGAATATGCTATTCAGGATGAACGCCATATTTTTGAAGCACTTGTTTCACTTTTACCAACAGATGCTGTATAAAGTGGTTGAGGGCAAAGTTCTTCTGCTTAATTTAAAAAAAATATTAATCATAAATCTGTGGCTTTGTGTTCTGCATTACCTGGGAGTGTTTTACATGCACACTGACAAACTGGTGGGACTGGGAGACCCATGCTAAATTTTGACATGAAATTATTGTATGCCCCAGGACATGGAACGGCGATTTCCCTTTATATATGCATTTTCTTCAGGTGCCTCATGCCTTAGTAACCTGACCTTGCAGAGAATCCAAAGCAGCCTGAACCAGCAGTGGGGGGTAAAGACATGTAGCTAGAGCAGGCAAGGAGAAAGCATTCAGTTACCTGGCCACCTGACAAGGTGGTTAGTAGGAGCCGCTGTCCCCTGGCAAATAGTGGCTTGGAAATCAGGCAAGGTTAGTAATAACCGAAGCTGAGTCAGGGACTCTACAGTCAAGATAAATGGCATTTTGAGTGTCTGAATTATTAAGCATAAAAATATACGTATTGAAAAGGCCTGTCTCAATATGTAAAAATGAACATTGGGGGTCCATTTTGTCTAGTTTTAAAAGGTTAAGGTGAGGTGAAGCTCTCAAAGACTAACTGAGAGATTAGTGATCTGTGCAAAAGTATTTACACAATCTGTTTTTGTGAGAAGAAGGTTTCACAGGTATAATAAAATGCATTTACTCAGATATGCTGAATTTTGATTTATTCCCAGTGAGTAAGAATAATGTAATTTAGTATTCATTGTAATGTTTATATTAATCCTCATAGGAATGGATTTTGAGTTTTTATATGATATGTTCTAAAATTGGGTGTTTTTATATAACTAGAAGTTTGATAAAGGGATATTCATTTAGGGGAAATTCAAATGTAGTTTCAATGTTAGAGACTGGTGTGAAGTTAATTATCTGTTTCTCAGAAGATCTCTGGAAAGGGGATTGGAAATACAGATGTCCATAAGCAAAAAATTTCTTCAAGACAAAGGGCAAAGTATCACCTGAATTCTGTTTCATCACAATGAATAGGAAAGGTGTTTAGTCATGTCCTTGAGAATAGAGGTCTAATCTTGGATACACTTTTATATTTACATTCTATTGTTCTAGAAGTTCTGTCTAAAATCCCAGTAACAGATCACCCTTTCTTCAAATTAAAAAGAAAAATATAGAAAATAGCTATAATTGTCAAAACTTTTTACATAGAGCCCTAGTGCCATCTAGAGGTAGAGTAAAAATTAAGACATGTATTACGAAATAGTTGGGGGATTAACATTCGATTATGTCACTAGTTAATGGTCAAACCAGACCAATTCCATTTTCGAATGGGATAAAAAGGTAGTTTGATCTGACAGAAGGGAGGCGATCTGATCCCATCTGATCCATCTGATCCATCTGATCCACCTACCTGAGAAAGTCATCGAAACCATACGATGAACTAGGACACCTATCCAGTCATCAAGGGGGATCCACCCATTCCTTGAAAACATCATTCCATTCCTCAATCTTTTCAAGGAGCACACAACTGTCCAGGAGCAAATAGGAACAGACCAGTCTATAGTCCTGAATCTTGAAACTGATTTCAGCTAGCCGATACACTGGTACAGAATAAACTTTCCTATATTTTATAGGAGAACGAAAGTAATATATTTGCACATATATATATTCAATTAACCATATTTTGGGTGTAGAATCTGTTTTGGAATAAGGCTGATTTGTAACTGCAGTATCATTCTAACTTTTTACAATCCAGGGAGATTTATACATACTGTTGAAAATTATTCCTATATCACGGTATCATCTTCAGTTCTATGCATGTATGATTGATTTTATATACATATATATATATATATATATATATATACACACACAGTAAAGACCAAAAGTTTGGACACACCTTCTCATTCAAAGAGTTTTCTTTATTTTCATGACCATGAAGGCATCAAAACTATGAATTAACACATGTGGAATTATATACAGTGGGATGCGAAAGTTTGGGCAATCTTGTTAATCGTCATGATTTTCCTGTATAAATCGTTGGTTGTTACGATAAAAAATGTCAGTTAAATATATCATATAGGAGACACACACAGTGATATTTGAGAAGTGAAATGAAGTTTATTGGATTTACAGAAAGTGTGCTATAATTGTTTAAACAAAATTAGGCAGGTGCATAAATTTGGGCACTGTTGTCATTTTATTGATTCCAAAACCTTTAGAACTAATTATTGGAACTCAAATTGGCTTGGTAAGCTCAGTGACCCCTGACCTACATACCCAGGTGAATCCAATTATGAGAAAGAGTATTTAAGGGGGTCAATTGTAAGTTTCCCTCCTCTTTTAATTTTCTCTGAAGAGTAGCAACATGGGAGTCTCAAAACAACTCTCAAATGACCTGAGATGACAAGACAAAGATTGTTCATCATCATGGTTTAGGGGAAGGATACAGAAAGCTGTTTAAGAGAATTCAGCTGTCTGGCTACACAGTTAGGAACATATTGAGGAAATGGAAGACCACAGGCTCAGTTCAAGTTAAGGCTCGAAGTGGCAGACCAAGAAAAATCTCGGATAGACAGAAGCGACGAATGGTGAGAACAGTCAGAGTCAACCCACAGACCAGCACCAAAGACCAAAGAAGCCTTTTCTCCGCCCACAGCACAAAAAGTGCCGCTTGAGGTGGGCTAAAGCACATTTGGACAAGCCAGCTTAATTTTGGAATAAGATGCTGTGGACTGATGAAACTAAAATTGAGTTATTTGGACATAACAAGGGGCGGTATGCATGGAGGAAAAAGAACACCTGCTATCTACAGTAAAATATGGTGGTGGTTCCATCATGCTGTGGGGCTGTGTGGCCAGTGCAGGGACTGGGAATCTTGTCAAAGTTGAGGGACGCATGGATTCAACTCAGTATCAGCAGATTCTGGAGACCAATGTCCAGGAATCGGTGACAAAGCTGAAGCTGCGTCGGGGCTGGATCTTTCAACAAGACAACGACCCTAAACACTGCTCAAAATCCACTAAGGCATTTATGCAGAGGAACAAGTACAACGTTCTGGAATGGCCATCTCAGTCCCCAGACCTGAATATAATTGAAAATCTGTGGTGTGACTTAAAGAGAGCTGTCCATGCTCGGAAGCCATCAAACCTGAATGAACTAAAGATGTTTTGTAAAGAGGAATGGTCCAAAATACCTTCAACCAGAATCCAGACTCTCATTGGAACCTACAGGAAGCGTTTAGAGGCTGTAATTTCTGCACAAGGAGGAGCTACTAAATATTGATTTCATTTCTTTTTTGTGGTGCCCAAATTTATGCATCTGCCTAATTTTGTTTAAACAATTATAGCACACTTTCTGTAAATCCAATAAACTTCATTTTGCTTCTCAAATATCACTGCGTGTGTCTCCTATATGATATATTTAACAGACATTTTTTATCGTAACAACGATTTATACAGGAAAATCATGACGATTAACAAGGTTACCCAAACTTTTGCATCCCACTGTACATAACAAAAAAGTGTGAAACAACTGAAAATATGTAATATTCTAGGTTCTTCAAAGTAGCCACCTTTTGCTTTGATTACTGCTTTGCACACTCTTGGCATTCTCTTGATGAACTTCAAGAGGTAGTCACCTGAAATGGTCTTCCAACAGTCTTAAAGGAGTTCCCAGAGATGCTTAGCACTTGTTGGCCCTTTTGCCTTCACTCTGCGGTCCAGCTCACCCCAAACCATCTCGATTGGGTTTAGGTCCGGTCACTGTGGAGGCCAGGTCACCTGGCACAGCACCCCATCACTCTCCTTCATGGTTAAATAGCCCTTACTTTCAAAGTTTTCCCAATTTTTCGGACTGACTAACCTTAGTTTCTTAAAGTAATGATGGCCACTCGTTTTTTTTTACTTAGCTGCTTTTTTCTTGCCAAAATACAAATTCTAACAGTCTATTCAGTAGGACTTTCAGCTGTGTATCCACCTGACTTCTCCTCAACACAACTGATGGTCCCAACCCCATTTATAAGGCAAGAAATACCACTTATTAAACCTGACAGGGCACACCTATGAAGTGAAAACCATTTCAGATGACTACCTCTTGAAGCTCATCAAGAGAATGCCAAGAGTGTGCAAAGCAGTAATCAAAGCAAAAGGTGGCTACTTTGAAGAACCTAGAATATGACATATTTTCAGTTGTTTCGCACTTTTTTGTTATGTATATAATTCCACATGTGTTAATTCATAGTTTTGATGCCTTCAGTGTGAATCTACAATTTCCATAGTCATGAAAATAAAGAAAACTCTTTGAATGAGAAGGTGTTTCCAAACTTTTGGTCTGTACTGTGTGTATACATATATATATATATATATATATATATATAAATAAATATAGAGAGAGAGAGAGATCGATCATGATATAAATCTCATTTGAGTTTAATCGGAGACATCTGTCGGCTGAGAGAAATCAGGTATTAAAGTAATTTAAAATATATTATAGGGTATTATTACAATAAGAAATTGTAAAGAATATATGTATATCCTATAATTTGGCTTTCTTAAAAGGTTGAATATCATGAATTAATTTTCATAATTTTATTGTCACCAATTTTATATTTGATTGATTTGCACTGTGTTATTATTTTAATAAATATATATTTTGATTTACCACTGCCTTCTTTTTCTCGTCAAACTTAGAGCAGATCACAAGCTCTTATTGGCTGCTTCCTCTTTATTACACTGCACTTTGTCTCGCTTCATTTAAGTGAATGCAGTGTCTCCCAGCTGATCAGCGGGGGTGCCTGGTGTCTGACCTCCACCGAACAGATATGGATGACCTTTTCTGACGATAGATCATCAATATTAACGCCTGGACAACCCCTTTAACCCTAACAGAACAGAAGACTACAAAAATTCATCAATGTCAATTACCAAATTATTATTTATCGTCTCCCAACCCAGACAAATAAATGGGCACATAAAATTTCATAGCACACAAGGTAGAATTTATTTACTGTATGCGCTTCTTCTTGAAACTTGTTAAAATGTATTAAACGTTACATTCATCACAGGGGAAAAAGCTGAAGACCACAGTGAGTAATTTTCCTCTAATGGTTAAATCCCCATTTAGATTTGCAGCCCTTTGATTTATTTGCAGAAACCTGCTGGGTAGAACACACTGCAGAGCTGATTAATGTCTTATTCTGTCATCAGTTTTCACTTATATTCTTGGCCAGTTCTGACATTTAGCCCCTAAAGGATCAGAAAGAATTTGTGGACTGATCCAAATTTTTACTGGCATGGGATTTGGGGAATGTGGTGCTAGCAAAACAAGGAAGATGAATGTAAGGACATTTCATGTTCTGTACTGAGGTTGTTTCTCCATTTAGTTCCTCTAGAGGTTCTGTCCAGTTCTAGGACACACCAGCCAGGAGAACACATCAATAATATGTCTGCTGGTTTCCCCCCTCCTTGCTACTTCACAAGCTTCAGGGGGGATGTAAGAACCCCAAAAAGAAATGGAAAATTACAAAAAGAGAGCCTAACTTATTATTGGAAGTGTGTTCTCTACATTTTCAATGTAACATTAACAAACCCCAGTTAGTAGTAAGAAGCAAGAATTTCTTAAGAAACGGCCAAACAGCTTCAACGGTTTCCCCACCAATTTTATTTTCATACTGTAGTCTGGTGTCTATTTTCTGGTATACATGTGGTATCCATATAAAGTCCGGTTGGTGGTGTGTATCTTACAATGTTATTCCAGGACTTGCAGCCTCAGAATGTTAAATTCATGTCATTATCTCAGGCAACTCTTACAAGTGGTACAAAGAAGGATCTTTCTCAATACCTTATGTTCTCATGCCTTGATGGTGAACATCAATAAGGAAAAGGTGGTGATATGCTACCCAGTCTTCCACCTTAGTTCTCCCTAGTATAAAGGGGATATCCAGTTTCTAAAAAAATAAAAATAAAACCCACTACTCATCTATTCTATTCCACACCTATCCAGTGGAGGCACTATGATGAGCCCCCGAGTCTTTCTTTACAAGTGTCCTGCACCAGACCACTGCAACCAGTGGTCTTAGCGGCCACGTACCATACTATTGGCATTAGAGATGAGCGAATCAAAGTTGACGAAGTGGAATTCGATTTGACTTTCAGGATAAATTTGAATTGCACCGAATTTGAATTTCCTCACGCTTCCCAAAGAACTCTGGGAAAGAGGGATCACCCACAATGCCATGGATGCAGCAAATCAGCAGCCAACCAGACAGACCTGTGATGTCACAGCCCTATAAATAGCCTCAGCCATCTTGGATTCAGTAATTTTCCAGTGTACTTACTTAGTGCAGGGAGAGATGATGAGCAGGTGCTAGGGAAAGTGCAGGAAAGACTTTAAAACTTTTATTTTGCTGAATAGAAGTTCAGGGAAAGATCATTAGAAGTGTAGGGAAAGGATTAGGAGGAATTATTTCACAGTATTGAAGCAGAACAGGGTCCAATAGGGGAGTGTACAGCCTGGGTAATAGGAACAATCCTATTATACCTTGCTGCACTGACTGGGGATCCAAATTGCCATTATTCTGCTGCTTTCAGGTTTGCAATAGATGATACCTCTGTATTTCCAGCAAACCTTTCTTGTTAATGGGGTGCAAGTGCTGTGTGATACAGCCATTAATAGGGTGTATTACTAGGAAATATTTATATGTCTGATCCTGTGCGGTGCAGTTACTGTATATGTTCTAAAGCAGGCATGCTCAACCTGCGGCCCTCCAGCTGTTGTAAAACTACAACTCCCACAATGCCCTGCTGTAGGCTGATAGCTGTAGGCTGTTCAGGCATTCTGGGAGTTCTAGTTTTGCAACAGCTGGAGGGCCACAGGTTGAGCATGCCTGTTCTAAAGCATTTTTTGGCGTGTATAAGTGGGAAAAAAGGGCTTATTAGCCATTGTGTGGTGAAGTGAGAAAATTACAGCCCTTTTTGGGGTGTATTAGTGCAGTGTTTCCCAACCAGCGTGCCTCCAGCTGTTGCAAAACTACAACTCCCAGCATTCCCGCACAGCCAAAGGCTGTCCGGGCATGCTGGGAGTTGTAGTTTTGGAACAGCTGGAGGCACGCTGGTTGGGAAACACTGCATTAGTGGCCAAAAAAAGTATTATTTGCTGTTCAGCGGTGAAGTTATATGTTCCAAAGCTTTTTAGGCGTGTATTAGTGGCAAAAAAAAAGTATTATTTGCCCTTGTGTGGTGAAGTGACAAAATTACAGCCTTTTTTTGGGGGTGCATTAATTTCCTTTTTATTTACTTATTTGATCTAACAATATGTCAGACAGAGAAGTGCCAGGCCCTGCACAGGGGAGTGGCAGATGCCTAAATGTTTCTGATGCAGGCACAGGTCGCAGCAGAGTAAGGGGGTGTGGCAGCAGGGGTCACTTCCAGAGGCCTGAGCTCCCAGTGTCAGCTAGTGGTCGTGTCTTGACCAGCAACCCAGCGGTTCTTGAATGGTTGACTCCATCCACTTCGTCCCAAGTGACATCAGACACCCCCGGCCAAGAGTCAGTGAGTTCGTCAGACATAACCCCTAGTTGGCATGGCTCAGGAGCAGGCCCTGTGCCCTCACCTGTCCTTAACCTGCCTTTGTCCTTTTCTGTTCCCTTAGCCAGAAAAGTATTATATGCTATGTGCTTAGCTCCACTATAGAGTGAGGACGAGCTACTAGAGGATAGTTACAGCTACTGCCCAGCCAAGATCTGAAGTAGGCACCTGTCGCTTCCTCCGGTAGGCGGGCAAGTAGTGATGAAGATAGTGTCATGGGAGCTGGTGTTGCGAGCGGTCAGGCTCCTGGCTCAGACACCGTTGAGGAGGACATCAGTGATGTGCAGACAGTACTCGATGATGATGTAGCCGATTGCAATTGGGAGCTGGGTGACGAAGGGGCTTCAACATCATCGGGAGAAGAGGGTGGCAGCTTGCTTGTGAGGCAGTGGCAGAGCCAGCAAGTCAGTAACGTGGCCTGTAGTCAGCAGGGTGGCAGCAGTAGGAGGTCGGGAGCCAAACGTGCCGGGGTAGACCTCCTGCTTTGCAGTCAGTCAGTGCAGAGTGTTGGGGGTAAATTCACTTACTCGGAGGTGTGGCAGTTTTTTGGTAAGCCGCCGGAGGAGGTGAACATGGCCATTTGCCGAATCTGTCAGCAGAAGATGAAGTGTGGCCAGGGTGCCAATGTTGGCACCACGGCCCCGCGTCAACATATGTGGCCTGGGAGAACCATGGCTCCAATGTGGTGGTTCAGGCAGTCAAGGCTTCACCACCTCAGCCGAAGGGAGCTGTCTGTCCTTCCCATCATCTACCGGTCCTGATGCTCCTGCACCTCGCCCTTCCAATCCTCATCAGTCTTCCTCATCAGTATGCGTGCACTCATCCAACGGCACAGAAGCTAACGTGCTCTTGGCCAAGTTGCTGGTGCTGCAGTCCCTCCCTTTCCATGTGGTGGACTCTGCACCTTTCAGAGAACTGATGGCTTGTGCCAAGCCTAGGTGGAGAGTCTGAAGCCGTAATTTTTTTGCCAAAAAGGCAGTACCAGCCCTGCACAAATATGTAGAAGGTGGGCCAGTCCTTGAGCCTGTTGGTGTCTGCCAAATTGCCAGGCAGCGCCAACATGTGGAGCTGTAACCACGGTCAAGGACAATATATGCTCCGTGCCCTCCGTGCCCTTCATCAAGAAATCGAATCCTGGCTTTCTCCGCAACAACTGAAAATCAGAACCATGGTGACCAACAACGGGAAAAACATGGTGTCAGCCCTGCGTCAAGGAGGCTGAGCCATGCACCCTGCATGGCGCACGTTTCAATCTGGTTGTCAAGCGGTTCCTAAAAATGGCCAAGAAACTTTTCATGCACTACAGACACTCGTACACCACCAAGCACATCCTCCTTGAGCTGCAGCAGCAGAACAGGGTCCCCCAACATAGGCTGATATGCAACGTTTCCACCCATTGGAATTCCACCCTCCATATGTTGGACCGACTGTACAAACAGAGAAAGGCCATAAACGATTTCTTGATGATCCAAGCGGACAGGAGTATACTCCCCTGTGTAACTTCGATGTCAGCCAGTGGTAGATCATGCATAACACCTGCCGTTTGCTCAGGCCCTTTGAGGATGCCACGTTATTTGTCAGTCGCTAGGACTACTGGATGAACAACGTCATTCCACTGCTTCATATCCTGGAACGTATGCTGGTAAATCTGGCTGGTCAGGTGACTGGAGACATGGCGCCTACATCTCATGGCCACATGAGCCCAGTGGAAGCTGAAATGGAGGAGGAGGAGCACATTGGAGCACAAGCAATGTTTAGATAAATGGATGGTTTTTCTACACAGGTGACAGGAGAGGAGGAGCAGGAGCAGCCGGTGGAGCAAAAGGGAGATGAGGAAGATGAGGCAGATGACCCAGGCACACTGTGGCAGTATGCAGTGGAGATGGAGGCAGGGAGTCCTCCGAGTCACTTGCGCAAATGGCCCGTTGCATGCTCACTTACTTGGGTAGTGACAGCTGAATTGTCACCTTTCAGCAGAAGGATGTCTTCTGGCTCTCCACCTTGTTGGACCCTCGCCACCGGTTCGAAATGGGGGCCTTTTTTACACCCGATGAAAGGGAGGACAAACTGAACTACTATAGAGACATCCTATGTAGTCAGTTGGCCACTGCCTATCTGCGCCATCGTCCATTTTCTCATAGGTCTGACCGGGGGGCCCTCTGCTCTCTCGTTCCACTGCCATGGCTGCTGTGGCGGGGTAGGAGCAGTATCAGCTCCATCAGCAGCAGCTTGAGTCTAGAGTCGATGATGAGCAGCTTTCTTAACCCGTCTACTGAAGAAACTACTCACCAGCAGCTAGACCTGGAGCAGAACTTGAACCAGCAGGTGGTGGCATACTTGGAGAGCACCCTGCCACACTGAAGATCCGCTGGACTACTGGACAGCCAAACTGGATTTGTGGCCGCAACTGGCCGAGTTTGCCCTGGAAAAGCTGTCTTGACTGGCCAGTAGTGTGGTATCAAAGCGGGTGTTTAGTGCGGCGGGGACCATAGTAACCCCAAGTAGAACTCCCCTGTTCACCCAAAATGTGGAGAGACTGACCTTTGTCAAGATGGATCAGCTAGGATTTCCACCCACCAATGCCTGATGCATCAGATTAGATCATCCATGCTGCCTCACACAAACCTTGACAAAAGAGACCGGTTTTTTCTGGCTACCTGCCTCAGCTACTATTCTGATGCTTCCACCCGCCTGATGCCACACATCTGATGCCAAGTGCTCCTTCTTACACCCACCATCATCTGCGGGTACTGTTATTGCTACCCACCTGCCCACTCTGTCATCAGGTCACTGTGTTCTCCTCATGCTGCTGCCACCTCACCACTCAGGTCTCCTCATGCTGCTGCTGCCACCTCCACACTATTGGAAAGTATCTCAGCTTGTCACGGAGTGATCCAGCTAATAGACGATCACACGTGCAGGTCCCTTCCACATGTGCCACGTGCAAGACTGTAGCAAGAACACTCCAACATACTGGTACACAGACTCTATCTACAATTGAAACAAGGCACCGACACGCGCCATTTTTAGAAGGAACCAGGCAGTATACACCCAGCTGCACTTAAACTGGGGTGACACAGGCTTGATAAAGGGGTCGTCGAGACCCCGAAACGCGTTGTCTCCTAATAAACTTTGTTGGATCCTGCTTCGGGGTTGTGGTTATGCGCCTTACTATCGTCTATTAGCTGGATCACTCCACCGTGACAAGCTGAGATATGTTTTCCAATTTTTACCCGAGTGGCGACCTGGCCTTCGCCCCAAGGGTTTTCCTGACTCATCTGGCAGCACCAACCTGTTACCTACAAATCTCACAGCCTACCTTCAATACAGTTTCACCTAATTTCAGTGCAACTAAAAACAGGTGAGTTTATTATATCCACCTGTTTTTGAAGGAAGCTGTTGTATCTTGACTTATTTACCCTATGAGCGCCTCTCTTACCCTGTGGCCGTAACCTTACCTCCACACTATGTCACTTTGCCATTCTGTGGCACACAGTAAAACAGAGTTGCGATAAAGAAGATCAATGTCAATACATTGGCAAATCCCAATATAGCAGCCTCAATGGTAAAAGATCTTGATAATCGACTCACGAACATGCAAATGCAGGAAAGTGCTGAGAAGGACTGGGAATGTCTCCGGAACATCTTGCATTCATCTGCACTTAAGGCTCTTGGACCCACATGCAGGAAATGACGGGACTGGTTCGATGAAAGTGATGAAGAGATTAAGGCCTTGTTAACCGAAAAACATTGCCTTCACCGTGCTCATCAACATTACCCGTCGTCAACTACAAAGAAAAATGCTTTTATCAACATTCAGAGGACTATACAGAGTAAACTCCGTAAGATGCAGGACTCCTGGCTGCCAAAGCAGATGCAATTTAGAAGTTTGCTGATAGAAACAATACCAAAAGTTTCTATGAAGCCATCAGATCCCTGTATGGACCTCAGGAAGCTCCCCTCTACTTGATTTGAATGGTACAACTCTCATTACTGAGAAAACTGTGATTCTACAGCATTGGGCATTGGGCATTTCCACTCTGTGCTGAACCGCCGATCTACCATCAATAATGAGGCAATTGACAGAATACCCCAGGTGGATATCAACTATAGCCTTGATGTCCCACCATCAGAGGCTGAAACCTTACAGGCCGTCAGTCAACTGTCCAGCGGTAAGGCGCCAGGATCTGATGGAATTCCGGCAGAAGTCTATGAGGCTGGTGGTGCAGTGCTGGTTGAAAAACTCACCCAATTGTTCCAGTCTTTCTGGAATCAAGGTTCCATACCTCAGGAACTGAAAGACGCATTTATTGTATACCTTTATAAGAGGAAAGGAAATAGATAAGTCAGCGATAACTAACTATAGAGAAATATAACTTATCAATTGCAGGCAAGATCTTTGCACAAATGTTGCTAAATCATCTGATTGACCATCTGGAACAGGGTCTGCTACCTGAGAAACAGTGTGGTTTTCGCACAGAGCGCGGCACGATGGACATGATGTTTGCAGCTTGACAGATTCAGGAGAAATGTCAGGAGCAAACTTGTGAACTATACACCACCTTTATAGATCTTACCAAAGCTTTTGACACAGATAGTCGCAAGGGCTAAGTTATGGCACATTGTGTCGAAGTTTGGATGCCCAGACAGATTCATCCTGATGGTACGGCAATTCCATGATGGTATGGCGTCTCGTGTTCTGAGCAATGGTGAATCTTCAGAGGCCTTCCCTGTCACAAATGGCGTTAAACAAGGGTGCGTGCTCGCACCAACCCTGTTCAGCATGTTTTCAGCCATGCTGTCAGATGCCTTTCAGAACAGTTCACTGGGAATCAATTTGAGGTATAGAACTGATGGGAAATAGTTCAACCTACGAAGACTCCAGGATGTCACCAAGGTAAAAGAGACTGTGCTTTGTGAGTTTCTTTTTGCTGAGAATTGTGCCCTTAATGCGGAATCAGAGCAGGAAATGCAAGCCAGTATGGACAAATTCGCAGCAGCATGTGCCTCATCATCAACGCGAATAAAACCAAAGTGATGTACCAGCCAGCTCTGAAAGCATAATATGAAGAACCTACCATCACAGTGAAAGGACAAAAGCTATATACAGTGGACTAATATACGTATCTTGGCAGTACCCTTTCCTGTGCAGTGGCAATTGACATCAAGGTCAACTGCAGAATTGCAAAGGCAAGTTCTGCATTCAGCAGACTGCAGACCATTGCGTGAGACCGCCGTGGAATAAGCCTTGCTACAAAGCTTAAAGTCTACTAGGCGGTAGTGTCAACCACCCTAATGTAAGCTAGTGAGACCTGGACAGTATGCAGAAGACATGCTAGACAGCTGAACCACTTTCACATGACTTGCCTCCATAGAATCCTGAGGATCCAATGGCAGGAAAAGCTGCCAGATACAGAAGTCCTCTCAAGAGCAGGCTTACCATCAGTTTACACTTTATTGATGAAAGCCCAGATGAGCAGGGCAGGCCACGTCGTAAGGATGCCAGATCATCGCATCCCTAGACAGATCTTCAAAGGTGAGCTGTCCCAGGGTAAGCGATCGCATGGGGGGCAAAAGAAGTAATACATAGATACAATAAAAGCCTCTCTCAAGTCCCTGGATATCAACATCATCTCGTGGAAATCTCTGGCACATGATCGTTATACATGGCGCTCTCTAATCCTCCCCCTGCCAGGAAATAAACACGGCCGTGTCCAACACTTCTGGTGCTTTTCCTCTTTTTATTTCTTTATAAAATCACAGGTGGGCTCAACGCATTTCGGGTGAATATAAACCCCCTTCATCGGGAGCAGTGTAAGCAAGTGTAAAACAGATACAAGCAGTAATAAAAATATAGCTCTCCATTGGGATTTATATATCTGTCATAATAATGCCATGTGCTGGGTAGTGGGTGGGAAGGATGTCACTTCCTGTTAGAGACATGAAGTGTGTGTTGCACGCTGAAAAACACATTTAAATGGTGTAAGAACATATACAAATAAGGTCTTAATTGGGGCTGAATAGTGGTGGACTAAGGGATAGTGGAGAATGTCCATGGTGATTGAGTGGTGTGTAAATTGCACTCTACAGGCATATCGAGCAGGACCGGACAGGACTTCTGGTGCCGGTGGAGCGCATATGTGGAACGCACGTCCCCTTCTGGTTTCCGGTGGAGGTGCGTTTCCAATCAGCTGAGATCTGGGCGTTTCCGGTGGGTGGAACGCACCTGTGGAACTCTTCAGATCGCGATCCGGTGTCTTGGGTGTCTTGAGCTTTATCCAATTGACCTCCTCCTCAGTGAAGTAAGTCACCTTTACCTAATCTGATCAAGATTGATTTTATTGATTCCGCAAGAATAATACGACATTTTAGTATTTTTAACCCTTTCATGACCAAGAGGCATTGATGCCCCAGTGTCCAGGTCAAAATTTACAAATCTGACATAGGCCACTTTATGTGGTAATTGCTTTGGAGCACTTTTATTTATCCAAGCAATTCTGAGATTGTTTTCTCGTGACATATTGTACTTCATGATAGTCATAAATTTGAGTCAATATATTTCACCTTTATTTATGAAAAAATCCCAAATTTAATCAAATTTTTTTTAAATTCACAATTTTCAAAATTTCAATTTCTCTGCTTCTAAAACAGAAAGTCATACCTAATAAAATATTTATTACTTAACATTTCCCATATGTCTACTTTATGTTGGCATCAGTTTGGAAATGTCATTTTATTTTTTTAGGACGTTAGAAGGCTTAGAAGTTTAGAAGCAATTCTAAAAAATTTTAAGAAAATTTCCCAAACCCACTTTTTAAGGACCAGTTTAGGTCTGAAGTCACTTTGTGGGGCTTACATAGTGGAACCCCCCCATAAATGACCCCATTGTAGAAACTACACCCCTCAAGTTACTAAAAACTGATTTTACAAACTTTGTTAACCCTTTAGGTGTTCCACAAGATTAAAAGGAAAATGGAGATAAAATTTCTACATTTTACTTTTTGGGCAGATTTTCCATTTTATAAAAAAAAATTCTTTAACACATTGAGGGTTAACAGCCAAACAAAACTCAACATTAATTACCCCGATTCTGCGGTTTACAGAAACACCCCACAAGTCGTCGTAAACTGATGTAATGGCGCACGGCAGGGCGCAGAAGGAAAGGAGCGCCGTATGGTTTTTGCAAGGCAGATTTTGCTAAACTGGTTTTAGATGCCATGTCCCATTTAAAGCCCCCCTGTTGCACCCTTACAGTAGAAACTCCCAAAAAGTGACCCTATTTTGGAAACTAGGGGATAATGTGCCAGATTTATTGGTACTATTTTGGGGTAGATATAATTTTTAATTGCTCTATATTAAGTTTTTTGTGAGGCAAGGTAACTGAAAATTGGCTGTTTTGGCACAGGTTTTTTTTCTACAAGATTCATCTGACAGGGTAGATCATGTGCTATTTTTATAGAGCAGGTTGTTACGGACGCAATAATATCAAATATGTCTACTTCCTTTGTTTGTTTGTTTCAGTTTTACATAATAAAGCAATTTTGAAAAATAAATTATGTTTTTGTGTGTCCATTTTCTGAACGCCATATGTTTTTTATTTTTCTGCCGATCGTCTTGTGCAGGGGCTTGTTTTTTGAAGAAAGAGTTGAGGTTTTTATTGGTACAATTTTTGGGTACATAGGATTTTTTGATCATTCATTATGACACTTTATGGGGCAAGGTGACAAAAAGAAATGGCTGTTTTGGAACAGTTTTTATTTATTTATTTTTACAACGTTTATCTGAGGGGTTAGGTCATGTGACAGTTTTATAGAGCAGATCGTTACGGTTGTGGCAATACCCAATATGTATACTTTTTCTTATTTATTTAAGTTTTACACAATAATAGCATTTCTGAAACCCCAAAAAATGATGTTTTAGTGTCTCCATAGTCTGAGAGCCATAGCTTTTTTATTTTTTGGGCGATTGTCTTAAATAGGGTATCATTTTTTGCGGGATAAGGTGACGCCTTTTTGATCGCTTGCTGTTGCACTTTTTGTGATGTAAGGTGACAAAAATGTTTTTTTTGGCAGTTTTTTTTTTTTACGGTGTTCATCTGAGGGTCATGTGATATTTTTATCAAGAAGGTTATTACAGATGCGGAGATACCTAATATGTACACTTTTTTTTATATATATTTCACTTTAACACAATAATAGCATATTTGAAATACAAACCGGATTCCAAAAAAGTTGGGACACTATACAAATCGTGAATAAAAACTGAATGCAATGATGTGGAGATGGCAAATGTCAATATTGTATTTGTAATAGAACGTAGATGACAGATCAAACGTTTAATCCGAGTAAATGTATCATTTTAAAGGAAAAAAACGTTGATTCAAAATTTCACGGTGTCAACAAATCCCAGAATAGTTGGGACAAGTAGCAATGAGAGGCTGGAAAAAGTAAATTTTAGCATAACGAAGAGCTGGAAGACCAATTAACACTAATTAGGTCAATTGGCAACATGATTGGGTATAAAAAGAGCTTCTCAGAGTGGCAGTGTCTCTCAGAAGCCAAGATGGGTAGAGGATCACCAATTCCCACAATGTTGCGCAGAAAGATAGTGGAGCAATATCAGAAAGGTGTTACCCAGCCAAAAATTGCAAAGACTTTGCATCTATCATCATCAACTGTGCATAACATCATCCGAAGATTCAGAGAATCTGGAACAATCTCTGTGCGTAAGGGTCAAGGCCGTAAAACCATACTGGATGCCCGTGATCTCCGGGCCCTTAAATGACACTGCACCACAAACAGGAATGCTACTGTAAAGGAAATCACAGAATGGGCTCAGGAATACTACCAGAAACCATTGTCAGTGAACACAATCCACCGTGCCATCCACCGTTGCCAGCTGAAACTCTACAGTGCAAAGAAGAAGCCATTTCTAAGCAAGATCCACAAGCTCAGGCGTTTTCACTGGGCCAGAGATCATTTAAAATAGAGTGTGGCAAAATGGAAGACTGTTCTGTGGTCAGACGAGTCACGATTCAAAGTTCTTTTTGGAAATCTGGGACGCCATGTCATCCGGACCAAAGAGGACAAGGACAACCCAAGTTGTTATCAACGCTCAGTTCAGAAGCCTGCATCTCTGGTGGTATGGGTTGCATGAGTGCGTGTGGCATGGGCAGCTTGCATGTCTGGAAAGGCACCATCAATGCCGAAAAATATATTCAGGTTCTAGAACAACATATGCTCCCATCCAGGCGTCATCTCTTTCAGGGAAGACCTTGCATTTTTCAACAAGATAATGCCAGACCACATTCTGCATCAATCACAACATCATGGCTGCGTAGGAGAAGGATCCGGGTACTGAAATGGCCAGTCTGCAGTCCAGATCTTTCACCTATAGAGAACATTTGGCGCATCATAAAGAGGAAGGTGCAAAAAGAAGGTCTAAGACGATTGAACAGTTTAGAGGCCTGTATTAGACAAGAATGGGAGAGCATTCCTATTTCTAAACTTGAGAAACTGGTCTACTCGGTCCCCAGACGTCTGTTGAGTGTTGTAAGAAGAAGGGGAGATGCCACACAGTGGTGAAAATGGCCTTGTCCCAACTTTTTGGGGATTTGTTGACACCATGAAATTCTGATTCAACATATTCTTCCCTTAAAATGGTACATTTTCTCAGTTTAAACTTTTGTTCCGTTATTTATGTTCTATTCTGAATAAAATATTCAAAGTTGGCACCTCCACATCATTGCATTCAGTATTTATTCACGATTTGTATAGTGTCCCAACTTTTTTGGAATCCGGTTTGTAAAAAAATTATGTTTTAGTGTCTCAATGTTCTAAGAACTACAGTTTTTTTATATTTTTTGAGCAATTGTAGGGTCTCATCTTTTGCGGGATGAGATGACTGTTTTATTGGTACCATTTTATTTGATATACACCTTTTTGATCGCTTGGTGTTGCACTTTTTGTGATGTATGGTGACAAAAAATGTTTTTTTTTACACACTTAAAAAAAAATTATAGTGTTTATCGGACGGGGTCTATCGTGATATATTTATAGAGACGGTCGTTACGGACGTGGTGATACCTAATATGTGTTTTTTTTTTTCATTTTTTATAGGAAAGGGCAATTAATTTTTTTAGTTTTACATTTTTATTTATTTATTTTTACTTTTATTATTTTCACTTTTTTTTTATCAAGTCCCTCTTGGATCTTGAAGATCCAGTGGGGCTGATGGCTGTACTATACTTTGCAATGCTCTTGCATTGCAATATATAATACAATCAGATGCCCTGTAGGTGGCAACAGCGGACGCTTTTGCAAAGCGTCCGGTTGCCATGGCAGCGCGGCAGCCCCGATGGTGGAGAGAGGGAGCCCCCTCCCTCTATTAACCCCATGGATGCCGCGGCATCTATGGGTTTACAGCAGAGTGTCAGCATAGAGCTGACACTCTCTGCTGATGGCGGCAGCTCAGGAATGGAGCCGCCGCCATCACACACAGCAGGGGGACTGCACGGCATGGGGGCAGCCTTGAAAATGGGGGTGGGGTATTGGGGGGTACGGCCACATTGAGGGGCAGCGCAAATGGGGGCAGGAGGCGGACCACATCAGTGCACTGGGCAGGCTGCAGGAATGTGGATCGGAGCGGGGGGGGAACTTCATAAGGGGCAGGTGGGGAGAAGGGGGGCTTGGCGCACAGATCGGGGGGGGCATGAGGACACTATCTAATTTCAGGCTCTGATCTGCAGAGTGCAGATCAGAGCCTAAAACCGGCATTTTTTTCACTGCCGCGATCCGATTGGTTAGTCTGCACAGACTAACCAATCGGATCGATTGCCGGCAAGGGGCCACACTGATTGATCCCTTGCCGGCATTACTGCACTGTATGCTGTCCGTGACAGCAGCAGGACAGGGGCAGAAGCTTTAATCCAAGCGCTTTGCTGCCATGACGTCTATACACGTGGAAGCTGCACGGGGTATCTGCAGCTGTCACGTATATATACGGATTGCGGTTGTGACGGGGTTAACATTTACTCTCCTCTGATTTTGCTTTATCGTTACACTTTTAGTCTTGCTTCCAGGACCAGGACCACACAAGGTTGGCGCCATCTGGGTGGTGGACCCCTGCTTTTATATGCTTCCACTTCTCATTTATGCAGTAGCTTGTTCTACGCATCCAGCCACCCTTGGAAGCCCCTATTTTCACCCTACACTATATATCTCTTTTAGTCATTTCCCTCTTGGCGCCCTGCTTTGTTGTTTCAGAAACCCTCTTCCAGTCTCTAGAGGAGGCCATTGACCAACACTGTTTTTTACTTCTGTTTATTTGTTGTTCCCACACAATTCCAGGAGGACAATCCTAGCACAGGAGAAGCGTACACTTTGTAAACACAGAGCTGCAAATGCAAATGCTGAAACAAAAACACATATTTGCCTGTTCAGTAAGTAATAAAACATATAATGCTAACATAGGCCTTATTAGCCACACTAAGGATACATCGCTAATGGCTAAAGATCTATTTACCAGATGTCAAGGTCCTCATGGAAAACGATGGACGAACAACAATGTCACCTTGCCACTCTGTGGCCTCCTCATGCTGCTGCTGCTGCTTTATCCACACTATGTCACCTTGCCACTCTGTGGCCTGCTCATGCTGCTGATTCTACCTCCACACTATGTCACCTGCCAGTCTGTGGCCTCCTCATGCTGCTACTGCCACCTCCACACTATGTCACCTTGCCACTCTGTGGCCTCCTCATGCTTCTGCTGCCACCCCCATACTACGTCACCTTGCCAGTCTGTGGCCTCCACATGCTGCTGCTGCCACCTCTACACTATGTCACCTTGTCACTCTGTGGCCTCCTCATGCTGCTGCTTCCACCTCCACACTATGTCACCTTGCCAGTCTGTGGCCTTTTCATGCTGCTGCTGCTGCCACCTCCACACTATGTCACCTTGCCACTCTGTGGCCTCCTCATGCTGCTGCTGCCACCTCCACACTATGTCACCTTGCCACTCTGTGGCCTCCTCATGTTGCTGCTATTCAACACTATGTCACCAGTGCAAACCACTGAGCCAATTAATTTCGGAAACCAGAAGGGAAATAGATTGAAGGTCAGGTAAAAGTTTAAGTTCTATATGTTTTTACAATGTAGCAACTTATAATTAAATATAGAAAAGTTAAATATTTCCCTAAAGCTAATAGAAACCTATAACTTCATTGTAGCATTTCACATATCCTGATGCAGCTCAGGGACATTCTTTTAGAAACTTGACCGGATGATGACATTGCAACATAATTTCTCCCGAACATCATGATTGGCTGACATAATTCATTCCTGGAATATTTGACTATTCAGTGATGTCATCCAAAAATGCATTGATTTCAACACCTAAATAATATTATTTTTATATTATCATATTTCTTAAATAAGATATTCAAAACTTGGAATCATTTTGGTTGATGTAATATAATAAAATAAAGATTTTTAAATTTTTAAAGGGGATGTTTATTTTGGAAATTAATTTTTATTAAAATGGTCCACCAACACTAGATTGATCACAGGAAGTCCCACTGGGTACTTCTTTGCTATGGCTTATAGATGTACATCCTTAACTGGATCCTCCCTCTATTAACTGAGAATTCACTAATAGGGTGGGTTTGAAAATGGCTTTTTTTAAATAAAACCAAAGTAATAATCCTTAATTTGCACTGGTATTGTGGACAGCATGGTGGCTCAGGGGTTAGGACTGTTGCCTTGCGGTGTTGGGGTTCTGGGTTCAAATCTGACCAAGGACAACATCCGCCTGGAGTCTGTATGTTTTCCCTGTGTTTGTCTGGGTTTTTTCTGGGTACTCCAGTCCGCACTCCAAAGACATACTGATAGGGACTTAGATTGTGAGCTCCATTGGGCACAGTGAGTGATGCTAATATCTGTAAAGTGCTGCAGAATATGTCAGCGCTATAGAAGTAAATTAATTTCCTTTTAGTGGATGCATGGAATAGCCTTCCTGCAGAAGTGGCAGCTGCAAATACAGTGAAGGAGTTTAAGCATGCATGGGATAGGCATAAGGCCATCCTTCATATAAGATAGGGCCAGGGGCTATCCATAGTATTTAGTATATTGGGCAGACTAGATGGGCCAAATGGTTCTTATCTGCCGACACATTCTATGTTTCTATGTTAAATACTTGTGTAATCAACTTACCTGTCCAGGCTCCAGTGGGGTGATCCTCAGCTCTGGCAGAGACATGCTGTTGAGTCACACACCCCAGTGACACGGCCCTGTCCCTAGTTATCTTTCTGGGCCAACTCCCTAGTTACAAAGAGCAATGCTCTGCTTTCTCCCCACAGCAATCGTATGCTGGGGGAGACGAGCAGTGGGCTGAATCACAGCCCATTTGCTCAAATGCTCAATCACCTTCATGCCTCCTGGTCTGACCCATGGGACAGCCAGGTCACTGGACGAATCAGGGGATCTGGATTTCTATTTAAAACCCCTAGTGCATTCCACCATTGCCAGTGATAGTTTTTGTTTGGCTCTAGCTGGTTCTCTTGGTCCTGGTTCTGGTATTGTTATATGTTCTGAGTGTTTCTGACCCCGGCTTATCTTCTGACCACTCTCTGTCTCATGTTTTGGTACTGTGTAGCCCGTCTGATTCGGACCCATTTCATACGACTATGCTTGGTGTTATCTGTATTGTGTGCCTTTTGTGTCCTGCATCTATACTAGTGTAGGGACTGTTATGCAGTTGCAGTTCTGTCATTTAGGCCTTACACTGCAAGGAGGTAGGGATAGCAGACTGGGTTCTAGTTCAGGGACTCACTGTCCTCGTCTGTCCCTTCCTACAGTCGGGACAACTTGGTACTAAAATAAAAACAATTAAAGGGTTTTGTGCTTTTCCCATATTGATTTCCTATCCTCAGTAACTCTCAATCCAGTACTGGATTCACAGCTGCACTGCTCAGTAATGCTGTATAATGACCTCCATGCTGCTGCTGGTCCTAAGTGTATGTAAGAGAGAGACGAGGAGCAGGATCTCCTCCTCTTTGTGCTATGTATGGGTGGACATCAAAGCAGCTAGTCTCTTCCAACTAACTCAGGAAAAATAAGAAACAATAAGAAAGATTCTGAAAAGTCACCTCAAATGACAGGTACACTTTAAAACCTAGAGTTTTACAGATAACACATTCTTTTAGATTACTGACAGGTCAATGTCCCATAAGATATCTGGCCAAGGAAAAGTTTTGGCTCCAACTTATTTGTTGTCTTCAGCAAGCAACCTAATGATCTTTACAACTCTTCCAACATACACAGTGGGAGACACTGATCTGTCACAATAATTTCAAACTGAGTCGATATTGAACCCGTCAACAATTCTTGGTTCATATTTAATATTGCCAAAAAGCTAAAAAGCAGTAAAGTTATACGTCTCAACGTGTAGCGTCTTACGTCCATGGAATTTTGCCTTTTCCTGTTTGTAGCAAAAACAGTAATTTATAGCCAATCTTTCCAAATTTTTGCATGCCCTGTACCTGACCTTCATATTTTTAACAGCTGACGCAGAGAGAAGGTATCCTGAGATATAGCTCATGATCTAGAAATTCATACAAGAGGTCCTCTGTGACCTAGCAATTAATTTGGATTGCCTTATTTTTTTAACATAAAGAATAGATTATTTTGCTATTGTTCTTAGTAGTTTTGAAGATAGGCTTAATCAGATCGGAATGTAATGTCACAACTTGATTTACATTGAAGGAAGGGAAAAGTCTTGGATAGAATTTGATGTTATTTCTGTACCTCGGCGAAGACAGATGTGAGTGTAACGTTACATGTGTCATTTTTTGCTCACATCTACACCTTTTCTTTATTCTATTTTTGTAGAAATAGATGCGGGAACACATGTCATTATTAGATTAAATGTTCTTGGGCAATTATAGCTTTGTACACTGCACATGATCACTTTACGAAGGGTAATGTAGCTACTGTGGATGATGTCTCAAAAACAACTGCAAAGCCAGATCATATGTTAGTCAAGGTAGGAAAGTTAAACAAGAGCACGTTTCGTACCAAATGTGGTCGAGTCACATTCTTAGCAGATTATGGTTAAAGGGAATAGCTGTGTATGTGATGCCCTCATTGCACCAAGAGCTAATTGTTAATATTAGGGAAAAGTATCATAACTCGGGAATGGAGCCTTGGATCAACAAAAAAACAACAACTGCATTTTAATCAGGTGAACAACAGATATGAGCCTATGCAAACAGTTGAAAAGGAAGTTAGCTGGTGACAGAGTCCCTTTAAAGGGGTATTTCCACCATATAATGCTTTGGCATATTATTAGCCATTTATGACTGAGTTTAGAACACCCATTTTATATGGTGTCCAGGGTGGTCAGAGTAACGAATATAGCCAAATGGGACGTGCCCTTTACTACTAGCAAAATACCAATCCACATATCTTTCTTTTTCAGTTCCACCTTGACAGACTCTCAGGGCTCATTACATATGAGTTCGACCATCTAAAAAAAATTGTGGGTGAGGGCCTGCTGCCGAGCTGACCATCTAAAAAATTTTGTGGGCGAGGGCCTGCTGCCGAGCTGACCATCTAAAACATTATGGGCGAGGGCCTGCTGCCGAGCTAACCATCTAAAAACTTTTGTGAGCGAGGGTCTGCTGCAGAGCTGACCATCTAAAAAATCTTGTGGGTGAGGGCCTGCTGCCAAGCTGACCATCTAAAACATTTTGTGGGCAAGGGCCTAGTGCCAAGCTGACCATCTAAAAATTTAGGGGTGAGGGACCGCAGCTGAGCTGACCCTCTAAAACATTAGGAGCGAGGGCAGACTAAGGCTACATGCACACAACGTTGTTTGTTTCAGTTTCTGTTCCGTTTTTTTTTGCGGATAGGATGTGGACCTATTCATTTCAATAGGTCCGCAAAAAACACACCCGTATGTCCATTCCGTTGCCCTGCAAAAAAAAGTGCATGTCCTATTTTGTTCTAGTTTGCAGACAAGGATAGGCATTATTACAATGGATCTGCAAAAAAAAACGGATCCGCATACGGAACGTCATCCTTTTTTTGCAGATCTGCAATTTGCGGACCGCAGAACACATACGGTCGTGTGCATGTAACCTTATAAGCATGTTGTTATGATAGAGGAGGAGGACAAGAAAAGGAAGATTGAACCATATACCCTTTTTTGTGGTGGAAGGGGTGCATGGGAATACAGTGTATTCAATATACCATAAAAGCCACATTTAAAGTGCCTTTATGTTCAGCCACTTTCCTCTGGTGGAGTAGAGAAGTCAGGGGCAATCCAGGCCTTGTTCATTTTTATGAGTCAAATTGTCAGCATTTTCAGTTGACAGTCGGATGCGCTTATCAGTTATTATGCCCCCAGCAGCACTAAAAACCTGCTCTGACAAAACGCTTGCGGCGGGTCAGGCCAGCACCTCCAAGGCGTAGCATGCCAGTTCGTGCCACGTGTCCAGCTTGGACACCCAATAGCTTTAAGGCACACAGGGATTAGTGTTGATCACAAATATTCGCATTTCAAATTTTTATCGCGAATATAGGTACTTCGAAAATTCGCGAATATTTCGAATATAGTGATATATATTCGTAATTTCAAATATTTTTTCTTTTTTTTCTTTTTTGTATTCAATTTTTTTTTTTTCAATCAGTACACATGATCCCTCCCTGCTTCTAGCTTGTGGGCCAATAAGAAGGCTGCAATATACTTGACTTTAGGAGTAGTGTTGTTTGCGAATTTTTGTAATGCGAATGTTTTTTTGCAAATTTTTCAACTTACAACTATTAGACAAAGAAGATTATAGCACTAAATTAGCTAAACTGCTCTATATTCGTTTTTTCGAATATTCGCTATATTGCTATATATTCTTGTTTTAGAATATTACGAATATTCGAAAAAACGAAGTTATAGCAATATAGCGAATATTCGGGAAAAAAAAACGAATATAGAGCAATTTAGCTAATATAGTGCTATAATCTTTTTTTTTAATAGTTGTAATTTTTTTCCAATCTGAACTTCAGATGAGAAAAAAAATTGACAAAGTAGATTATAGCACTATATTAGCTGAATTGCTCTATATTCATTTTTTTTTTGAATATTCGCTATATTGCTATATATTCTTGTTTTAGAATATTACGAATATTCGAAAAAACTAAGTTTTAGCAATATAGTAAATATTCTAGAAAAAACAAATATAGAGCAATATAGTGCTATAATATTCTTTGTCTAAAAGTTAAAAAATTCGCAATAAAAATTTGCATTCCGAAAATTCTCATATTACATTATCATTACCTTGCCGATTTTTCGAGTAAAAAAAAATCTTTGAATATAACGAATATTCGAATTTGCGAATATTTGACAAATATTTTACAAAATATTTGCGGAATATCACAAATTCAAATATGACCCCTGCCGCTCATCACTAACAGGGATCACTGAGGGCGCTGACACAGTCTGCTACGTACTCCTTCACCATCTTCAAAAAAAATTCCCTCCTTGTGACACAAGGCCGAACATCAGGTTTAGGGTGCTGGCGGGGTGTCATAAAACTGTCTTGGAGAGTGTTGCACTGCCTGCTGTGTGTTCCCCTCGTCTCCCCTCCTTGGTTGGCCAAGGAACTACGTACTCTGCAGCCAGCACTGTCAGCTGGAAGTTTTTGGGGAAATTTTTCCACAAGGACCTTCTATTATTGCACCATTTTGCTCGTCCTTTCCACCACAGGAATGAGAGATGAGAAGTTCTCTTTGTAGGAGTCGAGAAGAGTGAACAACCAGTAATCGGTGTTGGCCAAAATGCGTACAATGCGAGGGTCAGGGGAAAGGCAGTGTAACGGATCTCCTGGCACCCCGACCGGGTACCTCCGTCGATGGATGCTCCCAGTGCTTCCTGAGGACTCTAAGCACTCCGCTCTACACCAACACAGGAGCCAGCAACAGCTCTTACAAGAGCTAGTAGTTATAGCCAGGGGAGTATTGCAAATCCTTAGCATATAGCAATCCCCACACACATAAGACGAGGCTCTATGTTGAATGTAAAACAGCAACTCTTTAATGGGTTATTTTTCAGCCTTTTATGCAGGTCTCCTACCAAGGGACACTCCCCTTGGGCCCTTGTAGAAGACTGTGACAGTTTATATTTTAGCCAATCACATGCATTTACAGTATTGAAACCTTCCCAGCAATTGTACTCAAAACCCCCTTCCCTCTGTCTGTAACGCAATCAACAAGATACAATGAGCATTGTCTTCGATTCAATTAGTTAACACACTGGCATTGTCTGAGATGCAATTAACTAACACCCTGGCATTGTCTGAGACGCAATCAACAAAATACAATGACCAAACGTAATGGGATAACTTAATAACTCACAGACAGAAAACACACATTTTTTCCAACACACAGAAAACACCTCAAAACCCCACACATCCCCATAATGTATACATCTATGGATAGCTCTGATCTGGGTGAACAACATATCCAAAACTCACCCAGATCCGAGCAGAGGTTCCCGAATTCTATGGAAGTCACATTTGGCCAGCCGCAAGCATGGCTTTCCTGCCCAAAACAGTTCCACAGATGTAAGCTGTGCGGCCGGTCTGTCTTCTCCTTCAAAGTTAGTATGGGCCATAATCCTGGGGCAAGAGGCTGGCAACCAGGCCCCTCCAAAACCCAGTGGCGAGGTTGGTTTCGCCACAGGCAGTCTAAAAAAAAAGTCAGACATGTGTGCCAGAGTCCCAACTGACAAGACTTCGCTGTCCTCATCAGGTGGATGACTCTCAATCTTCTCATCCTCTTCCTCCTCTTCTACCCATCCACGCTGAACAGATGGAATAAAACTTCCATGGGTACTAACTTTTGTAGCGGAGGCAACCGTCTCCTGCTCCTCCTCCTCATCATCATCCAATTCGCACTGAGAAGACGAACTGAGGGTGGTCTGGCTATCATCCTGTGTATTTTCTTCCCCCATTTCCACCTCTTCCACATGCAAAGCATCCGCCTTAATTGTGAGCAGCTAGCGTTTGAGTTATCACAGAGGTGGGATAGTTACTCTGATAATAGCATTATCGCTACTCACCATCTGTGTTGATTCCTCAAATTTGCGTAAAACCTCACAGAGGTCAGACATCAATGCCCACTCGTTGCTTGTGAAGAGCGGAAGCTGACTAGAAAGGCAACAACCATGTTGCAGCTGGTATTCAACTACTGCCCTCTGCTGCTCATAAAGCCTGGCCAACATGTGAAACGTTCAGTTCCAGTGTGTGCTCACGTCGCACAACAGTCAGTGGTTTGGCAATTGCAAGCGCTGCTGCAACGTTGTCAGACCGGCGGAAGCTGTCGATGACTTGCAGAAATGGGCACACATGCGGCGCACCTTCACAAGTAGCTCAGGCAAATTGGGGTAGGTTTTGAGAAACCGCTGAACCACTAGGTTGAATAAGTGGGCTAGGCATGGTATGTGTGTGAGCTTGCCAAGCTCCAAAGCCACCACCAAGTTACGGCCATTATCAGACACAACCATGCCTAGTTGTAGGTTGAGTGGCGAGAGCCACAGCTCAGTCTGGTCCCTTATCCCCTGCCAAAGCTCTGCGGCAGTGTGCTGTTTGTCGCCTAAGCAGATCAGTTTAAGTGGGCCTGTTGCCGCTTCCCCACTGCAGTGCTACTCTGTTTCCAGCTACTGACTGATGGCTGACTGGTGCTGCAATATGATAATTCAGAGGTGGAAGTGGAGGAGGAGGCAGAGGAAGAGAAGAGGGGGGTTGCAGCCACTAACGTAGGTAGCGGCGGAAACCCTGATGGAAGTAGGGCCCGTAATCCTTGGCGTCGGTAGCACCTGTGCCATCCCAGGGTACGACTCGCACCCAGCCTCCACAACATACACCTAGTGTGCCGTCAGGGAAATGTAGCGTCCCTGACCAAAAGAACTTGTCCATGTGTCAGTCATTAATTGGACCTTCCCAATAACTGCGTTGGTCAGGTCACGGCCTTTGGTTTGCGCTGTGACACTTTTGGCACACTTGCGGTTGCCCGCGGCAACGTGTTGCTGTGAGAGCATGCGGTGGCATGGGTGATTGCTGTGACATGGTTGCCACGCATGATGTTGCTGGTGGTAATGCGTGGCTTGGTTTGCTTGTGTGTGCACTTTCCCTTTGAGTGGCTTCCTTGCTCTGTCTGGTGTTGAAAGGGTTAACTCCCTTCCTAGTGTTTTGTGAACACTGGGTTTATGTGTTTGTAGGTGTGGCTGCTTGGGCTATTTAGTCTATGCTGGAAGCCTGTAGCTGAGTGGTACTCCAGCATTGGTGTGTGCTGGAGTTACGCTCTGTCTGGTTGTTCCATCTGTCCAGTGAGGGCCACCCTTGTGGTCATAGATGTTCTATGTCATCCCGGTGTCTCCTTCCCTTCCTGTCCCTATTTATATGGAGTGGGTTATGTGCAAGGAGTTTGAATGTCTAGTTTAGTGTTACATGTCTGGTTGTGTTTGGTGTCATGTTTACTAGACATTCCCCTGTCTCAAGTTATTGCAGCTATGGTGTCCTGGGTTCCTGTGTGGTTCATGGTGTGTGCTGTGTCCTTTAATGTTGGTATGGACACTAGCACTTGTGCACGGGTTCCAGTCAGTGTGTCTGTGGCAGGTAAGTGCGTTACTGGTTTCACTTACCTGCCATCTCCTTTAGCTGTATGTGTTTCCCCTCCTTGCAGCCTGGCCTTAGTTAGAGACTCCTGTTCCTCCGTGTTGTGGATGAACAGGTAGTCTCTCCCCTGCTCCTAAGTGAGGTATTTCCAGGGCGACTCAGGATATTAGGTATCCAGTGTATGAGCCGTCCCACCTTTGCGGTCCACTCATATGGTGAGGAGTCAGGGAGAGGATTAGCGACGCGGTAGGAGGTGACCGGCTCCCTTATCACTCATTTTGGCCTGACTGATCCCCTTTTTCCTTTGACACCGCACGGTGGGGGGTTTCCCCCACTCCCCCGCTGTGACATCGGGTGATTCGATATATGTAACAAATTTGTTCACACCTGGTATCTGCTGTGTATAGGGTTCCCACCCCAGTCGTATTATAATAGAAATCACAGCAGTAGAGAAGATTCTTTAAATTGCGTTTTATTTTGTGATACAGTAAAAATGCGGCAACAACGTGTTAACGCGTTTCAAGCTTCATTAGCCTTCATCAGACACTATGAAAAGAAAAGCAATAGTATCATATACATGTGCAAAGTGCTTACATAGATATATATAACATATAGTACCATGGATGACAAGTAACATAAAGAAGATGATATACAGATAGTTCATCCAGTGAACCAATACATTATAAAGAGCTGCAATTTTGCAACTAGAACGTATCACGCTAATTACCTGTCACACTGGACAGGATACAATATACACAGAATACAACCAAACAAGTGTCTAGGCAAGAAGTTGGGGATGAAGGTCACCTCCTGACAAATCCCTACCAGCTCTCCATAGACTTCTATGCCCACGTTCAGACCCTGAAGGTGGGAATGAACGTGTCCCCGTTCCTAGGCTGAAGGTTCCCTAAAATCCCTAAGATGGTGAAAGGGGGAAAGGGGCAGCCTGCTCCCTCAGAACCTGGAGGTGGCAGGCATCTCTATAACAGCCTAGACAGACAATCACAAGAAAAACAAAACCAACTTATCTTGTACTGAGCAGGAACAGCAATCCTTCCTTCCTTCCTCTGAACAAGACAGAAGCTATAACCTGCACAGGATACTGGGAGTGGGCGTAATTTAAACTCATACCAACGACCCCACCCAGTGCACCTGAAGGGAGGCGGATACAGCTTAACTCCAAAACAATAAAAAAAGGCTACACACGTGCTGCTAACCTAGCAGACCTACACACACGACCAGAGCAGGGCATGACATTAACATAATCAGCTATTTTTCTATGTGGAAGGACTTACTGAAAGCAGGATAACAAGGTAAATGGAATGGTCCTTAAAATATATAGGAAAAAAACAGTCACAGGGTACCAGGTATATGTGTTAAACATGTACAGATCCCTATGATCCCAGTATTGCAGAGGCTGAATATATATTATTTGGGAGGCAGGCAAACAGAATGGATACCAGGTAAGTAATAAATATAATCAGTTATATTCTCTAGTTATAGTAATACACATATAGGAGATAAACCTTAGTTATTGTAATACATAAACAAACCGGATTCCCAAAAAGTTGGGACACTATACAAATCGTGAATAAATACTGAATGCAATGATGGGGAGATGCCAACTTCTAATATTTTATTCAGAATAGAACATAAATCACGGAACAAAAGTTTAAACTGAGAAAATGTACCATTTTAAGGGAAAAATATGTTGAATCAGAATTGTCAACAAATCCCCAAAAAGTTGGGACAAGGCCATTTTCACCACTGTGTGGCATCTCCCCTTCTTCTTACAACACTCAACAGACGTCTGGGGACCGAGGAGACCAGTTTTTCAAGTTTAGAAATAGGAATGCTCTCCCATTCTTGTCTAGTACAGGCCTCTAACTGTTCAATCGTCTTGGGCCTTCTTTGTTGCACCTTCCTCTTTATGATGCGCCAAATGTTCTCTATAGGTGAAAGATCTGGACTGCAGACTGGCCATTTCAGTACCCGGATCCTTCTCCTACGCAGCCATGATGTTGTGATTGATGCAGAATGTGGCCTGGCATTATCTTGTTGAAAAATGCAGGGTCTTCCCTGAAAGAGATGACGTCTGGATGGGAGCATATGTTGTTCTAGAACCTGAATATATTTTTCGGCATTGATGGTGCCTTTCCAGACATGCAAGCTGCCCATGCCACACGCACTCATGCAACCCCATACCATCAGAGATGCAGGCTTCTGAACTGAGCGTTGATAACAACTTGGGTTGTCCTTGTCCTCTTCAGTCCGGATGACATGGCGTCCCAGATCTCCAAAAAGAACTTCGAATCGTGACTCGTCTGACCACAGAACAGTCTTCCATTTTGCCACACTCCATTTTAAATGACCCCTGCCCAGTGAAAACGCCTGAGCTTGTGGATCTTGCTTAGAAATGGCTTCTTCTTTGCACTGTAGAGTTTCAGCTGGCAACGGCGGATGGCACGGTGGATTGTGTTCACTGACAATGGTTTCTGGAAGTATTCCTGAGCCCATTCTGTGATTTCCTTTACAGTAGCATTCCTGTTTGTGGTGCAGTGTCGTTTAAGGGCCCGGAGATCACGGGCATCCAGTATGGTTTTACGGCCTTGACCCTTACGCACAGAGATTGTTCCACATTCTCTGAATCTTCGGATGATGTTATGCACAGTTGATGATGATAGATGCAAAGTCTTTGCAATTTTTTGCTGGGTAACACCTTTCTGATATTGCTCCACTATCTTTCTGTGCAACATTGTGAGAATTGGTGATCTTCTGCCCATCATGGCTTCTGAGAGACACTGCCACTCTGAGAAGCTCTTTTTATACCCAATCATGTTGCCAATTGACCTAATTAGTGTTAATTGGTCTTCCAGCTCTTCGTTATGCTCAAATTTACTTTTTCCAGCCTCTTATTGCTACTTGTCCCAACTTTTTGGGGATTTGTTGACACTGTGAAATTTTGAATCAACGTATTTTCCCTTTAAAATGATACATTTACTCGGATTAAACTTTTGATCTGTCATCTACGTTCTATTACAAATAAAATATTGACATTTGCCATCTCCACATCATTGCATTCAGTTTTTATTCACGATTTGTATAGTGTCCCAACTTTTTGGGAATCCGGTTTGTATAAGAGATAAACCTTATCCCCAATCAGAAGGACCTACCAGTGCCGCTTGATGGTGAGATCTTAAGGTAGAAAGACACCCTATAAAGGGTGATGTTACGGGACACATTCTGGTGTTAGGCTGGACTGCACACCGTGAAAAATATTGGAGACACAGTACAGCGGGGCAGCCGCCTCTATCAGGCTGCAGAAAGCCTCAGTGTCCACAAGCCTAAATGGCAACATTTCCAGGGCCAGCAATTTGGAAAGGTGCGCATTTAGTGCTATGGTCTGTGGGTGGGTGGCTGGGTATTTGTGCTTTTGTTAAAAGGCCTGGGGTATAGACATCTGTACGCTGCGCTGGGATACATAAGTGGATGTGCTAACTGATGGTGTTTGCGAAGGTCCAGGTGCATGGTGGGAGGCATCCAGGAGTGACCCGCAGACACTGGTTGTGGACCCAGGCGTTCGGCCCATCTAATAGGGTCCTTTTATGCCATGTGGCGGATCATGCTGGTGGTGGTGAGCTTGCAAGTGTTCATGCCCCTGCTCATTTTGGTACTGCACAGGTTGAAAATGACAATTCTTTTATCCTCCGCGCAAGACTGTGGAACACTTACCTCTTCGCAAGGGAGATTTCCGCAAGGGGGTGCTCCGGGGAACAGTTGCGGGCCTGTTTCGTGTGGCCTGCCTTCTCCCTTTTGCCACCCCACTGCCTCTTCCAGCCTGTTTTGGTGCTGCGGATCCATCCCCCTCTGTACTGCTGTCCTTGCTCTGCTTGCCATCTTCCCAGGTTGGGTCAGTGACTTCTTCGTCCAGAATCTCCTCTTTCACTTCCTCACTCTGTTCATCCTCCTGACTTGTTGACCTAACAACAACCTCAGTTATTGACAACTGTGTCTCATCCTCATCATGAACCTCTTAAAACACTAATTGCGATTGACTTATTGGCAACTGTGTCTCTTATTGGACACTGTGTCTCATCATCATCATCCACCTCGTGAAACACTCTCCGCTTTTAGGCAGGGCCGTATTAGTTGGTTAGGGACATAGTTTCTCCCAGTTACCACACTCTCTGTGTATCAGGAGAGATAGTGATTTTTTACGGTTTTTCTTCAGTACATCCTGCAGTGAAGAGCTCCGTATGGAACCTTGGTGGACCCCCCTACCACAAATTCGTTTATCCGCTGTGTCTGGATACATCTCCTTAAACTTTCTTCAAACCGTGAGTGGTGACTACATAGTCCAGAAGTGTAATTTGAAAGTTTGTATACTTTATGTCTGCTAAAATACACAAATTTATCGTATATATGCAGCTATCTAAATTCTCATTGTGGGACTTATTTTAAATTTATATCAATATAAAAGTTAAGTTTTAGTAGGATAAATATTCAGTGATATACAGTTAGATTTCCTACAAATTACATATATTTTTTCATGCTGTCAATTTCTTCTAAATGGCAGTACTTACCTGCACATTTATTGGCTGCGTAGCAGCCAACAAACGCGCAGGGAGGAGACTCGAGCATCGAGCACACACGGTATCCGGCCCAGCATCGCGATGCTCGAGTAAAATTAGTGTTCGGCCGAGCATGCTTGACAACACTAGCTGTTATCTATGGCCCTATGTTTCTGCTAACGGAGCTTTCCATTGCCGCCCTTTTATCCCCAAAGATGTTAAGGGATTTCACTCATCAGTCCTCTTATGCTTAATATGTTTAGCTTTTTGTTAACTTTTTCTTTTTGTGTAATTGGACCATCCTATTATTGAGTGATGGAGTTCAACCATTGAATTACATTTCCCCACAGATAAAAATCTCATTTGGACAAGTCTGGGGAACGCGGCGGCCATAACCGCTTGCTCACAGTTCGCTCCTCCGTAAACAGTTCATGAACCCGTGCCAGTGAGGTCTGTGAGGTCTGGCATGTTGCCCCATCTTTTTTTTAAAACAGGGCGTTTTTTCTTCTGGTGTTAGTTGGTTGTAAAACTGTTCAAAGATGTGCAGGTAAATTGTGGTATTCACTGTTGATTTGAAGAAAATTGGGCATTACTTGTGTTCCTTACACTGCACTAAATGACAATTTTCTGGTTGTGAAGTAGAGTTGTGTGAGTCAAATGGGGATTCTCAGCGGACCAGTACCTCATATTCTGGGAATTTACATGACCTGATAAATGAAACCAAGCTTTGTCCATCATAAAGTACAGCAGTGGGTCCAAAATACTAAAGCAGCAGGAGCTCTCCACCTTTTGAAATATAAACATTATGGGGCTCATTTACTAAGACCTGCGATTCACATATCGGTCTTAATTGTCTCTGTACTGCTGGAGGTGGTTCCAAAGTTATGTTATGCTGACAAAGATTTAAAGGAACCTGTCATGTGGATATTTGATTATAATCTAACTAATTATATACAATCATTAACTACTAAAAAGTACCTTAGATGTATTCACTTACTGGTGTGACAGATGGTTACCTCATAATATAGCAGAGTGTGCCTGGCGTGCATGCTGTACCTGCGCTCCCTGGACTTTGTGTGGCTGTCATGGCCCACAACAGGTAGGAACTAGTGTTAGGGACCACTCATAGAGGCGACCTTGACGTGGTGAGTGGCTTATTACGCTTTGGCCAAAATGTACACCAATGCCTCATTCAACATCCAGCATAGAGGCAGGGCAGAGTGCTGGTTGCAGAGTGCGATTGCATTTGTGTCTTTGCGTTTGTACCTCATAATATACACACAAAGATGCCACATGCCACATGCTAAGGAGCTGATTTGAGTCCAGCGTGATGTCAGCGAGTCCAGCGTATTTTTAATTCAGAGCTATAGCCACTCCCCTGCCCACCTGCTGCTGATTCATATGGAAAATAACTGTCAATCAGCAGCAGGTAGGCGGGGAGCGTCAGGAGCTCATGAATATTCATGACTCATCATTATCAGCTGGAGCTTTTCAATACAAGATGTTGGCAGATTGACTGGGTCAATTAAAGAAAGTGACCCAGCATTTCGCTAAGAGAATCAGTCACTTATTTATGTTGCCCTTAGTTAGGACACCATAAACCTGGTGACAGGTTCCCTTTAAGCCATTTACTAGGTATTCCAGTGTATGAGCTCACCTACCTATGGGGTCTGTTCATACTGGTAGTTAGTCAGGACTTTAATTAGGGTTTTACTAGGAGGTGTCCATCTCCTTTCCCTCGTTTCCAGGCCTTATTCCCTCACCCCTTTCCCTCCTATGTTCGGTGTGGTGTTTCCCTCCCACACCCGAATGTGACAGCACCTTTCACTGAATCAAAGCTTGATGAGAGAGAGAGAGAGAGAGAGAGAGACGAGCAAATTTTATTTGCTCTGCTTTGTTAAAGGGTAGTTACCCAGAAAGAGCTAGATTCCTTTATGAGACACTCATTTTTTCTTTCCTTTGGAAAGAAGACTAGCTTGCATGTCTCTTTTCCAGAGAAGAATTATGTGGGGATACAAGCACAGCAATTGATAAAAAGTCTTATTAGAAAAAAAGGAACTGGTTGGAAAGTTTGAGGCTACCACCAAACATTTAGTTGATTTAAAAAAAATAGGGAAAGATTATCTACAAAGCACAGGGTGGTATGTATAAATATACATCCTAGAAATGAGCTAATCAATTTGGAATTTATCCAAAACTGACTTTTTTTATGAAACATTTGCAATTCAGTTCTTTTCCTAAAAGGATTAAAAAAAAATGATACAGCATAGCAGTTGAAGCAGCCATATATATACACATATCTCTTCTAGGACAAGAGCCCTTTTTCAGAGAAAAGCAGACCAAATTGGCTTTTCTAGCTGAGAGGCATTTTGGTAACCTCTAAGTGGGTACTATTTCTATTATGGAGATCAGTTAAAAACCAAGAGGAGCGTTGCCTAGCCTACATTAGTCCTCACATATGCTAAGTGGTCTCAATAATATAAATTTTACCCACCCAGATGTCTCCCCAAGGACACTCAGCTAGAAAAGCATATTGTTCTGGAAAAACTATTTGTAGATGTGAGGCTGGCTTAGCTATTATCCTAGCTATGTTAGGAAGTCTGTTTAACAACTGGGTGGGGATCACTCATCTTTTTTTTTTTAAATCCTCTTGGTAAGAAAGCTGAATTACATATGATTTTAATATACAGATCTTTCTAATAATTTGGGGTGATTTAAAGTAGATGTGCTTATCTTTATATGTATTTTTGTACATCATAGATCAATTTTTCTAAAAAAATGTATCCAGTAAGTTTTTGGTGGTAGCCTCCAACTATTCAATTATGACTTTTTCATAATAACATTTTTTGTATCTATTGCTGTGCTTATCATAAACCAATTTTCCCCACTAAGTTTTTGGTAACAGCCTTGACCTTTTCCATCAGCGCTTTCACATAGTAAGATTTTTCCCTGGTTGCAGCCTCAAACTTTTCAATCAGTGCTTTTTCATATATTTTTTTCCATGCTTGTGTCCCCACATAAAGCTTTTTTGGAAAAGAGGCATGCAAGCTAGCCTCCTTTCCAAAAAGAAAGTAAAACAACATCTTATACCAGAAACCCAGCTCTTTCTGGGCTATTACTTTTTAACAGAGAGAAGCAAAGAAAATGTTTATTTCTATTTTTCCTTATGGAGACAGCCACATGAGGAATATTGAAACATAAAGAGTATTAAAAGCCAGCAGTCAACGCTCCTGTTGGTTTCTGGGGAAAAAATAAATAAATTTGCAAATCATACATTTGATGGCATCGGATAGGCTTAGCTAACTTGAAGGTTGGTTTGAATATCTTTCTCAGAAACCCAGAGGAGCGTTGCCTGGCCTACAATACTCTGCACACTACGCATACTAAGCACTCTCCATAATGAGAAAGAGTACACCCCTAGAGAACATATATTTATTTCCCAGCAGCTTTGATTTGCATACTGGTCTTCTCCCTCCATCATATATGAGAAATCATGGTTATTCTCTAAGTCTTAACAAAAAAAAAAAGAGAGAGACCAGAAAGTGTTATGTACTAATTTGCTGGGCAGTTGGAGCATATTTGATTTCATATCTGAATCATTATTTTTACCAAATTGAAAAGTATAATTTCTTTTCACAATTAAAACTTGTGATTTTTTGGTGGGTTCATTGTATGTTGTCATAAACTTAATCAAATCAGTCCCAGCGTCAGAGCTGAAATCTGTAGGCCTTTTTGCAGACTTAGGGCTCCTGCACACGGTCGTGCCCGTGTGCCTTCTGCAATTTACGGAACGGAACAGGAGGCCCATTATAGAGATGCCTATTCTTGTCCGCAAAACGGACAAGAATAGGACATGTCTCATAATTTTTGCGGGGTCACGGAACAGAGCAATGGATGCGGACAGCACACAGAGTGCTGTCCGCATCTTTTGCGGACCCATTGAAATGAATGGTTCCGTATACGGATCGTATACGGAATCAAAATACGGTCCGTATACGGAACGCAAAATACTGTCGTGTGCTTGACTCCTTAGAGGGGTTGTCTCACTTCAGCAAATCTCATTTATCATGTAGAGAAAGTTATTACAAGGCACTTACTAATGTATTGTGATTGTCCATATTGCCTCCTTTGCTGGCTGAATTTATTTTTCCATCACATTATACACTGCTTGTTTCCAGTGTTTACGACCACCCTGTGATCCAGCAGTGGTGGCCGTGACTGCACACTGTAAGTACCTGATGCTCCAAGCTAGTGATGGGCGAAGTTTAAAAAAAATTCGCCAAACTTCAAAAATAAATTTGATTCGTTATGAAGTGGTTCATCATGAATAGCATTCCATTGTATGTAGTGGGCGCAATGGCGGGGAACGGTAATTGAGCTGCCCCTGTCATTGAACCCCACAGATGTTTCGTTCAGCGCTGATCGTGGCATCTAACCGTCACACATTAGGGCCATTCGGAGGTTAATCTGGGGTTAAGAGGTACATACTCTCCTCATCCATTTGATCGCGGAGAGGTCATCGCGGCCACCTTGATTGAACAAAACATGCCAAATCTAGTGAGTGCCGACATGATGACATCACCAGGTTAGGACGCTGGGCCAGCGCGTGAGATTTGTTGCGTTTTCTTCTATCAAGATGGCCGCAACGGCCTCTCCTCTATCAAAGGGATGAGGTGAGTATGTTTTTTTTTTACCCACTAGGAAATTTCCCTGTAGGGTCTATGACCACTCTGTCCCTGAAAACAATCCAGCTGTATGGCCTCTGAGTCCTGTCTTGGAGCAAACAATGCACCTGTGTGCAAAAAAGGTCCTAATTAGAGTTGAGCGAACACCTGGATGTTCGGGTTCGAGAAGTTCGGCCGAACTTCCCGGAAATGTTCGGGTTCGGGATCCGAACCCGATCCGAACTTCGTCCCGAACCCGAACCCCATTGAAGTCAATGGGGACCCGAACTTTTCGGCACTAAAACGGCTGTAAAACAGCCCAGGAAAGGGCTAGAGGGCTGCAAAAGGCAGCAACATGTAGGTAAATCCCCTGCAAACAAATGTGGATAGGGAAATGAATAAAAATAAAAATGTAATAAATACAAATTAACCAAAATCAATTGGAGAGAGGTCCCATAGCAGAGAATCTGGCTTCCCGTCACCCACCACTGGAACAGTCCATTCTCAGATATTTAGGCCCCGGCACCCAGGCAGAGGAGAGAGGTCCCGTAACAGAGAATCTGGCTTCATGTCAGCAGAGAATCAGTCTTCATATCATAGCAGAGAATCAGGCTTCACGTCAGCCACCAGTGCAACAGTCCATTGGCATATATTTAGGCCCAGCACACAGGCAGAGGAGAGAGGTCCCGTAACAGACGATCTGGCTTCATGTCAGCAGAGAATTAGTCTGCATGTCATAACAGAGAATGAGGCTTCACGTCAGCCACCACTGCAACAGTCCATTGGCATATATTTAGGCCCAGCACCCAGGCAGAGGAGAGAGGTCCCGTAACAGACAATCTGGCTTCATGTCAGCAGAGAATTAGTCTGCATGTCATAGCAGAGAATCAGGCTTCACGTCAGCCACCACTGCAACAGTCCATTGGCATATATTTAGGCCCAGCACACAGGCAGAGGAGAGAGGTCTCGTAACAGAGACTCTGGCTTCATGTCAGCAGAGAATCAGTCTGCATGTCATAGCAGAGAATGAGGCTTCACGTCAGCCACCACTGCAACAGTCCATTGGCATATATTTAGGCCCAGCACCCAGGCAGAGGAGAGAGGTCCCGTAACAGACAATCTGGCTTCACGTCAGCAGAGAATTAGTCTGCATGTCATAGCAGAGAATGAGGCTTCACGTCAGCCACCACTGCAACAGTCCATTGGCATATATTTAGGCCCAGCACACAGGCAGAGGAGAGAGGTCCCGTAACAGAGGATCTGGCTTCATGTCAGCAGAGAATCAGTCAGCATGTCATAGCAGAAAATCAGGCTTCACGTCACCCAGCACTGTAAGAGTCCATTTTCATAAATTTAGGCCCAGCACCCAGGCAGAGGAGAGAGGTCCCTTAACAGACAATCTGGCTTCATGTCAGCAGAGAATCAGTCTTCATATCATAGCAGAGAATCAGGCTTCACGTCACCCACCACTGTAAGAGTCAATTTTCATAAATTTAGGCCCAGCACCCAGGCAGAGGAGAGAGGTCCCGTAACAGACAATCTGGCTTCATGTCAGCAGAGAATCAGTCTTCATGTCATAGCAGAGAATCAGGCTTCCCATCACCCACCACTGTAAGAGTCCATTTTCATAAATTTAGGCCCAGCACCCAGGCAGAGGAGAGAGGTCCCGTAACAGACAATCTGGCTTCATGTCAGCAGAGAATCAGTCTTCATGTCATAACAGAGAATCAGGCTTCACGTCACCCACCACAGCAACAGTCCATTTTCATAAATTTAGGCCCAGCACCCAGGCAGAGGAGAGAGGTCCCGTAACAGACAATCTGGCTTCATGTCAGCAGAGAATTAGTCTGCATGTCATAGCAGAGAATGAGGCTTCACGTCAGCCACCACTGCAACAGTCCATTGGCATATATTTAGGCCCAGCACCCAGGCAGAGGAGAGAGGTCCCGTAACAGACAATCTGGCTTCATGTCAGCACAGAATCAGTCTTCATGTCATAGCAGAGAATCAGGCTTCACGTCACCCACCACAGCAACAGTCCATTTTCATAAATTTAGGCCCAGCACCCAGGCAGAGGAGAGAGGTCCCGTAACAGACAATCTGGCTTCATGTCAGCAGAGAATCAGTCTTCATGTCATAGCAGAGAATCAGGCTTCACGTCACCCACCACTGCAACAGTCCATTTTCATAAATTTAGGCCCAGCACCCAGGCAGAGGAGAGAGGTCCCGTAACAGACAATCTGGCTTCATGTCAGCAGAGAATTAGTCTGCATGTCATAGCAGAGAATGAGGCTTCACGTCAGCCACCACTGCAACAGTCCATTGGCATATATTTAGGCCCAGCACCCAGGCAGAGGAGAGAGGTCCCGTAACAGACAATCTGGCTTCATGTCAGCAGAGAATTAGTCTGCATGTCATAGCAGAGAATGAGGCTTCACGTCAGCCACCACTGCAACAGTCCATTGGCATATATTTAGGCCCAGCACCCAGGCAGAGGAGAGAGGTCCCGTAACAGACAATCTGGCTTCATGTCAGCAGAGAATCAGTCTGCATGTCATAGCAGAAAATCAGGCTTCACGTCACCCAGCACTGTAAGAGTCCATCCGGTATGGATTTAGTGACAGAATTAGACTTGGAAATGCACAGTAGCGTGTGTGTGAAGTTATTCTGAATGACCCTATGTGCACCTTGAATATTATATACCCTTTTAGGGATAGATTTCAAATAGCTCTGATATAGCAGAAACCACTAAATTATTAAATTGCTAAATTGGGAATTGTATTTCAACCCTGAACAAAAAATGTGCTTTGACGGACACTAAATAACTTGCCCAGCCACAACAGTACAGCGGTAACGACAGATTTAGCGGGATATAAATTTGAGGCCTAGTATTTAGGCGCTGGGTGACCGGTATGGATTTAGTGACAGAATTAGACTGGGATATGGCCAAAAAATAACCACACTATTGCTGGTTAAATGCACTTGGTGACGGGCGCAGCTTGCCCCTGATGTAGTATATGGCCAAAAAATGAACAGACTATTGCTGGTTAAATGCACTTGGTGTCACAGCTTGACCAACCACACTACTGAGGGTTAAATGCACTTGGTGACGGACGCAGCTTGCCCCTGATGTAGTATATGGCCAAAAAATGAACAGACTATTGCTGGTTAAATGCACTTGGTGACGGGCGCAGCTTGCCCCTGATTTAGTATATGGCCAAAAAATGAACAGACTATTGCTGGTTAAATGCACTTGGTGTGATAGCTTGACCAACCACACTACTGAGGGTTAAATGCACTTGGTGACGGGCGCAGCTTGCCCCTGATGTAGTATATGGCCAAAAAATAAACAGACTATTGCTGGTTAAATGCACTTGGTGTGACAGCTTCACCCTGATGTAGGCTTTAGCCAAAAAACAACCACACCATTGAGGGTTAAATGCACTTGGTGTGACAGCTTGACCAACCACACTACTGAGGGTTAAATGCACTTGGTGACGGGCGCAGCTTGCCCCTGATGTAGTATATGGCCAAAAAATAAACAGACTATTGCTGGTTAAATGCACTTGGTGTGACAGCTTCACCCTGATGTAGGCTTTAGCCAAAAAACAACCACACCATTGAGGGTTAAATGCACTTGGTGACAGGCGCAGGTTGCCCCTGATGTAGTATATGGCCAAAAAATAAACAGACTATTGCTGGTTAAATGCACTTGGTGTGACAGCTTCACCCTGATGTAGGCTTTAGCCAAAAAACAACCACACCATTGAGGGTTAAATGCACTTGGTCTCAGCTTGTGCTGGCGCACCACAAGACACAAAATGGCCGCCGATCACCCCAGAAAAAAGTGACTGACAAACGGTCTGGGCAGCCTAAAAACAGTGAGCAATTGAGTATCAGCAGCTCAATGACCCACAGCTGCAGATCGATCAATAATCAAGTCCTTTGGAGGAGTTAATCTGCCTAATCTCGCCCTACTGTCGCAGCCGCAACCTCTCCCTACGCTAATCAGAGCAGAGTGACGGGCGGCGCTATGTGACTCCAGCTTAAATAGAGGCTGGGTCACATGGTGCTCTGGCCAATCACAGCCATGCCAATAGTAGGCATGGCTGTGATGGCCTCTTGGGGCAAGTAGTATGACGCTTGTTGATTGGCTGCTTTGCAGCCTTTCAAAAAGTGACAAGAAAGCGTCACAAAAGCACCAAGAAAGCGACGAACACCGAACCCGAACCCGGACTTTTACGAAAATGTCCGGGTTCGGGTCCGTGTCACGGACACCCCAAAATTCGGTACGAACCCGAACTATACAGTTCGAGTTCGCTCATCCCTAGTCCTAATGAATGACAGCAAGCAGAGATTTTGAACACCATACTGGAAAACTGCACAACTCATCGTACAATGAATGTTTTTTCCAGAAACTGGACTACTCCTTAGTTAGGTAGCACTTAAAGAAATGCTGGCAGCCCTCCTGACATGTCTGTTTTAGCAACAACGTGCATTCCCCATGTCATAACAATTCTGAAGCATCCATTCTTAGCACTCTATGTTGTGCCATTCCTTTATTATTCCTACTGGAAGTTATAAATGAATTGCTAGTAATTTTCAATGAAGGTCCAGCTGGCTGTTACCAGTCGGGGGGGTGTCCTGGCACTGTTTGACAATGGCACTACTGATTGGATAATGTCACACTGTGCAGGACACCCCCCAACTGGTAACACCCATCTGGACCTTCATTGGAAACTGCTTCCATTTTATAACTTCTAGCAGGAAATAATAAAGGACATGAAACATAAAAGAGTAATAAGCATAAATGTTGCAAAATTGTTATTACATGGAGGGTGCAAGCAGTTACTAAAATAGACATGTCAGGAGAGTTTATAGGCCCTCTCTGAAGAGTAGGGTGTCTTTTTTTAGCTACAAGTGAGTCAACTAGACTGAGGTGGTAAACATGTTACTCTTTCCAAGCAGCACAACGCCTCAAGATAATTTTTCGTCTGTGAATAACCCACAGTCTGAAAAGAGGTTGTCCAAATCATTGAGGGAAAGTATTTTGGAGAGGAGTAAACTTTGGATACATCAAGGTTCTTCTCTCTCACATGACTGGATCTCGACACCGCAATGTTCTAGTACAATAACATTTTATTTGGAGACCTTCAGATGTGAAAGGAGGTTATTAAGATATTAATAATACATTGCCGGTCAGCAAATATTTTCAAGTGTTGTATTGTGAAGAACAGCAGTTTTCAGGGAAGGCCCCTTTCATCAGTTGCTTCTGGTACACAACATGGACTGACATAAATAATGACATTTCATGGTCACTGACTATTCTCAAGTCAGGAAAATCTAGAAATGGAAAATTAAATTGCTCCAGTCAACAATGAAACCATCTCCAAGTGAAGGATGGAAGGATGGACAAATTCCAGGGAGAACTTTCATAATTGTTCTGGCAACAACCGAAGGGGCATCTTCAGGAACATATGTTCTATTGTGTTAACATATTTAGAATTGTGGTCAGAAGACAAAGTCATTGTAGCAAACAACTTGACCGCATGTCTCAGCGTTCTTCAAGTTATCCACCAAACCACAGCGACTGATTTCATTTTAATTCTGGGAGCTGAAATATGTTGGGTTTTCATTGGATCTCAAAATGGAGAAAAATATTCTGTTAAGGTCAAGATGTCTAAGACTATATAAAAAAGAAGTTTTAGGTTTATACATTTATGGGATTTCCATGTCAATTTGTACACTCTGGACAGCATGGTGTCTCAGTGGATAGCACTTGGTGCCTTGCAGTGCTGAGGTCCTGGGCTTTAATTTGACCAAGGACAACATCTGCATGGAGTTTGAATGTTCTACTGCTGTTTGTGTGGGTTTCCAACAGATGTTATAGAGTCCTTCCACACTCTACAATTTGGAATATAGATTGAGATACCCAATGGGATAGGGGCCAAGTCTCTATACAGCACTGTGGAACATGTTAGTGCTATCTCAATGAATAAAATAATAAATATATGCACACTGTAGGCTTTCAATAAACTGTAGAAATCTTCATGTCTTTCACCAAGTCCAGGAAGGCAGAAGAAAGAAAACCATCTGTTTTATGGTCGGATTGATGTTGGCTGAACTGAGGTACATGGTCTAAAAGAGTTCCTGGCAGTACTCTTAACCTCCAGAAGGCGTTAGGGCTTTGCTGCAGAGTAATAATCCTCAGGTCACTGTTCTCAGAGTGGTGTCCAATGGAAGATGGCTGCAGACAATGAATATAATCAGTAAGAAAATAAAGTCAAACCAACTTTAACGGATTAAACGTATTCACTCTTTAACACCTGCACAGGGATCTGGACTTCACCACAGGGAACCAACCAGGCCGCTACCTCCTGGAGTAGTGCTGGTGTACTTGACAGCGGACCCACAGGGGTCAGAGACACCGGAGCAAAGCACTAAGGTGTAGTATGAACACAGTCCAAGGTTATGGCAAGCTGAGTACGTGTGTACTCCAGATAGCAATTCCAATGTCAGGGCAGGCGGCAAGGAGCAGAGTCGTTAGACAGGCAAGGGACTGTACAAGGGAAGTCAAGAGACTAGACAACCTCAAAGCTAAGGCCAGGAAGTGAAAACCACAGCTCAGCTAAATAGAAAGGCTAATTAACACCTTATTCAGTAGTGTTGATCGTGAATATTCAAATTGCTAAATTTTTATTGCGAATATAGTCACCGAGAATATCTAGAATATAGTGATTTATCTTCGTAATCACGAATATTCTAGATTTTTTTTCATCAGTACCCATGATCCCTCACTGCTTCTTGATTGTGGGCCAATGAGAAGGCTGCAATATCTTTGACTTTAGGAGTAGTGTTGATCTAAAATTTTCATATCGCAAATTTTTATTGAAAATTTTCCAATTGCCGATTTTTGTAATAAAAAAAATAATCACTGGAGATCACAAATTCTCTAATTCACAAATATATGACGAATATTCGCCCAAATATTCGCGAAATATTGCAAATTCAAATATTGCACCTGCCACTCATCACAGTTATTCAGCAGCTGGACAGGGAGCAGAGGGAAAGGATTAACTCTTGTAGTGCTGAAAGGCAGTGGCTACTCTAGGAACATTATATAGGGGGGGGGGGGGCACAAAGATACCACAAAAGCAAAATAAGTATATATAAATAAGATTACAAAATACGAGAGAATTGCGGTATGCAGGGATACCTTTATAATAAAGCAATTTACTTACAAAAGAAGCTATTCAGTAGTCTGCTGTGCCGTCCTCTGCTTGCTTCCGCAGATTCTTTCCCCTTCTTTCTATCTCTCATCAGTGCGCAGGCGCAGTGTTATGGTGGATCTGTGGAAGACACATTGTTATGGGGGCATCTGTGGATGACACTGTTATTATGCCTCTCATTAGCCCTCATTATGCCTCTCATCACTCCCATATCAGCCCCCATGCCTCTCATTAGCCCCCATATCAGCTCTTATGCCTCATTAGCCCCCATTATGCCTCCTATTAGCCCCTATATGCCTCATTAGCCCCCATTATGTCTCTAATTAGCCCCCATTATGCCTCTCATTAGTCCCTATTATGCCTCTTATTAGCGCCCATATGCCTCATTAGCCCCCATATGCCTCATTAGCCCTATATGCCTCTAATAGTCTAATTAGCCCCCATTGTGTCTCTAATTAGCCCACATGATGCCTCTCATTAGCCCCCACATGCCTCCTATTAGCCCCCATATGCCTCTAATTAGCCCCCAAATGCTTCATTAGCCCCCATATGCCTCTAATTAGCCCCCATTATTCCTCATTAGCCCCCATATGCCTCTAATTAGCCCCCATTATGCCTCTCATTATTAGCTGCTATTATGCCCCCAGCAGCCACATTTTTTATAAAATAAAAAAACACTTACCTCTCCTGCTCCTGGACGCCGCCTGCAATTTTCTCTCTCCTCAGTCGACTGTGCTCTGAACTGGCTCCCTCGCCCCCCTCTAGCGACGCCATTATTGAAAGGAAGTTCACTGAGCACTAGTCCCAATACACACGCGGACAGTCGACTCTCACACCTGCCTGGAACAGCAGATTAACGGCACGCACGGACCACTGGTATGACACCAACAGGACCAGAATTAGATGTCAGGAAGCAGATAGAAGTTCCATGTAAAGGTGTCTAAAACTATACACTTTTTCAGTATACTTTCTGTTGTGCTATGAAAAATATTCTATAGTTTTAAAACCAGCCCCTGGATCTAAATAATTTTGAAATTGCATGTAATAAAAAATTTGGCATAGCCACTGAATTATTCAATAAAATGTACCTGTATAGCGCCACCTGCTGTTTGAGCACAGGATCTGTTTAAATCTTCAACTGTCACCAGCCACATGTATTAGAAGCTGAAGTAGTTACAGGGACAGAGCTGCAGCAGAAAGGACACACCCCCTGAGCTGCAGCAGAAAGGACACACCCCCTGAGCTGTCAGCTTGCTATAAATCTAGCAGGGCAATGAATGGGGAGATCTCTGGATCCATGTGAGGTACAGGGCTGGTTTTAGCTTTGTTAAAAAGACATTGTCATTTACTATATGACGTCCGATTTTCATTTTTTTATTATATCTATCATGGCACAACCTGTTTAAGTCTACTTTTTCAAGATCTCTGCTTGCTGCCATTCAGTGGAAATCTTGCTTGGATAAAAATCTGCACTGTTTATGTGATGGACTCACAAGTGCGTTGTTAAACTTTTAACTGTAACGAGCCGAGCAACCGTGTGAGCATCACATGCCCTGGGAGAAAATAAATAAATAATGTTCTTATTGAGTGACAGCAAGCAGAGATCTTAACAAACACACAGAATTGATTTAGAAAGTATATTTGAAAATGGTATCACTTTTCTATAGCCAAAGAATATTTATTTGCTCATATTGTAATATCCCTATTCTATCAGACAGAAGATGGATACGAGGTGACAATACACCAGATGTGTATACTATAATACAGACATTCCTCCCTAACAGGTGTACAGACTGAGAAGGGTAATGCCGTGCTATATGTCCCTTCATGCCCGCCTTTCCTCTGAACCTGTCTTCCTCCACTCAGACGGCAAGACAGAAGACTGACTGCATTGTAGAAATGAGTGCCAGCTCTTAAGTGCTGCCATTATAACGCCGTACAGACAGTGACGCTCCTACACCCAGCGCACAATGCAGATGTCACACATACACTGGTGCGTGCATCATATGTATTGTATCAAATCCACATTATATACCAGTCATCAGATCTCCGCTTTATAGATGAGGAGGATTTCACTTATAAGGAGTTTACCTCTAATCATCGTGGCTGTCATGTCACTATATAAGCCGGCAGTCCACCTGGGTAGACGCCTCATCCGGATGTATATCCAAGCCATCAATCAGAATAAGTGGGGACTATGAGCATAAATCCATCATTTCTGACCATCCGATCAATTCGGCAGATCATCTTTATTAGCCTTTGGCTACTTTCACACTAGCGTTAATATTTTCTGGTATTGAGATCCGTCATAGGGTCTCAATACCGGGGGGAAAAAAACGCTTCCGTTTTGTCCCCGTTCATTGTCAATAGGGACAAAATGTAACTGAACAGAACGGAAAGCTCCAAAATGAATTCCGCTCTGTTCTCATACCGGAGAGCAAACCGCCTAGGATGCGGAGAAAAACAGATCCGTCATGACCCACAATGAAAGTCAACAGGGATGGATCCGTTGTCTCTGACACAATCGGACACAATAGAAACGGATCCGTCCCCCATTGACTTACAATGGTGTTTACGACGGATCCGTCTTGAGTATGTTAAAGATAATACAACCGATGCAGATGGTTGTATTATCAGTAACGGAAGCGATTTTGCTGAACCCTGCCGGATCCAGTAAAAGCACTAGTGTGAAAGTAGCCTTACCCGGTGTCCTGGCAGCGTCTTGTACTATAGTCTTTTGGACTAAAGGCAATCATTCTCTAGGCTCTAATATTATATACAGTATATTTAATGTGTCCACTCCACCATGATTTATACTCAATTACAAGCTCCTTCCTGACTTATATACAACTGAACACATCAGAGACTGATCTGCTTCCACTGTGTCATTTAGGACCTTCATTCTCTGCTGATTCATTTACTTATCTATTTTAATAAAACTCATTTTTTTACAATAAAGAGTTCTATATTTCTTGCATAGAGTGAAATTATAAAGTTCTGACTTCCTGCAGCCACCAGTAGAGGGAGCGCAGGAGCTTACTGCATGCTGTTTTATTATTGCATATATTTATATCAGGCTGTAGCTCCCTCTAGTGGTGGTTGCAGACAGGCAGAAATGTACAATTTATGTCTATACGGATTAGAACATTTGGGTGCTTTGTGACTGTTATAAAGATATAACATAAGATTTAGAAGAACTTGTAGAAACCAAGAATTCCCCAGGTCCAAGAAAGGGGTCATCCAAGAGTAAGACAGATCTCCCAGATTGGCCAACCCACAATGGAGATCATACTTACCTGGTCCCCACCTCTGGGTTCATAGAGTGATGCTCCTGTCCCAACTCTTCCTCTCCCTGCCACACTGAGATCAACATCCCTTGACACGTGACCACTGCAGCCAATCACCCCCTGTCAATGTATGTTGATCTCAGTGCAGCAGGGAGAGAAAGAGTTGGCCCAGCGATGGAAACCAGGTATGTAAGATCTTCACCAAGGGTTGGCCACTCTGGGAGGTCTTTCTCTTGGACAACCACTTTAAGGCTGCAGAGAGCTAAAAGTACTTGACATGACTAATTATTTTCATCTTCCATTGGTTTATTCTCCCAAGCCTAAAGATTGCCATATGTCTTCAAGTACTGTCGGTCATACGCTGGTTCAGCTCCCGACTTCCCCATACACATGCACATGTTCTCAATGAGGAGAGGGAAGTAAGCTGCTGCCAGGCCGCTCTGCTGGGGGCATATCTCCCCTGGGAACAAAGGATAAAGCATATTAAAATGTAACATGCCCAATCCTTCTTTCCACTGACATCATCAGTCAGGTCAATCAGAGAGACAAAATCACAGAAATATCGTGGCAAATATGGGGGAACTGCTCAACCCCCAAACACTGTAGCGTGTTTCTCATTGGGGAAGCAGTCCCACCGCATGTGGACCGCAGCAAACGACCATCCCCAGCAAAAAATGCATACAATGGAGGATGCCGGCGCGGTCCACATGCACCACAAAGGCATCCTACACAAAATGGAGCATTGTATGGAAAATCTAATCATATAAATCACAGAAAAAAAATGCACCAAATGGATATGCCACTGACTATACTGGCTAGTCATACAAGCAGATATTAAAAGCTGAGACTTTTGCCAATATATTCCTGTCAGGAACACATCGGAGCCCATCAGTCAGTGAGACCCCATATATATATATTAGATGTTTGGCCAGTCCAACTGAAATTGGAAGTTTTGGCCACCATGTGCATGTTTATGGCCAGATTAAGACAAGATGCTGATCAACTGAGATCTGTGCATATCAAAGAAAATAATGGGATGATGGTATTTACTAAGATTTGATGAATTAGCTAATAGAAAGTTCCCTTTGTTAGAACCAGTACATCCACACCGATGAGGACAAACCTACAGAGGTTTATTTTCCCAGATTATTGTAAATGTTCTAGATGACCACCCTGGTCCCTGGGAGCTTCACGGATTAGTTCTCGGAATACATGCCAGGAACTGAACTGCTCCCGATTTAATCAGTAGCTGAGGGGTGTGAGGATGGTTGCCTGGGAAAAGTGCTGTAGATCTTGGACTTGCTTCGCCAAGAACTGTACTGCTCAAACATACTGTATGTCAAACTAATTGAAAGGGTTCCAGTACCATTCTGCATGCCAAATAAAACAGAACCATGAATACATGAATAACTCCCGAGCTGCCGTGTACTGCATCGAGAATGAATTTATACACTGGTGGTGGGGCGGCTAGCTTACCAGAAAGGTCATATCTCCTTAAACTACAAAATGATTAACATCAATTACAAGGATAGTGACATTAGTATAAGCATTCATCAATCTTTTCAGATCCAATCAGAGTAAATCGTATAAACCATAGGCCATAAGTGGATGATACATGTTCATTTGGCCAAATATAGACCAGGCAAATGGGGCAAATGTCCCAGGTGCTCCACCACTTAGGGGGTCTCCACCACAACTGATCAACAAAATTCCCATCAGACACCAGACAAGGGATGTACACTATATGGCACTATTATTACACTGTATGGCAGTAATTTTTTTTTTAAATAAGTGGACAGTATATAGTTATGTTTTGTGTATTGCTATGTATTTTAATGTTTTAACTGTTAATTCCAGCTAAGGAAGGTATGGTTGGCAGCAAGGGAAGATAAGGGTGGAAATTGTTGTCAGGAATAGGGCTAACCACCCTGTTCCTCCCCTCTTGGTAAGAGTGGGTTGGTACTGCTTCCTGCCAGGAGGGAAGGTTCCTGAGTAGAAAGAGATGGGAGAGGAAGCACATGTCAGAGCTCCTCCTCCTAGGAAGTCTTTTGAAATCTCCTGTAGGCCAACACTCTAGAGAGCTCTTCAAAATCAAGAACACTGCTTCCAGAAAGCATGACCGTGACAAGACAGTAGTGTAATCAGCGAAATACAGCTTTACAGACACTGCTGCAAGGTGAGGAACAGACTGTAATGCACCAGAGCTCCTTGCACCCCTAACTCATGTTTACGGGACTCTCTGCTGAAGAGCTGCAAGTGGAAGGGCCAACTCATTTTTACAATGTTCCCAAGCCTTAAAGACAAACATATCTGAGAATAGGTGAGCCTGGAATTTGTGCTACCGGTACTCTCACCTACAGCCGTAATCCCAGGGGTGCTGCTACCCTGCTGCAGCTAATAGCACTCTACTGTAGTTGCAGACAGGGCATATTAATTGAGATAGGAATTAGTTAGAGTGCCATCCACTTGAATACCATCAATGACTGCCCACGAGACCTTTGTCATTTTATCCCCCTGGTAGCCATTATTCTTAACCTATGTATGCACTTATGCTCTTAACCTTTTCTCTCCGCATTAATGGGAGGGAGAGAGCCAGCTTGATCTATGACTTTGGGCATTTGTTGGTGGGCTTCAAAGAGGCCAGGAGGGGTAGTTTAAGGGTCCATTCACACGTTCGTGGTGTATTGCAGATCTGGCCGGCACCCCCCATAGAACTGCTTATTCTTGTCTGCAATTGTGGAAAAGAATAGGATATGTTCTATTTTTTTTGCGGAGCCGCAGCCCGGAAGTTCGGGGCCGCGCTCCGGAAATGCGGATGCGGAGAGCACATAGTATGCTTTCCACATCCCGTTCTGCCCCAATGAGAATGAATGGGTCTGCACCCGTTCCCGATATTGCGGAACGGATGCAAACCCATTTGCGGACGTGTGAATGGACCCTAAAGTTGTGGTGTGTCTCAGATGGCACAAGCTGGGCACACCATATTGGGAATTGAAATGCTATTTCAGTGGAAAAATTTCACTTTGCACGACCTGGTGTGCATTAATTTCTGCAAAATACCTGTGGCATCAAAACGCTTACTCCACCCTTTATTACCTCAAGGTGCAGAGTTTCCAAAATGGGCTCATTTCTTGGGGGTTCCATTTATTATTTCACCCCAGGGGCTCTACAGTTTCAGCACAAGTGGTGAAATTACCACACTGGGCCTCAAAATGCGCATGGTGCTCTTTTACTCCTAAATCCTGTCCTATGTTCATGCAAAAGATTAGGGCCACATGTAGGACGTTCCTAAAACTCAGAAGCACAGCATAATAATAGGAGTGCTGACCTTTCATACTGGCACAGTTCTGTATAAATGTCGATCAGTGCTGTAAAAATCACCAATCTAGGCCTCATTCGTACATGGTGCTCTTTCTCTTCAGTAGTTTATTACCACCTAGGGGGTATTTTACTTAGAAAAATGATGTAAAAAAATACTGGTGTTTTTTCCCTCTGATTACCACTTGTGAAAGTGAAATATTTGAGGCTAACACTACATATAACTGAAATACAAGGTAATTTAGCATTTCATGTACCAATTTTAAAAATTTCTATGAAACAACTATGGGGTCAAGTTAGTGTTGAGCGAGCATGCTTGGCCGAATACCTGTTTGGCTCGAGCATCGCTATGCTCAGCACATGGCGGTACTCAGCCAAGTTCTGCATGTCCTCGAGCGCCATGTTCGAGTCTCCATCCCGCACATTTCGCGGCTGCCAAGCAGCCAATAAAGTGCAGGTAAGTACTGCCATCACTGTATTGCCAGTAGCCATGTTGGCTACTGGCATTACAGTGATTGGCTGGCCGGAATGCGTCATCGGGTGCTATATAGCACGCGATGACGTGGTTTCGGCTCATTGTGAGTCAGGGAGAGCTGCGCTTGGGAAGGGACAGATAGTGTAGGGAGTGTAATCGCAATATATTCAATAAAAAAAAGTTTCAAAGGCCCAAAAGTCCTTTTAAGGACTATTGTGTGTGGTGGCAGGCTGGTAGCAATATAATATAGCCAGCAATTTTATTTTTCCATACTTTGCAATACTTTTTCGAAATAGGGTGTCTGCAGTGACTTGTGACATCTGTGCTGCAATACCTTCTGTGTGTCAGGGCCAGATATTGGGAAAAATATCACTGACAACAAACATAGATTTTCCATAATTTATCCACATTTTGCCTATAAACGGTGTCTGCAGTGAATTGTTACATCTGTGCTGCAAGCGCGCGTGTGTGTCAGGGTCAGATATTCGGAAAAATATTACTAACAACAAATATATTTTTCCCATAATTTATCCACATTTTTCCTATAAACGGTCCCTTATAACATATAACATTTAATATAAAGAAGGCAAGCATTAACGGACGGGGAAGTGGCCGTGGCCCGTGATGCTTATGGTGCATGCAGAGGCCGCGGCCCTGGGCTCAGTGAAACTGTGCCTGCTGCCAGAGCACAAGAAAACAATCATGCACGATACCTAGCTTCATGTCCCAGTTTGCAGGGCAGCGCAGGACACAACTCTTGAAGTCAGCCCAGTGCGAGCCGGTGATCGGTTGGATTGCAGCAGATAATGCTTCCAGTCGGTTAAGCACCACCCTGTCTTCCACCAAGTCCAGTCTCAGTAGCCAGGAGTCTGGTCCGCACAATCCTCACCCTGATCCTCCTTCCTCCTACCATTTACAGTCTGGCCAAACAAGTGATCCCACACTCGGATATTCCGAGAACCTCTTTGCATCGCCATTAATTGATTTGGCCCTCTCGCCAAGCACGCTTGAGGAGGGACCTGAGATCTTGTGCCCGAATTCCCAACCTCTTGAGCATCCAGAGTCACAAGAACATGACGCTGGGGAACGGCAATTAGTGTGTAATGAGGTGGATGATATTAAGACACAGTTGCCAATGACAACCGCAATTACTGATAAAATGTAGGTAGAAGCAGCACAAAGCGGTCTTTGGTTGATTTGAAAATACGATGCAACAGCCTCACTGTTGACCCTTGATCCAACAGGCCATATGATGAACGAAAAACAAGAATGGCACCGGCAGCATCTCACGTCATCCAATATTTTATTGCGACCTCAAGACAAAATACAGCAGCAACGTTTCGGCTAAAACTCAGAAAGGCTTGAGAAAGGCTGAGTTTCAGCCGAAACGTTGCTGCTGTATTTTGTCTTGAGGTCGCAATAAAATATTGGATGATGTGAGATGCTGCCGGTGCCATTCTTGTTTTTCGTTCAACTGCAATTACTGTCTCAAGAGGTTGAGGAAGAGGATGACACACAGTTATCAAGCACCGAGGTTGTGGTTAGGTCAACAAATCAGGAGGATGATCAGAGTGAGTAAGTGGAAGAGGAGGTGCTGGACGATGATGTCACTGACCCAACCTGGAAAGGTGGCAACAAGCCAAGTGAGGAGAGCAGTACAGAGGGGGAGGGATCTTCAGCACTGCAACAGGCTGGAAGAGGCAGTGGGGTGGCAAAAGGTAGAAGGTGGGCACCAATGAACAGGCCCGCAACTGTTCCACGGAGCACTCCCTTGCGTAAATCTCCCTTGCCAAGGGGTAGGTGTTCAGCAGTATGACGCTTTTTTGAGGAAAGTGCGGACGACAAAAGAATATTAGTTTGCAACCATTGCCACACCAACATGAGCCGAGGCGTTAAAACTAGCAACCTCACCCCCACCAGCATGATCCGCCACATGGCATCAAAGCACCCTAATAGGTGGGCCGAACGCCTGGTTCCACAATCTGTGTCTGCGGGTTACACCACTGCCTCCTCTTCCCCTGTGTGTTACGTGCTGGCCAATACCATGTCGAAGACGCAGGCCCAGATGCCTCCCGCCCTGCACCTGGACCTTTGCAAGCACCATCAGCGACCACATCCACTTTCCTGTTCCAGCGCAGCATCCAAATGTCATTACCCCAGGCATTTGAACGCAAGCGCAAATAACCAGCCACCCACTCACAGGCCATAGCACTAAATGCGCAGCTTTCCAAATTACTGGCCATGGAAATATTGCCATTTAGGCTTGTTGACACTGAGGCCTTCCGAAGCCTGATGTCGGTGGCTGTCCCTCGTTACGCAGTCCCCAGCCGCCACTATTTTTTGAGGTGTGCCGTGCCAGCCTTACACCAGCATGTGTCCCTTAACATCACACATGCCCTGACCAATACAGTTACTGGGAAGGTCGACTTAACCACGGACACATGGATGCTTTCGGCCAGGGATGCTACATTTCCCTGACGGCACACTGGGTGAATGTTGTGGAGGCCAGGAGTGACTCGTACCCTGGGATGGCACAGGTGATACCAACGCCAAGGATTGTGGGCCCTACTTCCATCAGGGTTTCTGCCAGCACCTACATTAGTGGCTCCAACCCCCACTTCTCCTCCTCCGCCTCCTCCTCCGAATTATCCACGTGCAGCCCCAGTCAGTCATCAGTCGCTAGCAGGAAGTAGTGTAGCACTGCAGTGGGGAAGCGGCAACAGGCTGTGCTGAAGCTGATCTGCCTAGGTGACAAACAGCAGACCACCGCTGTGGCAGGGGATTAGAGACCAGACTGAGCTGTGGCTCTCGCCGCTCAACCTAGAACCAGGCATGGTTGTGTCTGATAATGGCCGTAACTTGGAGGCGGCTTTGGAGCTGGGCAGCCTTAGACACATCCCATGCCTTGCCCACATATTCAACCTTGGGGTTCAGCGGTTTCTAAAAACCTACCCCAATTTGCCTGAGCTACTGGTGAAGGTGCACCAGTAGCTCAGTGTGTGTGCACATTTCTGCAAGTCACCGACAGCTTCTGCCGGTCTTTCAACAATGCAGCAGCGCTTGAAATTGCCCGCTCACTGGCTGTTGTGCGACCTGAGCACGCGCTGGAACTCCACGTTTAACATGTTGGCCAGGCTTTGTGAGCTGCAAAGGGCAGTTGTGGAATACCAACTGCAACATGGTCGTTGCCTTTCCAATCAGCTTCCGTTATTCACAAGCAAGGAGTGGGCATGGATGTCTGACCTCTGTGAGGTTTTACGCAACTTTGAGGAATCAACACAGATGGTGAGCAGCGATAACGCTATTATCAGCGTAACCATCCCACTTCTGTGTCTTCTCAAACGCTCGCTGCTCACAATTAAGGATGACGTTTTGCATGTGGAAGAAGTGGAAATGGGGGAAGACATTACACAGGTGGATGATAGCCAGACCACCCTCAGTTCGTCTTCTCAGCGCGAATTGAAGGCTGAAGAGGAGGAGCAGGAGACAGTTGCCTCAGCTATAGAGGGTAGTACCCATGAAAGTTTAATTCCATCTGTTCTGCGTGGGTGGGCAGACCACAGACAACGCTGGCAGAGTCTGTACTTCCTTGGCCAACCGAGGAGGGGAGACAAGGGGAACACACAGCAGTTCCAACAGAGGCAGGGCAACACTCTCCAAAGCCTGGGACAGTTTCATGACACCCCACCAGCACCCTCACCCTGATGTGCGGCCTACTGCCAGAAGGAGAGAAAATTTTTGGAAGATGGTAAAGGGGTATATAGCAGACCGTGTCAGCGTCCTCAATGATCCCTCAGTGCCTTATAACTACTGGGTGTCCAAGCTGGACACGTGGCACGAACTTGCGCTCTACGCTTTGGAGGTGCTGGCCTGCCCTGCCGCCAACGTTTTGTCTGAGCGTGTATTTATTTCTGCTGGTGGAATTATAACAGATAAGCGTATCCACCTGTCAACTGAAAATGCTGACAGGTTGATTTATATAAAAATGGATAAGGCCTGGATTGACCTTGACTTCCCGACTCCACCAGAGGAATGCTGATGAACATAAAGGCACTTTACATGTGTTGTTTTTAATGTAGTTAATAGACTGTATTCCCATGCACCCCTTCCACCACAAACAAGGGTATATGGTTGAATCTTCCTTTTCTCCTCCTCCTCTTCCGTCATATCAACATGCATTGCTTATTCGTCACATATAATGCCCTCGCATAGAATATATATATATATGCCCTTTGAATATAATTTTTTAGAGGGTCCGCTAACCAGCAGGCCCTCCCATCTAATTTTTTACAGGGTCCGCTAACCAGCAGGCCCTCACATCTAATTTTTTACAGGGTCCGCTAACCAGCAGGCCCTCACATCTAATTTTTTTACAGGGTCCGCTCACCATCAGGCCCTCACATCTAATTTTTTACAGGGTTTGCTCACCAGCAGGCCCTCACATCGAATTTTTTTACAGGGTCTACTCACCAGCAGGCCCTCACATCTAATTTTTTACAGGGTCTGCTCATCTGCAGGCCCACACTTAAAATCTTTTACAGGGTCAGCTCAGCTGCAGGCCCTTGCATACATTTTTTTAGAGGGTCAGCTCAGCTGCAGGACCTCGCATATAATGTTTTACAGGGTCAGCTCACCAGCAGGACCGCAACTCATGCTGCCTTGCTTTGAAGTATTAGCTGTAGCCGTTTATCAGACGCCCTCTCTGAAATCGAACAATGATTCTCCGTTACCGGTGGTCACCATGTTAGGCACATAAAAGAACATTGAAAGTTGATAGGGAAGATATCTAAATGGATCGTGGACGTCACAGGGACGTGCGATCAGGCAGAAGTTATCTAGAGTCAACAAAGCGGCAGCAGGGCCTCTCCTGTATAACGTTTCCTCAAATACCGCAGTGACATTCTCTGTAATTTTTTATTACTCATTCCAATAACAGGGCATCCTAAGAGTTCTGTGTTGTTATTTATCGTCACTACCTCCACGAGTCAGGAGTGTGTGATTTGCGCGACACCCGCTTACCTTCCTTGGATGTGTTAACCATTTCTCAGGCTCCCTCTCCAGGATCAAACACTGATTTCCCATTACCCGTAGTTTACAATGGTTTTGAGATGACAATTACATCGAAAGCTGATAGGCCAGACATCTGAATGGATCGTCGCCGTCACGAGAAAATGACATCGGCCCCAGGTCAACTAGAGTCACCAAAGTGGCAAGAGGCCACCGCCCATAATGTTTTAGAAGGTCAGATCAGCAGGCTCTTGCTCTAATGTTTTTGAGGGTCACCAGCAGGCCATCAATCATAATTTTTAAAGGGTGTGTATGATGCCCTCCTTTATGTGTAACTAAGGGTGTATCGGAGTCCCTCTTCCTTGCAATTTTTGTCAGCACTTTATATACAAGTAAATATTCAGGAAAGAATGTTTTCTATCAATTTTTCCTCTAAAATCATTTTTTTCCCCTTGGTTTTGTGCGTATTATTGTCATTATGTAAAAGTGGCGTACTATTTGGACAACATAGTTCCCAGCAGCAACCAGCGAGTCCAAGATGCATCCATACATCTTTCCCATGCTGTTACAGAACCATTTCGGTGGTGTCACCAACAATTTCTGACATTTTATCATGAACCAGGCACCCTCCCCTCTTCAGAGCAGGTGGTACCTGGTTTAATGCTCGGGTTCTCCCATTGACTTCTATTATACTCGGTTGCTCGGTCGAGCACCCGAATATCACAAAGTGTTCGGCCTGAGCCCCCGAGCACTATGGTGCTCGATCAACATTAGGTGAAGCCAATCACTATAACCCTAGGAGAATTCCATGAAGTGTTTGGTTTCCATAAAGGAGTACGTTTTCTGGGTTTTATATGGTATTGGTACCTCAGGACCTCTGCAAATGTGACATAGAACCCTAGGACTATTCCAGTGAAATCTGCCCTCAGAAATCCAAATGGCGCACCTTCCCTTCTGAGCCCTGTCGTGTGCCCATACAGCTGTTTATGACAACATATCAGGTATTGCCATTCAGTGCATAACAATTTGTGGGGTGCTTTTTTCCCATTAAACCTGTGAAAATGAAAAATCTGGGGGTAAAGCAACATTTTACTGGAAAAAATATAACTTTTCATTTTCACAGCCAAGTGTTTCTAAATTCTATAAAATGTTTGTGGGGTCAAAGGGCTCAGAACACCCCCCAAATTCTTTGAGTGGTGCAGCTGCCAAAATGGGGTTACTTTTTGGGATAACCGCTGTAGCAGTACGTCAGGGTCTCTGTAAATGTGACATGCTGTTTGAAAACCATTTCCGCAAAATCTGTCCCCCAAAAAGCCATATGGTGCTCCTTCCCCTCTGAGCCCTGCTGTGTGCCCATACAGCAGTTTACGACCACATATGGGATGTTTCTGTAAACTGCAGTATCAGAGTAATAGATATTTAGGTTTGTTTTGATGTTAACCCTTGCTGTGTGTTACAGGAAAAACATAGACTAAAAAAAAATGTGCAAAAACATACATTTTCAAATTTCACCCCCATTTTGCTTTAATTCCTGTGCAATACCTAAAGGGTTAACAACATTTTCTAAAATCAGGTTTGATTAATTTAAAGTGTGTAGTTTCTAAAATGGGGTCTTTTATGGGTGGTTTCTATTGCGTAGCCTCTCAAAGCCACTTCAGAACTGAATTGTCCTTAAAAAAGTTAGTTTTGGAAATCTACCTCCAAACATACCTGCTATAACCGCTGGCCATGCCATTGGACCTTCTGCAAAGGAATGAGCAGCCCTAATAGTCTCTGTTGTTCTTATACAAGATGTTGGTGATTATGGTGATGTTGTGGAATGCTATGATGTCATGGAATGGCAGATGTTATGTGCTCTTTTGGATACACAGCTGCCAATCAGCTGTCTTTAATTCCCACCAAACTCCCCCAGACTGAAAGCTTCCCACCCATTAGACCCTCTGGGCTTAGTCAAAAAGAAGTAGTGCATTATTATTACTGAGGGCACTATAGTAGGCATTACTTAAAGCACTATAGCGGGTCATTATTATTATAACTGGGAACACAGTAGCAAGGCATTATTAATACTTGGGGCACTATAGGGGCATTATTATTCGATTGGGCACCTCCACTCTACTACATGCTTCCATACAAATGTTCAACTGTATTGGGCTAATTTTACATCGCTCCATAACCTCATGAGAAGTCCTTTTGGGAACGTTCCGTTCTTTTTCTTGGCATATCAGACCCTCGCATGTCTGACATAAGGAAAAATTTGAAAATGGAAGAAGAAAATAACTTGCTGAAAAAAAATTCAAATTATTCTGAGGTATTTGCTGTGTGTGAACGCATGCAGCTGATTTCTTCATGTTTAGTCTTGCTGGATCAGGGGGTTAAGTGGTGTCAGCGAATTAACGCGTTTCACAAAGGAACATTTTGCTCGGCGTGAACACAATAAACGCAGATGTGCAACATGAAAGCGCGTCAGCTTTCACATGTTTAAAATAGAATTTATGAAAATCTACGACCCAAAGGGAGAGCGGCCCGTGAACAAATGAAGTGTTCGGAGGGGAACCTTCTTCCTTATCTTTGAAGATAGCAAATTGGTATGATGGCATCGGTGCAGAACTCGCATGTCTATAAAAGGATTTACATGTCAGCAGGAGAATAATAGGAAGGTCAAAATTCATCTCTCAGATTAGTGTCCTAGCGGCTTAAAAAGCCTTTCCGTTTAACACTCGAGATAACACCGTCCTGCTCTATGGAAGTAGCGCCCCTTCACTGTAAACAGTGCTCCCCCCTCTGCCAGACAGTTGGCTCGTGTTTACAGATGAAATGACAGGATGTGTATAGAAAATGTTCTCGTTACCAGATATTAATGGTGAAATGAACTTGTTCCTTGATGTTTGAACCACATTACGGGCGTGATGGATGGCTCCAGGGTCAAAAGTGGACATGGACTTGTTTAAGGCCTTCTGTAGGAATCTCATTGCAGAGAAGAGCTAAAAGGTGGTGGATGCTAAACTCTTCAAATAAAAAAAAAATGAAAAATTAAATTAGTTTTTGCAGATACTTGCCATGACCGTGTTGTTATGGAACATACCATAGAGCTATTACATTTAAACAGTTGTCTCTGCAGATGCACCTCACCGTATGTGTTTTGCGTTCCTCAAACCATAGATCCACAAAACACGGATCCTAGCCATGTCACCATGTTTTTTTTTTTTTTTACCCCTACAGAAATATCCTATCCTTGTCCTCAAAACAGACAAAGAATAGGATATGTTAATTTTTTTTTGTGGGCCGGCGGAACAAATGGTGTGCTGTCCGCATCTTTTGTGGCCCCTATCAAAATGAATGGATAAGCATCTGATCTGCAAAAAAATGCAGATCGGATGTGGTCTCAAGCATATCCATTTTCCTATTTTTCTTATATACTATTTACTGAAATTGTTTACATATTAAAGGTATGAACATGAAGTCCATCTTAGAAGTGGGATGCTTATGCATTTCAAATTGTATCTCCGATCTTAAAGGGGTTTTCTGGGAGTAGAATATTCATGACTTAGGACCCCGACCAATCAGCTGCAGTGAGCTCTGTGGCCTCCTCACAGCTTACCAAGCACAGTGCCGCACATTGTATAGTGGCTGTACTTGTTACTGCAGAACCAGGCCCATTCACTTGAATGGAGCTGATCTGCACATACGGTAAGCCATGTAACTGATGAACATAACATCACCGGCCTAGAAAGAGGCTGCAGTGCTTACCGGGGCACTGCAGCCTCTTCTAACAGCAGAGCCTGGAGTCAGATGCTCACTGATCAGGTATTGATGACATATGCTGAGGACAGGTCATCAATATTCTACTTCCCCAAAAACCCTTTAATTGTAGTCTAGAAGAAAGGGGAAAGACAATGAAATACAACAGAGAAAAAGGTGTATAATATAATTGCATTCAAATTAGATTTTAACTAACTGACATCTCTTTTAATATTCTACTTCATCCCATTTCCCCTATTTTGCGGCAAGAGTAACTCATGTATTGTGGTGTACATCGGATCCTGAGGTGGAGCAATCCTTACCAATGTTCCTAGGCAAAGCTTTTTTAGCTAATCCTAACATCATGAGTACAGATCAGCAAAGTTTTCGAAAATTCGATATGACGCTTTGGTGAATTTAGCCAAGAAATTAATTTGGCATGAAGTGTGTTAAATCAAGTCTCACACTCTCCCTGCAGTTGAACTGCAGGGAGAGTGTATCTCGGTGTACATCAGTGTGCATTGCACCAACATGCATAGCTAATCCTCTGGTACAGAAACAGTTACTGGGTGTCAGAATGTCAGGCAGGTCACATACAGCCATGCACATCATCGTGCAGGTCACCAACAGTAAATCTATTCTGTTAAACCAAAAGAAAAGCATACAGCAGCCTTTAGTAAAGCAAAAAAACACTGTGCGCCCCTGCAGGACCTGTGTCCAAGGAACAAAATAAAGACATGGAGGCAGCGCCAAAAAAGTAGTGGAGAAAAATATGTTTTTTTTAATCCATGTTGTGGCAGTGCAAACACATGCTTTTGAATTCCTTCTGTTAGCTGTAGAATGATTGTGAGTCACTATTAGGCTCAGTTCATACTTCAGTTATTTGGTCAGTTAGGCGGTCCATGGTATCCCGGCCTGGCATCCTGCTGACAGCAGGAGCATACGGCGTCATTGGTTGCTATGGCTCCGTGCGCTTAATGCCGCGGCGGCACTACAGCAATACACTCGTATGATCTATACGAGTGTATTACTGTAGTGTAGCGGGATACCACTGACCACTCACGACCGTGTTCCACGGCCGCGTGCATTCGGCCTTATTCTCATAATTTATTATTAGGAAAAAGCAGTTGCGGGTCAAAACCACAGAACAGGTGCAGATCTATTCATGATACCTAATCCAAGAGTAGGCTTGGCTCCTGAATTTGGCTCACAAAAACTTTTGGAATAACTGACCAAATAACTGATGTGTGAACTCAGCCTTACAGGTCAATGTTAGCATCAGGTCTAATTTATCGGTGTGGCAAAGATTCAAGTAATGTCCCCGTCACAGATTGGGGAGTGTATCAGCAGTAAGGTTGTGTTGATGTCACTATTTATTTTTTCCTTTTTCTGATTCATCAGCAGAACAGCCCAAAAAAAAAATACGGATCCTGGATTTTGAGCATCCTTATTCACATGGTTAGTATTTGATCAGCATTTGATCAGAATGTGTAAGGCAAAAACAGGAGTGGGTCCAAAACAGAGATAAAAAGTGATGGAAATATCTGCATGTCTTCTGTGTTTTGGACCCACTCCTGCGTTTTGCTTCCAAATCATGATCAAATCCTGAGGCAAAATACTGACCACGTGATAGAGGCCTTATGGACACTCAAACAACAGGACACATTTTTTTTCTCTGTTCTTCTAATGAATCGGAAGAATGGAAGAATAAACAGTGATGTCAACACGGCCAAACAGGGACACTAATGGCCCCAGCACAGACTGGTGAAGGTGGCAACAGCATGAAGAGTCACAATAATGGCCTAGAACAGAGTGGAGAGGTGGGGCAGTAACAGCACAAGATGATTGCTGATCACAGTGGGAACAGATGGCAGCAGGCGGGTGGCAGCATCAGAATAGTGGCAGCAGCATGTGGCCAAAAGTAGCAGGCTATTTGTCACAATGTTCTGGTGTGGCAGCACACTACAGTCAGATCACTACTGCTAAAATGATCTAGTCTGTTGCATCAGGCACCAGTGTCTGGAAATTCTGGTTGATTCCTCTTCATAAAAGGACATTTTTAGTTAAAAGCGAGTTCTCTTTGGGGTAACTGCGCCATTTCCATTGCCTACTGCCACGGTCTGTCAGGGTCATTTGTGTCATCTTCATCGTAGCTCCTCATGCTCCTGTCCTTGGGCAGATAAACCACTTAGTTGTGTATAAAGTTCCTGGGTGTTTATGTCTTACTCCTTATCCTCCTCCTGTGCGGGTTCAGCATCTGCAGGGCTCAGGTGGTCATGAGATGTAGGCACCACGTCTTCTTTCCTTTTGCCAATCAGATTTACCAGCATCATCCCGTAGTGAAATGACATCATTCATCCCGTAGTCCTGGAGACTGACAAACAAAAGGCCTCCTCAAAGGGCCTGAGCAAACAGCAGGCGTCACACATGAGCTGGCATTGTCTAACGTCGAAGTTACACCAGGGAATAGTCCTGTCCGTCTGCATCATTGAGAAATCATTCACGGGTTTTCGATGCTCATTCAGTCGGTCCAACCTGTGAAGCGTGGAGTTGCAACGTGTGGAAACGTTGCATATGAGGCGATGTAGGAGAATACCATTCTGCCTTTGCAGTTTGAGGAGGGTGTGTTTTGCACAGTACGAGTTGCTGAAGTGCATACATATTTTTATTGACATTTTTAAGATGTCTTGCAGTTGGGCGAAAGACTTTAGGAATCAGGTGACAACCAGATTGAACACATGTGCCATGCAGGACGCATGGGTCAGCCCTCCCTGATGCAGCGCAGACTGAATGTTCTTCCCATAATCAGTAACGAGAAGTGTGGTGTCATAGGAACCCACTGATTCCTGGATGTGTATGTCTGTCCTCTGATGTCACTTGAGATGATGTTAAAGAAAGAGTTAAAAATTTGTTCTCAAAATACGACTGCTGGATGACAGTGGCAGCTCTGGCCTGTTGCTGAAGCTGCTGCTACCACCAACCATTCTTCTGCTGCTACTTATGCCGGCTAAAGTAACATTTTTGCCACTGCCCGTTCCTTTTGAGGGCCCAGACAACTGTCTGTTGGCCATAGTGTACAGTAACTGAATTAGTAATATGACTATATAACTAGGAATGAATGGTGCACCAGCTGAACTAGATAAACACGCCTATATATTAGACCGCCTGTTGACACTAAGTATGGCGCACAGTAAGTCTAAGTATAACCGAACAGATTAAGTATGAATGGCACAGCAGGTGAACTAGATATATCAGACTGCCTATAGACACCGAGTCTGACGAACAGAAAGTCTGTATAACAGAACAGATTAAGTATCAGTGGCGCAGCATGTGAACTAAATAAAAATGCCTATATGTTAGACTGCCTATTGACACTGAGTCTGACGTACAGTAAGTTAATGTATTACAGGACAGATTAATTATGAATGGTGCAGCAGTTGAACTAGATAAACGTGCCACTCAATTAGACCGCCAGTTGACTCTGAGTCTGACGCACAATAAATCTATGTATAACAGAACAGATTAAATATGAACAGTGCAGCAGGTAAACAAAATGCACAGGGAAATTACACTCAGCTTGCTCTTTCCTTGCAATCTACCTATGCTCTCCCTATGATCTCCCTACACTGCCCCTGCACTCTCCCTAGGCAATATTCTACAATTAAAAGCTTTCTGAAACACTGTTTCCATGGGTGATTGTCACATCTCTCCCTTTGCTCAGCTCACAGTGAAATGAGACCACACGGAATTAGGCTTTTATAGTGCTGTGACATCAAGAGGGGGTGGCTATCTGCGGATTGGCTGGCTGCCTGGCATTATGAGTGATCTCACGATCCCAGGTTTCTTACTTTTACCTTGTAACGTGCGTAGCCGCCATTTTAGGAAAAAACTGATTTGTTACCACGAAGCGCAAGGAAATTCTGATTGGTTGCAAATCAAATTTTTCCTAAACTTCAAAGTGAATTCCAATTCGGATGCTTCGATTTGCTTAACTCTAACCATGAGCCTTGTATCACACATGCAGTTTTTGGCATTGTTTTCTACCTTGATTAGGGTATAAATCATCTTAGGAGATCATTCAGTAGAGGTCAGAGAGGGTCTGGAGAATGAGCCAATCAGATGATTTATCAAGGAACAGCTTTATGCTGATGCTATGAACTGTAAAAGAATGCCGGGCGTGTACAAAATTCTCAGTAAAAACCTATTAAAATAATGTTTTACCAACCTAAAATATATGTAAATAAAAAATAAAAATAAATGCTATAACAGTGTTCATAGCCTTTAACAGAAGATGCTGTTGGTAACATGCAGCTCTCCTACGTTTGTCAGGGCACGATGAGAAAATAGCTGCAGTTTGAAGAGGACTCCCATAACACATCATGGTTGAAGAGTTTTCAGTCCTGTTGCTTCGTCTTGACACCTGCTAGGCTGAACAGAAGAGCTCACAGGCCGGGGACCATCCTCCAGCCTGTGCACTCTCTTGCCCAGCTCAGCAGGTGCAACAACATCCTTACATTGCGCCTGCTGCTGAGAAGAGCTGTGCTCCTTTCATCGGGGTAGAGGGGCTATGTGACTATAACTTATTTTTGTTATTATTATAAACACTATGGGGGCAGAATAATTGTATGGGAACAGTAAGGGGTCAGCACTAAGGACTCTAAAGGTGCAGCACTACTGTAAGTGCCAGTTCACTTTTTTGGCGCATTTCCACCTCAAAATTAGGTTTAAAAAACACCTCAAAACAGCCTCTCATTCAATTCAATGGGAAGCAGCACTTTTTCCACGTGGAAAAAAAAGCAGCATGTCCTATCTTGGGGCAGAAGCCACACTGAATCTCTCATTGAAATGAATGGAGAAAGGGTTTTCTGCATGGTTTAGCTGAAAATGCAGTTTTGTATTGAACACCCATTGGTTAAAAAAGGGGTTAAAAAGTGTAAAAAAAACTGCACAGATTCCGTTCAAAAAAATTTTAGGTAGATTTTCAAAATGCGTGTTTGACAAAATTGTCAAAATTCGTGTGAACATAAGAGGGATACTAAGTGAGCAGCACCACTATAAAGGGGGGCTCAAAGGCAAGATCACTACAGTAGGGGGGGGGGGCATAACTACTGTGTGAAAATGCTAAGGGACATCATTACTGCATAGGGGGCACTAAGAGAGCATTCTGTGTGGGAGCACTAAGGGAGCATTCTACAGTTTGGTGGCACTAAGGGGGCCTGTTACAGTGTGGGGGCACTAAGGGGGCATTCTGTGTGGGAACACTTAGGTAGCATTCTATAGTGTGGTGGCACTAAGGGAGCATTCTACAGTGTGGGGGCCCTAAGGGAGCATTCTCTGTGGGTACACTAAGGTAGCATTCTACAGTGTGGGGGCCCTAAGGGAGCATTCTCTGTGGGAGCACTAAGGGAGCATTCTACAGTGTGGGGGCCATAAGGGAGCATTCTCTGTGGGTACACTAAGGTAGCATTCTACAGTGTGGGGGCCCTAAGGGAGCATTCTCTGTGGGAGCACTAAGGGAGCATTCTACAGTGTGGGGGCCCTAAGGGAGCATTCTCTGTGGGTACACTAAGGGAGCATTCTACAGTGTGGGGGCCCTAAGGGAGCATTCTCTGTGGGAGCACTAAGGGAGCATTCTACAGTGTGGGGGCCCTAAGGGAGCATTCTCTGTGGGTACACTAAGGGAGCATTCTACAGTGTGGTGGCACCAAGAGGGCATCACTACTGTGAAGGGGGCACAAATGGGACTGTAGGAGATGGGGCATGTATATATAGGCATTTGGTTGCGGTAGAGGATCGGCTTAGGGCTTTTTGGCTTTTCAAAAGTTGGGAGGTATGTGAATGGGGGTTCTCCAGGAATTAAAAAAAATTAAATACTTAAATATTATTTTATAATAAATATATTCACAAATAACTTTCATTACTTAAAATGGCTTGTTTTGTCTAGGGAGTCATGATTAGGAGAAATAAAATGGCTGCCATCCTATCAGTACACACAACCTGTCCTAATCGCACAACAGGACAAGTTACTTCACCACAATGAGCCATAGTGCTGCCTCATCCTCCTCTCTGCTCTGCTTGTCAGGAATTATGATCCAGAATACAGATGAATCTCTGTGGGAATGGAAAAGATGAGGAGACATAAGAGGAAGGTGGGGGTGTAGATAACGAGCAGCAGCACTTGTATTCAGTCTCCATTACCGCAGCCTGTCCTGTCCGTCCTCTCTGTACTTCATGTCTCCTCATGAACTAAATTCCCCAGAAATTCAGCTAAAGTTCTTATCATCTGTTCAGGATCATAATCCCTGACAAGTAGAGAGAGGGAGAAGGATGAGGCAGCTCTTTACCTCAGTGTTGCAAAGTAACTTGTCCTCATGTGTGATCAGGACAGGTTTTGTGTGAACTAATGGGACAGCTGCCATTTTGTTTCCCCTGATGATTGCTCCCCAGACAAAACGAGCCATAATATATAATGAAAGGTATTTGAGAATATATTTATAATAAAGTAATATTTAAGTATTTTCATTTTCTTAATTCCCAGAGAACTCCATTAATGACTTTTGAAAATGTTGATCAAGGGTAAAAAAATACAGTGCAATGCACTACTTTATCCTGTAGGTGTCACTGTTTCCTCTGCTGTGTACTGTGTGACCTAGACATGCCAGAGACCAAATTCAATGTAAGACATATAACAGTGTAGTAGATAGGAAAAAAAAAAATATTTTAGGTTTGGCGGCACCTATTTTAACACTTCGGTGCTGTTTTACAAATACTCTAATTCACAGCACCTGAATACTGTTGGTTGATCCACCTCATTTCCATAGGTAGTAGACGGTAAGTGCTCTCCTATAGCAATGTATAGCCGGCTATGCACAAAGTGAAGGCACATGCTCTGGTTGGCATACCCACTATTATGCCAGCAATAATGAGTAATTTGTGATATAGTAAAATAAACAGCTCACCGTCACCGGAGATGACATATCCAATCATCAGCAGTCTCTCCGAGCTGAGTAAAGACAGCGCTCAGTTATCGTACGTGCAGTCGGCCTATCTAAGGATCCTTATCTGGTGAGTTATAAGTGCGGCTAATGGTATCTGAGGATCTATAAAAGACACTTGATATACCAGCCTACTGCCAAAACGAGTTTTAGATGGATTACTGTATCAAAGTCTCGTACTTACATTTTTAGCAACAGCTTGGAAGTCTGATCTGTTTACATTGTGGAATTATCTTCCATGGTTAGGTCTAAAAAAGTAGCCCTTTAGTGAGGTAACAGCCGTGTCCCTGCATCTACCGTACTCAAAGCATGCTTGATATCAGCCACAACATTAAACCATCTGCCGAATTGTTCTATAATACCGGACCAAAATGGGCTAATCTTCACCCCAAACGTTCATCAATGAGCCTTGGGCGTCTATAAGGCCTCTTGCACACAAAGGTTTTTTTCTTCCGTTTCTGTTCTGTTTTTTGCGTTCCGTATACGGACCGTATACGGAACCATTCATTTCAATGGATCCGCCCAAAAAAACGGAAGGTACCCCATATGCCTTTCATTTCCGTATTTCTTTTTTTCCGTTCAAAGATAGAATATGTCCTATTATTGTCCGCATAACGGACAAGGATAGTGATGTTCTATCCGGGGCCAGCTGTTCCTTTCCGCAAAAAAACAGAATGCACAAGGACGTCGTCCGTTATTTTTTGCGGATCAGTTTTTTTGCGGACTGCAAAATGCTGAAAAAGCCATACGGTCGTGTGCAAGAGGCCTAACCCTGTCACTGGTTCACCACCCGTTGTCTTTCCTGGGAGTCGAGACCACATTTGGTGGACAATATCGTCTGCAAACCTGGCCATTTTGGAGATGTGACCTAATTAGCACAATTTGGCCTCTTATATCCTTCCTTTTGTCATTTTTCCCACTCCCAGCAGATGAACCTCAAGAACTGCCTTCACTTGCAGCCTAATGTATGCCATCCCTTGTTGATACCTCAGACACATATTAGGTTGAGTTTTACAGGACACCAATTGATCTGCTTGCAGATATCATCCTTGTTTAGATTCAAACCCAGGACCTTAGCTCTGCAAAGCAACAGTGATAACCACTGAGCCACTATTCTCCCCTCTTGGTCCCCAGCATGGCTTCCCTCTTATTCCTGGTACCAAGCATGGCTCCTGCTCTCACTCTTGGTCCTGCTCTCACTCTTGGTCCTCAGCTGATTCTAGCTCTACTGCTGCCTGAGGCAAAAAATTTAATGGCACCCCCCCCCCATTAAAAAATAGTATGAAAGCCAAGTAGCCCACTATATATACACCGCACACATAAATATATACCAGCAGTTATTATACCGTACATACTGTATATATACCAGCAGTAACTATATTGCATAGATAAATATATTCCAGCAGCAAAGATTATACCGCACACATAGATATATACTAGCGCATGAGCTTCTGGGTACCAAGAGATGGACAGTCACTGTTCCTTAAGTAGAGCCTCAGCGTCTGCACAACTACGCAAGTGCTAGACTGTCAGGGCTGGGCAAGAAGTTCAAAAGTAAGCTTGATATTATATACAAAGATATTAAGCTTGATATTATATACAATACAGTGCTGCCCATAATTATTTATACCCCTTGCAAATTTTGACTTAAAGTTACTTTTATTCAACCAGCAAGTAATGTTTTGATGGGAAATGACATAGGTGTCTCCTAAAAGATAATAAGACGATGTACAAGAGGCATTATTGTGGGGGAAAAAACATTTCTCAGCTTTTATTTACATTTGAGCAAAAAGTGTCCAGTCCAAAATTATTCATACCCTTCTCAATAATCAATAGAAAACCCTTTATTGGCTATTACAACAATCAAACGCTTCCTATAATCGCAGACCAGCTTTTTGCATGTCTCCACAGGTATTTTTGCCCATTCACCTTTAGCAATGAGCTCCAAATCTTTCAGGTTGGAGGGTCTTCTTGCCATCACCCTGATCTTTAGCTCCCTCCACAGATTCTCATTTGGATTCATTTCTGGACTCTGGCTGGGCCACTCCAAAACGTTAATGTTGTTGTCTGCTAACCTTTTCTTCACCACTTTTGCTGTGTGTTTTGGGTCATTGTCATGCTGAAATGTCCACTGGTGCCCAAATGCCAAGTTTCTCTGCAGCCTGATGTTGTCGTTGAGAATCCTCATGTATTGCTCTTTTTTCATGGTGCCGTTTACTGTGATTAGGTTCCCTGGTCCATTGGTTGAAAAACACCCCCAAAGCATTAGGTTCCCACCACCATGTTTGACAGTGGGGATGGTGTTCTTTGGGTTAAAGGCTTCTCCTTTTTTATGCCAAATGAAGGAAACATCATTGTGACCAAACAATTAAATTTTTGTTTCATCTGACCATAACACAGAAGTCTTCTTCTTTGTCCAGATGAGCTTTTGCAAAGGCCAAGCGAGCTTTTGTGTGTCTTATCTGGAGAAGTGGAACCCAGCAGTGTGCAGTGTTCGTTGGATTGTCTGCCTTGAGACATTGCCACCAGCAGAGCCCAGGTGCACCAGAATGGCCTTAGTGATGATCCTTGGATTCTTTTTCACCTCTCTAACTATCCTCCTGACCAGCACAGGTGTCACTTTTGGCTTCCGACAACATCCTCTGAGATTTTCCACAGTGCGGAACATCTTGTATTTTTTGCTCAAATGTAAATAAAAGCTGAGAATTTTTTTTCCCCACAATATTGCCTCTTGTACATCGTCTTATTATCTTTTGGGAGACACCGTCAAAAAATTACTTGCTGGTTAAATAAAAGTAACTTTAAGTCAAAATTTGCCAGGGGTATGAATAATTATGGGCAGCACTGTATATATTAAAGCCCACCTTGCATATTATTTCCTTATTTGATGTCATTTTGATTTTTAGAAATCTTTATATAAAAGAAAAAGCTATTGAAGTATATAAATATGCAGGAAAAGTAGACCTTTCACATACTAAACCATAAGTGTCCCTGTTTGACCATCCAAAAAGTCGGGAGGTACTGTATGCTTGTGTAAGCCACTCTGCCTTACAGCAGCACATACCTGTCACATCCAGTGCCCCCAGGTGACGTCTCCTCCGATGTAGATCTTATCTGATATCATCTTCTCTAATCGGTCCAGACAACTTCTCTCAGCCGCGCCTCGTCTCTTCATAGTGTGACACAGACTTCCTCACTTTTCTATCATCATCCCCCAACCTCGAGTCCCCACAGTGTTATCCTGCTGCTCGCTGTTCCCCCCAATACCCCCAGATACTATCCTGAAGAAAAATGAGTGCCCCCCACAGTAATAGTGCACCTCATAGTCCCACCAATAGTAATTCCCTTTTAGAAAGCCCTCATTAGTAATACTGCCCCCTACAGTACCCCCAACAATGATAATGCTCCCCAAGAGTGCCCCCATTAGTAATACTGCCCCCTACAGTGCCCCCAACCGTGATAATGCCCCCCAAGAGTGCCCCCATTAGTAGAAGCCCTCCAGTATTAATAATGCCCTCACAGAGCCCCCAGTACAAATAAGGCCCCCTATTGTTCCCCCAGTGGTAATAAAGCTCTCTACAGACCCCTCAGTAGTAATAAGGCCCCCATAGTGCTCTTAGTAGAAATTAGGCAGATCTATAAAACCCTCCTATAGAGCCCTCAGTAATAATAAGAACGCCTATAATACCCCTACAGTGCCCCCAGTATTTATACTGCCCCCTGCAATGCCCCCTGTAGTTATATTCCTCCTTCCACCATACAGTCCCATGTAAATAACATCACACCATCTCCCTAGCCCCCTCCAATATACAGTCCCATGTAAATAGCATATCTCTCTATCTACAGCCCCCTCTAAAATACAGTCCCATGTAAATAACATCACCTCCTCCCCAGCCGCCTTCAACGTACAGTCCCATGTAAATAATATCACCCCCTCCCCAGCCGCCTCCAACATGCAATCCAATGTAAACATCACCCCCTCAACATTCAGTACCGTGTAAATAACATCACTCCCTCCCCCAGCTGCCTCCAACATACAGTCCCATGTAAATAACATCACCCCCAACACACAGTTCCATGTAAATAACATCCCTCCCTTCAGCCCTAAAATACAGTCCCAGTTAAATAACCACAACTCCCAGCATTGCTCTACCTCTCCCTTCACTAACCTCTCCTCATGTAGCAGACATCACCACAGCTTCTTCCCCCAGGACTTCTCCTCTTCACTGCCCTCCTCTCCTGCACTGGTCACATGATGGTGACATCATCGCAGGTCCTTCTCAACCACTTCCTGTTTTACTGGTCACATGACCTGTGATGTCATCACAGGTCCTTCAGCTCTTCCAGTGCATTAGATTTAATTGAATTGCCATCCTAAGGATAGGTCCAGGTGAGATGACTATGCAGGTACCAGGCTCTGCCAATCAAGAAGCAGAGGGAAGCCACTGAGCTATTCGATAAAATGTATCTACATAGTGCCACCTGCTGTTTGCTCTTTTTATAATTCCTTTGTCCACCTCATTGAGTTGGTTGCACATGCTCAATTGCATCTTTCAACTGTCATCACCTGCAGCAGACAGGGCACACTACCTGAGCTGCCAGCCTGAAATAAATCTAACAGAACAGTTGGAGCAATAAATGTGGAGATCTCTGGATCCATGTAAGGTACAGGGCTGGTTCTAGCTTTGTTAGACAGAGATTGCCATGTGCTGTACAATGTCTGATTTTCATTTTCTACCTTAATCATAGGGTAACCCCTTTAAAGGAGTATTCCTATCTTTAAACATAAATACCTGATAAGTGTAGATGCCAACAATGGGACCCTCGCTGGCCAGGAGGACATATCTGATACACATTGGCCACTTTCCCCATATCAGAGGAGAGGTGGTCACGCCTGCTTGTGTAAACTTAGACAAAGCCATAGTAGCTATGATCGTACATTGCATCTGTATATTTTATGCTCAGTGACCAAATGAAATGACTTCTGTGAGAATTTTGACAGCGGCACACCTTCATAACTCCTGAAGTTCAGGACGAGGTGTGATACAAACCGTCACGTGGACAAACCATAAGGTAGCTGGAGAAAAACATTTGGACTGGTTCCTTCTTCTCTGTGCCAATCCAGAAAGACAGGGCACATACCAGTGAGTCTGCGGTTATGATACCTGTGTAAATAAACATGGTATGAAGGTGTCTCCACCGCGTTCTCCTTTCATCACGTCTGTAACTCGGCAGTCCTCAGCAGGATCTGAATCATCAGGCAATAGCTTTTTTTCCCATGAAAATACTCAAAATAAAACAAATACAAAAAGCAGTAACTTTCTCCAATGTCTGTCAATGTAAAAAAAACGAAGCAACCCTGTGAATAGTATCGATGGGAATTCTCCTACCATTTTGTGTACACAGCTCCTAGCCAGGTTTATGCATTTCTGTGGTTTAGAGACGACAAACCTGATAGAAAAAAAATAAATGGTATTAGTGCTACGGCTTACCTGGCCACTCTCGATATCCTGTGACTACTCCCGCTTCTTCTGGCTTGGTAGCTATTCACAAAAGACATTAAAAGTCGAGATAACATCTGCTGCAAGATTTTACCTAATGCATTGCGAGAGTTAATTTAACCATTGCTTTGTCTGTACCGTGGGGTTTCGTCCCGTACTTCCGTTCCGCAAAAAGATAGAACATGTCCTATCTTTTTGCGGAACGGCCGGATCGCGGACCCATTCAAGTGAATGGGTCCGCGATCTGCTGCGGCTTCCCCACAGACCATGGGGTGCACACGTTCGTGTGCAGGGGGCCTACTACTGCGTAACTGCATTTTATATGTATGTTGCTTGTTGTGATATACAGTATATCTTGTTTATTTGCACTGTGTCTGCAGGGCACTGTGGAAAGGGTTAATGAACACTGATAGACTTTTGGGACTTTCTAGCCAATAATAAAAAGCTGGTAATTTTCCACAGTTACCATAAGGTTTAACTCCTTCCTGACATACGACGTACTACATTGTCATAGCAGGAACTGACTTCCTGCAAATTGACGTACCAGTACGTCATGATGATTGGGCGGGCACAAGAGCTGTACACGCCTGTTCAATGCAGGGGATCGGCTGTGACTGACAGCCTGGACCCTTCTGTATCTGCCAGCATTGCTGTAAATGCTGATGCCGGCAGATAAACCCCTTTATATGCCGTGATCAACGCTGACCGTAGCATATAAGAGGATCATAGAGGGAGGGGGCCTTGGGATCTGCCATGTACGGAAACCTGTGAGACCCAGCCCCCAGGCTGGGTCTCATAGGCACACTTCTAATTGTGAAACTGACATGTGAATACAGCATATATTGTACTACATTGATCAGACCCAGAAATGTTGAAGTCCCTGTACTGGGACAAGAATAAAAAGTGTCCCTTTCCCTTCATCAAGCGATTTTTCATATTTTTTTTAAATAAAAATAGATAAATTAGATATTGCAACGTCCGTAGCGAGCATCAGGTAATCGTCATAATTTTTTTTTTTTTTTTTTAAATGTACCAAAACAATCATTTTTGGGTAACCTTTCCCCAAAAAAGTGTAATATTGAACAATCAAAAAATAATAATATGTAACCAAAAATGGTACCAATAAAAACGTCACGACCAGCTCTTCCAAAATATAACATGATCTACCCCCTCAGGTGAATGCCGTAAAAAAATAAATAAACTGTGAAGACCTTGCCCCAAAAAAGTGTAATATTGGATGATCAAAAAATCCTATGTACCCAAAAATGGTACCAATAAAAACGTCACGACCAGCTCTTCCAAAATATAACATGATCTACCCCCTCAGGTGAATGCCGTAAAAAAATAAATAAACTGTGAAGACCTTGCCCCAAAAAAGTGTAATATTGGATGATCAAAAAATCCTATGTACCCAAAAATGGTACCAATAAAAACGTCAACCCTTCCCTCAAAAGCCCCTACACAAGATGATTGGTGAACACCTTAAAAAACTAAAACTAAAAATGGTGCAAGAACAGCCATTTTTTGTTACCTTGCATCACAAAAAGCGTAATATCAAGCAATCAAAAATCATATGAACTCCAAATTAGTACCAATAAAACTGTCACCTTATCCCGTAGTCTCCAAAATGGGGTAACGTTTTAGGAGTTTCTACTGTGGTGGGTCTTCAAATGCGACATGGCAGCTTAAAATGATCCCAGTGAAATCTGCCCTTACAAAATCCACATGTACGGCGCTGGTAGCGAAAGGGTTAAAGGCGGGCACAGGCATTGCTTGCTACAATGTATCAGTCTGGGGTCCAGGCTGTTTACCTTGCAGAGCATTGTCTAGACTGGATACAACCATTAGGTCTGGCTGTGTACTGGATTACTGCCTCTGAATGCAACCACGGATGTTCTCATTCACCGACAGCAAACCTTGAAAATGGTGAGGAATTAAAGTACAGAATATATTAGAAAAACCTCCTAAACTTAAAAAAAAAAAAAACTTTACTTGCATTTTTGTAAGAGATGACAAATGACAGCGTATTAGCAGCTACATAACAGAGGCATAGCCCAACACCTACGAGCTTAGATACTAAGACCATTCCATTAAAGGGCCAAGAAAAGACATATATCACTAATACCGTTACACGCAGAAGAAGAAATAGATACTTTTTCGGGGAAGTTTGAAAAAGGATTCCGTGGAATAAATATAAATGAGTTTGGAATTAGATCATTTATTTTTCGGGCTCTACCATTCGGGAGGCTGCTACTATTACTGACATTACATAGAAATGGGCGAGAGCCAAAACCCGCGCTTATTAATTCCATATGGAAAGGTTAAGTGAGAAACACCGAGAGAAGGGAGCGCTGGACATTGTGAAGTGACAGCACGCTAACGTAATCTAGATAAAAGATTTGCTTCAGACGAGCCTGTCAGATGAATACCGAAAGTTACGTAGATTGGAGAAAGTAAGGTATTGTGTATCTCGCGAACCTTCCCATAAGATATTGGAATAGCTGTCGGAAAAAATGTGATTATTTTGCTTGGTCGGCGCAAAGATTATTATTTTTTATATATCAAGAGAGTTTGGTTAGCCTGTGTGTAATGTATATGCCGTCCGCAAATCGGAATAGCTGTTTGCAAAGAAAAATCCTGTAGACTTCAAAGAATCAAATCAGGGCCGGTGGAAAATGAAGCATCTTTTTCTTCTGGAGCTGTTGGGTCCTCCATTCTGCCAGTAGGTGGCACTAGACATACGTGTCATATTTATTTATATTTTTTTTTGGCATCCTCGAATTCTTGTCTTATGACACACTGGACGGTTTACTTGTAGATTCTGTAACATGCGACTTGGAAGCTACATCGAAAAACACATTATACGGGCTTGGCAATGTTTTCGCTTTTCTATCGATTAGTTATGCCCGTCTGCGCAGCGTGGAGATTGCGCATCAAGGACGTGAAAAACAGATGTTCGGTGTTATTATTGGGTGTTTTGACGAAGAGGACAATTCGATTAATGACACGACCTGCGTATTCTGATGGGAAATGTGGCGACAATAGACAGCGCTGTTAAAATTTGGAAACCAGCAGCTCCTAGGGGCAAAAAGGGGCAATTACCCAGCAGCTTTCACTATTAGGCTTCTTGCAAACGAACGTGTGCGCCCCGTTGACGTATTGCGGACCGCATTCACTTCAATGGGTCCGCAAATCCGGAGATGCGGAATGGTGCGGAACTGAAGCACGGAACGGAACCCTACGGAAGAACTACGGAGTGCTTCCGCGGGCTTTCGTCCCGTACTTCCGTTCCGCAAACATGTCCTATCTTTTTGCGATCCGCTGCGGCTGCCCCACGGCCTGTGCTCGTGCATTGTGGCCTGCATTTTGAGGGCCGCAGCACGACCACTCGTGTGCAGGAGGCATTAGGGTGTACATAAAAAGTTACATTTAAATTTGAAATCACTTATACACAAATAAAGAATTTTTTTTAATTTTTTTCACATTTTAACTTAATAAACTATTACCATAAATTAATTGTCTGGGTTATGTACGGTAGAGTAGATTTAAGTGGTTTTTATGGAATGTACAGTTTGCATAAGAACATGAATTTTTTATACCAAATCAATATATTTTTACAGACTTTTCAAATTATTTTAATATATTTTTCTTACTTTTTCTTTAAACGACAGGAAAGGATTACTGTTGTAGGGTGGGGTTGCAGCTTGTTGTGGCAGTTTTTTTAATCCAAAGCCAGAAGTGGTCCATGCAACCCACCTCTGGCTTTGGCTCCGAAAACTGCATCAAAAACTGCCACAAGAAGCTGTGTGTGACACCACCCTTACATCTTTATTTCAAAATGATAATCTATGCCCGTGATGTTTTTTCACCATGCCACAGGCTGTTATTGGGGTAACACTTGGTGAGTAGATCCCCAGTGCTGACTGCACCAAGGTCCCCCAGTCCGAGATGTGACAAATCCAGTGACCTGATAGAACCGTGGAGTCCCCTTTGACAAACGTGTGCCGGATGGGCCCATGCTGTGGACTGCAAACAGTGGGTCCGCAATGTACGGGCACCAGCCGCTTGCGCACTGTATCACGGATGTGGACTTGAATGGGACTGCAATCCCGATGATACGGTGCAGTGCGGAACGGAGGCACAGATCGGAAGCCCATGCCTCAGCACCACAAAAAAGTTGTAGTACTGTCAGATGCGGATCGTGGATCCCATTCAAGGGAATTGGTCCGCGTCTGCAGACTGTGGGAATGTGGTTGGTGTCCTTGCATTGTGATCCGCAGCCCTAAGGCCCCTTTCACACGGGCGAGTTTTCCGTGCGGGTGCGATGCGTGCGGTGAACGCATTGCACCCGCACTGAATCCTGACCCATTCATTTCTATGGGGCTGTGCACACGAGCGGTGATTTTCACGCATCACTTATGCGTTGCGTGAAAATCGCAGCATGCTCCTCTTTGTGCGTTTTTCACGTAATGCAGGCCCTATAGAAATGAATGGGGTTGCGTGAAAATCGCATGCATCCGCAAGCAAGTGCGGATGCGGTGCGATTTTCACGCATGGGTTCTAGGTGACAGTCTATTCACTGTATTATTTTCCCTTATAACATGGTTATAAGGGAAAATAATAGCATTCTGAATACAGAATGCATAGTACAATAGTGCTGGAAGGGTTAAAAATAATAAAAAAGTTAACTCACCTTCTCCTCTTGTTCGCGCAGAGGCCGGTCTGTTCTTTAGCTGTGGCTGAAGGACCTTTGATGACGTCAGATCACATGCTCCATCACCACGGTGATGGACCATGTGATTGGAGCATGTGATCTGACGTCACCTCAGGTCATTCAGTCCACAGCTAAAGAACAGACCGGCATCTACGCTAACAAGAGGAGAAGGTGAGTTAACTTTTTTTTATTATTTTTAACCCTTCCAGCCCTATTATACTAAGCATTCTGTATTCAGAATGCTATTATTTTCCCTTATAACCATGTTATAAGGGAAAATAATACAATCTTCAGAACATCAATCCCAAGCCCGAACTTCTGTGAAGAAGTTCGGGTTTGGGTACCAAACATGCGTGATTTTTCTCACGCGAGTGCAAAACGCATGACAATGTTTTGCACTCGCGCGGAAAAATCGCGCATTTTCCCGCAACGCACCCGCCTCTTATCCGGGCAAAAAACATGACGCCCGTGTGAAAGAGGCCTAAGGCCCCTTTCACACGAGCGAGTTTTCCGCGCGGATGCAATGTGTGACGTGAACGCATAGCACCCGCACTGAATCCTGACCTATTCATTTCAATAGGTCTGTGTACACGAGCGTTGTTTTTCACGCATCAGTTCTGCGTTGCGTAAAAATCGCAGCATGTTCTATATTCTGCGTTTTTCACGCAGCCCTGGCCCCATAGAAGTGAATGGGGCTGCGTGAAAAACGCATTGCATCCGCAAGCAAGTGCGGGTGCGATGCGTTTTTCACTGATGGTTGCTAAGAGATGTTGTTTGTAAACCTTCAGTTTTTTATCACGCGCGTGAAAAACGCATCAAAACGCATTGCACCCGCGCGGAAAAAACTGAACGCAATCGCAGACAAAACTGAATGAACTTGCTTGCAAAATAGTGCGAGTTTCACTGAACGCACCCTGAACGCATCCGGACCTAAGGCCCCTTTCACACGGGCGAGATTTCCGCGCGGGTGCGATGCGTGAGTTGAACGCATTGCACCCGCACTGAATCCTGACCCATTCATTTCTATGGGGCTGTTCACATGAGCGGTGATTTTCACGCATCACTTATGCGTTGCGTGAAAATCGCAGCATGTTCTATATTCTGCGTTTTTCACGTAACGCAGGCCCCATAGAAATGAATGGGGTTGCGTGAAAATCGCAAGCATCCGCAAGCAAGTGCGGATGCGGTGCGATTTCCACGCATGGGTTCTAGGTGACAGTCTATTCACTGTATTATTTTCCCTTATAACATGGTTATAAGGGAAAATAATAGCATTCTGACTACAGAATGCTTAGTATAATAGTGCTGGGAGGGTTAAAAAAAATAAAAAAAAGTTAACTCACCTTATCCCCATGATCGCCTAGTTCCCGGTCGGTCTGTTCTTTAGGCCTCTTTCACACGACAGTATGTCCATTTCAGTGTTTTGCGGTCCGTTTTTCACGGATCCGTTGTTCCGTTTTTTGCTTCCGTTGTGGTTCCGTTTCCGTTCCGTTGTTCCGTTCCGTTTTTCCGTATGGCAAATACAGTATACAGTAATTTCATATTAAAAATTGGGCTGGGCATAACATTTTCAATAGATGGTTCCGCAAAAAACGGAACGGATACGGAAGACATACGGATGCATTTCCGTATGCATTCCGTTTTTTTGCGGACCCATAGACTTTAATGGAGCCACGGAACGTGATTTGCGGCCAAATATAGGACATGTTCTATCTTTAAACGGAACGGGAAAACGGAAAAACGGAAACGGAATGCACACGGAGTACATTCCGTTTTTTTTGCGGAACCATTGAAATGAATGGTTCCGTATACGGACCGTATACGGACCGCAAAAAACGGCCCGCAAAACGGAAAAAAAAAACGGTCGTGTGAAAGAGGCCTTAGCTGTGGCTAAAGGACCTTTGGTGATGTCAGATCACATGCTCCATCACCATGGTGATGGACCATGTGATTGGAGCATGTGATCTGACATCACCAAAGGTCATTCAGCCCACAGCTAAAGAACAGACTGGGATCTACACGATCAAGAGGATAAGGTGAGTTAACTTTTTTATTTTTTTTAACCCTTCCAGCGCTATTATACTAAGCATTCTGTATTCAGAATGCTATTATTTTCCCTTATAACCATGTTATAAGGGAAAATAATACAATCTTCAGAACATCAATCCCAAGCCCGAACTTCTGTGAAGAAGTTCGGGTTTGGGTACCAAACATGCGTGATTTTTCTCACGCGAGTGCAAAACGCATGACAATGTTTTGCACTCGCGCGGAAAAATCGCGCATTTTCCCGCAACGCACCCGCCTCTTATCCGGGCAAAAAACATGACGCCCGTGTGAAAGAGGCCTAAGGCCCCTTTCACACGAGCGAGTTTTCCGCGCGGATGCAATGTGTGACGTGAACGCATAGCACCCGCACTGAATCCTGACCTATTCATTTCAATAGGTCTGTGTACACGAGCGTTGTTTTTCACGCATCAGTTCTGCGTTGCGTAAAAATCGCAGCATGTTCTATATTCTGCGTTTTTCACGCAGCCCTGGCCCCATAGAAGTGAATGGGGCTGCGTGAAAAACGCATTGCATCCGCAAGCAAGTGCGGGTGCGATGCGTTTTTCACTGATGGTTGCTAAGAGATGTTGTTTGTAAACCTTCAGTTTTTTATCACGCGCGTGAAAAACGCATCAAAACGCATTGCACCCGCGCGGAAAAAACTGAACGCAATCGCAGACAAAACTGAATGAACTTGCTTGCAAAATAGTGCGAGTTTCACTGAACGCACCCTGAACGCATCCGGACCTAAGGCCCCTTTCACACGGGCGAGATTTCCGCGCGGGTGCGATGCGTGAGTTGAACGCATTGCACCCGCACTGAATCCTGACCCATTCATTTCTATGGGGCTGTTCACATGAGCGGTGATTTTCACGCATCACTTATGCGTTGCGTGAAAATCGCAGCATGTTCTATATTCTGCGTTTTTCACGTAACGCAGGCCCCATAGAAATGAATGGGGTTGCGTGAAAATCGCAAGCATCCGCAAGCAAGTGCGGATGCGGTGCGATTTCCACGCATGGGTTCTAGGTGACAGTCTATTCACTGTATTATTTTCCCTTATAACATGGTTATAAGGGAAAATAATAGCATTCTGACTACAGAATGCTTTGTATAATAGCGCTGGGAGGGTTAAAAAAAATAAAAAAAAGTTAACTCACCTTATCCCCATGATCGCCTAGTTCCCGGTCGGTCTGTTCTTTAGGCCTCTTTCACACGACAGTATGTCCATTTCAGTGTTTTGCGGTCCGTTTTTCACGGATCCGTTGTTCCGTTTTTTGCTTCCGTTGTGGTTCCGTTTCCGTTCCGTTGTTCCGTTCCGTTTTTCCGTATGGCAAATACAGTATACAGTAATTTCATATTAAAAATTGGGCTGGGCATAACATTTTCAATAGATGGTTCCGCAAAAAACGGAACGGATACGGAAGACATACGGATGCATTTCCGTATGCATTCCGTTTTTTTGCGGACCCATAGACTTTAATGGAGCCACGGAACGTGATTTGCGGCCAAATATAGGACATGTTCTATCTTTAAACGGAACGGAAAAACGGAAAAACGGAAACGGAATGCACACGGAGTACATTCCGTTTTTTTTGCGGAACCATTGAAATGAATGGTTCCGTATACGGACCGTATACGGACCGCAAAAAACGGCCCGCAAAACGGAAAAAAAAAACGGTTGTGTGAAAGAGGCCTTAGCTGTGGCTAAAGGACCTTTGGTGATGTCAGATCACATGCTCCATCACCATGGTGATGGACCATGTGATTGGAGCATGTGATCTGACATCACCAAAGGTCATTCAGCCCACAGCTAAAGAACAGACTGGGATCTACACGATCATGGGGATAAGGTGAGTTAACTTTTTTATTTTTTTTAACCCTTCCAGCGCTATTATACTAAGCATTCTGTATTCAGAATGCTATTATTTTCCCTTATAACCATGTTATAAGGGAAAATAATACAATCTTCAGAACATCAATCCCAAGCCCGAACTTCTGTGAAGAAGTTCGGGTTTGGGTACCAAACATGCGCGATTTTTCTCACGCGAGTGCAAAACGCATTACAATGTTTTGCACTCGCGCGGAAAAATCGCGGGTGTTTCCGCAACGCACCCGCACATTTTTCCGCAACGCCCGTGTGAAACCAGCCTAAGGCTGGGTCTACACGACGACATTTGTCGCGCGACATTTTGTTGCACCAATGTCGCGCGACAATTTTTATAATGGCAGTCTATGGTGTCGCACTGCAACATGCGACATGCTGCGACTGCGACGCGACAGTCGCAGAAAATCCATTCAAGATGGATTTTTCTGCGACTGTCGCGTCGCAGTCGCAACATGTCGCATGTTGCAGTGCGACACCATAGACTGCCATTATAAAAATTGTCGCGCGACATTAGTGCAACAAAATGTCGCGCGACAACTGTTGCGCCCTATCTGTCGCGCGACAAATGTCGTCGTGTAGACCTAGCCTTATCCGTCGCGCTCGTGTTAAAGGGGCCTAAGGGTTTTTAATGACTGTTGTAAAAAAAAAAACATAGTAGTGGTTGTTAATGGGTTAAATGACAAATTCAGTTCAGTAGCGATCAAAAAGCTATCAAATAATTTGGACATATCTTCGAGGCCAGGGATCAGCAACCTTGTTCGAACCCATGCCAATTAGCCAGTAATGGACTATCCTGAGGATAGACAATTAGTTAATAAAGGCTAGACAACCCCTTTAACTTATGGAGTCTCTCTATACTAGCAGAGGGACCCGGCTTCACAAGCGCATGTTTCGTCTATTACATTTAATGATTGTTTGTGTGATTATATCCACAGTGTTCCCCCATAACAGCGACCTCCACAGTACCCCGCACCCTTAACAGTGACCTCCACAGCGTCCCACCCCCTTAACAATGACCCCCACAGCACCCTGACCCACTTAACAGTTACATGCGCAGAGGCTTGACCCCTTAAAAGCGACCTCCAGAGCTGCGCTGTCCCCTTAAGTGACCCCCACAGCACCCCACCCCCTTAACTGTGACCTCCACAGTGCCCTGCCCCTTAACAGGGACCTCCACAGTACCCTGCTCCCTTAATATGTGACCAGCACAGCGACCCTCCCTTTAACAGTGACTTCTATAGTGTCCTGCCCCCTTAACAGTGACCTCTACAGATCCCCGCTCCCTTTTTTCTGACCTACATGGTGCCTTGCCCCCTTAACAGGGACCTCCACAGAGGCCCACCCACTTAACATTGCCCTCCATAGCACCACACTTCCCTAACTGTAACTACAACAGAAGCCCACCCCCCTGACTGTGAATTCTATAGCGCCGTGCCCCCTTAACAGTGAACTCCACAGAGCCCGCTTTCTTCAAATGTGACCTGCACAGCACCCCTCCCCCTTAAAAGTGACCTCCACAGTGCCCTGCCTTTCTAACAGTGACTTCCACAGCAGGCCACCCTCTTAACAGTGACCTATAAGGCCCCTTTCACACGGGCGAGTATTCCGCGCGGATGCGATGCGTGAGTTGAACGCATTGCACCCGCACTGAATACCGACCCATTCATTTCTATGTGCGTTGTGCGTTGCGGTGCGATAATCCACACAATGCAGGCCCCATAGAAGTGAATGGGGTTGCGTGAAAATCGCAAGCATCAGCAAGCAAGTGCGAATGCGGTGCGATTTTTCACGCACGGTTGCTAGGAGACTATCGGGATGGAGACCCGATCATTATTATTTTCCCTTATAACATGATTATAAGGGAAAATAATAGCATTCTGAATACAGAATGCATAGTAAAATAGCGCTGGAGGGGTTAAAAAAATATATACCATTTTTTAACTCACCTTAGTCCACTTGTTCGCACTGCCCGGCATCTCCTTCTGTCTTCATCTTAGCTTTGTGTAGCAACAAGGACCTTTGGTGACGTCACTCCGGTCATCACATGATCCATCACATTGTTAAAGATCATGTGATGGATCATGTGATGACTGTGACGTCACCAAAGGTCCTTGTTGCTACACAAAGCTAAGATGAAGATGCCGGGCAGCGCGAACAAGTGGACTAAGGTATATATTACTATGCATACTGTATTCAGAATGCTATTATTTTCCCTTATAACCATGTTATAAGGGAAAATAATGCAATCTACATCCGATCCCAAGCCCGAACTTCTGTGAAGAAGTTCGGGCTTGGGTACCAAACACGCGCGATTTTTCTCACGCGAGTGCAAAACGCACTACAATGTTTTGCACTCGCGCGGAAAAATCGCGGGTGTTCCCGCAACGCACCCGCACATTTTCCCACATTTGAAAGGGGCCTAAGGGGGAGAGATGCTGTGGAGGTCACTGTTAAGGGGGAGGTCACTGGTAAGGGGACGTGGTGCTGTGGAGGTCACTGTTATGAGATTGGGGTTCTGTGGAGGTCATTGTTAAGGGGGCAGGATGCTGTGGAGGTCACAGTTAAAAGGACAGGACGCTTTGGAGGTCATGTTATGGGCGACAGTTAATAAAATAAACTGTGTAACTGATGGGGTATACAGGGCTATTAGTGATTTTCCTGTGGGATACGAGGGCATGGACTAGCCTCCTGGGCACCCTAGGAACAAACACACCAGCACTTCACACTTGGGCAGTGCCGGGTACTTTTTCTAGTTTTTATATATATATAAGATAAGAGATATATAAAAGTCGGGAGACATTTTGTGCAAGAAATGATTAATGTTCTTTAAACTCATGTCAGACCAAGGTGGGACAGCCATAACATCCAGCCTACGACTACATTCTACACATATTCCAAAAATAACCAAACATGAGATGACATCATCCAATTGTGTAACCCAAATAATGCTTATTAGCGTGAGGCAACTCTTCCATGAGATATCACAGGCCGTATTATGTTATCAGTTCAGTGAACTTCTAAACCCAGGAAGGCATTGTAGACCATTACTGTCCGCGGCTGGTATGTTTTCATAACTGGAGTTGTCCAATCTACTCGATCTTCTACAGATGTTTCTCAATTAAGACTTTTTTTTCAAAGGAAATGTCATGTTTAATATGATATGTAAATCATGCGGTGACCTCAGCCAGACATTTATGTGGCTGCAGAAATGTGAGCTAAGATATTAAATATATTTGACTGTGAATTCAGATTAGGATATTAACGTGGAATGGTTTTTCTTAAAGGTCCTTAAAACATTAGATAAAAGATGGCTTCAAAAATGGAGTCACAAGCCTTCCAAAACTGGACTGATGGACTTAGAGGAGCTGTCACCTCTCCAGACATGTCTGTCTTAGTAACTACTTGAATTCCCCATGTAATAACAATTCTGGAGCATGTATCTAACTCTATCGTCTACCATTTCTCTACTATTCCTACTAGAAATTTCTTTATGGATGGCCAGCAGTCTGCAATAAAGGTCCTATGCAGGTGTTACTAGTTTGGGGTGTGTCCCTGCAAAGTCTGACACTTGTGGCACTGATTGGATACTGCAAGGAATGTGCAAGGACACACCCACAACTGGTAACCCCCAGTTGGACCTTTACTGCAGGCTGCTGGCAATCGATTCATATACTTCTGGTAGGATTAATAGGGGAATGTCACAAGATACAGATAAATACATGCTCCAGAATTGTTGGGCAATTGCATAGGCAATGAAAGTAGTTACTTATATGAAACAATTATGAATCTTGTAAAGTAACCCCAGCAGGAAGCTAGGGGAACGGTGGGGAATGGGTCCAAGGTGTCAGCAAAACAATGTTCACATCTTTGTTTCATTTTCCATTCTTCTGATCTGTCAGAGGAACAGAAAAAAACAATGGATCCTGAAAAAAAAAAAAAAAAAGGATCCTGTGCATCAGTTATGCGCATGTGGCATCCTTTTAAGCCATTTCCATCAGAGATCCGTTATTTTAGACGGAAAAGAAAGTTCTGCATGCTGTACTTTTTTTCCATCTCAAAAAACAGAACTCAGCCTTAGGCCCCATGCACACGGCCGTGTTTCACAGCCGTGTGCGGGCCGTGGAACCGCGGCCTGGATCCCTCCTGAGAGCAGGAGCGCACGGCGTCACTGGTTGCTATGATGCCGTGCGCTCCCTGCTGCCGGCACAGTACAGTAATACACTGGTATAGATCATACCAGTGTATTACTGTATTTCGGCGGCAGCAGGGAGCGCACGGCGTCATAGCAACCAGTGACGCCGTGCGCTCCTGCTCTCAGGAGGGATCCAGGCCGCGGTTCCACGGCCCGCACACGGCTGTGAAACACAGCCGTGTGCATGGGGCCTTAGGCCCAAATGTGCATAACTAAGGCTACTTTCACACCAACGGTTTTCAATTTCCGCTATTGAGATCCGTCATAGGATCTCAATATCGGAGGAAAACGCTTCAGTTTTGTCCTTATTCATTATAAATCGGGACAAAACGGAGTGCACCAGAATACATTTCGTTCAGTTTGGTTGACGGATCCGTCATAACTCCCAATGTAAGTCAATGGAGACGGATCGGTTTTCTCGGACACAAAAGAAAACGGATCCGCACACGATCCTGGTGTGTTTTGCGGTCCGCAAATCGCGGATCTGCAAAACACGGATGGCGTCCGTGCACGTTCTGCAATTTGCGGAACGGCACGGACAGTCTTTAATATATCTGCCTATTCTTGTCCGCAAAGCGTTATATATTTTTTTTTTTTGTGAGGCCACGGAACGGAGCAACGGATGCGGACAGCACACGGAATGCTGTCCGCATCTTTTGCGGCCCCATTAAAGTGAATGGGTCGGCATCCGAGCCGCCAAAACTGCGGCTTGGATGCGGTCCAAAACAACGGCCGTGTGCATGAGGCCTAATGCACAGGATCATTATTTTTTTTTTTTTTTTTACAGGATCCTGTTTTTTCTTTTTTTTCTGTTCTTCTGACGGATCAGAAGAAGAGAAAATGAAACGGAGATGTGAACGCGCCCTAACATGTCAGTGTGCCTTGGTCAGAGTGTTTAAATGTTGGGGAGTGAAATTCATTCTAGCCTCCTAGGGTAGGAAAACAGCCACAACAGTGAATTCCTCTTTGTAGAAAGGTTCCCATGTCATGAGACCCTCATATCATCCTGGTTGACAACTTGAGCACTCTTGTTGACTGGTCAAGAGATGGCCATGAGAGAAATTCTTAAAAAATACTCATAGCACCTTATTTCGCTCCTTCCAGTCACCAAGAATAGGACACCCATAGGGTCTCTTACCCTGGGTTCACACCTGAGCGTTCCTCAAACGCGCGTTTTTGTCACGCGTTTTTATGCGCGTTTTTTGTAATAGTAAACGCGCGTTTGTGTGATTGACTGCAGTGTCCTATGGCCACAAACGCGCGTCAAAACGCCCCAAAGAAGCTCAAGTACTTGTTTGAGCGTCGGGCGTTTTACAGCACGTTCGTACGCGCTGTAAAACGCCCAGGTGTGAACCCTTCCCATAGGGAAGCATTGGTTTTCATGTCTTAAGCGTTTTACAGCGCGTTTGAACGCGCTGTAAAACGCTCAGGTGTGAACCCAGGGTTAATTCAAAGGGTCCAGGAATGGTTAAAGGGCATCTGTCAGCAGATTTGCACCTATGACACTGGCTGACCTGTTACATGTGTGCTTAGCAGCTGAAGGCATCTGTGATGGTCCCATGTTCATATGTGTCCTCACTGCTGAGAAGAATGATGTTTTATTATATGCAAATGAGCCCCTAGGAGCAACGGGGGCGTTACCATTACACCTAGAGGCTCTGCTCTCTCTGCAACTCCCCTCTGTACTTAAATTGACAGGGGCAGGCAGTGAAAACATCACATGTCCACGCTGAAACATGATTGCTGGAGGCTAGGACACAGTAGGGGAGATTTATCAAAGAGTGGTGTTTTACTCCAGCCTTTGATAGCTCCTGCGCTGGCGGAGGATGCCCCTAATTCAAAATCATAAATGAGTCCCATGTTCTGGAAGTTCATGCTGAAACTGGCGCAAATGAAGACAAATGTGTTGCACTTGCTGGCCCTGCCCACTCCTGCCCTCGCGCACCTTTTCAGAAAGTAACGAGGGTGAAGCAGAAACGCCACTTGTGACATCATTTGTTGCAAGTGGCTTTTAAAAAGTCAAAAACATAAGATTTGTCACAGTTTTTTTTTTCTTTTCTTTTTTTTTACACCAAAAAAAGTGGCACAGGGAGATAATAAATCTCCTCTTGAGACCGGTAGAGCACCTGGGGGACTGGTGACAATTACTTGTTATTTTATGGCACTGAAAGCTTTTGGTGAAAAAGTCTTGAGTAGCTGGACATCCCCTTTAACCCCTTAGTGACCAAGCCTGTTTGGGCCTTTATGACCAAGCGTTTTTCTTCCTTTTTTCATGGTCTCGTTCCAAGAGCTATAACTTTTTTATTTTTTCGTCTATATAGCTTTATGAGGGCTTGTTTTTTACGGGACAAGTTGTAGTTTTTAATGGAACCATTTTGGGGTACACATAACTTTCTGATTAACTTTTATTAACTCTTTCTGGGAGGGAGATGGGGGAAAATAGCAATACTGCCACTGCGTTTTTACATTATAAATTTTACGGCGTTCATTTTTCGGTACAAATAACATAATATCTTTATTCTCTGGGTCAGTACGATTACAGTGATACTAAATACTTATAAAATTTTTTACGTTTTACTACTTTTTTTTCCAATAAAACCCCTTTTATTAACCCAAAAAATGATTTTGCATTGCCACTTCACAAGACCCATAACTTTTTTTTTCTTTTTCTATGGAGTTGTGTGAGGGCTTGATTTTTGAGGGACAACTTGTATTTTTCATTGGTATCATTTTGGAGTAAATGGCGCTTTTTGATCGCTTGTTATTAAGTTTTTTTCGGTGGAAACTAAGAATAAATTAGAAATTCTGTCATTTTTTTATTTTTATTTTTTACGGCGTTCACCATGGGGGATAATTTATGTAATATTTATGTAGTCCGGGTCGTTACGGACGCGGCAATACCAAACATATGGGGGATATTTTCTTTTTGAAATTTTTTTCATTGAAAAGCGTATTTTCAATGAAAAAAAAAGCATATTTTTTTTATTTTATGGAATTTTTATTTATTTAATAAATGTGTATTTATTTATTTATTTTTTTAATACTTAAAAGTCCCACAAGGGGACTATAATATACAGTATTTTGATTGATTTTAAAATGTAATGCATTATCTCTATAAGGCATTACATTTCAATAGCATTTCAATAGCAATGCTATTCAAACCTTGACCAGCAGGCTGCGCCAGAGAGGCACAGCCTGCTGGAAATAACTAAAGACAGGCTCGGGGCCCTGAACGGAAGCAAGGTAAGCTTCCGAACACATCTTATTTTCAGGGTGCTGATGGGAGACAGAGGGAGTCCGCTCCCTCTGTCACCACTTTACATGCAGCGGGCACCATTGCGCCCGGCATGTAAAGGGTTAAACAGCCCGGATCGGCACTCCTGCCGGTCCGGGCTGTTAGAGCAGGTTCCCGGCTCTCATGTGAGAGCCGGGTCCGTGCTCCCCGCTGCACAGGGGAGCCGTGCAGCGCTTAGACCGGGCCGCCGTAAAAACGCGGCGGCCCAGCCTAAGGCCCCTTAGTGACCGCCGTAAAAACACGTATGGGTGGTCACTAAGGGGTTAAACTTTACCATAGTTCTCGTCCCCAATACTTCTTAACGTCTACTCAGTGACTGGGACCCACAGCAAATTTTTGATTGGGCCCCCCCCCCAGCAACTTCTTTACAACCCCTTCCTCCTGGAGAACCCCTCCTCCTGTGTTGTTCTCTCAGACAAGGCCTGGCAGCCGATCCGCCCGTTTCCTACAGTGTTGAGGGGACCCTGACAATAAAATCTTCTAGTCCTCCTCCTGGGTGGACCCTTCTGAGTTTGAGCCCCAAAGCAGCAGCTTCCCCCATAGCTACGCCCTACGTCTACTGAATTATTTCTATCCTGAATCCACCATGTTCCTCTTCTTTTGGTGACCTCGGTAAGATCTAAAACAAGCCTGTGCGCAAGGAAATGCAGAGTACTATGTAGCAGATACAACTTCCTGTGACTATTTCAGTACATGAGCTATATGTACTCTAATAGTAGTCAACTAGACAACCTGAAGTAAAAAATACCTGCAAGGTACACTAAGGGAGAGCTTTAGAGTGAGAAAATATAGATTCTGCAAAAATATGGCATGCTTACATACTACATCAATCCAATCATGTAAATGAGAAAGAAAAGGAATAAAGTTGCTACTTTTACTATAAAAATCCCATCCGATCAGTAACATATTGTAAGCTTCACGAGTTCTACAACTTTCACATTCCACCAGAAGACATAGCCAAGACAGATGGTGTTCTAAAGAAGACTTGATGGCTCCCTATATGAAGTCGATGGGATTGAGGTCAGTGTTTATGTGGAAGTCGTAGTGGAGGCGATGAAAAAGACGATGTGCGAGGCTCTGGATTGAGTGCGAAAGATACTACAACAAGTCTTCACTTGTAACATAGAGCGCTGCCGGTCCAAAGCAAACAGCAGACACAGCTGATGTAATCCGAATGCTATTACTGATATTTGGTACAGCTCTGCTGCCCAGCACGAGTCCAAAGTAAATATCACAGGCTCTAGATGCCCGGAGTTCCAAATCACTGAGCTCTGAAAAAGAGACATTAACCACCGCATAAAAAAGAGACAACAATCACCATATAAAAAAAAGAGACAGCAGTCACCATATAAAAAAGACAGAAACCACCATTTAAAAAACAAAACAAAGCAGTCATATAAAAAGAGACAGCAGCCACCATATAAAAAAGAGACAGAAACCACCATAAAAAAAAAAAAAAAAATGATATAAAAAGAGACACCAGCCACTATATAAAAAGACATAGCAGTCACCATATAAAAAAGAGACAACAACCAAGGTGAGGTGCAGGGGCGGATTAAGTGCATGATAGGCCCGGGGCTGTCTACCCAACTTGGGCCCATCCCTCCATTTTAGTTTAGTTTATATAGCAATTTCCCTACACTGTCCCCACATAGCAATTTCGCCACACTGTCCCGACATAGTAATTTACCCCACACTGCCCCTACACAATAGTTTCCCCCACACTGCCCCCACATAGTAATTTGCCCCCACATAGCAATTTCCCCACACTGTCCCCACATAGCAATTTCCTTCACACTGCCCCCACATAGTAATTTGCCCCCACACTGCCCCCACATAGTAGTCCATCCCATAATAATTTGGCCCCACACAGCCCCATATAGTAATTTGCCCCCACATAGTAGTCCCTCCCATAATAATTTGCCCCCACATAGTAATTTGTCCCCACATAGTATTCCATCCCATAATAATTTGGCCCCACACAGCCCCCACATTCCCCCCCATGTACTCGATGTCTCTTCCCTAATATGTCCTCCTGTGTGTGTCCCCCCCACACATGTTCCCCAAAGTAGGCACATGAAATAAAAAAAAAAAAAAAAAGAAAAGCTAAATAGTCACCAGGCGCTTGCTCGCAGAGGAAGGCGGGATGAGGCAGGCGTGCACATGTCACAGTGCTGCATCCCGGCACAGGCACGCAATGACGTCATTACAAAGAAGTAATTTTTCAAATTTTTAACAAAATTTCCAAAACCATTTCTTGATCACTGATTCAGTTATAAAGTGTTATTGAGGGGCTTATGTAATGGAAACCCCCCATAATTGACCCAATTTTAGAAACGAAACTGATGTTACAAACTTTGTTAACCCTTGAGGTGTTCCACAGGAATTAAAGGAAAATGGAGGTGAAATGTAAAAATTTAACTTTTTTGGTTGATTTTTTGCAAATTGCGGTCCCAAATGCATGGAACTGACCCACAATGGTCGTGTGCAAAAGGCCTGATTCTGCAGTTTACAGAAATACCCCATATGTGGCAGTAAACTGCTCTTCGGGCACGGGGCAGTGGTCAGAAGCAAAGGAGCTCTATATGGATTTTGGAGGAAGATTTTGCTATAATGGTTTTTATGCACAATTTTGTATTTGAAGAGACCCTGACATACCCCTACAGTGGAAACCCTCAAAAAGCGACCCCACTTTGGAAACTACACCCCTTATAGAATATAAGCATTTTACGGAATTTGGAAACACTTGGCTGTGAAAATGAAAATGAAAAGTTTAATTTCTTCCAATAAAATGTTGCTTTCATTTTCACAACAGGAGAAAAAGCATCCTATAATTTCTTACCCATTGTCTCCTGAATGCGGTAACACCCATATGTGGGGGTACAGTATTCACCTGAGGGAGCATATCATGTGATATTTTTATAGAGCAGGTTGTTACAGACTCGGCAATAACTAATATATCTTAAGTTTTACTCAGTGAAAGCCTTTTTGAACAGATTAAAATCTTGTTTTTGTGTTGCCATTTGCTGAGAGACATATTTTTTTAAATTTTTTGGGCGATTGCCTTAGGGGCTCATTTTTTGCGATGATGGTTAGATTAGTACCATTTTGGGGGTACATAAGACTTTTTGGTTGCTTGGCAATACACTTTTTGTGAGGAGAGGTGACAAAAAAATGGCTGTTGTAATGGGGAGCCGGCGACGCGCTCTCTCCCTGCAGCGCCGATGGCATCCCATTCATAAGGAGGAGCGAGGACGCGGCTAGTGTCCTCGTCTCCATGGTAACAAGGGGGCAGAGGGGACCCGGCTGCGCATGCCTCTTCAGCATGGCTGGCATCCTTCGTCCCCTAGACAACGAGCTGGTGGGGAACTGAGCGCCGATGTCAATAAGTTGGCGCTCATGTGTATTGATGTGCTGGACATGGGTGACGTGACGCTCGCCACGTCACATTAGACCTATTTAAACAGGTAACCTGCTGGCCACAGGTTTTCTGTGATTGGTCTTGTTACCTCACTAGCGTTCTTTGCATGTGTGACTACTTTTGTTTGACCTCGGCTTATATTTGACTTCGATCTTGTGTTATCCCTTGTACTGATGCGACCTCTTGGCTCCTGACTTCGGCTTGTATTGACTTTGATCTTGAATTACCCCTTTGTGCCCTTGTTACCTCCTGGGTCTAGACCATGGCTTCCATTGGTCTCAGTTGTGGTTTTCCCCAGCCTGGGAAGCTTGTTGCTTCTGTGTTTTCTGTCCTTGTCTTTTGTTTTCTCCCCTTGTTGTTTCCTCCCTTTAGGCCCGTGCACGTATGTAAGCTAGGGACTGCCGCCCAGTTGCACACCGTCGGTTAGGATGGACTGTGCAAGTAGGTAGTGTTGTGGAAATTTTATTATATGGACATTTTACTTTAGGATGTGTATTTAATATATTGTGTATTGTCATCATGTCTCTCAGTGTCAGGGTAAAGCATTGGAGTGGATATCTTCCTGTGTATGTCCTGTAAAGGAACGTGCGCTTGTTGTCTCTAGTGCGCCTGATCAGCCGCTAGAGATAATGACGCTGTACTGTAAATAAAAGTGCATGTGGATCATAGTAACTTTATCTGGCATTGATCACTGAGCAAGGCTGGATAAAGTTCATTCCAGTGGTATTGTATACATGTGTTTGTTAGCTGGCTATGTTTTCTGTATGTCATCACTTCCTGTATCCTTGTCTTGGGCCAGCCCCTTTTACACCTTTTGTTTAGTCAATAAAGGACGGACACACTGAGCGGGGCGGGAGGAGGGGGGAGATGCTCAGGAGAATTCAATCAAGATGGTAGCACTTGGGTCTCTCTAACTGCAGCTGAGGGAAAATGGAGTTACCTTTTCCTTACACAAACTTTGATGCGAGCTGATTACAACTATTATATTTTTACCACAAGAGTAGGGATAGGGTAGAGGGTGGAGTTTAGGGCTGCACTGATCCCTACTTTTTCATGACAGATGTATTGGCATAGTTAAAATTTTTAATTTTTTTTACAGGATTCACCTGAGGGGCCATCTCATGTGATATTTTTGTAGAGCAGGATGTTACGGATGCGGCGATACCCAATGTGACTATTATTTTTATTTTAAAGTTTTACACAGTGAAAGCGTTTTTGAACAGAATAACATCTTGTTTTTGTGTTGCCATTTTCTGAGAGCCATATTTTTTTTTTTTGGCCCATTGTCTTAGGTAGGGTCTCATTTTTTGCGGGATGAAATTATGTTTTTATTTGTCCCATTTTGGACTAAGTACGCCTTTTTGATCGCTTGGTGTTACACTTTTTGTGAGGCAAGGTGACCAGAGAATGGCTGTTTTGACTTTTAACTTTATTTTTTTGTCCCACTCTGGGACTTCAACTTTTGGGGGTCTGATCCCCTTTATAATGCATTACAATACTTCTGTATTTATCACGATCGGCGTGACTATCACATACGTGACACAGAGGGAGGGAAAGAGGAAGGCCCTGCCCAAGTGAGAGGGAAGGTGGTGACCCCTGACTCACCTTGCAGCTGGCACCTGGCTGCCCTGACGTCCCTAGACGGGTTCCTCACCCGTACGCCGATCACGTGCCTAAAACCCTGGCTTTCCCTAAGATGAGCCCTAGATAGTGAACAGGGCGGTGGGAACACTAGTCCGCACCACTAGCTCTAAAGGAAAACACCAAGGGGAGGACAGACAATACAGACTAAACATATAATCCCAGGTGGGCGACAACAGGAGACAACAAAAAGCCCAACAGGGATCCGGAGGGTAGCACTCTGGAACAACAACCAGGATTCACAGCTCCAGTGGGTCAGTATAGATGTCCAGGCAGGAAGCTCTATAACTGGCAACTAGAGAAGTGTGAGAGGAGAATATAAGGAGGTTGGGAGTGGCAGACAAGAAACAGATGAGGAGGAGAAGCTACGGATCCCTGAGTGAGACAAAAAGGATTGCAAGGCAAACACAGAAAACAATCACTAAGAAACAACGTGATCTTTAGACATAGAGCTCGCAGCCACCCGCTGCGACTTCCTGACCCCGGGTATAACGGAGTCAGACGTGGCTCTTGACACCCTCGTGACAGTACCCCCCCTTTCACGAGGGGCCTCCGGACACTCAGGACCAGGTCTCTCAGGATGAGAGGCATGGAAAGCCTGAATTAACCTGTTGGCGTTTACCTCTGACGCTGGAACCCACATTCTTCCTCGGGACCGTAACCCCTCCAATGCACCAGATACTGAAGAGAGCGGCGGACCCGACGAGAATCAACAATTCTGGATATTTGAAACTCCAGATTACCATCCACAATAACAGGAGGAGGTGGCAGCGGTGATGGTTCTAGAGGTGGAACATACTTTTTGAGTAACGACTTATGGAAAACGTTATGGATCTTAAAAGTCTGAGGTAGCTCCAGGCGAAAAGCCACAGGGTTAATGACGGCTACTATTTTGTAAGGACCAATGAACCTAGGACCCAGTTTCCAAGAAGGAACCTTCAACTTAATATTCCTAGTAGACAACCACACATAGTCATTCACTCCTAGGTCCGGACCTGGCGACCGTTTCTTATCGGCCATGCATTTATATTTACCACTCATATTTTTCAAGTTAGCTTGCACCTTCTACCATACCGATGAAAGAGATGAAGAAAACCGTTCCTCTTCGGGAACCCCAGAAGACCCCCCCTCTTTGAAAGTACAAAATTGGGGATGAAAACCGTATGCACCAAGAAATGGTGACTTGCCAGTGGATTCCTGACAGCGATTATTTATGGCAAACTCGGCTAACGGTAAATATGATGACCACACCTCTTGGTTTTCAGACACAAAACACCTTAAATATGTTTCTAGGTTTTGGTTGGTACGCTCAGTCTGTCCATTCGACTGAGGATGGAAAGCTGAGGAAAAGGATAAGTGTACCCCCAAACGGGAACAAAAAGCTTTCCAAAACTTAGAAATAAACTGGGTTCCCCGATCCGAAACCACATCGGAAGGGACCCCGTGAAGCTTCACGATTTCACTGATAAACACCTGAGCAAGAGTCTTAGCATTAGGAAGTGCGGGTAGCGCAATAAAGTGTACCATTTTGCTAAACCTGTCTACTACTACCAAGATAACTGTTTTACCCGCAGACAAAGGTAAGTCAGTGATGAAATCCATTGATAGATGTGTCCATGGCCTATTGGGGATGAAAAGTGGCAATAAAGACCCTGCTGGACGTGTATGAGAGACTTTCGCGCGTGCACAAGTAGAACAAGTAGACACGAAATCCATTACATCCTGACGCAACCTTGGCCACCCAAAACGACGAGACAATAGCTCCAAGGTTGCTTTACTACCCGGGTGCCCAGCAAGTGCCGAATTATGATGTTCCTTTAATAATTCAAGACGCAGGTTTAACGGTACAAACAATTTCTCTGAGGGGCAAGAGGCCGGGGCGTCCCCCTGGGCCTCTAACACCTTTCCCTCTAAAACAGAGTGTACAGCAGAGACAACCACTCCTCTTTGTAAAATAGGTACCGGATCACTAACATTACCCCCTCCAGGGAAACTACGAGATAACGCGTCTGCCTTGGTATTTTTTGCCCCAGGACGATAGGTGATTACAAAGTTAAATCTGGTAAAGAATAGCGACCACCTAGCTTGTCTAGGGGTGAGACGCTTAGCCGATTCTAGGTACAGAAGGTTTTTGTGATCCGTAATCACCGCAACGGGGTGGATTGCTCCTTCTAAGAAGTGACGCTACTCTTCAAACGCCAGTTTAATCGCCAACAGTTCCCTATTTCCAATATCATAGTTATTTTCTGCTGTAGATAACTTTTTGGAAAAGAAAGCGCAAGGACGCCATTTGCCAGGAGACGGACCCTGAGACAATACAGCCCCCACTCCCACCTCTGACGCATCTACTTCAACAATAAAAGGCTGGGAGACATCAGGTTGAATTAGAACAGGTGCCGAGGTAAATCTCTCTTTTAGAGAGGAAAATGCAATTTTAGCGGCGTCAGACCATTTAGAAAAATCAGTCCCCTTCCTAGTCATGTCAGTAAGGGGTTTAACGATCACTGAATAATTTTTTATGAACTTTCTATAGAAATTTGCGAAACCCAGAAACCGTTGTAGAGCTTTAAGGTTCTCAGGAAGATCCCAATCTAAAATTGCCTGGACCTTCCTAGGATCCATACGGAAACCTGAAGCAGATAATAGATATCCCAGGAACTGTATTTCCTGAACGGCGAAGACACATTTTTCAATTTTCGCATATAATTTATTCATCCGTAGGACCTGCAGTACTTGCCTGACATGTACTTCATGTGTTTTCAGATCAGCCGAATAAATTAAGATATCATCTAGGTATATGACTACAAACCTGCCGAAGAGATGACTAAAAATATCGTTAACGAAATGTTGGAAGACAGCAGGGGCATTGGTCAGACCGAAAGGCATGACTAAATTTTCATAATGCCCCTCAGGGGTGTTAAAAGCTGTCTTCCACTCATCCCCCACCTTGATACGAATCAGATTGTAGGCCCCCCTAAGATCAAGTTTGGAGAACCACCTAGCACCCGCAATCTGATTAAAAAGGTCAGGAATGAGAGGAAGAGGGTATGGGTCTCGGACGGTTATCCGGTTTAGCTCACGGAAATCTAGGCAAGGACGCAGGCCCCCATCTTTCTTTTTAACAAAGAAAAACCCTGCAGCCACGGGTGAAGAAGAGGGTCTGATGTGTCCCTTAGCCAGACTCTCGGAGATATAATCTTTCATGGCTTGTCTCTCGGGACCCGAAAGATTATACAACCTGGACTTGGGTAATTTTGCACCGGGAATCAGGTTAACCGGGCAATCATAAGGACGATGAGGTGGTAGCTTCTGACAACCCTTTTCAGAAAAAACGTCCTCAAAGTCCGAAATAAATGTAGGTAGGGAAGCTATGGAGGCGATTAGGCAATTGTTATTTAAGCAATTCTCTCTGCAATGCTCACTCCACTCCAATATCTCCCTGGCCTGCCAATCCACCACTGGATTGTGCGCTACCAACCAGGGAAGACCCAATACCACAGGAGAGGGAAGGCCCTCCAGAACGTAACATGAAAGACACTCATTATGGTGGTCCCCTACCCGAAGGTGTAAATTATGGACAATGTGAGTGAGGTTTCTCTGAGACAGAGGAGCAGAATCAATGGCGAATATGGGAATAGGTCTCTGCAGCGTACAGAGAGCCAAACCCATAGTGCGGGCAAAATGGGCATCTATCAAATTTACCCCTGCTCCACTGTCTAGAAAAAAAGAAATAGACTCCGTCTTAACACCAAAAACAATAACCGCTGGCAACACAAATTGAGATGTTCGTATGGAGGAAACGTATACCCCCCGGCTGACATCCTCCGCACAGCCTGGGGTTAGTTGTTTTCCGACGGTCTTTTGTTTTTGAGAAAGGAGGGACAGACATTAATGAAATGACCCCTCCCCCCACAGAAAAAACAAGCCCCCCACCTACGGCGAACCTCAGGAGGACGCACCTGACGAGAAGTTCCTCCTAGCTGCATAGGCTCATCTAAGTCAGTACAGACTAACTGCTGCTTGGGAGAGGTTACCAATTGCTCAGGAATTTTCGATCTCTCCCTAAGACGTCTATCTATTCTGATAGAGAGGGACATAACAGCATCAAGGGAAAGGGGGGTCTCATACAGCGCCAGCGCATCCTTAACCCTTTCCGATAACCCAGAGCAGAACTGACTCCTGAGAGCCGGGTCGTTCCACTGAGTATCCGTAGCCCACCTACGGAACTCTGAGCAATATTCCTCTGCTGGCCGATCTCCCTGTAGGAGTCTCCGTAACTTCGACTCAGCCAGGGCGACTCGGTCAGGGTCATCATATATGAGACCCAAAGCCCCAAAAAATCCCTCCACTGACCGGAGAGCCTGGGAACCAGGGGGTAACGAGAACGCCCAGGATTGCGGGTCCCCCTGAAGCAGGGAAATAACAATCCCCACCCGCTGTTCTTCATTACCTGAGGAGTAAGGGCGCAGCTTAAAATATAATTTGCAGGCCTCACGGAACGTCACAAATTTGTCCCTTCCCCCAGAAAATCTGTCAGGAAGGACAACCTTGGGTTCTGTAACAACCTGGTTATCCATAGCAACCGCTGGGCTTGCGGTCTGCTGCATTTGCTGCTGTTGTTGGAGGACAGACGCCTTCAATCCTGCCACCTCCAAAGACAGGCCTTGAAGCTGTTTTGCCAAAGCAGCAATAGGATCCATATTGGATTCTAAGTAGAGAGAAAAAAAAAAAAATTTTTTTTATTTTTTCTCCCAAAAAATAAGGGCCAGTTATAATATCACGATCGGCGTGACTATCACATACGTGACACAGAGGGAGGGAAAGAGGAAGGCCCTGCCCAAGTAGATGGCAGCATAGGACCAATTTGCATTAGCTTTTACCATAGAGAGAGTGTATTACTGTGATACTGGCTCTTTAAGGCAGCAGCTAAGTGTTGAAGTGACACGCCCCTTATGATGCCTGCCTCAGCCTGCCTCAGTGTGAGCAGAAAGGAGGAGGAAGAGGGACTTGAACTGCAGCTGCCGCCATATTGGCTAGATAGAAAACAAGTTCTATGCTGTGTAAGACGTGTGTGGAGATACTAATGGACTTCCCTGTACAGCCAAGCTGTGTGAACTTCGGTCTAGAGACGGATGGAGTACAAAGAAACCGTGCATTTAGTGAAGCCAAGTTAAAAAGGACTGTGTGCAGCAACTAACCTGTGGAGCCGACATTGGGCTGAGTGGATTGCCCCAAACAGTAAAGAGACTCACAGTGCTGTCGAGATACCGGACAGTAACTGTAAAATCCTGGATTATATTCAACTGGTTTTACGGCCTACTGAGGAGGACTTCTTTGTTGCGGATCCTGCGCTGATTAAAGGAAAAGGATGACATCGGGCCCCACCGTGCACTTCCACAAACTGTAAGCGGTCCACTTGGACCACTGGGATAAGGGGGGTGCGCACCCGCTTGAAAGTTAGGGTCAGTTAGGGACAGTTTCTGGGACTATTATTTCTTAGTGTCCGCACTGCGAATACGGACACAGCAAAGGTGAAAATTGTTGCGGTGTTTAACTTGTATTGTTTATACTGTTTTGAATATTTTGCTTGTCTTTACCTCTGTAACTTCACTGTTAACCTGCTTTTATTAATTTATAGTAAATGCAATTTTCTTAATCTTGACTTCTGCGTACGCACTCTTTTCTGGTGGCGGAGTCAAATCACCTGCCTTGTTCTCGGTACACAAATTGGCGTAGTCGGCAGGATCCGCCTACCAGAATGGACGGCGACGCACCCCTTAGGAGGGATGGTGCTGGAGGAAGAATGCCAGCAGGGGCTGTAATGAGTCAGTTAGCAAAGTTTGATGGCAATAATATGTCTGTGAGTGTGTGGGCAGAGCAGATACGAATGGTACAGCGCATGTACCAGACTGCACCAGATGTACTAGTAGAGATTGCCATATTGACGTTACAAGGAGATGCTAAGACTACAGTGATATTGCGGCCATTTGAACAAAGACAGACATTTGAGCAAGTTGTCCAGATTCTAGAAACTATTTATGGAGAAACCACATTGCTGGGGTCCCTGCAGGCACGGTTCTTCCAGAGGGTACAAAAGGAGAATGAAAGTCTCCCTCAGTATGCAAATGCCCTACAAGAACTGCTCCGAGATATTCAAGGGAAGGAAAGAGGGGGCTCACCAATAGAGTTGAGCGAACACCTGGATGTTCGGGTTCGAGAAGTTCGGCCGAACTTCCCGAAAATGTTCGGGTTCGGGATCCGAACCCGATCCGAACTTCGTCCCGAACCCGAACCCCATTGAAGTCAATGGGGACCCAAACTTTTCGGCACTAAAACGGCTGTAAAACAGCCCAGGAAAGGGCTAGAGGGCTGCAAAAGGCAGCAACATGTAGGTAAATCCCCTGCAAACAAATGTGGATAGGGAAATTAATAAAAATTAAAATTAAATAAATAAAAATTAACCAAAATCAATTGGAGAGAGGTCCCATAGCAGAGAATCTGGCTTCCCGTCACCCACCACTGGAACAGTCCATTCTCAGATATTTAGGCCCCGGCACCCAGGCAGAGGAGAGAGGTCCAGTAACAGACAATCTGGCTTCATGTCAGCAGAGAATCAGTCTTCATGTCATAGCAGAGAATCAGGCTTCACGTCACCCACCACTGTAAGAGTCCATTTTCATAAATTTAGGCCCAGCACCCAGGCAGAGGAGAGAGGTCCCGTAACAGACAATCTGGCTTCATGTCAGCAGAGAATTAGTCTGCATGTCATAGCAGAGAATCAGGCTTCACGTCACCCACCACTGCAACAGTCCATTTTCATAAATTTAGGCCCAGCACCCAGGCAGAGGAGAGAGGTCCCGTAACAGAGGATCTGGCTTCATGTCTGCAGAGAATCAGTCTGCATGTCATAGCAGAGAATCAGGCTTCACGTCAGCCACCACTGCAACAGTCCATTGTCATAAATTTAGGCCCAGCACCCAGGCAGAGGAGAGAGGTCCCGTAACAGACAATCTGGCTTCATGTCAGCAGAGAATCAGTCTTCATGTCATAGCAGAGAATCAGTCTTCATGTCATAGCAGAGAATCAGGCTTCACGTCACCCACCACTGTAAGAGTCCATTTTCATAAATTTAGGCCCAGCACCCAGGCAGAGGAGAGAGGTCCCGTAACAGACAATCTGGCTTCATGTCAACAGAGAATCAGTCTTCATGTCATAGCAGAGAATCAGGCTTCACGTCACCCACCACTGTAAGAGTCCATTTTCATAAATTTAGGCCCAGCACCCAGGCAGAGGAGAGAGGTCCCGTAACAGACAATCTGGCTTCATGTCAGCAGAGAATTAGTCTGCATGTCATAGCAGAGAATCAGGCTTCACGTCAGCCACCAATGCAACAGTCCATTGTCAGATATTTAGGCCCAGCACCCAGGCAGAGGAGAGAGGTCCCGTAACAGAGGATCTGGCTTCATGTCAGCAGAGAATCAGTCTTCATATAATAGCAGAGAATCAGGCTTCACGTCACCCACCACTGCAACAGTCCATTTTCATAAATTTAGGCCCAGCACCCAGGCAGAGGAGAGAGGTCCCGTAACAGAGGATCTGGCTTCATGTCAGCAGAGAATCAGTCTGCATATCATAGAAGAGAATCAGGCTTCACGTCACCCACCACTGCAACAGTCCATTGTCATAAATTTAGGCCCAGCACCCAGGCAGAGGAGAGAGGTCCCGTAACAGACAATCTGGCTTCATGTCAGCAGAGAATCAGTCTTCATGTCATAGCAGAGAATCAGGCTTCACGTCACCCACCACTGTAAGAGTCCATTTTCATAAATTTAGGCCCAGCACCCAGGCAGAGGAGAGAGGTCCCGTAACAGACAATCTGGCTTCATGTCAGCAGAGAATTAGTCTGCATGTCATAGCAGAGAATCAGGCTTCACGTCACCCACCACTGCAACAGTCCATTTTCATAAATTTAGGCCCAGCACCCAGGCAGAGGAGAGAGGTCCCGTAACAGAGGATCTGGCTTCATGTCTGCAGAGAATCAGTCTGCATGTCATAGCAGAGAATCAGGCTTCACGTCAGCCACCACTGCAACAGTCCATTGTCATAAATTTAGGCCCAGCACCCAGGCAGAGGAGAGAGGTCCCGTAACAGACAATCTGGCTTCATGTCAGCAGAGAATCAGTCTTCATGTCATAGCAGAGAATCAGTCTTCATGTCATAGCAGAGAATCAGGCTTCACGTCACCCACCACTGTAAGATTCCATTTTCATAAATTTAGGCCCAGCACCCAGGCAGAGGAGAGAGGTCCCGTAACAGACAATCTGGCTTCATGTCAGCAGAGAATCAGTCTTCATGTCATAGCAGAGAATTAGGCTTCACGTCACCCACCACTGTAAGAGTCCATTTTCATAAATTTAGGCCCAGCACCCAGGCAGAGGAGAGAGGTCCCGTAACAGAGGATCTGGCTTCATGTCAGCAGAGAATCAGTCTTCATATCATAGCAGAGAATCAGGCTTCACGTCACCCACCACTGCAACAGTCCATTGTCATAAATTTAGGCCCAGCACCCAGGCAGAGGAGAGAGGTCCCGTAACAGACAATCTGGCTTCATGTCAGCAGAGAATCAGTCTTCATGTCATAGCAGAGAATCAGGCTTCACGTCACCCACCACTGTAAGAGTCCATTTTCATAAATTTAGGCCCAGCACCCAGGCAGAGGAGAGAGGTCCCGTAACAGACAATCTGGCTTCATGTTAGCAGAGAATCAGTCTTCATGTCATAGCAGAGAATCAGGCTTCACGTCACCCACCACTGTAAGAGTCCATTTTCATAAATTTAGGCCCAGCACCCAGGCAGAGGAGAGAGGTCCCGTAACAGACAATCTGGCTTCATGTCAGCAGAGAATCAGTCTTCATGTCATAGCAGAGAATCAGGCTTCACGTCACCCACCACTGCAACAGTCCATTTTCATAAATTTAGGCCCAGCACCCAGGCAGAGGAGAGAGGTCCCGTAACAGACAATCTGGCTTTATGTCAGCAGAGAATCAGTCTTCATGTCATAGCAGAGAATCAGGCTTCACGTCACCCACCACTGTAAGAGTCCATTTTCATAAATTTAGGCCCAGCACCCAGGCAGAGGAGAGAGGTCCCGTAACAGACAATCTGGCTTCATGTCAGCAGAGAATTAGTCTGCATGTCATAGCAGAGAATCAGGCTTCACGTCAGCCACCAATGCAACAGTCCATTGTCAGATATTTAGGCCCAGCACCCAGGCAGAGGAGAGAGGTCCCGTAACAGAGGATCTGGCTTCATGTCAGCAGAGAATCAGTCTTCATATAATAGCAGAGAATCAGGCTTCACGTCACCCACCACTGCAACAGTCCATTTTCATAAATTTAGGCCCAGCACCCAGGCAGAGGAGAGAGGTCCCGTAACAGAGGATCTGGCTTCATGTCAGCAGAGAATCAGTCTGCATGTCATAGTAGAGAATCAGGCTTCACGTCAGCCACCACTGCAACAGTACATTGTCATAAATTTAGGCCCAGCACCCAGGCAGAGGAGAGAGGTCCCGTAACAGACAATCTGGCTTCATGTCAGCAGAGAATTAGTCTGCATGTCATAGCAGAGAATGAGGCTTCACGTCAGCCACCACTGCAACAGTCCATTGGCATATATTTAGGCCCAGCACCCAGGCAGAGGCGAGAGGTCCCGTAACAGAGGATCTGGCTTCATGTCAGCAGAGAATCAGTCTGCATGTCATAGCAGAAAATCAGGCTTCACGTCAGCCACCACTGCAACAGTCCATTGTCAGATATTTAGGCCCAGCACCCAGGCAGAGGAGAGAGGTCCCGTAACAGAGGATCTGGCTTCATGTCAGCAGAGAATTAGTCTGCATGTCATAGCAGAGAATCAGGCTTCACGTCACCCAACATTGGAACAGTCCATTGGCATATATTTAGGCCCTGGCACCCAGACAGAGGAGAGGTTCATTCAACTTTGGGTAGCCTCGCAATATAATGGTAAAATGAAAATAAAAATAGGATTGAATGAGGAAGTGCCCTGGAGTCCAATAATATATGGTTAAGGGGAGGTAGTTAATGTCTAATCTGCACAAGGGACGGACAGGTCCTGTGGGATCCATGCCTGGTTCATTTTTATGAACGTCAGCTTGTCCACATTGGCTGTAGACAGGCGGCTGCGTTTGTCTGTAATGACGCCCCCTGCCGTGCTGAATACACGTTCAGACAAAACGCTGGCTGCCGGGCAGGCCAGCACCTCCAAGGCATAAAAGGCTAGCTCTGGCCACGTGGACAATTTAGAGACCCAGAAGTTGAATGGGGCCGAACCATCAGTCAGTACGTGGAGGGGTGTGCACATGTACTGTTCCACCATGTTAGTGAAATGTTGCCTCCTGCTAACACGTTGCGTATCAGGTGGTGGTGCAGTTAGCTGTGGCGTGTTGACAAAAGTTTTCCACATCTCTGCCATGCTAACCCTGCCCTCAGAGGAGCTGGCCGTGACACAGCTGCCTTGGCGACCTCTTGCTCCTCCTCTGCCTTGGCCTTGGGCTTCCACTTGTTCCCCTGTGACATTTGGGAATGCTCTCAGTAGCGCGTCTACCAACGTGCGCTTGTACTCGCGCATCTTCCTATTACGCTCCAGTGCAGGAAGTAAGGTGGGCACATTGTCTTTGTAGCGTGGATCCAGCAGGGTGGCAACCCAGTAGTCCGCACAGGTTAAAATGTGGGCAACTCTGCTGTCGTTGCGCAGGCACTGCAGCATGTAGTCGCTCATGTGTGCCAGGCTGCCCAGGGGTAAGGACAAGCTGTCCTTTGTGGGAGGCGTATCGTCATCGTCCTGCCTTTCCCCCCAGCCACGCACCAGTAATGGACCCGAGCTGCGTTGGGTGCCACCCCGCTGTGACCATGCTTCACCCTCATCCTCATCCTCGTCCTCCTCGTCCTCCAGTAGTGGGCCCTGGCTGGCCACATTTGTACCTGGCCTCTGCTGTTGCCAAAAACCTCCCTCTGAGTCACTTCGAAGAGACTGGCCTGAAAGTGCTAAAAATGACCCCTCTTCCTCCTCCTCCTCCTCCTGGGCCACCTCCTCTTCCATCATCGCCCTAAGTGTTTTCTCAAGGAGACATAGAAGTGGTATTGTAACGCTGATAACGGCGTCATCGCCACTGGCCATGTTGGTGGAGTACTTGAAACAGCGCAACAGGGCACACAGGTCTCGCATGGAGGCCCAGTCATTGGTGGTGAAGTGGTGCTGTTCTGTAGTGCGACTGACCCGTGCGTGCTGCAGCTGAAACTCCACTATGGCCTGCTGCTGCTCGCACAGTCTGTCCAGCATGTGCAAGGTGGAGTTCCACCTGGTGGGCACGTCGCATATGAGGCGGTGAGCGGGAAGGCCGAAGTTACGCTGTAGCGCAGACAGGCGAGCAGCAGCAGGATGTGAACGCCGGAAGCGCGAACAGACGGCCCGCACTTTATGCAGCAGCTCTGACATGTCGGGGTAGTTGTGAATGAACTTCTGCACCACCAAATTCAGCACATGCGCCAAGCAAGGGATGTGCGTCAAATTGGCTAGTCCCAGAGCTGCAACGAGATTTCGCCCATTATCACACACCACCAGGCCGGGCTTGAGGCTCACCGGCAGCAACCACTCGTCGGTCTGTTGTTCTATACCCCGCCACAACTCCTGTGCGGTGTGGGGCCTGTCCCCCAAACATATGAGTTTCAGAATGGCCTGCTGACGTTTACCCCGGGCTGTGCTGAAGTTGGTGGTGAAGGTGTGTGGCTGACTGGATGAGCAGGTGGAAGAAGAGGAGGAGGAAGCCGAGAAGGAGGAGGTGGCAACAGGAGGCAAAGAATGTTGCCCTGCGATCCTTGGCGGCGGAAGGACGTGCGCCAAACAGCTCTCCGCCTGGGGCCCAGCTGCCACTACATTTACCCAGTGTGCAGTTAGGGAGATATAGCGTCCCTGGCCGTGCTTACTGGTCCACGTATCTGTGGTTAGGTGGACCTTGCTACAGATGGCGTTGCGCAGTGCACACTTGATTTTATCGGATACTTGGTTGTGCAGGGAAGGCACGGCTCTCTTGGAGAAGTAGTGGCGGCTGGGAACCACATACTGTGGGACAGCAAGCGACATGAGCTGTTTGAAGCTGTCTGTGTCCACCAGCCTAAATGACAGCATTTCATAGGCCAGTAGTTTAGAAATGCTGGCATTCAGGGCCAGGGATCGAGGGTGGCTAGGTGGGAATTTACGCTTTCTCTCAAATGTTTGTGAGATGGAGAGCTGAACGCTGCCGTGTGACATGGTTGAGACGCTTGGTGACGGAGGTGGTGGTGGTGTTGGTGGTACATCCCCTGTTTGCTGGGCGGCAGGTGCCAACGTTCCTCCAGAGGCGGAGGAAGAGGCCGAGGCGGCAGCAGCAGAAGAGGCCGACGCGGCAGCAGCAGAAGAGGTAGCAGGGGGAGCCTGAGTGACTTCCTTGGTTTTAAGGTGTTTACTCCACTGCAGTTCATGCTTTGCATGCAGGTGCCTGGTCATGCAGGTTGTGCTCAGGTTCAGAACGTTAATGCCTCGCTTCAGGCTCTGATGGCACAGCGTGCAAACCACTCGGGTCTTGTCGTCAGCACATTGTTTGAAGAAGTGCCATGCCAGGGAACTCCTTGAAGCTGCCTTTGGGGTGCTCGGTCCCAGATGGCGGCGGTCAGTAGCAGGCGGAGTCTCTTGGCGGCGGGTGTTCTGCTTTTGCCCACTGCTCCCTCTTTTGCTACGCTGTTGGCTCGGTCTCACCACTGCCTCTTCCTCCGAACTGTGAAAGTCAGTGGCACGACCTTCATTCCATGTGGGGTCTAGGACCTCATCGTCCCCTGCATCGTCTTCCACCCAGTCTTGATCCCTGACCTCCTGTTCAGTCTGCACACTGCAGAAAGACGCAGCAGTTGGCACCTGTGTTTCGTCATAATCAGAGACATGCTGAGGTGGTATTCCCATGTCCTCATCATCAGGAAACATAAGTGGTTGTGCGTCAGTGCAGTCTATGTCTTCCACCGCTGGGGAAGGGCTAGGTGGATGCCCTTGGGAAACCCTGCCAGCAGAGTCTTCAAACAGCATAAGAGACTGCTGCATAACTTGAGGCTCAGACAGTTTCCCTGATATGCATGGGGGTGATGTGACAGACTGATGGGGTTGGTTTTCAGGCGCCATCTGTGCGCTTTCTGCAGAAGACTGGGTGGGAGATAATGTGAACGTGCTGGATCCACTGTCGGCCACCCAATTGACTAATGCCTGTACCTGCTCAGGCCTTACCATCCTTAGAACGGCATTGGGCCCCACCATATATCGCTGCAAATTCTGGCGGCTACTGGGACCTGAGGTAGTTGGTACACTAGGACGTGTGGATGTGGCAGAACGGCCACGTCCTCTCCCAGCACCAGAGGGTCCACTAACACCACCACGACCATGTCCACGTCCGCGTCCCTTACTAGATGTTTTCCTCATTGTTATAGTTCACCACAACAAAAAAAATATTATTTGGCCCAATGTATTGTATTCAAATTCAGCAGGATATAAATTTGAGGCCTAGTATTTAGGCGCTGGGTGACCGGTATGGATTTAGTGACAGAATTAGACTTGGAAATGCACAGTAGCGTGTGTGTGAAGTTATTCTGAATGACCCTATGTGCACCTTGAATATTATATACCCTTTTAGGGATAGATTTCAAATAGCTCTGATATAGCAGAAACCACTAAATTATGAAATTGCTAAATTGGGAATTGTATTTCAACCCTGAACAAAAAATGTGCTTTAACGGACACTAAATAACTTGCCCAGCCACAACAGTACAGCGGTAACGACAGATTTAGCGGGATATAAATTTGAGGCCTAGTATTTAGGCGCTGGGTGACCGGTATGGATTTACTAACAGAATTAGACTTGGAAATGCACAGTAGCGTGTGTGTGAAGTTATTCTGAATGACCCTATGTGCACCTTGAATATTATATACCCTTTTAGGGATAGATTTCAAATAGCTCTGATATAGCAGAAACCACTAAATTATGAAATTGCAAAATTGGGAATTGTATTTCAACCCAGAACAAAAAATGTGCTTTGACGGACACTAAATAACTTGCCCATCCACAACAGGACAGCGGTAACGACAGATTTAGCGGGATATAAATTTGAGGCCTAGTATTTAGGCGCTGGGTGACCGGTATGTATTTAGTGACAGAATTAGACTTGGAAATGCACAGTAGCGTGTGTGTGAAGTTATTCTGAATGACCCTATGTGCACCTTGAATATTATATACCCTTTTAGGGATAGATTTCAAATAGCTCTGATATAGCAGAAACCACTAAATTATGAAATTGCTAAATTGGGAATTGTATTTCAACCCTGAACAAAAAATGTGCTTTGACGGACACTAAATAACTTGCCCAGCCACAACAGTACAGCGGTAACGACAGATTTAGCGGGATATAAATTTGAGGCCTAGTATTTAGGCGCTGGGTGACCGGTATGGATTTAGTGACAGAATTAGACTGGGATATGGCCAAAAAATAACCACACTATTGCTGGTTAAATGCACTTGGTGTGACAGCTTGACCAACCACACTACTGAGGGTTAAATGCACTTGGTGACGGGCGCAGCTTGCCCCTGATGTAGTATATGGCCAAAAAATGATCAAACTATTGCTGGTTAAATGCACTTGGTGTGACAGCTTCACCCTGATGTAGGCTTTAGCCAAAAAACAACCACACCATTGAGGATTAAATGCATTTGGTGACAGGCGCAGCTTGCCCCTGATGTAGTATATGGCCAAAAAATGAACAGACTATTGCTGGTTAAATGCACTTGGTGTGACAGCTTGACCAACCACACTACTGAGGGTTAAATGCACTTGGTGACGGGCGCAGCTTGCCCTGATGTAGTATTTGGCCAAAAAATGAACAAACTATTGCTGGTTAAATGCACTTGGTGTGACAGCTTGACCAACTACACTACTGAGGGTTAAATGCACTTGGTGACGGGCGCAGCTTGCCCCTGATTTAGTATATGGCCAAAAAATTAACAGACTATTGCTGGTTAAATGCACTTGGTGTGACAGCTTCACCCTGATGTAGGCTTTAGCCAAAAAACAACCACACCATTGAGGGTTAAATGCACTTGGTGACGGGCGCAGCTTGCCCTTGATGTAGTATATGGCCAAAAAATAAACAGACTATTGCTGGTTAAATGCACTTGGTGTGACAGCTTCACCCTGATGTAGGCTTTAGCCAAAAAACAACCACACCATTGAGGGTTAAATGCACTTGGTCGCAGCTTGGATGCACTTGGTCGCAGCACCGCACAAGACACAAAATGGCCGCCGATCACCCCAGAAAAAAGTGACTGACAAACGGTCTGGGCAGCCTAAAAACAGTGAGCAATTGAATTTCAGCAGCTCAATGATGCACAGCTGCAGATCGATCGATTAATCAAGTCCTTTGGAGGAGTTAATCTGCCTAATCTCGCCCTACTGTCGCAGCCGCAACCTCTCCCTACGCTAATCAGAGCAGAGTGACGGGCAGCGCTATGTGACTCCAGCTTAAATAGAGGCTGGGTCACATGGTGCTCTGGCCAATCACAGCCATGCCAATAGTAGGCATGGCTGTGATGGCCTCTTGGGGCAAGTAGTATGACGCTTGTTGATTGGCTGCTTTGCAGCCTTTCAAAAAGCGCCAAGAAAGCGTCACAAAAGCGCCAAGAAAGCGACGAACACCTAACCCGAACCCGGACTTTTACGAAAATGTCCGGGTTCGGGTCTGTGTTACGGACACCCCAAAATTCGGTACGAACCCGAACTATACAGTTCGAGTTCGCTCATCCCTACTCACCAGCCTTCTGTAACCCTGATCGGACACTCCGCGACCAGTTTGTTCTGGGGATCCGTGATGGCAGTTTGACTGTTGCTATGCAGGACTTTATACGACGGGAGACTGATGCTAAATTTCATGACATACAGGTAGAGGCCATCTCAAGTGCCAATAGTATGGTAGCCTCAGACCGCAGTTGGAGTTACATTGTCGCAGGGGGCTAGCTCTGGCCCAGAAACAGTGGAAAAAGGAACAGTTAAAGAGATACTTACAGTAATGCAGAAATTGCAAGAGCAAATGAAACACCAAACCAATTGTAATGAGAATTCTATGAGAATTGCAGGCCTCCAGAAAACTAGAGACGAAGGGGTGGGCCGATCACACCAAGAAGGTCAGAATCACCCACAACTCCGCTGGAGGGATGAGGATAGGACCTACCGAAGGGGTTCCAATAATGTAGTACAACTCTCAGGAGAGACCGATGGGGCTTACCGAAGGGGCACAAACCGATGGCCAGAGCGACAGGAAATACGCTACTAGGAGTGTGGACGCGTGGGCCACATTGCTGCTGAAGGTCCAGAGCAGCGACAAGCTTATGAGAGACCGCCGTTAAACTGAAATCCCCTGCTGCAGTAGGGCGGGCAGTAGGGGAAACTGAGAAGGAGACTATGAGGGGAGAATGCCTTGAGGAGGACCTGATCGCTGCAAGTCCCATCATACAGATGGAATTTAAAGGTATTCCGGTTACCGGGATGATTGACACGGGTTCCCAAGTAACGACCCTGAGTAAAGACTGTTACGAACTGTACTTTTAGCAACATGTGAAATATGATCCCCATACATTCATACGAGTTGTCACAACTATTCAGTTACCAGTACCGGTGGTGGGAGTGGCCTGGATAAATGTCAGATTATGTGGCCAAGATCTAGGCAAGAAAGGCATTGTGATGGTACAGGAGTCACACGAAGTAAAGGTCCCTGTCATCTTGGGGATGAATGTGTTAAAAGAATTGGATCAGATTCTCTTTGAAAAGAAAGGTCACTGTTATTGGAGAGAAACCACTAGCCATCGGCCTACTCAAATGGCCTTCCAGCGGCTGGTCCGAACATGTGGCTTACAGAAAAGTTCAGATGCACAGTGTCCTCTTGCTCGAATTCGGTCCCTCTGCATACAAAAGTTACGTTGCCACCCAGACGGGAGATGATAGTGTCCATGCCTGTAGGCACCTGTAGGAAACTAGAGGGCATAGCTGTGTTGATAGAACCACTGCTGACAGCCGGAAAAAGTGTTGATCCGCTAGTAGCCTGTTCCTTGGCAGTAGTCCGCAATGGGAGAGTACCACTCCGATGTGTGAACACCCAGGATCAGAGTGTAGACCTAGCCCCAGGAAGGCTGCTGGCTAACCTCTATGTGACTCCAGAGGAAGTGAGGAAAGCGACCCCGATGCAGTTGAGGCCTGCTGAACGAGGTGAATGGACCGTAACCGTGTCTATGGGGGAGGGTGAGAACCCCACCCCTAAATGGAATGGCGGTGCAATTCGAGAACAGATGAAGATAGAGACATCTACTGGAAGGTAGATGAACTGTTATGGGAAAACCGCACAACCTTTGCACGTCATGCTGAAGATTTTGGATGTACAACAGGGATCTACCATGAGATTCCCACAGAAGACACCCCTCCAATCAGAGAGCGCTACCGACAAATTCCTCCACAGATGTATCAGGAGGTGAAAGAACTGTTGACCCAGATGCTGCAGAGTGGGATCATTCAAGAAAGCCAAAGTCCCTGGGCAGCTCCAGTGGTACTAGTAAGGAAGAAAGATGGGTCCATTCAGTTTTGCGTAGACTATCGAAAGTTGAACACCTGCACAGTACGAGATTCCTACCCCTTACCTCGGATTGGATGTCCCTTTCGGCACTAGGAAGAGCCCGGTACTTCTCCTCGCTAGACCTGGCTAGTGGGTATTGGCAGGTGCCAATGGCCGAGAAAGATAAGGAAAAGACAGCCTTTTTCTTGCCCATGGGACTATACGAATTTAACCGGATGCCCTTTGGGTTGACAAATGCACCTGGAACGTTTCAACGATTGATGGAGAAATGTCTTGGTGACTTTAACTTTGAGTTCACTCTCATCTACTTGGACGACATTATAGTGTACTCTGCAACCTTTGAGGACCATCTCCACTAGTTGGGACAAGTATTTCAACGATTGCAGGAACATGGGCTCAAACTGAAACCCAGTTAATGTCGGTTGTTCCAATCTGGAATTGATTACTTGGGTCATTTTGTATCAGGAGAAGGGGTAAGGCCGTCGAAGGACAAGATAGCAGCTGTTCAAGATTGGCCGACACCGACTACCCTGCGAGAGGTGAGAGCGTTCCTGGGAGTAGTCGGCTACTATCGACGGTTTATTAAGGACTTTGCTAGGGTAGCAGCACCACTTAATGCTCTCCTACGAGGCACCTCCGGGGGTCCGAAGAACCGGTCCGTGAAATGGGGCCCTGAACAAGAACACGCCTTCCAGGCATTGAAGGATGCTCTTACAACGGCCCCAATCTTGGCGTATGCTGATTACCACTTGCCCTTCCAGCTATATACGGATGCAAGCCTGTATGGTCTCGGAGCGGTGCTTTCTCAGTTCCAGGATGGCCAAGAGCATGTCATAGCATATGCCAACCGATCTTTGCGAGATTCTGAGAGAAACCCTGATAATTATAGTTCATTTAAGTTAGAACTGTTGGCACTTGTATGGGACATGACTGAGAAATTCTATTTGACCGGAGCTGAAGTCTTAGTACTGACTGACAACAACCCATTAGCTCACCTGGAAAATGCCAAGCTCTGGGCTTTGGAGCAGAGGTGGATAGCCCGAATGTCTAAGTTCAATTACCGTATTAGGTATCGGTCCAAGACAGAGAACCAAAATGCCGATGGATTTTCTAGGGTAACTACCCAGGCCCCCAGCAGAGACCTGGATCATGAGTTAGAGAATGTGGAGGTGCCTGACTTCAGCAGATTTTCACAAGCATTGGTCATTGCTATGCAGTGTGCAGTGGAAGGGACCGAAACAGCTCCTTTCTTTGGCCCCTCACGACAGGAATGGGTGCAAATACAGCAAGCCCATGAGGGGCTGGCGAAAATGATCAAGTGTGTTGAGAAAGGCAAGAGGCCCTGTAAAGAGGAAAGAGAACAACTGACACGTGAAATGCTATCAGTCCTGAGTCAGTGGGAAAAGTTAGAGATGAAAAATGGAGTGCTATGCCGAAAGGTATATCTACCTTCTGAAATTGACATTTGTTACAAAATCGTAGTGCCTAGTGAACTGGCTCAATCATTGGCTCTTGAGGCTCATAATAAGAATTTACATTTTGGTCATGAGAAGACCTTTCGTTGGCTACAGCGACTGATTTACTGCCCAGGCCTCGGTCAAATGGTCAAAGAAGTATGTCATAGATGTCGAACTTGTGATATCCATAAGGCCATAGAACAAAGAGCTCCCCTGCAAACTATAGTGACCCAGGAACCTTTGGAGATCGTCATGATAGACTACCTAATGGTGGGCCCATCCAACAGTGGGCACCAGTACTGCCTCGTAATGGTGGACCACTTCACCAAATTTGCGGTGGTGACCGCCACCAAGGAACAGACCGCTGAGTCGGCAGCTCGAGCCCTATGCCAAGATTTCATCTGAGTGTACGGGTGTCTACAACCCATACACTCTGACCAGGGACATGTAATGAAAGAGGTTCAACGTATCTACGGGATAAAGAAGTCGCACACGACTCCATACCATCCCCAAGGAAACGGAGCCTGCGAACGATTCAATAGAACTCTGCTACAGATGGTGCGGACTTAAGAGGAGGACAAGAAGTTACAGTGGCCTCAGTTCTTGTCTGAGATGGTGTGGGCCTATGACAATCAGGTCCATTCTACAACAGGGTATTCTTCTTATACTCTCCTCTTTGGAGGGTCTGGGCGAAGCGTAGGAGAGTTATAGTTAAATGATGTGGATGGGTTCCCTCCAAGAGATCCAGCCTCCTGGGTGCGGGCACACCGGCAGAGACTTGAGACAATTCATTGATTGGTGCGGCAGCGTCTGCAAGAAAATTCTCATCCTGAAAAGATCCCAGCGCAAGGGGCACCATTGCAGCCAGATGACCTGGTGCTGGTACGTGTCAAGAAGCCTCAAGGGAAATTGGAAAGCAGGTGGGAGGCTGTGCCGTATCGTGTAGTTGCCCGCAAGTATGCAAATCGACCAGTGTACGAAGTCCAGAAGGAAGGAACTGATTGTGTCCGAGTACTTCACAGAAATATGTTGCGCCTGTGTCAATCTGAAGAAGCAAATTGTGATGAAACTGATAATGTCAACAAGCTCCCACGGTCAGAGACTGGTGGTGTGGAATGGGCTTACGATGATGAAGATGATTGTTGGACAATACCTACTCCTGAGGATGTTTCACCTGTGACTACTGTGTCCCCAACCTGTGTCCCCTCTGGTGCGGAGTCTGCTGGTCCTTCTCAGCCTATGGCTACAGCACCCCAGAGCAGGGCCGCCATCAGGGGGGTACAGCCAATACCCCAGTAAGGGGCCCAGACCCTGGGGGGGCCCAGCCAGTTCCCAAAAAAAATAAAAATAAAAATTTAATTTTTTTTTTTTTTTTAGATTTTTTTTTTCCCCCTCCCATTTGTCAGTGACTTGAGTTGAACTTTATTGCATCGCTAGAGGGGGGCAATTGATTATGCCTTGCTAGTGATGTCCGGTTCATGAACAAATCATTCATTTGAATCGATTCAGTTCACTGAACCGGAGGAGTCTATTCATCTGACGGAGCCGATCCGAGTGAAGCCGCTCAGTCTGACCTAGCACACAATAGCAGAGCCGCTGGCAGCAGGGAGGGGAGGGACTCGGAAGGAGTGTAATCTGATCCTAGGGTGGAAGCTGCTGCTGCTGCCAGTCCCTCCCCTCCCCGCCCACCAACCAATCAGAGCTGAGGCAAGGCAAGCACTAGCAGCTCTGAGTCTGAGTCACTGACACAAATATAGGGAGTCTAAGAATCGAATGAGTCACAGGTTAAAAGAATCTAAAGATCCGACTGCAAGCAGCGTTTTGGTGTCCGCCTCCAGAGCGGAATGGAGGCGGAACGGAGCCAAACGGATGCATTCTGAACGGATCCTTATCCATTCTGAATGCATTGGGGCAAAACTGATCTGTTTGGGGCCTCTTGTGAAATCCCTAAAACAGATCTCACAGGCGGACCCAGAAACGGCAGTGTGAAAGTAGCCTGTGAAATTATTTATTTTCATATTGATCCTTATGTTGTCTACTTGGCTAGGCTGCTCTATGTTGTGTGGTCTTTGCTCGGGGGTAAAATGCAAAGCTGTTTTCTGGATTATCCCACAGGGCCAGGATCCTCCATCATTTATTGTTATTAACCCCTCCATTGCCAGCCCACCCAGCTCTATTTAGCTTTGTGTTCTGCTTTGAAAAAAAATGTTTAGGCCATGAAGGGGTTAATTAAGTGTTGGAGGGGGTGGGAAGTGTTATTGTGCATATTGTGTTTTGGATCCATTTAACAAGTTTGACCAGTTGGGTTTGAGCGTGGTTGAGTGTCATCCACAGATCCCCCTTAAAAGTGTCATCCACAGATCCCCGATAACAGTGTGTCATCCACATATCCCCCATAACAGTGTGTCATCCACAGATCCCCCATAACAGTGTGTCATCCACAGATCCCCCATAACAGTGTGTCATCCACAGATCCCCCATAACAGTGTGTCATCCACAGTACCCCATAACAGTGTGTCATCCACAGTACCCCATAACAGTATGCCATCCACAGATCTCCCATAACAGTGTGTCATCCACAGATCCCCCATAACAGTGTGTCATCCACAGATCCCCCATAACAGTGTCATCCACAGATCCCCATAACAGTGTTTGTTATCGACAGATTCCCCCCATAACAGTGTGTCATCCACAGATTCCTCATAACAGTGTCATCCACAGATTCCCCCATAACAGTGTGTCATCCACAGATTCCCCCCATAACAGTGTGTCATCCACAGATTCCCCCATAACAATGTGTCATCCACAGATTCCCCCATAACAGTGTCATCCACAGATTCCCCCCATAACAGTGTGTCATCCACAGATTCCCCCATAACAATGTGTCATCCACAGATTCCCCCATAACAGTGTCATCCACAGATCCCCCTCCATAACACTGTAACAGTAAACCTTGTGCTTTTAAGGTGTTTTTTCTTAAATGTGCCAGGGGAAGATTGCTAGGGCAGATTAGAACAGGTAGTGTAGTTAGTGTTAGTGTGGGGTCCTAAAAGAGTCTACCTTGTCGTGGTAGCAGGCTTCATATTATTTGGTCAAAAATTAATTCCTTACTGAAATCGCTGATTATCACTTTTTACTGTCTTTGTAGTTGTAAAAAAAATAATGAAATTGGGGGTAGGTCCTTGGGGGTGGAGGGGAGGTGGAGTCAGGACAAATTCTGAATGGTAGGAGGGGGGGCCCAGGCCTTGAGCTGTGTAAGGGGCCCCAAAATTTCTGATGGCAGCCCTGCCCCAGAGTATACCAGTGGTTCTCAGACGCACCACTAGACAAAATGCTAGCACTCCCCCTGTTCGGTATGCGCAGGATGAGTTTATTTGGCCTGCCATACAACGGTACATTACCACTCTACGTATAAGAGTACGACCCTCTGGATATTCAGTCATTGGCAGGGACTGCCAATCTTAAAGTGGGGGGGGAATATGTAAGAAACAGTCATGTAATGTCTCTAAGTTTCATTATCCTGGTAAACTGTGTTAAAATTTAATGTAAAATGTCTGCAGTATTAGTTTGGTCAGTAGATGGCAGCAGATGGCAGTAGATGGCAGACCAATTTGCATTAGAGTTTACCATAGAGAAAGTGTATTACTGTGATACTGTCTCTTTAAGTGAAGCCAAGTTAAAAAGGACTGTGTGCAGCAACTAACCTGTGGAGCCGACATTGGGCTGAGTGGTTTGCCCCGAACAGTAAAGAGACTCACAGTGCTGTCGAGGTACCGGACAGTAACTGTAAAATTCTGGATTATATTCAACTGGTTTTCCGGCCTGCTGAGGAGGACTTCTTTGTTGCGGATCCTGCGCTGGTTAAAGGAAAAGGACGACATCGGGCCCCACCGTGCACTTCCACAAACTGTAGATGGTCCACTCGGACCACTGGGATCAGGGTCAGTCAGGGACAGTTTCTGGGACTATTATTTCTTAGTGTCCGCACTGCGAATACGGACACAGCAAAGGTGAAAATTGTTCCGGTGTTTAACTTGTATTGTTTATACTGTTTTGAATATTTTGCTTGTCTTTACCTCTGTAACTTCACTGTTAACCTGCTTTTATTAATTTATAGTAAATTTTCTTAATATTGATTTCTGCGTACGCACTCTTTTCTGGTGGCGGAGTCAAATCACCTGCCTTGTTCTCGGTTCAGACCAGTCTAATACACTTACAGTCTTCCTGCCTGTGAGATCCAGGGGGCTGGATCTCACAGGCCGACACGGATGGCAGCCACGATGCCTATGGAAGTCACCGAGCTGCCGTCCAAGCCATCCACCAGATGGACATGCGGACCCATCAGGATATTGCACGTGCCGCGGTCACCGCTGACATTGGTGTTTACGCCTACGGGTAAATAACATTTTATCTTTATTATTTGGGTGTGTCAATTCAAAATATTTATATTATTTTATGCCTTACTAGTTTTGTATAATATGTGTATATTTAAAGAGCCTTTGTCAGCATGATCAACCCCATTAAACCAGCCTGGTAGGTTCCAGCCAGGGGCAGACTGGGAACTTAATGTGTCCCTGGAAAAAAAACTAAAAGTGGTTTGTAGGCCCAAATTAACAGAAGTCGGGACAACAGAAGTAGGCGGGGTCAGCAGTACCATAGTGCAGAACAAAATACCACCCCCGCAGAAGCAAATACCACAGTGCAGCACAAAATACTGCCTCAGTAAAACCAAATACCACAGTGCAGCACAATATATTGCTCCAGCAGAACCAAATACCACAGTGCAGCACAATATACTGCCCCAGCACAACCAAATACCACAGTGCAGCACAATATACTGCCCCAGCAGAACCAGATACCACAGTGCAGCACAATATACTGCCCCAGCAGAACCAGATACCACAGTGCAGCACAATATACTGCCCCAGCAGCACCCTGCCCCAGCATTATATTCCATATAATGTAGTGGGAAGCTGGAAGAACAAATAAAATGTACAATAGTTTTATGGGTGTCATTTTTACGGCTTTCCCTATGTGGTAAAACTTATCTGTGGTGAAACTGAACCAATGTCGCAGAATTGGAGACTGATGTAGCAGAGCAGGAGGGCCAATGCAGCATAGCTGGACAGCTGGTGTATCAGAGCTGGAGGCCAATGTTGCAGAGCTGGACTACCTGCTTATTAGAGCTGGGTGGTCAGTGCATCAATGCTAAGTGGTCAGGGTAAGAGGGTTGCAAGGAACAATCTGTATAATCAGCCTGCTCAAGCCAGGTTCAAATATCATTAGGGTGCTCCAGATTGCTGCGGGAACCTGACCAGGGTTGTCAACAACCCAGAAATTTCTGGACAGTCCGTAAATATAGGCAATTTTATTTTCTCTGTACATAATGTTTTTTTTTTATGTATCTGTGATTTTTTTAGGCTGGTGGTACTTGACTAGATTATTTTGGTGGTAATTATCATCATTTTACGCTCGTAATGAGTTTTTATCAGTATATTGAGCTATAGACAGGTATTACTTATATTCTTTATTATTCATTATGATTTTCCAATTTGTCCATAAAAAATGTCAGTTGTCCATGATTTTGGAATAAGTTGTCCAGAAAAAATAAAAATTCCAGTTGGCAACCCAGAACCCGGCCCACAGGAGGAGATACAGAGCGGGCCGGAGGGGGTGAGCGAGGGAGGACACAGCAATGAATCTGGAACAGAGGATTAAAACAGACAACCTGTTAGGCTCTGCCTAAGGCAGGGTCTAACAGTCACAAACATATGGCAGGCTTAGGGGCCTTTGTTGCGAAGACAAATCATTGGGCCCCTATGATCGTGTCTTGGGGCACCAATGAGGTAACAGAGGGTGCCTTCCCACTGTTAAACAACTTAGATGCCTCAGCATCTAATAGGTTAAATAGCCATGAGCATTAGGTGGCTCTTACACAGGATGTCGCCAGCACCTGCTGGCAATGGCATGGACACAGCTCATAGTGTGCCGATACTGACACCTTGATGTAATCTTAAAATGGATTGTGGAAGCAACTATAATTTCATGGGGCAAGAATAGATCACAGGGATTATCTCATGAAGACAAGTCCTTTCCTAAAGACAACTGCCCCATGGCCAGCAGATTGCTATGGGTCCAGTTCCTGGAACCCTCATTCTTCCCCAACCATCTGTTATCAACAGAGAAACTATCGACCAGCCATAGATTTGTATTATTACCTGCCAACCATTCACAAGTGTGCCTTTCTGTGCCTCGGTGTCAAAAATTTGAGGAACACGTAAATTCAGTATGGCTCTACCATGCATGCTTGTAGTTGTAGTTTTGCAACATCTAAGGAGCCGCAGGTTGAAGAACACTGATGTAACACTTAGACATAGATGGAGACAGTTGCTCTTTGTAGTTGCTCTCTTTTTCAGCTGCTGCTCTGTTTTATGTACAAATCCAGATGCAATATGACAGAAAATCTGCTTCCATGTTCTTGTTTTCCTGCTTTTCGGAACGTATGGACTCCCATAATGCTCAGATGCCAAGTTCTATATTGCTGTTTGGTATGTTAATCATTGTGGTCCGTTCCATCACATTGCGGCTTGTATTCCCTGTGCCACTTTCTCACAGTTGAGGATTTTTTTTTTGTCATACTTTGGTCGGTATTAAATAAATATATTCAGCATGATTTCCCGAGCTCGGCTTGAGCTGGCCTTGCCTTGTATTCTTAATATTTGTTTCAGATGTGAAGCCAAAAATGTTTAGCTGTAACTGTCATCCAAAATATCTGCACGCCATGTTTACGAGGTGGTTACCAGTATCAAATAATAGCTCCAATGCTTGAAATTCCTTCCCAATCTTTATAATATCGGTTAAGTTAAGGTATTATATATTTTTTGGAGGGGGTTAATTCAGAGATGAAGGAATAGAGATTGTATTTTAAAGGGCAGTTTGTGAAGTGCTAAGCCTGAGCCTCACCCAGTTCATACCAAATGTATGGCCGTGACCCAACTTCTGTTCCTATTTCTTTTTTATACTTTAGCCAAATTGACACGTTACTCCCTAAACAAATACTTGTTTGACTGCATATTATAATTGTTGTTATTCCAAGTGTATAAAATTAAAAAAAATTACAAAATTACAAAATAACACCAATATAGCCTCGTTCTCATTGGTCTCCTTTAGATAGCCTAACTTAAAGGCATTGTCAAGGACCTTCACAGTGGGTCGATGCCCAGGGTGCCATTCAAGCCCTCCTCGTGGCTGCCGGATGGATACATAAAGATCTGATGTGCTTAGCATTAATTAAATTAGGAGCATAAAGTACTTATTCACCTCACTGGTGGCATTATGGTATTTAGTTCTGCCACGGCGGTATTTTGCTGCACTATGGTATTGTACGCCTCCACACTACTTCTGTTGGCCCTGCCTACTTGTGTGTGAGCTCAGTTTGGATCTTCCAACATCATGGAGCCACTTTTAGGATTTTTTAGGGCCGCTTTAAATTCCCAGTCCTCCCCTGATTGTAGCAATTCAGGGAGAGCACACAAAGGAGGATGGGAGTAGTAGTTGTCATGGCACTCACTGTGAATTGACCCTCCTCCTTCACTCCCAGGGCTGGCAAAGTGTTAGGCTGCAGGATAGGAGCAGTAGACGTTTCTCCTGGGGCACACCCTGTGTGGAGTCTCCTGGCCAATGGAAGGTGGGGTGTCTTTCATGGTGAGGTGCAGAATGATAGGAGACTGGCGTAGAATAGTTAACCTACAGTTTACTTCGGCACATGATGGAGGCACACAGTCTTGGTCAAATAGTTTTAAAAATGTTTGGCTGATCTGGCTTAAGTAAACCTTTCCATTGTTCTCTGAGATGTAATTCTTCAAATTCCAACTGAGGGAGGGACTAGAATTTCTCTGCAACTCCTGGCAGCGAGGTGCAGATTCCACAAGCAGCAATGCAAGCTGCAAAAATGATACAAAACCCAGTCAAGTGCTGCGAAACGCAATAGCCAAAATGCATTCTTTTCACAGACTATACCTTGTTGTGCTCTCTTCAGCTGCACACAGGCCACAATGAGTTCACCGACTGAAGAAACTGACTGAGGACTGGTAAAAGCGAAGTTACTCCATCAACAGTCTGTAGTCAACTGAACTCCAGGGGAGAACTTTATCTCTTCCTTCCTTCTAGAAACATCCCAGAGAATCTTGGCCAACCCATGGTTCAGCCACTAAATACTGATTTAAAGCTACAGGAAGTATTTCTATGCAAATAATGGTAAAATATATTAATCCTTATAAAATATGAACTTATCAGCCACCAGCAGTGTCTACTGGCACCCACAGAAATCTATAGATCCATACTACAACTATGTACCTCCAATTTTATGCAGTCATATGGAGGTTTTATATGAATCCATGAAAAAACTAAATTGTGACATCCCATCGGATTGCTATATTAATAAGAGGTAAACTAGAGCTAGTAGGGTCATGTAACATACCAGGGCTGTTAATGCTTTTACTTTGGTTCCATAAATTCCATACTCTGTACGGGGTCTTAACCTTTTCCTACTTGCCGTAATACCATGTCACAGGAACTACATAGCTGCCAGGAACCACAGTACTATTACAGGAACAGTGCCCGCTCCATCACTTGCAAGTGCCGACTGTATTATACAGCTAATGCCCTGCTCTCACGGTTGAAATAGGAGATTGCTCCACAATAACTCTGATCCTGGCTGTTTAACCCCTTAAATGGACCAATCAATAAGTATAAGCACACAGGATGTAAACCCTGTGGTTTTCAGATGTCAATTTCCACCATGCAATGCCTAGGGTGAAATCTGCAGCAAATTTACAGGAAAATCTGAAACAACCCACAGCAGAAATTTCACTGTGGAAAATCTGCTCCATGTGGCCGTGTACTAAATGTGGCAGATTTTATGTGCCATGGATTTTGTTGCAAATTTGTAGAAAATTGAAAAGACATCCAGTATACAGGTCCTTCTAAAAAAATTAGCATATTGTGATAAAGTTCATTATTTTCTGTAATGTACTGATAAACATTAGACTTTCATATATTTTAGATTTATTACACACAACTGAAGTAGTTCAAGCCTTTTTTTGTTTTAATATTGATGATTTTGGCATACAGCTCATGAAAACCCAAATTTCTTATCTCAAAAAATTAGCATATTTCATCCGACCAATAAAAGAAAAGTGTTTTTAATACAAAAAAAGTCAACCTTCAAATAATTATGTTCAGTTCTGCACTCAATACTTGGTCCGGAATCCTTTTGCAGAAATGACTGCTTCAATGCGGCGTGGCATGGAGGCAATCAGCCTGTGGCACTGCTGAGGTGTTATGGAGGCCCAGGATGCTTCCATAGCGGCCTTAAGCTCATCCAGAGTGTTGGGTCTTGCGTCTCTCAACTTTCTCTTCCCAATATCCCACAGATTCTCTATGGGGTTCAGGTCAGGAGAGTTGGCAGGCCAATTGAGCACAGTAATACCATGGTCAGTAACCATTTACCAGTGGTTTTGGCACTGTGAGCAGGTGCCAGGTCGTGCTGAAAAATGAAATCTTCATCTCCATAAAGCTTTTCAGCAGATGGAAGCATGAAGTGCTCCAAAATCTCCTGATAGCTAGCTGCATTGACCCTGCCCTTGATAAAACACAGTGGACCAACACCAGCAGCTGACATGGCACCCCAGACCATCACTGACTGTGGGTACTTGACACTGGACTTCAGGCATTTTGGCATTTCCCTCTCCCCAGTCTTCCTCCAGACTCTGGCACCTTGATTTCCGAATGACATGCAAAATTTGCTTTCATCTGAAAAAAGTACTTTGGACCACTGAGCAACAGTCCAGTGCTGCTTCTCTGTAGCCCAGGTCAGGCGCTTCTGCCGCTGTTTCTGGTTCAAAAGTGGCTTGACCTGGGGAATGCGGCACCTGTAGCCCATTTCCTGCACACGCCTGTACACGGTGGCTCTGGATGTTTCTACTCCAGACTCAGTCCACTGCTTTCGCACGTCCCCCAAGGTCTGGAATCGGTCCTTCTCCACAATCTTCCTCAGGGTCCGGTCACCTCTTCTCGTTGTGCAGCGTTTTCTGCCACACTTTTTCCTTCCCACAGACTTCCCACTGAGATGCCTTGATACAGCACTCTGGGAACAGCCTATGGGTTCAGAAATTTCTTTCTGTGTCTTACCCTCTTGCTTGAGGGTGTCAATGATGGCCTTCTGGACAGCAGTCAGGTCGGCAGTCTTACCCATGATTGCGGTTTGGAGTAATGAACCAGGCTGGGAGTTTTTAAAAGCCTCAGGAATCTTTTGCAGGTGTTTAGAGTTAATTAGTTGATTCAGATGATTAGGTTAATAGCTCGTTTAGAGAACCTTTTCATGATATGCTAATTTTTTGAGATTGGAATTTTGGGTTTTCATGAGCTGTATGCCAAAATCATCAAAATTAAAACAATAAAAGGCTTGAACTACTTCAGTTGGTGTGTAATGAATCTAAAATATATGAAAGTCTAATGTTTATCATTACATTACAGAAAATAATTAACTTTATCACAATATGCTATTTTTTTGCACCCACAGCCCGTTTTTTGGTATAACTTGTGGGTCTTATGCCCCAGTTTTATTTTTAATCATTAGTGTATCAATAAATACAGTTTTTTGTTTTTGTTTTAACGTTCATTATCAGGCTGAGATTCTAGTATTACTTCTGAACGTCTACATCTTATACCGAGTCAGTTTCTTGGAGAACATATACCTATCAGCCATAACACTAAAACTAGAGATGAGCAAACCTGTCTGGTTCAGGGGCAAATTGATAGCGAGAGAGCCTAGTATACTTCTCTATGTTTCTCAACAATATATATATGCGTTGTCAGTGGCGTACCGTCAATATAGGCAGCCCACGCACTGGCTATGGGGCCTGCCACCTTTCTGACCTGAATACATGCTGTATTAGTAACAGTAGAGAAATAAATACCGGCAATGGCTGATTATAAAACGCCCCAGTGTCATTACATATTTACATTTTCATTTGGCACTATGTGCAGGTCTGGAAGGAGGGAGAGGAGAGTGAGCAGCCGCTTCCTCCAATCAGGTAGCAGCTCACTGCCTAATGTGAGGAGCAGAGCTGAGGACAGAAGAGAAAGGCAGAGCTGAGGAGAGAAGAGAAGAGCAGAGCTGAGGAGAGAAGAGCAGAGCAGAGCTGAGGAGAGAAGAGCAGAGCAGAGCTGAGGAGAGAAGAGCAGAGCAGAGCTGAGGAGAGAAGAGCAGAGCAGAGCTGAGGAGAGAAGAGCAGAGCTGAGGAGAGAAGAGCAGAGCTGAGGAGAGAAGAGAAGGGCAGAGCTGAGGAGAGAAGAGAAGGGCAGAGCTGAGGAGAGACGAGCAGAGCTGAGGAGAGAGGAGCAGAGCTGAGTAGAGAAGAGCAGAGCTGAGGAGACCTGAGGAGACCTGAGGCATGTGCTGGATGCTCCAGATAGACTACCTCTGAGGTAAAAGGATGGGACATGACTAAAATTGCTCAGCTCTGCTCCCTGTTAATAACAAAGACAGAGATCTAATGCTGTGGACCTGCACAAGATCTGTCCCAGGGGTCACATATATGTTTTTTCTACTGGACTCTGCAGGATAAAAAAGCATTGGATGCTGCACTGTCCCCCCCCCCCCCCCAACATATGGCAAAAGCGTGATGTGAACACAGCCTAATCTTTTATTTAACCCCTAATGTACCCCGCACCCTCACTAATCATCTTTAATAATTTGACTTTTTCATTGGGGGGGGGGGGGGGGGGGGCAATTATGAGTTTTGCTATGGGGCCCCATGATTTCTATGTACGCCCCTGTGCATTGTCTAAGGTGTATTCTTTAACAGAGGCCTTGAGGGGAACCTTCCCTTGATTTCTGGGGAAAAAACAGTGATCCCTCAAGATAGAATATTTTCAACATACAATGATCTTTTCTGACCTGTATACTTAATATCAGTACGTACATTGGGCCAGATTTATCATTTCTCTGACAGCTCACTCCACTTTCATATGTGGCTAAAGTCAGTTTTAGCCAAGTCAGATTTATGATCGGCCCTTTAACCACCTCCCGACCGCCTAACGCAGGGATGAGTCCTGCGGGCGGCCGGGTTATTCCTCTGTCACGCATCTACGCGTCATCTCGTGAGAGCCGAGATTTCGCGTGAATGCGCATGCGATCATTCGCTGGCAGGCTGTAGATGCGATTTTTTTAACCCAAAAAAGGTATATTAGACGCTGTTTTGTTAACAGCGCCTAATATACCTGCTATCTGGTCCTCTGGTGGTCCTTTTTGCTTGGATCGACCACCAGAGGACACAGGTAGCTCTGTAAGTAGCACCAATCACCACACTACACTACACTCCCCCCCTGTCACTTATTAACCCCGTATTTACCCCTGATCACCCCATATAGACTCCCTGATCACCCCCCTGTCATTGATCACCCCCCTGTAAGGCCCCATTCAGATGTCCGTATGTGTTTTGCGGATCTGCAAAACACGGACACCGGCAATGTGCCTTCCGCATTTTGCGGCTCTGCACATTGCCAGAACTATATAGAAAATGCCTTTTCTTGTCTGCAATTGCGGACAAGAATAGGACATGTTCTATAGGCTCTACAAAAAAATGCAGTGTTCACCCGATCAGGCCTGATCTTGTGCGCACACTTGCGTTCAGTCCGCCACACCGCAGTGACAGAATTTTTTTTTTCTGATCACTGCAAAACCACTGTAAAATCGCTGCGGCGCTATAAAGATCACTTTTGAGGGGCATGGCGAGTTCATAGAAGATTTTTTTTTTTTGTTAGCGGAAATTGATATACAGTACAGACCAAAAGTTTGGACACACCTTCTCATTCAAAGAGTTTTCTTTATTTTCATGACTATGAAGGCATCAAAACTATGAAATAACACATGTGGAATTATATACATAACAAACAAGTGTGAAACAACTGAAAATATGTCATATTCTAGGTTCTTCAAAGTAGCCACCTTTTGCTTTGATTACTGCTTTGCACACTCTTGGCATTCTCTTGAGGAGCTTCAAGAGGTAGTCACCTGAAATGGTCTTCCAACAGTCTTGAAGGAGTTCCCAGAGATCCTTAGCACTTGTTGGCCCTTTTGCCTTCATTCTGCGGTCCAGCTCACCCCAAATCATCTCGATTGGGTTCAGGTCAGGTGACTGTGGAGGCCAGGTCATCTGGCGCAGCACCCTATCACTCTCCTTAAGGGTCAAATAGCCCTTACTTTCAACGTTTTCCCAATTTTTCGGCTGACTGACTGACCTTTATTTCTTAAAGTAATGATGGCCATTCGTTTTTCTTTACTTAGAATTTGTATTATGGCAAGAAAAAAGCAGCTAACAGTCTATTCAGTAGGACTATCAGCTGTGTATCCACCTGACTTCTCCTCAACACAACTGATGGTCCCAACCCCATTTATAAGGCAAGAAATCCCACTTATTAAACCTGACAGGGCACACCTGTGAAATGAAAACCATTTCAGGTGACTACCTATTGAAGCTCATCAAGAGAATGCCAAGAGTGTGCAAAGCAGTAATCAAAGCAAATGGTGGCTACTTTGAAGAACCTAGAATATGACATATTTTCAGTTGTTTCACACTTTTTTGTTATGTATATAATTCCACATGTGTTAATTCATAGTTTTGATGCCTTCAGTGTGAATCTACAATTTTCATAGTCATGAAAATAAAGAAAACTCTTTGAATGAGAAGGTGTGTCCAAACTTTTGGTCTGTACTGTATATATTTTTTTTCTTACAAAGTCTTATATTCCACTAACGTGTGACAAAAAATAAAATCTTACATGAACTCACCATACCCCTCACGGAATCCAAATGCGTAAAAATGCCCTGTGAAATCCTAAAGGTACTCATTGGAATTTGGGCCCCTTTGCGCATCTTGGCTGCAAAAAAGTGTTACACATGTGGTATCGCCGTGCTCAGGAGAAGTAGGGCAATGTGTTTTGGGGTGTATTTTTACATATACCCATGCTGGTTGAGAGAAATATCTCAGCAAATTGACAACTTTGTATAAAAAAAAGGAAAAAGTTGTCATTTACAGAGATATGCCCTTCTGCTCCTGAGTACTGCGATAACACATGTGTGACACTTTACTTTTTTGCAGCCTAGGTGCGCAAAGGGGCCCAAATTCCAATGAGTACCTTTAGGAGGGCATTTTTAGACATTTGGATTCCAGACTTCTTCTCACGCTTTAGGGCCCCTAAAATGCCAGGGCAGTATAAATACCCCACATGTGACCCCATTTTGGAAAGAAGACACCCCAAGGTATTCCGTGAGGGGCATGGCGAGTTCATGTAAAATTGTATTTTTTGTTACAAGTTAGTGGAATATGAGACTTTGTAAGAAAAAATAAAAATCATTTTCTGCTAACTTGTGCAAAAAGAAAACCTTCTATAAACTCGCCATGCCCCTCACAGAATACCTTGGGGTGTCTTCTTTCCAAAATGGGGTAATTCGTGGGGTATTTATACTGCCCTGGCATTTTAGGTGCCCTAAAGCGTGAGAAATAGTTTGGAATCCAAATGCTTAAAAATGCCCTGTGAAATCCTAAAGGTACTCATTGGAATTTGGGCCCCTTTGTGCACCTAGGCTGCAAAAAAGTGTCACACATGTGGTATTGCCGTACTCAGAAGAAGTAGGGCAATGTGTTTTGGGGTGTATTTTTACATATACCCATGCTGGGTGTGAGAAATATCTCTGTAAATTACAACTTTTTAAAAAACTTTATACAAAGTTGTCAATTTACAGAGATATTTCTCTCACCCAGCATGGGTATATGTAAAAATACACCCCAAAACACATTGCCCTACTTCTCCTGAGTACGGCGATACCACATGTGTGACACTTTTTTGCAGCCTAGGTGCGTAAAGGGGCCGAAAGTCTAACAAGTACCTTTAGGCTTTACAGGGTTGCTCACAATTTAGCCCTGCCCAAAATGCCAGACAAGTAAACACACCCCACAAATGACCCAATTTTGGAAAGTAGACACACCAAGGTATTCACTGAGGGGCATAGTGAGTCCGTGGGAGATTTTTCATTTTTTTGCCAGAAGTTAGCAGAAATTTATTTTTATTTTTCCTCAGAAAGTGTCATTTTCCGCTAACTTGTGAAAAAAAAAAATGAAATCATACATGAACTCACCATGCCCCTTCGCGAATACTTTGGGGTGTCTTCTTTCTAAAATGGGGTCATTTGGGGGGGTATTTATACTATCCTGGAATTCTAACACCTCAAGAAACATGACAGGTGCTCAGAAAGTCAGAGCTGCTTCAAAATGCGGAAATTCACATTTTTGTATCATAGTTTGTAAACGCTATAACTTTTGCGCAAACCAATAAATATACACTTATTGGATTTTTTTTATCATAGACATGTAGCACAATAATTTTTGACACAAACTTGTATAGAAAATTGCGGTTTATTTTGATTAATATCAGAAAAACGAAAAAATGTCAGCAGCAATCAAATACCATCAAAAGAAAGCTGTATTTGTGAGAAGAAAAGGAGGTAAAATTCATTTGGGTGCCAAGTTCAAGTTGTGAAGTGCCGATTTGTAAAAAAGGGCCTGGTCACTCGGGGGGTATAAACCTGTGGTCCTTAAGTGGTTAAGACTGTAATAAATGTGATTTGACGGTAGCAGTTTATCCGTCAGTAAGCATCTTTACAAAAGTCGCACATCTTTACGAAAAAGTTGCATGTTCTAATAAAAAGTCGCATAAGAGAAGCATGGTCCTCACTGGAGTGAATTTTTTTGCGACTTTTTAAATAGTTGCAATAGTAAATCTGTCTAGAGATTTATGTACATAAGAAAACACACCCATTTTCAGAAAACTGGTGAGCATAGTGCAGAGCCAATAAAATTTGCAACTTTTTCACTCCATTATTTTGACTTGAGCTAATGATAAATCTGACCCAGTGTTTTGTACAATTATTTCTTTACAATAAAACTTGGAAAAACCCAATAAAAATTAATTTGAAAGAAACTAGAGTTCCTCAGACTCAGATCCAAGAAATCAAGGCCACTTCTCTGGTAAAATAGTTGTATTAGTTGCTAGTTAGCAGCTATTCCTGACTGGTATATGTACGTACTTGTATTATCTGTCTTAGTTATCTTCTTATTTTTCTTAAATCTTCATTTTCTCTTATCTTGGATGACATTTTGGGGCTTTGGAACCCATTAGTCAAGTTATAATGGTTTCAACATACAATGGTCCTCCTGGAACCAATTAATATTGTATCTTGAGGGACCACTGTATATGCAAATTATCATGTCTAACATCTGTTGGCATAACATAGGGGTAAGAAAGCAAATTGAAATATCTTTCCCAGAAAACCATAGGGGCATCTGGCCTACAATGCTGTGCACACATATTCTGCATGCCATCTCCCTTTTACCAGCACTGCACATGCCTTCTCACTTAGGCCTCATGCACATGACCGTTGTGTGCACCCGTGGCCGTTGTTCCGTTTTCCATGATTTTCTGCGGACCCTTTGACTTTCAATGGGTCCGTTGAAAACTCGGAAAATGCGCCGTTTGTCATCCGTGATCCGTGTATGCGGTCTGTCAAAAAAATAGGACGTGATCCGTGGCCGTAGGTTACTTTCATACAGACGGATCCGAAGATCCGTCTGCATAAAAGCTTTTTCAGAGCTGAGTTTTCACTTCGTGAAAACTCTGATCCGACAGTATATTCTAACACAGAGGCGTTCCCATAGTGATGGGGAAGATTAGAAGTTAGAATATACTACGAACTGTGTACATGACTGCCCCCTGCTGCCTGGCAGCACCCAATCTCTTACAGGGGGCTGTGATCCGTACAATTAACCCCTTAGGTGCTGCACCTGAAGGGGTTAATTGTGCGTATCATAGCCCCCTGTAAGAGATCCGGGGCTGCCAGGCAGCAGGGGGCAGACCCCCCTCCCTCCCCAGTTTAAATTTCATTGGTGGCCAGTGCGGCTATAATAACATTGGTGGCACAGTGTGCGCCCCCCCGCCCCACCCCCTTCCTCCCTCTATTGTATTAATACGTTGGTGGCACAGTCTGCGCCCCCCCCAGGCCCCCCTTCCTCCCTCTATTGTATTAATACGTTGGTGGCACAGTGTGCACCCCCTGGCCCCCCCTCCCTCCCTCTATTGCATTAATAACATTGGTGGCCAGTGTGCGGCCTCCCCTCTCCCCCCCCCCCCGATCATTGGTGGCAGCGGAGTTCCGATCGGAGTCCCAGTTTAATCGCTGGGGCTCCGATCGGTAACCATGGCAACCAGGACGCTACTACAGTCCTGGTTGCCATGGTTACTTAGCAATAGTAGAAGCATCATACTTACCTGCTGGCTGCTGCGATGTCTGTGTCCGGCCGGGAGCTCCTCCTACTGGTAAGTGACAGTTCATTCGGCAATGCGCCGCACAGACCTGTCACTTACCAGTAGGAGGAGCTCCCGGCCGGACACAGACATCGCAGCAGCCAGCAGGTAAGTATGATGCTTCTACTATTGCTGCAGTAGCATCCTGGTTGCCATGGTTACCGATCGGAGCCCCAGCGATTAAACTGGGACTCCGATCGGAACTCTGCTGCCACCAATGATCAGGGGGAGAGGGGAGGCCGCACACTGGCCACCAATGTTATTAATGCAATAGAGGGAGGGAGGGGGGGGGGGGCTGGGGGAGGCCGCACACTGGCCACCAATGTTATTAATACAATAGAGGGAGGGAGGGAGGGGGGGCCGCACTGGCCACCAATGATATTCCAACTGGGGAGGGGGGGGTCTGCCCCCTGCTGCCTGGCAGCCCTGATCTCTTACAGGGGGCTATGATACGCACAATTAACCCCTTCAGGTGCGGCACCTGAGGGGTTAATTGTGCTGATCACGGCCCCCTGTAAGAGATCGGGTGCTGCCAGGCAGCAGGGGGCAGTCATGTACACAGTTCGTAGTATATTCTAACTAGAAGCGTCCCCATCACCATGGGAACGCCTCTGTGTTAGAATATACTGTCGGATATGAGTTTTCACAATGTAACTCATATCCGACAGTATATTCTAACATAGAGGCGTTCCCATGGTGATGGGGACTCTTCAAGTTAAAATATACTATCGGATTGGAGAAAACTCCGATCCGATGGTATAAAAGGGACTCCAGACTTTACATTGAAAGTCAATGAGGACGGATCCGTTTGCAATTGCACCATATTGTGGTGTCAACGTCAAACGGATGCGTCCCCATTGACTTGCATTGTAATTCAGGACGGATCCGTTTGGCTCCGCACGGCCAGGCGGACACCAAAACGACTTTTTTTTCATGTCCGTGGATCCTCCAAAAATCAAGGAAGACCCATGGATGAAAAAACGGTCACGGATCACGGAACAACGGAACCCCGTTTTGCGGACAGTGAAAAAATACTGTTGTGTGCATGAGGCCTTAGATTGTTCAGGGACTTTGCCTTATCTGTTACTACACTTACACAAGCTTCGTGCATCAGTGCCTGCACGGTTTGATTTCCAGAACGCAAGAGTCACCACGCGCTGCTTTCCGCTGTCTACTGCCATAACTGGTAACTCCCTGGTGTTAACACCTATTGCATTTATTTTTTTATGCACTTTCATGTAATTTAGTTCATTGTAATTAAAGGGAGGCGATATGGACAGTCACAATACATTAGTAGGTGGCTTGTATTCACTTTCTCTACATGATAAAGGTCACTTGCTGAAACCAAAATCAGGATTAGGTCTGATGGTCCACCATATTGTCTTAGTCAGACATCTTATATTTCTATCTTAAGGGCTCGTTCAATAGGGTTTTATACACAATAAAAGCACACAGAGCTATGGGGACTGGGTATTGCAGATGTGCTAGCGGCCATCTAGTAACCCATGTCCTCAGCTCTATACCCGAAATCCCGGTGACTGGTTCCCTTTAAAGATACATTAGATAGTAATTCTCATACATGTTAGAATAATTTTATCTATTTCAGTCATGTACGGTATTTTAATCATGTCGGGTGATTTTTGCGCTGTGTACTTTATCATTGCCGCCTGTATCTATACTTATTATTTCCTGTGGGTTACTGGTTATAAGGTTTGTGCCCATCGCTGCACACCTCTTGTGTGTGGTTGACACCGTTCATGGGTTTTATAAATGTTTTTAAAGGTCTGCTCAATCACTTTTTTGTATAATAAAAGTACTATTTTACTAACTCTTGAGGAGTGCCTCCATCTTATACCTCCACCCCGTTCTTTTTTTAACAGGTGCACCCTTCCCATCACGGCATGGCCCAGGGGAACGACAGAGTGAGTGCGTACTGCAACTACCATTCTTGCAACTATCACTCCTATCCTGTGTTCTGCTCTCCATCAGCACCATCAGTTCCACAAATACCACTCCCATCCTCCTCCCAGCTATTCCCCTGCAGGTGCCTGGGCAATAGGTTATCTAGCTTGCCAGTTCCCCCAAAGGTGTACTGTATCTGTTTGTCCGTGTACCAACTTCTGCCAGTTTCCTAAATATTGACCCTCCACTGCCTGACCTACCCTGTGCCTGACCTCCATAATGACCCTTTGCTGCCTGCCAGACCTTAGACTGCCTATCACATTGCTAGTACTCTGTCTGCCCTGACTTTGTCTGGTCACTGACTACAGTTTTTACCTTATCCCTTGGTGTCCTGTACCGTTGTGTCTGACGCTCATTGGTCAGCTCAGCTGTAAACCACACGGGGTCTATTCTAGGAGGTAGCAGCCTGGTAACTTCCCTGCAGTGAAGTCCAGATCCCTGTATAGGGGTTAAAGGGTAAATACCAGAGGACAACTATGATAACGTCCTCAGATGTTGCTCAAAGCCAGATGTTTTGGTTGGCACAGTGGTTCCATATCCACTGCTGTAACAATAGTATACACTATACAGCAAAAAAATTGGTGGGGAGTAAAATTACTGCAACTGCTACCTGTGGCATTGCCATGCATTATGTTCAGCAGCTTCCCTGCTGTCTTCCTCCTCTCAATGCTGGTCTAGTGGTCCCATAATGAAGCAGGTGAAGCACCCAGACACCTTTCATTTATTCATTCCAACTACTAAATTCATAGAAATCTATAGTTATATCTCTCTAGTCAGTGGAAAAGGAAATTAGGGAGGGGGGGGGGGGATTACATAGCATAATGCTATTCATAAGTGAAATCACTGGTGCAGTGTGTGAGGAACAAGAGTTAACAAGAACTGATTGCAATACATTCCTGGGATATCAGGAGCTTGATGGTCCCATGTGGTGAGCTGCTGCTCACCCACAGAAAGTGAAGAGACCTGTGCTCCAGATAATGTGAGTAAAAAGAGAAAAAGGTGGATTTTTTGCCTTGATAAAGTTAAAAGAATGCTGTGCATTACTCAAGATATTTTTTTATTTTTTATTTGTGGGATAACCTCTATAAGAATGTATTTTCTCTGGCCTGGAGTTTGGTTACTTTAGTGTCATTAATGAGGTAGACATAATGTTCAGGCAGTTCTTGAACAATATTGGCCAAGTTAGTAACTTTCTCCCCTGTGTTACTTCTAGGAAAGACATCGCACAAGCTCTCAAACATGCTTGTCTAGCTGGAGAATCTCCTTTGTTGATCTTGGAATAGTGCTTTTATTTCAACAGTTTTATGGGCAATTCCTTTTTCGTTAGAGCAACGGCATGAAGGCCTCTTGACATAGACTGTCACAGCAGGCAATTATCGGAAACGATCTGCTCAGTCCCAATAATTGCCTCTTTGCAGCAATCATGTCGGCTATACTCTGCAACTGCGAGCACTTGTCCCCATAGTGAATCATTGCTTCTGGGCAGCAAATCGCTGTTTATACAGCACAATTTGTGGCCTACAAACAATTATTTAGGCGACTGCATCAGTGATACTTTCACCCGATGAATGATCAACAGCACCTTTACACTGGCTAAGTATCCTAGAAATGTTTCTTCCCGATAATGGCCCATGCTCTTACTTAGTAATCTTGTTGGTTGTTTCTCTATTTTTTCTTATATATGCTATAAGCATCCGATTTTTATAGGATGCTCCAAATTTGTCATCTATAATGGGCAACTGATAAACTATGTGCCTCTTCAGATTGTCTAGTCTAAGTTTACACTGTCTAAATATTAGACAGGATTAGTAAATCTGCCACAGTGTTTTGGTAAACGGGATGAGCACGTTGAGTCATAGCGGACTCGCATGTATACCGTTAATACCAAGCTTCCGGATAACAGATCCCATGTCTTTCCAGAATTCCTTCAGCTTGGAACCTAGAACACAACCCAAGCTCTCTGCATCCGAACAGCCTGGGAAAGCACATTCTCCTGATCCCATATTTCATCGGTAAATTCCCTGTGATATAATGTTTCTGTCTCTGATCCATGGGAACCTTTTGCTAAAATCCTCCACCATCATCAATAAATCATAAAAATAATAATCCTTTGTCTAAATATGGATTTTCTTTAACAAAAAAAATACATTTATTAAGTTTAAAGTTTTTTTTATTAATATTTTTTGCTTGTTTTTAGCCCGAAGTATGAAAGAATGATGAATTCATTTGCATGATCTTAATGCTTTTCACTCTCCCCCGGTTGCATAAGTACCCTATCCAACAGGCTGATTAGGATTTGGAAGTTCATTCCCTAATAAATTCTTCAGTGAAAATAATAGTCTAGTGAACATTTTATAAGGTAGACGTAATCGAATGTGAAGTACCTGTTTTATGCAGCCAGGTTATTTCGCTCCAGGTCAATAAACCATTGCCAAATAAAGCAAAGGTTCTTGGCTGAAGCAAATGTCTTGGGCTGTTTTGCTTAACCTTGTATGATACTTTTCGTGAAAAAAAAAAAGCTCTACACCTGCTAGGTCATCTCTTCACTGGAATCTCTGAGAGGAGAATTTTTTGAATATGTGCTCTGCCATTGATTCAAATATGAAGTACATCAAATTGCCGAGGTTGGTCTTCTCATTACAGTAACGCCAGGGGGTGCAGAGGTAGCAGTTGCAACTGAGTCCAGGTGCCTGAGGAAGCTTAGTAGACCCAGGGATGCACCACCAATGAGGCCAGGCGAATGCCTCAGACAGCACCAGGTAGGGGCAAGAGGGGGGCAGCGGAAAGGCCATGGGCAATGAGCGCTTTCATTGTGGCGAAGGGGTTAGGTTAAGAAATTGGCATTGGGGGGCACCATTTTAGTTTTTGCCTTAGGCAGCAGAAAGGCTAGGTGTACCCCTGAGTAAACCTTCTGCCACAGTATTTTTATAAGTAGCTTGTGTTAGGTGGGGCCTCTGTTACATATTTTGCATTGTGGCCCAGGAGGTTTAAAGTTATGTATCTTAGTGAAGCTCCTGAATATTCTCCTATGTTCTGTATCATGTCAACACCGTAAAAATGATGGCCTCATGTGCGATGCTGACATACAAATCTATATTGTACAGATCCATAATTTGGGGGGCATAGTATACCTGTAATTTTAGTCCATATAAGTCCGTGAGATAGTTTCAGCATGCTCTATGGCATGCTGTACTGTGGAAGTATTATCTCCTAAACGTAGCAGGCCCCACATGATGGCACACAGAGCGCCCACTCTTCTTTAGTATGGAGCCATAGGACTCAGTGTTCCCCATTACTAGTTTTTACAACACTCAATTTGGGGTTCACAAGGTACCTCCAATTTTATTCCATGTGATTTTTGTGAAATAATTTTGCATGCTCTATTGCATATTATGGAGGTATTGTCTCCTAGAAGAGAGATACTAAAGAAGAAGAAGTAGCAGGCACCATACTATGGCACACAGATTCCTCACTGTTCTGTAGCATAGACCCATGAAGTTTTAATATATGCAAATGAGCCTCTAGGAGCAATGGGGGCGTTGCCGTTACACCAAGAGGCTCAGATCTCTCTGCAGTTGCTGCATCCTCTGCACTTTGATTGATCGGACTAGGTGTGATAATATTTTCACTGTCTGACCCTGTCAATTAAAGTGCCACAGTTGCATATAGCTTAGCCTCTAAGAGTAATGGCAACTCCCCCATTGCTCCTAGAGGCTCATTTGCATATTTTAAAATATTTTTCTCAGCAATGCGAACACATATGGACATAGGACCAACACAGATGTCTTCAGCTGCCAAGTGCACATGGAACAGGTCAGCCAATTTGATTAGTACAATTTTGCTGACAGATGCCCTTTAACCACCAGCTATGGAGCTTTGCCTTCATCTGAATCAAATAGTTTGGCCTGAATAAGCCAGCACTAGCTGTGCATTTCAATTTTCAGACTGTGTTCAAAAGACGAAAAGAAAAAAAAAAGAAAAAAAAAAGACATTTTTTTAATTCCTACTTTAATAAAGAATTGCAGAAGATATCACATTCTGTAGAAAAAATATATTTTTTCACAAATCTTTCCGATATTTTCAGATGAAAAAGTATAAATGGAAAAAAAAAAAAAGATTGTTGCACAATACCGTTACATATGGATTCCTTGGTATCTCGCTTTGTAAACATGAACGATGGTGGTCAAGCCTGGTCAGAAGGTCATACAGTGCATCGCGTTGGACAATGTATCACTGCGGGCAGAACGCCTGTTTATACCATGTCTGAGCTGACTAGGCCGACAACCAAACAGGCAGTCCGATGAACTGCACAATTTTACAATATTTTTGCAATAAAATATCATAGAAATGACAGATTCTTATAATAAAGCAATCAAGACTCTAAAAAACAAAAACAAGATTCCTCTAAAAATATAGGTTATTTCACCCCCTTACAGTTTCCCAGTTTACATCAAGACACAATCTACATTCATGTTGGGCACCTCTGCAATACAATGCTATCAGCTGCACGCATTATGGGGCCGTCTTTCTTTCCTTCACCAGATGTGAACCAGTAGGGTAGCTCAGAGCAGACTCTGAACAAGCAGGAGTTACCTATGTTGTGACCTCAGTATCATGTAGATTTTGTGAATGGGATAAAAATGATACAAAATCATGCTGTAGATAAAGATCAGTACTTGACAAGTTAACCCAAGTCCAACATCTAGCTACATAGAAGCAACTATGAATGCAATATTAATATCTGAATCACTCCAACCAGAACTGCTTTATAAGAACTGATTACCAAGTTAAAAGAAGAAGGCCTCATTCACACAGTCAGTGTTCGGTCAGTGATTTCCATCAGTGATTTTGAGCTAAAACCAGGTGCGGCTCTAAACACAGAACATGAGCAGATCTTTCCTTTATACCTTATCTCTGTGGAGGCTCCAATCCAGGTTTTGGCTCACAATCACTGATGGAAATCACTGACCGAACACTGACGTGTGAATGAGGCTGAAAAGTTCCATGAAGATTTAAAGTGGGATAAAACCCCTTTTTAATAGGTGTGGTCCGAAGACAGAGTGCCCCACTCAGAATGTGCTGGCCCTCAAAGGGGAACCGTGGTTGGAAAAACAGATACTTAGGAGTTAAACACTTTCCACTCTTGCTGTTAAAGGGGTTGTATGGCGGGTATGTTTTTTTTAAGGGTCAGAATGGCTAAAAAATAAATCTGATGCTTCCCGGTTAGCTACCGGTGTCTATTTCTTGGTCCCTCCAAACACAAAACAGTGACTGCCTGAGAGATTGCATTTTTTCCCCACCAATCTGGACAACCTCTTAAAGAGAAGTCATGTTCAGGCCACATAGGATAGTGATTCATCCAAATATGGTGATTTACTAAGAAAATCTTCTAAGGCTAGGACACTGCGCCTGCAGCGAATGCAATGCCATTGCAGCCAAGTATAAGAACTGTGTTGTGACAACCTGCAAACTGGTAGAATACATAGCAGTGCCATCATGGCAGCAATACAACAGTCAGACGCCGGTGCAGCAGGAAGCAATACCATGTCGGTGACATCCCCGAGCAGTAGGTAACGTATGACTATGTCGCCCCAGCATGTGCATAACGTCAGCTATTCAGATTTCCTAATCTCGTAGAGGTGTAATTGTGATTTATCAAAAACATTACATAAGGACACTTAAGAGTATTCTTTCCTGAATCCGCAACAACTTATCTACAATGCAAAAAGAAACCAGTGATATGTAATTTGCTGCCATGAAATACCTGATTTTTACCCACTGATCACCCTATTAAACAGACCCTCAGTGCAGTATGTGGTTTCCTAACAACCCCCATCTCAACGAGCAGCTAAATATAAGATGACTTTGCAAAGCAAATTATTTGAAGCAATTTATTATTTGAAGCTACTTTCACACTGGCGTTTCTGGGTCCGCTTGTGAGATCCGTTCAGGGATCTCACGGGCTGTCCAAAACGGATCAGTTTTTCTCTAATACATTCTGAATGGATAAAGATCCGCTCAGAATGCATCAGTTTGCCTCCGCTCCGCTTTGGAGGCAGACACCAAAACGCTGCTTGCAGCCTTTTGGTGTCCGTCTGACGAAACTGAGCCAAACGGATCCGTCCCGACACAGAATGTAAGTCAATGGGGACGGATCAGTTTTCTATGACACAATAGAAAACGGATCCGTCCTCCATTGACTTTCAATGGTGTTCAAGACTGATCCGTCTCGGCTATGTTAAAGATAATACAAACGGATCCGTTCTGAACGGATGCAGACGGTTGTATTATCAGAACGGATCCGTCTGTGCAGATCCATGATGGCTCCACACCAAACGCGAGTGTGAAAGTAGCCCAAGAACTCCATGAGAAAAAAAAATTGATGGTTAGATTTATTGGAAGTCAGCATAAATATTCTACCGGACACTGCTGCATCTAGGTGCATGTGTATCTTGAATGACCAGTGGTAAATAAGATGAATCTCTAAAGACCAGCGGAATATAAGATGCATCTTCAAAGACCAATGGTATATAAAATGCATCTCCAAAGACCAGCGGTACAGTATATAAGATGTATCTTCAAAGACCAACGGTATATTAGATGCATCTCCAAAGGTTTGTCCCATCTAATCTGTATCTATTGGCACCTGTAGTATCTACAGCATATCTAAAAAATTCTGTACTATCTAAGTTCTAGACCAGGGATGCTCAAGCTGCGGCCCTCCAGCTGTTGCAAAACTACAACTCCCAGCATGCCCTAGTAGCTGTAGGCTGTCAAGGCATGCTGGGGGTTGTAGTTTTGCAACAGCTGGAGGGCCGCAGGTTGGGCATCCATTTTCTAGACTGTGTCTTGTAAATCTATATCCAATGGTACTTGTATTATCGGTGGTATATCTCAAATCCAATATATCCTCAGACACCTATAGTATTAATAGCATATGTAAAAATGCTATGCTAAGTGAACATAATGATTTGTATAGGATATATCTCATATACCTGTATTATCCTCGATGTACGGTATCTCCCATGGATTGTAGAATCTGAGAACAATCAAATAAGAAACCCGACCTAAACTTATCATAGTGGAGTTCACTCTTCAATACTGGTTTCCTATTCAAAAAGTTTGTATTGCAGCCTGTAAAAAATGTAAGCCACAATCCCAGTGCTAAGAATATAATAGATTACATTCATGATAATATCACATAAAGGCCCTGATTTATAGAGGTTGAGGGTAGGTGAAGGCACCAAAAGTTACCTGACCATATAGAAAGCAAACTTTACAAGTAGAAGTGCTACCACTTGGGTGGTCCAAATAAAGATTATACACCAACGTAAAACCCTACACTATATTAAAAAAAAAAAAAAAAAAAAGCAATGTCCTACCACCAGGGCTACCCTATTTGTCTCCACATTTGTGCTCAGCTCCATCAATTTTCTTGAATGCTTTCCCACTGGTCCAATAGGAAATGTCTTGCATTTATACAGTGCTAAATCTACAGGGAACACATATGATCATGTCCGCTTAGACCAATGGTCTTCAACCACCAGGTTGGAGTCCACAGTCTTAGGTAATGGGAAATTTTTTGAAAGTCTATCCAATTGAAGGCCATTAGGATAGCTCAGAGGTAAGATGCTTCATCAACTTTTTTATTATATATCACTACCATTTTATATCAGTTTCCAAGTTTTCTCAAATAGAAAAATGGCCATGTTTTGGACCAAACCACTGTCCACAAGCTAAGTAACTGCAGCCATATTTTGGCCATCATGACTCATTGGTGTTGAATTCATAGCATTCTGTATTTCCTCTCTAGGAAGCAGCAGAAAAGACTTTTTAACATCTTGACAGGGACAACTTTATAACTTGTAGGTTTAGGAGTTATATGTTTATATTTTAAGGAGAACACCTATTTAACCTTTAACTGAAGACCCATTTGTCATGATGGACAAAATAAACTACTGATTTCCATGAAAATTGGTTGAAAGGCTATAAAAGACTCCACAAAATTGTTGTCTTCAATACAGGTAGGCCATAGTTAATTATAAGTGAGCCAATTTTTCTACCTGATCCAATCATTGAGCCATTGTTGGTAGGACATTGAGAGCTTTTCTAAAGGTTTGCCATCAAACATGTTGATAATAATTATTCCACCTTCCAACAGGAAAGGATTGGACCCCTTCCATAGTGCTAACAAAACTGTGGCTTCAAGGATGAGTAGATAGTTAGTGTTGGTGAGGCATCTGTCCATCCATAGCTTCCTCAAGGCCAATGATCGATTTCTTAAATAACTCAAACAGTGGATTGGGATCATTTGCTTAATCATAAAAACACCTACAGAAGATACCATACTATTTACATACAAGTGTGCTTAAAAAGAAGAACATTCTTTATTTCTTTTCTGGTTCCTTCTTGGCTTCCTCCTTTAAGGTTGATTTATGATACTTTTGACCGATCCCGTAAGGAACATGAGCTGCAATTGTACCCAGTTCTTGGGCACCTTCTATGTGGAACATCTGGTCATCAAAGAAAAGATGAGGTCGAATCTTGTCTAAAATTGGTCCTTTGGGAGCCCCTGCAAGAAAAAGTGCTTCATCCACCTCCAGACCCCAGGCACGCAAGGTCTTCAGGACTCGGGCACCAGAGCTGGCAGCACTTCTGGCAGTCACAAGATAGGTCCTTATGGGGCACTTCAGACGGGCATCTTTAGCATAGAACTTTCTCTGAAGTCTACCTAGTGCTTCTAGAAAGCATTTCAGTGGACCCTGTAGAAGAAATGGGTAGGTTTCCTATTAAAGACTAAGAATGTTTTCTTTGTGGTGGCAGCATTTACAACATAAAATTACACAAGCTTAAGTACATTGGAAAGAATACTCACGTTACAAATAATTTAAATGTTTGTTAATATACCGAAATCTGTTTATAGCAGGGACTGGGATGGTGTAAGAGCGTCTGGCACTAGGCACAGGCTTGGCACTGGCTATTGTTGCATTTAAACATCACATAACAATCCTGCTCCAGTGTTTTGTAAATGTAGAATAATGTTCTTAGAGCGTCGTGTGATACTCGGTGCAACATATCTACCCTTTGTGGAAGCAGGGTGTTGTCACAACAATGCAAGGGGTTAGCGGATTCGGTCATTTTGGGACTTGGTACCATGCATGTCTCTATCTTTCTATAAGAAAAATGGCAGCACCAGACAAAGGCAGGGACAAGACTTATGCCCAAACAAACATAAAATGCAAAACGGCAGCACTCTCAAATGATGAAAAAAGGACAACGTTTATTCACCCATGTGGACACAACGTTTCGGCTCAAACACTAGAGCCTTCCTCAAGCATCTATCCATCCATCCAATCTATCCAGTTTTGCTTTCAACACTATATATAAAGCAGTTGCCAGATCTCTCCACCGCATTAGCAGGGATATTTAGCTCACCATGCCCCTGGTTTATATACAAAAGAATACTGGGGGTTATTGCTCCATTCTTCCTCTGCACTACTGCTGGAAGATTTGCTGCCTCACCCCACCCCCCCAAAAAAAGAAAGAAAAATTATATGAATAAAATAGAGCTTATTAACCTTATAGATAGGGATGAGCGAACCCGAACTGTATAGTTCGGGTTCGTACCGAATTTTGGGGTGTCCGTGACACGGACCCGAACCCGGACATTTTCGTAAAAGTCCGGGTTCGGGTTCGGTGTTCGTCGCTTTCTTCGCGCTTTTGTGACGCTTTCTTGGCGCTTTTTGAAAGGCTGCAAAGCAGCCAATCAACAAGCGTCATACTACTTGCCCCAAGAGGCCATCACAGCCATGCCTACTATTGGCATGGCTGTGATTGGCCAGAGCACCATGTGACCCAGCCTCTATTTAAGCTGGAGTCACATAGCGCCGCCCGTCACTCTGCTCTGATTAGCGTAGGGAGAGGTTGCGGCTGCGACAGTAGGGCGAGATTAGGCAGATTAACTCCTCCAAAGGACTTGATTAACTGATCGATCTGCAGCTGTGGATCATTGAGCTGCTGATCCTCAATTGCTCACTGTTTTTAGGCTGCACAGACCGTTTGTCAGTCTCATTTTTCTGGGGTGATCGGCGGCCATTTTGTGTCTTGTGGTGCGCCAGCACAAGCTGCGACCAAGTGCATTTAACCCTCAATGGTGTGGTTGTTTTTTGGCTAAAGCCTACATCAGGGTGAAGCTGTCACACCAAGTGCATTTAACCAGCAATAGTCTGTTCATTTTTTGGCCATATACAAAATCAGGGGCAAGCTGCGCCTGTCACCAAGTGCATTTAACCCTCAATGGTGTGGTTGTTTTTTGGCTAAAGCCTACATCAGGGTGAAGCTGTCACACCAAGTGCATTTAACCAGCAATAGTCTGTTCATTTTTTGGCCATATACAAAATCAGGGGCAAGCTGCGCCTGTCACCAAGTGCATTTAACCCTCAATGGTGTGGTTGTTTTTTGGCTAAAGCCTACATCAGGGTGAAGCTGTCACACCAAGTGCATTTAACCAGCAATAGTCTGTTCATTTTTTGGCCATATACAAAATCAGGGGCAAGCTGCGCCTGTCACCAAGTGCATTTAACCCTCAATGGTGTGGTTGTTTTTTGGCTAAAGCCTACATCAGGGTGAAGCTGTCACACCAAGTGCATTTAACCAGCAATAGTCTGTTCATTTTTTGGCCATATACAAAATCAGGGGCAAGCTGCGCCTGTCACCAAGTGCATTTAACCCTCAATGGTGTGGTTGTTTTTTGGCTAAAGCCTACATCAGGGTGAAGCTGTCACACCAAGTGCATTTAACCAGCAATAGTCTGTTCATTTTTTGGCCATATCCCAGTCTAATTCTGTCACTAAATCCATACCGGTCACCCAGCGCCTAAATACTAGGCCTCAAATTTATATCCAGCTAAATCTGTCCCTAGTGCTGTAGCTGGGCGAGTTATTTAGTGTCCGTTCAAGCACATTTCTTGTTCTGGGTTGAAATACAATTCCCAATTTAGCAATTTCATAATTTAGTGGTTCCTGCTATATCAGAGCTCTTTGAAATCTATCCCAAAAAGGGTATATAATATTGAAGGTGCACATAGGGTCATTCAGAGTAACTTCACACACACCCGCTACTGTGTATTTCCAAGTCTAATTCTGTCACTAAATCCATACCGGTGACCCAGCGCCTAAATACTAGGCCTCAAATTTAATTCCCTCTAAATCTCTCGTTACCCACCGCTGTACTGTTGTTGCTGGGCAAGATATTTAGTGTCCGTCAAAGCACATTTTTTGTTCTGGGTTGAAGTACAATTCCCAATTTAGCAATTTCATAATTTAGTGGTTTCTGCTATATCAGAGCTATTTGAAATCTATCCCAAAAAGGGTATATAATATTGAAGGTGCACATAGGGTCATTCAGAATAACTTCACACACACCCGCTACTGTGTATTTCCAAGTCTAATTCTGTCACTAAACCCATACCTGTCACCCAGCGCCTAAATACTAGGCCTCAAATTTAAATCCCTCTAAATCTCTCGTTACCGTTGTCCTGTTGTAGCTGGGAAAGTTATTTAGTGCCCGTCAAAGCACATTTTTTGTTCTGGGTTGAAGTACAATTCCCAATTTAGCAATTTCATAATTTAGTGGTTCCTGCTATATCAGAGCTATTTGAAATCTATCCCAAAAAGGGTATATAATATTGAAGGTGCACATAGGGTCATTCAGAATAACTTCACACACACCCGCTACTGTGTATTTCCAAGTCTAATTCTGTCACTAAATCCATACCGGTGACCCAGCGCCTAAATACTAGGCCTCAAATTTAATTCCCTCTAAATCTCTCGTTACCCACCGCTGTACTGTTGTTGCTGGGCAAGATATTTAGTGTCCGTCAAAGCACATTTTTTGTTCTGGGTTGAAGTACAATTCCCAATTTAGCAATTTCATAATTTAGTGGTTTCTGCTATATCAGAGCTATTTGAAATCTATCCCTAAAAGGGTATATAATATTGAAGGTGCACATAGGGTCATTCAGAATAACTTCACACACACCCGCTACTGTGTATTTCCAAGTCTAATTCTGTCACTAAACCCATACCTGTCACCCAGCGCCTAAATACTAGGCCTCAAATTTATATCCAGCTAAATCTGTCCCTAGTGCTGTAGCTGGGCGAGTTATTTAGTGTCCGTTCAAGCACATTTCTTGTTCTGGGTTGAAATACAATTCCCAATTTAGCAATTTCATAATTTAGTGGTTCCTGCTATATCAGAGCTCTTTGAAATCTATCCCAAAAAGGGTATATAATATTGAAGGTGCACATAGGGTCATTCAGAGTAACTTCACACACACCCGCTACTGTGTATTTCCAAGTCTAATTCTGTCACTAAATCCATACCGGTGACCCAGCGCCTAAATACTAGGCCTCAAATTTAATTCCCTCTAAATCTCTCGTTACCCACCGCTGTACTGTTGTTGCTGGGCAAGATATTTAGTGTCCGTCAAAGCACATTTTTTGTTCTGGGTTGAAGTACAATTCCCAATTTAGCAATTTCATAATTTAGTGGTTTCTGCTATATCAGAGCTATTTGAAATCTATCCCAAAAAGGGTATATAATATTGAAGGTGCACATAGGGTCATTCAGAATAACTTCACACACACCCGCTACTGTGTATTTCCAAGTCTAATTCTGTCACTAAACCCATACCTGTCACCCAGCGCCTAAATACTAGGCCTCAAATTTAAATCCCTCTAAATCTCTCGTTACCGTTGTCCTGTTGTAGCTGGGAAAGTTATTTAGTGCCCGTCAAAGCACATTTTTTGTTCTGGGTTGAAGTACAATTCCCAATTTAGCAATTTCATAATTTAGTGGTTCCTGCTATATCAGAGCTATTTGAAATCTATCCCAAAAAGGGTATATAATATTGAAGGTGCACATAGGGTCATTCAGAATAACTTCACACACACCCGCTACTGTGTATTTCCAAGTCTAATTCTGTCACTAAATCCATACCGGTGACCCAGCGCCTAAATACTAGGCCTCAAATTTAATTCCCTCTAAATCTCTCGTTACCCACCGGTGTACTGTTGTTGCTGGGCAAGATATTTAGTGTCCGTCAAAGCACATTTTTTGTTCTGGGTTGAAGTACAATTCCCAATTTAGCAATTTCATAATTTAGTGGTTTCTGCTATATCAGAGCTATTTGAAATCTATCCCTAAAAGGGTATATAATATTGAAGGTGCACATAGGGTCATTCAGAATAACTTCACACACACCCGCTACTGTGTATTTCCAAGTCTAATTCTGTCACTAAACCCATACCTGTCACCCAGCGCCTAAATACTAGGCCTCAAATTTAAATCCCTCTAAATCTCTCGTTACCGTTGTCCTGTTGTAGCTGGGAAAGTTATTTAGTGCCCGTCAAAGCACATTTTTTGTTCTGGGTTGAAGTACAATTCCCAATTTAGCAATTTCATAATTTAGTGGTTCCTGCTATATCAGAGCTATTTGAAATCTATCCCAAAAAGGGTATATAATATTGAAGGTGCACATAGGGTCATTCAGAATAACTTCACACACACCCGCTACTGTGTATTTCCAAGTCTAATTCTGTCACTAAATCCATACCGGTGACCCAGCGCCTAAATACTAGGCCTCAAATTTAATTCCCTCTAAATCTCTCGTTACCCACCGGTGTACTGTTGTTGCTGGGCAAGATATTTAGTGTCCGTCAAAGCACATTTTTTGTTCTGGGTTGAAGTACAATTCCCAATTTAGCAATTTCATAATTTAGTGGTTTCTGCTATATCAGAGCTATTTGAAATCTATCCCTAAAAGGGTATATAATATTGAAGGTGCACATAGGGTCATTCAGAATAACTTCACACACACCCGCTACTGTGTATTTCCAAGTCTAATTCTGTCACTAAACCCATACCTGTCACCCAGCGCCTAAATACTAGGCCTCAAATTTAAATCCCTCTAAATCTCTCGTTACCGTTGTCCTGTTGTAGCTGGGAAAGTTATTTAGTGCCCGTCAAAGCACATTTTTTGTTCTGGGTTGAAGTACAATTCCCAATTTAGCAATTTCATAATTTAGTGGTTCCTGCTATATCAGAGCTATTTGAAATCTATCCCAAAAAGGGTATATAATATTGAAGGTGCACATTGGGTCATTCAGAATAACTTCACACACACGCTTCTGTGCATTTCCAAGTCTAATTCTGTCACTAAATCCATACCGGTGACCCAGCGCCTAAATACTAGGCCTCAAATTTAATTCCCTCTAAATCTCTCGTTACCCACCGCTGTACTGTTGTTGCTGGGCAAGATATTTAGTGTCCGTCAAAGCACATTTTTTGTTCTGGGTTGAAGTACAATTCCCAATTTAGCAATTTCATAATTTAGTGGTTTCTGCTATATCAGAGCTATTTGAAATCTATCCCTAAAAGGGTATATAATATTGAAGGTGCACATAGGGTCATTCAGAATAACTTCACACACACCCGCTACTGTGTATTTCCAAGTCTAATTCTGTCACTAAACCCATACCTGTCACCCAGCGCCTAAATACTAGGCCTCAAATTTAAATCCCTCTAAATCTCTCGTTACCGTTGTCCTGTTGTAGCTGGGAAAGTTATTTAGTGCCCGTCAAAGCACATTTTTTGTTCTGGGTTGAAGTACAATTCCCAATTTAGCAATTTCATAATTTAGTGGTTCCTGCTATATCAGAGCTATTTGAAATCTATCCCAAAAAGGGTATATAATATTGAAGGTGCACATTGGGTCATTCAGAATAACTTCACACACACGCTTCTGTGCATTTCCAAGTCTAATTCTGTCACTAAATCCATACCGGTGACCCAGCGCCTAAATACTAGGCCTCAAATTTAATTCCCTCTAAATCTCTCGTTACCCACCGCTGTACTGTTGTTGCTGGGCAAGATATTTAGTGTCCGTCAAAGCACATTTTTTGTTCTGGGTTGAAGTACAATTCCCAATTTAGCAATTTCATAATTTAGTGGTTTCTGCTATATCAGAGCTATTTGAAATCTATCCCTAAAAGGGTATATAATATTGAAGGTGCACATAGGGTCATTCAGAATAACTTCACACACACCCGCTACTGTGTATTTCCAAGTCTAATTCTGTCACTAAATCCATACCGGTGACCCAGCGCCTAAATACTAGGCCTCAAATTTAATTCCCTCTAAATCTCTCGTTACCCACCGTTGTACTGTTGTTGCTGGGCAAGATATTTAGTGTCCGTCAAAGCACATTTTTTGTTCTGGGTTGAAGTACAATTCCCAATTTAGCAATTTCATAATTTAGTGGTTTCTGCTATATCAGAGCTATTTGAAATCTATCCCTAAAAGGGTATATAATATTCAAGGTGCACATTGGGTCATTCAGAATAACTTCACACACACACGCTTCTGTGCATTTCCAAGTCTAATTCTGTCACTAAATCCATACCGGTCACCCAGCGCCTAAATACTAGGCCTCAAATTTATATCCCGCTGAATTTGAATACAATACATTGGGCCAAATAATATATTTGTTGTTGTGGTGAACCATAACAATGAGAAAAACATCTAGTAAGGGACGCGGACGTGGACATGGTCGTGGTGGTGTTAGTGGACCCTCTGGTGCTGGGAGAGGACGTGGCCGTTCTGCCACATCCACACGTCCTAGTGTACCAACTACCTCAGGTCCCAGTAGCCGCCAGAATTTACAGCGATATATGGTGGGGCCCAATGCCGTTCTAAGGATGGTAAGGCCTGAGCAGGTACAGGCATTAGTCAATTGGGTGGCCGACAGTGGATCCAGCACGTTCACATTATCTCCCACCCAGTCTTCTGCAGAAAGCGCACAGATGGCGCCTGAAAACCAACCCCATCAGTCTGTCACATCACCCCCATGCATACCAGGGAAACTGTCTCAGCCTCAAGTTATGCAGCAGTCTCTTATGCTGTTTGAAGACTCCGCTGGCAGGGTTTCCCAAGGGCATCCACCTAGCCCTTCCCCAGCGGTGAAAGACATAGAATGCACTGACGCACAACCACTTATGTTTCCTGATGATGAGGACATGGGAATACCACCTCAGCATGTCTCTGATGATGACGAAACACAGGTGCCAACTGCTGCGTCTTTCTGCAGTGTGCAGACTGAACAGGAGGTCAGGGATCAAGACTGGGTGGAAGACGATGCAGGGGACGATGAGGTCCTAGACCCCACATGGAATGAAGGTCGTGCCACTGACTTTCACAGTTCGGAGGAAGAGGCAGTGGTGAGACCGAGCCAACAGCGTAGCAAAAGAGGGAGCAGTGGGCAAAAGCAGAACACCCGCCGCCAAGAGACTCCGCCTGCTACTGACCGCCGCCATCTGGGACCGAGCACCCCAAAGGCAGCTTCAAGGAGTTCCCTGGCATGGCACTTCTTCAAACAATGTGCTGACGACAAGACCCGAGTGGTTTGCACGCTGTGCCATCAGAGCCTGAAGCGAGGCATTAACGTTCTGAACCTGAGCACAACCTGCATGACCAGGCACCTGCATGCAAAGCATGAACTGCAGTGGAGTAAACACCTTAAAACCAAGGAAGTCACTCAGGCTCCCCCTGCTACCTCTTCTGCTGCTGCCGCCTCGGCCTATTCTGCTGCTGCCGCCTCGGCCTCTTCCTCCGCCTCTGGAGGAACGTTGGCACCTGCCGCCCAGCAAACAGGGGATGTACCACCAACACCACCACCACCACCTCCGTCACCAAGCGTCTCAACCATGTCACACGCCAGCGTTCAGCTCTCCATCTCACAAACATTTGATAGAAAGCGTAAATTCCCACCTAGCCACCCTCGATCCCTGGCCCTGAATGCCAGCATTTCTAAACTACTGGCCTATGAAATGCTGTCATTTAGGCTGGTGGACACAGACAGCTTCAAACAGCTCATGTCGCTTGCTGTCCCACAGTATGTTGTTCCCAGCCGGCACTACTTCTCCAAGAGAGCCGTGCCTTCCCTGCACAACCAAGTATCCGATAAAATCAAGTGTGCACTGCGCAACGCCATCTGTAGCAAGGTCCACCTAACCACAGATACGTGGACCAGTAAGCACGGCCAGGGACGCTATATCTCCCTAACTGCACACTGGGTAAATGTAGTGGCAGCTGGGCCCCAGGCGGAGAGCTGTTTGGCGCACGTCCTTCCGCCGCCAAGGATCGCAGGGCAACATTCTTTGCCTCCTGTTGCCACCTCCTCCTTCTCGGCTTCCTCCTCCTCTTCTTCCACCTGCTCATCCAGTCAGCCACACACCTTCACCACCAACTTCAGCACAGCCCGGGGTAAACGTCAGCAGGCCATTCTGAAACTCATATGTTTGGGGGACAGGCCCCACACCGCACAGGAGTTGTGGCGGGGTATTGAACAACAGACCGACGAGTGGTTGCTGCCGGTGAGCCTCAAGCCCGGCCTGGTGGTGTGTGATAATGGGCGAAATCTCGTTGCAGCTCTGGGACTAGCCAATTTGACGCACATCCCTTGCTTGGCGCATGTGCTGAATTTGGTGGTGCAGAAGTTCATTCACAACTACCCCGACATGTCAGAGCTGCTGCATAAAGTGCGGGCCGTCTGTTCGCGCTTCCGGCGTTCACATCCTGCTGCTGCTCGCCTGTCTGCGCTACAGCGTAACTTCGGCCTTCCCGCTCACCGCCTCATATGCGACGTGCCCACCAGGTGGAACTCCACCTTGCACATGCTGGACAGACTGTGCGAGCAGCAGCAGGCCATAGTGGAGTTTCAGCTGCAGCACGCACGGGTCAGTCGCACTACAGAACAGCACCACTTCACCACCAATGACTGGGCCTCCATGCGAGACCTGTGTGCCCTGTTGCGCTGTTTCGAGTACTCCACCAACATGGCCAGTGGCGATGACACCGTTATCAGCGTTACAATACCACTTCTATGTCTCCTTGAGAAAACACTTAGGGCGATGATGGAAGAGGAGGTGGCCCAGGAGGAGGAGGAGGAGGAGGAGGAAGAGGGGTCATTTTTAGCACTTTCAGGCCAGTCTCTTCGAAGTGACTCAGAGGGAGGTTTTTGGCAACAGCAGAGGCCAGGTACAAATGTGGCCAGCCAGGGCCCACTACTGGAGGACGAGGAGGACGAGGATGAGGAGGAGGTGGAGGAGGATGAGGATGAAGCATGGTCACAGCGGGGTGGCACCCAACGCAGCTCGGGTCCATCACTGGTGCGTGGCTGGGGGGAAAGGCAGGACGATGACGATACGCCTCCCACAGAGGACAGCTTGTCCTTATCCCTGGGCAGCCTGGCACACATGAGCGACTACATGCTGCAGTGCCTGCGCAACGACAGCAGAGTTGCCCACATTTTAACCTGTGCGGACTACTGGGTTGCCACCCTGCTGGATCCACGCTACAAAGACAATGTGCCCACCTTACTTCCTGCACTGGAGCGTGATAGGAAGATGCGCGAGTACAAGCGCACGTTGGTAGACACGCTACTGAGAGCATTCCCAAATGTCACAGGGGAACAAGTGGAAGCCCAAGGCCAAGGCAGAGGAGGAGCAAGAGGTCGCCAAGGCAGCTGTGTCACGGCCAGCTCCTCTGAGGGCAGGGTTAGCATGGCAGAGATGTGGAAAACTTTTGTCAACACGCCACAGCTAACTGCACCACCACCTGATACGCAACGTGTTAGCAGGAGGCAACATTTCACTAACATGGTGGAACAGTACGTGTGCACACCCCTCCACGTACTGACTGATGGTTCGGCCCCATTCAACTTCTGGGTCTCTAAATTGTCCACGTGGCCAGAGCTAGCCTTTTATGCCTTGGAGGTGCTGGCCTGCCCGGCAGCCAGCGTTTTGTCTGAACGTGTATTCAGCACGGCAGGGGGCGTCATTACAGACAAACGCAGCCGCCTGTCTACAGCCAATGTGGACAAGCTGACGTTCATAAAAATGAACCAGGCATGGATCCCACAGGACCTGTCCGTCCCTTGTCCAGATTAGACATTAACTACCTCCCCATAACCATATATTATTGGACTCCAGGGCACTTCCTCATTCAATCCTATTTTTATTTTCATTTTACCATTATATTGCGAGGCTACCCAAAGTTGAATGAACCTCTCCTCTGCCTGTGTGCTAGGCCTAAATATATGCCAATGGACTGTTGCAGTGGTGGGTGACGTGAAGCCTCATTCTCTGCTATGACATGCAGACTGATTCTCTGCTGACATGAAGCCAGATCCTCTGTTACGGGAGCTCTCTCCTCTGCCTGGGTGCTGGGCCTAAATTTATGACAATTGACTGTTGCAGTGGTGGGTGACGTGAAGCCTGATTCTCTGCTATGATATGAAGACTGATTCTCTGCTGACATGAAGCCAGATTGTCTGTTACGGGACCTTTCTCCTCTGCCTGGGTTCTGGGCCTAAATTTATGAAAATTGACTGTTGCAGTGGTGGGTGACGTGAAGCCTGATTCTCTGCTATGATATGAAGACTGATTCTCTGCTGACATGAAGCCAGATTGTCTGTTACGGGACCTTTCTCCTCTGCCTGGGTTCTGGGCCTAAATTTATGAAAATTGACTCTTACAGTGGTGGGTGACGTGAAGCCTGATTCTCTGCTATGATATGAAGACTGATTCTCTGCTGACATGAAGCCAGATTCTCTGTTACGGGACCTCTCTCCTCTGCCTGGGTGCTGGGCCTAAATTTATGACAATGGACTGTTGCAGTGGTGGCTGACGTGAAGCCTGATTCTCTGCTATGACATGCAGACTGATTCTCTGCTGTCATGAAGCCAGATTGTCTGTTACGGGACCTCTCTGCTCTGCCTGTGTGCTAGGCCTAAATATATGCCAATGGACTGTTGCAGTGGTGGCTGACGTGAAGCCTCATTCTCTGCTATGACATGCAGACTGATTCTCTGCTGTCATGAAGCCAGATTGTCTGTTACGGGACCTCTCTGCTCTGCCTGTGTGCTAGGCCTAAATATATGCCAATGGACTGTTGCAGTGGTGGGTGACGTGAAGCCTCATTCTCTGCTATGACATGCAGACTGATTCTCTGCTGACATGAAGCCAGATTGTCTGTTACGGGACCTCTCTGCTCTGCCTGTGTGCTAGGCCTAAATATATGCCAATGGACTGTTGCAGTGGTGGGTGACGTGAAGCCTCATTCTCTGCTATGACATGCAGACTGATTCTCTGCTGACATGAAGCCAGATTGTCTGTTACGGGACCTCTCTGCTCTGCCTGTGTGCTAGGCCTAAATATATGCCAATGGACTGTTGCAGTGGTGGGTGACGTGAAGCCTCATTCTCTGCTATGACATGCAGACTGATTCTCTGCTGACATGAAGCCAGATTGTCTGTTACGGGACCTCTCTGCTCTGCCTGTGTGCTAGGCCTAAATATATGCCAATGGACTGTTGCAGTGGTGGCTGACGTGAAGCCTCATTCTCTGCTATGACATGCAGACTGATTCTCTGCTGACATGAAGCCAGATTGTCTGTTACGGGACCTCTCTGCTCTGCCTGTGTGCTAGGCCTAAATATATGCCAATGGACTGTTGCAGTGGTGGGTGACGTGAAGCCTCATTCTCTGCTATGACATGCAGACTGATTCTCTGCTGACATGAAGCCAGATCCTCTGTTACGGGAGCTCTCTCCTCTGCCTGGGTGCTGGGCCTAAATTTATGACAATTGACTGTTGCAGTGGTGGGTGACGTGAAGCCTGATTCTCTGCTATGATATGAAGACTGATTCTCTGCTGACATGAAGCCAGATTCTCTGTTACGGGACCTCTCTCCTCTGCCTGGGTGCTGGGTAGTGTTGAGCGCGAATATTCGAAAAGCAAATTTTTTTCGCGAATATCGCAACTTCGCGATTTCGCGAATATTTCGAATATAGTGCTATATATTCGTAAAAACGAATATTCGTTTTTTGTTTCCCCCCCCCCCCCCCCACAAAATTACAGTACACATATAATTGATTGTTTCCCAAAGGTCCAACAGCTCAGATCTTACTCACATTGCCTAGAAAGTGATTGAGGCGCGAATCTTCGTAAGGCGATTTTATTAGCGCACATGCGAATATCGGCACGTCCCAGAACAGAGGCAAAGGGCTTTGCATTCATACATTAGTGAATTGAGTTGCGAATCTTCGTAAGGCGATTTTATTAGCGCACATGCGAATATCTACACTTGTCCCAGAACAGAGGCAAAGGGCTTTGCATTCATACATTAGTGATTGAATTGAGCTGCGAATCTTCGTAAGGCGATTTTATTAACGCAAATGCAAATATCTACACTTGTCCCCAGAACAGAGAGGCAAAGGCCTGTGCATTCATATAGTATAGCACCATATTCGCGAATACGTAGAACTTCGTAAAAGTCGATTTACGAATATTCGTATTTTTTATTTTACTTTCCACCTTACAGATTACATTGATCTGTACTCTGTCAACTACTGTCATCACCCCCCACTGTATCTCGATTGATTCCCAAAAGTCTCACATTCCCTAGAAAGTGATTGAGGTGCGAATCTTCGTAAGGCGATTTTATTAGCGCACATGCGAATATCTACACTTGTCCCAGAACAGAGGCAAAGGGCATTGCATTCATACATTAGTGATTGAATTGAGTTGCGAATCTTCGTAAGGCGATTTCATTAGCGCACATGTGAATTTTGCATAGCATATGTATTATGCGATAATTCGAATTATCGCATATGCGAAATAATAACGAATTTGAATAATCGCGAATATTTTACGAATATTCTTTCGAATATTCACAAAATTTCGCGAATTCGAATATGGGACATGCCGCTCAACACTAGTGCTGGGCCTAAATTTATGACAATGGACTGTTGCAGTGGTGGGTGACGTGAAGCCTGATTCTCTGCTATGACATGCAGACTGATTCTCTGCTGACATGAAGCCAGATTGTCTGTTACGGGACCTCTCTCCTCTGCCTGGGTGCTGGGCCTAAATATATGCCAATGGACTGTTGCAGTGGTGGCTGACGTGAAGCCTCATTCTCTGCTATGACATGCAGACTAATTCTCTGCTGACATGAAGACAGATTCTCTGTTACGGGACCTCTCTCCTCTGCCTGGGTGCCGGGGCCTAAATATCTGAGAATGGACTGTTCCAGTGGTGGGTGACGGGAAGCCAGATTCTCTGCTATGGAACCTCTCTCCAATTGATTTTGGTTAATTTTTATTTATTTAATTTTTATTTTAATTAATTTCCCTATCCACATTTGTTTGCAGGGGATTTACCTACATGTTGCTGCCTTTTGCAGCCCTCTAGCTCTTTCCTGGGCTGTTTTACAGCCTTTTTAGTGCCGAAAAGTTCGGGTCCCCATTGACTTCAATGGGGTTCGGGTTCGGGACGAAGTTCGGATCGGGTTCGGATCCCGAACCCGAACATTTCCGGGATGTTCGGCCGAACTTCTCGAACCCGAACATCCAGGTGTTCGCTCAACTCTACTTATAGATAAAAAAAAAAAAAAAATTACAACTTTCCTAGGGCTCTTTCACACCTGCGTTCTTTTGTTCCGGCATAGAGTTCCGTCGTCGGGGCTCTATGCCGGAAGAATCCTGATCAGTTTTATCCTAATGCATTCTGAATGGAGAGAAATCCGTTCAGGATGCATCAGGATGTCTTTAGTTCCGGACCGGAACGCTTTTTGGCCGGAGAAAATACCGCAGCATGCTGCGCTTTTTGCTCCGGCCAAAAATCCTGAAGACTTGCCGCAAGGCCGGATCCGGAATTAATGCCCATTGAAAAGCATTGATCCGGATGGGGCCTTAAGCAGCTAAATGTCGTTTCGGCGCATTGCCGGATCCAACGTTTAGCTTTTTCTGAATGGTTACCATGGCTGCCGGGACGCTAAAGTCCTGGCAGCCATGGTAAAGTGTAGTGGGGAGCGGGGGAGCAGCATACTTACTGTCCGTGCGGCTCCCGGGGCGCTCCAGAGTGACGTCAGGGCGCCCCATGCGCATGGATGACGTGATCACATGGCACGTCATCCATGCGCATGGGGCGCTCTGACGTCATTCTGGAGCGCCCCGGGAGCCGCACTGACTTTAAGTATACCGCTCCCCCGCTCCCACTTTGGCAACCAGGACTTTAATAGCGTCCTGGCTGCCATAGTAACACTGAACGCATTTTGAAGACTGATCAGTCTTCAAATGCTTTCAGTTCACTTGCGTTTTTCCGGATCCGGCGTGTAATTCCGGCAAGTGGAGTACACGCCGGATCCGGACAACGCAAGTGTGAAAGAGGCCTTACTGCTTTATGTGTAAATTCTTCTTCTTTTAAGGCAGCAGTAAGACTGTTACATTGCAGAAATACCATGGAGATTTGTGCAGGGCAGACAGTGTGTTGAGCTCACAGAGTATTTTCTAGACTGGATGCATCTATAATAGACAATACTCTGAGCTCAGTACATCATCAGCAAATGTACACATCTCTCTGCGTGCTTGCTACAATGTATCAGTCTGCTTAGCTCCCAGAGCCTTCTCTAGACTGGATGCAGGGTTACTGTACACAGCTATGTTCTCCTTCATTCACAACAAGCAGAGATCTTGAAAAGCATGAGGAATGGAAACACAAAGTATATTAGTTGGAGAATATTTATTATATAGATGTTTATATGTAGATTGTAAGCCCTCACGGGCAGGGCTCTCTCTCCTTCTGTACCTCTTCTTGTTTGTGCTTAGTGCAATTGTCTGTATTGTGTATGTGCACCGCTTATCATATGTACAGCGCTATGGAATGAATGGCGCTTTAATAATAATAATAATAATGTAATTTATTATACTGTATTAGTTACATTTTCTTTCTATAAAACCCCTTTAAATATCTGCATGGCTAACCTATAAGAGATGCCATACCTGTGCCAGTGGCTTGTTCTCAAATTGTTTCTCATGTTCGAAGAAAGTGTCCAGTCCATGTTCTTTAACAATCTGCTCGGACTCGTCAGAAAACAGGACAGCGTCCCCATCGAAAGCCACTCTCAGCTCATTCTCGGGTAGAACAATGTCTCGTTTGGAAACAAACATAGTGGCGGCTGCAATTCCTGAAAGGAGAGAAGTGAATAATTCACTAATAGTCGCTAAAAAAGCGTCACCTATCTGCATATTTATCTAAATGCTTTCTATGCATCTAATATATATCGATCAACCATAACAGTATCATTTGTAAGGATAGCCCTCGTTCCATCACTACAGGTCTTACCTATTAATGCAAAGACTCTGAAGGAGTCCTGTGGTATCTGGCACCAAGACGCTAGCAGCAGATCTTGTAGTGTACTGTATAATTTGGCCCTTATCAGAGTCTCTCAGATACCTATGCTTGCCCATTTTTATCTATCTATCGATCTATCTATCTATCTATCTATCTATCTCTCATATCTATCTATCTCATATCTATCTATCTATCTATCTCTCATATCTATCTATCTCATATCAATCTACCCATCTATCTCATATCTATTCTTTACATATCTCTATATCTCTCTGCTTGTATCTGTCTCTCCATATATCAGTCTGTCTGTCTATGTTGACGAAGCCAGCAGATGAAACGCACGTCGTGGATGTCTCAGAGTATGTGTTCAAAACATTAATTGCTTTACTGAATTTTTTATTTATTTATCATATGCACTTATTACATCCGTTAGCAGAGTTTCTCATTAGAGGTTCTTTGTATTCGGCTACAGGGCGTTGACTTATATTTGGTTACTACTATGTAACTATTTGAGTGGCATGTGACCATTTGTCACCATTTATATTAATCATTTAGGACCCTGTAGCTGAACTCAATTATATAGACTTTATATTATTTAGCTTTTTGCAAGCAAGTATAGTTGCCTTTTTATAGCTACTCTATGAGACATTGAGTGTTGGTTGCACCGCCTGGCCGCACTCTATATTGGGGGGATTTTTTTTGTTTCCCTCTAGTATTTTTCAGCAACACTTACTTTTATATATTTGCATTTTGCGTTATTATGGATCAATAAATTATGTTATAGACTTTTATTTCGGACCTGTATCTTTTTGGTTGTTGTCTGTCTGTGTTGAACCTGATTCCACATCCAGTGTGACATCAGCAGTAATGTAGATGGTGGGTCACCAGAGAGGCGAGCTCTTTCCCCTGGCAGACTCTGTCCTCTCTCACATTGCTGTTGTCAGACCTCATGTTGTCTGGCCTGTCATGGGGCCTGAATGAGCCGCCTGTTTGGCCTGACCCTGACAGCAGAGGTTTACACAACAGAAGCCAGGCAGCAGTGTGGCAGCGCTCTCTGATGTGTCCTGTCTGTGGAATATGTTGCTACTACAAGATCGAGGCCGTGCCAAAAAGAAGGATAACAAACTATGTACAAAATAATATACACATGTAAAAGCCATTACACAACATCAGCGCCTGACTGACAGGTCCTGGAAAGTCTCCAAAGTGGTCCAGCCGGCGCTCACAACCTCTACAGAAGGAGACTTCCTACACTATTTTTCAGGATGAGACTCATTTAAAGCCTAATCCAGAGGAGTTCATTAACAATCATTCAGATTAGTATCAGGATGTTTTTGTCACCAGGGTATCAAAGGAAAAAAGTAACTGAAAGAGAAGGTGACTTTTAAAAATACCTTTATTATTCTATCAAAGAAGGGTATTGGTATAAATATACCACTATAGTGTAGAGAGACATGTGAGTACTTCCCCCCACAAGAAATCTACAGTAACAGGATAGCAAGAAATAAGGAAAAAACTGGGGAGGGAGGGGCAGAGTCTTATGGACCGGGCAGGGGCAGAGTTCTCTCACCCTAGTTTGCCCTCTAGCCTGCTCAGCCCAGGGCGACCCCCTGATTGTGGAGGTTCCCTATCCACGAACCTATTACTATCCTGTCCCTGTTAGACCCTACTCAGGGGAACCCTAGTAGGGGGAAAGATAACTAAGTCGAGGGTATCGGCGGTTATTCCAAAAGAGGTAGGAAGCGCCGAGACCCTTCTGATCAACAAATAAGAGTGTCAGTGGCTGTTCCCAGGATTGGGTGCCACTGAGACTCGCCAAATACAAAACAAACGGGTCTTTCTGCATTCATATGTCCATTCCATAAAAAGCTAGAATATGTCCACAAATTGCAGACCACGGACCCATTGAAATAATGAGTCCACAAAAAAATGCGGATGGCACACCGAAAGCTTCTGTATTTTGAGGATCCGCGATTCACAAAATGAATATGTTTGTGTGCATCAGACCTTATTCACAGATACCACTCCACACGCAACCCAAGTTCTGCCGATCACAGTATCACCTCCACCACTCTAGTCATCTCTTCCCACTCTCATCTACAACACTTCCCTCGTGGATCTTCTCCCCTTAATCCACCCAGTCCAAGCTCGCAACTAGTATATAACCTGATCTACAGAGCCCCCAAGCACTATTCCAACACCACCCCACCTGACAAGTCTACAGCTGTTTACACCTTGACCTAACCTCTCGTATCTACTTTCTATTCTTTATAAATTGTAAGCTCATGTAGGCAGGGTTCCTACATAATGCATCATGAAAGCACTGTTTGACGTAGTCGTTACAATGTGTCACCATAACACAATGCTATGAAAAGCAATACACAACTTTATGGCAAGTTATTTGTAAAATAAAATAAATTATTTTATAAAGTAAATAAAACAAAAAAAAAAAAAATCATTTTCAGAAAGCTCAGCAGGGGTAATACCAACCTGCCACTTAGGGCTGAAACGATTTGTCGATTAAATCGAGTAATTCGACGCAAAAAAAATCCTCAATGCAAATTTTTTGCATCGAAGATTCGTTTGGGTCATGTGAAGCGCTTGCTATTACTCCCACTGCGCTTGGAATACTCACCTTTCCAGCAGGAGGCCTCCCGGACACTTCACAGCATATCCATGGTCCTGCTCTGCACTGACCTCCTCCTGACGTACGCACGCCGTGACCTGACGCGCCGTGTGACATCAGGCGCAGAATGATAGGGTGTCGGCAGCGCCCCTGCTGTAAAGGTAAGTTGGTGAAACCGAGGAGGTGGGGGTGCGACTAAGTTCGGGCGCCCGGATTGCACTGCGTCATAGCAACCAATGACGCTGTGCAATCCGGGTGTCAGGAGGAGCAGGACAGCAGAGACTGGGGTGGAGGCTGATGGCACTGGGGTGGGGGAGCTGATGGCACTGGGGCATAGTGGAGCTGATGCACTTGGGCTGATCGCACAGTGGGGATCGAAGGGTGTTGGGGACTGATGGCAGGGGTTCTGATGAGTTTTTATAAAGGAAAACAGTCTATAAAATTTTTTTTTCTTACTACATTACTTGACTAATCGTAAAAAATAATCAATAGAATACTCGATTACTAAAATAATCGTTTTCTGCAGCCCTACTGCCACTGTCATCCTGCTGTCTCCGAAAATGACGTAACTCTGAATAAAATATTGCTCAAGGACTTATGTTCACAGGTGTGATTGACTTAACATTCTTCAAGTAATTAGTCACCGACTAAAGTGAAATCAGTGGCCTCTTGCTGACCAGTCACATACAAATGCCGCTGTTGTGTCTCTTTCCATTGATTTAGTTATAACTGGGAAAATGAGATGCAGAGATGAAATACAAGACCCAGGTCATAGTGCCGGGAGGTGAATGAATAGGAGTCTTGTGAATGACATGAAGAAGGCAGGTACCCGGCACCTCTGGCCATGTAAGAAGCCTCATTTTAGACTGGTAAGGTCGGAGTTCTTTGAGCGTGCCCCATGACACTCTCTGCCCTAGTGATCGGCACAGGACTGCCGGGGAAAAGACAACATTCATTCACAGACTTTTCCAGACGGCAGCAATTTGCTTTCCTGTTTGGAAAGTGAAGCACTTAAGAGCGGAGAGAGGACGTTACCTTCCTGAATGGCCTCTTGTACCTTCTCTGAATCCTTCGATAGGTACAGGTTGGTGAGGTACGCCTTTAGGTACCCGATCGGGCTCTTCCCTCCCGTCATGCAGAATCGTTCAATGTTCAAACCTAAAATACAAAAGCAAATTAGCATGAGAGATGTGAGAACATGGAAGTGCCACTGGAGAATTTCATTATTTTGGCATTATCACATTTTGCTGAATTCTTATTAGTAGAGAGGAATGCATTATGGGAAAGCTGCAGATTCAGGTCTTAGGCTGTATTCACATATGTACATATAGGAAGATCCCCCTGTGAATGCACTAAATGTAAAGCTCCAACGTATGCCACTGTATAACATACAGGAGCATGCATCTGTGTTATCCGCCATGCCAAAAAAATGACTGCTGAGTGGATGCCATGTGAACACTCCATCATCGGTAGGGTCTATAGTTTATGAACAAAGAGATACATACAGGTGTGTCGGCTCTTACTTTTCCTCTTGGCTTGACATATCACAAGTTGTGTGGCACAAACTTTGAAATAAAAAAAACATGATTTTGCGATACTCTGTCGGGAGTTTATGATGTGTGTGTCTGTATTTGGCCACCCAGTGGTTATAATGGGGATTGCAGCCTGTAGATGGAATTTCTAGTGTGCGAGTTCATAATTTAGTCAATTTATTAAATAAAAATTACTATAATAAAGTGGCCTAAATGGGAGGAAATGCTCAAAAATCCCAAACACTGTGGCGTGTTTATAACCGGGGGGAGCAATTCCTCTGCATGTGATCTTCTTGCTAGCGGCAATCCCCAGCAAAAAATGCATATAATGGAGGATGTCAGCAGCGGACCACATGCACCACAATGGCATCCTACACAAGATGGGATAATGTGTGGATGAAAATATACAAATACATAAATCACTGCAAAAGGTGCACCACAATAATATGCTACTGACAACACTGGCTGATCCCTCAGGCTGATGTTAAAAACGGAGACTTTAGCCAATGTATTCCTGTCAGGAACACAACGGAGCCCTTTTGCACCACCGTCAAGGTATCTCAGTGTGGCATAGGGTCCTACCACTAGACTACCTATGGCGTGTGAACACGGTGTGAGAGGTGCCAAGATCAAATTCACAGCAAAGCTCCCAAGCTGCACCTTTTGCAGTGATTTATACATTTGTATATTTTCATCCACACATTATCCCATCTTGTGTTGGATGCCATTGTGGTGCATGCGGTCCGCTGCGGACATCCTCCATTGTATGCATTTTTGCTGGGGATTGCCGTTAGCAACTGATCACATGCAGAGGAGTTGCTCCCCCGGTTATAAACACGCCACAGTGTTTGGAGTTTGAGTGTTTCCTCCCATTTAGGCCACTTTATTTCAGTTATTTTTCTTGATATGTTTGGAATGTGCCATTGCGTACTGCTGGTAGCATTCTGTTGCCCCTGGTAACCTGTGTCACATGGCCTGTTATAGGCGGGGCTTACAGTTTTATCTCTCCCACTGACTGAGTGATCTCACTATGGAGGTATGTGGGAGCTTGGCTGTAAGTTATATCTTAGCACCTCTCAGACCGTGTTCACACACCGTAGGTAGTCCAGTGGTAGGAACCCATGCCACCAGGGGCGTAACTACCATTGCGGCAGACCATGCGACTGCTATGGGGCCCAGTCTTAGTTGGGATTATCTCCTCGTCTACTGGTGGTGAAAACTTGGTCAGGACTAGAGTTGAGCGAACACCTGGATGTTCGGGTTCGAGAAGTTCGGCCGAACATCCCGGAAATGTTCGGGTTCGGGATCCGAACCCGATCCGAACTTCGTCCCGAACCCGAACCCCATTGAAGTCAATGGGGACCCGAACTTTTCGGCACTAAAACGGCTGTAAAACAGCCCAGGAAAGGGCTAGAGGGCTGCAAAAGGCAGCAACATGTAGGTAAATCCCCTGCAAACAAATGTGGATAGGGAAATTAATTAAAATAAAAATTAAATAAATAAAAATTAACCAAAATCAATTGGAGAGAGGTTCCATAGCAGAGAATCTGGCTTCCCGTCACCCACCACTGGAACAGTCCATTCTCAGATATTTAGGCCCCGGCACCCAGGCAGAGGAGAGAGGTCCCGTAACAGAGAATCTGTCTTCATGTCAGCAGAGAATTAGTCTGCATGTCATAGCAGAGAATGAGGCTTCACGTCAGCCACCACTGCAACAGTCCATTGGCATATATTTAGGCCGAGCACACAGGCAGAGGAGAGAGGTCCCGTAACAGAGAATCTGGCTTCATGTCAGCAGAGAATCAGTCTGCATGTCATAGCAGAGAATGAGGCTTCACGTCAGCCACCACTGCAACAGTCCATTGGCATATATTTAGGCCCAGCACACACACAGGCAGAGGAGAGAGGTCCCGTAACAGAGAATCTGGCTTCATGTCAGCAGAGAATTAGTCTGCATGTCATAGCAGAGAATGAGGCTTCACGTCACCCACCACTGCAACAGTCCATTGGCATATATTTAGGCCTAGCACACAGGCAGAGCAGAGAGGTCCCGTAACAGACAATCTGGCTTCATGACAGCAGAGAATCAGTCTGCATGTCATAGCAGAGAATGAGGCTTCACGTCACCCACCACTGCAACAGTCCATTGGCATATATTTAGGCCTAGCACACAGGCAGAGGAGAGAGGTCCCGTAACAGAGAATCTGTCTTCATGTCAGCAGAGAATCAGTCTGCATGTCATAGCAGAGAATGAGGCTTCACGTCAGCCACCACTGCAACAGTCCATTGGCATATATTTAGGCCCAGCACCCAGGCAGAGGAGGGAGGTCCCGTAACAGAGAATCTGTCTTCATGTCAGCAGAGAATTAGTCTGCATGTCATAGCAGAGAATGAGGCTTCACGTCAGCCACCACTGCAACAGTCCATTGGCATATATTTAGGCCCAGCACACACACAGGCAGAGGAGAGAGGTCCCGTAACAGAGAATCTGGCTTCATGTCAGCAGAGAATCAGTCTGCATGTCATAGCAGAGAATGAGGCTTCACGTCAGCCACCACTGCAACAGTCCATTGGCATATATTTAGGCCCAGCACACACACAGGCAGAGGAGAGAGGTCCCGTAACAGAGAATCTGGCTTCATGTCAGCAGAGAATCAGTCTGCATGTCATAGCAGAGAATGAGGCTTCACGTCAGCCACCACTGCAACAGTCCATTGGCATATATTTAGGCCCAGCACCCAGGCAGAGGAGGGAGGTCCCGTAACAGAGAATCTGTCTTCATGTCAGCAGAGAATTAGTCTGCATGTCATAGCAGAGAATGAGGCTTCACGTCAGCCACCACTGCAACAGTCCATTGGCATATATTTAGGCCCAGCACACACACAGGCAGAGGAGAGAGGTCCCGTAACAGAGAATCTGGCTTCATGTCAGCAGAGAATCAGTCTGCATGTCATAGCAGAGAATGAGGCTTCACGTCAGCCACCACTGCAACAGTCCATTGGCATATATTTAGGCCCAGCACACACACAGGCAGAGGAGAGAGGTCCCGTAACAGAGAATCTGGCTTCATGTCAGCAGAGAATCAGTCTGCATGTCATAGCAGAGAATGAGGCTTCACGTCAGCCACCACTGCAACAGTCCATTGGCATATATTTAGGCCCAGCACACACACAGGCAGAGGAGAGAGGTCCCGTAACAGAGAATCTGGCTTCATGTCAGCAGAGAATCAGTCTGCATGTCATAGCAGAGAATGAGGCTTCACGTCAGCCACCACTGCAACAGTCCATTGGCATATATTTAGGCCCAGCACACACACAGGCAGAGGAGAGAGGTCCCGTAACAGAGAATCTGTCTTCATGTCAGCAGAGAATTAGTCTGCATGTCATAGCAGAGAATGAGGCTTCACGTCACCCACCACTGCAACAGTCCATTGGCATATATTTAGGCCTAGCACACAGGCAGAGCAGAGAGGTCCCGTAACAGACAATCTGGCTTCATGTCAGCAGAGAATCAGTCTGCATGTCATAGCAGAGAATGAGGCTTCACGTCACCCACCACTGCAACAGTCCATTGGCATATATTTAGGCCTAGCACACAGGCAGAGCAGAGAGGTCCCGTAACAGACGATCTGGCTTCATGTCAGCAGAGAATCAGTCTGCATGTCATAGCAGAGAATCAGGCTTCACGTCAGCCACCACTGCAACAGTCCATTGTCATAAATTTAGGCCCAGCACCCAGGCAGAGGAGAGAGGTCCCGTAACAGACAATCTGGCTTCATGTCAGCAGAGAATTAGTCTGCATGTCATAGCAGAGAATCAGGCTTCATGTCAGCCACCACTGCAACAGTCCATTGGCATATATTTAGGCCTAGCACACAGGCAGAGGAGAGGTTCATTCAACTTTGGGTAGCATCGCAATATAATGGTAAAATGAAAATAAAAATAGGATTGAATGAGGAAGTGCCCTGGAGTCCAATAATATATGGTTATGGGGAGGTAGTTAATGTCTAATCTGGACAAGGGACGGACAGGTCCTGTGGGATCCATGCCTGGTTCATTTTTATGAACGTCAGCTTGTCCACATTGGCTGTAGACAGGCGGCTGCGTTTGTCTGTAATGACGCCCCCTGCCGTGCTGAATACACGTTCAGACAAAACGCTGGCTGCCGGGCAGGCCAGCACCTCCAAGGCATAAAAGGCTAGCTCTGGCCACGTGGACAATTTAGAGACCCAGAAGTTGAATGGGGCCGAACCATCAGTCAGTACGTGGAGGGGTGTGCACACGTACTGTTCCACCATGTTAGTGAAATGTTGCCTCCTGCTAACACGTTGCGTATCAGGTGGTGGTGCAGTTAGCTGTGGCGTGTTGACAAAAGTTTTCCACATCTCTGCCATGCTAACCCTGCCCTCAGAGGAGCTGGCCGTGACACAGCTGCCTTGGCGACCTCTTGCTCCTCCTCTGCCTTGGCCTTGGGCTTCCACTTGTTCCCCTGTGACATTTGGGAATGCTCTCAGTAGCGCGTCTACCAACGTGCGCTTGTACTCGCGCATCTTCCTATCACGCTCCAGTGCAGGAAGTAAGGTGGGCACATTGTCTTTGTAGCGTGGATCCAGCAGGGTGGCAACCCAGTAGTCCGCACAGGTTAAAATGTGGGCAACTCTGCTGTCGTTGCGCAGGCACTGCAGCATGTAGTCGCTCATGTGTGCCAGGCTGCCCAGGGGTAAGGACAAGCTGTCCTCTGTGGGAGGCGTATCGTCATCGTCCTGCCTTTCCCCCCAGCCACGCACCAGTGATGGACCCGAGCTGCGTTGGGTGCCACCCCGCTGTGACCATGCTTCATCCTCATCCTCCTCCACCTCCTCCTCATCCTCGTCCTCCTCGTCCTCCAGTAGTGGGCCCTGGCTGGCCACATTTGTACCTGGCCTCTGCTGTTGCAAAAAACCTCCCTCTGAGTCACTTCGAAGAGACTGGCCTGAAAGTGCTAAAAATGACCCCTCTTCCTCATCCTCCTCCTCCTCCTCCTGGGCCACCTCCTGTTCCATCATCGCCCTAAGTGTTTTCTCAAGGAGACATAGAAGTGGTATTGTAACGCTGATAACGGTGTCATCGCCACTGGCCATGTTGGTGGAGTACTCGAAACAGCGCAACAGGGCACACAGGTCTCGCATGGAGGCCCAGTCATTGGTGGTGAAGTGGTGCTGTTCTGTAGTGCGACTGACCCGTGCGTGCTGCAGCTGAAACTCCACTATGGCCTGCTGCTGCTCGCACAGTCTGTCCAGCATGTGCAAGGTGGAGTTCCACCTGGTGGGCACGTCGCATATGAGGCGGTGAGCGGGAAGGCCGAAGTTACGCTGTAGCGCAGACAGGCGAGCAGCGGCAGGATGTGAACGCCGGAAGCGCGAACAGACGGCCCGCACTTTATGCAGCAGCTCTGACATGTCGGGGTAGTTGTGAATGAACTTCTGCACCACCAAATTCAGCACATGCGCCAAGCAAGGGATGTGCGTCAAATTGGCTAGTCCCAGAGCTGCAACGAGATTTCGCCCATTATCACACACCACCAGGCCGGGCTTGAGGCTCACCGGCAGCAACCACTCGTCGGTCTGTTGTTCAATACCCCGCCACAACTCCTGTGCGGTGTGGGGCCTGTCCCCCAAACATATGAGTTTCAGAATGGCCTGCTGACGTTTACCCCGGGCTGTGCTGAAGTTGGTGGTGAAGGTGTGTGGCTGACTGGATGAGCAGGTGGAAGAAGAGGAGGAGGAAGCCGAGAAGGAGGAGGTGGCAACAGGAGGCAAAGAATGTTGCCCTGCGATCCTTGGCGGCGGCAGGACGTGCGCCAAACAGCTCTCCGCCTGGGGCCCAGCTGCCACTACATTTACCCAGTGTGCAGTTAGGGAGATATAGCGTCCCTGGCCGTGCTTACTGGTCCACGTATCTGTGGTTAGGTGGACCTTGCTACAGATGGCGTTGCGCAGTGCACACTTGATTTTATCGGATACTTGGTTGTGCAGGGAAGGCACGGCTCTCTTGGAGAAGTAGTGCCGGCTGGGAACAACATACTGTGGGACAGCAAGCGACATGAGCTGTTTGAAGCTGTCTGTGTCCACCAGCCTAAATGACAGCATTTCATAGGCCAGTAGTTTAGAAATGCTGGCATTCAGGGCCAGGGATCGAGGGTGGCTAGGTGGGAATTTACGCTTTCTATCAAATGTTTGTGAGATGGAGAGCTGAACGCTGGCGTGTGACATGGTTGAGACGCTTGGTGACGGAGGTGGTGGTGGTGGTGTTGGTGGTACATCCCCTGTTTGCTGGGCGGCAGGTGCCAACGTTCCTCCAGAGGCGGAGGAAGAGGCCGAGGCGGCAGCAGCAGAATAGGCCGAGGCGGCAGCAGCAGAAGAGGTAGCAGGGGGAGCCTGAGTGACTTCCTTGGTTTTAAGGTGTTTACTCCACTGCAGTTCATGCTTTGCATGCAGGTGCCTGGTCATGCAGGTTGTGCTCAGGTTCAGAACGTTAATGCCTCGCTTCAGGCTCTGATGGCACAGCGTGCAAACCACTCGGGTCTTGTCGTCAGCACATTGTTTGAAGAAGTGCCATGCCAGGGAACTCCTTGAAGCTGCCTTTGGGGTGCTCGGTCCCAGATGGCGGCGGTCAGTAGCAGGCGGAGTCTCTTGGCGGCGGGTGTTCTGCTTTTGCCCACTGCTCCCTCTTTTGCTACGCTGTTGGCTCGGTCTCACCACTGCCTCTTCCTCCGAACTGTGAAAGTCAGTGGCACGACCTTCATTCCATGTGGGGTCTAGGACCTCATCGTCCCCTGCATCGTCTTCCACCCAGTCTTGATCCCTGACCTCCTGTTCAGTCTGCACACTGCAGAAAGACGCAGCAGTTGGCACCTGTGTTTCGTCATCATCAGAGACATGCTGAGGTGGTATTCCCATGTCCTCATCATCAGGAAACATAAGTGGTTGTGCGTCAGTGCATTCTATGTCTTTCACCGCTGGGGAAGGGCTAGGTGGATGCCCTTGGGAAACCCTGCCAGCGGAGTCTTCAAACAGCATAAGAGACTGCTGCATAACTTGAGGCTGAGACAGTTTCCCTGGTATGCATGGGGGTGATGTGACAGACTGATGGGGTTGGTTTTCAGGCGCCATCTGTGCGCTTTCTGCAGAAGACTGGGTGGGAGATAATGTGAACGTGCTGGATCCACTGTCGGCCACCCAATTGACTAATGCCTGTACCTGCTCAGGCCTTACCATCCTTAGAACGGCATTGGGCCCCACCATATATCGCTGTAAATTCTGGCGGCTACTGGGACCTGAGGTAGTTGGTACACTAGGACGTGTGGATGTGGCAGAACGGCCACGTCCTCTCCCAGCACCAGAGGGTCCACTAACACCACCACGACCATGTCCACGTCCGCGTCCCTTACTAGATGTTTTTCTCATTGTTATGGTTCACCACAACAACAAATATATTATTTGGCCCAATGTATTGTATTCAAATTCAGCGGGATATAAATTTGAGGCCTAGTATTTAGGCGCTGGGTGACCGGTATGGATTTAGTGACAGAATTAGACTTGGAAATACACAGAAGCGTGTGTGTGAAGTTATTCTGAATGACCCAATGTGCACCTTGAATATTATATACCCTTTTTGGGATAGATTTCAAATAGCTCTGATATAGCAGGAACCACTAAATTATGAAATTGCTAAATTGGGAATTGTACTTCAACCCAGAACAAAAAATGTGCTTTGACGGGCACTAAATAACTTTCCCAGCTACAACAGTACAGCGGTAACGAGAGATTTAGAGGGATTTAAATTTGAGGCCTAGTATTTAGGCGCTGGGTGACAGGTATGGGTTTAGTGACAGAATTAGACTTGGAAATACACAGTAGCGGGTGTGTGTGAAGTTATTCTGAATGACCCAATGTGCACCTTCAATATTATATACCCTTTTTGGGATAGATTTCAAATAGCTCTGATATAGCAGGAACCACTAAATTATGAAATTGCTAAATTGGGAATTGTACTTCAACCCAGAACAAAAAATGTGCTTTGACGGACACTAAATATCTTGCCCAGCAACAACAGTACAGCGGTGGGTAACGAGAGATTTAGAGGGATTTAAATTTGAGGCCTAGTATTTAGGCGCTGGGTCACCGGTATGGATTTAGTGACAGAATTAGACTTGGAAATGCACAGAAGCGTGTGTGTGAAGTTATTCTGAATGACCCTATGTGCACCTTCAATATTATATACCCTTTTAGGGATAGATTTCAAATAGCTCTGATATAGCAGAAACCACTAAATTATGAAATTGCTAAATTGGGAATTGTACTTCAACCCAGAACAAAAAATGTGCTTTGACGGACACTAAATATCTTGCCCAGCAACAACAGTACAGCGGTGGGTAACGAGAGATTTAGAGGGATTTAAATTTGAGGCCTAGTATTTAGGCGCTGGGTGACAGGTATGGGTTTAGTGACAGAATTAGACTTGGAAATACACAGTAGCGGGTGTGTGTGAAGTTATTCTGAATGACCCAATGTGCACCTTCAATATTATATACCCTTTTTGGGATAGATTTCAAATAGCTCTGATATAGCAGGAACCACTAAATTATGAAATTGCTAAATTGGGAATTGTACTTCAACCCAGAACAAAAAATGTGCTTTGACGGACACTAAATATCTTGCCCAGCAACAACAGTACAGTGGTGGGTAACGAGAGATTTAGAGGGATTTAAATTTGAGGCCTAGTATTTAGGCGCTGGGTCACCGGTATGGATTTAGTGACAGAATTAGACTTGGAAATGCACAGAAGCGTGTGTGTGAAGTTATTCTGAATGACCCTATGTGCACCTTCAATATTATATACCCTTTTAGGGATAGATTTCAAATAGCTCTGATATAGCAGAAACCACTAAATTATGAAATTGCTAAATTGGGAATTGTACTTCAACCCAGAACAAAAAATGTGCTTTGACGGACACTAAATATCTTGCCCAGCAACAACAGTACAGCGGTGGGTAACGAGAGATTTAGAGGGATTTAAATTTGAGGCCTAGTATTTAGGCGCTGGGTCACCGGTATGGATTTAGTGACAGAATTAGACTTGGAAATGCACAGAAGCGTGTGTGTGAAGTTATTCTGAATGACCCTATGTGCACCTTCAATATTATATACCCTTTTAGGGATAGATTTCAAATAGCTCTGATATAGCAGAAACCACTAAATTATGAAATTGCTAAATTGGGAATTGTACTTCAACCCAGAACAAAAAATGTGCTTTGACGGACACTAAATATCTTGCCCAGCAACAACAGTACAGCGGTGGGTAACGAGAGATTTAGAGGGATTTAAATTTGAGGCCTAGTATTTAGGCGCTGGGTGACAGGTATGGGTTTAGTGACAGAATTAGACTTGGAAATACACAGTAGCGGGTGTGTGTGAAGTTATTCTGAATGACCCAATGTGCACCTTCAATATTATATACCCTTTTTGGGATAGATTTCAAATAGCTCTGATATAGCAGGAACCACTAAATTATGAAATTGCTAAATTGGGAATTGTACTTCAACCCAGAACAAAAAATGTGCTTTGACGGACACTAAATATCTTGCCCAGCAACAACAGTACAGCGGTGGGTAACGAGAGATTTAGAGGGATTTAAATTTGAGGCCTAGTATTTAGGCGCTGGGTCACCGGTATGGATTTAGTGACAGAATTAGACTTGGAAATGCACAGAAGCGTGTGTGTGAAGTTATTCTGAATGACCCTATGTGCACCTTCAATATTATATACCCTTTTAGGGATAGATTTCAAATAGCTCTGATATAGCAGAAACCACTAAATTATGAAATTGCTAAATTGGGAATTGTACTTCAACCCAGAACAAAAAATGTGCTTTGACGGACACTAAATATCTTGCCCAGCAACAACAGTACAGCGGTGGGTAACGAGAGATTTAGAGGGATTTAAATTTGAGGCCTAGTATTTAGGCGCTGGGTCACCGGTATGGATTTAGTGACAGAATTAGACTTGGAAATGCACAGAAGCGTGTGTGTGAAGTTATTCTGAATGACCCTATGTGCACCTTCAATATTATATACCCTTTTAGGGATAGATTTCAAATAGCTCTGATATAGCAGAAACCACTAAATTATGAAATTGCTAAATTGGGAATTGTACTTCAACCCAGAACAAAAAATGTGCTTTGACGGACACTAAATATCTTGCCCAGCAACAACAGTACAGTGGTGGGTAACGAGAGATTTAGAGGGATTTAAATTTGAGGCCTAGTATTTAGGCGCTGGGTCACCGGTATGGATTTAGTGACAGAATTAGACTTGGAAATGCACAGAAGCGTGTGTGTGAAGTTATTCTGAATGACCCTATGTGCACCTTCAATATTATATACCCTTTTAGGGATAGATTTCAAATAGCTCTGATATAGCAGAAACCACTAAATTATGAAATTGCTAAATTGGGAATTGTACTTCAACCCAGAACAAAAAATGTGCTTTGACGGACACTAAATATCTTGCCCAGCAACAACAGTACAGCGGTGGGTAACGAGAGATTTAGAGGGATTTAAATTTGAGGCCTAGTATTTAGGCGCTGGGTGACAGGTATGGGTTTAGTGACAGAATTAGACTTGGAAATACACAGTAGCGGGTGTGTGTGAAGTTATTCTGAATGACCCAATGTGCACCTTCAATATTATATACCCTTTTTGGGATAGATTTCAAATAGCTCTGATATAGCAGGAACCACTAAATTATGAAATTGCTAAATTGGGAATTGTATTTCAACCCAGAACAAGAAATGTGCTTGAACGGACACTAAATAACTCGCCCAGCTACAGCACTAGGGACAGATTTAGCTGGATATAAATTTGAGGCCTAGTATTTAGGCGCTGGGTGACCGGTATGGATTTAGTGACAGAATTAGACTGGGATATGGCCAAAAAATGAACAGACTATTGCTGGTTAAATGCACTTGGTGTGACAGCTTCACCCTGATGTAGGCTTTAGCCAAAAAACAACCACACCATTGAGGGTTAAATGCACTTGGTGACAGGCGCAGCTTGCCCCTGATTTTGTATATGGCCAAAAAATGAACAGACTATTGCTGGTTAAATGCACTTGGTGTGACAGCTTCACCCTGATGTAGGCTTTAGCCAAAAAACAACCACACCATTGAGGGTTAAATGCACTTGGTGACAGGCGCAGCTTGCCCCTGATTTTGTATATGGCCAAAAAATGAACAGACTATTGCTGGTTAAATGCACTTGGTGTGACAGCTTCACCCTGATGTAGGCTTTAGCCAAAAAACAACCACACCATTGAGGGTTAAATGCACTTGGTGACAGGCGCAGCTTGCCCCTGATTTTGTATATGGCCAAAAAATGAACAGACTATTGCTGGTTAAATGCACTTGGTGTGACAGCTTCACCCTGATGTAGGCTTTAGCCAAAAAACAACCACACCATTGAGGGTTAAATGCACTTGGTCGCAGCTTGTGCTGGCGCACCACAAGACACAAAATGGCCGCCGATCACCCCAGAAAAATGAGACTGACAAACGGTCTGTGCAGCCTAAAAACAGTGAGCAATTGAGGATCAGCAGCTCAATGATCCACAGCTGCAGATCGATCAGTTAATCAAGTCCTTTGGAGGAGTTAATCTGCCTAATCTCGCCCTACTGTCACAGCCGCAACCTCTCCCTACGCTAATCAGAGCAGAGTGACGGGCGGCGCTATGTGACTCCAGCTTAAATAGAGGCTGGGTCACATGGTGCTCTGGCCAATCACAGCCATGCCAATAGTAGGCATGGCTGTGATGGCCTCTTGGGGCAAGTAGTATGACGCTTGTTGATTGGCTGCTTTGCAGCCTTTCAAAAAGCGCCAAGAAAGCGTCACAAAAGCGCGAAGAAAGCGACGAACACCGAACCCGAACCCGGACTTTTACGAAAATGTCCGGGTTCGGGTCCGTGTCACGGACACCCCAAAATTCGGTACGAACCCGAACTATACAGTTCGAGTTCGCTCATCCCTAGTCAGGACTCTAACCTCTAAAAGGAACAACTTTTAGCAAATTAGGCAACGGAAAAAATGGCCCACGGGTCATTGAAAAGGGTTTAGGCAGAAACCGTTCTGTCCTGTGTGGGGGGCCTGGTGTGATCCTTGCTATGGGGCTCTTACTTCTCTATGTATGCCACTACATGCCACACAGATACCTTGACGGTGGTGCAAAAGGGCTCTAATGTGTTCCTGACAGGAATACATTGGCTAAAGTCTCAGTTTTTAACATCAGCTTGAGGGATCAGCCAGTGTTGTCAGTTGCATATCATTGTGGTGCACCTTTTGCATCGATTTATACAATTTATTAAATAGTCTAACCTTTTGGTCACGTGCCTTATAGTACATTGTATGCTTACTATAGAAAAAGGATGTAAGAAGTCACTAAGGAGTTCCACGACCGTACAACATAACGGCACCATGCCAGAAACCAAGATAAAAAATCCTGTAGGTGCTCAATACAGCATTAAACATGCTCAAGAGGTCCGATTTATACAAGCTCAAGAGGTCCGATTTATGGACTGGTAATACGACATTAGGATACACTCATTATGTAGAACCCACACTGTACTCAGACTGGCCCATCAGAGTACCAGAGGATCTTCCAAGGGCCCAGGCTCTGACACTCTAATGGACATAAAGATCCAGCAGAAGATCAGAAGACAACCCCATTTGGAGGTGATATTGGAGCCAATTACCTGTCCCTAGGTTTTTTTTTTCTTATAGGATGGTCACAAATACACTATTAGACCTTACTGATGATACGTCCTGTGTCTACAATGATAACCAAAAAGATTACTACTTGATTTATAAGTGGATGTCCACATGTTCTGTAGACATGCAGATGTTCTCTGGTGGGCCCAATGATCCACATTTCCATACTGGATGTACTGATGGATAGCTAGGCAGTGAAAAGAGCTGTTCTTTGTTTGACTAACAGCTTGCTAGGCCGTAACCCTGTCTTGGAGCTCCATGTCAGTCAACAGGGAATATCATCATACAACTCCTTTTACGAATGCAAAGTCAAACATTGCTAAACATAAAGTTCTTTAAATTTTTATCAAGTGGACATTTTTAAATCAGAACCATATAACATACCGCAGCTGCTGCAGAACTCGCTGAGTTTGTGCTTATGGACTCCCTACACCACAAGACAAATTTTATTTTCTCCAGACCCTTCTCAAAGTTCCCTCACACCGCCAAACCAGTACCCTGACCTTCACTGATGAGGGCAACCCCAAAACAGCTGTATGCATACGAGTTTATTTTCCTTATGGAGAACATTCTGGTTTGACCAATATCCCAAGTCATGTTCCAAGGCCTGTCAAAATGTAAGACTCATAGGGAAGTTACCTCCAATAGGTGGTACTAGAGAGTCAGCTTTACTTCTTCCAGAAGAACCTACTTGAGCACCAAAGCAAGAGTATCTAGGGCAGAAGTAAGTGACTGGACAGGGGGGGGGGGGGGGGAGTTTTTTCAGTTTTGCCCGAGATGACCCTTGAAAAAAATCCTTGAAGTTCCTTAGAATGTCAACCTTTATTCCATGTGCAGTTTATATGTATGTATAAGATATTATGTTTGCATTCCAATGGCTGTAGTAGAGATGTTTCAAGTCATTGCAATTTGCACTGTAGAAAAATAATGAATTGATTCTACAAAAATAATTTGTACTTTGAAGCTTCAACTGGGATCATCAGGACTTGTATTATTCTCACCAGGATGAGGGGCCCAGGTTTACTTTGTGTTTAACTTGAAATATCAACACTTGAGTTTGTTATTCTTCAATGCTTGACATAGGTGTCATGATGAAAGTCTTCAGCAAGACCACCCCAGGGCGGACACTGATTCTGATTAACTCCATCCAGAGCTCTATCTGCTGACCTCACATTTTCTAAGCCATCTCTTCCCCCAGCTGCCTGTTGAGGTCCTCTACTCTTTTATTTCTCACACTACCCACCAGCAAGGGGGAGATGTCATCATTACTCACAGCCAGGGACATCTGCACCTAATCCTTCTGTTAAAGCAACTGTATCACCAGAAAGGGGGAGGGTGATGGAGACAGGGAGTATGCATAAGGAGACTTGCTATTCAGCTGCGGCTTCAATGTGTCAAGTTAAAGGGGATTCTTTTTAACACCCCTCACCATGCATACATATGCCCCCAATACCTGTTTTTCATGTCTGAGCCCCCCCCCCCCCCCCCCCAGCGGAAGACATCACATTATCCTGGCAGATCTGTTTACTTTCTCCCCTTCTTGTTTTGTTGAATACATAACTTTATTGATACCCAAGCCTGGCTGCATGGCACAGAGATGAGTCACAGGCTGGCCACGCCCCCACTGCTCTGTCTGCAGCAGCTACACCATCTATAACTCCCGTGTCCATCTTTCTACACCCAGACAGGAATCTACTTCTCACTCAGTATCTAAATCCCATCACTGACAGTCCACAGGCTCTGCCCTCACATGTGTATCTAATCCTATCACTGACTGTCTGCAGGCTCTTCCCTCACCATCTCCAGAGTGTGAAAAACAGCTTGAATCAGCAAGTGTATCCAATCACATCTGTATCTAATCCTATCCTGTGTGATACAGCCTTGTGAGCGGTGTATCTAACCCCATCACTGACCGTCCACAGGCTCTTCCCTCATTATCTCTAGAGTGTGATAAACAGCTGGAATTGGCAAGCATATTCAATCGCATCTGTATCTAATCCTATCCTGTATGTGTGCCTGATACACATCCTGTTGTGTATGATACTGCCCGCTGAACTGTGTATCTAATCCCATTTTCAATTATACTGCCTGCTGAAGTGTGTATCTAATCCCATCCTCTATGATACAGCGTACTAAAATGTGTATCTAATCCCATTTTGTATGATACTGCCTGCTGAGCGGTGTATCTAATCCCATTTTGTATGACACAGCCTGCTGAGTGGTGTATCTAAGCCTATATGCACACAACCATACCCATTTTGCGATCCACATTTTTTTGCAGTCCCATTGAGTTCCATGGATTTGAGGTCCTCATTTTGAAGACCAGAATAGGACATGTTCTGTCTTTACTGGAACTGACATACAGATGTAAAAAAAAAAAAAAAAAAAAAAAAAAAAAAAAAAAAACACACTGTCAGTTCTGTGAAAGATTGAACATGTCCTATTCCGGTCCTCATAATGCAGATCTAAAACCCATAGAACTCAATGGGACTGCAAAAAAAATGTGAATTGCACATGGACAGTAACCTTATTTAGTGGATCCGCGACTTGCAGACCGCAAAACAGATACGGTTCTGTGCGCGAGCCCTATTACTTATACTCAGCCCCCATAACAGTGACATCCACAGTGCCCCCATAACAATGACATCCACAGTGCCCCCATAACCGTGACATCCACAGTGCCCCCATAACAGTGACATCCACAGTGCCCCCATAACAGTGACATCCATTTCCCCCTTGGGCCATCCAGTGCCTCCTGTTTGCCATCCAGTACCCCCTTGTACCCCATTTGTGCCATCAATTGACCTCCTTGTGCCATCCAGTTCCCCTATTGTGCCAACCATTGCCCCCTTGTGCCATCCAGTGCAGCTATTGTGCCATCAATTGACCCCCTTGTGCCATCCATTTCCCCTATTGTACCAACCATTGCCCCCTTATGCCATCAATTGACCCCTTGTGCTGTCCAGTTCCCCTATTGTGCCAACCATTACCCCCTTGTGCCATTCAGTGCCCCCTATGCAGTGGCGACTCTAGGAACAATATATGGGGGGGCACATAAGATACCACAGTCATATATGGAGGGGCACTAATAATTTTCACCACTTAATCATACTACTGAAAAAAAATAGGAAAAAAGTATATATAAATAAGATTACAAAACACGGGAGTATTGCGGTAAGCAGGGATACCTTTTTATTGTATTAACCTAAAATATTTTGCGGGATGAGATGGCGGTTTGATTGGTACTATTTTGGGGGGCATATGCCTTAATGATCGCTTGGTATTACTTTTTGTGATGTAAGGTGACCCAAAAAAATGGCTTTTTCAGCAGTTTTTTTTATGGTGTTCACCTTGGTGGTCATGTGATATTTTTATAGAGCAGGTTCTTACGGATGCGGCGATAGCTAATATGTCAACTTTTTTTATTTATTGCACTTTAGCATATATATATATATATATATATATATATATATATATATATATTAGTGTTTCCATTGTCTGAGAGTGATATTTTTTGACTGATTGTCTTAGGTAGGATCTCATTTTTTGCGGGATGAGGCGACAGTTTGATTGGTACTATTTTGGGGGGTATATGCCTTTTTGATCGCTTGATATTACACTTTTTGTGATGTAAGGCGACTAAAATTTTTTATTTTTTTACACCGTTTTTTTTTTTTTTTTACGGTGTTCATCTGAGGGATTAAATCATGTGATCTTTTTATATAGCAGGTACTTACAGATGTGGCAATACCTAATATGTATACTTTTTTTTATTTATTTTACTTTAACACAATAAAAACATTTTATTAAAAAACAAACATGTTTTAGTGTCTCCATAGACTGAGAGCCATATATTTTTTATTTTTTGGGGGCGATTGTCTCATGTAGGGGCTCATTTTTTGCAGGATGAGGTGACTGTTTGATTGCTACCATTTTGGCATACATACGACTTTTTTGATCACTTTTATTACCTTTTTTGGGAAGTGAGGTGGGCAAAATTTCAATTTCATCAAAGTTTTTTTTTTTTTATGGCGTTCACCGTGGGGGAAAGTAACATGACTCTTTCAGAGATCAGGTTGTTATGGATGCGGTGATATCAAACATGTAATGTATTTATTTATTTTATTTTTTTAATCAGTGATTTTTTTTACTTTTTTTTTGCTTTTTATTTTTTACCCAGACCCACTTGGTTCTTGAAGATCCAGTGGGTCTGATGCCAATATATTACACTACAGTAAATTATATAGTATTTTGACTGTACACTTAGCCTGATCAGGCTGCTGCCTTTAGCAGAAGCCTGATCCGGCTTAGCTATACCATGGCAGGTTGGAAGCCATCGGACGCTGCCACAACAGAGCAGCGGCTGATGAGGGAGAGCGCTCCTCAGCTCCCTTTGTGATCCTGTCAAGTATCGGGTGGCTGCAAGAGGCACAGCAGCGCCCGATGGGAGCTCCCTTTTCCTCCCTGTTAACCCATACAGCGGTCCCTATGAACCGCAGCATGGAAGGGGTTAAACGGCTGACATCGGAAGTTTCAAGCAGAGTGTCAGCTGTGTGCTGACACTCTGCGAAACCACTCGGCCAACCTGAAAATGGGGGAAGGGGGGGGGGGGGATCAGAACCTGTCAGCCGGCATTAGGATCATCTGATTGGCTAATCTGTACAGACTAGCCAGTCAGAGCGATCGCTGGTCCGGGACCGCCTGGGAATCAGCGGGGGGGGGGAGGCAAGGAATAACCTGGGGGGGCAAAAGCGACGCTGTGACATGCACAGCATAGCGATCAGACTCTGTGGCTGATCGCTATACTGTAACTCCTGCGCAGCGCTTACATCGCGCTGTGCAGGAGTCAGTACAGGCTTCACATAGAAGCCTGTACGATACAGAGAGCGGCCAGCGATCCTGCACATGCGCACTAACATTAAGCCTAGTGGGCTGCAAAGACTGCCGGCCGGAGCTTTCTTCAGCAGGAGGCGGTGATGTCACTCGTGACGATCCGTCTCCTGCTGGAGAAAGGAAGAGAAGACAGGAAGATAAGAAGACAGACTTTGGCCGGAAGAACAGAAAAGTCATCTGGAGGGACCACGTGATCGGGAGGCAGATCTCAAGAACGGCTGCACTCTGGAAGGCAAGTATGTGACCGATAATCTTTCCTCCACAGGTTAGTATGTAATAGCAAAAAAAAGCTTAAGCCCGGAGAAACTCATTAAGTCTACTGTTCTGGAACAGAGCATCCGATGAAAGCTGAAAAATGCGCAATGTCATCCATACCATGACATAGGCAAATAAACATATCCACATTAGAGAGGAGTCCTACTATACAGGAGTCTTCAAGCCAATCTGATCTAGAAAGAGAGATTTCTATTACTTACCATAGTGATTGATGCTGTTTATGAGCCGTACACCGACCTGGGCATGGTTATTGGTCATCAGTACAATATCAAAGAGCTCTTCGCTATCCGGATAAAGCAAATACAGCTGCTTGTTCACCTCCTCCACAGCCTGCATGAGAAATATATACGGGTTATGGGATGACGCAAACTTAGCAGAAGGACTTCATCATAAATGGCTTATGAATACATATAGGGCCAACCTTATATAACATTCGCTCTAACTACTACAGCCATTGGAATCCTTATATTTAAGAAGGAACTGGTCAGGGTGGACTGAGCCATTTGAAACAGTCTGTATGCAATGGCCTGGCAGCCAAGGACACAAACAGGTCCAATGTGAATATCATGGTCTAGCTTTGAGTCTTCCATAAATCTGCTGAGACTAGGGGCAGGTCCTCACCAATGCTAGGAATTCCGTTATAACAGAGATAGGGCTCATTTACACAACCGTATGAATGGGTCCGCAATTTTGTGGAACGGGTGGGGACCCATTCTTTTCAATGGGGCCGCAAAAGATGCCACATCCGTTGTTCCGTTTCACAGCCCCGCAAAAAATATAGAGCATGTCCTATTCTTGTTCGCAATCATGGACAATAATAGGCAATTTATAATGCGCCGCCCGTTCCGCAAATTGCGGAACGCACATGGGTGGTATCCTTGTTTTGCGGATCTGCAATTTGCTGACCGCAAAACACGGCGCGTTTGTGTGAATGCACCCTTATACAGGATTTCTTTTCCATCATGTATAATGGAACAAAACGGAACGATGGAGCAAAATGTAATGCCACTTAAAAGGGTTTTCCAATCCATCATAAAATTCCGTTATAACTCTATTATAACAGAACATTAGAACGGAATTCTTAGCTCTGGTGAAAACCCGCCCTAAGCGAGATGAGCCGCACAATGACCACGTGACCAATGGACATGACATGTTGAGGGAGAAGCCATGGCCATTTCCAACTGCCGACTGGTGGAGGTGCAAGGAGTCAGACCGCCACCGATCACATATTGATGATCAATCCTGAGGATACGTCATCAGCATATAAGCCCTGGACAATCCTTTTAAATGCATCATATTACTAATTAAAACCTATTCCTATTTTCTAATATGTTTTTATTTTCTAATTATAGATTTTTATTTTATTTCCTGTAAATAGTTTGTAAGGCTGAAAAAAGACATACGTCCGCCAGTTATCCTGCAAAATTGATGAGGTAGAAGCCAATTTTTGTCATATTAGGGAAAATAATTCCTTCCCAATCAGGCAATCAGAATAACTCTCCGGTAGTGTTGGGCGAGCATGCTCGGCACATCACGGTGTTAGAGCGCGATGCTCGAGTCCGTGTATTTAAATCTAATTTAGCCTCTATTTCTGAAAAGTTTCTGGCGGGATTCAAACTCACAACCTTCTACATTACAGCCAAGAATGTTATGCAGATAAAGATTTGTTTCCGCACTGCTTGTTTTGCTGCGGATAGGTTTCCCATCCCAATAGTGCTTAATAAGTAAATCACAGCAAGATCTTGTTTTTCATCAATCAGAGGTGTTATTTATTTTAACACTTTAAGTATGACATGCGGCCATAATGTGCGTGTAAACATTTTTCGGCAAAAATGCCTTCGTCAGACACTATATAAGAAATATAGATATTGTCAGATATATTTACACGTATATGTATATCTTTTTGTATATAAACCCAAAAGGTTTATTACAAATATCTAAATATAATAGAGGATGGACCTCAGTGTCCAGATCTTTAAAGAGAAACCTGGACAGGGCCACAAGTTGTAATCCTGGAGCCTTCTAGAATCCAATATTGGCAGTGATATATTTACATATTCAGCTAGAGAGACATTAATTGAAATATATTGCGTTGCAGGTATATTGGTCACAATCTATCATAGCCATGCACTACGGGTCCACTTGTCTGTTGGAGATTAGTTAAGGAAAAAGGGAAGAGAGACATTTAGGTGAGGTGAATATGACCTTATTTAGATAAGGTCCGAAGATAAGAAGAAACTACAGATATAAACAATGAATATATATGCTGCTGTCCTAAACATCAACAGAAATCCCCAATGGGTATAGGCCACTCTTATTCTCCCATGCTTTACCTGTGCCGCAATTAGAGAAGAAGTCAGAAGAAACACTCAAATAAGTGCTCTGGAGCACAAAGGTATCCGGTGTACTGTGTCAGCTCCCTGCTGTAATAAGTAGCCTGTCCGCCTTGTGGGAGGAGGCCCATCACAGGAAACCATGTGGGACACTGTGCGTTTCACCCACTGGAAGTAGATCGGCAGGTGAAACGCATCGGGACCGGAAGTTACGTTCCATCGGCTGGAAGTGCTCCGTCAAAACAGAGCTGTATACTATATTGAGAGATTCACAATTGGTGATTGTGTGGTATCAATGTTAGTTGTTCTATGTATAAATATAATTACCCTGATAGGAGTCCTGTCCCTGACTCATCTCATGTACAGGACTCATCTCAGGTTAATTTGCATATGTATCAAGTCGGTTTTTTTTACACAATAAAAGCACACAGAGCTATGGGGACTGGGTTTTGCGGATGTGCTAGCTGCCATCTAGCAACCCATGTCCTTAGCTCAATACACAAAATCCAAGTGACAGGTTCCCTTTAAAAGAGCCATAGGTCACAATGGACATGAGATATTCATTGACTGCTATGAGGGAGTTTTCTAGACCTGCCCTGTGACTTGTGCAGGGAGGGGGAGTAGGTAAAGTGTGACACTACCTATTGTAAATGCTGGATACTGTGTTATCTGTATACTGGTGTTATTTGTCATTGTAATCCTACATGTGATAAAAGTTAGATAACTGTCGAGAAGTGATCTGTACAGAACAGGAAGTTACAGCATATTATTAGGCTTAGTGGCCAGTGCAAAAACTGCAGGGCTTTAGAATTTTTTTTAAACATAGATATTGATATGGAAAATAAAAAATGGTCGGAGAGCCCAGGGCTTTCAGAGTGAACCGACGGCTCCCCCTATCGACTGAAATCAATGGGTTGTCCATGCAAATGCAGAGATGTGCTGGATCCTCCAGGTAGAGAAAGACAGGCTCTTTTTGTAGCTGTTCTCTGCCCCAGCTATCTGATGGAGGTCCCTAATAAAAGACTGTACACTGGGAACATATTAAAAGGGTATTTAAAAGTGGACTTTCTTGACCACATAACGCCATTAAGCATCCTGGTGCTATGACATAAAGACCCGGTCTTGGGGCTAGAGTCTATCCCCAATTTTGACATTCTACCTTTAGCAACTAGTCTCTAGTAGCGATGAGCGAATTGTTAGAAATTCCATTTGGCTCCAATTTGGCAGAATGGACTGTGCCATTCAATTTGGGTCTCTCTGACAAAATTCCGAGAAAAACGGACACGTGATGTACATTTTTTTTTATGGCCATCACACGTCCATTTTAAGACCAATGCTAGTCTATGGGGTTATTCACGCGGCAGTTTTTTTGACCGACTGTCCCCATACAATTGAATGGGTCTTTTTTTAACGTCCATTTCTCAGAAAGACATCAGAGAAAGAAACCTCTATTACAAATGGACAGTTTCTGTTTTTAACACACTTTTTTTTCACTGTCGTGTGCATATAGCCATAGAACTTTTTAGAAAAATTTGGGTCAAATTTTCAAATTTTAGACACAATTCGCTCATCTCTAGGAGGCATCATTGAAGTGAACAGAGTACATACTGGGCTGTAATACAAACCCATAGGGACTCCATGTGCAGCTCTACAGGTTCTGCCACGGGGCTGAACTCTAAAGATGTCATTTGCTTTCACTTGCTTTTTTTATAATCATATATATTATATTATGTGGCTGCTTTTAGTATTCTGACACAATAATGATGTAATGTCATGAGGCTGGGTATAAATCTAATAATAACCGAAGGTGGAGTTTCTCTTTAAAGTGATTTTTTTACTCCTTTAAGTTCATTCTCACATTACAGACCAAGCTATGTAGAAATACAGTCAGTGACCAACCAATAATTACCTTATGATCTACACAAAATTGTACACCTAATTCATTTATACATAACCACATGGTTTGAAGGGCGTGACTGGTTATTTAAACACACAACCACTAACATCCCTGTATATAATAACATATTAGAGTTTACCAATGCAATTTTAAGTTGTCTCTCAGTTATATCTGTCTCCGCTCTAAAAAAAAAAATATTGTCTTCCTCTCTGGAGGACTAATCTTGGGTATGCATTACAAAGTGACTTATTCATTTGAATGGGAGCCATGTAATACCACCTTTCTCCTTTAGTGGCCACTGCAGGAGAAATGTGCGGTGGACGCCAGCTTCTACTGTCAATCACAGTGGGTGCAGATGGGTGAAACCTAGGTAATCGTGATACAACCCTAGGCATCCCTAAAAATGCACCTGAGTGTTAGATGGCTTGTTATCCAGATTTTTAAAAAGGGAATCCTCCTTGAACCTGCATTTTATCTTGTGCAAAGTATCCAGCATTGTGTATTAGGTTTCCCTTAAACAAAATAGAGTGAGCAAATAAATCCTGAATGTTATCTAATCTAATACTACAGGTGAGGGCTTGCTCCAAGGTGTGATTTGCAACTGAACTATGTGTGCCAAGATCTAAGCAAATAAGAAACAACTCTACTCAATCAACCATCAGGGTGAGAAAACTATTAAAGACCCTGAAATCCCCAATTCATTAACCAGGATTGTCATAAAACTTACATTTTAGGCTAGAAAATCCCATATAATTTGTAAGGATTAAAATAAAATGACAGCGAGAGACTAATAAAACTGAGCACAGCGGTATCTGACCTGTTTATACTCAGAAAATCTATCACTTCTAAAATTTCCCCTGCATTTTATCTCTACCATCCCTAAAATTCAAACTACAAAATGCATCCTTTTTAAAGGGAATGATCTATGCCTTTTAGGCAAAACATATTTCTAAAGAATTTTTGGTGGTTATTTCTAATTTTCCATCTCACAGTCTAGTTCCAGATGTAGCAATCATCAATCATCTTGACTCTTAATGAAATAAGTAAATAATGGCAATAAACTTTAAAGGGTTTCTGCAGTTTTTTTAAACTGATTATCTATCCTCTGGATAGATCATCAGCATCTGATCGGCGGGGGTCCGACACCCAGGACCCCCGCCAATCAGCTGTTTGAGAAGGCAGCAGCACTGGCAGTAGTGCCACGGCCTTCTCGCTATTTACCGCAGGCCCAGTGATGTCACGACTAGTATCCAATGGCCTAGGCTGAGCTAAGCTCCATTCAAGTGAACAGAGCTTAGCCCCCTCAGGCCAGAGTCGCTGCCTTCTCAAACAGCTGATCGGCGGGGGTCCCGGGTGTCGGGCCCCCACCGATCATCAGTTTAAAGAAACGGCAGAACCTCTTTAAATTAGCTTTTTTAGTGGCTTCCAATGGCTTTTGTGATATGATAGCGCAGTACCCCCGTAAGGGTTACTGCAAAGGGTTAATTGCTATAATGTTACATTGCTGAGTTAGAAATTGTGATTGTGAATTGTATGGACAGTTAATGGTTAACTTCTTAGCTGACTGTGTTAGGTTGCCAGAAGATGGACTTGGTCTGCCCCCTAGTTAGTTAGAACGTTAGTCAGTAAATAGTGTAATTCTGCCTGAGGAACAGTGAAGACCTACATTTTTAAGCTCCTCAGAGCTAGGCCTGAGCTCAGAGAACCCTTATCTCTGGGACTTCTACAACCTCCAACGTGCTCCAGAGAGCAGGAAGTTAGAAGGTATAGAACCACAAGGCTGTGCATTGGAGTCAGTCAGCAAGCGATTGTGCAAGTTTATGGCAGAGAGACCTTACTGCTGTGAGAGGGAACATTGCTAATGCACCCTTCCACGCTTTGAGACAGTTTGGCCCACTGTATCTTATATCTGCACCCCCCCGGCCTGGGAACTGCATAAGCTTACCAAAAAACCTCATTGCATGCCCAAGGTTCTACAGAGTGAGACTTTAGAGAAAGACAAGGAGAAGGAGTACTACAACCCTCATTATTGCTGCTATCCATACATTACAATTGGGGAACAATTGCACTGTTATACGCTTTGCAATTGTGCCTTGTTATTACTGGGTGAACTACTACTGCCATTTTGAAATAGTGAAAAGAGATTTTATTTATTACAACAAACTGGCCTGGTTCCTGACTCCACCATCTGCTGGCCACTTCACCTACTCCCCTATCTTGCACCCAGACAAACACCCAACTCCAAGAGCACCCAACTACCACCAGAAAGGAGTCCAAATTCTAGGGAGGGCCCCGAGGGAAGAAAGTCACATCGGCATGGGGATTGCCACCCTGAACTAGGAGTACCAGCACCATCATCACAGCCTTGACTACTACTCCCATCCTCCACGCACTCCCCAGTGGGTCAATGCACTGCAGGCATGATGAAATGATGCAAGTACCACTCCCACCCTCATAGCAACTACCAATCCCATCCTCCATGCACTCCCTGGCGGGTTGCTTGATGCGATATCAAACTCAAGTTTAGAACTGCTCTCTCTCTCTATATATATATTTTTTTATATATATATATATTTAAAAAATCCTGAAGTTTTTGAACTGGACACTGAGCCTCATAATAGGCACCACTTCTTGGTCTGCACAGATCACTTTTTGCACTCATCTCATTATCATCACAGACAGGATTACAATGACTGATACACCTATATATACAGATGACATAGATCGCCCATGTAGTTGCTGTAAAGCATCCCTGGCATACAACTGACTCCTGACCTTAAGCCACAGGTATAAGAAGCACCTAGTGACCACACCCAGCAAGGTAGTTAACCCTTACTGCACAAGGCTACAACTTAAAGGGGAAGTGCAAACACCAGCCACAACGTTAGCCCTCGGCAACAGCATGCGTGGCAACCATGTCACGGCGCACACAGCCAAAGCAGAGACACTGCCAGCACATGCCATAACAGCAAAACGTTGCCACCGGCAGCAGCAAGCATGGCACCAGTGTCACGGCGTACACAGCAAAGGCCGTGACAACTACTACTACTGCACTTTGATTGACAGGGCCAGGCAGTGTAAATGTCACCACACCTGGCCCTGTCAATGTTAAGAGGGCATGGCAGTTGCAGAGAGAGCAGAGCAGAGCCTCTAGGTGTAATGGCAACGCCTCTGTTGCTCCTAGAGGCTCATTTGCATATATTAAAACATAATTTTTCTCAGTAATGCGGACACATATGAACATGGGATCAACACAGATGTCTTCAGCTGCCAAGTGCACTTGTAACAGGTCAGACAGTGTCATAGGTAACTGTTGACAGATGCCCTTTAAGGCAGAAAGGACCCCGCAAATATATGAAAAACTGATCAGCTCAGGGCTGTTTTACCACATTGGTGTACCAGTGCAATATTTTTTTAAGATACCCTCTCAAATATCGTTCATCCCTCTCCCCCACCCCTCCCGCAACTCACACACAATTTCTTGAAACCCTTGGAAGCATATAGAGCAGCAGTGTATTATATCATACATATATACAGTGGGTGGATTTATCAAACTGCTGTAAAGTAGAACTGGCTTAGTTGCCCATAGCAACCAATCAGATTCCACCTTTCATTTTCCAAAGGAGCTCTGAAAAATGTAAGGTGTATTCTGATTGGTTGCTATGGGCAACTAAGACAGTTTTCCTTTACAGCAGTTTTGATAAATCTCTCCCACGCAGTGTATCTGGTGCCAGCTGTAGAAACGTGTTACCGCAGCATGAAGAGATAATGCCCTCGACATTTCACATTCCACCCACACATTGGTCCAGCTTCCAAGGAGCAAGTGATCCATCAGAGGATCCACAACATCCATCCTGGCTACTGAGCCCAGTGCAGTACAGCGCCAGAGCTGCTCGTACACATGCCAGTCCACTACTTGTTTAACCACTTCAGCCCCGCTAGGTGAAACCCCCTTCATGACCAGAGCACTTTTTACACTTCGGCACTACACTCCTTTCACCGTTTATCGCTCGGTCATACAACTTACCACCCAAATGAATTTTACCTCCTTTTCTTCTCACTAATGGAGCTTTCATTTGGTGGTATTTCATTGCTGCTGGCATTTTTACTTTTTTTGTTATTAATCAAAATGTAACGATTTTTTTGCAAAAAAATGACATTTTTCACTTTCAGCTGTAAAATTTTGCAAAAAAACGACATCCATATATAAATTTTTCACCAAATTTATTGTTCTACATGTCTTTGATAAAAAAAAAATGTTTGGGCAAAAAAAAAATGGTTTGGGTAAAAGTTATAGCATTTACAAACTATGGTACAAAAATGTGAATTTCCGCTTTTTGAAACAGCTCTGACTTTCTGAGCACCTGTCATGTTTCCTGAGGTTCTACAATGCCCAAACAGTATAACTACCCCACAAATGACCCCATTTCGGAAAGTAGACACCCTAAGGTATTCGCTGATGGGCATAGTGAGTTCATAGAACTTTTTATTTTTTGTCACAAGTTAGCGGAAAATGATGATTATTTGTTATTTTATTTTTTTTCTTACAAAGTCTCATATTCCACTAACTTGCGACAAAAAATAAAAATTTTTAGGAACTCACCATGCCCCTCACAGAATACCTTGGGTGTCTTCTTTCCAAAATGGGGTCACTTGTGGGGTAGTTATACTGCCCTGGCAATTTAGGGGCCCAAATGTGTGAGAAGTACCTTGCAATCAAAATGTGTAAAAAATGACCGGTGAAATCCAAAAGGTGCACTTTGGAATATGCGCCCCTTTGCCCACCTTGGCAGCAAAAAAGTGTGACACATCTGGTATCGCCGTACTCAGGAGAAGTTGGGGAATGTGTTTTGGGGTGTCATTTTACATATACCCATGCTGGGTGAGAAAAATATCTTGGTCAAATGCCAACTTTGTATAAAAAAATGGGAAAAGTTGTCTTTTGCCAAGATATTTCTCTCATCCAGCATGGGTATATGTAAAATGACCCCCCAAAACACATTCCCCAACTTCTCCTGAGTACGGCGATACCAGATGTGTCACACTTTTTTGCAGCCAAGGTGGGCAAAGGGGCACATATTCCAAAGTGCACCTTTCAGATTTTGCAGGCCATTTTTTACACATTTTGATTGCAAGGTACTTCTCACACATTTGGGCCCCTAAATTGCCAGGGCAGTATAACTACCCCACAAGTGACCCCATTTTGGAAAGAAGACACCCCAAGGTATTCCGTGAGGGGCATGGCGAGTTCCTAGAATTTTTTATTTTTTGTCACAAGTTAGCGGAAAATGATGATTTTTTTTTTTTTCTCTTTTTTCCTTACAAAGTCTCATATTCCACTAACTTGCGACAAAAAATAAAAAATTCTAGGAACTCGCCATGCCCCTCACGGAATACCTTGGGGTGTCTTCTTTCCAAAATAGGGTCACTTGTGGCGTAGTTATACTGCCCTGGCAATTTAGGGGCCCATATGTGTGAGAAGTACTTTGCAATCAAAATCTGTAAAAAATGACCGGTGAAATCCGAAAGGTGCACTTTGGAATATGTGCCCCTTTGCCCACCTTGGCATCAAAAAAGTGTCACACATCTGGTATCGCCGTACTCAGGAGAAGTTGGGGAATGTGTTTTGGGCTGTCATTTTACATATACCCATGCTGGGTGAGAGAAATATCTTGGCAAAAGACAACTTTTCCCATTTTTTTATACAAAGTTGGCATTTGACCAAGATATTTTTCTCACCCAGCATGGGTATATGTAAAATGACACCCCAAAACACATTCCCCAACTTCTCCTGAGTACGACGATACCAGATGTGTCACACTTTTTTGCTGCCAAGGTGGGCAAAGGGGCACATATTCCAAAGTGCACCTTTCGGATTTTGCAGGGCATTTTTTACACATTTTGATTGCAAAGTTCTTCTCACACATTTGGGCCCCTAAATTGCCAGGGCAGTATAACTACCCCACAAGTGACCCCATTTTGGAAAGAAGACACCCCAAGGTATTCCGTGAGGGGCATGGCGAGTTCCTAGAATTTTTAATTTTTTGTCGCAAGTTAGTGGAATATGAGACTTTGTAAGGAAAAAAGAAAAAAAAAGAAAAATCATCATTTTCCGCTAAATTGTGACAAAAAATAAAAAATTCTAGGAACTCGCCGTGCCCCCCACGGAATACCTTGGGGTGTCTTCTTTCCAAAATGGGGTAACTTGTGGCGTAGTTATACTGCCCTGGCAATTTAGGGGCCCAAATGTGTAAGAAGTACCTTGCAATCAAAATGTGTAAAAAATGGCCTGCGAAATCCGAAAGGTGCCCCTTTGCCCACCTTGGCTGCAAAAAAGTGTCACACATGTGGTATCGCCGTACTCAGGAGAAGTTGGGCAATGTGTTTTGGGGGGTCATTTTACTATACCCATGCTGGGTGAGAGAAATATCTTGGCAAAAGACAACTTTTCCCATTTTTTTATACAAAGTTGGCATTTGACCAAGATATTTTTCTCACCCAGCATGGGTATATGTAAAATGACACCCCAAAACACATTCCCCAACTTCTCCTGAGTACGGCGATACCACATGTGTGACACTTTTTTGCAGCCTAGATGCGCAAAGGGGCCCAAATTCCTTTTAGGAGGGCATTTTTAGACATTTGGATCCCAGACTTCTTCTCACGCTTTAGGGCCCCTAAAAATCCAGGGCAGTATAAATACCCCACATGTGACCCCACTTTGGAAAGAAGACACCCCAAGGTATTCAATGAGGGGCCTGGCGAGTTCCTAGAATTTTTTTTTTTTTTGCATAAGTTAGCGGATATTGATTTTTTTTTGATTTTTTTCTCACAAAGTCTCACTTTCCGCTAACTTAGGACAAAAATTTCAATCTTTCATGGACTCAATATGCCCCTCACGGAATACCTTGGGGTGTCTTCTTTCCGAAATGGGGTCACATGTGGGGTATTTATACTGCCCTGGCTTTTTAGGGGCCCTAAAGCGTGAGAAGAAGTCTGGAATATAAATGTCTAAAAATGTTTACGCATTTGGATTCCGTGAGGGGTACGGTGCGTCCATGTGAGATTTTATTTTTTGACACAAGTTAGTGGAATATGAGACTTTGTAAGAAAAAACAAAAACAAAAACAAACAAAAAATTTCCGCTAACTTGTGCCAAAAAAAAATGGCTGAATGGAGCCTTACCAGGGGGGGAGTGATCAATGACAGGGGGGTGATCACCCATATAGACTCCCTGATCACCCCCCTGTCATTGATCACCCCCCCTGTAAGGCTCCATTCAGACACCCGCATGATTTTTTACGGATCCATGGATCGGATCCACAGAACCCATGCGGACGTCTGAATGGAGCCTTACAGGGGGGTTATCAATGACAGGGGGTGATCAGGGTAATCAGGGTGATCACCCCCCTGTCACTGATCACCCCCCCTGTAAGGCTCCATTCAGACATCCGCATGATTTTTTACGGATCCATGGATACATGGATCGGATCCACAAAACGCATGCGGACGTCTGAATGGAGCCTTACAGGGGGGTTATCAATGACAGGGGGTGATCAGGGTAATCAGGGTGATCACCCCCCTGTCACTGATCACCCCCCCTGTAAGGCTCCATTCAGACATCCGCATGATTTTTTACGGATCCATGGATACATGGATCGGATCCACAAAATGCATGCGGACGTCTGAATGGAGCCTTACAGGGGGGTTATCAATGACAGGGGGTGATCAGGGTAATCAGGGTGATCACCCCCCTGTCACTGATCACCCCCCCTGTAAGGCTCCATTCAGACATCCGCATGATTTTTTACGGATCCATGGATACATGGATCGGATCCACAAAACGCATGCGGACGTCTGAATGGAGCCTTACAGGGGGGTTATCAATGACAGGGGGTGATCAGGGTAATCACCCCCCTGTCACTGACCACCCCCCCTGTAAGGCTCCATTCAGACATCCGCATGATTTTTTACGGATCCATGGATACATGGATCGGATCCACAAAATGCATGCGGATGTCTGAATGGAGCCTTACAGGGGGGTTATCAATGACAGGGGGTGATCAGGGTAATCAGGGTGATCACCCCCCTGTCACTGACCACCCCCCCTGTAAGGCTCCATTCAGACATCCGCATGATTTTTTACGGATCCATGGATACATGGATCGGATCCACAAAATGCATGCGGACGTCTGAATGGAGCCTTACAGGGGGGTTATCAATGACAGGGGGTGATCAGGGTAATCAGGGTGATCACCCCCCTGTCACTGATCACCCCCCCTGTAAGGCTCCATTCAGACATCCGCATGATTTTTTACGGATCCATGGATACATGGATCGGATCCACAAAATGCATGCGGACATCTGAATGGAGCCTTACAGGGGGGTTATCAATGACAGGGGGTGATCAGGGTAATCAGGGTGATCACCCCCCTGTCACTGATCACCCCCCCTGTAAGGCTCCATTCAGACATCCGCATGATTTTTTACGGATCCATAAAACGCATGCGGACGTCTGAATGGAGCCTTACAGGGGGGTTATCAATGACAGGCTGGTGATCAGGGAGTGTATATGGGTGATCACCCGCCTGTCATTGATCACCCCCTGTAAGGCTCCATTCAGACGTCCGCATGTGTTTTGCGGATCCGATCCATGTATCCATGGATCCGTAAAAATCATGCGGACGTCTGAATGGTGCCTTACAGGGGGGTGATCAATGACGGGGGTGATCAATGGCAGGGGGTGATCAGGGAGTGTATATGGGTGATCACCCGCCTGTCATTGATCACCCCCCTGTAAGGCTCCATTCAGACATCCGTATGCTTTTTGCGGATCCGATCCATGTATCCGTGGATCCGTAAAAATCATACGGACGTCTGAACGGAGCCTGACAGGGGGGTGATCAATGACAGGGCGGTGATCAATGACAGGGGGGTGATCAGGGAGTTTATATGGGGTGATCAGGGGTTTATAAGGGGGGGGGGGGGGGGGTGTAGTGTAGTGTAGTGTGGTGTTTGGTGCGACTGTACTGACCTACCTGAGTCCTCTGGTGGTCGATCCTAACAAAAGGGACCACCAGAGGACCAGGTAGGAGGTATATTAGACGCTGTTATGAAAACAGCGTCTAATATACCTGTTAGGGGTTAAAAAATTCGGATCTCCAGCCTGCCAGCGAGCGATCGCCGCTGGCAGGCTGGAGATCCACTCGCTTACCTTCCGTTCCTGTGAGCGCGCGCGCCTGTGTGCGCGCGTTCACAGGAAATCCCGGCCCTCGCGAGATGACGCGTATATGCGTCGTCGTGCGCAGGGCTGCCACCTCCGGACCGCACATCTGCGTTAGGCGGTCCGGAGGTGGTTAAGAAAACTGTTTGGCAGGGGCGGATTGAGAATTTATAGTAAATTAAAATAAACATAAAAGAGACCTCAAATTGTAGGTGGTGGGGCCTGTACAATTATCATTTCTTTTTTTAAAGTAATGTCTGATAAATCACAATGTAATGACAAATGCAGATTTCAGACATTTTTATTTACGCACCCTTTTAACCTCCTAACAGTCACATTAAAATTAGAAAAACCCGCCCAAAAATGTCACTTTTTTTATTGCACTTTTTTAATGTGTGTCTGCAGTAAATCTTGTTGGCGCAGAACTCAGGGGTCACTATTGCATTTTTATCCACTTAGTGATATAATTAATTTTAGACAAGCACCAATAATATTTTACCCCCTTTGTGTTCTAGCAGTCATAACTTTTTAATTTTTTCTTCAAATTATTTTTTTTTTTTTTGTGGGATTAGTTGTAGGTTTTTTAGGAACCATTTTCTGGTATATATGGTGTATTGAATAATTTGTATTATTTTATTTTTAGGGGGAAAGATAAAAAAAACTGCAATTAGAACATTATTTTGTATAATTTATTTACGGTGTTCACTGTGTGGTATAAGTAACATAACTTTATTATGTGGGTCACTACTACAATGATGATAATGCCAAATTATTTACTATTTTTTCTCTCCTCCTGCAGGCTGTCAGCTCTGCAACTGCTCTCCCTCTTCATCCAGACTGGAGAAGAAGGGGTGGGGGGCGGCTGTTTTTACTGCTCATATCTCTGGTTTGGTACCAGCTGGAGATATGGGCCTTGTGTTCTTGGAAAGCTGGCTTAATGACAGCAATATCACTACATGGGAAGATATCACTGTTAGAAATCGGGATGCAGTGAATACAGCTGACAGTGAATGTAAAAGCAGACTTTACCCGTGATTATTCCCAACTCCATTTCTAACAGCGATATCTCCAGTTTAGTTTGGACTAAAGCCTGAAATGCCAGCTTTCAAACATTACCAGTTCCATGCTTCTAGCTGCTACCATTCAGGAGATATCAGCAGCTAAACAGACTTGCCCACCACTTCAGCTCGGGCAGAACAGTCAAAGAGGACCTTTCATGGGATTATGTGTTAGAAACTGGTATGTTTACCAGATAGGGTGGCCCCTACAGATGCCAGAATTTTTTATTTTTTTTATAAAATAACCCTCCATTCCAGCGCTGTATCTCCCACTGTTTTTGGTGCCTCATACTGTATGTTAATTTAGAGTATCGGTACAGGGAGGAGGATTTGACCGGGCATATCCTTTTTCCTGGCCGTAGCGTGGTCCAATCACAGCGGAGAGAATGTTAGCTGTTTTTTCTCCCTGGCTGTGACACTCTCCACTGTAACTGGACCACACTACAGCAAGGGAGAAGGAGACCCCCATTGGGAATCCCGGCCATCTCCTCCCTGTATCGATACTCTAAATTAACATATGAGGCGCCAAAAACAGCAGGGGACACAGCGTCAGAACGGAAGGGTATTTTAGAAAAAAAAATAAAAAATGTGCTGGCATCTGTAGGCTCTGCCCTATCTGGTAAGCATATCAGTTTCTAACACATAACTCTTGAAAGGTCCTCTTTAAGTACTTTTCCCACAGCCCCAGCTGAGCTCGGGCAGAACAGTTAGGTGGTTAATGGACAGTCTGTTTGGTACTTGGGATAGATAAGACCGGGTTCTCCTCACTGTTTAGTTTTCCGTTCTTCTGATCCATCAGAACAACAGAAAAATAAAGAGAAAAATGGATCCTGTATTTTAAGCATCCGTTATGCTATTTAATACACATTTGGCATCTATTTGAGCCATTTCTATCTGAGATCCATTATTTTAGATGAAATAAAAAGGAATGTGTGCATTTTGCGGCCAAATATGTTCCATCTTTTTGTAAAACCATGATAAACCATGTGCTTCCCCCATCCGTATGTCTGTTCCACAAAAGATAGAACATGCCTTATTCTTGGCTACAAAATGTAGTCAGTAGGGCCACAAAAAAAAACTGATGCAACACGGACGTCATCCATAGTTTGCAGATTTTTTTTTTGTAATCTGCAGTGGAACCTGACAACAAGTGTTTCATTTCCTTGCAGCGCCCCAAGAGGGTAAATGTAGAATTACATGTTGCCCATTGATATCAATGTGGTATCTAATTCATATACAACGCAGGCCCTCCAGAGAGACCTTGTGTTGTCCATTCTGGCTATTCGGTAGGTTCTGCATGATGGACTATGTCTGGACATAATTCGAGATATTATCCTAAATGTGTTTGCACAGTGTTTCCGCAACAGGCAGACATGAGGCCGGATTACAGACAGGTCCTGACAGTTATCTTCTCACTTACACCTTGTTTATTCAGCAGCTCCTGACACAGTAGACGGGAAACCCCATAAATTCTGACTACATAAATCTTTGCTCTATCCTCTTTAATCTCTGGATAAAAGCATCCATCAGCAATAGATTAATGAGACATTGAATGGGGGTTGGCAATGCGACCGTAAAGAGGGGGATTATAATATCTGTGGTATACGCAGAAGCATTGTCTATGTTGTATCCAACCTGTCATCTTAAACTAACGAAAAAGTCGCCAATTACCCATAACTGCAGGGGAAGACATGTTTCCAATGATTGTAGTAATCTGAACAAGTAGGGGGTGACCCTGAGGTGAAGACTGATAGACATAAGTGATGTTCTGAACAACCAGAACATGATACGACCCTAGGATAAATTGTCATAGACATTTAGACTGTGATCGGGGGCTGTAAGACGAAAGCTGATATTGGGGCTCAGCCACACATGGTGTAAATGTTTAAGATATCCCGCAGACCAGTCCTCAGGGCCCACCTGCCGGTTATGTTTTCAGGATTTCCTTAGTATTCAGCAGGTGATATTGGGTATTTTCAGTGCATTCTGTGGAATATTCTCAAATCATGACCGGTAGGTGGGTCCTGAAGACTGGAATTGGGAAACACTGCCGCAGAGGTTTAGTAGCAGCAAAGTGGACGGTATTTGTCCAAATCTCATCCACACGCTTTTCGCAAGAAAATCCGCATATAACTTTGCAACATTTCCATGCAAAAATCCACAGCAAAATCCATACTATGCGGCACAGATTTTGCCACAGTACCCTTGCTATAGCATAGGTGAGAAATGGATCATAGCTTGGAACGTCACCCTTGAGACCACCAGTGATCACTATAATGGGGGCCAATTGGTGGAAGAGTCCTTTTATAAAAACGCAGCTGTGTCCAAAGTGGGATAAACTCAGGACAAACTTGAGAAAATGTATCAGGCCTGGAGCTGCCTCTTTCAAACTGTCAACCGTGGCAATCGGTATCACCAGGGCTGATGTTCAGAGGGCAATAATGCCACAATACTAGGGCTTAATGGCCAGGATCAGTGATTTCGTCACTCCCAGCCGATGCTGTGGCCAATCCTAATCATGACCAGGATCTGTGTGGGGGGCAGCTTCTGCAGAGGCAGGGCCGTAGCTATAAGGGAAGCAGGGTAAGCGGCTGCTTTGGGGCCCCGAACTCAGTAGGGGCCCACCTAGAAGGAAGACTAGAAGATTTTTTTTGTCAGGGCCCCCTCAACAGTATTCTACAATGACATTATATACGGTGACACTATAGGAAACGGACGGACTAGCTGCCAGGCCTCATCTGATGCGTGTTATCTTGACTATCCTCGGAGTGGGAGTTGCAAAGGAGTTGCTGGGGGAGGAAGGCCCGTTCAAAAATTTGCTGCCGGGCCTAGTTATTTCTAGTTACGCCACTGTGCAGGCAGTATGCAGCCGAGCGTGTTTGCCTTCAAAAAGTGCATGACATGGATGCACCACCAGGACCACCAGAGTGGAGGTTGCTTTTAGAAAAGTCCATTTTATTCTGGTCTTTAAAGTAGAACAAGCTGACATTATGACCTCCTCACCTCATATACCAACAGGTCCGAACAGACAAGTCTCAACCTTGATATTGCTCTTCAGTTGCAACACCTCACAGCATGGGAACCCACCTCATTAAAGCCAATTATGTAAAATCTCTATGGACCTGAAATGACTGGTTTCTTTCATAATATGGCAATAGATTTTTCATTGAATATACGAGTTTTGTTTCTGTTTAGAAAGCCCTCTATGAGACACTCTAGCTCAAGGTTTCTCAACTCTGGTCCTCGGGACCCACCTACCAGTCATGTTTTCAGGATTTCCTTAGTATTGAGCAGGTGATATAATTAGTGTCCATGCATCAGGACCTACCACAGGTATTCATTCTGTGGGATATTCTTAAATCCAGATCGGTAGGTGGGTCCCGAGGACCGGAGTTGAGAAACCCTACTCTAGCTCATGGTGTGCAACCTGCGGCACATGTGTCAAAAGGTGGCACATAGACCGCATTCTGCTGGCATGCCAGTTTCCAAATGACAGCAAAACTTTTCAGCCTTGTCGCCATTTGTTGGATGCCCCGCCACCGTGTTGTATGGCTGAATGAAAAAATCTTCAGACGCATCATGCACAATGCATCTCCTAGGCCTGCCCCTCATGTATCTTCCCCGGCCTCCACAGAGGAATGATAGCAGAGAGTGGCACTCTGCTATGCTACTGGCTGCCTGCTACTGTGCCTCGCTGCTGCATGTCTCCTCGTCCTCAGGACTGCCACAAATGAAGAAAGGTACTTGAATGTACTGGGGGTTGGGACAAAGATGGTGAGCTTTGAAAGATCGGTTAACGAGCATGTGACCAGATTTGGGATGGAGGAGGAAGGTTGAGCTTGGGGAGATGTAGGAATATGTGTGTGACCAGATTTGGGGTGGAGGGGAAGAAGTTGAGCTTGGGGAGATGGAGGAATGAACATGTGACCAGATTGGGGCTGTGAGTTTGGAGAGGTGGGGGAACGAACAATGTGACCAGTTCGGGGGTGGGAGGGGGAGGATGGTGGTGAGCCTGAACGTGACTGCTGGAGGGATAGGGGAGGCTGGTTATGAAGGGAAGCTTTTTGACTACTTTGAGGGAAAGAGCAGTGAGCCTGAAAATGATTGCTGTGGACAATGGGGAACAAGCTCTCTGACTACTTTGGGGGGTGCAGTAGGGATGATCAGTGTGTGTAGGGGGGTGGGGGGGGGGTGAGGTCTAGGTGTGATTGGTGCAACTCTGACTCTTAAAATATTGAGGGTGACCAGTATATGGGGCACCAATGTAAGTCAGAGAGTGGTGTATGGTTGGTCGGGGGGGGGGGGGGGGAGGGGGTTCCCCATATACTGATCCCATAGTTGGATTCTGAGGAGCAGTGGCAAGCTTTACTGTTTGTATATTTGCCGGATGGCAACTTTTCTAAAAAGTTGGAAACCTCTTTAAAGGGGTTGTCTCATCATGGACAATGGGGGCATATCGCTAGGATATGCCCCCATTGTCTTATAGGTGCGGGTCCCACCACTGGGACCAGCACCTATATCGAGAACGTAGCCCCGAAAGGGAAGGAGGGTGCACTGAGCATGCGCAGCTGCTCTCCATTCATTTTCTATGGGGCTGGCAAAAATAGCTATTTCCGTCGGACACTTAGAAATGAAGGGGAGAGGGGGCCGCGCATGCGCAGTATGCTCCCATTCACTTCTATGGGGACTCGGCTTGGTGGTGGCCGGACCACCACCACCTTGCGGGGCTCCGTTCTCGATATAGGTGCGGGTCCAAGCGGTGGGACCTGCACCTATAAGACAATGGGGCATATCCTAGCCTTATGCCCCCAATGTCCATGATGAGAAAACCCTTTTAATTCCATTCACCTTAATGGGTATTACAGAAATCCATGTGCTTTCTGCCCCATTCAAATGAATGGAACAGATTTTCAGTTGCAGAATTTTTTGCCACAATATCTGCCGAGTGTGAAGGCGGACTCCTAAGCCATGTAGGTCAGGCACCGTTGTTGAGAAGTTTGGGACATAGCTAGTAAATACCTGGTTTATGTCACATATTTGTGTTATATTACTTTCCTGTATGGCTCGGCACACTGAGAGCGTCAGCCTTGATTTTTTTTTTTTTATCGGCACTCTGCACTGAAAAGGTTGTCGACCCCTGCTCTAGCTCATAGAGAGGGGTCCCTTATTCAGAGTCAGGAGCTGCCATGAAGACTGTTTGTTACTCTAAAGGGCCTGGCACATTTATGCATCACCACCGACTTCAATAAAGAAATGTGCAATGCTTAATTTGCCCTGTGGGGGCTCTGCAGGGAATCTAAAAAATGTATTTACGGGTTTGCCCACAAATTACTACTGATCGCCTGTATTTTCTGATGCTGAGAACATCGGATTGGTGGAGTGCTAGGTGACCGACCCATACTGATTTAATATTGATGATCTATCCTGATGATAAGTCATCAATATCTAGGACCCGGGCAACCCCTTTAGGCCTCATGGTCATGACCATATGTATTTTACGGTCCGAAAATTTCATTTCCGCAAAATACGAATACCGCCCTTGTTGCATCAGCATTTTTGTGGACCCATTGACCTCAATGGGTCTGTATTCCACATTTTGTGACCAAGTATAGGACATATTCTATCTATTTGCGGAATGGACATACAGATGCAGTAAGCATATGGATCATTCATGTGCTTTCCGCATCCGTATGTCCTTTCCGCAAAAATGCAAACCACGGACCCATTGAAATCAAAAGGTCAAAAAAAAAAAAAAGCGGACAACATACAGACCGCATCCATATTTTGCAGATCCGCAGTTTTCAGACTGCAAAAGGGTCATGGTCGTGTGCATGAGAGGGACATGAGTGGATGCCTGGGTGACCTGGAGGGGGTAAGAAGGACTCTGTTGATCATAATTTTAGGACAATTATAGCTGCAACTTATGTACACTATGAGTAATACTTTTTTAATATCTGCTACATTTTTTCTCTTTTGTTTCTATAGACAACAATCATTGGACTCCGATAATATTCTTCTGTTTATGGCATTACATTGCCTAACAGACAATATGTACACTGAACGCCTCGGTGTAATCAGTGCACAGAAGGTCGAAGGTAAGAAATGACTCACTACTGAAATCACCCTTCTGGGCCATACTTACTACGGCATGATGAAAACTAGACCATATGACTGCTATGGGGCCCTTACAGAGAGTGGCCTGGTCCTGCGTGGTATCATCCCCTTTGAAACAGGGGGGGGGGGGGGGGCGGCAAAAACCTGTCCTCCACAACCTTGTTAGCAAACATGGGGTACCAAACTGGACCAATGGTCAGAGGGCATGAAGGGGGAACCAACAGGCCTCACGGTCCTGGGTGGAAAAACTATAGTGGGCGCTTCAGTTTGATCATCAATCACCTGTTTGCCAGATGCCAGGAGCTGGACCCATGGTGTCTGTGAGCAGAAAACCAATTAAAGTTATCACCTGACATATCATAGATATTTACTAGAGGACAACATATATGGGGTCCAGGACTGGATTCTCCACTGACGAGAATAAGGGGGTGTGGTTCTCAGTAAAGCACTCAAATCTCTGAAATTGCTGACAGTCAATGGGGCCTTCAAAGAAGGTTTCTTTGCCTTTATTTTGTATTAACTTTCTGAAATATCTGACCATTGATAATGGATATTATATCCTCTACCAAGGACTGCTACCATTGTATGACCATCATATGACCCGTGCTGCTGCAGTAAGTTAATGCAAATAAATGCGATGAATTGCTGTGTATAATATTGTACATACTTATTGAAATTGTATGGACAACCTAATGCTTAATATTTTAGCAAGTTGTTACGTTGCCAGGGGTATGGACCAGGTATGTCCCCTGGTTAGTTAGTGTGTGTCTAGCCAAGCTACAGACAACACCTACATGTGCACGCTCCTGAGGGCTAGGCCCAAGTTCAGAGAACCCTGGTCTCTGAGTCTTCAGCTACCAAAGCGAAGCATCCCTACTACAAAAACACTCCTGAGTAGAGATGAGCGAACTTGTGTTTTATGTTCGGCGTCTAAAGTCCGGCTTCCGGTTAGCAGAGAATCCCGATATGGATTCCGAATAACGTTGTGGTCCCTGGTAGCGGAATCAATAATGGCCGATTATTGATTCCGCTACCACGGACCACAACGGAAGTCGGAATCCATATCGGGAACCATATCGGGATTCTCCGCTAACCGGAAGCCGAACTTTAGACGCCGAACTTAAAACAGAAGTTCGCTCATCACTACTCCTGAGAGATGGATATTAGAAGGTCTAGAACCCACAAGGAAGTGGACTGGATTCAGACAAGGTACTATGCTTGTTTATGGCAGAACGACTTTGCTGCAGTGATCGGGAACATTGCTAAGGAATCCTATCACACTTTGAGACTGACTGGCCAACTGTATCTAATATCAGCACCCCTCAGTCCGGGAACTGCAGACTTAATTAATAGGAACCTCATTGCATGTCTATAGTTCTGCTAAGAGACTGGAAAGTGTCTTTAGAGAGAGAGGGATTACTACAACTTCCATCATTGTTGCTGTCCATACCACCAGGCAGGAGCCTCAAGGTCAGGGTGTCCTCCAAGAGAAAAAAAGGGTACCTTCTCCAGTTACTGCACGGCCATGGGGAGCACCAGAATGGATATAGCCACTGTGAACTCCAAGTGCCACCACTATCATCAGAGGCTCAACAACCCCTGCCATCCTCCATGAATACTCCCTATCGGGTCGATGCACTGCATGCAGGCATGATGCAGTGACGTCCTGGCTTGTGCTTCGAGTAATGTGCTCTATTTGTCATAGGAAAAGGTCTAGGTGAATAATACTAGGGCCATTATATTTGTTCGGGAAGGGGGGTGCTAAGGTGGTATTACTATTGTAAGCAGTCACTGAGAGGGCTTTTTTACAGTCTGGGGGACAAGGGGGTATAATTACTCTGAGAGGCACAAAGGAGGCATCATCTCTGTGGGCCACACAAAGAGGGCACTGAGTGGAAGCACCATTACCTGTTGTTGCAAGGAGGGGGGACAACCAAGGCGACTAAATCGGATTGGACATGTGTAGGGGAGGGATTGGGCGGGATTAGAGGTGTGAAAAAAATGTGGCACTAAACGCACTGTAGCAGTTGTTCTGCTTTGCTTTCTAGCTATAGATTATGAATACTAAATATCTTAAATTCCTCTATTATAAGAGGTGGAATTCCCTTCCATGTTGGGCTTGTCAAATGCCACCTATGGTTTCTGCTACTGACACTCTAATAATAGCTATCAGGGGCATTGCTATAGGGAATGCAGAGATTGCAGTTGCACCAGAGTCTGGAAAACAAGAGAGCCCAATCGGTCCATCTACCCGATAGGAGGAGAGCAGTGCTATAAATGTCATGTGATAGTTGAGGGTCGGGGTTACAGATATTCCAATGAGACCCTGGTGATTCACGTTGCTGTGGTAACATCACTGTAGACAACACCTCTCCATGACCACTCCATTACCCATCTCTCCATATGACCACCAAACCTGTCTTAGGTTTGTGTGACTGAGGAGGCTGGTTAGAGGTGATGATTTCTTGGAAGACATGGAGAGTAGCGTTGAAGTGCCTCTGTACTTTGGGAAATTTTTTGATGTTATAGCGACATATCAAAAGTTTTTGATTGGTGGGGTGCTGAGACCCCCACTGATTGCTAGAATAAGGAGAGAGAAGCGCTCACATATCACAATCTCTCTCTTCGATGTAGGAGAGGCCCATAGACTATCTACTGAGCGTGTCTCCTATAGTGAGGAGAGAGGGCTCGCTATGTGAGCGTTTTTCACTCCTCTTCTAGCGATCAGTGGGGGTTCCAGCACTCAGACCCCTGCCAATTAAAACTTTTGATATGTCTCTATGACATATCAAAAGTTTTCCCAAAGTACAGGCCCACTTTAAGGTACATCTAGGGAAAAAACACTACGACCCACATTTATTAACCCCCTGTATGTCAGAAAACTGGTATCAAAAAGTCTCACATTTTGGTGCCCAGGTGTAATTATACCTGACTTGCTAGCATGGATTCCAGTTCTGGCAAACGGATCTGCAGAGATGTGCCACAAATAGGAGGTGTGCACCAACACGGCAGAAATAAAACTCCTATACGGGTGATTCTATTATGACATGGGGCATGATTAGACACAGGTAGTACAGTGGACAGTAGGAGGCAACTGTGTAATGGCCAAAAATGTCATCCATGGCTTCCATTCTAATTAATAGGAGCCATATATCAGACTGTAGGAACGCCCAAAGTGTCACCCATATCTCTCAACCATCAATGTCAGACTGGACAAGAGAATTAGAATTATATTTGAATAAAGCAGCTCGCGTCCTATAAATGCAGAATCTTTCATGTTAAGTAACATATAAAAATGATGTCCAGAATAGACACTCCCATGCCAAATTCTTCTCTAGTCAGAGATGTCAATGGTGGGTGGAATGCCACCTCCCCCCACACCTGCAGGTTCTCTGCTAAATTTGTAATGTGGTTTCTTCAGCTGAAGAAGAATGTCAAGAACGTGAGATGGGAAGGAACTTGCAGGCGGGGTTGCTGGATCTGACAGCTGAGGGGGAAGGTTTTATGTAGGAGGAGGTACTAGGTAGACATTTACACAAGGACCAATGGTACCTCCTGAAGAATCACAATCTCCCTCTAACCTGCAGAGGTTGCAATCACAACTTCAGCTTTGCAATGATGGGCATTAAAATGTGTACAGGGTGTTAAAGGACACTGACCCTGAGGTCTGTCTTGCATTTGCTGTATAGTTGATTGCAAGCTTTTGTTCCCCGTTATCAACCATTTCAGGCTAGGACGAGGCCTGGAGTTACTGAACGAAGGACTAGAAGAAGTTCTACTCCTGTGATCACTACTTCACCTCCAGCAAATGTCCACATAGGTCTAAGGATCCATGGGAAGCTCCATTGGGATCACAGATTGTGTAGTTTTGGATGACGATGGAAAAACCTGACAGATCCCATTAGGCCCCTTGCAGACAAGCGTGGCCGGATTAGGTCCGGATGCGTTGCGTCTGCGAGTAGGTACACAATTGCAGTCAGTTTTGAAGATTTCTATCTTAATTCAGCAGGACCTGCGCTGACGTCACCGCGCTCACCACGTGGTGAGCGCGATTACGTCATCAAAGGTCCTTTGGCAGGTCCTGAAAGAAGAAGATGATGCCGGCTGCGCGAACAACAGGATGAGGTGAGTTAATTTGTTTTTATTTTTTAACCCCTCAAGGCACATTTTACTAAGCATTCTGTATTTAGAATGCTATTATTTTCCCCTATAACCATGTTAAAATAATAAAATATACAGAACACCGAACCCAAACCCGAACTTCAGTGAAGAAGTCCTGGTATCGGGTCTGGGTACCACAGTCAGTTTTTTATCACACGCGTGCAAAACGCATTGCACCCGCGGGATAAAAACTGAACATCGGAACACAAACGCAGTCAAAATTGACTGCAATTGCGTACCTACTCGCACGATTTTTCCTGATCGCAGACGCAACGCATCTGGACCTAATCCGGACACGCTCATCTGCAAGGGGCCTAAAAGTGAGGTGCAGAGAAGTGTGACCATCATAGATTACCTTCACGAAGGGAAATGCAGGCCCAGTCTCGAGAGGTTCCTCTTCATGTTCCTGTTGGTAGATCACATACTTCTCCACCCCTTCTTCTTCATACATCTTCCTCTCCTTAAACATGTTGAACAGAACCCGGGATGACACAGCGATGGTGATCGCATTCTGGGGCTTGGGCTGCAGAAGTAAAGCAGAGAGTTATAATGCGGTGCGAGGATTCTGGATTGCTGCAGATACTCGGGGGTACTTACCAGCTTGGGCTTCTTCTTGGAGGCAATGCTGTCATAAAAGGCCTTGGCAGCACTGGTGTCATGCTGGCCCTCAGTTCCTGCAGCAGCAGCGGATGATGCTTGTGTGGTGTCCTTGGCTGCGCTCATCGTGTGGCTCTGTTCCTGGACCTGGACTGATGATGGCAGCTGCTCGCTCCTGCCTGTCGCTGCAATCTATAATGGAAGGAAAGTTTCAGCAGGAGCCGGCAGTTTACTATACAGTTAGGACACTTCCTTGTCACTTACGTAACAAGACTGGACATCAATAGGAAGCTGAACCAACGCCCTCTGCTTACTGACTCATCCTGGGAAGGAGGGGCGCTGTGCAAACTAGTGCATGAGAAGTCAAGGGAGGTTGGGCCAGGGAGTGGTGAAACCCAGGCCTTGCACATACCAGGCAATTAACATGCTATGGGCCAGAGCTGCTCGCCCCTCCTATGTTCCCCTGCAAACAATACACCCATCTATAGGCTGCCCTGCAGCGTCTGCTCTGACAAAAGCCAAGCAAGTCCAAGCCTGCTCTGACAAGGGAGCTCCTGTCACTTACCTGTACTGTTTACTAAAGATGCAGATGTAGCAGAGCCGAATTTGTCTCTTCAAGAGAATATGCGTCTTGAAGCTGCAGCTGTCGGGGATGCTAGGAGTTGTAGTTCCACAACAGCTGCAGAGTCACAGTTTAAAGGCCACAGTATCTATACCTCTACTGCCCAGGCTTGCACCACTGCTATATTCTGCCTCTATGACGGTAAAAAAAAAATATGTGCACGTTGCCGTAAACTAGGAGCGGTTGGTAACGTTTGTGCAGTCAGTTTTCTGCAGATAATGTATTCAGTTTACCTGCAGTCCTATGTAAAACGAATGAAGACTTATCTTTGTATTGTGCAACATTTTCAGCACTGCTACACCTAACAGACTAAGCTCTGAAACACATGACAAGCTCAGCTCTGCTACATGTTCAGGGAAAAGAATTCCCATCATGGAAATAGCATCAGGTTATTTTGCCAAGATGGAAACTTTTTTCATGTTCCCATCATCTAAATATATCTACGTTTAAATGCAGAATTCAGACCGAGAGTGAACTATGTGGAGGTCCATCAGACGGGGCAACGTCTGAAGAAGCAACAAGTAATGCTGCCTATGTACAACACGGCAGATATACTATAGCTGGGGACATGTAGGCTGGGGCTACACGGCGACACGTGGTGCGTGATAATAAGCCGTGCGAAAAAAAGGGCACAACTACACTGCGACGTGTCGTGCGACGTTCATGTCACACCAACGTCACACGTTTTTTGTAATGATCGTCAAAGGTCTCGCACTGTGACATGCGACATACTGCGATGTGACAGTCGCACAAAAATCGCATGTCACAGTGAGACACCCTTGATCATTATAAAAAATGTCGCACTTTTCTGCTACAAGAAATCATTATTATTATTTATCTTAATTAAAAATCAAGCGACAAATGACGCCGTGTAGCCCTAACTTTACTATGACTGGCTTTTTAAGCCAGTCTTAGTTTCCCCCTCTGCGCTGCTGTAAGATCCATCTAATTTATGACGAGGCGTGTGTCAGTCGAACCTGCCATTCTCTGCAGGTTTGGCCAAAAAAAGACTAATGTGTATGGCCACTGTGATTTCGTAGTAAAGAGATCACAGAGAGGCACGGAGCATTATCAATCATGTTAATGCTCCGTGCCTCTGCAGTCTGCATCGGGTCTTGGCACTCTTTCACGGAGCGGATGCCACGCACGGCATCCGCTCGTGGGAAACAGCCCTTAGGGGGAGATTGATCAAAACTAGTGCAAAGAAAGACTGGCTTAGTTGCCCATAGCAACCAATCAGCTTCCACCTTTCATTTTTCAGAGCTCCTTTGGAAAATGAAAGGTGGAATATGATTGGTTGCTATGGGAAACTAAGACAGTTCTACTTTACAGCAGTTTTGTGAAATCTCCCCCAAGGCCTTGTTCACATTGCTCTATCCTTGAAGGTGTCCGTGAAGGATCTGTTTTGGTCCTTTGACCAGTGCATGGGTACGTGTGCTGTCCCTGGAAAATGCGGACAGCACACATCAGTGAAAAACAGAAATGTGAACAAGGCCTAAGAGGCAAATTGCAGACCCGCAAAACACGGATACCGGCAGTGTGCATTCCGCCTTTTTTCAAACATCCGGCCCATAATTTCACTGTCCTATCCTTGTCCTTATCCTTGTTCTATTTTTTTGTTGGTGCCGAGGAACAGACATACGGTGTCAAGGGTGGCCACTGGCTTCACCCCAGAAAGCTGGACCTCACCGGCCACGCCCACCTCCGTGAAGCCCCTCCCTGCCTCTGTGAAGCCACACCCCCTCGCCTCGGGGGAAAACCGGGGGGAGGCGAGGGACGAACTTACTGAATGGAAGGTGAGCTGGGGGCAGCCGGGGTGCTTCTCTCCCCCTCAGCCAGCCATGTCTGTGGCTCCAGTGACTGACTGAGGTGAGAGAAGCCTCAGTCAGTTGCTGCAGCTCATGCTCAGACAGCGCAGTGCTGCTGTCTGAGCGTGAGCTATTGAAAGGGTGCACATCCCTGTGTCCATCCAGGCCCTGCGCCGGACGGAGGACAGGGAGCCAGAAAGCTGGACTGTCTGGCCTAAAACCGGACATCTGGCCCTCCTAACGGTGTCTGCATCTTTTGCAGCCTTGTTAACCGTCTCCGGACCACCTAACGCAGGATTGCGTTCCAAAGGTGGTTGATTAATTCCTCCTTGACCCGCCAGCGCGTCATCTCACGAGACGCGAGATTTCCTGTGAACGCGCGCACACAGGCGCGTGTTCACAGGAACTGTAGGTGAGCGAATGGATCTACAGCCTGCCAGCGGCGATCGTTCGCTGGCAGGCTGTAGTTGCGATTTTTTTAACCCCTAAAAGGTATATTAGATGCTGTTTTGATAACAGCGTCTAATATACCTGCTACCTGGTCCTCTGGTGGTCCCTTTTGCTTGGATCGACCACCAGAGGACACAGACAGCTCAGTAACTGTTGTGGAAATTTTATTATGCGGACATTTTATCTTAGGATGTGTGTGTGTTTTATAGATTGTCATCATGTCTCTCAGTGGTAATGGTAGATTATTGTATACATGTGTTTGTATGGGGTGTGTCCATTGTCTGCACAGCCACATTGGCTGCCCCTCCCTGTCCTTTGATATGTCATCACTTCCTGTATCCTTGTCTTGGGCCAGCCCCTTTTACACCTTTTGTTTTAGTCAATAAAGGACGCACTGGGCAAGGAGGAGAGAGGAGATGCTCAGGGAAATTGAATCAAGATGGTAGCATTTGGGTGGTTCTCTGGCTGTAGCTGATGGAAGATGGACTTGCCTTTTTCCTTGCACAACTTTGATGCGAGCTGATTACAACTATTAATATTTTTACCACAACATAACGTAGCACCAAACACCACTACACTACACCCCCCTGTCACTTATTAACCCCTTATTAACCCCCTGATCACCCAATATAGACTTCCTGATCACCCCTCTGTCATTGATCACCCCCTGGCATTGATCACCCCCCTGTAAGGCTCCATTCAGATGTCCGTATGTGTTTTGCGGATCCGCGGTGTCCGTGTTTTGCGGATCCACGGATCCGCGGATCCGCAAAACACATACGGACATCTGAATGGAGCCTTACAGGGGGGTGATCAATGACATATAGCCCATATAGACTCTCTGATCACCCCCCTGTCATTGATCACCCCCCTGTAAGGCTGTCTCCATTCAGAGGTCCGTATGTGTTTTGCGGATCCACGGATCCATGGATCGGATCCGCAAAACACATACGGACGTCTGAATGGAGACTTACAGGGAGGGTGATCAATGACATATAGCCGATATAGACTCCCTGATCACCCCCCCCCCCGTCATTGATCACCCCCCTGTAAGGCTGGCTCCATTCAGAGGTACGTATGTGTTTTGCGGATCCACGGATCCATGGATCGGATCCGCAAAACACATACGGACGTCTGAATGAAGACTTACAGGGGGGGGTGATCAATGACATATAGCCCATATAGACTCCCTGATCACCCCCCTGTCATTGATCACCCCCCTGTAAGGCTGGCTCCATTCAGAGGTCCGTATGTGTTTTGCAGATCCATGGATCGGATCTGCAAAACACGGACACCGCGGATCCGCAAAACACATACGGACGTCTGAATGGAGCCTTACAGGGGGGTGATCAATGACAGGGTGGTGATCACCCCAGATAGACTCCCTGATCACCCCCCAGTCATTGATCACCCCCTGTAAGGCTGGCTCCATTCAGAGGTCTGTATGTGTTTTGCGGATCCACGGATCCATGGATCGGATCTGCAAAACACGGACACCGTGGATCCGCAAAACACATACGGACGTCTGAATGGAGCCTTACAGGGGGGTGATCAATGACAGGGGGGGATCACCCCATATAGACTCCCTGATCACCCCCCTGTCATTGATCACCCCCCTGTAAGGCTCCATTAAGACATTTTGTTGGCACAAGTTAGCGGAAATTGATTATTTTTTTTTTTTTCTTACAAAGTCTCATATTCCACTAACTTGTGACAAAAAATAAAATCTCACATTAACTCACTATACCCCTCACGGAATCCAAATGCGTAAATTTTTTTAGACATTTATATTCCAGACTTCTTCTCACGCTTTAGGGCCCCTAAAATGCCAGGGCAGTATAAATACCCCACATGTGACCCCATTTTGGAAAGAAGACACCCCAAGGTATTCCGTGAGGGGCATATTGAGTCCATGAAAGATTGAACTTTTTGTCACAAGTTAGCAGAAAGGGAGACTTTGTGAGAAAAAACAAAAAAAAATCTACTTCCGCTAACTTGTGCCAAAAAAAAAAACTTCGATGAACTCGCCATGCCCCTCACAGAATACCTTGGGGTGTCTTATTTCCAAAATGGGGTCACATGTGGGGTATTTATACTGCCCTGGCCCTAAAGCGTGAGAAGAAGTCTGGAATCCAAATGTCTAAAAATGCCCTCCTAAAAGGAATTTGGGCCCCTTTGCGCACCTAGGCTGCAAAAAAGTGTCACACATGTGGTATCGCCGTACTCAGGAGAAGTTGGGCAGTGTGGTTTGGGGTGTATTTTTACATATACCCATGCTGGGTGAGATAAATATCTCTCTATAATGACAACTTTGTATAAAAAAATGGGAAAAGTTGACATTTAGAGAGATATTTCTCTCACCCAGCATGGGTATATGTAAAAATACACCCCAAAACACATTGCCCAACGGTGATACCACATGTGTGACACTTTTTTGCAGCCTAGGTGCGCAAAGCGGCCCAAATTCTAAAGAGCACCTTTAGGATTTCACAGGGCATTTTTTACACATTTTGATTTCAAACTACTTCTCACGCATTAGGGCCCCTAAAATGCCAGGGCAGTATAACTACCCCACAAGTGACCCCATTTTGGAAATAAGACACCCCAAGGTATTTCGTGATGGGCATAGTGAGTTCATGGAAGTTTTTATTTTTTGTCACAAGTTAGTGGAATATGAGGGAAAAAAAATCATAATTTTCCGCTAACTTGTGACAAAAAATAAAAAGTTCTATGAACTCACTATGCCCATCAGCGAATACCTTAGGGTGTCTACTTTCCGAAATGGGGTCATTTGTGGGGGTTTTCTACTGTCTGGGCATTGTAGAACCTCAGGAAACATGACAGGTGCTCAGAAAGTCAGAGCTGCTTCAAAATGCAGAAATTCACATTTTTGTACCATAGTTTGTAAACGCTATAACTTTTATCCAAACCATTTTTTTTTTTACCCAAACTTTTTTTTATCAAAGACATGTAGAACAATAAATTTAGAGAAAAATTTATATAGAATTTTTTTTTATTTTTTTATTTTACAACTGAAAGTGAAAAATGTCATTTCTTTGCAAAAAATTCGGTAAATTTCAATTAATAACAAAAAAAGTAAAAATGTCAGCAGCAATGAAATACCACCAAATGAAAGCTCTATTAGTGAGAAGAAAAGGAGGTGAAATTCATTTGGGTGGTAAGTTGTATGACCGAGCAATAAACGGTGAAAGTAGTGTAGTGCAGAAGTGTAAAAAGTGGTCTGGTCATTAAGGGGGTTTAAGCTAGGGGAGTTGAGGTGGTTAAAGTAAATAGGTCTGCATCCGACTGGCAAAAAGGTGGATCAGATGCTGAAAAAAATAAATGTGTGTGCATGAGCCCTAAATCTGTGTAAGACACACCAATTTGCTTGCCACTTTTGAAAAGTGGTCAGAGAAATGATGGTACTAATATAACCATTAATCCTATCAAAGGGGTATTGCCATCTTAAGCATTCACGGTACATCTACAGAATGGTGACCAGTTCAGGTTGCCACATTTTTCTTAAGGCTCATGCACACAAACGTATTTTCTTTCCGTGTCTGTTCCGTTTTTGTGTGTGGACCGTATGCGGAACCATTCATTTCAATGGGCCCGCAAAAAAAATGGAAGTTACTCCTATTATTGTCCGCATAAGGATAGTACTGTTCTATTAGGGGCCAGCTGTTCTGTCATCCATATTTTTTGTGGATCCATTTTTTGCGGACCACAAAATACATGGGCGTACATGGAAATCATGGGGCCCCATAGCAAAACTCTGAATTGGGCCCCCCCCCCTCCCCCTTGCAATAAAAAATTGAATTATTGTAGCTGATCCGTTGGGTTGTGGGGTTTAATCTGATATTGATGACAAAAAAACCTTGTGAAGTGTTTTATGTGAGTCTTTTTTTGCTTTTAATAAAATTGTATGTGTATTATGTTTGTTATGTCAGCACTCAGCATCTAAAGTGTTACAGTGGCAGAACTGGGACAAGCTCCAATCCTGCCAGCTACAGCAATGTGTCACCTGCATGTTATAACGGACACCAACAGGTAATGGTGCAAGCTCAACTCCTGTGTCTGCACCATGTATGCAGAAGATAATGAGGATAAAAAAAAATATATATATATATATATATATATACTTACTAAAGGTTCTGAAGGGGGTCCAGTCCTCATCACTCCTGGAATGACACTGGACTGAAGCACATCCACAGGCAAAGTCAGAAGCAGAGCCAAGAGTGGAGGCTAGGTGGCGCTGTCTACATGTCCGCTGACCAGTAAGGAGCAGAGCATCTCCCTGCTTATTGGCCAGCTGACTGTTCTCACAGGTAGAAGCTAAGGCTGGCAGCAGTGGCAAGTAGCAGGAGGGCTGGCATTTATCTGTCCAGCATCTCAGGGGCGGACACAGACAGCAGCGGGCCCCTGTGCAAGGAATGTACCTGCCCCCCCCCCACCCCAAACCATACATACAAATATAAATATATATGTGCAAAAAATATCTTGTTAATATGGGTCAATATGTTTTTCAGTATGTATATACATTTCTTTTCATACTAGGTCACGCCTCTTACTCTGCCCACAGCATAACTATATACACACCCAGTCCCCTTAATGCCCCCACATAGTAATTATTTCTCCTTTGTACCTGCACATAGTAGTAATGCCCACACTGTGGCCCCTTCACAGTAGCTATGCCCAGAGATGCCACTTTAAATCAGTTATGCCCAGATATGTGCCGCCTTCACAGCACTTATGCCCAGACATGCGCCCCTTCATAGCAGTTATGCCCAGAACTATGCCCATTTCACAGTAGCTATGCCCAGATATACCCCCTTCACAGCAGTTATGCCCAGAAATGCGCCCCTTAATAGCAGTTATGCCCAGAACTGTGCCCATTTCACAGTAGCTATGCCCAGAGATGCCCCATTCACAGCAGTTATGCCCAGATATGTGCCACCTTCACAGCAGTTATGCCCAGATATGTGCCCCCTTCACAGTAGCTATGCCCAGATATGTGCCCACTTCACAGTAGCTATGACCAGATATGTGCCCCTTTCACAGTAGTTATGCCCAAATATGTGCCCCCTTCACAATAGTTATGTCCAGATATGTGCCCACTTCACAGTACTTATGCCCAGATAGGTGCCCCCTTCACAGCACCTATGCCCAGATATGCGCCCCTTCATAGCAGTTATAACCAGATCTGTGCCCATTTCACAGTAGTTATGCCAAGATGCCCCCTTCACAGCAGTTATGCCCAGATATGTGCCCCCTTCACAGTAGCTATGCCCAGATATGTGCCCCCTTCACAGTAGTTATGTCCAGATATGTGCCCCTTCACAGTAGTTATGCCCAGATATGTGCCCCCTTCACAGTAGCTATGCCCAGATATGTGCCCCCTTCACAGTAGTTATGCCCAAATATGTGCCCCCTTCACAATAGTTATGTCCAGATATGTGCCCACTTCACAGTACTTATGCCCAGATATGTGCCCCCTTAACAGCACTCATGCCCAGATATGCGCCTCTTCACAGTAGTTATAACCAGATCTGGGCCCATTTCACAGTAGTTATGCCCAGATGCCCCCTTCTCAGCAGTTATGCCCAGATATGTGCCCCTTCACAGTAGCTATGCCCATATATGTGCCCCCTTCACAGTAGTTGTCCAGATATGTGCCCCTTCACATTAGTTATGCCCAGATATGTGCCCCTTCACAGTAGTTATGCCCAGATATGTGCCTACTTTACAAAAGTTATGTCTAGATATACCCCCTTCACAGTAGGTATGTCCAGATATGTGCACCTTTCACAGTGGTTATGTCCAGATATGTGCCCCTTCACAGTAGCTATGCCCAGATATGTGCCCCCTTCACAGTAGTTATGCCCAAATATGTGCCCCCTTCACAATAGTTATGTCCAGATATGTGCCCACTTCACAGTACTTATGCCCAGATATGTGCTCCCTTCACAGCACTCATGCCCAGATATGCGCCTCTTCACAGCAGTTATAACCAGATCTGTGCCCATTTCACAGTAGTTATGCCCAGATATGTGCCCCCTTCACAGTAACTATGCCCAGATATGTGCCCCCTTCACAGTAGTTATGTCCAGATATGTGCCCCTTCACAGTAGTTATGTCCAGATATGTGCCCCCTTCATAGTAGTTATGCCCAAATATGTGCCCCCTTCACAGTAGTTATGCCCAAATATGTGCCCCTTTCACAATAGTTATGTCCAGATATGTGCCCACTTCACAGTACTTATGTCCAGATATGTGCCCCTTCACAGCACTCATGCCCAGATATGCGCCTCTTCACAGCTGTTATAACCAGATCTGTGCCCATTTCACAGTAGCTATGCCCAGATGCCACCTTCTCAGCAGTTATGCCCAGATATGTGCCCCCTTCACAGTAGCTATGCCCAGATATGTGCCCCCTTCACAGTAGCTATGCCCAGATATGTGCCCCCTTCACAATAGTTATGTCCAGATATGTGCCCCTTCACATTAGTTATGCCCAGATATGTGCCCCTTCACAGTAGGTATGCCCAGATATGTGCCTACTTTACAAAAGTTATGTCTAGATATACCCCCTTCACAGTAGTTATGTCCAGATATGTGCCCCTTTCACAGTAGTTATGTCCAGATATGTGCCCCTTCACAGTAGCTATGCCCAGAGATGTGCCCCCTTCACAGTAGTTATGCCCAAATATGTGCCCCTTCACAATAGTTATGTCCAGATATGTGCCCACTTCACAGTACTTATGCCCAGATATGTGCCCCTTCACAGCACTCATGCCCAGATATGCGCCTCTTTACAGCATTTATAATCAGATCTGTGCCCATTTCACAGTAGTTATGTCCAGATATGAGCCCCTTCACAGTAGCTATGCCCAGAGATGTGCCCCCTTCACAGTAGTTATGCCCAAATATGTGCCCCTTTACAATAGTTATGTCCAGATATGTGCCCACTTCACAGTACTTATGCCCAGATATGTGCCCCTTCACAGCACTCATGCCCAGATATGCGCCTCTTTACAGCATTTATAACCAGATCTGTGCCCATTTCACAGTAGTTATGCCCAGATGCCCCCTTCACAGCAGTTATGCCCAGATATGTGCCCCCTTCACAGTAGCTATGCCCAGACATGTGCCCCTTCACAGTAATTATGTCCAGATATGTGCCCCCTTCACAGTAGTTATGCCCAAATATGTGCCACCTTCACAGTAGCTATGGCCAGATATTGTCCCCCCCTTCACAGTAGCAGTGTGATGTGTGACACTACTTCCTGCTGCTGCTGTGAAGCCAAGACCATATTTAGATTGTATGCTCCCCTAGGCACTTTAGTGCTGGCTTGTTCCTCCAACTGAAGTCCATATTTTTGAGATAGTTGACAGTAAAGTGCTCCCTAGGCCTTCAGCTCTCCCTCAGGACTCCCTCATACGCTTGCACAATTATAGGGCTGACCTGTTATATGTGCACTTGGCAGCTGAAGGCATCTGTGTTGGTCCCATGTTCATATGTGCCCGCACTGCTGAGAAAAATGATGTTTTATTATATGCAAACGTGGCATTACGATTACCCCTAGAGGCTCCGCTCTCTCTGTAACTGCCACGCCCTCTGCACTTTGACATGGCCCGGTGGGATTACATTTTCACTGTCCTGTCAAAGTAGACAGGGAGCGGCGGTTGCAAAGAAACCGAAGCCTCTAGGTGTAATGGTAATGTCCCCATTACTCCTAGAGGCTCATTTGCATAAATTAAAACATCATTTTTCTCAGCAATGCGGGCAAATAGGAACATAGGACCAACACAGATGTCTTCAGCTGCCAAGAGGACATGTAACAAGTCAGCCATAGGTTCAAAATTGCTGACAGATGCCCTTCAAAGCAGTTGTCCGGGTTCCAAGCTGAACCCAGACATATCCCCTTCTCCCCCCACTCAGCCCCTCTGACATTCCGTACTCCGATGCTCTACTATGGCCTGCTCTGTAAAGCTTAGGGCAAGGGTGGGGCAGGTGCAGCACTATGAAGTGCCTTTTGCGCTGTGGTATTAGAAGAATTTTGATATCTCAGACTTTTAGTCTAACCAGACTGTATATTACTCTGTAATTCCTCTAGCGTTGTTCTATGGAAACAGTAGGTTTAAAGAGCACACCAAATTCTTCAAATAACTTCTTTATTAACTTCAACTTTCTTCATATATAACACTGCCGCCTCCGCAGCAGATAGGCCATGTACAAAACACATGTTGAAAAGATATCACAAAATGGCGATATGCATAAGATGGTGGTTCAACTGTTCAATCTTGTCATTCAACATAAAATGGTGGATATATTTCTCTCTTCAGTATCTGTACTGTCACCTTAAGTTATCTAAGCACTTTATGATCTCTCTAAGAGGTATATCTGAGGTCTAATTAATAGTTCACTTGCAGTATGCAGTTAGCAGTGACTACTTGAAGATTGGTTGAGTATCATCTGGTATGGTTGTATGCAATTTGTATTGCAATATGGAATCTGAATGCTTGCAATTTGTAGCTTGCAATTTGTATTCACAATTGTATGGTTGCAATTGGTGGAACTGCAAATAAACATATATATATATATATATTTCAGTATACAGTTCTAAACACAATACTAACAATATGAACATTATATAACTGTTTTAAATACCTATATTGGCCTCTTGTTCCCATAAAACTCAGCTCTCAGTGGAGTGAATGTCTCTTCGGCTCCTGTCTCTGGTGAATAATGATTCTAGCAGCAGGAGCTGGGGGAATTCCCAGACAGGCTGTGTGTGAGGCTGGCTGTGATTGGTGAAAACTCTTGCTGTGTGAGAAGCTGGCTGTGATTGGTCTAGACTTCTGTCCAGAAAAATCCAGAACACCTTCCCTTTTTACGGGAAGGTGTTCTGGATTTTTCTGATTTATACTTCCCTTGTTTCTATTTGCTGCTAAGGCGGTTTTTGTATGATAGACTTCTGTCCAGCAACAACAGATTAACACTATGCTTTCTGTTGTTTCTGCTGTGTCACTGAGCTTACTTTACATAACAAAATGAATCTTAAAGGCATATTATCTTTTTCTGCTTCTGTGAACACAAAATATAACAGTTATATGACTCCCAAAACATGATGTCACAGTAAATAACTCTGCTTTTGTCTCTAACACATAAACATAGGAACTGTATTAAGGTTATTGGCAGGTCCAGCTGTATACACATATAAGCTATACTAGCAACCTAGGACAGGTCTTAGCTCGCCAGCTACAAAGGGTTGTTTTGTTTACAGCCCTAGCAGTGTTCCAGGTGACATCACAGGCTCTGATGGGTGGTTTTACAGGCTAAGGCAGCGCTAATGCCTGTCCGGTGTCAGTTAGTGCCGGTGACGCCCCTCCCCCTACCCCTTCCCATAGTACCGTAACACTGCCCTCAGTACTAATAAGTCACCCCTAATAGAAATAAGGCAACTCTATAAGGCACTCCTATGGAGCCCTCAGTAGTAATGCCTGCCACCACTGCCCACAGTATTTATAATGTTCCCTTCAGTGCCCCCTGTAATTATAATACCTCCTGCCATACCCCCTGGAGTTATAATCATCTCTGTAGTGCCCCCATAAATTATAATGCCTGTCCTCTCCCTACAGTCTTTTATACAATACAGTCCCATGTAAAGAACATCACTCCTCTTCTTCCAGTCTTCTATACCATGCGTCCCATGTAAATAACACCAGTCCCCTCCCACCAGTCTTCTATAACATACTGTCCCATGTAAATAACTTAAACCCCCTCCATCAGTCCCTCCAACACATAGTTCCATGTAAGTAAATATTACTCCTTACCCTCCAGTCCTCTATAATATCCAGTCCCATGTAAATAACACCAGTTATCTCCCTGCAATCTTCTATAACATACAGTCCCATGTTAATAACACCCCTCCCTTAAGCCAATCTAACATACAGTCCCAGTTAAATAGGGGAGGAGGTTTTTCTGGCACTCACATTCATTCCATGGCATCACAGGTCTCTACTGCTGTGCTCTACCTTTTTATGCACTGGTTACATGATAGTGACCTCATCACAGGTCCTACCTCCACTTCCAGTGTTGAAAAGATCACATGACTATGATGTCATTGCAGGTCCTTCAGCTATGGAATATAGGCAGAACGGGCAGCAGATTCACAGTAAATGCTAATCACACCTAATGCCCCCACTCCCCTCTACCACAAAATGACCTGGTTACCCTGGCAGAGGAAGTGTCACGAGTTGGAGGTCCCAGGAGAGACCACCGCGTCGTCAAGCAATAAACAAACGGAAATCAGGTACAGACACACAAGAGTTTATTGCACAAACAAAAACCAGGGAAGGCAGCACAGACAAAACATGAGCTCTATGTACCGTCAGCACAGTGGGAGCAAACCCCCACTGCGCCACTGTCTAGTAATACTCCAGAGGGGCGTGACTAAGCAACTCCTGGTATTCACTAGGGCCCCGGATGGTAGGGTTAGGCTTTGCAGCAGGAAGTTGCCAGGGTCCACTCTGGAGCGTGAACTAGACAGTGACAGCAGGAACGAATGGACAACAGGTACCAGAAGGTACCGACGGCACATAGGCATACATAACATAGACAGGCACATACAAACAGGGCAACTAATAACACAAGCAGGAGTTCATAGCAAGGAAACAGGAGTGACTATGAGCAGAGAAGGACTAGCTCCACCAGTAATAAACTGCATGGCCTTACCCATGGCACTCTGCAACAAAGAAAGGTGCAGCAAGGGCTTGCTGAACAGAGACATGAATACACACAAGGTAACAAACTGGCAGAACAGATACAGAAACACAGGAAAGAGGACATCAATGAACAAGTAGGGAAACCCACAGAGCACAGACAGACGCGGATCCCATGGGTCAGCAGCATGGGAGAGTGGGTACAAACAAGGAGCAGGACAAGACAACACACACCAGGAGAGCTGACACAACTGAGGAAACCTCAGCCTTATCTACAGGTTCCATGGGTGCAGCAGAGAGGCCACACCCATGGAGCAGACAGAGAGGATTAACTCCTAATAGGAACACAGGGGAGTTAACCCATACAGAACCACAAATAACACACAGAAACGAAACTTCAGCGAGGAGCGCCGAACGAGCAAGGACGGAAGGTCACTGCCAGAGATAGTGGCTGTGACAGGAAGGGAGGGAACAAATATTAAAATAAAAATAACACCTCAGCTGGCACTGGGAAGGGCCCCTCTCTCTCTCTGGGCCCCTGTGCAGCTGGACAGGTGATATGTCCGCCCCTGCAGCATCTGTATGTGGTATATATTCAGGTCGGAAAGGGGACGGGGTCATTCAACCTGGCCGGGCCCCCGAAGCTCACAGGCCCCATAGCAACTGTGTGACCTGCCGCTATTGATGGTACGCCACTGAGTCGTGTGCATGCACCCTTACATTTCAAAGAACTGATTGTTTGGCTCTTTCCATAACTTCCATAGATTTCACTGCTTTCTGGTCACATGGGACAGATACGCTGTCGATTTTTAAAGGGAATCTGTCTACTGCCTGCGCGATGTAGACGCTCCTGAGGGCAACAGCTTCAAATGTGTCACTGGGCATGCGCTGAGCATGTGCCGAGCCCAGTGACAAATTTAAAGCTATTGCCATTTAGGAGCTTCTACATCAAGGGAAAGCGCAGATGTGAAAGTAGCCTAAGATTTTACCAAATCTCATCTAAAAGAGGTGTAAAAAAAATTGGGCCGGAAACTGCCCTGCGGTGTCTATTTTAAATCTGGGCAACATGGTGGCTCATTGGTTAGCCAATGCAACCAACGAGAACATCTACATGGAGTTTGTATGTTCTCCCCGTGTTTGCGTGGGTTTTCTCCAGTTTCCTTCCACACTCCAAAAAGACATACCGATAGGGAACTTAGATTGTGAGCCTCATTGGAGACAACAAGTGATAATAATGTCTGTAAAGTGCTGCAGAATATGTCAGCGCTATATAATTGAATAAATAAATCAGCCTCACTGCGGTGTATTCAGCGCAGGAGCAGTGAGGAAGCCGGCTGTCGGCGAACATCCTTCCCTCGCTGCGTCTGCGCCAAATACTGAACGGGACAGCGCAAACGTGAGATTTCCCCGGCAGACAGGAGACCGACGCTGGCCTGGCCCTGTCAAGCAAATGTAGAAGGGCGTGGAAAGAGGTAAGCGAATGGAGCCTCTAGGAGCAGGTGCAACGCCCCCCCCCCCCCCGCTTCCAGAGGCTCATTTGCATAATATAAAAGTTTATTTTTCTAAATAACTGCGGTACATAGTGACATGGGACTAATATAGTTATGTTCAGCTGACATTAGCACATCGCTAATGTCAGCCAGGTTAATACCCATTTTTCTGACGACAGAAACTCTTTAAAATTTTGCCACGGGATCATCTTGGATTTTGCCTTCAGATTTTATGGCAAAATCTGTGGTGGGTTTCTTCCACTCAAATTACATCCATCCGGATATACCCTTAGGCACCTCTTCGATACACTAAGTATATGACAATGTACAGTTTGCCCCTCAGGAGCTTGTGCAGAGGATGGGAGTGATAGTGGCCCTGATGCGATGTTGTGTCATGATGTATTTCCTCAGGCTTTTGCACCCTGGGTATTGATGAAAGGTAGTTTAAAGAATCAGGCCAGAAATAAACATATAAAAGCCTCTCTATACTGTGTAATGCAGAATGCATTACACAGTGCAGTTTCTCTGGCACCAGATGAGGAAGTGACTGGTTGGATGGCAATTGATTGGCACTAGAAGGCAGTTGTTGAAATAGGTGTCCACTGTAATACAGGACTGATGTTAGTCTGGCCTGGTTGTTAACTAGGTGATGGTGTCTGAGCTGTAGTCCCTTACCTTGCAGCAGTGTCTGCAAAGCTGTAATTTCACTGATCACACTGCTGTCTTGGCACACTGATGCTTTCTGGAAGCAGTATTCTTGATTCTAAAGATCTCTTTCTGGAGTGTTGGTCTTACAAGAGAACTACATCTGGTTCCTAGGAGTAGGAGCTCTGCATGTGCTTCCTCACTCCTTGTCTGAACTGGAACTCCCCCTCCTAGGAGGAAGTAGGACTAGGCCACTCCTACCAAGAAGGGAGGAATAGGGCTAACCACCACAATGCATCCAAGTATGACATGGCCATGGGGGACGCAGTGGTCCCCAATGAACTAACACTGCATTTTTAGTCAGTCTTCATTGTTAATGGCCCCATGGTTTTACGGGTGTCGCAAGGCCATTAACAATGCAGACCAACTAAACAATGCAGTCCTAGTTAGTTAATTGGAGCCCGCTGCGGCTCGTAGAACTGTGCAGTGCTCAGCCACAGCGTGCCCACATCAAAACTCCGACACGACCGCGCCTTGTGGTGGTACCATCAGTGTGTATCCATATGTATCTTGGTATATACTGTCGGTGTGTGTATGCAACACGCCAGACCTGCAGGGTATGACGAAGTGAGGTCACAGTTATGGGCAATCGAGGGTACTCACTATATTTGAAGAACCCTGGGCAGGCGCGTGGCAGTGAAGGAGAGGTAGACACAGTTCCTCTGGGGCACGCTCTGAAGATAGGGACCCAGCCTGATGGTAGTTGAGGTGCCCTGGATGTTACAGGTATTTTGTGTGCCTGGGGCAAGGTCCCTGTGGTATTCGTGACGCCAGTGCCTTTGGCCGGTGGCACGCCGGTGGATGGTTGGAAAGATGAAAGTACACAAGTATGCAGTGAACCAAACGGAAACTTTACTGGACAATCCAACTTTGTACAGCAGGGAGTAGTACAGTCTTTAGATTATTACAGTTCCACAAAAAGGGGCTTATTCACAAGTATGGCAGGCAATAGTCATGCAAGTTACACTGAGGGTAAATTCGACAAGCACTCAGCAGCAGGTTGTAGTTTTACACTGTCCTTTCTAGAACTCCTACTCTGGCTTGATAACTCCCAAGGCCCGGATACCTAAAAGGGTGGCTTATATCCTTGGTTACCTCCTTCCTCAGGTATTATACTGCTTGCAATGGTTCCTAAGTTCCTCTGCCTATCAGGGGCACTTGGCTTACCCTGGGACGCCTCCTCCTATCAGGTGGATAACTGTCGGTTTCTCCCAGGAGGTTGAATCCTGCAACTGGGGTATCTCTTCAGAGCTAACTTAGGCTCTCTTGTTCTTCAGGCAAGCTGGAGCTTCTCAACAGCCTCCTGGACATCACTAGCAGCCAGGGCTATCCAGCTGCATGTCAGGAGCAGGCTTCTTAACCTGTGTCTTCTCAGACTCCTGGCTCTGCACACTCCCTCTCCCTGTCTGGGCCTGGACATTTATACTAGGGGCTCCCTATCTCCCTCTAGTGTCTGGGATGTCTAACTACACCCAACTAGGCCTGCTGCTGCATTAGACAGGGGTACATTGCATATAACAACACATTAAAACATACATTAAATGCAGAATTAAATATGACATTTCTGTTCCTTGTGAGTAGGAGTAACGCGCACACCAATTGACCCTTGTGTAGTGCCCACCCATACCTAGTGGGACACTACATGTACATTTATGCATTACTTTACAGACTTATGACAGTGTCTAAAAGAAAAAATGTATCAACCAATTACAGTGAAGTTTTTATTTCCTATAACACTCTTAAAAAAAGGAAAACTGCCCTGTGATTGGTTGCCATAGACACAAAAAAAACATTTTTATATTTGCCAAGGTGTGTCAGGGCTTCTTTTAGGAGGCTCCGCCGCAGATTCCAGCAAAAACGCAGGACAAAAAAAACACTGTGTGTAGCAGTATTTGGTCCTGCAGAATGACTGAAACCACAATGGGAACCTAACAGATCCCATAATAGTAAATGGGGTACATGTGGTACCTTTGGTGTCCATCATATGGCAGATCCATTCAATTTTCTTTTGTTTTTCTGTTCCTACAAAAAATTAGCTGCAGATGTGAACCAGACAGTTTTTGGAAATCTGCCCCTATAGTGATGTATAACGCCAGCAACCATAGCTCCCTACGATAGCGCCCTGATAAAAGAGTATATTACATATATCTGATGCACCCTCCTGCATATTACATTTTATTATTAAAAACATTCAAATATTTTTGGTCCAGATGAAATCAACTTCTAAGCTTCCACCAAGTTCTCCATGAGTCAATACCATCCCAATGGACTCCATCTGTTGTTTTACCGTTGGCTTTGGTCTTGATAGGATGACCTAATGTTGGCTTAAAGAAGTTTAGCACTTGCATCTCCCATTCCCAAATCAGAAGATTTATTTGAGCACAGGGTGAGGAAAACATGCCAAGCGCCTTGCCTCATAGCTCATAAGAGGGCTTGACAAATTGAGGCCACTTAACTTTATCTCGATCGAGTCCCATAGTGGCCCATGAACTTCAGCATTCATACTAATAGTTTGGTAGAAGCAAGTTCTTACATACCTTCTAAGATATCATAATTCATGGTTTATGTTGGGTCTTTTATCATTTCTACTCAACAATATAATTTGTTTTTGTAAGTGATTTAATATGCTTTTTGGCTCAAGTGCTGCCTCGAAAAGTCTCTACCTGGATCCAGTGGGCCTCTCTATAGAGAGAACAAATCGTATTATCGTAATTGCTACACTTTAGAATAATATCATGCCCATCTCTTCCCCCTTCGGCAAGACTGAATACATACTTTTTTTAATTATTTTTAAAAGGTAAAAAAAATACTAAGTAAGACAAATCAACAAGAAATATACAAAATTTATCTGCAGAAAGATGTCCACTAATATTCAGGGGATGCTTCAAATCAAACCATATAAAAACACTTAGTGGACCTACTAGGTGTGCCGTATGCTACTAAGGAGTCTAGTCTGAAGGAATTATCCACTACTCACACTTAAAGGGGTTGTCCGTGTTCAGATCTGAACCCGGACATACCCATATTTTCACCCAGGCAGCCCCTCTAATGTTAGCATCGGAGCATGTCATGGCTTTTTTATTCAGAATAATACACTGCTGGGCAGAAGCTCTGATGGGCCGGCTTTAGCGCTGCCCTAGCCGTTTTACAGGCTAGGGCAGAGCTAAAGCCCGCCTATCAGTGCCGGTGACGTCACCGGGCTCACTGCTGGGTGGAAGCCTCTGCCTGGCAGCCTGAAGGGGAGCCCGATACGTCACCGGAACGCCTGAAATGTCTTTGCCCTGCGCGATTCAGCGCAGGGCAAAGGAGAGCATCAGAGCATGAAGTTAATAACTTCATAAATTAATTTGTGCTGTAAAAAAACATTTCCCGAACTCGGGTTCAGTTCCGAGTTCGGGAAATGTTTTTTTACAGTACAAATTAATTTATGAAGTTATTATGTGAAGTTTCACGAGATTTCGCGAAGCAATAACTTCGGCTCATCGGAGCCAATATATTCTAGCTCCTGCTCCATACAGTATTGGAGCAAGGTTTTATGCGAATCGACTTTGGATGTTTCATCAATTTGCTCATCCCTAGTTACAACTACATGCCTCCCAAGTGTCCCTATTTTGGAGGGACAGTCCCTCTTTTCGACCCATGTCCATCTTTGATCCTTAAATGTCCCTCTTTTTGACATGGGGAATGAATGCATAAATATGCATTAATAAATTTACTAAATTGCTCCTTACTAAACTATCTGTATAGTCTCTACCTATATATTAGACAAGAACTTCATTATTTCTACCTTAAAATATCTATAATCTGATTATTTATCTGCTAATATTTAAAATGGATATTGAAGCGCAAGAAAAAAAATTGCCCCAGGGGCTCCACATGCTGTAAAAAAATAAAGGAACGTACACTCACCTAACCGATCCCCAGCTGCTGCACTTCTGACAGGGGTCAGTAATTATGCTTTGGGCGGAGTTAGAGGCGTGGTCTAGTATGAAAAAAATTGCCGCGATGCGCGCCGCACATATGGTCCCTCTTTGCGATTTTCAAAAGTTGGGAGGTATGCAACTAGTCTGGTCTGGGCCCTTTTTTTTAGGGGCCCCACATCAACTGCAATGCTCTTGTGCACATCCATAATCATTTCTTATATAACATTGTAGGCTGGGACAGTAAATTGGTGGAATGACCTTTCCTTTCTGGTCACGTTTAATACAAACTGCATGATGGCACTGCTGGAGAATAAAACGGTTATAATAAATGTGAAATATGTCTTTCCAGCCCAAAGATAAGAACTCTGGCTTAATTCTATTCCTCGGAGGCTATTTGACTTTATTTCATTCTCAATTGTTCTGTTTTTGTTGTATAGAGCCAAGTCCTGTGGCCGCCCTTCTGATGTTGTGATGGAAGGTAACAGATCCGTCCAACCTTTATTATTGTTTTGTCTTTTTTGGGTAGTTTAATATCATTATACAAACTTTAGAGACTGGGGATAACTATGTACAATATTAGACATACCAAGTGAAGGGGGAGTTTTATCAACATAATTAGTGTCGCCTCTTAAGAATCTTTTTTCCCAATTTTAAAGCCTGTTTTATAGATTTGTACATCCTGTATATATCGATTTTTCTTGACTCTTCTCGCTCAGGCTACACAATATTATGTGAATCTATGGCGGTGCTCAGTAACCTCTGGCACTCCAGCTGTTATCAAGCTACAATTCCCAGCATGCTCCACTTAACTTCTATGTGAGTTCTTAGAACAGTTGTGAAAACGTGCATACTGGGAGTTGTAGTTTCAAAATAGCTAGGGTGCAGAAGGCTGCTGACACCGGATCTAGGGAACTGAATGACCTGAAGATTGAGTATGAATAATGGTCAACAAATGGCTGTGATGAAGCTTAAAAACAGAAGATGTTGAAAAAAAATTTATTGGCAGAAAGAGAAATTCAAGGGGTTGTCTAGGATTAGAAAAACATACCTTTTTCCCAAAAAGTTAAGTTTGTACTACATTTCACCTCTATTGAAGTGTACTAGTTGTAATGTTAGTGCTACACCTGTATATGGACTGTAACCGGTTTTACAACTCGGCTGCAAGAAGATACGCAGTGAGCCCTGGGGAGCCAGAGCAGAGGATGGGAGTGGTAGTGGACCTGATCTTGATGTGTCACGGTGTACTCCCTCAGGCTGTTGCTCCCTGAGGTCATGCAGTGAAGGAGAAGCACCATGTGTCCCCTCAAGGCTCTCCCTGTAGCTGTGAGCTCCCTGCTTCATGATGTTTCGGGGGTCACCATGGTGTTAATGTCCATATAGGTGCTAGACAGGGCACATGATGTAAATGCATGTGGTGTTAAGAGAGTCAGAGACTAGTGATGGCCAGTTCGCTGTGTTCGCGAACACATGCGGGCTGCAATCTTGACTCGCCCACCCGGCGATGCACAGGTAAGCCCATATGCCTGGGCCGCTCACACGCAATGTCCTTACCTCGCTCGATGGCACCAGCGTCACTTCTAAAGTCTGCACGGCCACCGCTGCATCTTTCAGTCACGCAGATGAAAACATCTGGCGTCAGGGGGTTGGGGGGGTTCAGCTAACAGCAGGTGGTGATGGCGACGAGCCTCCTTACCATCAACCGAGATGTGGTGGGCTTCAGAAGCAAAGTGCTTGCTGGGGAGCGAGGTAAGTACATTGTGTGTGAGGGGCCTGGGCATATGGGGGGGGGGGCATTTTAGGGGTCAGATAATCCCTTCAACAAGAGTCTCTTTACTGTATGCAGGATTGAATTTATAGCACATCCAGCAAAGTCCTCCCAGATGTCCCAGCATGAGCTAAGCAGATGAGACTGAAGTTGCTCCAATTGCTCTGAAAGTTGGTGCATAACCCTCTCTAGCTCCCACCTTCCCCTCTGCCCAATCTCTGGCACACAATGACAGCAATAGTGAATGATGTCTGAGTGACTCTGATGGGTAAACGCACATTTGACGGTGTTATCATACAGTTATCATACATACCGCGTTGGCACATATGGTATGACTTTGCATATTCCAAAGCTTCCAAAAACTGTCCCTTATCGGGGGCAGATGATGTTTAAACACACACTGTATGGGATTTAAAAGAAAAAGTGTATTGGGGGACCAAATGTCCAAAAATTATGCCTTGCCAGGGTCAGAATGCCTGCTTGTACAACGCGCACAAGTGTTGATTAAAGAAACCGGGCCAGATTTATCATTAGCTCAAGTCAAAATAATGGAGTGAAAAAGTCGCATATTTTTGCGCAATCGCTATAACTGCATACATTTTTTTTACTTTTATTGGCTCTGCGCTATGCTCGACAGTTTTTTGAAAATGGACGTGTTTTCTTATGTAAATGAATCTCTGGACAGATTTACTATTGCAACAATTTAAAAAGTCGCGAAAAATTGTGCAATTTCACCCCAGTGAGGACCATGCTTATCTTATGCGACTTTTTCGTAAAGACGTGCGACTTTTGTAAAGCCGCTTACTGAAGGATAAACTGCTACCGTCAAACCACATTTATCACAGTATTAAAGGACCATTAATAAATCTGACTTAGCCAAAAGTGACTTTGGACATGTATGAAGGCCGATTTATTGGCCTGTATTTGTGGGAGGGGCGTCAGCAGCACTTATATACCAGGCAGGCACCTCCCTTGGGTGTGACGACAGTGCTGTGTGTATGCTTGGAGTATCCTGAGTCTGCTGGAGAAGCACGCGAGTTCCAGGTCAGCAGGTTCCGATCCAGCTCGGCGGATAGGAATTGTAACTGAGGTGGTTTCGGTCACGGGTGAGTGTTCACTGCAGCACCGTCTAGTTTACAGTCCGGTCAGCGGTGCGTCAGTTTCCTTAAGTGAGGAGGAGCTGGACACCGCACCGGAATGATCTGCCTAGTAGCCCACGTCATGGCTCCCGCGCGGCAGTACGGCTAGGATGCAGGAGTCAGCGAGACGCCGTCTCGGTTTTCATGCAGGTCTTCATGTCTTGCACGGGCCGCCGTGCTTTACGTGGGGGGGTGGGGGAGGGCAGTGCACGGGCCATCACTGTTTAACGTGAACAGGTTTTCAGTCACACAAGGCATGTCCCGTTAGTCATTGCACGGCCGGGGCACTACACACACTGCATACCAGTACATTATAATCTGAGTATAGCTGCTCACTCTATATCATCTTACAGGTGCATGCAATTCATTTTAGTGGTTACATGTGTAGTCGCACGGTTGCATGTCCAGGTTGCCAGCGTGGTCCGTAGTCACTAAGTACAGATATATGTGACTCACCAGCTGCACATTTGTGTTGCGCGGCATGTACCCAGGTTTCGCCCAGGACACGCCAATAAGGTCCATGCTGACATTTTCCGGGGGGTAAATTTTTCACTTGCCGTGCCGTGCCTTTATACAGCGTACCTTAGTGTAGCAGCATGGTCTATGACGTTACTTATACCTAATGTTAATACGTACGACCTCAGGTCAGTGTTAGCGTTCTACCAGAGCCAGGGTCATCATAGCACGTCATTTCTCCTTTTCAGGTCACGTCACAGCTCTCCGTTCTCAGTTGGTATTGTCATTCACATTTTTGCCTCAGGTGGAATAAAGTTAAATAAAATAAAAATAGGGAAAAGAAAAAAGAAAAAAAAAAAGAAAATAGGGGGAAAACTTTATTAGCATACAACGACTCACCTCAAGGACCGTTTTCCCATTAGGTTTCGGACTTCGCAACTTGGCGTTTCTTCAAAGGTTGTTATAGGTTCATAATATTTGGTGAGTCACATTTTCGTCAGTTTGCCGTATCACGACATTAGACCTGATGCGTCACTCAGGCCACGGCGGTTTCAACCATTGTTTTGTTATGTCCTGTCTAGTAGGGGCAGTCACTTGGGTACATAAGTTACGTTTACTACCAGTGGGCAACTTGTCAATTCGACTACGAGGTGTCACAGGTTCGTATCACATGTGCCCGGGGTTATAGGTAATAAAAAAAATATATGTAAATAAATAAAAAAAATAAAATAAAGAGGAAAATGGTAAGTCACGTTTTGTCTACAAAAGGTGCACAGGTCAAGCTTAGAGTCTTGACCAAATATCCCAATTTGAATGAGTTATATAACCTGATCCATTGAGGGGATCAAAGGGATTAAAACTTAGCATTTAATGATGATCAATTAGAAAAAATGGCACAAAAAAAAGGAAACCTATAAATATTAAATAGACAGGCCCAAATGGGCCAAACACAATTGCACGAATAAACACCAGTATCAAGAAATGGAACGTTCTCACCCGGATGGTTGATGAGTGGGCCGATCTCTGTAGATGGAACCTAGGTGACAAGGTCGCAGGTACGGAGTCCGGTGCAAGGCGGGTGCTGGTGCTGGTTACAGGACTTCGTGCAGTAAGGATAGTACCGAAGGTGCTGGACGGTAGGCAGGGTCGGGAAAATTAATCCCTAGTGTGTCCCTAATGATGGGGGAGGGGCTAGTCGACCCTACCTACCTATACGGAGTACTTGCTCCGCAAGGAGCGACCCCGTCCGGATACCTAACCCTGGTGGGGCCGGTGTCCCTAATAAGCCCTAGCAATGTCCCGACGTGTCACGTTTCAGTTTAGACTAACTCATCAGGGGACGTGAAAAAAATGGGCTAGCAGGCACTTTGTGCCTGAGAGACGAAAAAATGCTGTTGGCTAGACCTGTGGCAGGGACTAACCGTAGCAATGGGAGCTTATAGCAGTAAAACAGAAAGAATAGCTGTTTAAAACTGCCAAAAAGGTCCAGTGGGGCCTATTCAGACTCCGGGTGCAGTGGCCAGGCCAGTGGGACTGGACCACCAAAAATCCTACAAGTGGGACCGCAAATGCTGGATGGCCAGTGGGCTGTCCAGACACATGAATAAGGACGCCAAAACGGCGAAATGCGGTCACTGTGGGGCCCAAATCAAGGGTATGAAATGAGGGGCTGTCAGCACTGTTAATCCTGAAAAGTGCCGTTTAAATAAGGAGAGCCAGAGTGCGCCCTTTCACAGGCACGCCCCCTCCGGATGTCACATGGGGACCGGGAAGGCTGAATCATGTGAGCCGCAGATCTGCGTGCGCTGGAGCGCAGCGTCGGGCGGCGTGTGCGCTCCACATGCCGCCACAGCGGCCGCACCTCAGGGACGGGGGCGGAGTCAGGTGGAACGCATGTGGAACGCAGACGCCAGCCGAGGACGCCGCGAGCGCACGCAGAAGAGTAGGAGGGGAAAGGTAAAGCAACTGGGGGCGGGTCTGGCTTCCTAGCAACCGGACGCCGCGCAGAAACGCGCGGTGAGCCGGTGGCTATAGTGTGAGACCTGCGTGTCAGCGGTCTCAAGAAAAAAGGGGGAGAGAAAGATGCTCTCAGCCTCAGAGCTTAATTGGGAGGAAAGACATAAGCAAGGAGGCCCATATGCTGTACCAGAGAGCCGGCAGAGAGATCAGGAGGCATAGAGAACATGAAATAATTGTGACTAAATAAATAAAGTTATGATGTTGAGAAAAAAATCAATGAAGCAGAGGGGCTGAACAATAAGACCGATATAATACCGATATAATGTCATAAACTATTCACAGAAAGCAGCTAAAATTAAGCTGTTCATTGAGCCCCAATGGTGTCGTGGATTTAAGGTAGTATATCCAGCGGAGTTCACGCTGAAGAATTAGCCGGTCCCAATCACCTCCGTGACGCGGCGGGAGGACCCGGTCAATGCCCATGAAAGTCACATGGGCAGTGCCGTTGTGATGGGTACGGATGTGGTTGGCTATAGGCGTGTCCTTACTCTTTGAAATGTCGTTGAGGTGTTCACCCACCCGCCTGCGAAACTCTCGGATGGTCTTGCCAACATATTCCTTGCCGCATTCGCAGGCTAGGCGGTAAATCACCCCCCGGGTCTTACAGTTGATGAAATGGTTAATAGTGTAGACCTTACCGGTGTTGTTACTGCGAAAGGTCCTGCCTGTTTGCAGATGGCTGCATGCAATGCACCCACTGCATCTGTAACAGCCTTTGATGTTTGACTGCAACCAGGCGGTTCCCGCGGGTACAGGCGGTATAAATTCACTTGAGACCAATCTGTCACGGAGGTTACGGCCCCTGCGGTAGGTGATATTAGGGTGAGGTCCTAGGACCTCTCTAAGATCTGGATCCATCATGAGGACACCCCAGTTTTGGGATAGGATATTGCGAATTTCAGGTGCTGCACGGTTAAAGGTGCTGATCAGGCGGATAAGATTACCCGTCTGCTCCTGATGGGATTTAGGAATTAGAAGGTCTGTACGGTCTGCCTGGAGTGCTGCTCTGAAAGCCAATCGCAATACCCTATCAGGGTATCCCCTCTGAAGGAATCTCAGACGCAGATCCGCAGCCTGACGAATAAATTCCTTTTTGGAGGAACAATTTCTCCTAAGGCGGAGGTACTGGCCTTTTGGGATGCCTTTCTTAAGCGGGAGCGGGTGACTGCTTTCCCACCTAAGCAAGTTGTTGGTTGAACTGGGCTTCCTATACACAGTCGTGGTCAGTTCTCCCTCCGCTGTTTTGGAGATAAGGACGTCCAAAAATGGTAACTGGGCAATGTTATTCTCGCTGGTGAAGCGAAGGCCTATATTGTTGATGTTAAGCGCTTTCACCAGAGAGCAGAAGGATACTTCATCACTGTTCCAGATGATGAAGATGTCGTCAATGTATCGCGCCCACAGTCCCACAGGGTCCAAAAGTACGGATCCGGTGTCGGTGAACACCAGGGTTTCTTCCCACCAGCCCAGGAACAAATTAGCATACGATGGGGCACAGGGGCTCCCCATCGCGGTGCCCCTGAGCTGGTGGTAGATCCTGCCGCTGAAGGAGAACACGTTGTGAGTAAGCGTGAACTCCAACAGACGGAGAATGAACAGACTGTGGGCGCGATACTGACGACCTCGACTACTCAAAAAATGTTCCACGGCCTTGAGGCCTAGTGGATGTGGAATGCTAGAGTAGAGTGCCTCCACATCTATACTGGCCAATAGGCTATTCGCCTCTGTATAAATGCCCTCCAACCGTTTCAGAAGGTCTGTCGTGTCACGAGTGTAAGATGGTAGTGTAGTCACAAATGGAGCCAGAATTTTATCTACGTAAATCCCTGCATTTTGGCATAGGTTATCCACCCCAGAGACTATGGGTCGTCCCCTGAGTGGATTGACCCCCTTATGCAATTTAGGGAGGCAATAGAACGTTGCCATGCGGGGGCACGGGGGAAATAAAAACTTGAATTCTTCCTCAGAGATGATATTTGCCAACTTGGCCTCTTCAAGAATGGATCTCAGTTCAGATCTGAATTCATTGGATGGATCTCGTGGTAGTACCTCATAGGTGGAAGGATCGTTCAGTAGAGACTCACACATTGCTCTATACTGACCTTGGTCCATGACCACCGTGTTGCCCCCTTTGTCCGAGGGTTTGATTACAATAGACCGATCACTCTCAAGATCGGAAATCACGGTGGTCTGGGCCCGGTCAACGTTAGAGCAGTGTGAAGGCCTGATTTCTTCGACCTGGTGTGAGACCAGGTCCAAGAATACATCAATGCAAGATGGATCAGCGGATGCTGGCGGCATTTTATTATTTTTCATTTTGAGGTCAGTGAATGGACCCAGTCCGTCGTGTTGTGGTGGCCCCTTATCAAGGTCAAAGAGCAAGCGTACGTCTGATAGGATTTCAACCGGGATACCCAGTTCACGACACTGTCTCCTCTCTTGTAATTTGAAAAATTTATGCCAACGTAATTTCCGAACGAATAAATTGAGGTCCTTGATGGTGTCAAATCTATCGAAACTAGGGGTAGGGACAAAAGAGAGGCCCAGTTGGAGGACCTGCGTCTCGATGGTGCTGAGTGGACGGGAAGACAGATTAACAACCTGAGGGCCTAGGGGTTTGGAGGTTGTTAGACTCGGTTGCGTAGTGGGTATTGTGAGAGTGGCGGGTTGGATTGTCCTTGGTTGGGGGTACCCCCTAAAAAACGGCGATCCCTTCCACGTGAGCTTCCTCGTCTACGCCCCCTACGACTCCCTCCCCGTGGGGATTGTCTATTACCCTTCGGTAAACTGTCTGAGTCTGAGTAGTCAGTTTCTGTGGAAGAAAGGTCAGTCTGTACAGCACCACTCTCTGCGGCCGCTGTGGCGGCATGTGGAGCGCACACGCCGCCGGACGCTGCGCTCCAGCGCACGCAGATCTGCGGCTCACATGATTCAGCCTTCCCGGTCCCCATGTGACATCCGGAGGGGGCGTGCCTGTGAAAGGGCGCGCTCTGGCTCTCCTTATTTAAACGGCACTTTTCAGGATTAACAGTGCTGACAGACCCTCATTTCATACCCTTGATTTGGGCCCCACAGTGACCGCATTTCGCCGTTTTGGCGTCCTTATTCATGTGTCTGGACAGCCCACTGGCCATCCAGCATTTGCGGTCCCACTTGTAGGATTTTTGGTGGTCCAGTCCCACTGGCCTGGCCACTGCACCCGGAGTCTGAATAGGCCCCACTGGACCTTTTTGGCAGTTTTAAACAGCTATTCTTTCTGTTTTACTGCTATAAGCTCCCATTGCTACGGTTAGTCCCTGCCACAGGTCTAGCCAACAGCATTTTTTCGTCTCTCAGGCACAAAGTGCCTGCTAGCCCATTTTTTTCACGTCCCCTGATGAGTTAGTCTAAACTGAAACGTGACACGTCGGGACATTGCTAGGGCTTATTAGGGACACCGGCCCCACCAGGGTTAGGTATCCGGACGGGGTCGCTCCTTGCGGAGCAAGTACTCCGTATAGGTAGGTAGGGTCGACTAGCCCCTCCCCCATCATTAGGGACACACTAGGGATTAATTTTCCCGACCCTGCCTACCGTCCAGCACCTTCGGTACTATCCTTACTGCACGAAGTCCTGTAACCAGCACCAGCACCCGCCTTGCACCGGACTCCGTACCTGCGACCTTGTCACCTAGGTTCCATCTACAGAGATCGGCCCACTCATCAACCATCCGGGTGAGAACGTTCCATTTCTTGATACTGGTGTTTATTCGTGCAATTGTGTTTGGCCCATTTGGGCCTGTCTATTTAATATTTATATGTTTCCTTTTTTTTGTGCCATTTTTTCTAATTGATCATCATTAAATGCTAAGTTTTAATCCCTTTGATCCCCTCAATGGATCAGGTTATATAAGTCACGTTTTGTCACAACATGTGGTCACGTTCGTCAGTGTTAATACATGTCTCACATCAGCCTAGTTTCATTTTGAGTCAGAAAGAAGTAAGCATGAAATATTCAACAATAGATCAGGCCATAGCAACCCTCATGCAGGTAGGGCCTGGAGCCTACTTGTCTAAGGCAGATATATCTGATGCTTTCAAACTCCTTCCCATCATGCCTGCGCTCTGGCAGTGGCATGGCATAAAATGGAGGAGTTTGTACTATTTCACCACAAAGCTGACGTTTGGCTCCAAGAGTAGTCCCTGGTTATTTGACCAGTTTGCACAGGCCCTGCATTGGATCTTGGAAGTCGAGTTCCACTGCGAACATGTCATCCACTACCTGGATGATTTTTGTTGATTGAACATCCAGGGCATACACCTCAGGAGCTTGAAACTTTACAAGCAGTTTTTTCCCAGCTAGGTGTGCCAGTGTCACCCAAGAAGGCTGAAGGCCCATCTACTGTACTCACGTTCCTGGGCATCGTGTTAGAGAATATGCTAGCTAGACTACCAGAAGACAAACTGATAAGGATCAGGGAAGTCATCCACAGGTTCACAGTAACGAGAGTGTCAACGAAAGCTGAATTACAGTCATTACTGGGAATGTTAAATTTTGCTATGCGCATTATCCCACAGGGTAGGTCATTCATTTCCAGTCTGTTGGCCCTTCTTCCACAGCAGGATACTCCAATACAGATAGATGGTCAGGCAGTGGCAGATTTAGTCATGTGGGACTAGTTTCTGAGCCACTGGAACAGGATTTCTTTTTTCATCCCAGCTGCTACTAGTTCATCTCCCTTAGTCTTTTCTTATGCTTCCGCTGTCACTAGTTTTTCTGCCATTTTTGGCACCCACTGGTTGGCCGGGACATGGCCCGGAGAAGTTAGACAGATCCCGGGTTTTATACAGACTTCAGCCTTGTTCGAACTTTACCCTATTGTGGCTGCTGCATATGTTTGGGGAAGTTTATGGGCCTAGTTCACAGTTACGTTCATTTCAGAGAATTCAGCAACAGTGGACATCTTAATGAGAGGTAGATCTAAATCCCCGCACGTTATGTCTTTTGCAAGAAGACTAGTGTGGCTCTCGTCACAATACAACTTTCACTACTACTGTTCCCATATCCGAGGAACACAGAACGTGGCGGCTGACGCTTTGTCATGGGCTAACTTCTCCCTCTTTTCACAGGTCATGCCAGAAGAAGATGACACAGGGGCCTCAATGCCTCCTTACTCAGCGTTAAGCCTGGACAAACAAACCACCTGGTTACTGCACACAGCCTGATAGCCAGTCCATTGTCATTTAACACGACCAGGAGTTACAACACAGGTTGAAACACGTTCGTCAGGTTTCAGGCAGAACATCCCCAAGGCAATACTAGTTTCATAGACTACGTGTACTCCCCAGTCTAGTGCTTAAAGCCGCTATCTACTTAGGGTTCTACAGGTTTTTGAGGCCAGGCAAGTTCATGTGCACTTCTGCCAATAGCAGTTTTGTCAGCCTCTCCCAGTTGAGCCCAAGTTCCGACTGTTAAGCGCTGACTTTACCAGTTACCAAAACATCTCAAACAGGACACCCTACACAGATCATTTTCTTTTCGACATCACATTCATGGTGCCTGGTCCGTGTCTTTCAGCAGTTACTAAGGGCTGTTTCACACGAGCGGATGCCGTGCGTGACATCCGCTGAGTGAATTACAGCCAAGACCCGATGTGGACTACAGAAGCACGGAGCATTAACATGATTGATAATGCTCCGTGCCTCTCTGTGACCTCTTTACTACGAAATTACAGTGAGATAAAGTTGTCATTATGATTTCGTAGTAAAGAGGTCACAGAGAGGCACGGAGCATTATCAATCATGTTAATGCTCCGTGCCTCTGCAGTCTGCATCGGGTCTTGGCTGTAATTCACGGAGCGGATGTCACGCAAGGCATCCGCTCGTGTGAAACAGCCCTAACAGCACTAACAGACCGAGACCCAGAGAATCCTCTCTTGCCGTTTCCCACGGCACCTCTCACCACCTCTCAGTTTGTGTGTCATGTCGGTACACTGGTGTCCAATTTAGGGTTGAACCCGGCAGCTATATCAGGCCATTCCTTCAGGATAGGTACAGCATCTACTGCCTCTAGTAACAAAGTTCCGGCCCATGTCATCTGGAAATTAGGTCGATGGCGCTCTTCATGTTTTAATAGGTACATTCTTCAACTTAATCGCGAGTAGTTTCTCATATCTGAAAAGTTGGTCATGTAAGTGTTGTTTGCAATAAAACGTTATGTATCAGTTAGTTGTGGTGTTCTGCCCTCTTTAGGCATTCCTCCTACACAGCGGTTACGGCACAATTCAAGCTGCTTAGTTTAGTTAGTTAGGCAGGTAGATGGTAGCGCGCCATGGAGTCTTGAGCGTCCCAGGTAAGCCGTGACCACAAATGTAAAAGTGGAGTAAGATGTAAGTGTAAGATAAATCTGGCCAACAGTGTCTCGTTGTGAATGAGCCTAAAAAAACTCTCCCTTTTAATTGGGAGCATTGTGGATGTGGAAAGGGTACAGTACGGATATAGTGGCATGCAGGAGCGGTATAGCATGGAACATACAGTACAAAGCTGTCTATGGTGGTGGCTAGAGATGGGTGAAGTTTTCAAAAATTCGATTTGCTGGCTTCGGCATATTTTTCAATCTGGATTAAGGTAAATGAAGGATAAGAAGCACTACATATCCCAGCATGGGAACAAGAAAGGTACCATTAATGAGGGTGGTAGTGCTCGTGTGGCGAAACCAACCTCGCCACTGGGTTTTGGAGGGGGCTGTTTGAAGGCCTCTTGCCTCAGGATTATGGCCCATGCTAACTTTTGAACCCCTGAACCTATTCCAGTGAATTTTGGATAGGTTTGTCCCCCAAGTTATACTGTTTAAATTGATGTAAGTTATATGTATGGACAATGTAACCTCACAAAGTTGTAACAACTTATAATAAGTGTAACTTGTCAGCTTGGGAGGAATATGCTAGGTGTGGTTCTATTGTCCCATTGTCCCATTGTGTGTTTAAATGGTGATGTCTGTCTTGTTGTCTCCACATGTGTATTGGCGATCTCCCTTTTGTCCTGAGAGATAATTGGATTGTCTTCGGTCGTCTCCGGGACAGAGGGGAGGAAACCATGATGCATTGTGGGGATATGTTGTATCTGTCCTGTGTCGCAGTCTCCCTTCTGGTCCTCTAGGGGGCGGGAACGATTGGTTGCTGTATTTACATTGTGTGTGTTGTGAATTACTGATTGGTTGGATTTCAAAACCCTGTGGGCAGTACTATGTTTGTGTTTTATCAATAAAAGAGGCTGTACTTGAAGTACAATCAGACCACTGTTTGACCCTCAAGACGGAGCCTTGTCTCGTTATTGGGGGGATTCCCTGTATGCTGTTGGAAACTGATTGCCAGGAGTGTAAGCCGAGTGTACGCTTTTCCTGTTCGTCTGCTGACAGCTATTTGCGAGGTTCCAGTTTGGAGTGCTATTTTGTATCCAGTTCGGGAGGTTGGTGTTCTGCAGTAGCTGTGCCTGTCTCTCGGAAAGGGGCATATCGCCTAAACGGATTTTAACCCCTTGTCTGCTGAAACGGTCCGTTACATTGGTGGCAAGCAGTGGGATCGTTCCTACAGCCAGAAGGACAGCTACAGGAGACACCATTTCTGTGGATTCTACAATTTAAGGGCAACGCATGTCTCAGTACAGTGACCCTAAAAGCACCAGGATGGAACCAGCAGTGGAGTAAAGATACTCTGTGGAGGAATTTGACCGTATGATGTGGTTGTGGCTGAACTTCTTCGGACCCAATCCAGCTGAGAAATACGTGAAGTTCGTGAGGAGTCTAGTGTCTAAGACCCTACTATACCGGGCAGAAGGTGACGGTCAGCTGCCACGTTGGGTGGACCTCCATCGGAAGTTACGGTTGCGGGACAGTGGGAGCCCAGTCTCCATTCCCCAGCGGCAGTGTGAAGTGCAGGGAGGGGAGAGCAGCGGCCTCCCTCCCCAGCGGCAGGCTGAGTTACAGGGGGCAGAGGTAGTTGTTCCTGCCCCCCAGCAGCAGAGTGATATGCCGGGAAGGCAGTGTGAAATGCAGGGAGAGGAGAGCAGCGTCCTCCCTCCCCAGCGGCAGGCTGAGTTACAGGGGGCAGAGGTAGTTGTTCCTGCCCCCCAGCAGCAGCATGATTTTTTGGGAATTGGGAGCCTGGTCTCCATTCCCCAGCGGCGGTGTGAAGTGCAGGGAGGGGAGAGCAGCGGCCTCCCTCCCCAGCGGCGGGCTGAGTTGCAGGGGGCAGAGGTAGTTGTTCCTGCCCCCCAGCAGCAGAGTGATATGCCGGGAGGGCAGTGTGGGGTGCAGGGAGAGGAGAGCAACGTCCTCCCTCCCCAGCGGCAGGCTGAGTTACAGGGGGCAGAGGTAGTTGTTCCTACCCCCCAGTGGCAGCATGATTTTTTGGGAGTTGGGAGCCCAGTCTCCATTCCCCAGCGGCAGAGTGTCCTACAGGGAATAGAGAGCCCAGTCTCCTTTCCCCAGCAGCAGGACACTGTATTGGGAGCGGAGGCGGTCGGTCGCCCTCCCCAGCAGCTGGAAGTATGTATGGGAGAGGAGCTCGTTACCCCCTCTCCCCAGCGGCAGCTTAACGCACCAGGGGGAGACAGTAAGCCCCACAACAGTGCAGATGGGACCGTGGTCTCTGCACTTACAGCACAGGGGGTAGGGACAGTCGGTCCTGTCCCCCAGCAACAGGGCTGTTTAGCAAAAGGGGAGACAGTCGGTTTCCCCCTCCAACAACCAGACTCCAACCAGGCTTCTTCCATGGTAACGCTGGCACCAGGGCAGAGTACCGCTGATCCCTGCCCACAAAGCAACCTCCACTCCAAGCCAGGGAGCAACTCAGAGACCGGGAGTACCAGCTACAAATATAATCTTGGTGGATTCACTGGACAGAGACAGGCTACTAAATTCAACAGGTCCAGTATTTGGTTGTGGGTGGGCTGCCAGACTAACTCAGGTACCGACCGGCGTGAGGTTAGGTATCTGGTTAGTCTTCCCTGGGGGGGGGGGAGATGTGTGGCGAAACCAACCTCGCCACTGGGTTTTGGAGGGGGCTGTTTGAAGGCCTCTTGCCTCAGGATTATGGCCCATGCTAACTTTTGAACCCCTGAACCTATTCCAGTGAATTTTGGATAGGTTTGTCCCCCAAGTTATACTGTTTAAATTGATGTAAGTTATATGTATGGACAATGTAACCTCACAAAGTTGTAACAACTTATAATAAGTGTAACTTGTCAGCTTGGGAGGAATACGCTAGGTGTGGTTCTATTGTCCCATTGTCCCATTGTGTGTTTAAATGGTGATGTCTGTCTTGTTGTCTCCACATGTGTATTGGCGATCTCCCTTTTGTCCTGAGAGATAATTGGATTGTCTTCGGTCGTCTCCGGGACAGAGGGGAGGAAACCATGATGCATTGTGGGGATATGTTGTATCTGTCCTGTGTCGCAGTCTCCCTTCTGGTCCTCTAGGGGGCAGGAACGATTGGTTACTGTATTTACATTGTGTGTGTTGTGAATTACTGATTGGTTGGATTTCAAAACCCTGTGGGCAGTACTATGTTTGTTTTTTATCAATAAAAGAGGCTGTACTTGAAGTACAATCAGACCACTGTTTGACCCTCAAGAAGGAGCCTTGTCTCGTTATTGGGGGGATTCCCTGTATGCTGTTGGAGACTGATTGCCAGGAGTGTAAGCCGAGTGTACGCTTTTCCTGTTCGTCTGCTGACAGCTATTTGCGAGGTTCCAGTTTGGAGTGCTATTTTGTATCCAGTTCGGGAGGTTGGTGTTCTGCAGTAGCTGTGCCTGTCTCTCGGAAAGGGGCATATCGCCTAAACGGATTTTAACCCCTTGTCTGCTGAAACGGTCCGTTAAAGCTCGCAGATAGAGATCCTGGCTATGGGTCCTGTCATGAGATAAGCATGTATAAAAATCCACAGCACTCCTCCAATAGGAGCATAATTACAGTGACATTTCAACCACCTCTGGTCTTTATCAAGCAGTAAAATCACAATATAAAACGTGCCTTTAACCCCTTAAGGACACAGGGCGTACCGGTACGCCCTGTTTCCCGAGTCCTTAAGGACACAGGACGTACCGGTACGTCCTAACTTTAAATATGCATTCCGGCGCCGCAGGGGTTAATCTGAACAGGATGTCGGCTGAAATCATTCAGCCGGCATCCTGTCACAACGCCAGGGGGGGTCATGTGACCCCCCCGTGTTGGCGATCGCAGCAAACCGCAGGTCAATTCAGACCTGCGGTTTGCTGCGCTTTTTGCAGTTTCTAATCCCCGCGGTGATCAGAAACTTTAGAGTGCCTAAAATCAAGATTTTTCACCCCCCCTGCACCCCTGCACGATTTGATGCCGGCGGGTGGTGCAGGGGGTGTGTCGCAGGCGGTGGGGGCGTTGCGGGAGGCGGGCGGTGCGGCAGGCGGGATCGCGATCCCCCGCCCGCCTCCCCTTGAAAATTTGTTGGCTTCTAGTGGGTTATACCAGGGTGCCAGCACATTGCTGACACCCTGGTATAAACGGCTGACATCTGCGCAGATGTCAGCCGTTTAACCCTTTCCATACCGCGGTCCGACGGACCGCTGTATGGAAAAGGTTAACTGTCATCGGTCAGGGAGCTCCCTCCCTCTCCATCGGGGGGCTTCTGTGCCTTTGCAGCCCCCCGATGGAGAGGGAGAGAGCCCCCCGACAGCCCCCCACAGCCCCATGCTCTCCCTTCCCCATCTGCGAAGTTGTGGCAGACGGGGAAGGTTCCTATGGCAACAGGACGCTCAGGTGTCCTGCTGTCCATGGTGCTGAACAGATCTATGCTAAAAGCATAGATCTGTTCAGTGTAAGTAAAATACAGTACAGAACCCTATATAGGGTTCTGTACTGTATTATGCAGACATCAGACCCACTGGATCTTCAAGAACCAAGTGGGTCTGGGTCAAAAAATGTAAAAAAAAAAGTAAAAAAAGTTCAGATTAAATTTTTTTTTATCACTGAATAAAAATTTAAAAAATAAAATACACTACACATATTAGATATCGCCGCGTCCGTAACGACCTGATCTATAAAACGGTCATGTTACTTTCCCGCATGGTGAACGCCATAAAAATAAAAAAATAAAAACTATGAGAAAATTGAAATTTTGCCCACCTTACTTCCCAAAAAAGGTAATAAAAGTGATCAAAAAAGTCGCATGTACGCCAAAATAGTACAAATCAAACCGTCATCTCATCCCGCAAAAAATGAGACCCTACTCAAGATAATTGCCCAAAAACTGAAAAAACTATGGCTCTTAGACTATGGAAACACTAAAACATGATTTTTTTGTTTCAAAAATGAAATCATTGTGTAAAACTTACATAAATAAAAATAAAGTATACATATTAGGTATCGCCGCGTCCGTATCGACCGGCTCTATACAAATATCACATGACCTAACCCCTCAGGTGACCACCGTAAAAAAAAAAAAAAAAAACTCATATGCACCCCAAAATAGTGCCAATCACACCGTCATCTCATCCCGCAAAAAATGAGACCCTACTCAAGATAATCGCCCAAAAACTGAAAAAAACTATGGCTCTTAGACTATGGAAACACTAAAACATTTTTTTGGTTTTAAAAATGAAGTTATTGTATAAAACTTACATAAATAAAAAAAAATTGTATACATATTTGGTATCGCCGCGTCCGTGACAACCTGCTCTATAAAATTACCGCATGATCTAACCTGTCAGATTAATGTTGTAAATAACAAAAAAAAAAGGGCCAAAAAAGCTATTTCTTGTTACCTTGCCGCACAAAAAGTGTAATATGGAGCAACCAAAAATCATATGTACCCTAAACTAGTACCAACTAAACTGCCACCCTATCCCGTAGTTTCTAAAATGGAGTCACTTTTTTGGGAGTTTCTACTCTAGGGGTGCATCAGGGGGGCTTCAAATGGGACATGGTGTCAAAAAACCAGTCCAGCAAAATCTGCCTTCCAAAAACCGTATGGCATTCCTTTCCTTCTGCGCCCTGCCGTGTGCCCGTACAGCTGTTTACAGCCACATATGGGGTGTTTCTGTAAACTACAGAATCAGGACCATAAATAATGAGTTTTGTTTGGCTGTTAACCCTTGCTTTGTAACTGGAAAAAAAATATTAAAATGGAAAATCTGCCAAAAAAGTGAAATTTTGAAATTGTATCTCTATTTTCCATTAAATCTTATGCAACACCTAAAGGGTTAACAAAGTTTGTAAAATCAGTTTTGAATACCTTGAGGGGTGTAGTTTCTTAGATGGGGTCACTTTTATGGAGTTTCTACTCTAGGGGTGCATCAGGGGGCTTCAAATGGGACATGGTGTCAAAAAAACAGTCCAGCAAAATCTGGCTTCCAAAAACAATACGGCACACCTTTCACTCTACGCCCCGCTGTGTGGCCGTACAGTAGTTTACGGCCACATATGGGGTGTTTCTGTAAACGGCAGAGTCAGGGCAATAAAGATACAGTCTTGTTTGGCTGTTAACCCTTGCTTTGTTAGTGGAAAAAATGGGTAAAAATGGAAAATTAGGCAAAAAAATGAAATTCTCAAATTTCATATCCATTTGCCAATAACTCTTGTGCAACACCTAAAGGGTTAACGAAGTTTGTAAAATCAGTTTTGAATACCTTGAGGGGTGTAGTTTATAGAATGGGGTCATTTTTGGGCGGTTTCTATTATGTAAGCCTCGCAAAGTGACTTCAGACCTGTAGTGGTCCCTAAAAATTGGGTTTTTGAAAATTTCTAAAAAATTTCAACATTTGCTTCTAAACTTCTAACATCCCCAAAAAATAAAATATAATTCCCAAAATAATTCAAACATGAAGTAGACATATGGGGACTGTTAAGTCATCACAAATTTTTGGGGTATTACTATGTATTACAGAAGTAGAGAAACTGAAACTTTGAAATTTGCTAATTTTTCCAGTTTTTTTGTAAAATAGGTATTTTTTTATGCAAAAAAATTAACTTTTTTTGACCCAATTTTAGCATTGTCATGAAGTACAATATGTGACGAAAAAACAATCTCAGAATGGCCTGGATAAGTCAAAGTGTTTTAAAGTTATCACCACTTAAAGTGACACTGGTCAGATTTGCAAAAAATGGCCTGGTCCTTAAGGTAAAATAAGGCTGTGTCCTTAAGGGGTTAAATAGTGCTAGTGTGGGTGTGTTCCTTACATCCCCATAGGTGGGGATGTGAACCTAATAATAACATGCAAATACATCACATTTACAATTCACTTGATTCATATGCTTCCGAAGATCATAGGTTGTGTAGGGATTTGCTCTGGTAGACAGGCTAGCGGACGCAGTACAGAGGTAACCACAAAGACTTTAACTTGAACAGTTCTTTTTTTTTCACACATAGGAAAAAACAAAAAGTAATGGTTTGCAGTCTTGGTGTTTGTTCACACCATAAAAAGTCCACAGAACAAAAGCCTTCACCTGGTCAGCAGTTTTCCCACCCACAGTACACAGCAGGCTTTAGGGCCTGTTTCCCAGCAGGCGTCTCTCAGCCCTTTAGCACGGCACAAGTTCTCAGTTCCAAAACACAGAGAGACTGACAGCACTCCACTGTCAGAGAGGAGTAATCCACACCCAGCTGAGACTGCTGGCTGGGTTTTATTTAGGCCTGGAGCGTGGGGAGCAGGCACCCACCCAGCACATTGGCTACTCCCAGTAAGAGCCGGCCCGTATCGGCTTTACAGCCACAATAACAACAAACAGTGTCAACCAGCACTAGCTGCCACTGACACTTAAAACTACTGGCTCTTACCTCACCGAGGCCAGGAATCTCGGTAACACATACCTTCCATCAATGAGAGCCCCTTGCGCCTTCCTACAGTTGTAACATTCATAAATGCATATCAATGTTTATAGCGCTTATGACATATATTCAGCATAAGAATGCTCATCTCCTGAGGGGTCATTATTTAGATGACAGTCCCACATAACGGATACAGGGTGCAAATCCCAATATTCTAATCAGCAGTTTAATCCAACCTCAAAGTGAAAAAGTCACCCCTAACATGCTCACAGCAGCCATTACACATTTCCAGGAGGAGTAATAGAGGAACAAACTATCAAAACTTGTTGAATTCAGTACAGGCGTTGATGGGCCTAAATAAGGTTTTCACATTGAGTGCTACCTGAGAAGAAAGGAGAAAAAACTATTAGAATCAATTTGTGATATACAAAAAGGACACAACAAAAACATTGTTGGGCACCAAACTTATGTTACAATACCATATAGCATATAGCACTTCTATATAGAGAAAAGAATGAAGAGCGGAACCAGAGAATAAGTCACTACATGAAGATAAAATCCCTGTTAAGTCCTCTTGGTTCCAGGGTATCCAACCTGTGGATCCATTTGAGTTCAAGTTTTTTAAGTAAGATCTCGCGACATAGAAGGGGTTTGTGTTGGGTGAGGGAGTTGATGTGTCAGAAGGCAGCCCAAAGCTGTGCAGAGGCTGCCAGAACCTGCCTTCTATGGGTGCCGAGGAGATCCAGCCTGTAGGCTGGGTCTCCTAGGCAACCTGTTTGTGTACTACTAACTGTAATACATGAACAGGCAATGCATTACAATACAGATGTATTGTAATGCATTGCAGAGGGGATCAGACCCCCAAAAGTTGAAGTCCCAGAGTGGGACAGAAATAAAGTTAAAAAAAAAATAAAGTTTCAAGTTAAAAAACAAAAAAAGTCCCTTTCCCCTGATTTTATAAGAAAAAAACTGAAAAAAAATGAAAAAACACACATATTAGGTATCGCCGCTGCCGTAACGACCGGCTCTATAAATATATCACATTATCCATCCCATCCGAGAGACACCATAAAAAATAAAAAATAAAAACTATGTAAAAAAAAGCCATTTTTGTCACCTTACATCACTAAAAGTACAACACCAAGCAATCAAAAAGGCGTATGCTCTCAGACTAAAGAGACACTAAAACATTATTTTTTTTGTTTCAAAAATGCTTTTATTGTGTTAAATGTAATTAAAAAAAGTAGGATGACTTTCAGCAGGATGACGTGATGACATAGACAGAGTACGTCACGCTCTCCGCCTCCCCGCGGCCCGGCTGTCCTGCTCCCCTGAATCTCCTGGCGTCTTCGTGGTGATCTTCGGCAGTGTCCTCTTTATGGTCGTGGGGCATGTGTTGCTGCCCCGATTGCTGAACGTGTGTGGAGTTTGTCCTCAGCTTCTGCCGATCCTCTCTCCTCCTCTCCGTGCCGCTGTGGTTAGTCCTGTGTTGCCCTGATCGCTGAATGTGTGTGGAGTTCGTCTTCAGTCTCTGCCGATCCTCCCTCCTCCTCCCTGTGTCGCTGTGATTAGCCCTGCTGTGTTTCTCTCGGCTGATGGACCGCAGGACGGGTTGTTGAAATTCATTCGGGACTTCTGCTGATCGTCCGACATATACCTGACCTCTCCCTTGTGTCTCCAGTTTTCACCGATCTGTTTCCCCTCCTCCTTGTTACCGTTGTGACTAACCTCCCTGTGATTGTGACTAATCCTGTGTGGAGATTGACGGGCTGCTGGAGGATTCTTCACGGGGCTTTGTATGATCTCCTTGTTATATCCGAACCCCTCCTCGTGCCTCTAGATTTCGTTGACCATCCTCCCCTCCTCCTTTGTACTGCTGGGATCAACCTTACAAATCTTACTTTGACAGGCTGTTGGAGATTGTGATTTCTTCTTTTTTGCTGCCGGTGCGTTTCATGACTTTCCAATCCTGGGACGGTCGGGGAAGGTCGAAAACCGGTGAGATTGTTCCTTTTTTTTTGTCCTCCCTCTTTTGTCTCCCATATGTCCTCTCCCTTGGATGATACTTATTAACTAAAACTACTTTACCATCTTAAAACATTTAAGGCTTATTGTTACCCATCCTCATTTTGAGGAAAAAGTGAGGTGGCTACAAATATAAAAGGAATAAACTATAAAGTATAAGGTGGAAAGTGGAAAAAAAGAAAAAAAGGGGAGAAAGAGCATAAAGAAGAAAAAAAAAAAGGGGAGGAACACAAAAAAAAAAAAAAAAAAAAAGGAAGGGGGAGAGGGATAGGAAAAAAAGGGAAGGAAAAGAAAGGAGAACAAAGAAGGAAGAAAAAGGAGAGGAAAAAAAAAGAAAAGAAAAGAAGAGATAAAATAAAAAGGAGAGAAAGAGGCGGAAAAAAAAGGGAGGAAAAGGAGGAGAAAAAAGAAGGGAAAAGGAAAGGAAAAAAAAAAAGAAAAAAAAAAAAAGGATATACAGGAACAGGGTATGGCTCCAAAAGCTAGTAGGCGCTCGGTTGACCTCTCAAGTCAGAAATTGGGGTCCAAAACTTTTGAAACAACAAAAATAGACCAGTTCCTGAGGTCTCCGAGGGTTAATACGAGGGGCGGACAAAAGGAACTTGTCACAAAAAAAAATGACGACTCAGAGGTGACTGAGATAGAACCACAAAAAGCCTCCAGATACCCCGAAGAGGAAGACGGTATAATGGGGGAAGTTATCCCTAATGACAACTCCTCTCCGTTAGAAGAAATACTGCTAGCGGTCAAACAAAATGGGGATTTAATACAGGCTGTTACAACCCAACTTGGGTTTATCCAAGTTGATGTGGGACTAATAAAAGATGATTTGTCAAAAATGCGAGACAGAGTTAACAACCTCGAGAGCTCCGTTGCCCTGATACAGAATGAATCCAAAAAAATAAACACTGAAGTCTCCACACTTAAACTAGAGTGTAACCTTCTGAAGAAAAAGGTGGTGGACCTTGAGGATAGGTCACGAAGATATAACGTGAGAATAATAGGGATTCCAGAGGGTGCGGAAGAGAAGAACTCAACCCAATTCATACAGAAGTTAATTTTTGAGAATTTTGGGAAAGATTCGTTTTCCCCTTTTTTTATGATAGAAAGAGCTCATCGGGTCCCAGGGGGTAAACCAATTCCAGGGAGACAACCTCGGACATTTCTTGTTAAGTTACTGGCCACAGGGGATAAAGATATCCTTTTGAGAAGGGCGAGGGAATGTTCACCGGTTGTATATAATGGTAACAGATTGGCCTTTTTTCCAGATTTCTCAAAAGACATACAAGAAAAGAGACGCACATTTATGACTGTCAAAAAGAGGCTAAGAGAAAGGGATATTAAATATTCTCTTATGTTCCCAGCAAAATTGCGGATTATTTTCAATGACAAAATTCTATTTTTTGACACCTCGGAAGAAGCCGTGGATTGGCTTGAACGAAATAATCTATGATTTAATTGTTTTAGGATGTGGTGGGAACAATAATTGTTATAAGGGGCCTATACCCCTAAATTTCTTTCTCTTCGCTTCCTAATAGGGGTGGCCGAGTGGGGGGAGTGTGGGAGGGATGGTCATAGGAGAGAAATCTACTACAATATGTGGTGGATTACCTGTATGGGGGGTTGGGGGGTGGGGGTTGGGGTTGGGGTTGGGCTGTGGTGCGTCAAATTATATATTTTTATTTATTTTTTTTTTTTTTTTTTCCTTTTTCCCATTTAACCGCTGTTGATAATGTTGACTAGAATTATTGCCTGGAATATACGCGGTTTGGGGGATAGAGGAAAAAGACAAGCGGTTTTTGACTTGACTCAGGTCCACTTACCAGCAATAGTATGCTTGTTAGAGACCCATCTCACTGAAGAGACCTCTAGGGTGGTCGACAGGGGATGGGCTGCGCACACGTATCATTCTACTTTCTCCAATTACTCGAGAGGTGTTACTGTCTTGATACATAGACTTATTGATTTCGTTTGTGAGGCATCCTCTGTCGACTATCAGGGGAGATTTATCTTTTTATATTGTAGGTTAAGGGGGAAGATATGTATTTTGGCCTTTGTCTATATTCCACCGCCATTTTCCTTTTCGGTTCTTAATTCTTTGGTATTATTTATGGATAAATGGCCAGAGTGTCCAACACTGATTATTGGTGATTTCAACTGTGTCATCGATCCTCTACGTGATAGGGTCTCTACGAGTGTCAGGAGTGATAGTCCGGTTCAGGGGTCTCCCCTGGCACGGTTTTGTCTGGAGGCTGGTTTTGAAGATGTTTGGGAATATCTAGGACAGGGGAAAAGGGCTTTTTCATGTTTTAGTAAAGCAGGTAAATCGATGTCTAGAATAGATCTTGCACTGATAAGTAGTAAACATGTGAAACTGGTAAAGCGAATGAAATATGAAACGAGGTCAATATCGGATCACTCTCCGTTACTACTTGAACTCTGCTTATCTCAGGAAAGATACACACAAAAACCTCCTTTTAGACTAAATCCTTATTGGCTATCAGTTATAAAGACACATGAAATAATCCAAAATGAAATTGGCCGATTTTGGGATAATAACTATGGCTCAGCAAAAATTCAAGTGGTATGGGATACTTTCAAGGCGTATATGAGGGGATTGATGGTTAGTAACATCGCGAACCTCAGAAAGGAGTACGGGAAAAAACAGAAAAATCTAGAAGAACGTGCATCACTGGCGACAGAATCCTTCTATATGAATAAGACGGAGGAGAATAGGGAAAATATGCAAAGAGCCACACAAATATATTCTAATTTTTTATTGGACAAGGCCCAACAGAGCCTTTTTTTTAAAGGGCAAAAACACTTTACGGAGTCAGGGCGACCTGGTAAATTTTTGTCCAGAGTAATCTCAAGCCAACAATCCAAAAAATATATAGATAAGGTTCGACTGATTGATGGCAGGATGGTCACTAGACAGGGTCCGGTAGAGAAGGCCTTCGTTGACTATTTCCTTGATTTGTATAAAGCTGAATCCAAGATCACAGATGATAAGATGGATTCCTATCTTGACGGGATCGTCTTTCCAACTATTACTGAGGCGCAAAATAAAGCACTTGAACTAGAGGTCTCAATTCAGGAACTTGAGGGAGCTATTAAATTATGCTCAGCCAACTCCACTCCTGGTTCAGATGGACTCCCATATGAATTCTATAGTAAATATGGGGACTGTATTCTCCCTAGACTGTTGGAAGTCTTTTCTGAATCAATGGAGGATGGGAAGTTGCCAGATTCAATGATGGAAGCCGTAATAACATTAATTCCAAAAAAAGGCAAGGACCCTTTAGATCTAGAATCTTATAGACCAATCTCACTGCTTAATGCAGATGTAAAGCTTCTTGCGAGGGTTCTGGCTACAAGGCTTTCTAGGGTCATTTCCTCTATTGTCCATCCGGATCAGAGTGGCTTTATTCAAAACAAGGGCACACATCATAATTTGCATCGGCTCTTTTCTAATATTCAGGCCCCTGGGGGGACCGCTCGCTCCATCCTGTCATTGGATGCCTCCAAGGCCTTTGACAGGGTGGAGTGGCGCTTCCTCTGGAAGGTCCTGGCAAGGATGGGCTTTGGGGAAAAGTTTATAGGTACTCTCAAGTTATTGTATAGATCTCCAAGGGCAAAATTGAGTCTTAATGGAATCCTGAGTAGTAGTATTGATTTAAATAGAGGCACGCGGCAGGGCTGTCCATTATCCCCCTTGTTATTCGATATTTATATCGAACCCCTTGCGATGGCCATCAGGCAGGACGATCAGGTTAAAGGATTTGGTACGCTAGGATCACAAGACCGTATCTCCTTGTATGCGGATGATGTTCTTTTTTTTATAGACCATACGGAAATTACTCTTCCTAGGATTATTCAAATGGTTAAAGCATTTGGTGAGGTGTCCGGTCTTCTTATAAACTGGGCCAAGACCAGTTTGATGCCAATAGACCCCCTGCCACAGAAAGAGGTTCTTGTGACACAGTTGGACATTGTTGACACTTTTCAATACTTGGGTTTGACTATATCACCCCGGGTTGAAAATTTTGTACAACTTAATTTGATCCCCATAATGGTAAGGATTAGAGCTAAAATAGGGATCTGGCTGAGACTTCCCCTATCCAGAGCTGACCGAGTTTCACTGGTTAAAATGGTGATATTACCACAATTTCTTTATGTGCTCAGGAATACACCTATTTGGATACAAGATAAGTATTTTAAACTCATGGAAAGAATAATTAATGATTTAGTATGGGGAAGAAAGCGAGTTCGAATAAAGTTGGAATATTTGTATAAATCAGTGGAGTGTGGGGGTTTAAATCTCCCTTACTTTAAAGGGTATTTTATCGCAGCCCACTTATTGATGTGCTATGAATCAGAGAACAGCGCACTGCTGGGGAAGTTGGTAACCAGTCACGCTCACAATAATATTTTTACTCTGTTGGAATCCGGGCTACTGAAGAGCTATGAGCGAGGCTACAGAGAGACTATAAAACTACTCCTGAAAGTGTGGGCTATAACTAGGACATGGTTGAAGGTTAAGGGTTCACTTACATTTACGCCTCTCTGGCATAATGTGTATTTACAAAGGCTAGATGATATTGCAGCCGACACATTTTGGCAGAAGAATAAAATTTTGTATATTTCACAGGTAGTTAAGGATAGAGATATTAAACCATTTATAGAGATGACACATAATATAGAAAACCTTTCATGGTTTAGGTATTTTCAATTGCGCTCAGTACTATCCAGTCTGGACGATAAACTGGTGTTGGATATAGATAATTCATCTTTTTTGAATGATTGGTTAGGGGGTACATTGTCTAGAATAAAGATTTCAAATATATATAAGTTATTACTTAAGGCACGGTTTAGTGATACACAGTCACCAGGACAAAGAGCGTGGGAGGTGGATTGTCCGAATTTACAATTAGAAGGGTGGGAGAATATTTTTGGGAACTTAGGCTCACTATCCCAGAACTTCAACCATGTTTTAGTACAATTTTATATTTGCCATAGATTATATATCACTCCTTTATGGATGAATAAATGTGGATTAAGAGACACGTCTAACTGCCCTAAATGCGACACTGCAGGAGCGGATTATCTTCATATGATATGGACCTGTCCAGAACTCATAAACTATTGGAATACTATAAATAATTGTATTATGTATAAACTAAAAATACGAATCCCTTTTGAACTACAAGTATTCGTGCTTAATGATCTTTCCAAAATAAATAATCATAAGTATCAAAAGTTCCTCCTGAGTAGGATACTGATGTTGGCCAGAGTGTTGGTCAGTCGGACCTGGTTTGCTCGATATACTCCAGATATAAATACATGGATAAATCTAATTGATAAGGTAAAAAATTATGAGAAAATCATGTATAAACAGAGGGAAGCTGAGGAGAAGTGGACTAAGATATGGGGTGGTTGGAGGACTTGATTAGTTGTGATAATTTTTTTTCTCTTTTTTTTTTTTCTCTTTGACGCACCACAGGTAGGGGGAGAGGGGAGGGGTTAGGGAATTGGGGTTGGGGGGGAATTGCATCCTTTTTTCTATTTGTAATGTTTTGATATATTAATTAATAAAGATAATCAATTAAAAAAAAAAAAAAGTATACATATTAGGTATCGCCACGTCCGTAACAACCTGATCTATAAAAATACCACATGACCTAACCCCTCAGCTGAACACTGTAAAAAAAGTGTCAAGAAATCCTTTTTTTTTTACCTTACATCACAAAAAGTGTAATAGCAAGCGATCAAAAAGACATACGCACCCCAAAATTGTACCGATCAAATCGTAATCTCATCCCGCAAAAAAATGATACCCTACCTAAGAGAATCGCCATAAAAAAACTATGGCTCCCAGACTATGGAGACACTAAAACATGATTTTTTTTTTCAAAAATGCTTTTATTGTGTTAAATGTAAAAATGTTTTAAAAAATGTATACATATTAGGTATCGCCGCATCCGTAACTACCTGATATATAAAAATACCACATAAACTAACCCCTCAGGTGAACACCGTAAAAAAATTAAAAAAAAGTGTCAAAAAGCATTTTTTTTGTCACCTTACATTACAAAAAGTGTAATAGCAAGCGATCAAACAGTCATACGCACCCCAAAATAGTACCAATAAAACTGTCATCTCATACTGAAAAATTTAGCCCCTACATAAGACAGTCACCCAAAAATAAAAATAAATATGGCTTTCATATAAATGCTTTATTATGTAAAACTGAAACAAACAACCCAAAAAAGTTGTCATATTTGGTATTGTCGCATCCGTAACAACCTGCTCTATAAAAATAGCTCATGATCTAACTTGTGAGATGAACGTTGTAAATAAAATAAAAAAACTGTGCCAAAACAGCTATTTTTTGTTACCTTGCCTCACAAAAAGTGCAATATAGAGCAACCAAAAATCCTCTGTACCCTAAAATAGTACCAACAAAACTGCCACCTTATCCCATAGATTCCAAAATGGGGACACTTTTTTGTAGTTTCTACTCTAGGGGTGCATCAGGTCTTCAAATGTGACATGGCAAGTTAAAATTATCCCAGTAAAATCTGCCCTCCAAAAACCATATGGCATTCCTTTCCTTCTGTGCTCTGCCGTGTGTCCATACAATATTTTATGACAACATATGGGGTGTTATTGTAAAAAAGAGAATCAGGGCAATAAATATTGAGTTTAGTTTGGCTGTTAATCCTTGCTTTGTTAGCGAAAAAAAAAAGATTAAAATGGAAAATCTGCAAAAAAAGTGAAATTCTGAAATTTCATATCCATTTTCAAATAATTCTTGTGGAACACCTAAAGGGTTAGCAAAGTTTGTAAAATCCGTTCTGAATACCTTGAAGGGTGTAGTTACTAAAATGGGGTCATTTCTGGGTGGTTTCTATTATGTAAGCCTCACAAAGTGACTTCAGACCTGAACTGGTCCTTAAAAAGTGGGTTTTGGAAATTTTCTGAAAAATTTCAAGATTTGCTTCTAAACTTATAAGCCTTCTAATGTCCTTAAAAAATGAAGTAGATATATGGGAAATCTAAAGTAATAACTATTATATGAGGTATCATTATCTGTTTTAAAAGCAGAGAAATTGAAATTTGGAAAGTTGCTAATTTTTCCAAATTTTTTGAAAATTTTGTATTTTTTTACAAATAAAAATGAAATATTTTTATTTAAATTTACCACTATCATGAAGTACAACATGTGACGAGAAAACAATCTCAGAATGGCCTGGATAAGTAAAAGCGTTTTAAAGTTATCACTACATAAAGTGACACTGGTCAGATTTGCAAAAATCAGTCTGTTCCTTAAGGTGAAAAATGACCCGGTCCTTAAGGGGTTAATTGAGAAATATTGTGTCCAAATTTTGAGAAATGTTCTGGGACAGGGAGCTCCAAGACTGAATTGTGAATCTTAGATTTATGTTGTGTTATTTTCTTTTTAACTTCTTGTGTGGTTTCACCCACATACAGTAGTCCACAGGGGCATTGTAAAATATAAATGACATACGAGGAGTTACACGTAAAAAAACTCTTTGATGTAATATCTCTTCCCCGTTTGGCGGTGGACAAATGACTTTCCCTTAATCGTGTTGCTGCAATGGCAGCAGCTAAAGCATAGGAAACAACCAGGTTTTTTTACTCAGCTGCTGTTGTAGTGGAATGGAATCTGCATGGACCAATTTATCCCTCGGGTTAGTACTTCTCCTCAATGAGAGTAGCGGGGGGTTCTGGAACTCTGGAATATTTGGAAAATCCTGAGTGAGTAATTTTCTATTTCTCTTGATAATGGTTGCAACTTTTTTTTACTGAGGGGAATATATTTAGATATGAACTGGATCCTGCATGTCTCTTTTCTGCCCTGTTTCTTCCTTATAAGTGTTTCTCGTGTCATATTCTGGGCTTTGACCTGTTGTCTCTTAACTAGATGTAGTGGGTAGCCTCTTTTTGCAAATCTTTTATTAATTTACCGTAGCCTAGCCTGGGTGTTCTGTTCTTCACTAACCACCAGGGGTGTTGCTAGGGTCTGAAAACATCCGGGGCACAAGCCCACTGTGTTGAAATTGCACATTAAAGGCATGCTAAAAGGGGTGTTCGAGTTTACGCAAATGAAGTGCAGTACTGCAGACTGCAGTCATTATATAATACAACATTTGGCAACTTTCCAATATCTGTTATGCTTCATTTCCTCACCACTGCATAAATCTTTGCTTGGGCCCTGTAATATTGATGGGAGTGGACCTTGGGCAACCCCACAGATCATCCCCCCACCCCCTAATACTTGTTCTGCTGATCCGCTACTTGAGGGCTGCGCAGGCACGAGTTCAGTCACTTCGGTGATCAATCCCGTCCTGCGGCACGTGATCCTGCGAGACCAGTGACCTCCCGCGGCGAATCTTGTGGGATCACGCGCCGCAGGACGGAATTGCGCACCGAAGTGACTGAACTCATGCCCGCACAGCCCGCAAGTAGCGGATCAGCGGAACAAGTATAACGGGGGGTGGGGGGGTTGATCTGTGGTGGGTTGCCCAGGTCCAAGAAATATTAAAGGGCCCTGGAATAGCCAAATCATTTTTTTTTTACCAGGCCAGCATACCATTTGGGGCACTGGACAAAACATCCGGGGCTCAAGCCCCGAATGTTTTGACCTAACAATGCCCCTGCTAACCACCCTTTTAACCCGTAAGAATTGGCTGTATGGTAGGGAGGTTTATACTACGTGGGTGTGAGCTATCAAACCAGAGTATGCTGTTTCTGTCTGTTGTTTTGGAAAAGAGATCAGTATTCAACGTGTCACCCTGTACATAAACCAATGTATCAAGAAATTGTAGTTTCTCAGTCAAGTATAACTTAGTGAACTGGAGTTCCTGATGTATATTGTTAAGGCAATCGTTAAATTTCTGTAGGTGCGATTCCGTTCCTGTCCATACAAAAAAGATGTCATCAATGTTTCTCATCCAGCCTCTAACAAATTGAAAGAAGCCAGATGGATAAACATATACATCCTCAAAGTATGCCATATAATTATTAGCATAGGATGGCGCCACGTTGGACCCCGATCGCGGTCCCCACGTTGGACCCCAACACATTGCACGTAAAATTCATCCTTAAACAGAAAATAATTACATGTAAGGATTATTTCAAAAAGTTATAGGATAAATTGTACCCTGTGAGGGATCAGATTCAGCTAGTCTATGTTGGACTGCCTCTAGGCCCTTATCATGTTCTATACTTGTGTATAAGCTGACGACGTCAAAGGAGACAAGTATGTTGCCATTGGTGAATTCAAGTTCCTCTAATTTAAATAAAAAATTTGAGGTGTCTTTGACAAAAGAGACAAAAGAGACAGCTAAGGTGGCAAACTCTTGGAGAATTTTATTCAGGAACTTAGCGATTGGGGAAAAAACTGAATTAATCCCTGAAACAATCGATCATCCTGGCGGGTTTGGTAAAACATAAATAACTGGGGTGTTAGGAGATGACATGATGAAATAGTCATGGGGAGAGCTGTCAATGATAGCAGCATATGCATCATCCACCAATAATTTTATCCTACGCATAATTTCAAATTTTGGGTCATGGTCAATCTGTCGGTATACTGATGAGTCACTGAGTTGACGCAAAAGCTCCTGTTTGTATTTTACAGTATCCATAATCACTACGGCCCCTCCCTTATCCGCTGGTTTTATGGTGATATCACTCCTCTGACATAACTGGGGCTATTTTAAGTGGGCCTTCTGATGGACAGGTAGAAAAGGAGGCTTTAAACCTTAGTGGCCTAAATAATGCAAATAAATCTATTTCATAGTTAAACCAATTAATGCTAGAGGTAGGACAGTATGATAATCCCTTATCTAGAAGAGAGAGTTCTAGGTCAGAAAAAATATGTGAGGAGATATTTACCACTAGTGAGTCTATCTTGGTTTGTAGTGGGAGAAGTCCTTCCGTGCAGTTGTTTGTCTCATCTGGTTCGGGCCAATGGGCTGTTTCTTTGATCTGGTCATCATGGTATCTCCTCCACCATCTTTGTTGGCGTCCTCCCCTCCCCTGTCACTTCCATCTGCCTGATGTATGTCCTGTCTCTGTTCTAAAAAAGCAGCGTCATCGCTAAGATCCTCAGATGACTCTGTTGCTGTAGTTCCCATATTTATTTTCCTTGTTGGGTCGTCTAGGTCTGTGCTTTGTTTTTCTCGGCTGATTCTTCTGTTGTCCCGTGGGTTGTTTTCTATAGACGTCACCACTGGTGTAGTCTTCCATGTCTCTATGCCATTTCTGGCACTTAGTGATCTCAATTTTGCTTTGATATTTCAATAAATCAGTGTTCAGTTTTTCATTCAACAAAGAGGCCTCAGCCTTAGGTAGTAGTGTACAAATTTGTGTCTCCAGCAGTGGCGTTCCCAGGAGGGGGGGGGGGGGGGGGGTGGTCCGCCTGGGTGCCAGCTCTCAGGGGGTGCCAGAACCTAGAAGCAATGAGTGCTTCCATCAATATACAGGGAGTGCAGAATTATTAGGCAAATGAGTATTTTGACCACATCATCCTCTTTATGCATGTTGTCTTACTCCAAGCTGTATAGGCTCGAAAGCCTACTACCAATTAAGCATATTAGGTTATGTGCATCTCTGTAATGAGAAGGGGTGTGGTCTAATGACATCAACACCCTATATCAGGTATGCATAATTATTAGGCAACTTCCTTTCCTTTGGCAAAATGGGTCAAAAGAAGGACTTGACAGGCTCAGAAAAGTCAAAAATAGTGAGATATCTTGCAGAGGGATGCAGCACTCTTAAAATTGCAAAGCTTCTGAAGCGTGATCATCGAACAATCAAGCGTTTCATTCAAAATAGTCAACAGGGTCGCAAGAGGCGTGTGGAAAAACCAAGGCGCTAAATAACTGCCCATGAACTGAGAAAAGTCAAGCGTGCAGCTGCCAAGATGCCACTTGCCACCAGTTTGGCCATATTTCAGAGCTGCAACATCACTGGAGTGCCCAAAAGCACAAGGTGTGCAATACTCAGAGACATGGCCAAGGTAAGAAAGGCTGAAAGACGACCACCACTGAACAAGACACACAAGCTGAAACGTCAAGACTGGGCCAAGAAATATCTCAAGACTGATTTTTCTAAGGTTTTATGGACTGATGAAATGAGAGTGAGTCTTGATGGGCCAGATGGATGGGCCCGTGGCTGGATTGGTAAAGGGCAGAGAGCTCCAGTCCGACTCAGACGCCAGCAAGGTGGAGGTGGAGTACTGGTTTGGGCTGGTATCATCAAAGATGAGCTTGTGGGGCCTTTTTGGGTTGAGGATGGAGTCAAGCTCAACTCCCAGTCCTACTGCCAGTTTCTGGAAGACACCTTCTTCAAGCAGTGGTACAGGAAGAAGTCTGCATCCTTCAAGAAAAACATGATTTTCATGTAGGACAATGCTCCATCACACGCGTCCAAGTACTCCACAGCGTGGCTGGCAAGAAAGGGTATAAAAGAAGAAAATCTAATGACATGGCCTCCTTGTTCACCTGATCTGAACCCCATTGAGAACCTGTGGTCCATCATCAAATGTGAGATTTACAAGGAGGGAAAACAGTACACCTCTCTGAACAGTGTCTGGGAGGCTGTGGTTGCTGCTGCACGCAATGTTGATGGTGAACAGATCAAAACACTGACAGAATCTATGGATGGCAGGCTTTTAATTGTCCTTGCAAAGAAAGGTGGCTATATTGGTCACTGATTTGTTTTTGTTTTGTTTTTGAATGTCAGAAATGTATATTTGTGAATGTTGAGATGTTATATTGGTTTCACTGGTAAAAATAAATAATTGAAATGGGTATATATTTGTTTTTTGTTAAGTTTCCTAATAATTATGCACAGTAATAGTCACCTGCACACACAGATATCCCCCTAAAATAGCTAAAACTAAAAACAAACTAAAAACTACTTCCAAAAATATTCAGCTTTGATATTAATTAGTTTTTTGGGTTCATTGAGAACATGGTTGTTGTTCAATAATAAAATTAATCCTCAAAAATACAGCTTGCCTAATAATTCTGCACTCCCTGTAGATTGAAGCGTTCATTGCTGGAGCACAGGGAGCTGTGGTCCTGTCACTCAGCTCCCTGCGCTCTGTCTTTCCCGCACTGAATGGTGAAGCAGGAAGACTTCTCCCCGCTCCACCATTCAGCCTGCAGGCACAGAAACAGTCAGTCTCCCTCCCCAGAGGCTGGAAGTATGTATGGGAGAGGATCGTGTTACCCCCTCTCCCTATTGGCAGTGTGAATTGCAGGGAATTGGGAGCCCAGTCTCCATTCCCCAGCGGCCGTGTGATTTATTAGGAATTGGGAACCCAGTCTCCATTCCCCAGCGGCAGGCGGAGTTACAGGGGGCAGAGACAGTCAGTCCTGTCCCCCAGCGGCAGAGTGTCCTACAGGGAATAGAGAGCCCAGTCTCCTTTCCCCAGCAGCAGGACACTGTATTGGGAGCGGAGACTGTCGGTCGCTCTCCCCAGCGGTGGAAGTATGTATGGGAGAGGAGCTTGTTACCCCCTCTCCCCAGCGGCAGCTTAACGCACCAGGGGGGGGGGGTGGCAGTGGATCTTGGGTGAGTTCCCACCACCCATTCTTCTGTTGCTACTTATGCCAGCTACAGCAACATTTTTGCCACTGTCCGTTCTTTTTGAAGGCCCAGGCAACTGTCTGTTGGCCGTAGTGTACAGTAACTACGTAAATCAGTAATGTAACAGATGAAGTATGAATGACAGCAGATAAACTAGAAAAATGCGCCTGTTGACAATGAGTCGATGAACCGTACGTATATGTATAACTCAACAGATTATTTATTAATTGTGCAGCAGATGAACTGGGTATATGCGCCTATATATTAGACCAGCTGTTGAGACTAAGTCTGATGCACAGTCAGTTTATGTATAACAGAACTGATTAAGAATGAATGGCATAACAGTAGAACAATATGCACAGGGCGATTATATAGAGCCTGCACCAGGGGCATAACTAGAAGTGACTGGGCCCCACAGCAAATATTTGTAAGGGCCCCACCAGCGCACTTCGCACCTCCCTCCTCCTGTGTAAACCCCACTCCTTTGGCACAGTGTAGCGGTATACTGTATATTGTGTGGCACAGTGTAGGCTATATGTGTATAACATAAACATATTTCATATGAAAACTTACAGTTACTTGGCCCTTGGGGATCTCGGACACCACTTCCACACTTTGGCCGGGGGCTCGGCGGAGCTGATGTTGTGTTTTACCCTAATGAGAGAGATTTCATAATAAGGATTTGGAGAAGGGGCAGAGGGATAGCAGAGCAGGGAGAGGCTGGTGCTGCTACTAGGGGGCTCCTCATACCATGGGGGAGTAATAAAGCCCACCATAATGCACCCCCCCCCAGTAGAAATAATTCTCCTTATAGTGTGACAGTGCAAAAAATACCCCCTTGTAATGCCCCCAGTTGAGCTAATGTCCCCATAGTGCCCCCATAATGTGCCAGTATAAAATACCCCTATATAGTGCCCCCAGTAAATGCCCCCATAGTGCTCCTCTCCCCCCTCCCTCCTAGTGCCCCCCATAATGTACCAGTATAAAATGCCCCATATATAGTGCCCCAGTAGATGCCCCTCGGTGTCCGGCCTCTGATAGGCTGCCGGCCTAGTGTCCCCCATAATGCCCCCCAATAATGTGCCAGTAAGTGTCTCCATAGATGCCCCCCCATCATGTGCCAGTATCAAGTGCCTCTCTCCTCTCCCTCCCATGTGCCAGTATCATAGTGCCAAACCCACCCATGTCCCAGTATCAAGTGCCAACCCCCCCCACATGCCAGTATCAAGTGCCTCTCTCTTCCCCCCCCCATGTCCCAGTATATCATAGTGCCACCCCCCCCCCAACAAAGTGGCAGTATCAAGTGCCTCTCTCCCCCCCATGTGCCAGTATCAGGTGCCAACCCCCCCATGTGCCAGTATCAGGTGCCAACCCCCCTCCCTCCATGTGCCAGTATCAAGTGCCTCCCGCTCCCCCCATGGCAGTAACAGTCGGGTATTAAAAAAAATAAAAAAACACTTCTACTTACCTCCATGTCAGGGATCCGATGCAGCCTCTTCCTGTGTCCCGCCCTGTATGTCCATATATGAAGTCAGTGCTTGTATTTCAGAAAAGATTCTGCTGGGATTCGAACCCACGACCTTCTGTATCAGAGGCAAAGCACCTAACCACAAGACCATAAAAGCAGCCTTGCTGCTGAGTGAAAAAATATGAGACTTCTACTGTTATAGCTGGTTAAGTGTACATCTATACACATGACAGCTACCCTAACACACCCAGCACTGCTATATCTTTATATGACAGCTGTCCCAGCACACTAACCTCTGCTATATCTCTATATATGACAGCTGCCCTAGCAACCCCAGCTCTGCTACATCTATACACATGACAGCTGCCCAAACACACCCAGCACTGCTATATCTCTATATGACAGCTGTCCCAGCACACTCAGCTCTGTTATATCTCTATATATGATAGCTGCCCCAGCACACCCAGCTCTGCTACATCTATATATCTCTAAGTATTGCTATATAGTAGATAGATATATAGAGATATAGCATGGCTGAGTGTGCTGGGGCAGCTGTCATGTGTATAGATGTAGCAGAGCTGGGTTTGTTTGGGCAGCTGTCATGTGTATAGATGTAGTAGAGCTGGGTTTGCTGGGGCAGCTGTCATGCTGTCATATATAGAGATATAGCATGGCTGAGTGTGCTGGGGCAGCTGTCATGTGTATAGATGTAGCAGAGCTGGCTGTGTTTGGGCAACTGTCATGTGTATAGATGTAGTAGAGCTGGGTTTGCTGGGGCAGCTGTCATATATAGAGATATAGTAGAGCTGAGCGTGCTGGTGCATCTGTCATGTGTATAGATGTAGCAGAGCTGGGTGTGTTTGGGCAGCTGTCATGTGTATTGATGTAGTAGAGCTGGGTGTGCTGGGGCAGCTATCATATATAGAGATATAGCAGTGCTGGGTGTGTTTGGGCAGCTGTCATGTGTATAGATGTAGCAGAGCTGTAACAGGCATGTCAGGAGAGGTGACAGGTCCTCTTTAACTGGTGTAGCCGCAGGCTGTTCTGTCGGTGGAGGTCCAGGAGAGCGTTCCTCACCGCGTAAGAATAACTGAAGTGCTTGAATAGTCTCCTAGACTTTGCCAGCACCTTGCACAAGCCAGTGTTCTTATTTAGAGAGTGCTGTACCACTAGGTTAATGACGTGCAGATTACAGGGAGCATGTGTTATTTCTCCCAGGTTCAGGGCGGCCAGGATTTTGCGCCCATTGTAGCTGACCACTTTGCCCAGTTGAAGCCAGCAGGATGCTTGCTGCTTTATGTATTTTAGCAACTGCTCACCAGTGTGGCAACCAGTGTGCCACTTTATGTGGTTCAATAGAGCTGAGGTGCCTATGTTTATGTTTGCTGCCCATGTCTTATTTTTCTCTTTGTCTTCCAGCAGTGTGGAGAAAAAAAGACAGACGGGAGATACTCATGCAGTAGAGGTAGCGGAAGCAGAGTTCAGGCACGTTTTGGGCCTAATCCACCCAGAGCATCAGCAGCATCACCAGATCCTGAAGCAGGCGTGGCCCTGGCATTTCTTTGGGTGGTTTGTAGCCTCTGCTCTTTATTGCTGCCGCCATCAAATCCTCCTCTGATGTTGTATCCTCCTCATGCTCCCCAATCCGGCTCCCAGGTCCTATCCAGCACACAGTCATCATTGGATTCCTCGCCCTCCCTTCTGCTTCTATCAGACTTCTGGATAACATTGTGGATTTTTTAGCCCCCTTCCCCTGCTCTGCCCCAACTCCCACTGTTGCTGCCCCCAACGCCAATAACTCGGCTACCACCACCACCAACAGGGCTATGCCTGGGGTCTGTAGCCTCCCCCTCCACCTCCTCCTCAGGGCAGTACAAAGGCTGTCTGCTCTCACACAAGTTGTCAACAGGGAGACTCTCTTGACCATCTGCCATTGGGCGTGGTGGGGTTTTCTTGCCACTGCTTAGAAAAAAGGAAGTCGTACCTCTAGGAATGGGCAATGAAGACTGAGAGTACTCCACTGAAAGCTTTCTTTGGCGCTGCAAGGAGGAGGAGCAGGAGGAACGTTGTGGCCCCTGGCCCCACGGCACAGTGTCAGACTCTGAAATCACCTCCACATCATCCTGCAGCCACTGAGAGGAGTGAGCTATCCAATCCACAATTTCATCCTCTTTCTCCTCAACTATGATGTTGCGCCTTTCCAAAGCCAGTAGGGACAACTGTGGCCAACTACTACTACTTCTGGCCAAATAGTTGGTGCTGCTACTACCCTTATTCTGGCTCTGGGTCTTTCATTTGAACAAAAACAAACACAATGCAACATCACTCTGCCAACACAAATAATAAAGTAAAACAATGATATAAACATATACAGTGTATATATATATATATATATATATATATATATATATATACAGTACAGACCAAATGTTTGGACACACCTTCTCATTCAAAGAGTTTTCTTTAGTTTCATGACTATGAAAATTGTAGATTCAGACCGAAGGCATCAAAACTATGAATTAACACGTGGAATTATATACATAACAAAAAAGTGTGAAACAACTGAAAATATGTCATATTCTAGGTTCTTCAAAGTAGCCACCTTTTGCTTTGATTACTGCTTTGCACACTCTTGGCATTTTCTTGATGAGCTTCAAGAGGTAGTCACCTGAAATGGTCTTCCAACAGTCTTGAAGGAGTTCCCAGAGATGCTTAGCACTTGTTGACCCTTTTGCCTTCACTCTGCGGTCCAGCTCACCCCAAACCATCTCGATTGGGTTCAGGTCCGGTGACTGTGGAGGCCAGGTCATCTGGCGCAGCACCCCATCACTCTCCTTCGTGGTCAAATAGCCCTTACACAGCCTGGAGGTGTGTTTGGGGTCATTGTCCTGTTGAAAAATAAATGATGGTCCAACTAAACGCAAACCAGATGGAATAGCATGCTACTGCAAGATGCTGTGGTAGCCATGCTGGTTCAGTATGCCTTCAATTTTTAATAAATCCCCAACAGTGTCACCAGCAAAGCACCCCCACACCATCACACCTCCTCCTCCATGCTGCACGGTGGGAACCAGGCATGTAGAGTCCATCCGTTCACCTTTTCTGCTTCGCACAAAGACACAGTGGTTGGAACCAAAGATCTCAAATTTGGACTCATCAGACCAAAGCACAGATTTCCACTGGTCTAATGTCCATTCCTTGTGTTCTTTAGCCCAAACAAGTCTCTTCTGCTTGTTGCCTGTCCTTAGCAGTGGTTTCCTAGCAGATATTCTACCATGAAGGCCTGATTCACACAGTCTCCTCTTAACAGTTGTTCTAGAGATGTGTCTGCTGCTAGAACTCTGTGTGGCATTGACCTGGTCTCTAATCTGAGCTGCTGTTAACCTGCGATTTCTGAGGCTGGTGACTCGGATGAACTTATCCTCCGCAGCAGAGGTGACTCTTGGTCTTCCTTTCCTTGGGCGGCCCGCATGTGAGCCAGTTTCTTTGTAGCACTTGATGGTTTTTGTGACTGCACTTAGGGCTCTTTCACACTTGCGTTGGCCGGATCCGTCGTGTAGTCCATTTGCCGGAATTACACGCCGGATCCGGAAAAACGCGTGAGAACGCATCATTTTTTCATTCCGGATGCGTCTTTCCGGCTTTTTTCCGGAGATACGGATCCGGAAATCCTGAAGGCAACGCTTGCGTTTTTTGTCCGGATCCGCCGTACGGATCCGGTATGTAGACGGATCCGTCGTGTATTTTAGAGCGGATCCGGTATGCAAAATAATTTCTAATCAGAAACTAATCCTATCACTAAAAATTAATCAGAAACTAATCTTATCACTGTTGTCCAACTAATAAAATATGCAAATATTTTGGTCTATAAAAAGTAAACCTTTAGGGACTAGCTCAGATTCTGCTTAGGATTGTCGCCAGTATGATGCCTGAACAAGAGTTTGCTTTCAAAGCGCTGATCTTGGTTTCAAGATGGAGGAAACAACAGCGAGATAGACGTCGGCGTTGTCTTCGTCGTTATTGGGTTCATCCAATTTCGTCTGCACGGATTACCGAAGGAGCATTTGAAGTCCTGTACCCGGAATTGCGTCATTATCCCGAAAAATTTCATAATTTTTTTCGCATGAACATGGCTAGCTTTGATGAGCTCCTAGACCGAGTATCACCAAGACTGGCCAGGATGGATACTTATTTCCGCAGGAGTGTGTCACCTACAGAACGACTCATGTTGACCATCCGGTAAGATAATGACATATATATATATTAATTTTTATTATTTATATGTGTTGTCTAGTATTTATATTTCATTAACAATTTCTTTAGAAGATTTTCATAGCAGCTATACTAATCTGTATGTATTTAATATAAATATTACAGGCAGTAAATATATATTGATGCTTCCAAGTATAGTAAAATTTTACTCATAACGATATTTATGATAATTATTGTGATTCAGGCCATATCAAATTAGACAAATCCATAATCTAAAATGTTTAAGTATTTCAAATTACTAATCTATTATTTTCTTTTTTTTTTGTTCAGCTTTCTGGCTACAGGTGACAGTTTCACGTCGCTACACTACCATTTCCGGCTTGGGATTTCAACGATTTCAACTATTGTAAAAGAAACGTGCCAAGTTTTATGGGAGGAACTGCATGAGGAGTTCATACCTACTCCCAATCAGCAGAGATGGCTTCAAATTGAATTTTTTTTTTATGAGGTCTGTCAATTTCCGCATTGTGTCGGCGCAGTGGACGGAAAACATATCCGTATTATAAAGCCACCAGGTACCGGATCAGAATTTTATAATTATAAAAAGTATTTTTCAATTGTTTTAATGGCCATCGCTGATGCTGAGTACCGGTTTGTGGCAGTTGATATTGGTGCATATGGCCGCACCAATGATTCAATGATTTTCAAAAACTCTTTCATGGGACGGAGCGTGTACAATCGGCGCTTTGACTTTCCACCTCCTGAACCTATGCCTGGAACCGACAGTCCACCACTGCCATACGTCTTGGTGGGGGATGAAGCTTTCCAAATGTCTGGAAACCTGATTAAACCCTACTCCAGCCGTGGATTGGATGCCACAAAACGGATTTTCAATTATCGCTTAACAAGGGCACGAAGAATGGTCGAGTGCACCTTTGGGATCCTTGTCTCTAAATGGAGAGTTTTTGCTAAACCGATTCAATTGAAGATTGAAACAGTGGACGAAGTAGTAAAGTGTGGGGTAGTTCTTCACAATTTCATACGGACTAAAGAACCCGCGATTGAGCGAATAATCGAGGACAGCGAAATGTGTAGTATTGAAACTTTTGGGCCACGTGGTACTGTTGCTGTGTCCGCCATGCGAGATTCATTTGCTGCCTACTTCAGCTCAGATGCTGGACGTTTACAGTGGCAGGACCAGAATGTTTAAAATTCTAATTTTGTACTGTTGCTGTTTTTTTCCCCCCAAAAAATATTCAATAATAAAGTTTAATAACTTTTTCAAATATAGTAGTATGGTGTTTCTTTTTAAATAAAATTTATATTATTTTTACTAAAAATCTTATCACCGCATGAGTAGCCACTATCATTGGCTGGCTCCCCAAGCGGTGTGAGAGCATGTCAGGCCTTTATCCACCACACCCTCTCCCACCGCCTGTAGAGCGACAGTTCCTGTGTCGCTCCACAAGCGGTGTGAGAGCGTGTCAGGCCTTTATCCACCACACCCTCTCCCACCGCCTGTAGAGCGACAGTTCCAGTGTCGCTCCACAAGCGGTGTGAGAGCGTGTCAGGCCTTTATCCACCACACCCTCTCCCACCACCTGTAGAGCGACAGTTCCTGTGTCGCTCCACAAGCGGTGTGAGAGCGTGTCAGGCCTTTATCCACCACACCCTCTCCCACCGCCTGTAGAGCGACAGTTCCTGTGTCGCTCCACAAGCGGTGTGAGAGCGTGTCAGGCCTTTATCCACCACACCCTCTCCCAACGCCTGTAGAGCGACAGTTCCAGTGTCGCTCCACAAGCGGTGTGAGAGCGTGTCAGGCCTTTATCCACCACACCCTCTCCCACCGCCTGTAGAGCGACAGTTCCTGTGTCGCTCCACAAGCGGTGTGAGAGCGTGTCAGGCCTTTATCCACCACACCCTCTCCCACCGCCTGTAGAGCGACAGTTCCAGTGTCGCTCCACAAGCGGTGTGAGAGCGTGTCAGGCCTTTATCCACCACACCCTCTCCCACCGCCTGTAGAGCGACAGTTCCTGTGTCGCTCCACAAGCGGTGGAAGAGCATGTTGGGCCTTTATTTTTAGATAAGTAAAAAAAACACAAGGACACATAAAAACTTTGAACTGAATTTTACTGAATTTTACAAAATAAAACTATATATAAATAAAACAATATTAATATAAAATTTGAAATAACAAAAATTACAAATCCTGGTATTGAGGAATTGTAGGAGGAGGTTGGGGGGTGGAAGGCAGTGCACGGCTTGATCCCTCTCCACCTTCGTATGTTCTGGTGGAGACTGAAATGTGTGATGTGGGAGGAGAGACAGAGGGAGTATGCAAACGGGATGGGGGATTGGGTGAAGGAGTTGTCCGAGCCAGCGAAGAAGGAGTGGTGAAAGTTGCTTGTTGGAAGTAGTTTTGAGGAGAGAAAGAAGAGTGGTGAAAAGGCTCGGGGGTTGTAGAATGGGGAGGTGGTTGAGGTGGACGGGTTGGAGTTTGCGGAGGTTGGAAGGGGTGAGGAGGTTGGAAGGGGTGAGGAGGTTGGAAGGGGTGAGGAGGTTGTGGTGGGGGATAGGAATGGGAGGGGGGATAGGAATGGGAGGGGGGATAGGAATGGGAGGGGGGATAGGAATGGGAGGGGGGATAGGTTGGTGGTTGGGGAACAGGAGTTGTGCGGTGTCTCAAATCCCACACCGCATCCTCCACCCTACGTCTGAACTCCAACACCTGGTCGGGCGTGAAGTCCGCCACCAGCTGAATAATTGACGGCCAATAGGTTTGTAGCGGGCCCGGCTGAGAAAACTGCGCCACACACTCCCGCAGACTTCTCAGCTCGGCCTCGATGGCTACAATCCTATTGCTGTAACCACACAAGGTCTCATACAAGAGCCTTGTGAGGTCTTCATAATCAGCTTGGCGGCTTCTACCGGCCCTCTGGCGACGCATCAACGCCTCAAAAAGTGGCGCCATAACGGCCATTGTTGCGTCACCAGAGGGCACCAGTAGAGGACGATTTGGGTCCTGACCAGGTGCTGGACGAGGTGGAGAGGGATCCGCGGGTGGCAGCTCAGCAGGGACCGCCTCTTGTTGACTTTCAGAAGGAGGTTCTGGCGCCCGAGTACTGCTAGTTGTTCTGTAAAAAAAACAAAAAAAGAAAAATTAGCATTTTTTTAAAATAGTTTTCACCATTTGACCAATTTTTTTAGGGATTTTTGTACTTACCTTCGCAGCTCTAGGGTTCTACGTAGGAACCCTATGGCAGCCGCATAGCGGTACGGCTGCCGGCGGGTTCCGCCAGACCCACTCGGGCGATTGACCTCCTCATTATAGTCTTTCTTATAGCGGTCCCTTATTGAGCGCCATCGCACCATAACTGCCGTCTCTGAAAAATATGAAAATAAACATTACTCTCAAATTACTGGCATTACCAAACTGCAGCCCTACAGCTGTTGCAAAACTACTACTCCCAACATGCCTGGATAGGGCATGCTGGAAGTTGTAGTTTTGCAACAGCTGGAGGCCGCAGGTTGGACATGACACATCACTAATCAATTAAAAAAATTTAAGGATACTTACTGCAATCTTCCTGTTTGCCTTCACTGAGGTCGTCCCAATCCGTCAGCATTTTGCCGCAAATCTCCATCCACAGACTCCGAGTCAGGTGATGGTCTGCATGGCGGCGGTCGGTATGGTCCCAGAGTGGGACGCGTTCCTCCACCAGATGGATGAGGAGTTCGTTGTCTATATAGAAACCAGATAATTCCTCCTCATCCGTTCTGGCAGAGGCCCTTGAACCCTAAAAAAAAATGAGAAAATAATTTATTAATTTAAAAAAATAATGTAATAATTTACACATATGAGATAACAAGAATCAATACTGAGATATACTCACACGTCCCCGACCGCCGCGTGCTCCCCGGCGCCTTGTGGATGGTTGCTGACGACCTCTTGATGCAACAGTAGGATTAGACTAAAATAAAATAATATCAAACTTAATAACCTTAAATTTTTATAATTTTAGAAAAAACACACTGCATTTTTTATTTTTTATTAAATTACCGATTCATGGTGTCCACCCCCGACTTCCTCCTCTCCCGCTGTAGGAACAGGGCCGGAATACCTCTCCTCCGTTGACGAATGCTGTAAAAGAAATATAAAATTAATATTTTGGACATGAATGGGATAATAAAATAAAAAGTTAAAACATGACATACCGTGTCCAAGCGAACTCGTCGCCTTGGAGGAGAGTTGCCGGACTCACTTGAATAGCCTATTGAAAAAATTAAAAATAATTAAACAATTGTTTTTCAATCATTGAAAAAAAAAAACTAAAAAATGATACTTACTGGACATTTTTTTTTTCAAAGATGAAGATAAGGTCTGTCTCCCAAAAAATATAACCTAAGAAAAATGAGAACAAAAAGATGAAAATTAACACATTAATATTAAACAGTACTACCTTAACCAGGGGACTACTACCCCCAACATCAACGATGCAGTCACCCCAGCCAGCTGCAGTCCCAAAGAAAAAGCACTTTGGACTGAAGCTGGGGTGACTGCACGGTGGGTGCGGGGGGCTGCATTCCCCAGGGGACTACTACCCCCAACATCAACCATGCAGTCACCCCAGCCAGCTGCAGTCCCAAAGAAAAAGCACTTTGGACTGAAGCTGGGGTGACTGCACGGTGGGTGCGGGGGGCTGCATTCCCCAGGGGACTACTACCCCCAACATCAACCATGCAGTCACCCCAGCCAGCTGCAGTCCCAAAGAAAAAGCACTTTGGACTGCAGCTGGGGTGACTGCACGGTGGGTGCGGGGGGCTGCATTCCCCAGGGGACTACTACCCCCAACATCAACCATGCAGTCACCCCAGCCAGCTGCAGTCCCAAAGAAAAAGCACTTTGGACTGAAGCTGGGGTGACTGCACGGTGGGTGCGGGGGGCTGCATTCCCCAGGGGACTACTACCCCCAACATCAACCATGCAGTCACCCCAGCCAGCTGCAGTCCCAAAGAAAAAGCACTTTGGACTGCAGCTGGGGTGACTGCACGGTGGGTGCGGGGGGCTGCATTCCCCAGGGGACTACTACCCCCAACATCAACCATGCAGTCACCCCAGCCAGCTGCAGTCCCAAAGAAAAAGCACTTTGGACTGAAGCTGGGGTGACTGCACGGTGGGTGCGGGGGGCTGCATTCCCCAGGGGACTACTACCCCCAACATCAACCATGCAGTCACCCCAGCCAGCTGCAGTCCCAAAGAAAAAGCACTTTGGACTGAAGCTGGGGTGACTGCACGGTGGGTGCGGGGGGCTGCATTCCCCAGGGGACTACTACCCCCAACTTCAACCATGCAGTCACCCCAGCCAGCTGCAGTCCCAAAGAAAAAGCACTTTGGACTGAAGCTGGGGTGACTGCACGGTGGGTGCGGGGGGCTGCATTCCCCAGGGGACTACTACCCCCAACATCAACCATGCAGTCACCCCAGCCAGCTGCAGTCCCAAAGAAAAAGCACTTTGGACTGAAGCTGGGGTGACTGCACGGTGGGTGCGGGGGGCTGCATTCCCCAGGGGACTACTACCCCCAACATCAACCATGCAGTCACCCCAGCCAGCTGCAGTCCCAAAGAAAAAGCACTTTGGACTGCAGCTGGGGTGACTGCACGGTGGGTGCTGGGGGCAGTATTCCCCAGGGGACTACTACCCCCAGCATTTATTTGCTGCCTCCTACATGCATCTACTATGTCTAGGACATAGTAGATGCATGTAGTTAATGTATATTTCCAGACAAAACACACACTGAAAACTCACCTCCAGGAGCTGAAGACACGACCTGTCCTCTCCCGCGCGGGTTGTCTGCCGAAGTTGGCACCAGCCAAGCCCTTCCTACTTCCTGGCGCAGGCGCAGACGCAACTTCCGGATCCGTCGTTGCGTCGTAAGAACTGAAGATGTTAGGACGGATCCGGAATAATACATTCCAATGGGCTATTATTCCGGATCCGTCGTTGCGGCAAGTGTTCCGGATTTTTGGCCGGAGCAAAAAGCGCAGCATGCTGCGCTATTTGCTGCGGCCAAAAAACGTTCCGTTCCGGAACTGAAGACATCCTGATGCATCCTGAACGGATTTCACTCCATTCAGAATGCATGGGGATAATCCTGATCAGTATTCTTCCGGCATAGAGCCCCGACGACGGAACTCTATGCCGGAAGACTATAACGCAAGTGTGAAAGAGCCCTTAGGGACACTTTCAAAGTTTTCCCAATTTTTCGGACTGACTGACCCTTATTTCTTAAAGTAATGATGGCCACTCGTTTTTCTTTACCTAGCTGCTTTTTTCTTGCCATAATACAAATTCTAACAGTCTATTCAGTAGGACTATCAGCTGTGTATCCACCTGACTTCTCCACAACGCAACTGATGGTCCCAACCCCATTTATAAGGCAAGAAATCCCACTTATTAAACCTGACAGGGCAAGAGTGTGCAAAGCAGTAATCAAAGCAAAAGGTGGCTACTTTGAAGAACCTAGAATATGACATATTTTCAGTTGTTATAGTTGTTACACTTTTTTTATGTATATAATTCCACATGTGTTAATTCATAGTTCTGATGCCTTCAGTGTGAATCTACAATTTTCATAGTCATGAAACTAAAGAAAACTCTTTGAATGAGAAAGTGTGTCCAAACTTTTGGTCTGTACAGTATATATATATATATATATATATATATATATATTATGCTAAATTGATGGAAGAACACGAGTTGGTACAGTTTTCACTTATTCCACCCTGCCCCAAAAAAGATTTCTGTGCAAATGGGGAAAAAATTATTAAAGTATTTCCTTGCAGGTAGCTGCTTTTAAGGGTTGTGGGTTGCAGCAGCCACAGCTTCTCATTCCTTTCTCCCCAGCTATCACCTTCCCTGCTTGTCCTTATTCTACACACATAATTCTTCTTCTTCTTTGTAATTCTAGCCTTTCCCTTCACTCTTTTTGGCAATAAGCTTGATTGATTGATTTCTGACTGTGCCTGATTGATTTTTCACTCTCCCTGACTCCTTCATTTACAGCCCAGCACAGAATGGAGTTCTGCTCATTCTACTAGTGCACCTCTCTGCCTGCTGCAGCTCTGATTGACTCTCCCTCTCATGGTCATGTGAGACCCCTTCTTCCTCCCTTGTGCTTGTTACTCATTGACATGCGCACTAAATTGGCGCAATGCACCGTTTTATTGGATTAGTCCGAAATGAAACTGAAAATATTCAGGTTAATCTGCCATCCAAAAAATAGCAAGTTCAGACCGAACTGGTTCACTCATCCTTAGTGGAGAGTAAGTGTGGCCACCTCTCCATTCAGCACTGTGGGACTGCCAGGAATAGCCGAGCCAGTGGTGAATGAAGGGTGGCTGCGCATGGGTGGCTGCTCTCCCTTCACTTTGGTGGCCTTGTTCTGTAAATAGGAGAGGGTCCCAGACGTGGGACCTGCAACTATCTGACATTTTTGGCATATCCTAGGGACAAATGTTTAGGTTACAACCGTGTCTGCCTGATTCCTTCCACCATCCTAGGCTGGGGAGCCAAACATACCTCTCATGGCCACCAAAAACCTCCTTTTTGTAGACATTTTCTGGAGAACTTTCTAAGAAAGAAAGGATTGTAACATAGAAGAGCCTCTTTAAAAAAATGTCTTCAGGTTTACAATGGCTCCGCAGTAAAAGAGCTCTTATGCACATTCCAGTAGGAAAGATTATAGCCTAAATGATATCATGGGAATTTCATGTGATTTCACATCTCACATTTTAACCTACTGCATAGCCCTTAATTTCATCCAATCATCATAACTGGCTCTGTATAATTGCCAGCATTACCCTCTAAATGATACATAATGTAACAAACACTTCAAGCCTAATGACTCTATTCCCTAAACAATTTTACTTGAGAATTTGAGATTTTGAGACATTCTTGAAGATTTTCTACACGCACATGAGATGGAGGGCGGTGGTGGAGTAAATCTTGGGAAAATGCGCCATTGAAAAGCTCCAAAATGACAGCTGAAGAACAGGCAGCCATGTAAATGAAAGCGGTGTGGTCGGCTAGTTTATTTGCTCTATCACTATAATGACAATTTCGTTACATAAGGCCTTTCAAAGTGCACCCCTTCTTGTTTCCATTTCCATTCTACCATTAAACAAGCCTTCATCTTCTAGAAAGCTAAATGCTTTAAAAAATAAATCACCTTTACCTCCGCGGCTGCCAAGTTAAATAGCTCCAGTTTCTGGCAATTATGTAATTTCCAGATTTGTTACAATGACAATTGCTGATAAGTCAATCGTCAAGGAGAGAAATGTTCCAGACCCAACCTTTATTAGTTTGTCCTTCACTGATGTATGGAAAGTAATCTTTTCTTTTTCTCTTTCATTATTTCTTTTTTCCTTCCCTTTAAAAAGCTTTCATCATCACGTGTTAGCTCTGGGTAATGTCAAAGCTAACTGTTCAGGGAAAAAAATATATACACAAGATATATATATATATATATATATATATATACACTTATTGTATATACGCCAAATATCCATAACTTTAAAACCTCCTGCCTTATATTATGTAGTTCCCACTGTGACCCACTAAGATATGGACTCCACCAAGACATCAGCAGATCGTATAAGTTACTAAGTGTGGCCTTCATGGATTGTTTTTCCAGTACTTCCCACAGAAGATGATTGGATGGAAATCTGGAGAATTTAGAAGTAATTATCACCGTGGTCTCTTTGTCCTGTTCCTCAAACCGTTCCTGAAGAAGGTTTCTAGTATGACTGAGACATTATCCTGCTGAAAGAGGCAACTGCTATTTGAGTTACTACTTACCTAAACAATTACTTCCCTTAAAGGCACCAGTATTCCCTGATGGCTGTGACCTCTTTCAGCAGGATAATGTCCCAGCCACACTGCAAAAATTGTTTAAGAATGGTTTGAGCAACATGACAAAGAGATCAAGGTGATGACTTGGCCTCCAAATTCCCTAAATCAAATGGAGCTGTGGGATGTACTGGAAAAAGAAATCCAAACCATGGAGGCACCATCTCACAATATCTGAAGAATATTTGCTTTATGTATCATTTCTATATAAAATATGAATAAATACCTCTACACTTTGTGGAAATTAGTTCTGGTAGAGGCAGGATTGGCCGGCTTTTGGACAGTGACACACAAGATAAAGTCCAAACAAAGTTCCACTTTATTGTGGTTCAAACAGGAAAAATAAAGGGCCTTTACATTTCAGGCAAAACACAAAATAAATCCTGCTCGTCTGAGCACTAACTAAACAGTATTACCCTGACTGTACCCGGTACTGTACTGTAGGCACTGAAGTTTACCCTTACTCACAAGCACCAGCGATATCAGTCCCAGATATCATCCAGCTCTCAGGCCCAGACTCACTGCCTGGGTTCTCTTTATGCAAGTGCTGCAGGTGCAGCTAATCAGGCTAAAGAGGCTAGATCTGTACCACTAATTGGACTGTGGATTGGGGAACATGCCCAACTCTTCCCCAATACAAAACTCCAGGCCCTATACCTGCTTTTCTACAAAGCCACCTCAGGAAAGATTGGGCTTTCCACTGCATACTGGGCCCTCCCTGGAGCTTAAGCTGCATATGACAGGATTCTGGGGGGAAAAGTCCCTGCCGTCAACCTGCTCTTCTTGTCACTGTCTCACAACTTATATAGCCCAAATCATAAGACCTTATCTTGAATAACCAAGGTGTCTCTCTTCTCTTCTTCAATGACATAGGAAAGGATTTTTAAGAGATATACTTGGTGGATGCAAGTGGATGAAGAAATCTCATCAAATGTGGTGGTTGCATAACTCTAAACCCTAGGGGTTCAAAGAAAGTATAGAAGGGTCCTGGTCTGGAGCATCTTGATAAAACATGGCACCTACGAAAGTGCTGTATAAAGAAGAGGAGGAGATGGTCACTTCATATTTATAACTTACTTTAGGTTACATCTGCCAAAATGATACGCAACTGACAATACTAGCTAATTCCTCAAGCCGATGTTAAAAGCTAAGAACTTTGCCAATATCTTCCAGTCAGGAACATATCGGAGCCCCTCATGCACTTTCCACCTATTTAGGCCATGGAATGTGCCACTTCATTTTGCTGGTAACATTCTTTTGCACCTGGTAGCTTCTGTGTCACATGGTCTGTTGTGGGTGCGGCTCACAGCTTTATCCTACCTCACAGTGCATTGGTGATACCACTATGGAGGCATGTGAGAGCCTGGCTGTGAGCTGGTTTCTAGCACTGTTCAGACCCTGTTTACACACCACGGGCAGTTTAGTGGTAGGACCCCATGCTTGCTGAGACACCGTGATGTGGTGCATGAGGGGCTCTGATATGTTCCTGACTGGAAGATATTGGCAAAGTTCTCAGCTTTTAATATCGGCTTAAGGAATTAGCTAGTATTGTCAGTTGCGTATCATTTTGGTGCATTTATTGCAGTGATTTTTGTATTTACATATTTTTTCATCTGCACAATGTATCATTTTGTGTAACATGTTCTTGTGCTGCATGCGGTCCGCCCCGGCATCCTCCATTGTACGCATTTTTTGCTGGGGATTGCCGCTCTGCAGACCGCATGCGGTTTAATTGCTCCCCCGGTTATAGACACGCCACAGTGTCTGGGTTTGGAGCATTTTCACCCGTTTAGTTAAATTTTTTTTTTTTTTTTACATCTGCTTGTGCTTTTGATAGAACCCAAACCCACTATCTATAATTGAGAGGCAAGGAACAGGAAAACTACTGGATGAGTGAAAAACCACAAACATACAGTACAGACAAAAAGTTTGGACACACCTTCTCATTCAAAGAGTTTTCTTTATTTTCATGACTATGAAATTTGTAGATTCACACTGAAGGCATCAAAACTATGAATTAACACATGTGGAATTATATACATAACAAAAAAGTGTGAAAAAACTGAAAACATGTCTTATTCTAGGTTCTTCAAAGTAGCCACCTTTTGCTTTGATTACTGCTTTGCACACTCTTGGCATTCTCTTGATGAGCTTCAAGAGGTAGTCACCTGAAATGGTTTTCCCTTCACAGGTGTGCCCTGTCAGGTTTAATAAGTGGGATTTCTTGCCTTATAAATGGGGTTGGGACCATCAGTTGCGTTGTGGAGAAGTCAGGTGGATACACAGCCGATAGTCCTACTGAATAGACTGTTAGAATTTGTATTATGGCATGAAAAAAGCAGCTAAGTAAAGAAAAACGAGTGGCCATCTTTACTTTAAGAAATGAAGGTCAGTCAGTCCGAAAAATTGGGAAAACTTTGAAAGTGTCCCCAAGTGCAGTCGCAAAAACCATCAAGCGCTACAAAGAAACTCTCACATGCGGGCCGCCCCAGGAAAGGAAGACCAAGAGTCACCTCTGCTGCGGAGGATAAGTTCATCCGAGTCACCAGCCTCAGAAATCGCAGGTTAACAGCAGCTCAGATTAGAGACCAGGTCAATGCCACACAGAGTTCTAGCAGCAGACACATCTCTAGAACAACTGTTAAGAGGAGACTGTGTGAATCAGGCCTTCATGGTAGAAGATCTGCTAGGAAACCACTGCTAAGGACAGGCAACAAGCAGAAGAGACTTGTTTGGGCTAAATAACACAAGGAATGGACATTAGACCAGTGGAAATCTGTGCTTTGGTCTGATGAGTCCAAATTTGAGATCTTTGGTTCCAACCACTGTGTCTTTGTGCGACGCAGAAAAGGTGAACGGATGGACTCTACATGCCTGGTTTCCACCGTGAAGCATGGAGGAGGAGGTGTGATGGTGTGGGGGTGCTTTGCTGGTGACACTGTTGGGGATTTATTCAAAATTGAAGGCATACTGAACCAGCATGGCTACCACAGCATCTTGCAGCGGCATGCTATTCCATCCGGTTTGCGTTTAGTTGGACCATCATTTATTTTTCAACAGGACAATGACCCCAAACACACCTCCAGGCTGTGTAAGAGCTATTTGACCATGAAGGAGAGTGATGGGGTGCTGCGCCAGATGACCTGGCCTCCACAGTCACAAGACCTGAACCCAATCGAGATGGTTTGGGGTGAGCTGGACCGCAGAGTGAAGGCAAAAGGGCCAACAAGTGCTAAGCATCTCTGGGAACTCCTTCAAGACTGTTGGAAAACCATTTCAGGTGACTACCTCTTCAAGCTCATCAAGAGAATGCCAAGAGTGTGCAAAGCAGTAATCAAAGCAAAAGGTGGCTACTTTGAAGAACCTAGAATATGACATATTTTCAGCTGTTTCACACTTTTTTGTTATGTATATAATTCCACATGTGTTAATTCATAGTTTTCATGACTTCAGTGCGAATCTACAATTTTCATAGTCATGAAAATAAAGCAAACTCTTTGAATGAGAAGGTGTGTCCAAACCTTTGGTCTGTACTATATATATATATATATATATATACAGTACAGACCAAAAGTTTGGACACACCTTCTCATTCAAAGAGTTTTCTTTATTTTCATGACTATAAAAATTGTAGATTCACACTGAAGGCATCAAAACTTTGATTTAACACATGTGGAATTATATACATAACAAACAAGTGTGAAACAACTGTAAATATGTCATATTCTTCTTCACTTCACAGGTGTGCCTTGTCAGGTTTAATAAGTGGGATTTCTTGCCTTATAAATGGGGTTGGGACCATCAGTTGCGTTGAGGAGAAGTCAGGTGGATACACAGCTGATAGTCCTACTGAATAGATTGTTAGAATTTGTATTATGGCAAGAAAAAAGCAGCTAAGTAAAGAAAAACGAGTGGCCATCATTACTTTAAGAAATTAAGGTCAGTCAGTCAGCCGAAAAATTGGGAAAACTTTGAAAGTAAGGGCTATTTGACCATGAAGGAGAGTGATAGGGTGCTGCGCCAGATGACCTGGCCTCCACAGTCACCAGACCTGAACCCAATCGAGATGGTTTGGGGTGAGCTGGACCGCAGAGTAAAGGCAAAAGGGCCAACAAGTGCTAAGCATCTCTGGGAACTCCTTCAAGACTGTTGGAAGACCATTTCAGGTGACTACCTCTTGAAGCTCATCAAGAGAATGCCAAGAGTGTGCAAAGCAGTAATTAAAGCAAAAGGTGGCTACTTTGAAGAACCTAGAATATGACATATTTTCAGTTGTTTCACACTTGTTTGTTATGTATATAATTCCACATGTGTTAATTTATAGTTTTGATGCCTTCATAGTCATGAAAATAAAGAAAACTCTTTGAATGAGAAGGTGTGTCCAAACTTTTGGTCTGTACTGTATATATATATATATATATATATATATATATATATATAAAAATTTCATCCCTTCCTCCCATTCCATTGCATAGTTAAGCAATCTTAAAGAGATTTCAGTGGATCAGAACTGGATTATAGATCATTGGAAGAAGCCGGCTTGATCTGATAAATCCTCTTCTCTTCTACATCATGTGGACGGCCTGGTTTGTGCATGACTTACTGTAGAAATGAGGATATCAGAATGCACAATGGGCCGAAGCATTTCCATATACTCATAACAGGAATATTGTCCAAGTGATTAACATTTGGAGTATCCCTGTGGTGACAGCTAGGCTCCGACTGTAACAGCTGGAAACAGAGAACCCAAATGTCATGTCCATCTAACATGTTAGATGATGCAATCATTTGTATGTAAGGAGGAGATCCCGCAGTCAATCCATCAGAACCTCCAAAATGTAATTGTGGAGGTCAATTGGTATCATGTCAGTTAAAGACCTAACATACGTATAATAAACCATAGGTCAGTGATAGGTGGAAGCCTTATGTGGTATTTGAAATGAAGCATTATTTCAACATACATCCAATAGAAATATTCTTAGGCTTTTATGTACATTTTTCTCTGGTAACACCCCCTGCTGTTTCTCTTGTGGCTGAAGTTCTGGTCCACCTTATCCTGCATTCAGTGGTGGATGGACATGCTCAGTAGCTTCGCTGCTCCTTTCCTCCTCTCAGTGCCAATGTAAGGATCTCATAGTGAGCTACTCCAGACACCTTTTATTAATTCATCCCTACCTTTAAATCCATAGAAATATGTAGCTATATCTCTCTCTAGACAGTGGAGAGAGAAATTGGGGGAGTGGGCATTATTTTACATATTTACGTCTAAGGTTATATGTGAGGGACTACTTCTATGTAGGGGAGGAAGGGTTTAACAACAGCTAATAGCAATGCACTGCTGGAAGATGCAGCTGTTTGGTGGTCACATGTAGAGAGTTGCTGCCTACCCACAGAAAGGAAAGACAGAAGTCTTTCAGAAAATGTGAGTAAAAAAAAAAAAAAAAAATTTGAAAATCAAACTGGAGAGTAGCATTTTATAGTTAAAATAGCAGCATGTGCAGCGCACGAGGGCCGCCAAGGGTCATGGGATCCCTTTAAGAGTGAAAAAGTTTGATTTGGTTTGTCTTGACGCCAGTTGCAATGAAGCAACATGGGCAAAGGACCCCTTTTAGTGATACTGTAGGCGGTGGTACCCAGCGTAGGAATGCCAGAGTGGTGTAAGGTGGCCTATAATGTCCCTTAATGGTGTTGCACGTGTCACAGTGCTCCTACATGGATACGCTGGAACCCCAGGCGTTGTCGTGTGAAGCAGAGCAAGGGATAGTTGATGAAGGAGATGATGTAATAAGTCAAGTCCAGACCTTGTGCTGAAGTTGATAACAGCTTTACTTGAATAAACGTTCATCAGGAAACAATCTTCCAACTTTGTCTTGGTTACCAGCAGGCTTTGGCATAAATTCTGGGAGGCAAACACACTCGGCTCTACTACACCTGTTGCTCTCTGGCACTGCTGTGCTAACAGGATTAATAAGGAAACTTTTCCTTTCTGCTGTACTTTACTTTCTGTAGTCTAGTCTGTAGCTTTGCCTTTGTCCAGGGTATTTTCTTCCTTGCTTTTGATGCTCTTTGCTTTGGCCTTCTGATCCAGCAGAGCTGAAGGTGCTCTGCTGGCTTGGACACACCCTTTCCCTAGCAGGGGGTATTCTATTCTTCTCCTCACTAACTAAACTCCTCCCTCTCTTAGAGAGAGCTATAATGGGAAGAAAGGCTCCATTCTAGGCAAAATAGCTCTTCCATGTATGCCGCCATCTGCTGGTGAACCAGGCACATTACACTTAAACAGTTACAAAATAATATTATGAATACACATTTTTCAGGCCCTGGAAATGAGTACAGGGGATGACATGGGGTTAACCATGGGAGATAGTAGAGGGGTGCAGAAGGTGGTAATGCACCTCTGGGGCGTTACACATGCGTTACCCTGGGATCTAGATATTTGTATATATTTTTTTATTAAATTTGTGAGATAACCTCCTTAAGTGTATATGTTTTCAGAATTTTAGTATTTTTAGTGATGTAGCATGTTAGTCATTTTACGTTATCTTTTTAAACCATTTTACACCAATGATGGGGTATCTATGGACGCATAATGGGAATGCTTAGTGGTCAGAAGTTCCCAGCAGATTTGCAGGATTGTCCTTAATTTCTAGTGAAGATCTAGGTTTTCCCAGTCTGAAAATGGACAAAAGTGTCTGCTATTCCTGGGGTGTCATAATCATCTTGGTAAGTATGGGTGTCTATGGACTTTCAGTGTGGCAAATCATTACCATGCAACTCACTAGAAAAAATATTAGTTCCATGTAACATCAGACACCCCACCTGATGTGGTCTTTGTAACCTCTCAGCTCTACTGGTCTTGGCAATTCCCCTGACAGAAGTATCAATAAATTGGCAAACCTCTTATCTTACCAAGACCTACTAGACCAAAGCTCTGAGAAAATGGCCTTTTAGTAGTTGCCATAACAGGAACTTACATGTTCCTCTCTGCTCCTTACAGACAGCACGTTCTCCCTCTCCTAACTCTACCTCCTACTTTTATTCTACTCCACTCTATATGCCAATCCTGGAAGATGGTCCCAACATCAGTTCAGATACTATGGGTCAAAAGCAGGACAAAGCCAGAGGGCACCAAGGCAAGTTACAAAATGGACAACTGGTAGTAAAGAGTCAAAAGAACAATGACACACGTGGTCGTTCGTTCTTTTTTTAGAGCTGTATGTACCCCTCACATCATTTTTTTTCATTTTACATGTATGAAAATACATTGGGGGCAAAAGGCAAATGGATTTAGATAGACTCCAAAGACCATGTCCTTCACATCTTTATAATGTTTTTAGACAGTGTGGCTGCTTCACATCAATAGACACAGAACAAAAGCAGGTTACAATAGCAAAACACGTTGCGAGACGGACTCAAAGTTGTCTTGAAGGGCTGTGTTTTCAGTGTGCGTTAGATCACTTCCTCGGGGAGGCAGTTCTAAGGGACGCACACATTGTTATAATTATGGGCATCCCTGGAGGAGCCGTCCAGTTCACACACACATAGAAAATAGAGAATTCCTGCTCACATCAAAATGCATATCACATTTCAAACACAATGCAGAACCCGTCACATGCGGAGAAATAACTGGAGAGCTGGAAAGAAAAGAAAGACCTGTCAGAAGCAAGCGGAAACAACATGTACACCGCACTAGAGACACCTGCTTAGTTATAAATCATAATATATTTAATATGACTTGCGCTTCCCCCCAAGAAGCTTGGATTTCCTGCTTCCATGTTTATTGTTGTGTTTCACCAAAAAAATAAAAAATACTATGTTAACAATGTCTCTGGAAATCAACATTTTTTTACTCAATTGTTTATTTGAATAATTTTCTCCGAAATTATATATTTTTTTGTTTTTATACTTCAAACTCTTTCCAACCACAATATCATACCAACACAAATGCACCCCAACAGCCTGTAGTGTATATGCATTTACAATCTTTATGTGCAGTGCGTGTAATGGTAGTGTCATATTTGCTTTATAATCTGTTGAAAGATAGATAGATAGATTAGATAGATATAGATCAACAGACAGATAGATCAATAGATATATATGTCATGGCGACGGTCCGTGCCCCTCGCCATCCTGCTATCTGGGGTGGTCACGGGCGCCGCATCACTCTCCTAGATGGCTGCTAGATCTCCTTATGTGTGTGTATTGGAGTCTATTCATTGAACCTCTCTCTGCAGTACTCCAAAGGTTAATTCTAATTTTTGCTCTGTGTTCTGCGGTTTGATCAATGAACAAATCAGCCCTCCTGTATATGCTGGGCAGTTTGTTTTACTCCTTAGTAGATTCCTTTTGACTTGCTTTCTGGGCCCTGCAAAAATGCTATAATTAGTTTTTCTGTCTATATACCGATTTTTTTCCCCTCTTTCCTGTCACCTGACTTGATCTGTGCCTGTTGACCGTTATAACCCTGAGCCTCCTGCCCTGACCTCTGGACCATTTCACAAATGCACACATACTCCTCCTGCCTGTTTCCTGACTATCTGAGTCGCTTGATCCCTCGGCGCATGGCACTTGTGCCTCTAAATCCAGTGGGCCAAATACACTCGGACTATTCCAAGAAGTAGGAGCCTGGTGGCCACCTACAGCTAAGTCCAGATCCCTGTATAGTGGTAAAGAGTGAAAACCATGAGACCGCCATGATAACACCCCTCAGGTAAAGCCCAAAGTCAAACCAATTGGTTGGCATAGTAGATCCACACTCACTGCCCTTGGGCCATGCAGTGATGGGAAGGGCTCATCTTTTCTTCCCTTCAGGGCACACCCTGGATTTGAGGCTCCCACCTGATGTTGGAAGGGGTGCCCTTGGTGTTGATGAGACTGGGTTTAGTGCAATAAGTCCACTGTAATTTATTGCATTTATTGAAGCCATTAGTAGATGATTCACACTAGCAATGTACACATTAAATACAGTCTTTACAGTTGGCATACACAATTCCCAAGGCTGTTTGAAAAGCTAGTCTCTGTCATTAATTAGGCTGTACAATGTCTCTTTTCCCGGACTAAGAGTTGCGCTCTCTCTTATATGTTACAGACATGCGTACGGACAATGGTTGTGGAAACACTGTGACAAATAACCAGATTGACATTGGGTAAAACCCTAACAGTGTTATTCTGACACCTCCCAGGTATTCACCCTTTAACCCCTGTACAGGGATGTGAACTCCAGTTTAGTGCCCAGATCGTTACCACCTGGGATGGTCCTGGTTTACTTGGCAGCTGATCAACTGGGGTCAGGAACAATGGTGCAAAGCACCAGGCGCACAGGCATGGCACTGATACAGAACCAGGCAGAATACAGGTGAATTCAAGGCAAACACGAGACAAAACATGAGAACTAGCAGATGGACAGGCTTCAGGAACCCAGACAAATGCACTATATGAATTTGGACACACGGACACAGGAACAGACTACAAGAGTTGGACACTATTAAGACATAACAGAACTATCAAAATGGACTTCAGTTATAGGACACTATTCAGACACAACAGAACTTAGACGGACTTCATGAACTAGGACACTGTTCAGACATTGCAGAACTTGGCAAGACAGATTGCATTTGTCTTTTTATCTCACCTGGACCCCTGTTCCCCTACTTTAAACCCCACTCATCATCTAAAACCAAGGGTACTACATCGACCACTAGGCAGGAGATTCCAACATCCAGGGTGTGCCTCAAGAAGGATTGCTCCCTTTCCATCAATGCATGCATGGCCTGGGGGAGCTCTTGAGCAGGACTAGCCACCATGAAGACTATGACCTCTCTTGTTGCCACTGCCACCACTCTCATCCTCTCCAGCCCTATGCGCCTTCTCCCTTCAGGCTGGCACACCGCAAATTGATAGTAAATAGATAGCTATAGATATGAGATAGGCCACGTATCACTTGGGGGACATGTCACCACTGAGGCCAGTCATTGGCTACACTTGCGCAATTGACCCCGCCTGTGCAGATGTTGACAATTGAATGGGGCTGAGTTGCAATTCCAAACACATCAGATACTGCTTGGTGTCTGGATTTTTTCTGTCTTTAGATATTGATGTCCTATCTGAAAGATAGGTTATCAATATCTTCTCTGGGAGAGTCTGACACCTGGCACCCCCATGGATTGCAGTGAGCCCCTGAAGAGCCGGTGCAGATGATAGAAGTGATAGTGGCCCTGATGAGTTTCTGTGTCATGTTGTATTCCCTCAGGTCATCGCTCCCTGGGGATCGGTGTAGTGGAAAGGTGATTTGAAGAATCAGGCCAGAAGTAAAAGTATAAAAGGCTCTTATACTTAGTGCAGATTATAACTTGTGGCACATCCAGCAGTATAAAGTACAAAGTGCATATTCTGGCACCAGATGAGGAGGTATGGTGGTGAGTTGTGTGGTAATTAAATGGCACTTGCAGGCCCTTGTGGATACAGTGTCCACTGTGTGATGCAGGCTTGTAGTTAGTATGGCTTGGAATCTATTCTAGGTGACGGGTGCCTGACCTGTTTTCCCTCACCGGCAGTAGGGTCTGTAAAGCTGTGGTTTTTCTGAAAACTCTGCTGACTAAACAGTTTGTCTCTTGATACGACATTCAACAATCTAGACATACCAAACATCAATATAAGTTATTAATAATTTGAGCACATTTTCAATTTCAAGTTTTCCTAAGGCTGGAAATCTAGGCACCTGAGATCCCTAATCAAACATTCATAGGGAGGTTATTGAAAACAAGGATTCTGACAGGAATGGCTTTGATCTTATTTTATCCTTAAAGATGACTCAAACCATTTTCAAAAGCATTGGAACACCAGGACCTTCATCTCATTAAAGGGGTTGTGCCATAAAATACTTTTTTCTCAAAAGTATAGGTTCATCAATTACTCTAGCTCCCATTCCTCCTTGGATTATTTTCTTCTTTTTTTTTTTTCAAATTTACCTCATTTGCTGTTTTCTCTTATCCCCCATGCTTGAATCCTACATCCTGGTTTGTCAAGTGTCTGCTGACCCATCATGCCTTAGGGCGGTGAGATGTGTCCTGACAGCAGCAGTACATAAGATACTAACCACATCCCTTGTTCCTACCAAGAATGATTGGTGTGTCCTACATTACAAGGCCTTTATGTAAGCTGGAAAGCATTTGGTGTGTTGCAGGTCTTGTCTACACAGTAATTTATTGCATTGGGTGGAGGATATCAGCCCAGAGATCTTTATTATAAGTTTGTTTCAAATGATTAAAACATAACTCATAACTAGGGATGAGCGAACTCGAACTGTATAGTTCGGGTTCGTATCGAATTTTGGGGTGTCCGTGACACGGACCCGAACCCGGACATTTTCGTAAAAGTCCGGGTTCGGGGTTCGTCGCTTTCTTGGCGCTTTTGTGACGCTTTCTTGGCGCTTTTTGAAAGGCTGCAAAGCAGCCAATCAACAAGCGTCATACTACTTGCCCCAAGAGGCCGTCACAGCCATGCCTACTATTGGCATGGCTGTGATTGGCCAGAGCACCATGTGACCCAGCCTCTATTTAAGCTGGAGTCACATAGCGCCGCCCGTCACTCTGCTCTGATTAGCGTAGGGAGAGGTTGCGGCTGCGACAGTAGGGCGAGATTAGGCAGATTAACTCCTCCAAAGGACTTGATTAATCGATCGATCTGCAGCTGTGGATCATTGAGCTGCTGAAATTCAATTGCTCACTGTTTTTAGGCTGCCCAGACCGTTTGTCAGTCACTTTTTTCTGGGGTGATCGGCGACCATTTTGTGTCTTATGCGGTGCTGCGACCAAGTGCATCCAAGCTGCGACCAAGTGCATTTAACCCTCAATGGTGAGGTTGTTTTTTGGCTAAAGCCTACATCAGGGTGAAGCTGTCACACCAAGTGCATTTAACCAGCAATAGTCTGTTTATTTTTTGGCCATATACTACATCAGGGGCAAGCTGCGCCTGTCACCAAGTGCATTTAACCCTCAATGGTGTGGTTGTTTTTTGGCTAAAGCCTACATCAGGGTGAAGCTGTCACACAAAGTGCATTTAACCAGCAATAGTCTGTTAATTTTTTGGCCATATACTAAATCAGGGGCAAGCTGCGCCCGTCACCAAGTGCATTTAACCCTTAGTAGTGTGGTTGGTCAAGCTGTCACACCAAGTGCATTTAACCAGCAATAGTCTGTTCATTTTTTGGCCATATACTACATCAGGGGCAAGCTGCGCCCGTCACCAAGTGCATTTAACCCTCAATGGTGTGGTTGTTTTTTGGCTAAAGCCTACATAAGGGTGAAGCTGTCACACCAAGTGCATTTAACCAGCAATAGTCTGTTTATTTTTTGGCCATATACTACATCAGGGGCAAGCTGCGCCTGTCACCAAGTGCATTTAACCCTCAATGGTGTGGTTGTTTTTTGGCTAAAGCCTACATCAGGGTGAAGCTGTCACACCAAGTGCATTTAACCAGCAATAGTCTGTTCATTTTTTGGCCATATACTACATCAGGGGCAAGCTGCGCCCGTCACCAAGTGCATTTAACCCTCAGTAGTGTGGTTGGTCAAGCTGTCACACCAAGTGCATTTAACCAGCAATAGTGTGGTTATTTTTTGGCCATATACTACATCAGGGGCAAGCTGCGCCCGTCACCAAGTGCATTTAACCCTCAATGGTGTGGTTGTTTTTTGGCTAAAGCCTACATCAGGGTGAAGCTGTCACACCAAGTGCATTTAACCAGCAATAGTCTGTTTATTTTTTGGCCATATACTACATCAGGGGCAAGCTGCGCCTGTCACCAAGTGCATTTAACCCTCAATGGTGTGGTTGTTTTTTGGCTAAAGCCTACATCAGGGTGAAGCTGTCACACCAAGTGCATTTAACCAGCAATAGTCTGTTCATTTTTTGGCCATATACTACATCAGGGGCAAGCTGCGCCCGTCACCAAGTGCATTTAACCCTCAGTAGTGTGGTTGGTCAAGCTGTCACACCAAGTGCATTTAACCAGCAATAGTGTGGTTATTTTTTGGCCATATCCCAGTCTAATTCTGTCACTAAATCCATACCGGTCACCCAGCGCCTAAATACTAGGCCTCAAATTTATATCCCGCTAAATCTCTCGTTACCGCTGTACTGTTGTGGCTGGGCAAGTTATTTAGTGTCCGTTAAAGCACATTTTTTGTTCAGGGTTGAAATACAATTCCCAATTTAGCAATTTCATAATTTAGTGGTTTCTGCTATATCAGAGCTATTTGAAATCTATCCCTAAAAGGGTATATAATATTCAAGGTGCAAATAGGGTCATTCAGAATAACTTCACACACACACGCTACTGTGCATTTCCAAGTCTAATTCTGTCACTAAATCCATACCGGTCACCCAGCGCCTAAATACTAGGCCTCAAATTTATATCCCGCTAAATCTGTCGTTACCGCTGTACTGTTGTTGCTGGGCAAGTTATTTAGTGTCCGTCAAAGCACATTTTTTGTTCTGGGTTGAAATACAATTCCCAATTTAGCAATTTCATAATTTAGTGGTTTCTGCTATATCAGAGCTATTTGAAATCTATCCCTAAAAGGGTATATAATATTCAAGGTGCACATAGGGTCATTCAGAATAACTTCACACACACGCTACTGTGCATTTCCAAGTATAATTCTGTCACTAAATCCATACCGGTCACCCAGCGCCTAAATACTAGGTCTCAAATTTATATCCCGCTGAATTTGAATACAATACATTGGGCCAAATAATATTTCTGTTGTTGTGGTGAACCATAACAATGAGGAAAACATCTAGTAAGGGACGCCGACGTGGTCGTGGTGGTGTTAGTGGACCCTCTGGTGCTGGGAGAGGACGTGGCCGTTCTGCCACATCCACACGTCCTAGTGTACCAACTACCTCAGGTCCCAGTAGCCGCCAGAATTTACAGCGATATATGGTGGGGCCCAATGCCGTTCTAAGGATGGTAAGGCCTGAGCAGGTACAGGCATTAGTCAATTGGGTGGCCGACAGTGGATCCAGCACGTTCACATTATCTCCCACCCAGTCTTCTGCAGAAAGCGCACAGATGACGCCTGAAAGCTAACCCCATCAGTCTGTCACATCACCCCCATGCATACCAGGGAAACTGTCTCAGCCTCAAGTTATGCAGCAGTCTCTTATGCTGTTTGAAGACTCTGCTTGCAGGGTTTCCCAAGGGCATCCACCTAGCCCTTCCCCAGCGGTGGAAAACATAGACTGCACTGACGCACAACCACTTATGTTTCCTGATGATGAGGACATGGGAATCCCACCTCAGCATGTCTCTGATGATGACGAAACACAGGTGCCAACTGCTGCGTCTTTCTGCAGTGTGCAGACTGAACAGTGACTGCAGTGTGCAGACTAATTCTCTGCTGACATGAAGCCAGATTGTCTGTTACGGGACCTCTCTCCTCTGCCTGGGTGCTGGGCCTAAATTTATGAAAATGGACTCTTACAGTGGTGGGTGACGTGAAGCCTGATTCTCTGCTATGACATGAAGACTGATTCTCTGCTGACATGAAGCCAGATTGTCTGTTACGGGACCTCTCTCCTCTGCCTGGGTGCTGGGCCTAAATTTATGAAATTGGACTCTTACAGTGGTGGGTGACGTGAAGCCTGATTCTCTGCTATGATATGAAGACTGATTCTCTGCTGACATGAAGCCAGATTCTCTGTTACGGGACCTCTCTCCTCTGCCTGGGTGCTGGGCCTAAATATCTGACAATGGACTGTTGCATTGTTGGCTGACGTGAAGCCTGATTCTCTGCTATGACATGCAGACTAATTCTCTGCTGACATGAAGCCAGATTCTCTGTTACGGGACCTCTCTCCTCTGCCTGGGTGCTGGGCCTAAATTTATGAAAATGGACTCTTACAGTGGTGGGTGACGTGAAGCCTGATTCTCTGCTATGACATGCAGACTAATTCTCTGCTGACATGAAGCCAGATTGTCTGTTACGGGACCTCTCTCCTCTGCCTGGGTGCTGGGCCTAAATTCATGAAAATGGACTGTTGCAGTGGTGGGTGACGTGAAGCCTGATTCTCTGCTATGACATGAAGACTGATTCTCTGCTGACATGAAGCCAGATTGTCTGTTACGGGACCTCTCTCCTCTGCCTGGGTGCTTGGCCTAAATTTATGAAAATGGACTCTTACAGTGGTGGGTGACGTGAAGCCTGATTCTCTGCTATGACATGAAGACTGATTCTCTGCCGACATGAAGCCAGATTGTCTGTTACGGGACCTCTCTCCTCTGCCTGGGTGCTGGGCCTAAATTTATGAAAATGGACTCTTACAGTGGTGGGTGACGTGAAGCCTGATTCTCTGCTATGACATGAAGACTGATTCTCTGCTGACATGAAGCCAGATTGTCTGTTACGGGACCTCTCTCCTCTGCCTGGGTGCTGGGCCTAAATTTATGAAAATGGACTGTTGCAGTGGTGGGTGACGTGAAGCCTGATTCTCTGCTATGACATGCAGACTAATTCTCTGCTGACATGAAGCCAGATTGTCTGTTACGGGACCTCTCTCCTCTGCCTGGGTGCTGGGCCTAAATTTATGAAAATGGACTGTTGCAGTGGTGGCTGACGTGAAGCCTGATTCTCTGCTATGACATGCAGACTGATTCTCTGCTGACATGAAGCCAGATCCTCTGTTACGGGACCTCTCTCCTCTGCCTGGGTGCTGGGCCTAAATTTATGAAAATGGACTGTTGCAGTGGTGGGTGACGTGAAGCCTGATTCTCTGCTATGACATGAAGACTGATTCTCTGCTGACATGAAGCCAGATTCTCTGTTACGGGACCTCTCTCCTCTGCCTGGGTGCCGGGGCCTAAATATCTGAGAATGGACTGTTCCAGTGGTGGGTGACGGGAAGCCAGATTCTCTGCTATGGGACCTCTCTCCAATTGATTTTGGTTAATTTTTATTTATTTAATTTTTATTTTAATTCATTTCCCTATCCACATTTGTTTGCAGGGGATTTACCTACATGTTACTGCCTTTTGCAGCCCTCTAGCCCTTTCCTGGGCTGTTTTACAGCCGTTTTAGTGCCGAAAAGTTCGGGTCCCCATTGACTTCAATGGGGTTTGGGTTCGGGACGAAGTTCGGATCGGGTTCGGATCCCAAACCCGAACATTTTCGGGAAGTTCGGCCGAACTTCTCGAACCCGAACATCCAGGTGTTCGCTCAACTCTACTCATAACATACTGTATATAAATATAAAAAAATCTCATTTATATATAGGTGACACCGCGCTCTTCCTAGCTCAGAACAGTCTGCTGTTACACAGTGGAGGCGTCACAGACACTTTTGCTAGTAAGTAACAATAGTTACCTGTTCAGTAGCGCTTGCTCTGTGGCTTTTCCTTCCTACCTTTTCCTGACGAAAGACATCGTACTGTCCGAAACGCGTAGATAGGAATTTTGGTACCTACTACCATCCGTAGTCTGCATAGTGACATCACTGTCCACTTGAGACAAGCGCGAGGTACAATTTATACAAACGGCATCGCGCCACCGGCCGGGACACGAGCCACAGTATAGCAACCTTAGCTCAATACTCAGTATTGTGTTGGATTACACAAAGAAGGAAGGAAAAGCCACAGAGCAAGCGCTACTGAACAGGTAACTGTTGTTACTTACTAGCAAAAGTGTCTGTGACGCCTCCACTGTGTAACAGCAGACTGTTATGAGCTAGGGAGAGCGCGGTGTCACCACCATATATAAATTTGGAGTTTCATAGTTTGGCAGTGGCTTGTGCGGTTCCGCTGCGACACCTGCAGCCAAGTGTGTAAAAGGAGTATAGCAAGCGCCGGAGAATTGATTGTTAAATATAAAAATATAACTATATAACACATCCCAAGAACCAGTTCATCACAGAATACTTATGTTACTTTGCTCCAAAATTAAATAAATGTGGTTGGCAATGTCCCACCATTACATATGAAGGCAACAAAAATAAATTATCGTTTGTGTAAATGCCATTAAAATGACAAACATGAATTTATTGCTAATACACTTTCTTTCTTGCATATTTCTTTCGTTATACTCAGTCATGCATAATTGAGAACGATGATGTCAGTCGGTTTTGCATTTGTTAGTACTCAAGTCTTCAATTTTTGGAAGCGTAGATATTCTTCAAGTACCGTATATATGGAAGAATGTAAAAATCATATTAAAACTTAGGCTGAGTTCACACTTCAGTTATTTCCATTAGTTATTGTGAACCAAAAACACAGAACAGGTACATATCTTTCCCTTATACCTTATCTCTGAGTAGGCTTCACTACTGGTTTTGGTAAGTAAAGGCAGGGTTCCATGTGATAAGGAAAGTATTGTAAAAGGGTCAAGGGAAGAGCACCCAAATCAACTTATTTGTCCGATGACAGCAGAAGGAGACAACTGTGATGATCTTGTGGTGTCCCAAGTAGACTACTAAACTACTTGGACTACTAAAGAAGTTTCTTGCTCTACCATTAGAATAGTCTACTAGTGAATGGAGAAGATAATAATTATTATTATTAAGATAAGTCTTATGATTTTCAGAGCCTACAAATGGTGAAGAGCCCAGGTATGGACATGGTCACGTGCGCCACTGAAGACAATGACTATCTTCATTGATGACATGTCCCCAAGTAGCACATATCTGCTGAATCCAATCATTGGCTGCAGGAACTCATGTGACCATGTCCATACTCGGTCGGAAGTAAGCAAGCTGTAGACCAGAAGATGGCGGAACGGAAACCAGGGAGCAGTACCATAGAGATACAGAGCAGGTAAGTATGAATCTTTCATTAGGTTATCCATCTTAGTAGCCATAAGTAAATGGCTATTAATTCTTGGAAAAGGTTAAGAACTTATCCGAGTATCTATGCGAACTGTGCGAAAAAAATATATAATAGTCACCTCACCAACATCTTAAATTTACTTCTCCCAGTATCCATGGAACAATGTATGCTACTTTCTGGATTTGGTTAAATTGATGGAACCATTTTAGAGCTTTGTAAAGGTAGTCATCATATTTAATGCTCCCTTCAGTTTGTCAAAAGCCAAATTCAAGCTATATTCCCAGCGTAAAATTGATGGTAATTGGTCACTTTGATGGCAATTTTGAAAATTATGGAGGGTTCGATACAAATTGATGGATGTAACTTCCTAGCTGTATGGTTATGTAATAGAACTGTTGTCATATTTCTGCTGCTTTCGAGCAAATTGAATAATGCAAAGGTATGTACTGTATGTGTCTTGAATTAATCATTACATAGCAGTAGGTGATATTCTATATCTTCTACATATCAGAACCATGTTCATAGCAATAAAACATATTCCGTCTCCGCACTATGAAGGAATGTTTAATCGTTCTGCCACTTTTTCTTTATAGAAATCAAAGGAAAACATTTAAAATCACAGCAAAATCAATACAAACAACAAAGTACTTGTGGTGGATTTTTATGGCAGTTTTTGATGCAGAATGTTCAGCCAAAGCCATAAGTGGATTTCTGTGAGCTTTCAAAAAGATTGTTTTGTATAACTACAACGTCAAAGTCTTATCTAAAAAGTCCTTCACGCAGGACTTTTTCCCCAGTCAAAAATGAGAGATCTCAGAAGGAAATGGCTAAAATGGATGCAAAATAAGCACAATAGATGCTCAAAATAGATGATTTAAAAAAAAAATTAAAAAAAAATTCTGTTCTTCTGACAGATCAGAAAAATGGAAAACTAAATGGTGATGTGAACCTAGCCTTAGAAAATTGCCAGTTTGGATTGAAATAAAAGTCTTCTCAATCTTCTTTTTTATCCTCCGGATTAGTAAAAATTCTTCCTTGAGCTGAAAACCTGACTAGTCAATTGGCAAGACTTTGGTTGGTAGGCAATGTATCATTGGCAACCTTTGGCCACTTTCACACTGTCAGTGTTTGATCAGTGATTTCCATCAGTGACTGTGAGCCAAAACAAGGTGCAGATCTTTCCATTATACCATGTCTCTGTATAGCCTTGAAGGGAACCTGTCACCGGGATTTTGTGTATAGAGCTGAGGACATGGGTTGCTAGATGGTCGCTAGCACATCCGCAATACCCAGTCCCCATAGCTCTGTGTGCTTTTATTGTGTAAAAAAAACATATTGATACTTATGCAAATTTACCTGAGATGAGTCCTGTCCCTGAGACGAGTCCTGTCCCTGAGATGAGTCCCGTCCCTGAGAGGAGGCCTGTGCCTGAGATAAGTCAGGGACAGGACTCATCTCAGGTTAATTTGCATATGTATCAAATAGGTTTTTTTTTACACAATAAAAGCACACAGAGCTATGGGGACTGGGTATTGCGGATGTGCTAGCAGCCATCTAGCAACCCATGTCCTCAACTCTATACCCAAAATCCAGGTGACAGGTTCCCTTTAAATGACTGATGGAAATCACTGATCAAACACTAACCAAACATTGACTTTGTGAAAGCAACCTCACTGTTAGATATGACTCAGCTTTTCAGGCCAAAACCACTGAATAATTAATGATTTATCATACAGTAAATATACTGAATGTTGTATATAATTATAGACAAATATAAAGCTTCATTCACATCTGTCATAGGAACACAAGCCAAAGACGAATCCATCGCATGATGGACAACAATGGCACCTGGTGGAGCTCCGTGAATATAATGGTGTCTGTCTGGTTTCCGTCATGGTGTCCATGTTTTACTGGACAAAATAGCCCTGCAAGCTACACTATTTTGTCTAGCATTTTTGACAAAATCTTAACAAAGCCCCCAGCGTAGATGTGAATGAAGCACAAAACTGCTTTTCCTGTTTCTTTTTTGACATTTCAATGACTGGTAAGAATCAATTAGTCTAATTTCAGAAAATCTGTATTTTCAGAGCTGCATAGTGCAACTATTCTCATATCCCCATTGTCAAAACTTTTAACTCTTTTACACTTTTTTCATATTTTATCAATATTATTTTAACCTCAAGGAGGCTTCCAGCTTTGATTGCTGCTCCGTGGAGACCAGATCTGCAACGCTATGGAGATATTACATCATGAAAAGCCAAGACCTCGGGTCCTTATAAGCACCTTTCACTTCTATGTTTTGATTTTTGATGTCAATTCCAGTAATTAGCAAGAAGGAAATCCTAATTGCACCTTTACAGAAACATCTGCTGAGGTCATACGTTGCCTACACTCCAAGTACAACACAAAGGTCTGCAGCTGCTCAAGCATGCCCTGAACGATAAGGTCCTTCAAGTCAGTTCAAATTAGTAACAGGCTTTGGAAATGTGATGTAGGCTTTCAGAAGGAAAGTGTTGCTAAAACATGGGGATAGGAAAAAAAAATTCAAAAATGGTTGGATGGAATGGACTCTCTTATCCAAAAACAAGGGCTACGAGGTCTCTTGGCAGACATTGCCTAATCTATCACTCAAAGTGATGGAACCCATTTAACACAAGCAATGTTTAATTGTAAGCTGACCTATGTATAGCACAAATGAGGGAAAGCAGACCCATAAAACGATGACATGAACACAACCATGAAGGCTGATATGAATTGTAGGGGTTTAAGGAGATTTTTGGAACATTGTGATCAGTTGCTCTTGGGCTAATTAAATAAGAGACTTAGAGGTTTTGTACATATAAGTGAAAAATGGCTTAACTACTTTTTGGCAGTGGAGAAGTCTTTGATCATCAGGTTTGCCATTACCCTAGAGATGTAAGTTGGTTTCCTAGAGTATTAATCAACTTTTTTCTAGCTTTACATATTATTGAAACCACATCACTTAGATTTTGGAAAGAATACTGTATATTTGTCTATTTTGTATCGAAGAAATAAGTCTTGCTAAAAAATAGCATTTGATTTTGATTAGAATTCACTAAGATGAGAAATATTATTGTGGTCGGTTAGGGAAGTGATCATATTTCCGTGAATTTCCAAGTTAAAACAAAGAAGGTAAGCAAATGAACTCTTAACAAGCTCTTCCTCTGATGCCACTAGATGTAAGGCTGCTATCCTACAAGTCAATGTTTAATCTTTTAAACAGGCCTTGAGACATTATGTGGATAATAAATAAGCCAGCACCTCATCTGCAGAAGACATAGTACCCCGCAAATCCTGACCTAGGCCTCTCACCCAGTTAAGCCAGTACTCTCTGCTCTGCACTGATGAGGGACAATCACCCCAAAACAGCTGTCTGCAGATGAGATGCTGGCTTATTTATTAGCCAAGTCATGTCTAAAGGCCTATTTAAAAGGGTTGAACATTGACTTATAGGATAGCGGCCTTACATCTGGTGGCATCAGAGGCAGAGCTTGCTAAAAGCTCATTTACATCCCTTCTTCCCAGAATTCCAGAGGAACATATATGACCTATAAGACTCTTCATGACGATTAAGGCGCTCAAATTCATGAAAAAACCCAAGTCAGCTGATATTCCACCTCCGGGGGCCGCCACACTGCGCAGCTGAAAACTGTGTGCAGTTTTGAATCCCTTTTAAGACTAAAGGCACATGATCAGAATGGCGTACAGATTTTCGGCGCAGATTTGCGTGAGGAAAATCTGCACCGTAGGTCACGTACGGTACATTGTATTCTATGAGAATTTGAAATTCTTATGTACACGATGCAGATTTTTTTCCGTGCGGATTTTGACCTCCAGTGCAGATTTTTAAAATATGCAGCATGTCAATTTATTTTATTTTTCCTGACCGGATTTTCTCCATTCACTTCAATGTGGAGAGTAAAATCTGCACCAAATCCGCATTTAAATCTGCACAAATTGATGCGGATTGTCTGCATGGATTTCCCTGTGCATTTTCCCTAAAATAACTTGTCACCTCTCCTTAAATGTCTGGGTTTGAAAATACAGGTATTCACCATGAAATAAAAGCTGTACATCCTCTTTTCTTATAACTCTTTGTTCTGCTGTTCCCTTGATATGCCTACTAGAAATGTATGGATAAATTGGCATCCAGGTGATACTACTTGTGGTAATACTGTCCAATCAATGCTGATTGTGCCACACTGTATAGGGATACGTCTCTTTAAAAAAGGGGAATGATAACGGCCATTTGTCAATTTATTAATACAGTTCTTGGAGGAATAACAGAGGACTGGCCCAGTGTACTGTACAGTTCTAAGAAAACAGTTTACAGAATTGTGATTTACATAGATACGGGGTACACATAATTAATAAAACAGATGTGCCAGGAGAAATAATAGGTCCTTTTTAACTAAAGTCCATCTGACCACCGAGCAGCACTCAGGACAAAAAGAACCTTACAGCTCAAGGCCAGAGGTAGTGCACTGAGCGAAAAGGGAAGCCGGGTGAGATCACCAATACACACTGCAGTACCTGATGTAGCAGATGGAGAAACTCAGTCTCTTCTTCAGCAGACATTTTTTTTCTCCTTTTTTTGTTAGATTTTTTTTTCTGCTTTGTATCCAAGAACAAAAAAAATTGTAGCTCACCAGACCTCTACTTAGTGCTCCATATACTGGATAGTGGTGCTCAGGAGGCGTTTAGATGTGTGGGCTTGTGCAATTCTTGTAACATTGAATGAGGATGGACCTTTGGCACTCGCTGGATTCATAAGAAAAAAAAATATTCTTTATTTATTGTTAAATCTATTTTTATTATTATAAGGAAGGACAAAGCAAGTAGACATATCATTTTGACAATGAAAACATTAAATGTCCTTTCCCTTCTCCCACATTCGGGTAAAGGCACAAGGCAGTAATGGTTGAATAATCATACATTGCAACACAATTCCTCCATCACTTTTTGGGCCATAATGCTCTAGGGACAACACCCAAAATAATAGGAATTGTGGAACTGGGACCCCTTGCATAGTAGTAAGCGAACACAAACAAAGGTAGACCCTGGCTTAGGGGCATAATAACACTCTAACTGAAGGAGGTGAGGCTTCTCTAGTTTCACAAAGTGCAAACACTTGAATTGACGTAGAAAAAAGAGAAAAAGAAAAAAGGGGGAGAAGCAAAAGAGGACATACAATGCCAAGTATAGAGCCTTACATGATGGGAGCAAATGTATCAAGCACCTATATCATGTACCAAAATTACATATTATAGTCATGCAAATATAAAGCTCCTGACAATGTGGCTTATGGTAGGAAACACGAAAAAAAAATCAACAAACAAGGACAATGGAACATACAAAACCAGAGCACAGACAAACAAAAGACCGGGGGAGGAAGGAGGGGGAAGGTAGGAGGGGAAAGGGGAGAGGGCCATCTGAAAAATAAAAAAATAAAAAAAATTGTCTAAGATGTCATCAGGTGAAATCACCTGTATCCAACCAGGTTTGGAAGCGAGAGGAGCTCCTAAACTGTAGCCAAGGTTCCCAGGTTGATGCATACATTTGGGTTTGGTTATGTGCTTCAGCCCCAAGTTCCTCCATTCGGACCTAAGTGTCCAGAGCACGTACCCACGTGACTCTCCGCAAACTATCCGATGATCTCCACTGGCGCAGTATAATCTGCCTCATAGACTGAACAAATGTTCTGAGAGCCCCTTTTTTGACATGTTGGTATCTGCCAGAATAAACAGACAGTAATGCAATCAGGGGGGACGGAGATATAGTAATCCGGTATAGCGCGTTGTAGAGAGCAAAGATATCCTGCCACAAGTGGGAGACCCCGGGGCAGTCCCACCAGATGTAAAGCATGGATCCAACTGCTACTTGGCATCGCCAACAGGTGTTGGGGACTGATGGGTAAAATTGATGCAGCTTGACCGGAGTCCTATACCAACGGGTGAGAATTTTATAATTCAACTCTTGTAAACGACATGATGTAGTCGATTTATGAGTAAATAGTAGGGAACGAGTCCATTGTTCGGCCGATAGAGGGGCCGCCAGTTCACTCTCCCAACCAGAGGCAAATCCGACACCCCTCAACTGATCAGTTAACGACATATCCCCTACCTCCCCGGCACCAAGCAGACCATAAATCAGAGATATGCCATGGCCTGGACCCGTACCAGCTACACAAAGCTTTTCAAAGTTTGTCAAAGGAGCGGATAGTTGCGATCCGGGAGCCAGGGATCCCATAAAGCTTCGGAGTTGAAGGTAATGAAACCAGCGACTTGGAGAATTAGAGAAGATGTGGGAAAGATCACCGAGGGGAAGAAGTCCTGATCCCTTAAAAATATCTCTTATTAGAATCTGGGGAGGGGGAGAAACCCGGAATGATGGCAAGTTTCTAATCAAGGGAGGTAAATCGGGATGAGCCGCAATAGCCATCAGCGGGCCAGCGGTAATTAGGTTTATTTTGGAGGCAAATCTACCCCAGGACTTTGTCAGAGTTTGAATTAAAGGAGAGCGAAGAGTATGGCTGAGAGTGTTTTGTGCGGCAACAGGGAGCCAGAAGATCCCCGGCACTAAATGTGGGGCCAGGGTATGTTCTATGTCTACCCAGAGTTTCAGAGAACGATTATGAATAAGATCCAGTACGCAGTTTGCAATGTAGGCTCTATAGTATGCCTGGAAATCAGGAAGACCTGCTACCCCCAAACTCTTCGCTCTAGATAAAACCTTATAACTCACTCTGGCCCTTGAGCCATTCCAAATAAACCGAGAGGCCAATGACCGCAGTTGGATAAAGAATCTGTTAGGAATATTACAGGGGACTGTCTGGAACAGGTAAAGTATTTTGGGTAAAATGTCCATCTTCAGGGCATTAATTCTACCAAACCAAGAAATCTGCAGGGGGGACCATTTCTGGAGAGTAGATTCCACGGATCTAATCAGCGGTCAACTTGAAGAGGTGATTAGGGTTAGCAGGGAGATTTATACCCAGGTGATGGATCGAGTCGGAGGCCAATTTAAATGAGAATGTTTCTTTGATGTGAGTGACTTCTCGATGGGCCAGGGAGATGTTCAAAATTTCAGATTTCTGGACATTTACTTTGAAATTGCTAAGCCTGCCGAACCTTTCGAATTCCCGGAGAACCGAAGGTAATCCTATTCTAGGGGAGGAAAGGTAAAGCAGCAAATCGTCCGCAAAAAGGGACAACTTGTATTCTGTGGACCCCACCATCACCCCTTTTATAGATTGGTTGCTCCGAAGTGCATTAGCTAGAGATTCCATGGTCAGGATATAAAGGAAAGGGGAAAGGGGGCAACCCTGGCGAGTTCCGTTCCTTATAGAGAAGGGCACCGAAAGAAGGCCATTAACTCGGACCTGGGCTGAGGGGGAGGAGTATAAAGCCATGATATGATTAATCATTTTAGAGCCGAGACCCACACATTCCAACGTTTGGGCCAGAAAACTCCAGTTGACTCTATCAAAAGCCTTCTCTGCATCCACAGAAAGTAGGCACAGAGGAGACCCTGTAGACCTAGCCCTAGCTATAATGCCCAAGGACTTCAGGGTACTATCACGCGCCTCCCTACCAGGAACGAAACCCACCTGTTCTTGATGAACACACTTCGGGATAAGGGGATGTAGCCGCAACGCAATTAATTTGGCATAAATTTTTAAGTTCACATTTAAGAGAGATATTGGCCTATAGTTGGCACAATGGGAGGGATCTTTGTCAGGTTTGGGTATGACTGTTATATGGGCCTGCAAGGCTTGGGGCGGGAATGGGATTTCCGGAGTTATGGAGTTAAAGGTCTGGAGGAGAAAGGGAGATAATTCTTCAGTGAGAAGTTTATAAAAGCGAGGGGTTAGGCCATCTGGGCCCGGACTCTTCCCATTTTTAAGATCTTTCATAACTCCGTTGAGTTCTGAGGATGAGAAATCATCTTCTAATGCCAATGAGTCCTCACTGGGAATACTTTTGGGGCCGAATTGATTCAAATAATCCTTAGTGTCCAGTGTATAGGAATTAGAAGTCGGGTCTCTCCCGGTGTTAAGGTCACAGAGGGAGCTATAATAGGTTCGGAACTCTGATGAGATTTTGGAGGGAGTATGTATCAGTCCCTCATTTGGCGAGTTGATCGAGGTAACCTGTGTCTGTGGGAGCCTAGGGTGAAGAGCCCTAGCAAGCCATTTTCCACTCTTATCTCCGTATTCAAAGAACCCGAATTTAACCTTATCACGCAGACATAAAGTTCTCTGATCAAGAATTCGGATTATTTGTTGCCGGAGAAGAGAGATGTCAGCTTTCAACTGGTCAGACGGTGCAAGCTTATTTGATGAATCTTTACTGTTAAGTGCTATCAGGAGAGAGGAGAGTTTCGCAGAGCGTTCTTTTTTGAGTCTGGCACCATGTGATATAAAAATTCCTCTAAGGACACATTTTAGGGCTTCCCATTTTGGTGAGTATCGGCGAATTCTGGGGGGGACGGGTCATTTTGGTGAGTATCGGCGAATTCTGTAATGGCCCTGCGGATGTCAGTCATGCAGACTTGGTCATTTAGAAGATTATCATTCAATCTCCACGTGAAGGGGCGGGGGTATGTCTGTTGGCCAAACACAGTAGGCCAAACACAGGTGCATGGTCCGACCAAAGGAATCCATCCATCGAACAGAGTGGGTCTGCGTCTAGTAAAGAATGTGAGACAAATAGATGATCTAGTCTAACATAGCTATTATGGGCCTGAGAGTGGAAGCTAAAATCCCTGACTCCCGGATGCAACACTCTCCATAAATCAACGAGGCAGAGGGAAGCCAGGTCTTCTCCAAAACAGCGCTGGGATGCCGGAGAGATAGCGGACCTACCAGTCGACGAATCTAGGACACGGTCCATCACCATATTGAGGTCGCCACCCAGTATGATAGAGGAACCATCTGCAAAGCGAGCCAGCTTCCTGAGGTTCTTGGAGCCAAATGGGACCTGCACCTGGTTGGGAAAATAAACATTAGCAACTGTGTAAACCTGGTGACCATCAGACAGCTTGAGGAACACGTAGCGCCCCCTACCATCAATGTCCGAAGACAAAACCGTTGGGCGAAAGGACTTGTGGAAGGCTATGGAGACACCTCCCGCTTTTTTGACAGGATTAGGACTATGGAACCAAGTGGTATAGTAAACACGCTCGCACCTGGGAACCAAAGCCAGCTTAAAGTGAGTCTCCTGAAACATGATAAGCATGACACGCTTCCGGTGAAAGCGATATAAAATCTGGCTACGCTTTTCTGGTTTGTTGAGGCCCCTGGCATTATAAGTGCAAAAAGAGAGGGAAGACATCTCATACGCTGCTTAGGAGGGCGGGGTATACGTAAAAGGATTTGAGAACACGAGGACGGTAAAAGGGAGGGAGACAAAGACAGACAAATAACTTTCAGGCAAAAACAAACAAAACTCCGAACGGAGAGAGCCAGAAACGTTGGCTCAGTTGTAAGCTAATATGTGACTACGGTCACGTTCGACAACAAGTGTCGATATCCCTAATGAGGGGAAGGAGAGGTCACGGGCAAAACAGCAGCCTTACTGACCTCCGGCATGTACACAAGAATAAATCAAAGTAGAACACATAGCATAAGACACTAAAACATGAAAGTTATGCACTAGACAAGCGCACAGGAGTATTTAGAGTCCCGCGGTGGCTTTTTAGGCTCGAGCAGGTGGTCCAGGATGACGTCTGGAGTGTCTCTGGGGCTTCGGTGTAGCCGTCTGCCACTCTTCACGGCCACGGGAGGGGGGGGGACCAGGAGGGGTCTAGGCCATTCTGGAAGGTCCACTGGAGGTAGATCAAAAGTGGCCAGGAAATTGGGCAAGTCGGCAAGAGATTTGAATACAGCAGACCTCCCATCTTTTCTTGCCGAGAGTTGAAAGGGATAAACCCATCTATATAAAATCGCATTGTCCCTAAGCATGGACAGGAGAGGTTTTAAAGCCTTCCTGAGCTGTAAGGTGCGTCTTGCGAGATCCGGGAGAATCTGGATGGCGTTTGGGTCTGCGTTAGTGGCAGTTGCATTCCTTTTCCTTAAAAAAAATGGATGCGACATATAATGTCCCTTGGACGATTCAGGTCAGACGGCTTTGGGCCGAGAGCCAGATGAGTACGATCAATCTCGATACTTGTGGAAGGGTTCACCTTCATTAATGCTGTAAAGTGGCTTTGCGCCCAGGCGTTAAGATCTTCCACAGATTCAGGGACCCCTCTGATCCGGAGGTTATTTCTCCGGTTACGGTTTTCAATGTCGTCAATGTGGGTCAAAATGTCGTGCAATTGTGCAGCGTGATCATTTATGACTTTGCGGTGGCAGTCCAAGGTAGTGAGGATCTGCTCCTGTTTGTTTTCCACCTCCTCCACTCTCTGCCCTACATGTATGATATCTTGGTGTAAGGCCGCCATATCCTGCTTGTGGGAGGCTTCCATCCTACTAAGCAAGGCGTCCACTTCCGTGGTAGTGGGGAGAGATTTTAGATGCATCTTCCAGTCCCAGTCATCATCTTGATAGTAGGCGTTAGGAGATCTGCTTGACGCAGCTGACATGGCTGGAGAACCACGCTGGGAAAGCTGTGGGCCTGAGTAGGCCTCTGGGCTTCTAGGCGCCGGCGAGGTGGACATGGCCACTGAGGCAAGACTCACCGCTGCTGCTGCATATGAAACCGGAGGCCCTCCGGTGAGATAATCTCCCTGCAATCGGGAACTAAGGGCTGCAGACTTCCCTCTGGTTACTGGAGTTGAGGCACCGGGTTCCTGCGTCATCTACGCCATCTTGGAAGTAGCGCCTCCGGAGCCTGAAATCCCGGGCTGGCTGGATGGGCCGAAAAATCTCGAAATGTCGCCCGGTTCGCGAGCAGCAGGCACTGGGGTGGAAGATGGACCCCTCTTGCGACCCATGAAAGATCCCGCGGTCCTCTGTGTGCTATGGGTGAGCGTTTTAAGCCGGAGGCTTTCAGGAGCTCAAGCTGTGTGCTGCTTACTCCGCCATCAGCAAGCTCCGCCCCCCCTTTATTTAGTCTATTAAAAATATCCAAAGCAAGGTAGCATTGTACTAACATGTTTCGGGTGAATCCAATCACCCTTAGGGCTCATGCACACAAACATATTTTCTTTCCATGTCTGTTCCGTTTTTTTGTTTTTTTGGACCGTATGCGGAACTATTCATGTAAGTAAGTCCACACAAAAAATAACGTTATATGTGGCGAAAAAAGGGGGAAAGGTTCTCATAGGATAGTATGAAATAATGGGGTAAATCAAACACGAAGGGTGCCAATTAATGTGCTCACCTTTGTGTTGTGCATCAGAGGCACCACACTCATGAGATCAGTGGGTCAGTGCTGCCGGTATCTCTCAATCCTCGTAGGTGAAGAGGCCAAATTCTCCAGAGGAGTGATGTGAGGTTCAATGGGGGGATATGTACCAAGACAGTACACAACAATCCATGACCCCGCCCCCCGTTCCCTTGCTCTTGAATGCGCGCGCTTTCTCACACACGTGAGAGGCCGCGCTGCCTGCAGCTGCTTAGATCTTACAGCTTGGACTATCCATATGTGAGAAGCTACGCTATCTGCATTAGCACGGACCCAAAAGACTTAAAAAAGGAGTATATCTACTCCGAAACGCGTTGTCACTCCACACTTAAATGTTAAAAGATTTTAATAATATCTACTGGAGTCGTGTTTGCGTCAAGAGGTATCACAGTTGTGTGCTGTCTTGGTACATATCCCCCCATTGACAAAAAAAATAACGGAAGTTACTCCATGTGCATTCGGTTTCCATATGTCCACATTTCCGTTCTGCATAAAAAAAATAGAACATGTTCTATTATTGTCTGCATTATGGACAAGGATAGGACTGTTCTATTAGGGGCCAGCTGTTATGTTCTGCAAAATACGGAATGCATCCTGACGTCATCAGTATTTTTTGCAGATCCATGTTTTGCGGACCGCAAAATACATACGGTTGTGTGCATGAGCCCTTAGGCTTCATGCACACAACTGCGCCGTGTTTTGCTGTCCGCAAATTGCGGATCAGCAAAACACAGGTGACAGCCGTTTGTGTTCTGCAACAGAACAGGCCGCCCATAATAGAAATGCCTATTTTTGTCCGCAAAACGAACCAGAATAGGACATTTTCTATTTTTTTTTGCGGGGCCTAGAAACTAAGCAATGGATGCGGAAAGCACGCAAAGTGTTGTCCGCACCTTTTGCGGTCCCATTCAAGTGAATGGATCCACACCCCAGCCCAAAAAATGCGGCTCTGATGCGGACCAAAACAACGGTTGTGTGCATAAGGCCTTTTTCTGGTGTTTTGTACTTGGAAGCAATTCAGTAGATATTTTCCTGCATGGTCTCCCATAGGCACAGGTCTCTTGCATCTTAGGGTCTTTCAGCTTTGCCTAAATTAATATTTTAGGATGTTATTCCATTATGTGTTTTACATGTAGCAACATCTCCAATTCTAGGCAATATGACAGTGTGATTTTGTGAATAAATATCCATCTGAATAAGGTTACTGAGAGCTTTATATTTATTTTTTATTTTGCCTCCCGGTAATAATATCATGTGATAAACTTGTCAGAGATGACATAATTCTAGACTGGGATATTTATGAATGTCTCGACTGATTAACATTTTTGAGTGGAGTGAATTTATCAAAGCAGTATGCCAGTTGTTACAATTAATGTTCACTTGTCGCCATTATTCTGAGCTCTCGGGTGACGGCGTCTTGTGGGTTTGAATTAGGGCCACTGTGTCCAGTGGAGGTTCATATTTTCATTGTTCCGTGCGTCCTGGCATCGGCTTTTCGTCGGTGGGAATTAGGGCCATTGTTCTTTGTATCTGGTCTCAGTTCAGTACTGCTAGGGTTAACTTTCCCTGGCTCTGTGTTTGTGCCCCTGTTTGTCTAATGAGTTCATTTTCCCTGTGTTGTGTGTCCTGCCCCTAGTTGCCTAACAAGTTCTGTCAGCCTGGTTTTTCCAAGTTCTGCTTGGATCTGTTCAGATTTGGCCTTTGGTGTTCTGTGTTGGGGCATATATCCATGTGCCTGGTGTTTGAATCTGTGCAGGTTCTGTCTGTGCTTGAATTCTGACCTAGTCCCATTTGTCATTCCCCAGTGTCTGTTCCATGAATTAGTATTTACTCTGTTTGCTTGACTTTGTCTAGTTCAGTCTGTGTTTGCCTTGGATTCACATGTACTCTGCCAACCTATTCTCCACCTGGTTCTGTCTGGGTGCTTTGCCTGTTTCTCTGGTGCTTTGCACTGGAGTCTCTGACCTCTGTGTGTCAACTGCCTACTACACTGGGACTATTCCAAGAGGTAGCAGCCTGGTGGCTAATCTACATTTGAGACAAGATCCCTGTATAGTGGTTAAAAGGTAAAAATCAGAGGATCGCCAGGACAACATCCGCTGGATTATCCCAAAGTCAAATCGGTTGGTTGGCACAGTGATTCCACAACTATTGTCTGTAACAGTTTGCACAGGCCCTGTCTGTAACACCATCACTATGCTAATGCGTTTCATGTAATTATCAGTTTGTAACTCGTCTTGTTCATGCTTAGTGCAATTGCCTGTATTATGTGCAGGGGCGGATTAAGTGCATGATAGGCCTCGGGCTGTTTCCCTCCATTTTATTTATTTTTATTTTTTTTTGTATGAAGAGGCTGCGATGCTTCATGAGCGCCACAGTCTCTTCCTAGGCCATATGACATCTTCAGACTAAAAAAAAATAACCTGAAAAATTTGGTCGCCAAATTTAAAATACATATAATTATAATAAAAAAGACATGGAGGAGAATACAGCACCACATACCTCTAACATCCAGTGACATCTCCTGTCATGTAGACCTTTTCTTTCCTCTTCTCCTCCATTTCACTCAGACCACCATGGCAAATTCTTTCAGCCGCATCTCGTCTCTACGGTTTGTAACATAGACACGTTAGATTTTTCAATTTTTCCATCAACCTCCCCATCCTGGTGTCCCCACAGTGTCATCCTGCTGCCACTCCCAATACTGTGCCCATTGTGCTCCCCAATGCCCCAGGTACTATACTGCAGAAAAAATAGTGACCCTTATAGACCTAATTTGAGTCATTTATAAAATTGGTGTAAAGTAGAACTGAATTTCCAAAAGAGCTGTCAAAAATGAATGGTGGAACCTGATTGGCTGCTATGGGCAACTAAGCTAGTTCTGCTTTACACCAGTTTGATAAATTACCCCAAATAGTTCCTATAGTGTCCACTGCAGCTATATTGTCCCCTAGAGTGCCCCCAGTAATAATAACACCCTATATTGTGCTCCAGGCAATAATCCCTGTATAGTGTCCCCAAAAATAATGCAATTGCCCCTACAGTTCCTCCCCTATAGCAATACCCTCATATAGTAATTTCCACCACACTGCCCCCACATAGTAATCCCCCCCATAGTAATTTGCCCCACACTGCCCCCACATAGCAATTTCCCCACACTGTCCCCACATAGCAATTTCCCTCACACTGCCCCGACATAGTAATTTGCCCCTACACTGCCCCATATAGTAATTTGCCCACACATAGTAGTCCCTCCCATAATAATTTGCCCCCACATAGTAATTTTCCCCCACACTGCCCCATATAGTAATTTGCCCACACATAGTTGTCCCTTGCATAATTATTTGCCCCCACATAGAAATTTGCCCCCACATTGACCCATATAGTAATTTGCCCCACATAGTAGTCCCTCACATAATAATGTGCCCCCACACTGCCCCATATAGTAATTTGCCCCATATAGTAGTCCCTCCCATAATAATTTGGCCCCACACTGCCCCACTTAGTTATTTGCCCCCACACTGCCACATACAGTAATTTGCCCCCACATAGTAGTCTCTCCTATAATAATTTGGCCCCGCACAGCCCCCACATTCCCCAACAATGTACTCGATGTCTCTTCACTAATATGTCCTCCTGTGTGTGTCCCCCCACATGTCCCCCACAGTAGGCACATGAAATAAAAAAATTTAAAATGATTTTTTTTTTAAAGCTAAATACTCACCTATGTCCAGGGCCAGGCACTTGCTTCCAGAGGAAGGCGGGATGAGGCAGGCATGCACACGTCACAGTGCTGCGTCCCGGCACAGGCGCGATGACGTCATCACGCCTGCCTGCACTGAGATTTCACTACTGCATAGGCCTCAGGTCTACTAGGCCTGAAGCCTATGGCGGTGATCGGCGACGGGACAGGGAGCTATGCGCTCCCGTGCCCCGACGCAGTATGTTGGCGTTTGGGTCGGCGTTGGGCCCGGGGCTGCCGACCCGAACGTCCCTATTGTAATCCGCCACTGATTATGTATGTGCACCGCTTTTCATATGTACAGCACTATGGAATGAATCGCGCTTTAATAATAAATAATAATACTTTGTGAGCTCCGTTCTAGACATAGACACAGGTCTCAGAGGTGGAACCTGAACCTATCAGACATTGGTAGCATATCCTAGCGATATGACACCAATTTATGAGATGGCAAACCCCTTTAAAGGGAATGTGTCACCAATTTTTTTTCTGCCATTTAAAACCAGTTAGTGGCACACATACTTTTTTTCTAATCAGTTTTTATTTTCTAACTGCAGCTTTTTTAAAATTCTATTTTCTGAACATGATTATGGGGGCGGACATCTTGCCTGAGCTGTTGTCAACAGCATTTAGAGATATGCTTTGCAGCAGCCACATGGGCCATGGACACAATGGATAGGAGGGGACCTCATTGACTTCTATGGTAGTGTTTTCTAAGCATGCTTTCTGACCTGTTCAGAGGTCAGGAGGAATAGATAAGCTGTGATATCACCTCTTGTGAATGTTGGATCCTTTGTTATCTATCTATCTATCTATCTATCTAAAAAAGGGAAAGAGTGGAGAAAGGCCTCATCATGTTGGGCTGAAATGTTACAGTTGGGGTGATTAAAAGTGGGCCTTCCCATGATTTGGAGTGCTGCCTTTTGTCTAGAGCTTATTGTAGTCCTATCTGTGATGATAATGAGATGACTGCTGAAAAGTGGTCTGTGCTCCTATTATTATGTTATGACGGAAGGTATGGGTCACTGAGATTCCTGGCCTCGGTGAGGTAAAGGTCGGTAATTTTAAGTGGCAGTTAGTGCTGACTGACACTATTTGTTATTTAGTATGGCTGTAGAGCCGATCCGGGCCGGCTCTTACTGGGAGCAGCCAAAGTGCAGGGTGGGTGGCCTCTCCCCACGTTCCAGGCCTGGTTTTGGTTAAGGATATAAAAACCCAGCCAGCAGTCTCAGCTGGTGTGGATTATTCGCCATTTCACAGTGAAGCTGTGGAGACTGTGGTTTTAGGATCTGCATGAGGTGTGCCCTGCTAAAGGGCTGAGAGCCGCATTGCTGGAAAACAGGCCCCCTAAATCCTGCAGTGGATGGCTGATGAAAAACTGCTAACCAGGTGAACGTTTGTGTTCTGTGGACTTTCCATGGTGTGAACATACACCAATACTGCGAAAATAGGCAATGTGGCTAACAACTCCAGAGAACTTTTCAAAGTGGCTAAAGAATTAGCCAATCCTAGATGTAAGATTGCAACAACTGAGTACTCTCAGGCATTCTGCCAGCAAATGGCTAACTACTTTGCTGAAAAAATCCAGAAACTTAGGGACAATATCCCAACGGCTCATAGGACGGACGAGACACTTTCTTCTCCACTCTTAACCTTACCCTATTCCTCCACAGAATTTCAGCCCATCTCTGAGGAGAGAACGATTGAAATCATTGGAGCTCTCAGATCCTCCTCCTCGCCTCTAGACCCATGCCCGGTGGCCGTGGTGAAGTCCGCCGCGGTTGCAATGGCACCATACATTCGAGACATTATAAATAGCTCCTTTTCCAGCAATCAGGTGCCGTCTATTCTGAAGCAGGCAGTGGTAACACCCCTGCCTAAGAAACCGGCGCTACCTATGACCGATCTGAGTAACCTCAGACCGATTTCGGGACTGCTGTTCGCTGCAAAGATAGGCAAGAGGGAGGTTGTTGCACAACTACAGGGATATCTGGAGGCCAATCACATTCTTGACGATTTCCAGTCGGGATTCCGACCTGGAAGGGGTACTGAGACAGCTCTGGTCAATGTCCAGGACGATCTACTGATGGCATTAGACCAGAACGACTCTATGGTCCTAGTCCTTCTTAACCTATCATCCGCTTTTGACACTATTGACCATCAAGTGTTACTGAACCGGTTGAAAGTGGTAGCCGGACTATCTCCCACTGTCCTGTGGAGTACCACAAGGCTCGGCACTATCTCCAGTCTTGTTCAACATCTATTTGAGACCATTGGCCAACATCATCAGGAGCCACAATCTTCAGTTTCATGTTTATGCGGATGATACACAACTGTACTTTAGGCTTGCCAAAGGTACAGTTGATCAAGTCGATCTGGCCGGATGTCTCTTGGAGATTGATCACTGGATGAGTGCCAATTATCTAAAGCTTAATGGCACCAAAACTGAATGTATTACATTCAGTGACCAGAAAATTACACCCTCAGCACCCCAATGGCCATTGTCTTTTGGACTTGTCCCTGAGACAGCCATCCAGGTCAGGGACTTGAGAGTGGTCTTGGACTCCAGATTAACCCTGGCTCCTCAAATAAATCAGGTGGTCTTGGTCGGAGCAGCGAACAGCAGTCGGTTGGACTATTGTAATGCCTTGTACATGGGACTCCCCAAGAAGAACTTGCATAGACTTCAACTTGTGCAGAATGCCGCAGCAAGGCTACTAACGGGTGTTGCCCATCGAGAGCATATCACTCCCTCTCTTAATGCCTTGCACTGGCTCCTCGTCCAACAACAGGTGATGTTCAAGATTGGATGCTTCATGCATAGGGTATTCCAAGGTGTGGGGCCCTTCTACCTGCGACGTAAATTCACCAGGTTGAGGACATTGAGGTCTAGTAACTCTGCGAATTTTAACATCCCGCAAGTTAATAAGTTTATACGTGGAGGTAGATCTTTTTCAGCTCAAGGGGCCAGATTTTGGAACCACCTACCCCATGCCCTGAAAATGATCCCCAATCTTCTCTCATTCAGACGTGCACTGAAAACCCTACTTTTCAAACAGGTGTTTGATCTTCCTATGTAACACTTTTTTTTTGGTTCATATAATTTTGGGGGTTTTCCTAAATCTTGGTCTATAAATTCACGGTTGGTAATGTCCCTTCTATTTAAAGATACCCTTTCTTCACATTTATTAATTTTGTTCTCCTCACATTCTCTATATCTTGTCCGAACCTTTGAGATCCCCCTACCTTCTCTCCCTTTTTCTTGATTCTTCCTTTGATAAGTGCTAGGAAATTGGTCTCTGGAATAGGTGCCTTATCCTTTAGGCCTTTGCGGCCTATGGTACAGTGTCATGCCTTCTTCTTTTTCCTCCCTTGTTGAATCAGCCAGCTAAGCGCATCGAGGCCCTAAGGGTAAGACTGCGTGTATACAAGACTATACATCATCATCGATCACGTGGTATAAAAGCGTGCATCCAAACTTGTGCTAGTGGCGCATATCCATAAGTTCTCATAAAAATACATATACACTGCTCAAAAAAAATAAAGGAAACACAAAAATAACACATCCTAGATCTGAATTAATTGAATATTCTTCTGAAATACTTTGTTCTTTACATAGTTGAATGTGCTGACAACAAAATCACACAAAAATAAAAAAATGGAAATTAAATTTTTCAACCCATGGAGGTCTGGATTTGGAGTCGCACTCAAAATTAAAGTGGAAAAACACACTACAGGCTGATACAACTTTGATGTAATGTCTTTAAAACAAGTCAAAATGAGGCTCAGTAGTGTGTGTGGCCTCCACGTGCCTGTATGATCTCCCTACAACGCCTGTACATGCTCCTGATGAGGTGGCGGACGGTCTCCTGAGGGATCTCCTCCCAGACCTGGACTAAAGCATCTGCCAACTCCTGGACAGTCTGTGGTGCAACGTGATGTTGGTGGATAGAGCGAGACATGATGTCCCAGATGTGCTCAATTGGATTCAGGTCTGGGGAACAGGCGGACCAGTCTATAGCATCAATGCCTTTGTCTTGCAGGAACTGCTGACACACTCCAGCCACATGATGTCTAGCATTGTCTTGCATTAGGAGGAACCCAGGGCCAACCGCACCAGCATATGGTCTCACAAGGGGTCTGAGGATCTCATCTCGGTACCTAATGGCAGTCAGGCTACCTCTGGCGAGCACATGGAGGGCTGTGCGGCCCTCCAAAGAAATGCCACCCCACACCATTACTGACCCAATGCCAAACCAGTCATGCTGGAGGATGTTGCAGGCAGCAGAACGTTCTCCACAGCGTCTCCAGACTCTGTCACGTCTGTCATGTACTCAGTGTGAACCTGCTTTCATCTGTGAAGAGCACAGGGCGCCAGTGGCGAATTTGCCAATCTTCGTGTTCTCTGGCAAATGCCAAACGTCCTGCACGGTGTTGGGCTGTAAGCACAACCCCCACCTGTGGACGTCGGGCCCCTTATATCACCCTCATGGAGTCTGTTTCTGACCGTTTGAGCAGACACATGCACATTTGTGGCCTGCTGGAGGTCATTTTGCAGAGCTCTGGCAGTGCTCCTCCTGTTCCTCCTTGCACAAAGGCGGAGGTAGCGGTCCTGATGCTGGGTTGTTGCCCTCCTACGGCCTCCTCCACGTCTCCTGATGTACTGGCCTGTCTCCTGGTAGCGCCTCCATGCTCTGGACACTACGCTGACAGACACAGCAAACCTTCTTGCCACAGCTCGCATTGATGTGCCATCCTGGATAAGCTGCACTACCTGAGCCACTTGTGTGGGTTCTAGACTCCGTCTCATGCTACCACTAGAGTGAAAGCACCGCCAGCATTCAAAAGTGACCAAAACATCAGCCAGGAAGCATAGGAACTGAGAAGTGGTCTGTGGTCACCACCTGCAGAACCACTCCTTTATTGGGGGTGTCTTGCTAATTGCCTATAATTTCCTCCTGTTGTCTATCCCATTTGCACAACAGCATGTGAAATTGATTGTCACTCAGTGTTGCTTCCTAAGTGGACAGTTTGATTTCACAGAAGTGTGATTGACTTGGAGTTACATTGTGTTGTTTAAGTGTTCCCTTTATTTTTTTGAGCAGTGTATCATGAAATATAAAATAATAATAGTCTAGTAAGCTCTTCGATAAAAACAGAACAAAAAATATACAACTTAAGATTAGAGTATAGGTAAATAAATTAAAAAAGGGGGATAAATAGTGTATAAGTAATATATATAAGCTGATAATAAATCCACCTTGAAGGCATTCATATCATAAGTTTTTCAATTGTCACATGTGTATACAGATATCAGATGGTAGTATTGTAAGCATGCTCTTATAAGAGAATTATTATACGATGTCCATGTAGTGATCACAGTTTTTGTTTAGCATTAAAACAATGATTTAAAAAATGTATAATTATTCTGTTGCTACATTCCCTTCCATTAAAGCATAGGCCATTTATGTCATATCCAGAAATCTCAGTTTAAAAAGGAGACCTACTGCTGAATATCTTAATACATAATTCACACAGAATTTCCTATAAAATCTTAGTTTATTATATAAACAGTATGTAAATAAATACATTTCCAGTCATGCTTCAATGGAATTAAACCAGGGTTAAAAGAAGCATAAATCTTCATAAAAGACCATTTACATGTCTCACTAATAAAACGCACATTCCATAGCATGGGCCATGTACTGTACATGAGCAATCCTTAGAGAATGTGTCAAAAAATCAGTTGACATTACTGGTTATGATGTCAAATGCTTCCTATTATAGTCATGTGTGTAAACTGTCTGGATTCTGTTACAGGGCTGTGCGGATTAACATCTAAATGTACGGGTTTCATTTATTATAAAAAATGATAATAACGATGTAGGCCAGATTGAAGGAAGAAATAGCCGTTTTGGCAACATTTTATTGTTCATACTAGGTGAAGTTTATAGGGGATGGCCAGTGTCTATGTGGCTGGGAACAGGAAATACATGTAGCCAGTAATAGGCATTATTAAACCATTGGAATTGATGTCCGATAGCTTAATATGAATAATTCATGTTCACATGCAGGTCAGCTTGCCGGCGCTGGATCCCGGGCAGATATCTTCACGGATGAAATACTGACCATCTTGTCATGGATGTCATCATGGATATGGACTTGTGAAGGAGGCATCATACCAAATCTTTCTCTACGAAACTATACAGTGGAGTCCCATTATTATGACCACTTCCTACTTTCGATGATGGCAGCGTGTAGCTCATGAAATAAATATATAATATACAGTACAGACCAAAAGTTTGGACACACCTTCTCATTCAAAGAGTTTTCTTTATTTTCATGACTATGAAAATTGTAGATTCACACTGAAGGCATCAAAACTATGAATTAACACATGTGGAATTATATACATAACAAATAAGTGTGAAACAACTGAAAATATGTCATATTCTAGGTTCTTCAAAGTAGCCACCTTTTGCTTTGATTACTGCTTTGCACACTCTTGGCATTCTCTTGATGAGCTTCAAGAGGTAGTCACCTGAAATGGTCTTCCAACAGTCTTGAAGGAGTTCCCAGAGATGCTTAGCACTTGTTGGCCCTTTTGCCTTCACTCTGCGGTCCAGCTCACCCCAAACCATCTCAATTGGGTTCAGGTCCGGTGACTGTGGAGGCCAGGTCATCTGGCGCAGCACCCCATCACTCTCCTTCATGGTCAAATAGCCCTTACACAGCCTGGAGGTGTGTTTGGGGTCATTGTCCTGTTGAAAAATAAATGATGGTCCAACAAAATGCAAACCGGATGGAATAGCATGCCGCTGCAAGATGCTGTAGTAGCCATGCTGGTTCAGTATGCCTTCAATTTTGAATAAATTCCCAACAGTGTCACCAGCAAAGCACCCCCACACCATCACACCTCCTCCTCCATGCTTCACGGTGGGAACCAGGCATGTAGAGTCCATCCGTTCACCTTTTCTGCGTCGCACAAAGACATGGTGGTTGGAACCAAAGATCTCAAATTTGGACTCATCAGACCAAAGCACAGATTTCCACTGGTCTAATGTCCTTGTGTTCTTTAGCCCAAACAAGTCTCTTCTGCTTGTTGCCTGTCCTTAGCAGTGGTTTCCTAGCAGATCTTCTACCATGAAGGCCTGATTCACACAGTCTCCTCTTAACAGTTGTTCTAGAGATGTGTCTGCTGCTAGAACTCTGTGTGGCATTGACCTGGTCTCTAATATGAGCTGCTGTTAACCTGCGATTTCTGAGGCTGGTGACTCGGATGAACTTATCCTCCGCAGCAGAGGTGACTCTTGGTCTTCCTTTCCTGGGGCGGTCTGCATGTGAGCCAGTTTCTTTGTAGCGCTTGATGGTTTTTGTGACTGCACTTGGGGACACTTTCAAAGTTTTCCCAATTTTTTGGACTGACTGACCTTCATTTCTTAAAGTAATGATAGCCACTCGTTTTTCTTTACTTAGCTGCTTTTTTCTTGCCATAATACAAATTCTAACAGTCTATTCAGTAGGACTATCAGCTGTGTATCCACCTGACTTCTCCACAACGCAACTGATGGTCCCAACCCCATTTATAAGGCAAGAAATCCCACTTATTAAACCTGACAGGGCACACCTGTGAAGTGAAAACCATTTCAGATGACTATCTCTTGAAGCTTATCAAGAGAATGCCAAGAGTGTGCAAAGCAGTAATCAAAACAAAAGGTGGCTACTTTGAAGAACCTAGAATATGACATATTTCCAGTTGTTTCACACGTTTTTGTTATGTATATAATTCCACATGTGTTAATTCATAGTTTTGATGTCTTCAGTGTTAATCTACAATTTTCATAGTCATGAAAATAAGGAAAACTCTTTGAGTGAGAAGGTGTGTCCAAACTTTTGGTCTGTACTGTATATGGTGGGTATATAAGATGTGCAATAGGCTGTCTGTACACACATCCCTGTTGCTGTCATGAGTTTAGAGTAAGGGTTGATTATTGGATTTTGGACCGAGGGTGGCGGTATTTCTAAAACTGTGCAGTTTGTGAAATAATCTTGTGTTGTTGTGGGAAAAGAGCATGGAAAGTGGACAAATGGCACCATTGTGAATAAACAATGTGGAAACCACATGTCATTGAGGTAAACGTCGGCTATGAATGTGCGTGAGGGTGGACTGACGCTACAGTGGACCAGCTCACCACCAAAATTAACCAGGGGATACCAGATGTGTGTCTATCACAACAGTTCAGAAAACCCTTCTACATAAGGGCTTTGAAACAGACGGACGGTCACTTCACCTCTGCTCCTCTGTTAACAAAGTTGTATCAGCAGAAAAGGCTTACATTTTCGCCGTAGTATCGGAAGTGGACATCTGCTGATTGGTAAGGGTCTGTCTTCTCCAATATGTCAAGTTTTCTGCTTCATGGAACGGATGGACATTGGCTTGTTAGGAGAGAAACATCAGAGGACAAACACCCTGCAACCATTGCTGGAAGAAAACAAACTATTTGTGGCATTGTTATGATCTAGGGAAGGTTTTCGTGGCATTCTCAGGCCCCACTCAACAAATGCTAGAAGTATCTGATCAAAACTACCCTGTAGTACCCTGGTCCACTAGTTCCCCGGACTTGAACCCAAATGAGCATCTGTGAGACCTCCTCAATGGTTGTGTTTGCTCTATGGATCCTCCCCCAAGCTCCCTCCATCAGCTATGGAATGGACTGCAGTCAGCATGGCTCCACATACCTGTGAAAACCTAGCAGGGCCTTTATTGAGTCACTCCAAGCCCATCTAGATGTGTCCGTGCAGTCACTCTGGATATTATCTACAATCATAATAATGTGACTGTGTATATATGGTACCAATTAGATCAGCTCATTTTCTTAATTTTGAATGTGACCGGTAACCTTTAAGCACAGCCACCGTATGATTGATATAAATGGTAAAAACGGCAAATCATCAGCTTGGGTTGCAAAAAAAACTACTTTTGTGTTTTTTTCAGCTAAGCTCAATTTTGATGGAAATTCCAACTGTGCTTGCAAAGATGTATCATTAGTTGCCACGCAGGGCGACCATTGGAGACTACACAAGTCCTTAGACTTTCTTGCAATAACAATGCTAAAACTAGGCAGCGCAAGCATCTGATTCCAAAAAGATTACAATTTTAGTTCGCAGTGACTTTTCTGTGACCTGTCAGTCATTATAATGTTATTGCTTGGGGCTCATAAAAGCATGTAAGTAATCACAATGTAACTTTGTTCGTTTATAAGTTGCACATTAATAGGATGGTAAAGGAAATGTTGATTTAGCGGCATGGAAACTGGCCGTAAAGTTTCTATCTGTCATCTCAGGGCTGTAAATCTGTGAACATGAAAGCCTGTGTGACTGTGGTGATATAGATACCTATGGAAAATTTACAATGGGAGTAATAGTCAGCGGTGGTTCACAAATTACTTAAATAGAATCAATTTCTAGAATGAAAAAGTGCAATGAATTTATAGGTTCCTGTAAAACAAAATCTACCGCAGTTCTGATGAGTCGGAACAGAAGTGACGGCAGATTATCAGGATTGCATAGCTACCGGACGTTAATAAATGGAGCCAATCTAACATATTTTACAGTACAGTGTTAGGGCAGGTTCGCACTGTCCAGTGGCCGTGTTTGGGGTGGCCCCAAGGCTACGCTGAGTCCCCCCGGCACCGTTGAGGTGTCACCAAGTGTTGCTGCTCTTGGAAGGGATAGGCGTGGTGCATCCCAATGGGAAATAAGTCCAGAGAGTCAGGGTCTGCAGTAAACCATTGTGCTTCTTTACTGGACGAATTCAGTTACAAAACAATACAGGCGAGGCATTGAGCTGGTGTCTCCAGTCTCTTCCCTGGTATAAGAAGGGTATAAGGCTGAGGAAAAGCCTGGGCTAGCTTTCCCTCTCTCTCTTCATAAGGATGGTATCCTGATCCAAGGCTGGTGATCCAGGGTCTGTGGTCTGTAACCAGCTTCTCATTCAAAGTCCTGACAGTCTCTCAGTGTTCATTAGCCCTTTCCACAGAGCCTTGCAAATACAGTGATAATGAACAGGATATACAAACCGGATTCCAAAAAAGTTGGGACGCTAAACAAATTGTGAATAAAAACTGAATGCAATGATGTGGAGATGGCAAATGTCAATATTTTATTTGTAATAGAACGTAGATGACAGATCAAACGTTCAATCCGAGTAAATGTATCATTTTAAAGGAAAAATACGTTGATTCAAATTTTCACGGTGTCAACAAATCCCCAAAAAGTTGGAACAAGTAGCAATAAGAGGCTGGAAAAAGTTAATTTGAGCATAACGAAGAGCTGGAAGACCAATTAACACTAATTAGGTCAATTGGCAACATGATTGGGTATAAAAAGAGCTTCTCAGAGTGGCAGTGTCTCTCAGAAGCCAAGATGGGTAGAGGATCACCAATTCCCACAATGTTGCGCAGAAAGATAGTGGAGCAATATCAGAAAGGTGTTACCCAGCGAAAAATTGCAAAGACTTTGCATCTATCATCATCAACTGTGCATAACATCATCCGAAGATTCAGAGAATCTGGAACAATCTCTGTGAGTAAGGGTCAAGGCCATAAAACCATACTGGATGCCCGTGATCTCCGGGCCCTTAAACGACACTGCACCACAAACAGGAATGCTACTGTAAAGGAAATCACAGAATGGGCTCAGGAATACTTCCAGAAACCATTGTCAGTGAACACAATCCACCGTGCCATCCGCCGTTGCCAGCTGAAACTCTACAGTGCAAAGAAGAAGCCATTTCTAAGCAAGATCCACAAGCTCAGGCGTTTTCACTGGGCCAGGGATTATTTAAAATGGAGTGTGGCAAAATGGAAGACTGTTCTGTGGTCAGACAAGTCACGATTCGAAGTTCTTTTTGGAAATCTGGGACTCCATGTCATCCGGACCAAAGAGGACAAGGACAACCCAAGTTGTTATCAACGCTCAGTTCATAAGCCTGCATCTCTGATGGTATGGGGTTGCATGAGTGCGTGTGGCATGGGCAGCTTGCATGTCTGGAAAGGCACCATCAATGCAGAAAAATATATTCAGATTCTAGAACAACATATGCTCTCATCCAGACGTCATCTCTTTCAGGGAAGACCCTGCATTTTTCAACAAGATAATGCCAGACCACATTCTGCATCAATCACAACATCATAGCTGCGTAGGAGAAGGATCCGGGTACTGAAATGGCCATTCTGCAGTCCAGATCTTTCACCTATAGAGAACATTTGGCGCATCATAAAGAGGAAGGTGCAACAAAGAAGGCCCAAGATGATTGAACAGTTAGAGGCCTGTATTAGACAATAATGGGAGAGCATCCTATTTCTAAACTTGAGAAACTGGTCTCCTCGGTCCCCAGACGTCTGTTGAGTGTTGTAAGAAGAAGGGGAGATGCCACACAGTAGTGAAAATGGCCTTGTCCCAACTTTTTGGGGATTTGTTCACACCATGAAATTCTGATTCAACATATTTTTCCCTTAAAATGGTACATTTTCTCAGTTTAAACTTTTGTTCCGTGATTTATGTTCTATTCTGAATAAAATATTAGAAGTTGGCACCTCCACATCATTGCATTCAGTTTTTATTCACGATTTGTATAGTGTCCCAACTTTTTTGGAATCCGGTTTGTATATCACAACATATAAAATGCAGTAACACAGTATTAAACAGTGAAAGTTAACCATTTCAAGAAAATTAAAGTAAGAAGTTTTAACTTTGCATAGTGGAAATAGGCAAATGTCCACAAATGTCTAAAAGTGCAAGTACCCCCTGGCGTTAGGGCAGGGCCGGTGCAATGATTTTTGCCCACATGAGCAAAGCTACATTTTGTCGCCCCCTCAGAACTCTATAAAAAGAATGCGACTCCAGCCAGGGGGGGATATTCAATATCTGGTCTGAAATGAATGAAAATAGGAACATGGTTAGTTATAATTCCTAATGTATAGATAGTTCTTATCAATTGGATGTCTACAAATCACATCTAGTTTTGGTATGAGCATGTAATCAATAACAGATAGTTTTTAGGATAGCGTTCCTTGGCACATTCTCGGTTAAGCCCCTTTGGTTCGAAGGTTTGTAGACGGTGGATCGAGAGTGCTTCCCTGTTCATGAGTATGCGGGATAAATCCCCTCCTCTTCTAGGGACTGATACTTGTTCCACCACCTGGAAACGCAATTGGGCAATGGTATGTTGCTTAGCTGATGTGCAGGGATAGGTAGATGGTTGTTTTGACAACGGATATTGGATTTATGTTGGCATATCCTGTCTCTAATGGTCTGTGTGGTTTCACCGACGTACGCTAAACCACAGGGACATTTGATTATATACACGACGTTGGGAGAGTCACACGTGAAAAAACCCCGTACAGGGAACCCTTTGCCAATTAATGGATGGTAGATATTGTTCCCTTTTGTGACGTGGGAACATTGTCTACAGTGAAGGCAGGGAAATGTACTTTTTTATTGTGTCTTAAGGAACATTTGTCGTGGGATTTTTGTATTAGAGCCTTCATCCGCTCGTACTCTAATGTCCCTGAGGTTCTTAGGGTGTCTATTGCATGGTAGAAATGGGGAGGAAAAGGCCTTAATATGTTGATATGCCTGATGTAGAAGATGCCAATGCTTATGTAAAATGTGCTGGACCTTAAATGCAAAAGTGTGGTATATACAAAATGCACCCTGTGGGCCTGTTGTGTTCTGACCTTGTGATTAGGGGTAAGACTTTCCTTAATGACAGAGTCAGGATAACCCCTGTTGTGAAAACGGGTGGACATCTCATTTAGTCGCAATTCTTTGGTATTGGTATTATCAACAATCCTGGAGATCCTTTGGAATTGAGAGCATGGGAGGGACTTCTTCCTGTTAGTGGGGTGGAAACTAGAGTAATATAGCAGACTATTACGGTCCGTTGGTTTAGTATACAGGTCAGTATGCAGATTACCATTCGATTATTTGCAAAAAATGGTGTCAAGAAAATTAATAGATGTGCTATTATGGTGCAGGGTAAATTGTAATTTAGGCCAGATAGAATTGATGAAGGTAGAGAAATCATGTAGGGATTCTATTGTGCCATTCCATATACAGAAGACATCGTCAATATATCTTTTCCAAATAAGAGCATGTTGTTTGTTAGTTAGTATTGGTATATATGTAATCTTCTTCAAAGATGGCCATGTAACAATTTGCGTAGGGCGGCGCCATGTGCGCCCCCATCGCGGTTCCCTGATTCTGAATGTAGAAGAAGTCTTGGAACAGAAAGTAGTTCTTTGTGAGAACTAGGTGAAGGAGATCTAGGCATAATGAGGTAACTTCAGGATTTGTGTTGGTGGTTTCTAGTAATCTAGTAGTGGCAGAGAGGCCCTTGGTATGTGTAATGGAGGTGTATAGACTCACTACATCAAGGGTGACTAAGATAGAGTCAGGTTGTACCTGCTTAATGTCCCTGATAAGTTGCAGAAAGGTGGATGTGTCCAAAAGAAAGGATTTAGTGGTTTTGACCTTGGGTGTTAAGATTTTATCCAAACACATAGATAGTGGGGATAAGATGGAATCTGATGACGAAACAATTGGACGTCCCGGGGGTTTGTCAAGACGTTTGTGTACTTTTGGTAGGGTATATAACACTGGGGTGATTGGGTGAAGTTTAATTAAGTAGGTGAATGTGTCTTGGTCAATGGTGCCTTTGTCTAAATGAATTATCAAGACCTGTTTGATTTTTTCTCTGATAACTGGGGTTGGGTCTCTAGGTAGACGTTCATAGACATTGCTGTCACTGAGTTGATTATTGATCTCCTCAAGATAATCCCCAAGATAATCCCTTTTGTCCATAACTACGAATGCCCTGCCTTTATCAGCAGGCTTGATAGTTAACTCCTTGTCTCTTTGGAGGGTCAGAAGTTTATCGCGGCTTAGATGAGATTGACATGAGAATTTTCCCATCTCAATGTCCTTCCTGACCACCTCAGTGTCCCTCATTACCAGAGAAATTAAGGTTTCCAACAGAAACTCGCTCACCTGATCATGGTGTGCTGAGAGAAGTTTTGAAAAATTTGTTTCGGTCAATTTGCCAAGCTTCGTCAAGAAATTTGATTAGTCACAAAACGCTATAAATCAGGTATGCCACGGTGGCTGAGGGAAAGCCCGCTCCATACACGGTGGGTTTCGGCTGTATCATACAGCAAAAACCGTCCGCAATGATGGGGAATGGCTATTAGGGTGAATAGGACAAGGGATCAAAAGATCCCAGATTCTAGCTCACTAAGGGGGCTAAAAATTGTCACTGTAAAAGTGAAAAGAAAAAAAATTAAAGTTTAAATCACCCCACCTTTCCTAATTTTACATATAAACAAAAAAAAAATATTAGGTATCGCCTTTATTGAAAATGTCTGAACTATTAAAATATATTGTACCGGGCACCAATAATTGCTAGTTTTGAAAAATTGCACCTCGACTGGGGGAACAGACTGGCTTGTCTTAGTGGACTATAACCTGAGCGTATAGTGGTCCTGGCACCACACTAGTTGTTCCTTTAACAGACTGCCGGGCCCAGCTGAGCTGCAAGTGAATTAACCTGGCCTAAGGAACCCATAGAAGCCCAGGTACATGGCAGATTTGATGACCAAGCGGGAGAAGGGCCCAAAAGGGTTGCCATCAAGGGCTGATGAAATCCTTCGAAACATCTCACCCGTAACCGCCTCTCTGCGGGAAGGGGGGTTGACCCTGCTATTCTGGACCCCACGCAAGGTGGCCCTAACTGCATGCGCTGAAAAAATTGAGCCCCCTCCCGAGTTATGGAGCATGGCGTGGTGTTGAACGCCCGCAAGGTACAACTTGATGGTGTTGTGTGAGAGATTTAGGTGATGATGACAATGAGCGATGAAGGCCATGATGTACGAGATATCAGCTAGATCGCCCTGCGGGTGGAGCCTGGAAAATTCTGGTAGGTTCTTAGGCCAGATTTAGGCCGTATTTGGGGCGAGGGACTGCAGTGCCAGGCCCCTTGCTGAGGAGACGAGAGCACTCAGACCATGGTCAGGGAACTTAATGCCAGGGTGGGACATCTGAGAGGATCGGCTTCGGGCATGACCTGGAAAAAGAGGGGAAAATTTAATCGGGACAATGCGTCTGCCGCGAAAGGGAAAGCCAGACAAGCCGGCGTAAAAGTGACATTATTTTTTGGGACTTAGCCCTACCTTTGGTTATGATGTCCACTAGGGCCTGATTGTCGGTGACGACCATCACCGGCGAGTTGACCCACTGATGACCCCAGGCCTGTGCGGCTGCGACAATGGGGTACAATTCCAACAGGGAGGAGGTGCAGATGGATTCGGCATCCGCCAGGACGGACGTGGGCCAATGGTCAACCAGTCAATGATGACCGCAAATGGCTGCGTAGTCGCAGGAAGCTGCAGCATCCAATGAGATAGTAGGGAAGGAGGGCGACCATGGAGGAATGAAGAGGGAGATGCCATTCCATCGGGAGAGGAACAACTCCCACATGGCCAGGTCTGCCATTGCGTAGCTGTCCAATCGGATGACGCTGTCCTGGTCGGGCGCCGAGGGAAGAAGCTGGAGTAGCCTCGATACGAACGTCCTGCCCTGGGGCATGATCCTAGAGGCGAAATTGAGCCAAAGCTGCTGCCGCTTTTGCCGAGAAAGATCGATGGTAGTCGTAGAAGGCCTTACTTGTACCTGGTCAGTGACTTCCCTTCTCTCCGGTTGTGCGGTGCAGACAATATCCCTAAAAAGGCTGAACACCAGGACAAACTCAGAAATGGATAACTTGTGGTTGAGTCGGGAGTCCTTGGCCCTAAGGACCATGGACACATCTCCACAATTGATCACCCTGTTTTCGGGTACATCTTGGGCGGCAATGAGAACTGACACAAGATTAACGTCTTTCCCTGTCAGGATGACTCGTTTGAGATTTTCTGGGATAAAATGCGAGTGGGACACTTGGGGAATAGGCATAGGTGTACCTGGCCTCAGACAAACGGAAGTGGAGGGGGTGGCCGGTGGGACAGGTGCCGGGGGCACCACGGAGGCCCGTGACTCCAGTTCCGTTACTCTAGCTTGGACGTCAGCCACCGAGTCGACCAGTGTGTTCAAGGTGGACTGTAGCTGAACCAGCGAAAGCTGGATGGATGACGTGCCTGGCTGATCCCCGGAAGGGTTAGGGCTGGTCATGAGCAGCTTAAACAGTTCTTTCTGGCGGAGGCTGGGTGCGGGATGCCCCTCTTGTCAAGTTCCGCAATTCATTTTGGAATGGTCCAATTCATTAGGGACGAAGGACCGGCTTGGCCTGAAATGAACGTTTTTAGGGACAGAAAGAATGTCATCTATATCAGAGGCTTGAGACATGCTTGACCCGAATACAGAACACCGTAACACAGACTAGCAGGAGAAAATCAACCTGCCTGGATAGATGAAGAATCTGATTAACCGAGAAACATTGACCCGTTGGGGTCGCCAAGGATGTCAGTGAGCACTTACCTGGACAGGCCTAACTGGAACCTAGAAATAGGCTAGAACCTGAAAGGAAAACAAGCGAAAACATGAGAGTGCTGTACTGTTGAGCCAGGTGTACTGGCCAGGATGGGGCGCACCCCTGGAGCCAAATAAACAATCTGAGCATATCAGATTGGCTATTGACGGAAGAAGGCAACCTGAGCGTACCAGGTGGTCGGAGAGAGAGATGGCGCATTGCCATGTGACGAGACAGAGGCTGCGTGTAGCAGCGGCCTGCGGAGGGCCGGACGACATTACATCATGGACCTGTGAGCCAAGTGGACAAAGAGCGTGGATGAACCTGAGGACCAGACGGGAAAGTGGCCCTGTGGGCTGTGCTAGACCAGAAAGCATGACTGCCAGCTGGCAGAAAGGTGGGGAAGTGCGAGGAGACCCAAGTACCAATTGAAGGTGAGTAGGCATATAGGACCTGGGCATACCAGGAACGAAACTGTGCCCTGGGCGAACCAGGGGACAACAATGAGACAATGACAAGACAAGCGACCGTGCCTGGGCGTGGCCAGGAGTAGACGCCTGGGCGTGACCAGGAGGAGAGAAAAGGTGTAGAAAAAAGACTGCCTGAGCGTATCAGGGAGTTTATTATTATTATTTTTTTAGGAACCAGCACCGGTAAGGCCGCATGGCTAGACCATGTATCATCCAGCAGGAAAAAGGGGGCGCCCAATGCGGTCCTCTGGCCGAGTCATGCTGGGCCCTGAGGAGTGCAGGTATGCTAATGTTACCGGAACTGGCCCCCCAATTTTTATTTTTATTTTTTAAATGACTTACACAGGCTTACATGACTTGCAGCTGCTATTGCTCCTAGGAGCATATTAGCACGTACCTGCTGCCCCTGACCTATGATGGGTTGTCAGCAGGCAGGACAGCAGGGTGAATAAGCGTAATGACATGCCCAATGCCACCACCTGCTGACAAGATATGCGCAGCAGACGCCTGAAAGCGGCAACCCGGAACCCAACGCAACATGACCCCCGAAGGAGGCAACGAGTCCAACCAGCCACCATGAGAAGTGTGGCGGGCACAAAATGTGGTGCTCGGGACCCGAGTCCCCCCCCCCCCGGGAGTCAGCAAGCCGAACTACACGGGTCAGGAGGCTGTGAAGGCGGAGCGCGACGTGCGTTCCACGGTGGAACGCACTCAGCCGGCCATGGCATTGGTGGTTCGGCGGTGTGTTACCTGCGATAGCTGGGGTGCCGCCGTGGACGCGACCAGCGGGGGAACCCACAAGCAAGGCTCAGAGGGGGGAGCCCCAACTTAACCTCGTTAAATGCGGAAGCTGCTGTGTGAAGAAGTGGACAGGATGGCAGAGGGGAGCAGAGATGCGACTCCTCCTACCCGGAAGCGATGACCAGAGCGCCGGCCGGGTATCGGTGAGTTGGGCTGATATAGGCTCAAGCCCCTCCCACAAATGCATGCTGAGGCTTCAGCCTTCCTAACATATACACCAGAGTAAGGGCTCATTCACACGACCCCAATTTTGCGGAACTGGTGAGGACCCATGCAATGTCCGTTCCGCAGCCCCGCAAAAAAGATAGAGCATGTCCTATTCTTGTCCGTAGCCACGGACAAGAATAGGCATTTCTATCATAGTGCCGGCCATGTGCGGTCCGCAAAATGCGGAAAGCACATGGCCAGTGTCTGTGTTTTGCGGATCCGCAATTTTCGGTCCTAAAACCACTTGCGGTCATGTGAATGGACCCTAAGGGACAGGAGCCTGAAAACTAGTAGCTGCCATATAATATGTTAGCCAAACAGGGGCTAATGCTGGTCTGGGGTTTGGCTGGTTAGGTGCATGGCACAATATGCAAATTATTGCTGCTGTGGCCTGTAATCTCCGTAAAATTCCCCTTTTGTATTAGAATTACATAAAGGGGCCACACGGGGCCAGTAGTTGACCACTATATACATTTTAACTAATATTTAAAGTTATACTCACCTTTAACCCTTGCATCCAGAAACTACATATGAAGAGCAACTTGTGGTGCAGCAGGTGGATCCAACAAACTGATAAAAGAGAAGAGAAAAACGGTCATGGGGCATTCATTGAGTGAAACAAGAAGAACCTATTAGCACCACAACTCTCTAATTTATCTCCTCCAGGCTGCCCATCACAACAGTATGGTTGCACAATGTACAGGCCCCACCAGATATATCTCCCAGGCAGCAAATCAGCCCTTTGATGATATCCATACTTCCCCTGCAGCTAACAGTCATGAAGACGCACAATCTGATAGCCAGCTACAGAAATCTAGGTTTGCACTGTCGGCAAGTGTTGCAACCCACTGTCCAGGTGACCTGTAACATAGACATTACATACACAATAGAAGAGAAAAAATATATGTATGTAAAAACAGGACAAGTAAATTACTGAGCAGGGGGTTTTCTCACTTCAGCATTTACTAATGTATTATTATCCATATTGCCTACTTTTCTGGCTGGATTCATTTTTCCATCACATTATACACTGGTCGTTTCCATGGTTATGACCACCCTGAAATCCATCAGCGGTGGTCGTGCTTGCACACTACAGGAAAAAGTGCTGGCCTATTTGGTGTCCAGGACTGTGGGACCTCACATACCGTAGGCTAGTTCTTTTTCCTATAGTGTGCAAGCATGACCACCGCAGCTGGATTGCAGGGTGGTCATAACCATGGAAACGGGCAGTGTATAATGTGATAGAAAAAGGAATCCAGCCAGCAAAGGAGGCAATATAGACAATTACAATACATTAGTAAGTAGCTTGTATTAACTTTCTCTACATGATTATTGCCATTTGCTGATGTGAGACAACTCCTTTAAGGTCCCTATACATGGGACGATATTACATCAGATTGTCGGGAAGGAAGTGTTCCTTCCCGACAATCTGCTGATAGCTAGCGGAGGAGTACAAGAGTATGGGGGGGAGCAATCGCTAATGCTATCCCTCTTCCCCATAATGACTCGTTGTTTCCCGGCATCCAGATTGTGTTTACACAACACGATCTGCTGTGGGGAAATGAGGATTTTTGTGTTCGCACAACGATCCAATTACCCGATGAACGCGCGCCAGCCGGCGTGATAACGTCATAGCTGGCCGCGCAAGATTTCGCACCAGATCTTTAATCAAGCTGGAGGTGGCCGGCCTATCGCCAGCAAATGGAAGAGGTATGATTTATTTTTATTTTATTTTACACTGTGTTATCTCTTTCAGATGCCGCAATCATGTATGAACGTGGCATCTGAGGGGTACAATGATGGGGAATGGCACAATCGCTGTTCCCTGTCATTGCACCCACTACTTACAAAGAAATGCACTTCGTGACAAAGTAATTCGTCACAAAGCAATTTTTTTTGTAAAATTCAGCGAAGCTGCCAAATCAAAATTTGTAATACTTCATCACTATTAATGAGATGGAAACCAAATAAAGTATCATTCTAAGTTTTACTATCCCTAGTTTCCTTTCTCTACAGCGTTACCTTTTACACTATTACAGTGTTGTAATGTCATGTGTTCATTATACCTGCACGTGACATCATTTTGTGTATTTATCTATGTATTCACACTTTTCATGTGTGCTATTCCTGTAGTATGATACCCTGGTATGTATTATACATGTACTGTGCACATTATCATATTATTATGACATCACTGTGTTTATTATCCCTGTACTGTGAAAGCACTGTATATTATGCCTGTACTGTGACATCACTGTTAGAGATGAGCGAATTTCATATTGTGAAATTCATTCATGATTCCTTTACTGGCAAAAAGTGAATTGCGTTATGGATTCCGTTACCACGGACCATAATGCAATTCACCTTTTATCAGTAAATGAAACGTGAACGAATTTCATAACCTCTACTCATTATGTTTATTGTCCCTGTACTGTGACATCACTGTGTTTATTATCCCTGTACTGTGATATCACTGTGATTATTATCCCTGTACTGTGACATCACTGTGTTTATAATCCCTGTACTGTGACATCACTGTGATTATTATCTCTGTACTGTGAAATCACAGTGTTTATTATCCCTGTACTGTGACATCCCTGTGTTTATTATCTATGTACTATGACATCACTGTGTTTATTATCCCTGTACTGTGACATCACTGTGTTTATTATCTCTGTACTGTGACATCCCTGTGTTTATTATCCCTGTACTGTGACATCACTGTGTTTATTATCCCTGTACTGTGACATCACTGTGTTTATTATCCCTGTACTGTGACATCACTGTGTTTATTATCCCTGTACTGTGACATCACTGTGTTTATTATCTCTGTACTGTGACATCACTGTTTATTATCTCTGTACTGTGACATCACTGTGTGTATTATCCCTGTACTCTGACATCACTGTGTTTATTATCCCTGTACTGTGACATCACTGTGTTTATTATCCCTGTACTGTGACATCACTGTGTTTATTATCTCTGTACTGTGACATCACTGTTTATTATCCCTGTACTGTGACATCCCTGTGTTTATTATCTATGTACTATGACATCACTGTGTTTATTATCCCTGTACTGTGACATCACTGTGTTTATTATCTCTGTACTGTGACATCCCTGTGTTTATTATCCCTGTACTTTGACATCACTGTGTTTATTATCCCTGTACTGTGACATCACTGTGTTTATTATCTCTGTACTGTGACATCCCTGTGTTTATTATCTCTGTACTGTGACATCACTGTGTTTATTATCCCTGTACTGTGACATCACTGTGTTTATTATCCCTGTACTGTGACATCACTGTGTTTATTATCCCTGTACTGTGACATCACTGTGTTTATTATCTCTGTACTGTGACATCACTGTGTTTATTATTTCTGTACTGTGACATCACTGTGCTTATTATCTCTGTACTGTGACATCACTGTGTTTATTATCTCTGTACTGTGACATCACTGTGATTATTATCTCTGTACTGTGACATCCCTGTGTTTCCTATGCCTGTACTGTGACATCCCTGTGTTTATTATCCCTGTACTGTGACATCACTGTATTTATTATCCCTGTACTGTGACATCACTGTGCTTATTATCCCTGTACTGTGACATCACTGTTTATTATCTCTGTACTGTGACATCACTGTTTATTATCCCTGTACTGTGACATCACTGTGTTTATTATCTCTGTACTGTGACATCACTGTGTTTATTATCCCTGTACTGTGACATCACTGTGTTTATTATCCCTGTACTGTGACATCACTGTGTTTATTATCCCTGTACTGTGACATCACTATGTTTATTATCTCTGTACTGTGACATCACTGTGTTTATTATTTCTGTACTGTGACATCACTGTGCTTATTATCCCTGTACTGTGACATCACTGTGCTTATTATCTCTGTACTGTGACATCACTGTGTTTATTATCTCTGTACTGTGACATCACTGTGATTATTATCTCTGTACTGTGACATCCCTGTGTTTCCTATGCCTGTACTGTGACATCCCTGTGTTTATTATCCCTGTACTGTGACATCACTGTATTTATTATCCCTGTACTGTGACATCACTGTGCTTATTATCCCTGTACTGTGACATCACTGTTTATTATCTCTGTACTGTGACATCACTGTTTATTATCCCTGTACTGTGACATCACTGTGTTTATTATCTCTGTACTGTGACATCACTGTGTTTATTATCCCTGTACTGTGACATCACTGTGTTTATTACCCTGCACTGTGACATCACTGTGTTTATTATCCCTGTACTGTGACATCACTGTGATTATTATCCCTGTACTGTGACATCACTGTGTTTATTATCCCTGTACTGTGACATCCCTATGTTTATTATCCCTGTACTGTGACATCCCTGTGTTTCCTATGCCTGTACTGTGACATCACTGTATGTACTGTGACATCACTGTGTTTATTATCCCTGTACTGTGACATCCCTGTGTTTATTATCCCTGTACTGTGACATCCCTGTGTTTCCTATGCCTGTACTGTGACATCACTGTGTTTATTACCCTGCACTGTGACATCACTGTGTTTATTATCCCTGTACTGTGACATCCCTGTGTTTATTATCCCTGTACTGTGACATCCCTGTGTTTCCTATGCCTGTACTGTGACATCACTGTATGTACTGTGACATCACTGTGTTTATTACCCTGCACTGTGACATCACTGTGTTTATTATCCCTGTACTGTGACATCACTGTGTTTATTCTCCCTGTACTGTGACATCCCTATGTTTATTATCCCTGTACTGTGACATCACTGTGTTTCCTATGCCTGTACTGTGACATCACTGTATGTACTGTGACATCACTGTGTTTATTATCCCTGTACTGTGACATCCCTGTGTTTCCTATGCCTGTACTGTGACATCCCTGTGTTTATTATCCCTGTACTGTGACATCCCTGTATTTATTATCCCTGTACTGTGACATCACTGTTTATTATCTCTGTACTGTGACATCACTGTGTTTATTATCTCTGTACTGTGACATCACTGTGTTTATTATCCCTGTACTATGACATCACTGTGTTTATTACCCTGCACTGTGACATCACTGTGTTTATTATAGCTGTACTGTGACATCACTGTGTTTATTATCTCTGTACTGTGACATCACTGTGTTTATTATCCCTGTACTGTGACAACACTGTGTTTATTATCTCTGTACTGTGACATCACTGTGTTTATTACCCTGCACTGTGACATCACTGTGTTTATTATCCTGTACTGTGACAACACTGTGTTTATTATCCCTTTACTGTGACATCACTGTGTGTATTATCCCTGTACTGTGACATCACTGTGTTTATTATCTCTGAACTGTGACATCACTATATTTATTATCCCTGAACTGTGACATCACTATATTTATTCTCCCTGTACTGTGAAGTCACTATATTTATTATCCCTGTACTGTGAAGTCACTATGTACACTATAGCTATACTTTTAAAGAAAAGAAGAGAAAGGGGACACTTCCTGGTGTGATATCCTCGAGGGATATGAAATGGCCACAAGTGGATGCACCTTACCGTACAGTGTTTTGCAGGTCTAGGCACAACATTAGAGTATAGCAAAGTTTTCCCCCACGCCGGGAGGAAGGACCAGGCTGACGCACTGAGGGCCGGACACTGCAGAAGGCCAGAAGGTACTGGAGACAGAAAATACAGCATGGTGCACCGGAGGACTTCAATGTGAGTATATTTAAAAACAATAAAAACAGAGGCAAGCTACGCTTTTCAGTCACATCACTGTGTGTATGATCTGTCATTACATACCTGTATACACACCTTTTTTGAAAGGCCCCAGAGGCTGCAGCACCTAAGCAAGAGGCATTACCAAACAAACACTGCCATGAAGACAAAGGAACTCTCCAAACAAGTAAGGGACAATGTTGTTGAGAAGTACAAGTCAGGGTTAGGCTATAAAAAAATATCCAAATCTTTGATGATCCCCAGGAGCACCATCAAATCTATCATAACCAAATGGAAAGAACATGGCACAACAGCAAATCTGCCAAGAGACGGCCGTCCACAAAAACTCACGGACTGGGCAAGGAGGGCATTAATCAGAGAGGCAGCACAAAGACCTAAGGTAACCCTGGAGGAGCTGCAGAGTTCCACAGCAGATACTGGAGTATTTGTACATAGGACGACAATAAGCTGTATTCTCCATAGAATTGGGCTTTATGGCAGAGTGGCCAGAAGAAAGCCATTACTTTCAGCTAAACACAAAAAGGCACATTGTGAGTTTGCGAAAAGGCATGTGGGAGACTTCCAAAATGTATGGAGGAAGGTGCTCTGGTCTGATGAGACTAAAATTGAACTTTTTGGCCATCAAAGAAAACGCTATATCTGGAGCAAACCCAACACATCACATAACCCAAGGAGCACCATCCCCACAGTGAAACATGCTGGAGGGATGGGACTGAGAAACTGGTCAGAGTTGCGGGAAAGATGGATGGTGCTAAATACAGGGATATTCTTGAGCAAAACCTGTACCACTCTGTGCGTGATCTGAGGCTAGGACGGAGGTTCACCTTTCAGCAGGACAATGACCCCAAACACACTGCTAAAGAAACACTTGAGTGGTTTAAGGGTAAACATGTAAGTGTGTGGGAATGGCCTAGTCAAAGCCCAGATCTCAATCCAATAGAAAATCTGTGGTCAGACATAAAGATTGCTGTTCACAAGCGCAAAAAATCCAACTTGAAGGAGCTGGAGCAGTTTTGCAAGGATGAATGGGCAAAAATCCCATGGTAAGATGTGGCAAGCTCATAGAGACTTATCTAAAGCGACTTGGAGCTGTGATTGCCACAAAAGGTGGCTCTACAAAGTATTGACTTTAGGGGGGTGAATAGTTATGCACATTGACTTTTTCTGTTATTTTGTCCTATTTGTTGTTTGCTTTACAATAAATAAAAAAAAGCATCTTCAAAGTTGTGGGCATGTTCTGTAAATTAAATAATACAATTCCTAAAACAATCCATGTTAATTCCAGGTTGTGAGGCACCAAAATACGAAAAAAAAGTCAACGAGGGTGAATACTTTTGCAAGGCACTGTATGCACATGTCCATATATGGAGTCAGTGTTATGAATATGAAAGGGGTATTCCCAAGCATTATGCTTAGGGACACCCTGTATGTATACATCTAATTTAAACTCTATTTTTGAAATGTCTCTGTGGGGATTTGAACTCGCAACCTTCTACATTAAGGGCAAGAACCTCAATCACTGGGCTATAGAGCTCAATGCTTAGCTACTGCTGAAAAACCTCATAGAATTTTCTCTTGTTTAATACAAGAGAAACTTCTATGAGGATTTTCAGAGAAAACGTAGCATTGAGCTCTACAGCCCAGTGGTTAAGGTTTTTGCCCTTAATGTAGAAGGTTGTGAATTTGAATCCCTGCAGAAATATTTTAAAAATAGAGGCTAAATGAAACTTAAATACACAGGGTGTCCCCAACAGTGAAAAGTTTGATTTTATTGAGAAACAAAATTGGAGCAAAACGTAAAATATGATCAAATAATACCCATATTAACCCACACCAACCTTTTTAACTTGTGTAACCAGTATTTTTTGTTGGGAAAGGTGGCAACCCTAACAGCCCCTCCACTCAGGACCTCTATAGGCCCTCTCACTGCAGCAAGCTAAGCCCCATCAGGACTCACTTCGTAAAAAAAATAATTTTTCTTTTCATCGTGATATTCTGACCATCATAACTTTTTTATAGTTTTGTCTACGGAGATGTGTGGGGGCCTATTTTTTGCGGGACACTCTGTCGTTTTTGACAATACCATTTGGGTTGTGTATGACTTGATCACTTTTTATTCAATTTTCTTGGGAGACCAAAAAAAATTTGAAACGCCATTTAAAAATTCTGTTACGCCATTCATCATATGGGCTAACTTTTTTTTAACTTTATTTTAATAGCATGGGCGCTTTCGCATGCGGCGATGCCCATAATTCTATATATTATTTTTGTTTCTTTTTATTTTGGGGAATGAGGGTGATTTTAATTTGTATGTTTTTTTTATATTTTCAAAACTTTTTTTCTTTTCTTTTTGTTAAGTCCCCCAAGTGGACCACAACTTACAATCGTCAGATGTAAATTGCTCCATTATTCTGTATAGAAATCACTTTATCACAGTTCAGTGCTGCCATCTAGTGGCCTGAACTGGGATATACTAACAATGAGCCTGGAAGCTTAGTACAGGCTGCGACTCATTTTTAGAACAGGGTGCTTTCCCTGATCTCCACTGGGGGAAAGCGAGCCTGAAGAGGAATCCCGTGCTTCCTGTTTTTAACGCTCAGATGCCGTGAGTAAGGGGAACTCATTGCTGAGAGGGAGAGTGAAGAACTGTGTGAGGAGCTTTATGGGGTGTAAATCTGTGAGGGAGCGCTGGAATCGACAGAATGTAACTGTGTTGTTAGTACATTATTACAATATTTGGGGCCCCACTTTTGATTTTGCCCAGGGCCATATTTTGTCTAAAATTGGCCCTGACTGCAGGTAACACTACCACATTATCAGGACTAGTGTTATCTGTGGTTTTACATAGGACTTCAGTTAACACTACCACATTATCAGGACTAGTGTTATCTGTTGTTTTGCATAGGACTGCAGGTAACACTACCACATTATCAGCACTAGTGTTATTTGTGGTTTTACATAGGACTGCAGGTAACACTACCACATTATCAGCACTAGTGTTATGTGTGGTTTTACATAGGACTGCAGGTAACACTAACACCCAAGGGCCCACATGAGCCTGGAGTCGCCCCAGACTGTGACATTATTGTGTTTATAATCCCTGCACTGTGACATCACTGTGTTTATTATCTCTGTACTGTGACATCCCTGTGTTTATTATCCCTGAACTGTGACATCACTGTGTTTATTATCCCTAAACTGTGACATTACTATGTTTGTTATCCCTGTATTGTGACATCACTATGTTTATTATCCCTGTACTGTGACATCACTGTGTTTATTATCCCTGAACTGTGACATCACTGTGTTTATTATCCCTGTACTGTGACATCACTGTGTTTATTATCCCTGTACTGTGACATCACTGTGTTTATTATCCCTGAACTGTGACATCACTATGTTTATTATCCCTGTACTGTGACATCACTGTGTTTATTATCCCTGTACTGTGACATCACTGTGTTTATTATCCCTGAACTGTGACATCACTATGTTTATTATGCCCGAACTGTGACCTCACTGTGTTTATTATGCCTTTACTGTGACATCACTATGTTTATGCCTGTACTGTGACATCACTGTGTTTATTATCCCTGTACTGTGACATCACTGTGTGTATTATCCCTGTACTGTGACCTCACTGTGTTTATTATGCCTTTACTGTGACATCACTATGTTTATGCCTGTACTGTGACATCACTGTGTTTATTATCCCTGTACTGTGACATCACTGTGTGTATTATCCCTGTACTGTGACATCACTGTGTTTATTATCTCTGTACTGTGACATCACTGTGTGTATTATCACTGTACTGTGACATCACTGTGTGTATTATCTCTGTACTGTGACATCACTGTGTTTATTATCCCTGTACTGTGACATCACTGTGTTTATTATCACTGAACTGTGACATCATTGTGTTTATTATGCCTGTACTGTGACACCACTGTGTGCACCTTCTATGTGCTGTGACAATATGGTGTTTTTTATCACTATACTGTGACATCAATATGTGAGTTATCCCTGAACTGTGATGGGAGTGTGTGCATTATTCCTCTGCTGTGACATCACTGTTTGCATTATCCCTGTACTTTGATAAACACTACATTATCCTTGGACATTCAACTTGCTGCTGCAGATGGTTATGGCGGAGTGGGGTCCCAATAAATGTAGGGCTCAGATACACTAGATTACTAGATACACCCATAACGTATTCCTGTTGGTCCCATCATGACTTCATATGAGGAGATCCACCTATTTGAACCGGGAAGAAGTTTGGGCAGGGTAATACTCGTCAGGGAGGCCTCATATTCTATATTTCCCGTAGTGCCATTGAAGAATACAAGACCCTTTCAAATAAATGTCCTCACTAAGCTGTTCATTAAAACTAGAGTAAAATCATAACCTGGGAGCCTCTCGTGAGCTGAACCTCATTTTATTCTGTGTCACTTTGTATGCAGCTAAACAAAAAACATGATCATTTCTAGGACTAGCCGGCCGAGGAGCGGGCGCAGAGCTGAGCGTTTTAGGCTTACATCACCAATAAAAGTGTCAGGAGAAAACCCGATGTGGTTAGCCCCGTAATCCTGCAGAGTCAGAAGCTATCAGAACATGTCATGGCAGCTGCCCGCAGTAGGGGAAATTGTGGATTTGTCGGCTTGTCCATGTTATATCAATAACCGGCTGTGTGACTGGGGTGGTATTAAAAGTAGGCATAATGGATTTTTGTTTTTCACTAAATGTCAGTCAAGCATTAGATTTAATGGTAACATTTTTGAAACTCATTAAACATGGCCTTTTGCTGTAGGTTAGAAAAGGGGTGAAATTGATTATTTAAAGCAGATGTGCTTCGTCAGTGTTTGTGTTCTGGTCTCTTACCTACATAAGAGCTGAGGCAGGAGAACACGTGTATATACACACCAACACAGAGTCTCGCTTGTTCCTTTAGTAGTACGATGCCTCGGAGAATATATTTATTCCATCTTGACTTTGATAGGCCTTCCAGTAGGTGAAAGACCGCAGCTTCTATAAATCCATAAATGTGGCATTGTGTAATAGGAAACAAGGTTGTTTAGGAACATTTAATATGAAATGTTTGCTTCTATGAATTACTTGAAGTACTGTACATATGCCAATATATTGTAAACTCTGGGGTAAGATGAGACCCCATCATGTGAATGAGGGGTCCTTGGCTCTCCATTTTTGAGGACGTTTCTATACATAAAAGCTTACTCTCATTTAAAAAATAAAATAAAATGGTAGATGGTTTTCTGGAAATCATTTTTTGAACTCCATGTATTGTGCTTCCTGCCCAGTCTTTTTTAACTTCCTCTTTATTTATACTTTTAGCAAGGCAGGCAAACTCTCTCTGTCAGGCCATCACTGAGGCCAGAGAGGTGGAAATGTGATTCATTAGAGCGTCACATATTACACTAATTAATCCAGTGCTAGCATTGAAGTTGCCAAACTGTTTTCCCAATTCTAAACCTGCTATTATAATGAGTATTACCTTCAAATTAACAATTTCCCTATATAGGTAACTACACTGAATAAGAATATAAACGCAACACTTCCGGTTTTGCTCCTATTTTGCATGAGCTTAACTCAAAGATCTGAAACACCTCACAGGTGTGGCATATCAAGGTGCTGATTAGACAGCATGAATATTGCACAGGTGTGCCTTAGACTTCCCACAATAAAAGACCACTCTGAAATGTGCAGTTTGATCACACAGCACAATGCCACAGATGTCACAACGTTTGAGGGAGTGTGCAGTTGGCATGCTGACTGCAGGAATGTCTACCAGAGCTGTTGCCTGTGCAATGAATCTTCATTTCTCTACCACAAGCCGTCTCCAAAGACGTTTCAGAGAATTTGGCAGTACATCCAACCGGCCTCACAACCGCAGACGAGGTGTAACCACACCAGCCCAGGACCTCCACATTCAGCATGTTCACCTCCATGATCGTCTGAGAACAGCCACCCAGAAAGTTACAGCAACAATCAGTTTGCATAACCAAAGAATTTCTGCACAAACTGTCAGAAACCGTCTCAGGGAAGCTCATCTGCATGCTCGTCGTCCTCATCAGGGTCTAGACCTGACTGCAGTTCGGCCTCATAACTGACTTGAGTAGGCTAATGCTCACATTTGATGGCGTCTGGCATGTTGAAGAGGCGTTCTGTTCATGAGTTCCAGTTTTCACTGTTCAGGGCAGATGGCAGACAGTGTGTATGGCGTCGTGTGGGTGAGCGGTTTGCTGACGTCAACTTTGTGGATCGAGTGGCCCATGGTGGCAGTGGGGTTATGGTATGGGCAGGCGTATGTTATGGACAACGAACACAGGTGCTTTTTATTGATGGCATTTTGAATGCACAGAGATACCGTGACGAGATCCTGAGGCCCATTGTTGTGCCATTCATCCACGACCATCACCTCATGTTGCAGCATGATAATGCACGGCCCCATATTGCAAGGATCTGTACACAATTCCTAGAAGCTGAAAACATCCCAGTTCTTGCATGGCCAGCAAACTCACCGGACATGTCACCCATTGAGCATGTTTGTGATGCTCTGGATCGGCGTATACGACAGCGTGTTCCAGTTCCTGCCAATATTCTGCAACTTCGCACAGCTATTGAAGAGGAGTGGACCAATATTCCACAGGCCACAATCAACAACCTGATCAGCTCTATGCGATGGAGATGTGTTGCTGACTGGTTTTCTGACGACCCTTCCCGTAAGACAAAACTGTGCACATTTCAGAGTGGCCTTTTATTGTGGGCAGTCTAAGGCACACCTGTGCAATATTCATGATGTCTAATAAGCACCTTGGTATGCCACACCTGTGAGGTGGGATGGATTATCTCGGCAAAGGAGAAGTGCTCACTAACACAGATTTAGACAGATCTGTGAACAATATTTGAGAGTAATGGGTCTTTTGTGTATGTAGAAAATGTTTCAGATCTTTGAGTTCAGCTCATGCAAAATGGGAGCAAAACCGAAAGTGTTGCGTTTATATTTTTGTTCAATGTATATAGGAGGTATTATCATTTGTTCTGACTGCTACAGAAAGACAACATTTTGTACTTAACCCTTTCATGACCAAGGGTCATTGATGCCCCAATGTCCAGGTCAAAATTTACAGTTCTGGTATGCACTGTTTTAAATTATAATATCTTTACAAGTGCTTTGCATATCATAACTGTTTTGACTTTATTTTTTCACAGACACATAGGGTAAATATTTTATTGACTGATTTAATAAATTACTGTGTTTTTTTTATTATTATGAGCAGAGAAATAGTGAAAAAAGTCATTTTTTTAACTTTTTTTTGTTAATTTGGCCACTACAATCCCTTGATTAGTAGTACAAATGCAAATATTGATACCAAAATATATTACCTTACTGATCAGGACATATAGAATATCTGAATTGTGTACGTCGGCCATTCCCAGGGCACTTTATGGCGCCCAGAAGTAAAGGCATACCTTTCAGCTTTAAAGTGCCATTTTTTCCATAGTCCATCAGATAGCAGCATGTTGTCTTTGCAGTGGCCCTATGCAGCCAAAACATAAAAAATCACCCAAAAAGGACACTACTGGGTAAAATAGACATCTTAAAGTATTCAACGAGGGGTATATTGTAAAAATGCCATTTTCCATTTTTTCCCACTTTTTGTTGGAAAATGGAACAAAAAATAAAAAAATAGCATTTTTTCACTTTGCTGCTAATTTAGCCCAAATTACTGCAAACATGCTGCAAGCTATCAAGAAAAAGCACCCCAATATCAATGCAGGAAACTCTCCTGCACAAAATGACACCCCAATTGTGTACGTCGCCCATTCCCAGGGCACTTTATGGCGCCCAGAAGTAAAGGCATACCTTTCAGCTTTAAAGTGCCATTTTTTCCATTGTCCATCAGATAGCAGCATGTTGTCTTTGCAGTGGCCCTATGCAGCCAAAACATAAAAATCACCCAAAAAGGACACTACTGGGTAAAATAGACATCTTAAAGTATTCAACGAGGGGTATATTGTAAAAATGCCATTTTCCATTTTTTCCCACTTTTTGTTGGAAAATGGAACAAAAAATAAAAAAACAGCATTTTTTCACTTTGCTGCTAATTTAGCCCAAATTACTGCAAACATGCTGCAAGCTATCAAGAAAAAGCACCCCAATATCAATGCAGGAAACTCTCCTGCACAAAATGACACCCCAATTGTGTACGTCGCCCATTCCCAGGGCACTTTATGGCGCCCAGAAGTAAAGGCATACCTTTCAGCTTTAAAGTGCCATTTTTTCCATAGTCCATCAGATAGCAGCATGTTGTCTTTGCAGTGGCCCTATGCAGCCAAAACATAAAAAATCACCCAAAAAGGACACTACTGGGTAAAATAGACATCTTAAAGTATTCAACGAGGGGTATATTGTAAAAATGCCATTTTCCATTTTTTCCCACTTTTTGTTGGAAAATGGAACAAAAAATAAAAAATAGCATTTTTTCACTTTGCTGCTAATTTAGCCCAAATTACTGCAAACATGCTGCAAGCTATCAAGAAAAAGCACCCCAATATCAATGCAGGAAACTCTCCTGCACAAAATGACACCCCAATTGTGTACGTCACCCATTCCCAGGGCACTTTATGGGGCCCAGAAGTAAAGGCATACCTTTCAGCTTTAAAGTGCCATTTTTTCCATAGTCCATCAGATAGCAGCATGTTGTCTTTGCAGTGGCCCTATGCAGCCAAAACATAAAAAATCACCCAAAAAGGACACTACTGGGTAAAATAGACATCTTAAAGTATTCAACGAGGGGTATATTGTAAAAATGCCATTTTCCATTTTTTCCCACTTTTTGTTGGAAAATGGAACAAAAAAAAAAATGGAATTTTTTCACTTTGCTGCTAATTTAGCCCAAATTACTGCAAACATGCTGCAAGCTATCAAGAAAAAGCACCCCAATATCAATGCAGGAAACTCTCCTGCACAAAATGACACCCCAATTGTGTACGTCGGCCATTCCCAGGGCACTTTATGGCGCCCAGAAGTAAAGGCATACCTTTCAGCTTTAAAGTGCCATTTTTTCCATAGTCTATCAGATAGCAGCATGTTGTCTTTGCAGTGGCCCTATGCAGCCAAAACATAAAAAATCACCCAAAAAGGACACTACTGGGTAAAATAGACAATACAAAGTATTCAACAAGAGGTTTATTGTAAAATAACTTTTTCAATTTTTTACACCTTTTGTTGGAACATGTAACAAAACTGCATTTTTTCACTATGCTGCTGATTTAGCAAACTACAAAAATAAATAAATACTAGTATAAGTACTTTATGTACCAAAAATACCAAAAGAGAACAGCATTATATATATTTTTTCTTCATCAAGAAAATTTAAAAGCGTGCCCGTGTATGATACACTTTAAAACAGTTTCCAATACACAGTGCTGGCCGAGAGGGGCAGTCAGGGCAAAAGTATCTTGTGTCTCGTCTGATGCCTCTTTTTGAGCAGACACGGCACCTCCTTTGTGGATGTGTTTGGTTTTGTGTTGGGGGTATAGCTGCAATAAAGTGCCTTTCAACTAATCTCCTGATTTCTTCTGCTTCCAGTGGTAGGGTGGGGCCTCTAATGGGGTACATTAATTTCTCAATAACTATTTCTTGATAGCAAAGAAATGTTTGTGTTCCCCCAGACTTTTTGTACAGCACATAGGAGTTGTACATTGCCATCTGTAGCAAATAGATGGATAACTTTTTATACCATACATAGGACTTGCGCATTACCTCGTATGGTTTAAGTACCTGATCAGACAGGTCAGTGCCCCCCATGTACTTATTGTACTCTAGTATGCAAGTCGGTTTTTGTTTATCGGTCGTTGACCCCCTTTCTCTAACTGGCACTGTGGCTTCTGTGTGAATCGTACTTAGCATAAGTACATCTTTTCTGTCCTTGTAGCGTAGTGCCAGCAGGTTGCCACTACGAAGGGCATCAGATTGTCCTCTTTGTAGTTTTTTTGCCAGCAGGGATTGTGGAAAACCTCTGCGATTTCTCCTGAATGTGCCACATGCTCCCGTATTTGCTTCTTGCAGGCTCTGGAAAAGGGGAATGCTTGTGTAATAATTGTCTATAAATAATTTGTATCCCTTTTGTAACAGAGGACCCATTAGTTCCCAGACAACTTTTCCATTTGCTCCTAAACCAGCTGGGCATCCTTGGGGGTTTAATTCGCTGTCCCTCCCTTGGTACACTCGAAATGCAGAAGTGTAACCTGTTGTGCTTTCACACAACTTGTAAAGTTTGATGCCATATCTGGCCCGCTTGAATGGAAGGAATTGCTTGAAATGTAACCTTCCTTTAAATTTTACAAGTGACTCATCAACTGAGACATTTTCAGAGGGGGTATAAACCGTTAAACATTTTTCTGACAGGTAATCAAGAAGCGGCCTAATTTTATATAACCGGTCGTAATCCGGAGAAGAATTTGAGGGGCACTGACTGTTGTCATTGAAGTGGAAGAACTTGAGGAGTCTTTCATATCGCTGTCTGGACATAACAGTTGCAAAACTTGGGGTGCTATGAATGGGACTTGCCTCCCAATAAGACCGTATTGTAGGTTTTTTTACGATACCCATTGAAAATGTTAAGGCCAAAAATTTTTTCATTTCTTCCACATTTGTGGGTGTCCATTGTCCAGGCCGGGCATAGTAAGAGGAGGGGTTATTTGAAATATATTGAGCACCATATAAATTTGTCTCTTTTACAAAAAGCTCAAAAAGGTTGTCCGGGAAAAACAGCTGAAAAAACTGTAGTGGGTAAAATCCAGTTACATCCACTGTAATACCTGGTACAGCATTAAATTCTGGGACAAACGGGATGCCTGTACTTGGGGGTTGCCAATTCAGAGATGCAATTTGAGGGAGCATTTCAGGCACTTGTGCCTCTCTGCTGGAAGTTGGTGTATCTCTGCTGGTGCTAGGCGTGTCTGAACTTGGTGCACTTGTAGTTGGCACGTCTCTGCTGGTGGTAGGCGTGTCAGAATTTTGTGGTTTGGTGGTTCTGCACCTCTTTGATAATCGTCCAGCGTGCACACTACTGTCAGAGCTCTCTGTGTCGCTCTCCTCAAAACCACAGAAACTGACATCACTATCAGTGTTATCAGACAGCTCACTGTCTAAGCACAGCAGTTCGTAAGCCTCATCTGCACTGTACTGTTTCTGAGACATATTTCTGAAATAAAATTTAAAAAATAACTATCAGTGAACACTATTATTTATTCTCCATTTAACTATATTAGGATGGATTAAAACAGAAAGTGTTCCTTTTGTTTTTCGTTATACCAATTCTGTTATTTTTCATTATAACCATGTTATACGGAAATCAAAACGCTTATGTGAGTGACCCCCCCCCCCCCCCCCTTGCAACCTAATTAGCCCTATGTGACTTTTGGTCAGTTATTTCCATCAGTTATTGTGAGCCAAAACTAGGTGCAAATCTTTCCATCATAGCTGATCTCTGAGTAGGAGTCACTACAAGTTTTGGCTCAAAATAACTGATGGAAATCACTGATCAAATAACTGAAGTGTGAACTGGGCCTTACAGTTTTGGAATGTATTGTATACAGTAACACTGACAGCATTATGCAAGGGTTACACTGCATCATAAATCAATATAATGCTATGTAACCCCGTCAGTGCTGGAAGGTCAGGATGGGTGCTCTTGCTGACACGTGCTGAGAGACTAATGTGTGGAGCTCGCTTGTGTAAAAGGGATGCAACACAGGTGTCATGCAGTTATACATTTTATTGCGGATCCTTGTTTTGCGGACTGCAAAATTCATGCGGTCATGTGCATGAGCCGCAGCACATCCAACTTTATGGGTGAATAAAGGACACTACTCTTTTCACTGAAATTGGATATTGTGCGGCTTTTCTTTCTTCTCTAAAGCCTCATTCACACATCAGTGTTCCATGCAAGTGTGCAGAATGCCATCCGTGTTTCGTGGATTATTAGAACGAAAAAACTAAGACAGATCCTTTATGGATGCATCACTGACCACATTTTCACAGATTTGAGCACGGGCACGGACACGGATGTGTGAATGAGACTTATCTGTCAGATGGTTGATCCCCACCTAAACTGCTATCACTCTGTCTGTCACTTTATTTCCATTTCTGCCTAATCAAGTTAGTAAAAAAAAAAAAAATATATATATATATATATAAAAAAAATTAGGGCAGCACTCTCAGTGTAGGAATAAATCGTGTGCCTTACCAATTATCTGCTGTATAAAAAAGATAAAAAAATCGGTGTCACATTTTTCCCAGATAAAGTGAAAAAGTGGCGTCCTATATTCACCCAAGTAGCGATATTTCAGTTCTCTTACTGGTACTAAGCAGATTATATAAAAGAACTGAAACATCACTAAAGGACACCACTTAATTTACCTGGATGTGACACTGCTTTTTTTTTATATACTGTATAGATATCAAAAGGAAAATTCAAGGCAGCACAAAATTGTTACCAAAGTATGGATTGCCCGCAATAAGATGCAACCCACCGTCTTGAAATACAAAGAAGAAAAGACTGCAGCACTTCCAATCGGTGAAAAAAATGTGAGGTCCTTTATTCACCCATGCAACGTTTCAGTCCGCTTTCTGAAACTTGTATTTCAAGACGGTGGGTTGAATTTTCCTTTTGATATATATATGTACACTATATATATGAAGAAAAGCTGCGTCACATCAAGGTGAAGTGAAAAAAAAAAAAAAAGTGGTGTCTGTTATTCACCCAAGTGGTGATGTTTCAGTTCTCTTACTAGGGGTTAAGCGGATTATTTCCAGTAAAAGAACTGAAACATCACTAAAGGACACCACTTTTTTCAATTTACCTGGATGTGACGTGTACAATATATATATATATATATATATATATATAAAGAGAGAGAGAGAGAGAGAGAGAATGAGAGAGAGAGAGAGAGAGAGAGAGAGGGAGAGAGAGAGAGATACCCTTATCTTTCTTTCTTTTTTTTTTCCTACCTGACTAATCTGGTTGGGGCAAATGATAGATAATATGGTGATCTATATATCTATATACTATGTATAAAGATATAGAGAGAAGTGTCACACTGTGTCTTCAGTCCTCCTTCACTGGATCGCTGTGAAGGAGGAAGGGGGAGAAGGGGGGCTGAAATAAGGACAGGAGTGCTGTGTCATGTAAACATTTGACCACCACGATTGGACAATCGTGGTGGTCAACAGAATATATTCTGCCCAGAAACTTAGTTATCCCTGGGCAGAAGAAGATCGAGGCATGTCTTTTACTTTTTGATGTCCTGGAGGAGGAGGGGGGAGGAGGAGGGAGGAGGAGTGAGTCGGGGCCCGGCTGAAGCTGAAGGGGAGCGCCGGTTCATGTAAGCAATATGACCACCACGATTGGCCGAAAATCATGGTGGTCAAAAGAGACTATTCTGCCCAGAAACTCAGTTATCCCTGGGCAGAAGATCGAGGCATGTTTTAATTGTTCAGGAGGAGGAGGAGGGAGGAGGAGGGAGGAGGAGGGAGGAGGAGTGAGTCGGAAGCTGCAGGGGAGCGCCGATTCATGTAAGCTTTCTGACCACCACGATTGGACAATAATCATGGTAGTCCACAGAAAATATTCTGCCCAGAAACCGAAGCTAAAGGCTCGGTCATCTCTGGGCAGAAGCAGGAAGCCGATTTCATTGCGGGGAAGCGCTGCATAGAGCAGTGAAGCAGCGCTTCCTCTAATTAAAGGTCCCGACGTCTATATACGTGATAACTGCACGGGGCATGTGTAGTTATCACGTATATAGACAGATTGCGGACGTGAAGGGGTTAATGTTCATTGGAATAGTACTGCTAAAAATTTGAAAATATATATATTATTATATATTTGAGGATACGTTCTATATACAGCAGTGGGGCACCGCGATGGGGATGAGATTCGCACCGGGGTTCGCAAACATATATGTCGGCCAGTGGGAGCATCAAGTCATCTATCCCCGGTCGAATCTCGTCCGATGGAAACGCTTTATATTCATCTGGGCAGGGGAAAAAGAAGAACTGAACACATTTTTTAAAGAAATTAACAACAATGAGTACCATCTGGAATTCACACCAATATTCAGTCAGAGTGAAATCAATTTCCTGGACTTAACCATCTACATAGAGGATGGCAATATACAAACCAGGACATACAACAAACCTACAGATGTCAATGGCTTCATCTCCCGCGAAAGCTGCCATCTCCCACAGTGGTTGGAAAATATTCCAAAGGGACAATTCATGAGATTAAAACGCAACTGTACAAAGGAAAGTGAGTATCAAACAGAGGCGGACAAAATGCAGAAAAAATTCGAGGAGAGAGGTTACAACAAGGAAAAACTCCTAATACAGAAAGAACTAGTAGGAAAACTAGACAGACAGGAGCTAATCAACAAAAAAAAGGAGAAAAAAACAGAAGACAGCGTAAAAGTGGGAACCTTCGAAATGCCACCCATCATTACACAGTACAACAGCCAAGCAGGAACATTGAGAAGGATTATCAAAAAACATTGGGAAACCCTAAAGGAGGATAAAATAATAGGAGATCAGATCCCCAAAAATCCCAAATTTATCTATAGGAAAGCCAAAAACGTGGGAAGCATAATAGCCCCCACTAACAAATGCCTGAGCAAGAAAAATGATAATCAAAATACAATTTTTGGACAAAAATCCCAGGGAGGCTTTTTCCCATGTGGCCATTGCGGTGTCTGTAAAAAATTAAAAACAAACAAAAAACAGCACACAAATATGGAAATAAAAAATGAGTGGACAAGGGACACAGTAACATACATAATAAAGGACCACATAACCTGCAGAAGTCAGGGCGCAATATATGCTATAACATGTCTGTGTAAAAAAACATATACATGGAGTGCAGAATTATTAGGCAAATGAGTATTTTGACCACATCATCCTCTTTATGCATGTTGTCTTACTCCAAGCTGTATAGGCTCGAAAGCCTACTACCAATTAAGCATATTAGGTGATGTGCATCTCTGTAATGAGAAGGGGTGTGGTCTAATGACATCAACACCCTATATCAGGTGTGCATAATTATTAGGCAACTTCCTTTCCTTTGGCAAAATGGGTCAAAAGAAGGACTTGACAGGCTCAGAAAAGTCAAAAATAGTGAGATATCTTGCAGAGGGATGCAGCACTCTTAAAATTGCAAAGCTTCTGAAGCGTGATCATCGAACAATCAAGCGTTTCATTCAAAATAGTCAACCGGGTCGCAAGAAGCGTGTGGAAAAACCAAGGCGCAAAATAACTGCCCATGAACTGAGAAAAGTCAAGCATGCAGCTGCCAAGATGCCACTTGCCACCAGTTTGGCCATATTTCAGAGCTGCAACATCACTGGAGTGCCCAAAAGCACAAGGTGTGCAATACTCAGAGACATGGCCAAGGTAAGAAAGGCTGAAAGACGACCACCACTGAACAAGACACACAAGCTGAAACGTCAAGACTGGGCCAAGAAATATCTCAAGACTGATTTTTCTAAGGTTTTATGGACTGATGAAATGAGAGTGAGTCTTGATGGGCCAGATGGATGGGCCCGTGGCTGGATTGGTAAAGGGCAGAGAGCTCCAGTCCGACTCAGACGCCAGCAAGGTGGAGGTGGAGTACTGGTTTGGGCTGGTATCATCAAAGATGAGCTTGTGGGGCCTTTTCGGGTTGAGGATGGAGTCAAGCTCAACTCCCAGTCCTACTGCCAGTTTCTGGAAGACACCTTCTTCAAGCAGTGGTACAGGAAGAAGTCTGCATCCTTCAAGAAAAACATGATTTTCATGCAGGACAATGCTCCATCACCCGCGTCCAAGTACTCCACAGCGTGGCTGGCAAGAAAGGGTATAAAAGAAGAAAATCTAATGACATGGCCTCCTTGTTCACCTGATCTGAACCCCATTGAGAACCTGTGGTCCATCATCAAATGTGAGATTTACAAGGAGGGAAAACAGTACACCTCTCTGAACAGTGTCTGGGAGGCTGTGGTTGCTGCTGCACGCAATGTTGATGGTGAACAGATCAAAACACTGACAGAATCCATGGATGGCAGGCTTTTGAGTGTCCTTGCAAAGAAAGTTGGCTATATTGGTCACTGATTTGTTTTTGTTTTGTTTTTGAATGTCAGAAATGTATATTTGTGAATGTTGAGATGTTATATTGGTTTCACTGGTAAAAATAAATAATTGAAATGGGTATATATTTGTTTTTTGTTAAGTTGCCTAATAATTATGCACAGTAATAGTCACCTGCACACACAGATATCCCCCTAAAATAGCTAAAACTAAAAACAAACTAAAAACTACTTCCAAAAATATTCAGCTTTGATATTAATGAGTTTTTTGGGTTCATTGAGAACATGGTTGTTGTTCAATAATAAAATTAATCCTCAAAAATACAACTTGCCTAATAATTCTGCACTCCCTGTATAGGACGCACAAAGAGGACCATAAGCAAAAGAATAGGGGAACATATCTACAACATAGGGAGGAAATATGAGGGCCACCCACTCTCTAGACATTATAAGGAGAAACACGGAGGAAACCACAGCGGCACCACTTTCTGTGGTATTGAAATGGTTAAAAAAGATAAAAGGGGAGGAGATTTTATCAAAAAAATGTCCAGATCGGAAAGCCGCTGGATATTTAATTTAAATACTCTGGTACCCTCGGGATTAAATTCAGAGATAGAATTATTTGCCTTTCACTAAAAATCAATCAGGAATGCCAGGGATGTAAGAGTTAAGGAAGGGAGGAGATACAGACCTTTAAAAGTAGCAGCAGGAGCCAGAGGAATCATCCCTGATGAAGATTAGCGAACTAATCGAAACGCGTTGGGGTAAACTTTGGTCCTCCTGGTCCACCGTATCCACTACCGTGACGTCACGCAGCGCTCCGAGTGATCGCGAACAAGCGGTTCTTCTTAACCATGAGCTGTGCCACCGGCCGGGGCAAGCTTTGTACTTTTATAAAAATCATCTATCACTACTAGGGCTCAGCCCCCTACACCTTTCCTCATCCCAAACGGCACTTAAAAGAAAAAAGAAAAAACTAGAAAGACACAGGAGAACAGCCCTTGCAGAAGAACATCCAGGATAAAGGTATTCCAATTAATCTGTAAGCTTCTGTAATATTTACTGCGGACCTTCATAGTGCAACACAGGCAAGGAGAGCAATAGGGGGTATATGTCGCGCAGTACCTAACATATATATTACACACTTCATTTACTTTGATTTCCAACGGTGGCGATACCGTTGCGGTACCGCTGCGTCAGTCTACCTTAGTGTAAGCGCCGGTGTATCACTAATATTTTCTAGGAGTATTGAGATTTAAAAAAATATAAATTTCAAGTCGAAGTGTTGCTTTAAATTTAGGAAACCAGCTACAGGCTTTAGTGTTGATGGGCAGAATTTGTTTTCCTTCAAGCATATTGTGCATTTGCATTAAAGGCTTTTGTGTCATCTGTCCATGAAACTGTTTCATAAGCTATAAGCCATAATCATCCAAATTATAACAAATAAAGGCTTGAAATATCTCGCTTTGCATGTAAGGAGTCTATCTCATATGTTAGTTTCACCTTTTAAGTTGCATTATTGAAATAAATGAACTTTGCACGATATTCTAATATTTTGAGTTTCACCTGTAGTTTTTTTTAACAGTATTGGCTGCCTTTCTGGTATCCCTATATGTGCACCATTCTTGTTCAGTGTTTTCCTAATAGTGGACACATGCACTAATTTTTGCAGCTTGTAGAGCCTTCTGTATGTAGGTCTTTTGCTATAACCCTTGGGTTCTATCTCACCTCTATCAGGATCGACAGTTGTGAACTTGGCAATGTCTGTGATTTGTAGATAATGTATTTACTAGGAGTGGTATGATCATCTGGTAACCCTATCCCCACATCCCACAGGATGATAATATACACGTCCATCCAATTGGATGTTGAATGATGGTTCTGGGACAGAGTCTCCTGTAATGTAAATTGTTGTCAGTGGAGGATCTAACGCTGTATAGCCTTATAGGAGGGGAAAGAGATCTTATTCCACCCTACCTATCTAAATACAAAGTACTGACCCCGATGAGGGTAACACCAGAACTTTGCTCTAACATGGCAAATTTGCTCTATACCGTACATGTCCGGTACTTCAGTCCCGATGTGACATGTTTCTGTCCCCTCTGGCAGGACTCTTCAGGTGAAAGATTCAGGAAATAGACACAACTACAAAGCAGGCAACCAATCAACAGAACATCCTTCTGGTGGTCTACATCAGGAGTAAGATTAAGTAGTCATAAGTAATGATTGTGCCAAACAGCAAGTGAGCAAAGAGGAGGGTCAAAATTGGTAAACAAGCAAGAATCGGTACATGGCAGAGAAACCTAATAGATTTTTGTTGATAATCTCGTGAAATTACACGGCATTCCCTCGGATGTGGTTTCTGATAGGGGCACGCAGTTTGTCTCCAGTTGAATGGGCAGACAGAGCATACTAATCAAAACCTGGAGACCTACTTGAGGTGCTTTGTGGCTGAGAATCAGGAGGACTGGTCCTCATTCTTATCCCTAGCAGAGTTTGCTTTGAATAACCGTAGGCAGGAGTCCACGGGTAAGTCGCCATTTTTTTGCGCATCCGGTTTTCATCCTCAGTTTGGTACCTTTTCTGGGACTAGTTCCTCTGGGATGCCAGAGGAGGAGAGATTTTCTTCTGCCTTGTCTTCTATCTGGCGGAGGATCCAAGTGAATTTGGAGAAGATGGGTGAGAGGTATAAGCGAATGCCTGACAAGAGACGTATGACTGGTCCGGACCTGTGTGTGGGTGATCTGGTGTGGTTATCTACTAAAAATATTAATCTGAGAGTACCATCTTGGAAACTGGGTCCAAGATTTATTGGACCTTACAAAATATCTGCGGTGGTCAATCCAGTAGCGTTTAGTCTGGATCTTTCGCAGACTTAGAGGATCCATGATGTGTTCCACAAGTCTTTACTGAAGAAATATGTGAAACTGGTGGAACCATCGCCTCCTCCCCCTGTTCTGGTTGATGGAAATTTAGAGTTCGAGATCTCTAGGGTTCTCGACTCAAGAGTTCTTCGGGGTTCCCTTCAGTACCTGGTACACTGGAGGGGATATGGCCCTGAGGAGAGGATGTGGGTTCCGGCTGTGGATGTTAGTGCCAGCCGACTGGTGAGGACTTTTCACAGATCCCATCTGGATAAAGTTGGGCCGGGGTGTCCAGAGGTCATCCCGTAGAAGAGGGGGTACTGTCATGCCCTGCTCAGGTTATGTGCAGAGGTCTGCCAGGTTAGCAGCCCGTGTATAGCCTTTTGTTTTTGTTTTGGAGTTGAGCTGTTTCTGCCTCCCTTCAGGTGCACTGGGTGGGGTCGTTGGTATGAGTTTAAATTACGCCCACTTCCAGTGTCCTGTGCGGGTTATAGCTTCTGTCTTGCTCAGAGGAAGGAAGGAAGGATTTGCTGTTCCTGCTCAGTACAAGATAAGTTGGTTTTGTTTTTCTTGTGGTTGTCTGTCTAGGCTGTTAGAGAGACGCCTGCCCCCTCCAGTTCCTGAGGGAGCAGGCTGCCTCTTTCCCCCTTTCACCATCTTAGGGATTTTAGGGAATCTTCAGCCTAGGCACGGGGACACATTATTCCCACCATTAGGGTCTGAACGTGGGCATAGAAGTCTAGGGAGAGCTGGTAGGGATTTGTCAGGAGGTGACCTTTATCCCCAGCTTCTGGCCTAGACACTTGTTTGGTGGTATTCTGCATATCTTGTATCCTGTCCACCGTGACAGGTGGAGGCAGAGCGTGTGTGTGTAGCCGGACAGGGAGTGCCAGGGGTGCTGTGTTGTGGCAGTGGATCTCGGTGAGGAAATGTCGGTAATCACTCACCTCCTCAAACCCCTTAAAAGCAGATGTTATGGTAGACCCTACAGAGCTAAAGGACTTGACCGTTTGGTATAAAGGACCTTTGATGATGTCATGATCATCTTGTGTGTAGGAGGAGTCAGCACTGCACTTGGTCAGAAGAACTGTCCGTATAAACTGCTGCAGAGCAGTGTATGTAATGGGTACGGTGGTGCTGTGTGTGAATGTGTGTGCAGCAGAGCTGTATGTGTAATGTGTACAGCAGAGCTGTGTGTGGGTAATGTATGCAGGCTGCAGCAGAGCTGTATATATAACGTGTACAGTGGAGCTGTGTGTGAATGTTCATGCAGCAGGGCTATATGTGTAATGTGTACAACAGCGCTGAGTGTGGAAAATGTGCATGTATGAGAGCTGTATATGTAACGTGTACAAAAGGGCTGTATATGTAATGTTACAGCACGACTGTGTGTGAATGTGCATGCAGCAGAGCTACATGTCTAATGTGTACAACAGAGCCGTGTGGGGGAAATGTGCATGCAGCAGAGCTATATGTGTAATGTGTAGAGCAGAGCTGTGTGTAAATATGCATGCAGCAGAGCTAGATAAGTATTGTGTATGGTGAAGCTGTGTGTGGGAAAGGTGCATGCAGCAGAGCTATACTGCATAGAAATGAGTACAGTGGGGCTGTGTGTGTGTGAGAGTAGGTGCATGCAGCAGAACTATACTGTATTACATTTACTCTTAAAAAAAGTAAAAATAAATAAAAATAGATATTTTAAAAAATATAGAAAAATGCAATTCACCCCCTTTCCTCAAACTTAAAATAAAAAAACATAAACAAATATAAAAATTAACATTAAGGGTTTTTCCACATGCGAAAAACACCTGCACTGTTAAAATATAAAAATATTTATGCCATATAATTGGCAAGATGGAAGAAAACTGTTAAAATGGCTGATTCTACGATTTTTGGTCTCTTCACTTCCCACCAAAAAATGTAACAAAAAGTGATCAAAAAGTCATACACACCCCAAAATGGCATAAATGAAAAGTACAGGTCGCCCGCAAAAAATGAGCCCTCACACAACTCACATAAATATAAAAAGTTATGGAGGTCAGAATATAAAATGTATTGGTGAGATTTTACCACTGCCGTTGAGCGGGCGGGCATGGGAGCACAGGGATCTGGTGGTGTTAGGAAGGGGTATTGAGGGTAGGGGGCCCAAGATAAACTCTTGAGCCTTTAGCTACGCCCCAGCAGATTACCTTACCAGCTTCAGACACACAGAGTTTGTCAGTGAGTCTGCACTGTGACTGTCTCTTCTCTGTGGGACAGGAGGGGGGGGGGGACTCTTCGAGCTGCTGCTGGATGCTGCTTCATGCTATTTAGTTGTTTTACTGCTTAATTAAGCAGTTTGCATCCATGACCCCCCCCCCCATATCCTGTCCTATCTCATCCTCATGGATCCCCTTCTGTGTCCTTTCCTCCCTCATGTATCCAGAGCTCCTGTTCCACCCTCCTATCTCCTGTTGCTGCCCTGCACAGACCTCCTGCCCCTACTTGTTGTATGAATCCCCCTCAGAGCCCCTTCTACCTACTTGCTGTGTCCACCCCTCCTGTCCATCAAGGGACTCCTCTGCCTCTCATTATGGTGGTGTCTGAAACGCATTCACCATAAGGACCTTCTAACGTCACAAGATCATATGACTGTGCCCCCCACCCCGTACTGTGCCCCCTTATACCCTGCATTGTGCCTTCTTATACCCTGCATTGTGCTTTCTTACCACACCCTGTACAGTGCCCCTAGTCAGAGGTGTTATCCGGTCACTGTATGGCAGTGGTATCCAGTCACTGTACAGAAGTGTTATCCGGTCACTGTATGGCGGTGGTATCCAATAACTGGATGGCCATAACTTTATCCCTTTCCCTGCCTGCACCACCTTTTTTAGACCTGGCATGAGTGGGAAAAAGATGCAGATTGCAGTGCTAAGGACCTTTGCGCCACAACCTGTGTCAGAAATACGCCTAATATAGACGTATTTCTATATAATAAATGACCCCCTAATTGTATTATTGTTATTCGGGGTAAGGCTAATATCTTTATATTATATAGATTCTAGTGTATTATACTGTGCTCTGTATTTCCCAGTAGATAAATGATCCTTGGGAAACACAGTCCTCATCCCTGACCACCAGGACCAGGTAGAGCTCTGTCAGTACACGGCGACCTCCCCTCTCCGCCCCGCTGCTCTGCTGTGTACTGGTGCTTATTCTGACACTAGGGCTGGGTTCCCATACTATTTTTGCCATCCATTTAATGCATACCAAAAATGTATACATTAACAGATGCCTCAGACTGATGCCGTACAGTGGCGTCCGTTCACCATACAATCCTCAGACTGATGCCGTACATCGGCGTCCGTTCACCATACAGTTCCATTGTTAAAAAACATATACGTTAACGTATGCATTTTTTACTGGACTCTTCAGGATACAAAAACGTGGAGTGCTGCACATTTGTATACATCAAACCGATAGGAAAAACGAGATGTGAACCCACTGGGGGGGGGGGGGGGGGGGGGCGTACAAAAAATTTCTGTGAGACCCAGTCAGTTCTAGCTACATCACTGCACAGCTCCTTCTCTCCTCCAGACCCGGCCCAGCAGTGACGGGGGGTCATTACATTGTGAGGGCCCCTTACACAGTATAATGACCCCCAGTGCCCACCATTTAGTATAATTATGCCCAATGACCCTCCATTCAGTATAATGACCCCCAAAGCCCCCATTCAATATAATGACCCCCCAGTGACCACCATACAGTATAATGACCCCCAGTTCCCCCTCCATACAGTATAACCCCAAGTGTGGGGGCCACTGGGGTCATTATTCTGAATGGAGGGTGACTGAGGGTTATTATTCTGAATGGGGGGCCACTGTGGGGTCATTATAATGTGTGTGGGGCCACTGGGGGTCATTATATAGTGTTTGGGGGCATTGGGGGGTCATTATACTGTGTGGGAGCCACAGAGGGACATGTAAATGTATAAAAATGCCTCAAGGAGGCCCACTGGGATTTATCGTCCAAGGGCCCACATGAACCTGGAGCCGGCCTGATTGTGTCACTGGAGGTCTATCGTATACATGTCTTTCTGTGGTCACCTAGTGTTTGTGTTGTGAATTACAGCTTGTCAAGTGTTTTACTAGCCAAACCAAACCAAATTCGAGCTAAGGCAGAGGTGGACACATCTGTATTTGAATGTTTGTCACCTCTCTGTTAAGCTTGAGGGTCCAGCAGTCAAACCCCCACCTAACACTGTTAAGGCATGCCTCGTTGGCAGCTTACAGACCAGAATAATTAATTCTAGACCTTTATCAAGCCTTATTAAGCAATAAGCTGGTGCACCAAATGTGTTTGAACAGTTCCATCAATCATATTAATCAACTCTGCAAGCAATAAGCCAAAAAATGCAAAGTGACTTCATCGTCAGTATCATCAGTGCCACGTGTCTCACATAAAAACGCTATTTGTTTCCTACAGAAAACTCTTTCTTTGAACCCCACAGTCTGCAGATTCCTGAGCTTATAAGGTAGTAATATTCCTATACACTTCTTTACACGCTGGGTTCTTATGATCCAGCCTGATTCTTACAATGGTGGGAAAATACCAACTGGTCTCATTCTGTCAGCTGAGAATGACAGGAGTTTAGCGTTTCCAGCTTCCACTTAGACCAGCACCTTGGCAGAGGTTGGGAGACAGCTTCTGGGAAAAATCGACTTTTGTTCAAGAAAAACAATACCATTTCCAAAAACCTATTAGCAGAAACAGAGCAGGAACTTGAAAGAATTACAAGTTAATTTAGTCTTTGACTTGAGGCAAACGTATTGCAAACTTATTACACTGATAAGACAATTTAATTTGTGGTACAAGATTAAATTAAGGCTCCTGAGTAGAGTTGAGCGAACACCTGGATGTTCGGGTTCGAGAAGTTCGGCCGAACATCCCGGAAATGTTCGGGTTCGGGATCCGAACCCGATCCGAACTTCGTCCCGAACCCGAACCCCATTGAAGTCAATGGGGACCCGAACTTTTCGGCACTAAAACGGCTGTAAAACAGCCCAGGAAAGGGCTAGAGGGCTGCAAAAGGCAGCAACATGTAGGTAAATCCCCTGCAAACAAATGTGGATAGGGAAATTAATTAAAATAAAAATTAAATAAATAAAAATTAACCAAAATCAATTGGAGAGAGGTTCCATAGCAGAGAATCTGGCTTCCCGTCACCCACCACTGGAACAGTCCATTCTCAGATATTTAGGCCCCGGCACCCAGGCAGAGGAGAGAGGTCCCGTAACAGACAATCTGGCTTCATGTCAGCAGAGAATCAGTCTTCATGTCATAGCAGAGAATCAGGCTTCACGTCACCCACCACTGTAAGAGTCCATTTTCATAAATTTAGGCCCAGCACCCAGGCAGAGGAGAGAGGTCCCGTAACAGACAATCTGGCTTCATGTCAGCAGAGAATCAGTCTTCATATCATAGCAGAGAATCTGGCTTCCCGTTACCCACCACTGGAACAGTCCATTCTCAGATATTTAGGCCCCGGCACCCAGGCAGAGGAGAGAGGTCCCGTAACAGACAATCTGGCTTCATGTCAGCAGAGAATCAGTCTTCATATCATAGCAGAGAATCAGGCTTCACGTCAGCCACCACTGCAACAGTCCATTGTCATAAATTCAGGCCCAGCACCCAGGCAGAGGAGAGAGGTCCCGTAACAGACAATCTGGCTTCATGTCAGCAGAGAATCAGTCTGCATGTCATAGCAGAGAATGAGGCTTCACGTCACCCACCACTGCAACAGTCCATTTTCATAAATTTAGGCCCAGCACCCAGGCAGAGGAGAGAGGTCCCGTAACAGAGGATCTGGCTTCATGTCACCAGAGAATCAGTCTGCATGTCATAGCAGAGAATCAGGCTTCACGTCACCCACCACTGCAACAGTCCATTTTCATAAATTTAGGCCCAGCACCCAGGCAGAGGAGAGAGGTCCCGTAACAGAGGATCTGGCTTCATGTCACCAGAGAATCAGTCTGCATGTCATAGCAGAGAATCAGGCTTCACGTCAGCCACCACTGCAACAATCCATTGGCATATATTTAGGCCTAGCACACAGGCAGAGGAGAGAGGTCCCGTAACAGACAATCTGGCTTCATGTCAGCAGAGAATCAGTCTTCATATCATAGCAGAGAATCAGGCTTCACGTCAGCCACCAATGCAACAGTCCATTGTCAGATATTTAGGCCCAGCACCCAGGCAGAGGAGAGAGGTCCCGTAACAGAGGATCTGGCTTCATGTCAGCAGAGAATCAGTCTTCATGTCATAGCAGAGAATCAGGCTTCACGTCACCCACCACTGTAAGAGTCCATTTTCATAAATTTAGGCCCAGCACCCAGGCAGAGGAGAGAGGTCCCGTAACAGACGATCTGGCTTCATGTCAGCAGAGAATCAGTCTGCATGTCATAGCAGAGAATGAGGCTTCACGTCACCCACCACTGCAACAGTCCATTTTCATAAATTTAGGCCCAGCACCCAGGCAGAGGAGAGAGGTCCCGTAACAGAGGATCTGGCTTCATGTCACCAGAGAATCAGTCTGCATGTCATAGCAGAGAATCAGGCTTCACGTCACCCACCACTGCAACAGTCCATTTTCATAAATTTAGGCCCAGCACCCAGGCAGAGGAGAGAGGTCCCGTAACAGAGGATCTGGCTTCATGTCACCAGAGAATCAGTCTGCATGTCATAGCAGAGAATCAGGCTTCACGTCAGCCACCACTGCAACAATCCATTGGCATATATTTAGGCCTAGCACACAGGCAGAGGAGAGAGGTCCCGTAACAGACAATCTGGCTTCATGTCAGCAGAGAATCAGTCTTCATATCATAGCAGAGAATCAGGCTTCACGTCAGCCACCAATGCAACAGTCCATTGTCAGATATTTAGGCCCAGCACCCAGGCAGAGGAGAGAGGTCCCGTAACAGACAATCTGGCTTCATGTCAGCAGAGAATCAGTCTGCATGTCATAGCAGAGAATGAGGCTTCACGTCACCCACCACTGCAACAGTCCATTTTCATAAATTTAGGCCCAGCACCCAGGCAGAGGAGAGAGGTCCCGTAACAGAGGATCTGGCTTCATGTCAGCAGAGAATCAGTCTGCATGTCATAGCAGAGAATCAGGCTTCACGTCAGCCACCACTGCAACAGTCCATTGTCATAAATTCAGGCCCAGCACCCAGGCAGAGGAGAGAGGTCCCGTAACAGACAATCTGGCTTCATGTCACCAGAGAATCAGTCTGCATGTCATAGCAGAGAATGAGGCTTCACGTCAGCCACCACTGCAACAATCCATTGGCATATATTTAGGCCTAGCACACAGGCAGAGGAGAGGTTCATTCAACTTTGGGTAGCCTTGCAATATAATGGTAAAATGAAAATAAAAATAGGATTGAATGAGGAAGTGCCCTGGAGTCCAATAATATATGGTTATGGGGAGGTAGTTAATGTCTAATCTGGACAAGGGACGGACAGGTCCTGTGGGATCCATGCCTGGTTCATTTTTATGAACGTCAGCTTGTCCACATTGGCTGTAGACAGGCGGCTGCGTTTGTCTGTAATGACGCCCCCTGCCGTGCTGAATACACGTTCAGACAAAACGCTGGCTGCCGGGCAGGCCAGCACCTCCAAGGCATAAAAGGCTAGCTCTGGCCACGTGGACAATTTAGAGACCCAGAAGTTGAATGGGGCCGAACCATCAGTCAGTACGTGGAGGGGTGTGCACACGTACTGTTCCACCATGTTAGTGAAATGTTGCCTCCTGCTAACACGTTGCGTATCAGGTGGTGGTGCAGTTAGCTGTGGCGTGTTGACAAAAGTTTTCCACATCTCTGCCATGCTAACCCTGCCCTCAGAGGAGCTGGCCGTGACACAGCTGCCTTGGCGACCTCTTGCTCCTCCTCTGCCTTGGCCTTGGGCTTCCACTTGTTCCCCTGTGACATTTGGGAATGCTCTCAGTAGCGCGTCTACCAACGTGCGCTTGTACTCGCGCATCTTCCTATCACGCTCCAGTGCAGGAAGTAAGGTGGGCACATTGTCTTTGTAGCGTGGATCCAGCAGGGTGGCAACCCAGTAGTCCGCACAGGTTAAAATGTGGGCAACTCTGCTGTCGTTGCGCAGGCACTGCAGCATGTAGTCGCTCATGTGTGCCAGGCTGCCCAGGGGTAAGGACAAGCTGTCCTCTGTGGGAGGCGTATCGTCATCGTCCTGCCTTTCCCCCCAGCCACGCACCAGTGATGGACCCGAGCTGCGTTGGGTGCCACCCCGCTGTGACCATGCTTCATCCTCATCCTCCTCCACCTCCTCCTCATCCTCGTCCTCCTCGTCCTCCAGTAGTGGGCCCTGGCTGGCCACATTTGTACCTGGCCTCTGCTGTTGCCAAAAACCTCCCTCTGAGTCACTTCGAAGAGACTGGCCTGAAAGTGCTAAAAATGACCCCTCTTCCTCCTCCTCCTCCTCCTCCTCCTGGGCCACCTCCTCTTCCATCATCGCCCTAAGTGTTTTCTCAAGGAGACATAGAAGTGGTATTGTAACGCTGATAACGGTGTCATCGCCACTGGCCATGTTGGTGGAGTACTCGAAACAGCGCAACAGGGCACACAGGTCTCGCATGGAGGCCCAGTCATTGGTGGTGAAGTGGTGCTGTTCTGTAGTGCGACTGACCCGTGCGTGCTGCAGCTGAAACTCCACTATGGCCTGCTGCTGCTCGCACAGTCTGTCCAGCATGTGCAAGGTGGAGTTCCACCTGGTGGGCACGTCGCATATGAGGCGGTGAGCGGGAAGGCCGAAGTTACGCTGTAGCGCAGACAGGCGAGCAGCGGCAGGATGTGAACGCCGGAAGCGCGAACAGACGGCCCGCACTTTATGCAGCAGCTCTGACATGTCGGGGTAGTTGTGAATGAACTTCTGCACCACCAAATTCAGCACATGCGCCAAGCAAGGGATGTGCGTCAAATTGGCTAGTCCCAGAGCTGCAACGAGATTTCGCCCATTATCACACACCACCAGGCCGGGCTTGAGGCTCACCGGCAGCAACCACTCGTCGGTCTGTTGTTCAATACCCCGCCACAACTCCTGTGCGGTGTGGGGCCTGTCCCCCAAACATATGAGTTTCAGAATGGCCTGCTGACGTTTACCCCGGGCTGTGCTGAAGTTGGTGGTGAAGGTGTGTGGCTGACTGGATGAGCAGGTGGAAGAAGAGGAGGAGGAAGCCGAGAAGGAGGAGGTGGCAACAGGAGGCAAAGAATGTTGCCCTGCGATCCTTGGCGGCGGAAGGACGTGCGCCAAACAGCTCTCCGCCTGGGGCCCAGCTGCCACTACATTTACCCAGTGTGCAGTTAGGGAGATATAGCGTCCCTGGCCGTGCTTACTGGTCCACGTATCTGTGGTTAGGTGGACCTTGCTACAGATGGCGTTGCGCAGTGCACACTTGATTTTATCGGATACTTGGTTGTGCAGGGAAGGCACGGCTCTCTTGGAGAAGTAGTGCCGGCTGGGAACAACATACTGTGGGACAGCAAGCGACATGAGCTGTTTGAAGCTGTCTGTGTCCACCAGCCTAAATGACAGCATTTCATAGGCCAGTAGTTTAGAAATGCTGGCATTCAGGGCCAGGGATCGAGGGTGGCTAGGTGGGAATTTACGCTTTCTATCAAATGTTTGTGAGATGGAGAGCTGAACGCTGGCGTGTGACATGGTTGAGACGCTTGGTGACGGAGGTGGTGGTGGTGGTGTTGGTGGTACATCCCCTGTTTGCTGGGCGGCAGGTGCCAACGTTCCTCCAGAGGCGGAGGAAGAGGCCGAGGCGGCAGCAGCAGAATAGGCCGAGGCGGCAGCAGCAGAAGAGGTAGCAGGGGGAGCCTGAGTGACTTCCTTGGTTTTAAGGTGTTTACTCCACTGCAGTTCATGCTTTGCATGCAGGTGCCTGGTCATGCAGGTTGTGCTCAGGTTCAGAACGTTAATGCCTCGCTTCAGGCTCTGATGGCACAGCGTGCAAACCACTCGGGTCTTGTCGTCAGCACATTGTTTGAAGAAGTGCCATGCCAGGGAACTCCTTGAAGCTGCCTTTGGGGTGCTCGGTCCCAGATGGCGGCGGTCAGTAGCAGGCGGAGTCTCTTGGCGGCGGGTGTTCTGCTTTTGCCCACTGCTCCCTCTTTTGCTACGCTGTTGGCTCGGTCTCACCACTGCCTCTTCCTCCGAACTGTGAAAGTCAGTGGCACGACCTTCATTCCATGTGGGGTCTAGGACCTCATCGTCCCCTGCATCGTCTTCCACCCAGTCTTGATCCCTGACCTCCTGTTCAGTCTGCACACTGCAGAAAGACGCAGCAGTTGGCACCTGTGTTTCGTCATCATCAGAGACATGCTGAGGTGGTATTCCCATGTCCTCATCATCAGGAAACATAAGTGGTTGTGCGTCAGTGCATTCTATGTCTTTCACCGCTGGGGAAGGGCTAGGTGGATGCCCTTGGGAAACCCTGCCAGCGGAGTCTTCAAACAGCATAAGAGACTGCTGCATAACTTGAGGCTGAGACAGTTTCCCTGGTATGCATGGGGGTGATGTGACAGACTGATGGGGTTGGTTTTCAGGCGCCATCTGTGCGCTTTCTGCAGAAGACTGGGTGGGAGATAATGTGAACGTGCTGGATCCACTGTCGGCCACCCAATTGACTAATGCCTGTACCTGCTCAGGCCTTACCATCCTTAGAACGGCATTGGGCCCCACCATATATCGCTGTAAATTCTGGCGGCTACTGGGACCTGAGGTAGTTGGTACACTAGGACGTGTGGATGTGGCAGAACGGCCACGTCCTCTCCCAGCACCAGAGGGTCCACTAACACCACCACGACCATGTCCACGTCCGCGTCCCTTACTAGATGTTTTTCTCATTGTTATGGTTCACCACAACAACAAATATATTATTTGGCCCAATGTATTGTATTCAAATTCAGCGGGATATAAATTTGAGGCCTAGTATTTAGGCGCTGGGTGACCGGTATGGATTTAGTGACAGAATTAGACTTGGAAATGCACAGAAGCGTGTGTGTGAAGTTATTCTGAATGACCCTATGTGCACCTTGAATATTATATACCCTTTTGGGATAGATTTCAAATAGCTCTGATATAGCAGGAACCACTAAATTATGAAATTGCTAAATTGGGAATTGTATTTCAACCCAGAACAAAAAATGTGCTTTGACGGACACTAAATATCTTGCCCAGCAACAACAGTACAGCGGTAACGAGAGATTTAGCAGGATATAAATTTGAGGCCTAGTATTTAGGCGCTGGGTGACAGGTATGGGTTTAGTGACAGAATTAGACTTGGAAATACACAGTAGAGGGTGTGTGTGAAGTTATTCTGAATGACCCTATGTGCACCTTGAATATTATATACCCTTTTTGGGATAGATTTCAAATAGCTCTGATATAGCAGGAACCACTAAATTATGAAATTGCTAAATTGGGAATTGTATTTCAACCCAGAACAAAAAATGTGCTTTGACGGACACTAAATATCTTTCCAAGCAACAACAGTACAGCGGTAACGAGAGATTTAGCAGGATATAAATTTGAGGCCTAGTATTTAGGCGCTGGGTGACAGGTATGGGTTTAGTGACAGAATTAGACTTGGAAATACACAGTAGCGGGTGTGTGTGAAGTTATTCTGAATGACCCAATGTGCACCTTGAATATTATATACCCTTTTAGGGATAGATTTCAAATAGCTCTGATATAGCAGAAACCACTAAATTATGAAATTGCTAAATTGGGAATTGTATTTCAACCCAGAACAAAAAATGTGCTTTGACGGACACTAAATAACTTTCCCAGCTACAACAGGACAGCGGTAACGAGAGATTTAGCAGGATATAAATTTGAGGCCTAGTATTTAGGCGCTGGGTGACAGGTATGGGTTTAGTGACAGAATTAGACTTGGAAATACACAGTAGCGGGTGTGTGTGAAGTTATTCTGAATGACCCAATGTGCACCTTGAATATTATATACCCTTTTAGGGATAGATTTCAAATAGCTCTGATATAGCAGAAACCACTAAATTATGAAATTGCTAAATTGGGAATTGTACTTCAACCCAGAACAAAAAATGTGCTTTGACGGACACTAAATAACTTTCCCAGCTACAACAGGACAGCGGTAACGAGAGATTTAGCAGGATATAAATTTGAGGCCTAGTATTTAGGCGCTGGGTGACAGGTATGGGTTTAGTGACAGAATTAGACTTGGAAATACACAGTAGCGGGTGTGTGTGAAGTTATTCTGAATGACCCAATGTGCACCTTGAATATTATATACCCTTTTAGGGATAGATTTCAAATAGCTCTGATATAGCAGAAACCACTAAATTATGAAATTGCTAAATTGGGAATTGTATTTCAACCCAGAACAAAAAATGTGCTTTGACGGACACTAAATAACTTTCCCAGCTACAACAGGACAGCGGTAACGAGAGATTTAGCAGGATATAAATTTGAGGCCTAGTATTTAGGCGCTGGGTGACAGGTATGGGTTTAGTGACAGAATTAGACTTGGAAATACACAGTAGCGGGTGTGTGTGAAGTTATTCTGAATGACCCAATGTGCACCTTGAATATTATATACCCTTTTAGGGATAGATTTCAAATAGCTCTGATATAGCAGAAACCACTAAATTATGAAATTGCTAAATTGGGAATTGTACTTCAACCCAGAACAAAAAATGTGCTTTGACGGACACTAAATAACTTTCCCAGCTACAACAGGACAGCGGTAACGAGAGATTTAGCAGGATATAAATTTGAGGCCTAGTATTTAGGCGCTGGGTGACAGGTATGGGTTTAGTGACAGAATTAGACTTGGAAATACACAGTAGCGGGTGTGTGTGAAGTTATTCTGAATGACCCAATGTGCACCTTGAATATTATATACCCTTTTAGGGATAGATTTCAAATAGCTCTGATATAGCAGAAACCACTAAATTATGAAATTGCTAAATTGGGAATTGTATTTCAACCCAGAACAAAAAATGTGCTTTGACGGACACTAAATAACTTTCCCAGCTACAACAGGACAGCGGTAACGAGAGATTTAGCAGGATATAAATTTGAGGCCTAGTATTTAGGCGCTGGGTGACAGGTATGGGTTTAGTGACAGAATTAGACTTGGAAATACACAGTAGCGGGTGTGTGTGAAGTTATTCTGAATGACCCAATGTGCACCTTGAATATTATATACCCTTTTAGGGATAGATTTCAAATAGCTCTGATATAGCAGAAACCACTAAATTATGAAATTGCTAAATTGGGAATTGTACTTCAACCCAGAACAAAAAATGTGCTTTGACGGACACTAAATAACTTTCCCAGCTACAACAGGACAGCGGTAACGAGAGATTTAGCAGGATATAAATTTGAGGCCTAGTATTTAGGCGCTGGGTGACAGGTATGGGTTTAGTGACAGAATTAGACTTGGAAATACACAGTAGCGGGTGTGTGTGAAGTTATTCTGAATGACCCAATGTGCACCTTGAATATTATATACCCTTTTAGGGATAGATTTCAAATAGCTCTGATATAGCAGAAACCACTAAATTATGAAATTGCTAAATTGGGAATTGTACTTCAACCCAGAACAAAAAATGTGCTTTGACGGACACTAAATAACTTTCCCAGCTACAACAGGACAGCGGTAACGAGAGATTTAGCAGGATATAAATTTGAGGCCTAGTATTTAGGCGCTGGGTGACAGGTATGGGTTTAGTGACAGAATTAGACTTGGAAATACACAGTAGCGGGTGTGTGTGAAGTTATTCTGAATGACCCAATGTGCACCTTGAATATTATATACCCTTTTAGGGATAGATTTCAAATAGCTCTGATATAGCAGAAACCACTAAATTATGAAATTGCTAAATTGGGAATTGTATTTCAACCCAGAACAAAAAATGTGCTTTGACGGACACTAAATAACTTTCCCAGCTACAACAGGACAGCGGTAACGAGAGATTTAGCAGGATATAAATTTGAGGCCTAGTATTTAGGCGCTGGGTGACAGGTATGGGTTTAGTGACAGAATTAGACTTGGAAATACACAGTAGCGGGTGTGTGTGAAGTTATTCTGAATGACCCAATGTGCACCTTGAATATTATATACCCTTTTAGGGATAGATTTCAAATAGCTCTGATATAGCAGAAACCACTAAATTATGAAATTGCTAAATTGGGAATTGTACTTCAACCCAGAACAAAAAATGTGCTTTGACGGACACTAAATAACTTTCCCAGCTACAACAGGACAGCGGTAACGAGAGATTTAGCAGGATATAAATTTGAGGCCTAGTATTTAGGCGCTGGGTGACAGGTATGGGTTTAGTGACAGAATTAGACTTGGAAATACACAGTAGCGGGTGTGTGTGAAGTTATTCTGAATGACCCAATGTGCACCTTGAATATTATATACCCTTTTAGGGATAGATTTCAAATAGCTCTGATATAGCAGAAACCACTAAATTATGAAATTGCTAAATTGGGAATTGTACTTCAACCCAGAACAAAAAATGTGCTTTGACGGACACTAAATAACTTTCCCAGCTACAACAGGACAGCGGTAACGAGAGATTTAGCAGGATATAAATTTGAGGCCTAGTATTTAGGCGCTGGGTGACAGGTATGGGTTTAGTGACAGAATTAGACTTGAAAATACACAGTAGCGGGTGTGTGTGAAGTTATTCTGAATGACCCAATGTGCACCTTGAATATTATATACCCTTTTAGGGATAGATTTCAAATAGCTCTGATATAGCAGAAACCACTAAATTATGAAATTGCTAAATTGGGAATTGTACTTCAACCCAGAACAAAAAATGTGCTTTGACGGACACTAAATAACTTTCCCAGCTACAACAGGACAGCGGTAACGAGAGATTTAGCGGGATATAAATTTGAGGCCTAGTATTTAGGCGCTGGGTGACCGGTATGGATTTAGTGACAGAATTAGACTGGGATATGGCCAAAAAATAACCACACTATTGCTGGTTAAATGCACTTGGTGACGGGCGCAGCTTGCCCCTGATGTAGTATATGGCCAAAAAATGAACAGACTATTGCTGGTTAAATGCACTTGGTGTCACAGCTTGACCAACCACACTACTGAGGGTTAAATGCACTTGGTGACGGGCGCAGCTTGCCCCTGATGTAGTATATGGCCAAAAAATAAACAGACTATTGCTGGTTAAATGCACTTGGTGTGACAGCTTCACCCTGATGTAGGCTTTAGCCAGAAAACAACCACACCATTGAGGGTTAAATGCACTTGGTGACAGGCGCAGCTTGCCCCTGATTTTGTATATGGCCAAAAAATGAACAGACTATTGCTGGTTAAATGCACTTGGTGTGACAGCTTCACCCTGATGTAGGCTTTAGCCAAAAAACAACCACACCATTGAGGGTTAAATGCACTTGGTGACAGGCGCAGCTTGCCCCTGATTTTGTATATGGCCAAAAAATGAACAGACTATTGCTGGTTAAATGCACTTGGTGTGACAGCTTCACCCTGATGTAGGCTTTAGCCAAAAAACAACCACACCATTGAGGGTTAAATGCACTTGGTGACAGGCGCAGCTTGCCCCTGATTTTGTATATGGCCAAAAAATGAACAGACTATTGCTGGTTAAATGCACTTGGTGTGACAGCTTCACCCTGATGTAGGCTTTAGCCAAAAAACAACCACACCATTGAGGGTTAAATGCACTTGGTGACAGGCGCAGCTTGCCCCTGATTTTGTATATGGCCAAAAAATGAACAGACTATTGCTGGTTAAATGCACTTGGTGTGACAGCTTCACCCTGATGTAGGCTTTAGCCAAAAAACAACCACACCATTGAGGGTTAAATGCACTTGGTCGCAGCTTGTGCTGGCGCACCACAAGACACAAAATGGCCGCCGATCACCCCAGAAAAATGTGACTGACAAACGGTCTGGGCAGCCTAAAAACAGTGAGCAATTGAGGATCAGCAGCTCAATGATCCACAGCTGCAGATCGATCAGTTAATCAAGTCCTTTGGAGGAGTTAATCTGCCTAATCTCGCCCTACTGTCGCAGCCGCAACCTCTCCCTACGCTAATCAGAGCAGAGTGACGGGCGGCGCTATGTGACTCCAGCTTAAATAGAGGCTGGGTCACATGGTGCTCTGGCCAATCACAGCCATGCCAATAGTAGGCATGGCTGTGATGGCCTCTTGGGGCAAGTAGTATGACGCTTGTTGATTGGCTGCTTTGCAGCCTTTCAAAAAGCGCCAAGAAAGCGTCACAAAAGCGCCAAGAAAGCGACGAACACCGAACCCGAACCCGGACTTTTACGAAAATGTCCGGGTTCGGGTCCGTGTCACGGACACCCCAAAATTCGGTACGAACCCGAACTATACAGTTCGAGTTCGCTCATCCCTACTCCTGAGAACTTCCAAGAAAATTAAGATGCCTATATTTTTTTTATAGTGCATGGATCCGGTCAAAAGTTGGTAGGGATGATCCATGCTGACCATCTCTTTAAAGGGGCTTCCAATCTCATCTATATACAGTATGAAAGATACAAGATTTATTCCCTTTAGATGAGGTCTTCGTAGGATTCTGATCTGAATGAGGTAGTGGAAGCATGGCACTCAATGGAGTACTTACCAAGGAAGCAGACCATGACAATGGTATTGTCACGACCCATGGTTATGGTCGTGACTCTTGTGGCCGCATGCAGTTGCCTGCGGTCTTGGTGTTGTTGTCAATCACAGGTGAGGGCTATAGTATGTTGCCTCACCTGTGGTTGCCGCTGGCAACATTGGGTATGTGGCAGCAGATCAGCCTGAGCGGTGCTAGGCAGCTTGCTGCTCTAGGCATGCGGTTGCACCTGGCAACCTCTCCTTATAGGTGTGCCTTTTATCAGTGTGCACGGGGTGTTATATGTGTTGTGTGCACTTCCCCTTTTATGTCTTCCCTTCCCTGGTGTTGGAAGGGTTAACTTCCTTCCTAGTGTGTGTGCACTGGGTGTGTCTGACTGTGGGTGTGGCTACTTGGCCCTATAAAGCCTCAGTGGAAGGCAGTAGTCAGAGAGGGTGCTTCAGCCATGCTTGCTGGAGACATCCTCCTGGTTACTTATCATCTGCCAGTGAGGGCCACCCTGGTGGTCATACTGTCACGGCTGCGGTTGGGGAAAACCCTCAGCCATGCGGTATCAGCAGATGGAGTCGCTGCAAGGCCAGGAAGGCAGAATTAGGGAGCAGGTCACCTCCTAAAGCTTCCCTAATATGACCCTAACTCCTAGCGGCATGAGCTGACCTTGAAGGTAGGAGGACTCATGCTCCGGAACTTCGGGTCCCTACTAACCCTCCGCAGGTCCCTAAGCTAGGAGCTGGGTAGACTCCTGTTTCTCCGTGTCTACCCAGCTCCTAGATTAGGGACCTGCGGAGGGTTATTAGGGACCCGAGGTTCCGGAGCATGAGTCCTCCTACCTTCAAGGTCGGCTCATGCCGCTAGGAGTTAGGGTCAGATTAGGGAAGCTTTAGGAGGTGACCTGCTCCCTAATTCTGCCTTCCTGGCCTTGCAGCGACTCCATCTGCTGATACCGCACAGCTGAGGGTTTTCCCCAACCGCAGCCGTGACAGGTATGGGTTTGTTCTGAGAGGACGCCCAGTGCTGAATTCCTTCTGTTCTCAACATCCACTGCTTTTCCTGCATCTGCCACATTGCAAAAAGGTTATTACAGCTTCTATTGAGTTCATCTTAAGGTGTTTGTGCCTAAATGAGGCCTTTGTCAAGCAATGGGATAATGTCATGTGCAACAATGATGATGTCACTACGCCTTCTTAGGTGTTCACGCTCAGTGCAGGTGGAGGACCTGGAGATGTGTGACTGACGTCCTGGGGCACGGTGTGGCGCCATTGCGACACCGAGACATGTGGACTGGCCAGCAACAGATGCCACTTTCTCCACTGGAACCACCAATGGTATAGTACATGTTAGTTATAATGATGTATATATACAGCTGTTGCTGTCTTCACTTAAGCTGATTTTAGACACTTCAGGTGATGTCATTAATCACTTATGCACTGTTCACTTTATTTTTACACCATGTATTATTATATTTTTATACTATTGATATATTCATGATATAATTGATCTAATGATTGGAAATCATGTAATGCATCACGTAATGATGAATTTTTTACATGTCTTTTGTACTTAGTCATGTAAATTGATGTTAATTATGCAATCATGAACTTTTATCACACTGTGGGTGTATATTGTTGCACATTACATTATCCCATTGTCTGACAAAGGCCTCATTGTGCTGGGCTAAAATGTTGCGACTGGAGAAATAAACCGGTCTAACACCCTTCACAGATATTGAAGTGCTGCCTTATCATTTGTTTTTGGATATTGTCTATTGATTGACTATTCACTGTGCTGCTGCCATTCTTTGGTTTATATATATATATATATATATATATATATAGACAGATAGATATTTTTGCTCTGGATCAACCTTTGCTTGGGGTCAAAGCACACCTAGTGAATGCTGTAAAAAAATCAACAAAAACTATGCCACAAAATGAGCCAGATCACCCTAAAAAAAAAAATGGCATATATGCTTTTATTGTGTAAAACAAAAATAAAATAGACATATTAGGTATCTCCGCATCTGTAAAACTTGCTCTATAATGATCTAACCTGTCAGGCGAACATTGTAAAAAACAAAAACTGTGCCAGGACAGTCATTTTTTGGTTATCTTGCTTCACAAAAATATAGAGCATTCAAAAACCATAGTACTCATGTACTCCAAAATAGTACCAATAAAACTGTTACCTTATCCCATTGTTTCCAAAATGGGGTCACTTTTTGTGAGTTACTACTCTAGGGGTGCATCAGGGGGTCTTCAAATAGGACATAGTGTATAGAAACCAGTCCAGCAAAATCTGCCCTCCAGACACCATCTGGCACTCCTTTCCTTCTGCGCCCTGCTGTGCGCCCATACAGCTGTTTACGACCACATATAGGGTGTTTCTGTAAACTTTGTACCCTGTAAATCAGGGTAAGGCCGGTTTCACATTGGCGTTATTGAATTCCGTTATAGGTTCTGTTATAACATAGTTATAACGGAATATAACGGAATTCTAGGACAGAATGCAAAACGGAAACCTTTAAGAGGCATTCCGTTTTGCTCCATCCTAATACATGTCTATGGGGACACTTAACGGTTCAGTTTTTTTCCATTATACATGACAGAAAAAAAAAATTTACATGTGCCCACCACACAGTATAGGATGGGATTGATAGATGTGTGGCGATACCTTAATCCTTCCCTAATTGACTATTCTTTCTACTCTGCAGCTTGCAACTCCTACAGCAGAATGGATTATCTTTTCATTTCCAAGGAACATCTGCACTTATGCTCTGCCTCTTAGATTGGCAATATGACTTCATGAGATCATTCTCCGATTTTTTGCTCATTTAAACCTGCCACCAGACCAGGTAAGGTAGATTAAATCACTTCTAGGTACTGAAAACAACACACTACACACTTCTACTCTTCTTAAAGAGTACTTTTTAATTAATAAAACTCCAGATATTTCCCCGCAGGTGTTATGGGATATTCACAAAGTGTTTATCAGAGAACATTTTCTTAGTTTGGGAACTCGTTTTAGGAAGGAATCTACAGCTCGATTGACCTCGTTACTTGTCCAGATTCACACTTTGGAGAGGGCTTGTAAACAATCCTTGGCTGCACAGCATCTCTCTACCATCATATCTCTTAGAACAGATTTGAAGAACTTACTCAATGCCTCATCGGTGAAATATTACTTTTCGTCCCAACAGAAATTCCTTGCCCATGTTAACAAGTCCTCCAAGTTCATAATCAATAGAGTAAAAAAACTAAGACAATCTAATTGTTTCCTTCATTACAAACTCCCAAGGTAAACAATTATACTCCCCAGATACTATAGCAGAACAATTTAGACTCTTTTATGAATCCCTGTATAATCTGATTCCTGATACACCCGACCATACATCCTCTGGTAGAGACAAAATCATTGACACATTTCTTGACTTAATCTGCCATCTCTGACTCTGCTGTAAAGAGATATCCTACCCAAACCTTTTACGATGGCTGAATTACAATCCACCATTAAGCACACATAATGCCCAGGCCCAGATGGGCTTTACGTTACCTACTGCTTAACCTTTCAGGACATACTCCTCCCACATCTCCTCCCTATTTGTAACTCTGCATTGCACAATATAGCTCTGTCAACAGACATGACCCTTGCTCAAATCTCTATCATTCCTAAAGAGGGCAAAGACCCCTACTCCTGTGCCAGTTATCACCCCATCTCTTTGCTAAACATAGATCTCAAGCTTTTGGCTAAGATGTTAGCAGTTCATCTGCAAGAATTTCTCCTGAGGCTAATACATTCATATCAAGTGGGTTTTGTTAAAGTTAGGGAGTATGCCTCCCATAAATCCATTCCCCTGGTCCTTCTTGGCACAGATGCCGAGAAGGCATTTGATAGAATTGATTTGCTATTTATCAGAAAAACACGCGCATCTTGCGAAACGTACATCAGGCTTTCGGCTCTCCCCAAACTGGTTGGTATTCATTATTACAGGTATTTTGCCTCTTGTATTTATGCTCAGGGTGTGGTTGGTTGTCGACTGTGTTGGGTGTCGACCATGCCACCACATATACCCTGCTATACCCAGTTTTTGACACAGTGAATTTTGCTGTTCACATTGAGTTGCAAAGGGAATTTTTTCCTGGGATAAGGGATGATCCATTTATGTGGTAGATGATTTATGTTTATTGTCACCCCACTATCAATACCTGGTATCCCTACACTACTGTTAATGTATTTTATCTCATTGATCAGTACTTTCTGTGTTGGATTAACTTGTGATACAATATGTCTCAAGTTATGGTTATATACCAATAAATATTTATCACCACATACTGTATTACCTCTGCTTTGGGGTTTGCCTGTTTTCTCTACTATTCAACACTCCCTGCATTTTTTACTCATTGTTGTATTGACTAATAAAGATGTTATTTTTGTATTTATTTATGTGTGGTTTTGATCACTTTTAGGTTTTCTATCAGAAAAGCACTGTTTAAATTTCAGTTTCCTACTTCATTTATTGATGCCACCTTTGCAATGTATTCCCACTCCTCTGCTTCGGCGGCAGTCAATAACATTTTATCTTTCCAATTTCATATTAAGAATAGCACTAGACAGGGATGTCCCCTCTCCGCTCTATTATTTGTCCTTGTCATGGACAAGCTCTGAGACAAGAAACATCTATTAGGGGAATCTGTATTAGTGGACAGGAACATTAGTTTTTGCTGTTTTCACCAATGACCTCCTGATCCTTGTGACCAATCCTTTACAGAGGCTATGCTTATATTTACCAAATTGCTCCTACTGTTTGGCTCTAATTCTAACTTTAAAGTGAATCTGCAAAAATCTCAGATACTCCACATTGGTCTCTCCACATCCCATGCCTCTGGTCTCCAATTAGACTCTCTTTTTAACTGGTTGTCTCAACAACTGACATATTTAGGGATTAAACTCTCTTCTCACCTCCCTGACTTATTTCATCTTAATTATAAGCCTTTGCGCATCTCTATTGCCCCCCAGTTGGAAACATTAGACTTTTCATACCTTTCCTGGTTTGGTAGAAAGAACATGTTCATGTCTTTGGTTTTACCAAGACTCACATACCTTATACAAGTACTTCCTATTAGGATTCCTAAGTCACATTTCCAATTATTAAACACGTATGTTCGCAGATTTATTTGGCTGCGAAAGAAAGCTGGTATTGCATTTCAAACCCTTTCCAAACCTTAGTCTTCTTGTGGGATTGGACTTCCTGACCCTGAAATATATATGAAAGCTATCCATCTCTGTAGAGATATTGATTAACTTAGAGCCCCGACTCATAGGTCTTGGCTCCGTATTGAAAATGTATTTTCTCTCCATCCTCTCCGAGCCTTGTTATTAGCTGACAAGCCATTTCTCGCTCTATCCTCCATTCCTAGTCCTATAATGCAAATGACTCTGAAGGGGCGAGAAGGGTTCTCTGCTATACATAAGGCTCTTGCTTTCCCTTCTCCCCTTCTTCAACTGAGGGATTTTATTGATTTAGCTCTTAAGGAGATTGGAGATAGTTTACCATTATCAGTTAGGACTTCCACTGTTCCCATTCTTGAATTTTTTGACGATAAGGGGTGTAGACTTGGATCTCTCCCACAAGCTCAATACCTGCAACCCACACATACTGTATTTCAGTTTTCTCAAAAAGAGACTTCTGTTGTTAGCTAAACATATGTCAGATGTCAATCAATTTTTAATGGTTTCAGAAATTGATTGCCTATAGCTCTTACTTAACCAAAGTGATCTCATCTGAAAACCCCTCCATCTGATGTTAAACCTGCTGTTGTAGGTCTTTAGGAGAAAGATCTTTGCAGACAATTTTCACCCACTGAGATGAAAAAACTACAAACTACTCCCCATACATTATCTAGATGTGTATGTATCCAGGAAAATGGGCATAAGGTTCTGACGAGATGGTGTACAACCACTGGATAATACTGAACAGCATACATAAACATAGGGTCCATTGGAAACAATGTAGATACATATACCAAACCAGTGACACCAATAAAGAATGTATATACAGTACAGACCAAAGGTTTGGACACACCTTCTCATTGGCCCCCAGATGAAGGTGTTCCACCGAAACGCGTGTATTTTTTTCCCTTCCTATAGCTTCTTTTGGTAATACTCATGACATATATCTCCCGGTTGTGTACTGCACTCAGTATTGGAGGTATTGTCCTTATAAGGGTATCTCATAACTTTGGTATTTTGTATGTCACTTTGTATTTGTAGGTAGGTTGGGGATACTGCCTTTGGTATGTAATAGGGCTTGTTTTGCACATTACCAGCATAGCACTTGGCACTTTACATGTATGGACGCCCACTTAGTGGTCTCCTAATATTCCCTCCCTTCACCTCCCTTTAGTCATACTCATGATATACATCTCCCAGTTGTGAACCGCACTCAGTATTTTTACGTCTGTCATCTCTTCTTGTAGTTTTTTTTTTCACATTCTCAATAAAATTGCTTTTTAATTATAGCTGTATAGCCTCAGTGTTTTGTTGTAGGTTTTTACTAGCATGTATTGCTGAGCTAGCTTTTGAGGTGTCCGGAAGTGACTTATTGCTCTCAATTGACTAATATTTTATTTTGTTGTAACCTATTTTGGTGGTCAACATATGCAGCGTCACCATAAAGTGCCCTTGGAGAACCGTAGCTCTGATGTGGGGGTCCAGCCTGCTGCAGCAACCGCTGAATCACCCAGTGGCATGCACCCGATTTCAGGCAGTCAATGCTCCACCACCTCAGCCAAAGGGTGCTGTCTGTGCTTCCCATCATCTACCGATCCTGATGCTCCTGCTCCTCCTCCTACTCCTCGTCAGTCATTCCATCAGCAATCGATCACCATAGAGATTGCCAAGCGACAACAGTATGCGTGCACTCATCCAATGCCGCAGAAGCTGAACGTGCTCCTGACCAAGTTGATTTGTTGCCGCAACTGGCAGAGTTTGCCCTGGAAAAGCTGTCCTGCCCGGCCAGTAGTGTGGCATCAGAGCAGGTGTTTAGTGCAGCGGGGGCCCTAGTTACCCCAAGAAGAACTCGCCTGTCCAAAATGTGGAGAGACTGACCTTTGTCAAAATGAATCAGGCCTGGATCCGCTGGTATTTCCACCCACCAATGCCTGATGCGTCAGACTAGATCATCCATGGTGCCACACCAACACTTTGACAAAAGAGTCCGGTTTCTTCTGTCTACTTGCCTCAGCTACTATTCTAATGCCACCACCCACCTGATGCCACACATCTAATGCCAAGTGCTCCTTCTTACACCCACCATCTTCAGCTGGTACTGGCATTGCCACCCACCTCCTGACTCTGTCAACAGGTCACTGTGGCCTGCTGATGCAGCTTCTGCCACCTCCACACTGTTATTGTGACACCCTATGGTCTCCTCCTGATGGTGCTGCTGCCACCACCTCTACACTCTGTCATTGTGCCACTCTGTGGCCTCCTGATGCTGCTGCTTCCACCTCCACACTCTGCAATTGTGCCACTTTGTGGCCTCCTGATGATGCTGCTGCCACCTCCAGACCCTTTAATTGTGCCACCCTGTGGCCTCCTCCTGATGCTGCTGCTGCTGCCACCTCCGCCCTCTGTCATTGTTCTACTCTGTGGCCTCCTGATGATGATGCTGCCACCTCCACACTCTGTTATTGTGCCATCTGTGGCCTTCTGATGCTACTGCTGCCACCTCCACACTGTCATTGTGCCACCCTGTGGCCTCCTCCTGATGATGCTGCTGCAGCCACCTCCATACTTTGTCATTGTGCCACTCTGAGGCTTCCACATGCTGCTGCTGCCACCTTCACATTGTCATTGTGCCACCCTGTGGCCTCCTCCAGATGCTGCTTCCACCACCTCCACACTCTCATTGTGCCACTCTGTTGCCTTTTCCTGATGCTGCTGCCACCTCCATACTCTGTCATTGTGCCACTCTGTGGCCTCCTCCTGATTCTGCCGCCACCTCCAGACTCTTTATTTGGGCCACTCTGCGGTCTTCTCATGCTGCCTCCACCTCAACACTATGTCATAGCGCCACTTTGTGGACTTCTCATGCTGTTACCGCCTTCCCCACTTCATGACTGGGCCACTCTTTTGCCTTTTGGCTTGACTGACATCATCATTTATTTGACCCTTCTTCTGATCTGTCAGAAGGAAGGAAAAATTGATTTGTGTTGCCGTGATCTGACAGCCATAGTTGTATGAAGGCTCATTTTTTGCTGGGCAAACTATAGATTTTAACAATACCAATTTGGGATATATGTGACCTTTTGATAATTTTTGTTCAATTTTCTTGTCTGGGAATATTTTAATAGACTGGATTGTAGAATGGTGTTTATCTTACCCTAACAGAGAGAACCAGGTCCAGCTGTGTAAAACAGCTGCCACATCTCATGCTCCTAAGTTTGCTCCATCACTATGATGGTATGGCATTAAGCAGGAATGACCCTGCTGCTGTTATATAATAAAGCATTAGGGGGTTATAAATTGATAATATATATCGGCCCTATTATGTTAGGACTTTCTTTTAGGTAAAATAATTTACCTTAGGTTCTTGTTGTTTCATTTGTGTCCAAAAACCAAAGACCTGGGATTATTTCATTATTAAAAGTCAAAAGTTAAAGGGGCTTTCTCACAGATTACAAAACATGGTCATGATAGAGGGGAATTCCCTAACTGGGACACCACCATGGGAGCCAGAGCAAAAATCAATGGTGTACCTGGCTTGTGCATGTGTAACATAGTCATTATTTCCGCCAAGTGATATCATCAGGGGTGGAGAAACAGCACCCACTGCGATCAGCTGCTTGTGGTACAGCTTTATTTAGAAATGGGTTATCTTCAAGAGATTGCGGGGCAGTGTTACTAAAGCCTTTGTTACTGAAATATATGGCTGGCCCTAACTGTCCCTGACTATATGAACTATGCAATGATAGACCTGTGATCGGTCTTCATTTTAAATATAGCTTGTCAATAGATAAACCCACATTAAGGCCAAGATTTGTTCTTTTTCAAACATTGCAATGCTAGCTCATATGAGACAAAAACGTGGTAATCATGGCCTCTGTACTTTATTGCCTGTACATACATACTGTATGTCGTGATACTCACTAATACTGGGCAGCCAGGGGAGCTTTTCTTAGTCCCAAAGCTGTCAGTACTTAAAGAGTAACTCATTTCATTTTCATTTCTTTTGCATAAATGAATACTACAAGCAAATATAAGACACTTTGTAATATATCTTATCGGAGAAAGATGCTTTCTTCTCCTCTTGTGAGGCACCTCTTCTACTCAACCTTTACTAACTCAGTTCTCAATTCACTGCTCAGATTCATGTTCAGTGAAGACAAGCTGCCTGCTCTCTGAAGGATCAGATTACCTAGAGGTCTATGAAGAGGGGAAGAGGAGGATACAGGCAGAGGTATAGACTGATGCTGCTGGATTCTAGGTCATTTACTATAGTCACTACTGGATTTACATCTACATTACTTAGTTCTGCTGTGTAATGTCTGTAACACCCCAGAGTTGTGTTACTACACGCTTCTACCCTGCTACTATCTGTTAAGAGCTTTTACATTTGTCATCTGATGTGATTTTGCTCATGTCTTCACAACTGTGCATTTAAAACTATGTTAAATACAATTGTTTCTTTGTAATTTTACAGGTCCAACAGCAGGTGGCAGCATCATTGGTAGTGATAGTCTTAATGTTATGGCTGTTCAGAGTGGAACGATCCTGTTCTATTCTGCCCCCCTGCTGAAGAGAAGTGGAGGTTTCTGGTTTCCTGCAGCAAGGGAGGAAAAAAACAGTTAGAACCCGTTCTAGTTCCCCCTGCATAGGGAAGACAGCAAGGACCAAGTCTCGTTCTGAGACTTGATTAAATTCCCAGTCTGAGCCCTGCAGCTCAACTGGATGAAAAGAAACGAGAAAGCAGACAACCTCCAGTTCCAGGAAGAAAGCATGCCCTGAGAATATATCTGTGAGTCAAGTCCAGAGACCTAGGAGAAGCCATTCCTCCTCAGCTAGTCTTTCCCCACAAAGCAGAAGGTACAGTTCAAAGCAACAGCATTTATCCCTGCCAACCATGCCAAAATCTGCTGGGACCAAATACCAAAGCTGCATACTGTTTGGATACAAGTTATCTTCAGTAAAGAAAAGTTTGAACTTCCTCTAAAGGTCTGGACATCATTTCTGCTGCAAAATTTCCCTATTACTCCTACTATCATTACACTCAAATTTATTGCAAGTGAGCCAGGAGCCAGGAGTCCAGCCATACCTAGGTAGGAGACACAGTTTACACAATTATCACCACCTATAGAGACATTATAAGTAGAGTTGAGCGAACACCTGGATGTTCGGGTTCGAGAAGTTCGGCCGAACATCCCGGAAATGTTCGGGTTCGGGATCCGAACCCGATCCGAACTTCGTCCCGAACCCGAACCCCATTGAAGTCAATGGGGACCCGAACTTTTCGGCACTAAAAAGGCTGTAAAACAGCCCAGGAAAGAGCAAGAGGGCTGCAAAAGGCAGCAACATGTAGGTAAATCCCCTGCAAACAAATGTGGATAGGGAAATGAATTAAAATAAAAATTAAATAAATAAAAATTAACCAAAATCAATTGGAGAGAGGTCCCATAGCAGAGAATCTGGCTTCACGTCACCCACCACTGTAAGAGTCCATTTTCATAAATTTAGGCCCAGCACCCAGGCAGAGGAGAGAGGTCCCGTAACAGACAATCTGGCTTCATGTCAGCAGAGAATTAGTCTGCATGTCATAGCAGAGAATGAGGCTTCACGTCAGCCACCACTGCAACAGTCCATTGGCATATATTTAGGCCCAGCACCCAGGCAGAGGAGGGAGGTCCCGTAACAGAGAATCTGTCTTCATGTCAGCAGAGAATCAGTCTGCATGTCATAGCAGAGAATGAGGCTTCACGTCAGCCACCACTGCAACAGTCCATTGGCATATATTTAGGCCCAGCACCCAGGCAGAGGAGAGAGGTCCCGTAACAGACAATCTGGCTTCATGTCAGCAGAGAATCAGTCTGCATGTCATAGCAGAGAATCAGGCTTCACGTCAGCCACCACTGCAACAGTCCATTGTCATAAATTTAGGCCCAGCACCCAGGCAGAGGAGGGAGGTCCCGTAACAGAGAATCTGGCTTCATGTCAGCAGAGAATCAGTCTGCATGTCATAGCAGAGAATGAGGCTTCACGTCAGCCCCCACTGCAACAGTCCATTGGCATATATTTAGGCCCAGCACCCAGGCAGAGGAGAGAGGTCCCGTAACAGACAATCTGGCTTCATGTCAGCAGAGAATCAGTTTGCATGTCATAGCAGAGAATCAGGCTTCACGTCAGCCACCACTGCAACAGTCCATTGTCATAAATTTAGGCCCAGCACCCAGGCAGAGGAGGGAGGTCCCGTAACAGAGAATCTGGCTTCATGTCAGCAGAGAATCAGTCTGCATGTCATAGCAGAGAATGAGGCTTCACGTCAGCCACCACTGCAACAGTCCATTGGCATATATTTAGGCCCAGCACCCAGGCAGAGGAGAGAGGTCCCGTAACAGACAATCTGGCTTCATGTCAGCAGAGAATTAGTCTGCATGTCATAGCAGAGAATGAGGCTTCACGTCAGCCACCACTGCAACAGTCCATTGGCATATATTTAGGCCCAGCACCCAGGCAGAGGAGGGAGGTCCCGTAACAGAGAATCTGTCTTCATGTCAGCAGAGAATCAGTCTGCATGTCATAGCAGAGAATGAGGCTTCACGTCAGCCACCACTGCAACAGTCCATTGGCATATATTTAGGCCCAGCACCCAGGCAGAGGAGAGAGGTCCCGTAACAGACAATCTGGCTTCATGTCAGCAGAGAATCAGTCTGCATGTCATAGCAGAGAATCAGGCTTCACGTCAGCCACCACTGCAACAGTCCATTGTCATAAATTTAGGCCCAGCACCCAGGCAGAGGAGGGAGGTCCCGTAACAGAGAATCTGGCTTCATGTCAGCAGAGAATCAGTCTGCATGTCATAGCAGAGAATGAGGCTTCACGTCAGCCCCCACTGCAACAGTCCATTGGCATATATTTAGGCCCAGCACCCAGGCAGAGGAGAGAGGTCCCGTAACAGACAATCTGGCTTCATGTCAGCAGAGAATCAGTCTGCATGTCATAGCAGAGAATCAGGCTTCACGTCAGCCACCACTGCAACAGTCCATTGTCATAAATTTAGGCCCAGCACCCAGGCAGAGGAGGGAGGTCCCGTAACAGAGAATCTGGCTTCATGTCAGCAGAGAATCAGTCTGCATGTCATAGCAGAGAATGAGGCTTCACGTCAGCCACCACTGCAACAGTCCATTGGCATATATTTAGGCCCAGCACCCAGGCAGAGGAGAGAGGTCCCGTAACAGAGAATCTGTCTTCATGTCAGCAGAGAATTAGTCTGCATGTCATAGCAGAGAATGAGGCTTCACGTCAGCCACCACTGCAACAGTCCATTGGCATATATTTAGGCCCAGCACACACACAGGCAGAGGAGAGAGGTCCCGTAACAGAGAATCTGGCTTCATGTCAGCAGAGAATCAGTCTGCATGTCATAGCAGAGAATGAGGCTTCACGTCAGCCACCACTGCAACAGTCCATTGGCATATATTTAGGCCCAGCACCCAGGCAGAGGAGGGAGGTCCCGTAACAGAGAATCTGGCTTCATGTCAGCAGAGAATCAGTCTGCATGTCATAGCAGAGAATGAGGCTTCACGTCACCCACCACTGTAACAGTCCATTGGCATATATTTAGGCCCAGCACACAGGCAGAGGAGAGAGGTCCCGTAACAGAGAATCTGGCTTCATGTCAGCAGAGAATTAGTCTGCATGTCATAGCAGAGAATGAGGCTTCACGTCAGCCACCACTGCAACAGTCCATTGGCATATATTTAGGCCCAGCACCCAGGCAGAGGAGGGAGGTCCCGTAACAGAGAATCTGGCTTCATGTCAGCAGAGAATCAGTCTGCATGTCATAGCAGAGAATGAGGCTTCACGTCAGCCACCACTGCAACAGTCCATTGGCATATATTTAGGCCCAGCACACACACAGGCAGAGGAGAGAGGTCCCGTAACAGAGAATCTGGCTTCATGTCAGCAGAGAATCAGTCTGCATGTCATAGCAGAGAATGAGGCTTCACGTCAGCCACCACTGCAACAGTCCATTGGCATATATTTAGGCCCGGCACACAGGCAGAGGAGAGAGGTCCCGTAACAGAGAATCTGTCTTCATGTCAGCAGAGAATTAGTCTGCATGTCATAGCAGAGAATGAGGCTTCACGTCAGCCACCACTGCAACAGTCCATTGGCATATATTTAGGCCCAGCACCCAGGCAGAGGAGGGAGGTCCCGTAACAGAGAATCTGGCTTCATGTCAGCAGAGAATCAGTCTGCATGTCATAGCAGAGAATGAGGCTTCACGTCAGCCACCACTGCAACAGTCCATTGGCATATATTTAGGCCCAGCACACACACAGGCAGAGGAGAGAGGTCCCGTAACAGAGAATCTGTCTTCATGTCAGCAGAGAATTAGTCTGCATGTCATAGCAGAGAATGAGGCTTCACGTCAGCCACCACTGCAACAGTCCATTGGCATATATTTAGGCCCAGCACACACACAGGCAGAGGAGAGAGGTCCCGTAACAGAGAATCTGGCTTCATGTCAGCAGAGAATCAGTCTGCATGTCATAGCAGAGAATGAGGCTTCACGTCAGCCACCACTGCAACAGTCCATTGGCATATATTTAGGCCCAGCACACACACAGGCAGAGGAGAGAGGTCCCGTAACAGACAATCTGTCTTCATGTCAGCAGAGAATTAGTCTGCATGTCATAGCAGAGAATGAGGCTTCACGTCAGCCACCACTGCAACAGTCCATTGGCATATATTTAGGCCCAGCACACACACAGGCAGAGGAGAGAGGTCCCGTAACAGAGAATCTGTCTTCATGTCAGCAGAGAATTAGTCTGCATGTCATAGCAGAGAATCAGGCTTCACATCAGCCACCACTGCAACAGTCCATTGGCATATATTTAGGCCCAGCACACAGGCAGAGGAGAGAGGTCCCGTAACAGAGAATCTGGCTTCATGTCAGCAGAGAATTAGTCTGCATGTCATAGCAGAGAATCAGGCTTCACGTCAGCCACCACTGCAACAGTCCATTGGCATATATTTAGGCCCAGGCACCCAGGCAGAGGAGAGAGGTCCCGTAACAGACAATCTGGCTTCATGTCAGCAGAGAATCAGTCTGCATGTCATAGCAGAGAATGAGGCTTCACGTCACCCAACATTGGAACAGTCCATTGGCATATATTTAGGCCCCGGCACCCAGACACAGGAGAGGTTCATTCAACTTTGGGTATCCTCGCAATATAATGGTAAAATGAAAATAAAAATAGGATTGAATGAGGAAGTGCCCTGGAGTCCAATAATATATGGTTAAGGGGAGGTAGTTAATGTCTAATCTGGACAAGGGACGGACAGATCCTGTGGGATCCATGCCTGGTTCATTTTTATGAACGTCAGCTTGTCCACATTGGCTGTAGACAGGCGGCTGCGTTTGTCTGTAATGACGCCCCCTGCCGTGCTGAATACACGTTCAGACAAAACGCTGGCTGCCGGGCAGGCCAGCACCTCCAAGGCATAAAAGGCTAGCTCTGGCCACGTGGACAATTTAGAGACCCAGAAGTTGAATGGGGCCGAACCATCAGTCAGTACGTGGAGGGGTGTGCACACGTACTGTTCCACCATGTTAGTGAAATGTTGCCTCCTGCTAACACGTTGCGTATCAGGTGGTGGTGCAGTTAGCTGTGGCGTGTTGACAAAAGTTTTCCACATCTCTGCCATGCTAACCCTGCCCTCAAAGGAGCTGGCATTGACACAGCTGCCTTGGCGACCTCTTGCTCCTCCTCTGCCTTGGCCTTGGGCTTCCACTTGTTCCCCTGTGACATTTGGGAATGCTCTCAGTAGCGCGTCTACCAACGTGCGCTTGTACTCGCGCATCTTCCTATCACGCTCCAGTGCAGGAAGTAAGGTGGGCACATTGTCTTTGTAGCGTGGATCCAGCAGGGTGGCAACCCAGTAGTCCGCACAGGTTAAAATGTGGGCAACTCTGCTGTCGTTGCGCAGGCACTGCAGCATGTAGTCGCTCATGTGTGCCAGGCTGCCCAGGGGTAAGGACAAGCTGTCCTCTGTGGGAGGCGTATCGTCATCGTCCTGCCTTTCCCCCCAGCCACGCACCAGTGATGGACCCGAGCTGCGTTGGGTGCCACCCCGCTGTGACCATGCTTCATCCTCATCCTCCTCCACCTCCTCCTCATCCTCGTCCTCCTCGTCCTCCAGTAGTGGGCCCTGGCTGGCCACATTTGTACCTGGCCTCTGCTGTTGCCAAAAACCTCCCTCTGAGTCACTTCGAAGAGACTGGCCTGAAAGTGCTAAAAATGACCCCTCTTCCTCCTCCTCCTCCTCCTCCTCCTGGGCCACCTCCTCTTCCATCATCGCCCTAAGTGTTTTCTCAAGGAGACATAGAAGTGGTATTGTAACGCTGATAACGGCGTCATCGCCACTGGCCATGTTGGTGGAGTACTCGAAACAGCGCAACAGGGCACACAGGTCTCGCATGGAGGCCCAGTCATTGGTGGTGAAGTGGTGCTGTTCTGTAGTGCGACTGACCCGTGCGTGCTGCAGCTGAAACTCCACTATGGCCTGCTGCTGCTCGCACAGTCTGTCCAGCATGTGCAAGGTGGAGTTCCACCTGGTGGGCACGTCGCATATGAGGCGGTGAGCGGGAAGGCCGAAGTTACGCTGTAGCACAGACAGGCGAGCAGCAGCAGGATGTGAACGCCGGAAGCGCGAACAGACGGCCCGCACTTTATGCAGCAGCTCTGACATGTCGGGGTAGTTGTGAATGAACTTCTGCACCACCAAATTCAGCACATGCGCCAAGCAAGGGATGTGCGTCAAATTGGCTAGTCCCAGAGCTGCAACGAGATTTCGCCCATTATCGCACACCACCAGGCCGGGCTTGAGGCTCACTGGCAGCAACCACTCGTCGGTCTGTTGTTCTATACCCCGCCACAACTCCTGTGCGGTGTGGGGCCTGTCCCCCAAACATATGAGTTTCAGAATGGCCTGCTGACGTTTACCCCGGGCTGTGCTGAAGTTGGTGGTGAAGGTGTGTGGCTGACTGGATGAGCAGGTGGAAGAAGAGGAGGAGGAAGCCGAGAAGGAGGAGGTGGCAACAGGAGGCAAAGAATGTTGCCCTGCGATCCTTGGCGGCGGAAGGACGTGCGCCAAACAGCTCTCCGCCTGGGGCCCAGCTGCCACTACATTTACCCAGTGTGCAGTTAGGGAGATATAGCGTCCCTGGCCGTGCTTACTGGTCCACGTATCTGTGGTTAGGTGGACCTTGCCACAGATGGCGTTGCGCAGTGCACACTTGATTTTATCGGATACTTGGTTGTGCAGGGAAGGCACGGCTCTCTTGGAGAAGTAGTGGCGGCTGGGAACAACATACTGTGGGACAGCAAGCGACATGAGCTGTTTGAAGCTGTCTGTGTCCACCAGCCTAAATGACAGCATTTCATAGGCCAGTAGTTTAGAAATGCTGGCATTCAGGGCCAGGGATCGAGGGTGGCTAGGTGGGAATTTACGCTTTCTCTCAAATGTTTGTGAGATGGAGAGCTGAACGCTGGTGTGTGACATGGTTGAGACGCTTGGTGACGGAGGTGGTGGTGTTGGTGGTACATCCCCTGTTTGCTGGGCGGCAGGTGCCAACGTTCCTCCAGAGGCGGAGGAAGAGGCCGAGGCGGCAGCAGCAGAAGAGGCCGAGGCGGCAGCAGAAGAGGTAGCAGGGGGAGCCTGAGTGACTTCCTTGGTTTTAAGGTGTTTACTCCACTGCAGTTCATGCTTTGCATGCAGGTGCCTGGTCATGCAGGTTGTGCTCAGGTTCAGAACGTTAATGCCTCGCTTCAGGCTCTGATGGCACAGCGTGCAAACCACTCGGGTCTTGTCGTCAGCACATTGTTTGAAGAAGTGCCATGCCAGGTAACTCCTTGAAGCTGCCTTTGGGGTGCTCGGTCCCAGATGGCGGCGGTCAATAGCAGGCAGAGTCTCTTGGCGGCGGGTGTTCTGCTTTTGCCCACTGCTCCCTCTTTTGCTACGCTGTTGGCTCGGTCTCACCACTGCCTCTTCCTCCGAACTGTGAAAGTCAGTGGCACGACCTTCATTCCATGTGGGGTCTAGGACCTCATCGTCCCCTGCATCGTCTTCCACCCAGTCTTGATCCCTGACCTCCTGTTCAGTCTGCACACTGCAGAAAGACGCAGCAGTTGGCACCTGTGTTTCGTCATCATCAGAGACATGCTGAGGTGGTATTCCCATGTCCTCATCATCAGGAAACATAAGTGGTTGTGCGTCAGTGCATTCTATGTCTTTCACCGCTGGGGAAGGGCTAGGTGGATGCCCTTGGGAAACCCTGCCAGCGGAGTCTTCAAACAGCATAAGAGACTGCTGCATATCTTGAGGCTGAGACAGTTTCCCTGGTATGCATGGGGGTGATGTGACAGACTGATGGGGTTGGTTTTCAGGCGCCATCTGTGCGCTTTCTGCAGAAGACTGGGTGGGAGATAATGTGAACGTGCTGGATCCACTGTCGGCCACCCAATTGACTAATGCCTGTACCTGCTCAGGCCTTACCATCCTTAGAACGGCATTGGGCCCCACCAAATATCGCTGTAAATTCTGGCGGCTACTGGGACCTGAGGTAGTTGGTACACTAGGACGTGTGGATGTGGCAGAACGGCCACGTCCTCTCCCAGCACCAGAGGGTCGACTAACACCACCACGACCATGTCCACGTCCGCGTCCCTTACTAGATGTTTTTCTCATTGTTATGGTTCACCACAACAACAAAAATATTATTTGGCCCAATGTATTGTATTCAAATTCAGCGGGATATAAATTTGAGGCCTAGTATTTAGGCGCTGGGTGACCGGCATGGATTTAGCGACAGAATTAGACTTGGAAATGCACAGTAGCGTGTGTGTGAAGTTATTCTGAATGACCCTATGTGCACCTTGAATATTATATACCCTTTTAGGGATAGATTTCAAATAGCTCTGATATAGCAGGAACCACTAAATTATGAAATTGCTAAATTGGGAATTGTACTTCAACCCAGAACAAAAAATGTGCTTTGACGGACACTAAATAACTTTCCCAGCCACAACAGTACAGCGGTAACGAGAGATTTAGCGGGATATAAATTTGAGGCCTAGTATTTAGGCGCTGGGTGACCGGTATGGATTTACTAACAGAATTGGACTTGGAAATGCACAGTAGCGTGTGTGTGAAGTTATTCTGAATGACCCTATGTGCACCTTGAATATTATATACCCTTTTAGGGATAGATTTCAAATAGCTCTGATATAGCAGGAACCACTAAATTATGAAATTGCTAAATTGGGAATTGTACTTCAACCCAGAACAAAAAATGTGCTTTGACGGACACTAAATAACTTTCCCAGCCACAACAGGACAGCGGTAACGAGAGATTTAGCGGGATATAAATTTGAGGCCTAGTATTTAGGCGCTGGGTGACCGGTATGGATTTAGCGACAGAATTAGACTTGGAAATGCACAGTAGCGTGTGTGTGAAGTTATTCTGAATGACCCTATGTGCACCTTGAATATTATATACTCTTTTAGGGATAGATTTCAAATAGCTCTGATATAGCAGAAACCACTAAATTATGAAATTGCTAAATTGGGAATTGTATTTCAACCCAGAACAAAAAATGTGCTTTGACGGACACTAAATAACTTTCCCAGCCACAACAGGACAGCGGTAACGAGAGATTTAGCGGGATATAAATTTGAGGCCTAGTATTTAGGCGCTGGGTGACCGGTATGGATTTAGTGACAGAATTAGACTTGGAAATGCACAGTAGCGTGTGTGTGAAGTTATTCTGAATGACCCTATGTGCACCTTGAATATTATATACCCTTTTAGGGATAGATTTCAAATAGCTCTGATATAGCAGGAACCACTAAATTATGAAATTGCTAAATTGGGAATTGTACTTCAACCCAGAACAAAAAATGTGCTTTGACGGACACTAAATAACTTTCCCAGCCACAACAGTACAGCGGTAACGAGAGATTTAGCGGGATATAAATTTGAGGCCTAGTATTTAGGCGCTGGGTGACCGGTATGGATTTAGCGACAGAATTAGACTTGGAAATGCACAGTAGCGTGTGTGTGAAGTTATTCTGAATGACCCTATGTGCACCTTGAATATTATATACCCTTTTAGGGATAGATTTCAAATAGCTCTGATATAGCAGGAACCACTAAATTATGAAATTGCTAAATTGGGAATTGTACTTCAACCGAGAACAAAAAAATGTGCTTTGACGGACACTAAATAACTTTCCCAGCCACAACAGGACAGCGGTAACGAGAGATTTAGCGGGATATAAATTTGAGGCCTAGTATTTAGGCGCTGGGTGACCGGTATGGATTTAGTGACAGAATTAGACTGGGATATGGCCAAAAAATAACCACACTATTGCTGGTTAAATGCACTTGGTGACAGGGGGCAGCTTGCCCCTGATGTAGTATATGGCCAAAAAATGAACAGACTATTGCTGGTTAAATGCACTTGGTGTCACAGCTTGACGAACCACACTACTGAGGGTTAAATGCACTTGGTGACGGGCGCAGATTGCCCCTGATGTAGTATATGGCCAAAAAATGAACAGACTATTGCTGGTTAAATGCACTTGGTGACGGGCGCAGCTTGCCCCTGATTTAGTATATGGCCAAAAAATGAACAGACTATTGCTGGTTAAATGCACTTGGTGTGATAGCTTGACCAACCACACTACTGAGGGTTAAATGCACTTGGTGACGGGCGCAGCTTGCCCCTGATGTAGTATATGGCCAAAAAATGAACAGACTATTGCTGGTTAAATGCACTTGGTGACGGGCGCAGCTTGCCCCTGATTTAGTATATGGCCAAAAAATGAACAGACTATTGCTGGTTAAATGCACTTGGTGTGATAGCTTGACCAACTACACTACTGAGGGTTAAATGCACTTGGTGACGGGCGCAGCTTGCCCCTGATGTAGTATATGGCCAAAAAATGAACAGACTATTGCTGGTTAAATGCACTTGGTGTCACAGCTTGACGAACCACACTACTGAGGGTTAAATGCACTTGGTGACGGGCGCAGCTTGCCCCTGATGTAGTATATGGCCAAAAAATAAACAGACTATTGCTGGTTAAATGCACTTGGTGTGACAGCTTCACCCTGATGTAGGCTTTAGCCAAAAAACAACCACACCATTGAGGGTTAAATGCACTTGGTGACAGGCGCAGCTTGCCCCTGATTTAGTATATGGCCAAAAATGAACAGACTATTGCTGGTTAAATGCACTTGGTGTGACAGCTTCACCCTGATGTAGGCTTTAGCCAAAAAACAACCACACCATTGAGGGTTAAATGCACTTGGTCGCAGCTTGGATGCACTTGGTCGCAGCACCGCACAAGACACAAAATGGCCGCCGATCACCCCAGAAAAAAGTGACTGACAAACGGTCTGGGCAGCCTAAAAACAGTGAGTGAGCATTTGAATTTCAGCAGCTCAATGATGCACAGCTGCAGATCGATCGATTAATCAAGTGAAGTCCTTTGGAGGAGTTAATCTGCCTAATCTCGCCCTACTGTCGCAGCCGCAACCTCTCCCTACGCTAATCAGAGCAGAGTGACGGGCGGCGCTATGTGACTCCAGCTTAAATAGAGGCTGGGTCACATGGTGCTCTGGCCAATCACAGCCATGCCAATAGTAGGCATGGCTGTGACGGCCTCTTGGGGCAAGTAGTATGACGCTTGTTGATTGGCTGCTTTGCAGCCTTTCAAAAAGCGCCAAGAAAGCGTCACAAAAGCGCCAAGAAAGCGACGAACACCGAACCCGAATCCGGACTTTTACGAAAATGTCCGGGTTCGGGTCCGTGTCACGGACACCCCAAAATTCGGTACGAACCCGAACTATACAGTTCGAGTTCGCTCATCCCTAATTATAAGCCATTACACCACTCTGGCATTCCTAATCTGGGACGTGCGTTATAACACCTTAGAAGGGACCTGGGGTAGTACAGTTGGCTGCAGTTGGCGTCATGACATACAGAACATCAAACAACCCGTACCTGGCCACTGCATGTCCTCCATTGCAGATGTTTCTGAGGGTGTGCTACAGAGAGAAGGTAGGATCACCTGTTTCTCAATTTGCAGTGTATGAGCAGACATGATACCAGCTAATCTCCACCCATCAGCTCAGAAGAAATATTAGAATTGCAGACAGATTACAGAGGGAAAACTTCTAAAAAATGGCAGATATAATTAGAGATGAGCGAATCGACTTCGGATGAAACATCCGAAGTCGATTTGCATAAAACTACGTTTGAAACTTGTTTCTTACTGAGAATCCTTTAAGTGCTTTTTTTTTGTTGCAAACTTTCATGTATCTTTTACTGAGGAGAGGCTTCTTTCTGGCCACTTCACCATAAAGCCAAGATTGGTGGAGTGCTGCAGTGATAGTTGACCTTCTGGACGTTCCTCCCATCTGGCAGTTATACTTAGAGATAAGCAAATCGACTTTGCATAAAACTTTGTTTCAATATTGTTTCTCATTGACAGTCCTTTAGGTGCTTGTTTTGCAAACTTTGACATTCTGGACGTTCCTCCCATCTGTGGTACCTTGGAACCAAACCTGAGTTTGGAAAATGTTTTTTTACAGTAGAAATCAATTTATGAAGTTATTACGCAAAGCCTTGCGAGAATTCACCAAGTAATGACTTCGGCTCATCGGAGCCAATACATTCTAATACTGTACGGATCGCTTTCTCCGTACAGTATTGAAACAAAGTTTTATGCGAATCAACTTCAGATGTTTCATCTGAAGTCGATTCGCTCATCACTAGATATAATGGTCAGAATAAGTGTTTTCCCTCATGTACACCTAAAACGACAGGTAGACTTTAACCATCAGCCTTGACGATCTCAAGGCTGGAGTTGATGGGCAATGGACAAAGAGAGCTCTTGGTCCATTTGTGGTTAAATGGCTAGAATCAGAGTAAATTACAGCTGAGGATCATGATGGCACAGCTTTTGTGTTTTGCATGTACACCATTTTGTGGGAATTTACCTCCCTATAATGGCGTATATTATTATACTCACTTACATATTCCGCAGACATTACATCAGACATTAGCATCACACTGTCCCCAATGGGGCTCACAATCTAAGGTCCCTAGCAGGGTGTCTTTGGAGTGTGGAATTAAACCCACGTAGAGAACATGCAAACTCCATGCAGATGTTGTCCTTGGTCAGATTCGAACCCAGGACCCCAGCACTACAAAGCAACCGTGCTGCCCACCGTGCTGTATATACCATGGTGTCATGGTGCACTAAAGGGTTAATAGTAATAGTGGTTTGTCAACCAGCTGACATCCAGAATCTGTTGCATGGCAAAACACTGAAATGCTAATGAAGTCTAAATGAGAAGTCTGAACTGGGTTTTGGTTGAACTCCATTCAAGGGTTGAGCGCTGCCAACATTTGAAAATGATTAAGGAGGGCATGTTTTATGGAAGAAAACTGAATTTCTTTAACTACATATTAACATGCATTTAAATAATTTGGCTTTTTGTAGACAGAACCATGAATACATCGCTGGCAGAGTCAAAAAATATTCAATTGAGAGCTAAAATTAGGTTGCTAGTTAGGAGCAGAAGCATACACAGAAACCATAGTCAACATAGTCCCCTCAACCCATTGAAAGCTCAGCGGATTGTACTACATCTTTGTTAAAGGGGTTGTTGACCATAAAACAAATTTGAGAGGGAAACATTCACCTACTGAACTCCACTCCAGTTCATTGCCGAGGACCCTGTCCCATCCGTGGCCATGTGGACCTCTGCAGATATTCACCGACCTCAGCGTTGACATGACCATCACACCACCAGTAACTTTTTTTTTTATCTTTGGCTTAGCTCTACAGAGTTGCAATTTAGTAACTCATAGAACCGTAAGCCGCAGCTTTCCTATGTATGAACTGTGTCAGGCAATTATCTCAGCTTCACAGGCATTTTACTACAAGGGGATACAGGATATTGGGGTTAACAGTAGTCATACCAACATTTTAGGCTTCAAATAGATTTGCTTTTGCAAGAGCGTTCTTACACAACGTCTGGATGAAGAGACTGCACGGTGACACATTGACACACATGATAGCAGGGCTGTAGTATAGAGAGGCCCAAGGGGGTTATGGGCAAATGGCCTCACCATGTACTGTAGAAAAATTACCCCCCCAAAAAAGGACTGTCAACTCCATATCTCAGACTTTAAGGGGTTGTCCAGCTGTTATTATTGATGATCTATTGTCAGGATGGGCCATCGATATCGGCTGGGGTCCAACACTTGGCATCCCCAACTGGTAAGCTGTTTGACTATGATAGTGTCGCTTCCTGGTTTTTATGCTATGTATCGTCTCTTGTGAAGCAGTTGTGTAGTGTAATTACAAGTACTCGCTCCCAGGGCCGGTGCAAGGATTTTTGCACACACAAGCAAAGCTACATTTTGGCGCCTCCCCCCCCCCCCCCCACAACTCGGTGGGGGTGATGTAAAAAAGAGGGCGTGATGTGACATGGAGGGGGATGAGAAATGTGACATGGAGGGGGGTGAGAAATGTGACATGGAGGGGGGTGAGAAATGTGACATGGAGGGGGTTGAAAAATGTGACATGGAGGGGGTTAAAAAATGTGACATGGAGGGGGGAGAAATGTGACATGGAGGTGGGAGAAATGTGACATGAAGGGGGGAGAAATGTGACATGGAGGGGGGAGAAATGTGACATGGAGGGGGGTGAGAAATGTGACATGGAGGGGGTTGAAAAATGTGACATAGAGGGGGGAGAAATGTGACATGGAGGGGGTTGAAAAATGTGACATGGAGGGGGTTGAAAAAAGTGACATGGAGGGGGTTGAAAAAAGTGACATGGAGGGGGTTGAAATGTGACATGGAGGGGGGAAAAATTTGACATGGAGGGGGGGAAAATTGACATGGAGGGGGGGAAATTTGACATGGAGGGGGGAAAAATTTGACATGGAGGGGGGGGGAAATGTGACATAGGGGGTAGAAATGTGACACGGAGGGGGTAGAAATGTGACATGGAGGGGGAGAAATGTGACATTTCTCCCCCTCCATGTCACATCACCCCCTGATTTTTACATTACCCCCTTTGTGTCACATTCGTCCCCCCATGTCATATTTCAACCCCCTCCATGTCACATTTCTCCCCCCCATGTCACATTTCCCCCCTCTATTAATGTTATGTAAAAATAAACATTATGCTCCTCACCTGGGCCTGTTCCCATCTGCAGCAGCTCCCCTTCTCCTCTGTGTGGTCCTGGTATCTTCTCTCTGTGCTCCTGACAAGACTTTGAGGACCTTTCCCACTCAGCCAATCAAAAGCTGCAGCTGTGTCATGTGTCAGACCAGTGATTGGCTCAGCGGGAAATCACTGCCCTGACACATGACACAGCTACGGCCACTGATTGGCAGAGTGGGAAAGGTCCTCAAACAACTTTTCAGGACTCGGGAGCCCAGAGAGAAGATATGAGGACCACCACACAGAGGAGAACAGCCGCAGGAGGCCGGCGGCATGCAAGTGATTAATGAAAAAAAAAAAGGTAAATTTTTCCGTCCCCCTTCTTCTCAGCGCTCTAAGGCGGCCGCTTGGTCTGCCTTATTATAGCACCGGGCCTGCTCGCTCCATTCAAGTGGAGCTTGGACTACAAGCAGATCTGTGGAAAAAAGCCATGGTCCATGGCTCGTAGACACCTTGAGCTGCTCACAGATCACCCTACAGTAAATTCTAACCTATATTGACATATGAAATAGCCTGATCAGTGATCAAGAAGAAAATTCTTCCCTGAAACGTGCAGTTTTAATAAATATCTAACTTTCTACAATTTAGTCTGGTACCACGTTACTCCACTTGGCAGCGCCAAGAAGATCCTTCTTTTTTCTCTACCATATTTACCTATGTCTGAAACTACAGTAGCTATAGTTTAGTTCCAATGCTAACCCAAGGGGCTGGTTAATTGGGAAAAATTAGCACCATGTACCCATTGTATCACCATTACCGTTCCATCAAAATTGTAAGCTCTTATGGGTTTTTGTCCACCTGTTTTGATTATATGTGATTTTATTGAATTTGTTAGAGCTATTTGAACAAAAATGATCATTATGTTGCCCATATTGCTAGCCCTCCCCTGCAAACAGAATTCACCTTGTCTGTTGGGAAGAGAGTACTGCACATATCAATCCAATGTTTTGTTTCTTGGTCCTCCACCAACATTGCCTGGTTAGCATTGCAGCCTAAGAGACCTGAGTATATGGTTGCAAACCCAACCAGGATCATCAACAGCATGGAGGGTAATTGTTCCATAAACGTAGGTCATGTAGCTTGCTATGATGTGGTGTTCAGAGTAACCATTAGCCTTCCCAATGACGGTAGGGTAGGAGAGCTAGATTTGGGAAATTTTTACATGGGTAAGTTAAAGTGCATGGGGTTGAGGTGCAATACCAGACATTACTTACAGATGTGAGGGATACCTTTTCTTACAACTTTGTACTGTGCTCTTTCTCTTTTATTTCCTCTAGAAACAGGTATATAAATTGACAATTGTCAAAAGAGTGTGCCAGTACACAGACATGTCAGGACAGATGACAAGTCCTCTTTGAACTTCTGGTAGTCACCACTTGAGGGAGCTTTGGAGTTTACTGCATACAGCTTATACAGTAATCTCAATAATATAATAGTATGCAGTAAGATCCTGAGAGTGGCTGCAGGCAGACAGGATTATCACATTGCTATCTATGTTGGTAAAGAAGAGATATGTATCAGAAAAGAATACCTTAGACTGCTATAAAGATATATTATGAAAGTAATCATTTTGGAAAAAAGTAAAGGGCAACACTGCAGAGTTATGTGAAATTCCCTTGCAGAATGTACAAGAGACACTGGAAGAGGGGGTCTAATGTTTATGTGCAGAGAGGAGGATATATCCCTACAGGCCTGACGGAGATCTGTACATCTAGACTTTGATCACTGTATTTACATAGCACAGCAGGGGACCGCCCACACTCCATAATATGCTATTGATGTCTGCATGACCCTGTTCACTTCTACCCTGTGTGCTACTTCATAGTCAGGAAATTATTCCATTCACATATGTCAGTCATTAGCTTCTGTTCATAAGGCTCTATCTATCTATCTATCTATCTATCTATCTATCTATCTATCTATCTATTTCATATCTATTTCATATCTATTTATCTGTCTATCTCATATCTATTGATCTATCTATCTGCAAAATGGAAGCACCAGAAGCAGTATAAAAAAGCAAAAAATGAGGTGTCCAAAAAATAAATAAAGTAGTAACAAACAGCCAGTTTAATAAAACACTGTACTTTATGCAATATGTATATATATATATATATATATATATATATATATATACAGCAGAGAAAATATGGCAGCACACTGTTATACATTAAAACAATAGAAATAGGGATCACGGAAAATTCTGGATTACAGTGGTATAAACGTGCGTCAGGCCCATCTACCAACGTCAAGGCGGCTTCTGAAGATGGGTACCTACCTAACACTAATAGAACTGCCTCTCCTGGGCATTATTTTTTTTTCCCACCAATACATGGCAACTGTGACATGGAAAAACAACCATCAGCTAGTGTCCTCATAATGACAATACAGTTGTATATTGCAGTGGGGTATGAGAACCAATGGCTTCCATCCCTAAAGTTCATTCTCACCCAGGCCACGAGTCCTGAAGCCTGTGATTCAGTAGAGCAGCACAGACAGTCTCAAGGGATGACAGCTCAACAGCGCCCCTGCTGCCAGGCTAAGTCCCCGGTTTTGTTTTATTCTTGGTACCAGCACTCCACTCATTTGGCCAAGTTGTTTTGAAACTAGCAGGAGAGTAGATGGAAGGTTTTTGTGATCTTTTCACATGACGTAATGTTGCACGCCAGCTGTTGTTACTGTGGTGCTTTGCCTGTGAGGTTGTGTGGCGCAGAGTCCCCTTTGTGGGAGCTGTGTTGTGGTCATGGTGGTTGTCATGTGGAACCGCTGCCAACAGAGATCCCCTCATAAGGAGTTGCCATGAAGTAGTCAGTGGGCCTATGCATTTTGGTCAAAACATATATTAAGAGCCTCGTGTTCAGGTTTGTTAATGATGTTTAGGAACAACAGATTGATGGAAGTGTGGTCCATGTCTTTTTTTCTACATTTGAGACATGCTATAAGTGATTTTATTATTACATTTACACCATAAAAAGCCATAAAAAGTTATGAGATTTATTCATTACAAGACCCTGGCTGTTTTTTAGAGAATGGAACCCTGAGTAGAAAGTAAAGTAGAACATTTATGATCAGCATTTTGAGACAGTTTTTCCCATAATTTCACTATGTATATGTTTCAGGCAACCAACAGACCGCTACCTTTTGAAGTAGTCTCTGTTCAGTGACTGCTGGCTCATGGGGGTTGAGAGACATGAATCTAAGACACAAAAAGATCACAGAAAAATTGTGGTCCGTGGACAAGCCAAGGTCAGGAAGAATACATTCAATACGTTAAAGGTTGAGGCATACAGCACAGGGTCAGTACAAGAGTCAAGCCGAGGTGAGGTCAGGCAGCAGAAAGCTAAATCTGGTAGTCAGGCAGGGATAGGCACATGGGCGGGGAACTAGGAAAACAACCTATTGCTCAGACACCCTCTGAGAGAAGGTGAAGGTGCAGGAGAAGGTGCATTTAATACCCCAAGGAGACTCTCCATAGACTGGACAGATTAGGGTGGTCGTGTTGGCCCTTTGGAAAGGAATACGGAGATACCGATGGGCGCTGACGGGTAAGTGATCCGGCAGCTGTGTCCACCAGGAGCATAGGATGGACCTCTGACATCACATAGCACTACTATACAATTTTAACAATACTACTATTCAGGGTTCAAATAAGGACTCATGCACACGAATGTTGTTTGTTTCCGTGTCCGTTCCAGTTTTTTTGCGGATAGGATGCGGACCTATTCATTTCAATGGGTCCGCAAAAAATGCGAACAGTACATTGTGTGCTATCCGCATCCTTATGTCCATTCTGTAGCCCTGCAAATAGAAAATGTCCTCTTATTGTTTGTTTTAGGAATTGGTACAATGGATCCGCAAAAAAAAAAAAAACGGATGGCATACGGATGTCATCTGTTTTTTTTTGGGCGGATCTGCAATTTTCGGACCACAAAACACATACGGTTGTGTACATGTAGCCTAATACTGCCATAAAATCTACACAATACTACCATTTACTGTCCAAGTAATACTGCCACACAATGCCTAAATATTGAAGGGGTATATAATAAAGTCCCTGGATTTACATGCTTCATTCTCCTTTTTTTTTTTTTTGGGGGGGGCGGGGGGTCCAGTCACGGGCACTGTTTAATTACCCCATCTACCAGCCCTGTAAAGAATTGCAGCCATCATTTTAGTGTGGATGAAAGGTAAGTCAAACATCAATTTTAAGGGTAGCATTCTACTGTCCGATCGGCGGGCAGTGTAAGTGCTGATAGATGAGAAAACATCCATCAGCTCTCGTTTCCAGCCGTTGCAAACTACACGCGGGAGGAAAATTTGCTACCGCGGTCGTTCCTCCCCCATTCATTATCGAGCAGGAAAGATTTTTTTTTTGCAAATCATTTGGCCTCCTTCATGAGGAAACATCAAAGTCTTTGAAAGTCTTGATGAAGATGAACCTGAAAAAGTATGTAACGTTAAAAAAAAAAAAAAAATGATGGTAAACTAGCAATCTATGGCTGGTAGCAAAGATGCCACGGTCTGATTCTGAACCAAATCTTACACAATCTACTATTTTAACAGATGTAGTTCCCACAAAGGCTGGTAGAGGGCGCTATTTAACAGCACTTAGAATACAATTAGCCACCATAGAACATGGACAGCACAATATAATGTTCTTCCCAGAGCGGCGTTCACACTGCCACTCACTAAATAAAGGAAAGTATTCGAAGAAAAGATGGCAGTCCTGATATATAGTTTCAAACCCACATCAGGGGATAATCTAGCAAATATTGCATTCTCCTTTGATTAAATCAAATAAGAACAAATGAAAGCATAATAAATTATGTATTTTGTCACCTTATGTAGAAATGTATGCCACCCAAAACTATTTTACTATCTTATACCATATTATAGAATATTAGAATCCGCACAGAGGCTCCCGCTACATAAAAACAGCCCTGATATGTATATAGTATTACATGGTACAAGGCCACATTCAGACATTACAGATTTGTTGCGGTTTTCTGGTACAGATGTTTTTTTTTTTTTTAAACCCCTGTCCACTATAGTAGATTTGAAGGAACGATTTTGATTTAAATTTTCTATGTACTGAAAAATATACTGAAAAAATCCCAAAATGCAAAAAATTTAATAAAAATATGGCTGAAAACGAAAAACTGTAATAGAATGCAGTCACTAGATGTAACTAGCATATAAAAAATACTAATTCTGCTACTGTAAAATAACAATAAGATAATAATTAAAAAAAAAAAAGAATTTATTTCATATGATTAAAATTGTGTTTTTGTAAAGAAAATTGTATTAAAACATTAACAAAATATTATTGTAATAACATGCTATTCATACTCTGAATGGATCACTACTGTCTCAAAGAACATGATTCGGGTGTAATTATAGTACTCAATGCCAGTCTGTTGCATCCAAAACCAGAATATATATAATATTATGTTACATATATATTACACTAACATTCAGCACATTAAAAGCAAAGTTATAGCAATTCCATCAAAGGGTTATTCCAGCAGATAATATACAACGGATAGGTGATGTCAAGTGTGTCCTGCCTACAGTCAAGCCTACAGTCAAGCCTGGTGGTGTGGGTGTCATGGTTTGGGGTTCATGAGTGCTGTCGGCTGTAGGGAGCTACAGTGCATTGAAGGAACCATAAATGCCAACATGTACTGTGACCTACTGAAGCAGAGCATGATCCCCTTCCTTCGGAAACTTGGCTGCAGGGCAGTATTCCAACATGATAACGACCCCAAACACACCTCCAAGATGGCCACTGCTAAAGAAACTGAGGGTACAGGTGCTGGACTGGCCAAGCATGTCTCCAGACCTAAACCCTATTGAGCATCTGTGGGGCATCCTCAAATGGAAGGTGGAGGAGCAGAAGGTCTCTAACATCCACCAGCTCCGTGATGTCGTCATGGAGGAGTGGAAGAGGATTCCAGTGGTAACCTGTGAACTCCATGCCTGAGAGAATTAAAGCAGTGCTAGAAAATAATGGTGGCCACACAAAATTTTGCCACTTTGAGCACAATTTGGCCATTTTTACTCACGGGTGCACTCACTTTTGTTGCCCGAGGTTTAGACATTAATGGCTGTGTGTTGAGTTATTCTGAGGGCAGAGCAAATTTATACTGTTATACAAGCTGTACACTGACTGCTCTACATTGTATCAAAGTGTCAGATCTTCAGTGTTGTTCCATGAAAAGATATAATAAAATATTTACTAAAATATGAGGGGGTGTACTCACTTTTGTGAGATACTGTATGCCTGAGACCAGTACAGAAATGGATGAATAATTTCACTGCTGACCTTGCCGCAAATCCGACATATCTGAGAGCTTTCGTCAGCAGATTTGTCCCTATGACACTGGCTGACCTGTGACATGTGCGCTTGGAAGCTGAAGGCATCTGTGTTGGTCCTATGTTCATATGTGCCCGCATGGCTGAGAAACATGATGTTCTAATATATGCAAATGAGCCTCTAGGAGCAACGAGGGCGTTACCATTACACCAAGAGGCTCTGCTCTGATTGACAGGACCATGCAGTGTAAACGGGATCATGCCTGGCCCTGACTTCTCCTAAAGTCAAAGTGCAGAGGGAGCAGAGCCTCTAGGTGTAATGGTAACGCCCCCGTTGCTCCTAGAGGCTCATTTGCATATATTAAAACATCATTTATCTCAGCAATGCGGACACATATGAACATGGGACCAACACAGATGCCTTCAGCTGCCAAGTGCACATGTAACAGGTCAGCCAGTGTCATAGGGACAAATCTGCTGACAGATGCCCTTTAATTTTGAAGTACTTTTTTCATGTATTATTAATATTATTATTATTTTATAATTTTTTCTTAAGCATTAAAAAATGAAGACAGTGGATTTTCAGTCTTTATCGATTTTAGGGGCCACATTATTTCAGGAATTTGACCATAATAATATAGGCTATTATACACAATAAAAGAGGGCAAATATGGTAGACATACATGTCATCATCTCTGCCTTCAGCAAGTTGCATATTCCAGGTACGCTTCCCCTGACCTTTGTTGTAGGACTACCAAGTAGAGGGTATATATGAAGCTGCCCTGAACGGCTCAGATATGTTCTTTTTATCACACGGATAGAGAATAGACGTGTATTGTGGTCGCAGGAGCACCAAGATGTCCAGCTCTGCCAATCAAGCTTTGGAGGGAGCATCCTCAGCTTTTGGGGACACCCTGTCGCAGGTGCAGAACTCTGCTTGATGAGACAAATCACTTCCTACAAATCGATTTGTTCATCTCTGGCATGCATTCACTGAATTCAGCAGGAAAGGACCTGTGCTCCCACTGCAATGATGTCATCACATTGGGAGCACAGGTCCTTTCCTGCTACACCGAGCAAGCACTCTTTGGGGTAGATGAGGGGGAGGGTGACAGAGAGGAGGCTGAGGAAAGTGAGGTAGCTAGCTGGGTAACATTAAGAAAGCGGGGTAGAGGGAAGAGTGTCAGGGAGGCTAGCCCTGATCTGACACACCCCAACAAGTTTGCACGTTTGGCAGATGAGGGGGATGTCAGTCCAGGGATGGCACTGCCGCAGCCAGACACTTCCTCTGCCAGTCAGGGGAATGTCAGCTCCGGTAAGCAGGGGCCCAGGAGAGCAGGGCAGGCCAGACAGGTGCTGGTAGTGGGAGACTCAATTATTAGGGGAACAGATAGGGAAATCTGTCACAAAGACCGTGATCGCCGAACAGTGTGCTGTCTTCCTGGCGCTAGAGTTCGACACATCGCGGATCGGGTTGACAGATTACTGGGAGGGGCTGGAGAAGATCCAGCGGTCATGGTCCATATCGGAACCAATGACAAAGTTAGGGGTAGGTGGAGAGTCCTTAAAAATGATTTCAGGGATTTAGGTCAAAAGCTGAGGGCAAGGACCTCAAAGGTAGTATTTTCCGAAATACTACCTGTACCACGGGCCACACAAGAGAGGCAGCGGGAGATTAGGGAAATTAACAAGTGGCTCAAAAACTGGTGTAGGAAGGAGGGGTTTGGGTTCCTGGAGAACTGGGCCGACTTCTCTGTCGGCTACAGGCTCTATCGTAGGGACGGGCTGCACCTCAATGGGGAAGGGGCAGCTGTGTTGGGGAGGAAGATGGCTAGAAGGTTGGAGGAGTGTTTAAACTAGGGACTGGGGGGGAGGGTAATTATGTTATAGAATGGGAAGATAGTGCAGATAGAGACCGGGGGCAAGGTAGTGAGACTGGGGGAGGAATGGAAGGAGGGACTAGAACAGTTCAGAAGGAAAGGTTTAGAGTAAAAAATATACATAAACCTCTCAAATGTATGTATACTAATGCCAGAAGCCTGACTAATAAAACTGGTGAACTTGAATTAGTGATGTGTGAGGAGGACTATGACATAGTGGGAATAACTGAGACATGGCTGGATGATAGCTATGACTGGGCGGTTAATGTGCAGGGTTACAGTCTGTTTAGAAAAGATCGTCAAAATCGGAGAGGGGGAGGGGTCTGCCTTTATGTAAAGTCCGGTCTGAAGACCACACTCCGTGAAGATATAAGTGAGGGACATGAACATGTGGAGTCACTGTGGGTAGAGATACATGGCGCTAAAAACAATAATAAATTACTAATAGGAGTTTACTATAAACCACCTAACATACCAGAGTCCACAGAAAATCTACTACTAAACGAGATAGACGAGGCGGCAAATCATAATGAGGTGGTTATTATGGGGGACTTCAACTACCCAGATATAGACTGGGAAACTGAAACTTGTATATCTCATAAAGGAAACAGGTTCTTGGCAATAACTAAAGACAATTACCTCTCCCAACTGGTTCAGGACCCGACTAGAGGGACGGCCATACTGGACTTAGTATTAACCAATAGGCCTGACAGAACAACAGACGTGCAGGTTGGGGGACACCTGGGAAATAGTGACCACAAAGTAATAACCTTCCAATTATCATTCAAAAGAGTGTTTCTACAGGGAGGAACAAAAATACCAAACTTCAAAAAAGCTAAATTTAGCCAACTAAGAGAGGCCATAGGCCTAACTAAATGGGATAAAGTCCTCACAAATAAAAATACAGCCACAAAATGGGATATCTTTAAAAGCATCCTAAAATCTCATTGTGAGAGGTACATACCGTATGGGAATAAAAGGTTAAGGAACAAAAAGAAACCAATGTGGATAAACAGAACTGTAAAGAAAGCAATAAATGACAAAAAGAAAGCATATAAAACACTAAAACAGGAGGGTAGCACGGAAGCACTGAAAAACTATAAGGAAAAAAATAGAACATGCAAAAAACAAATAAAAGCGGCCAAACTCGAGACTGAGAGATTAATTGCCAAAGAGAGTAAAACTAACCCTAAAATGTTCTTCAATTATATAAATGTTAAAAAGTATAAATCTGAAGGTGTCGGCCCGTTAAAGAGTAATGAGGGGGAAGTCGCAGAGAGCGACGAGGAGAAAGCAAAGCTGTTAAATATTTTTTTCTCCAATGTATTCACTGAGGAAAATAAACTGTCAGATGACATGCCGAATGTTGAAATAAATTCCCCATTAAAAGTGTCCTGTGTGACCCAGGAAGAAGTGCAACAGCGACTTAGAAAGATTAAAATAGACAAATCGCCAGGACCGGATGGCATACACCCCCGTATCCTAAGGGAATTAAGTAATGTCATAGCCAGACCCTTATTTCTGATATTTGCAGATTCTATATTGACAGGGAATGTCCCACAGGATTGGCGCATGGCAAATGTGGTGCCAATATTCAAAAAGGGGCCACAAACAGAGCCTGGAAACTATAGGCCGGTAAGTTTAACATCTGTTGTGGGTAAACTGTTTGAAGGTTTTCTGAGAGATGCTATGTTAGAGCATCTTAACGGAAATAAGCAAATAACGCCATATCAGCATGGCTTTGTGAGGGATCGGTCATGTCAGACAAATTTAATCAGTTTCTATGAGGAGGTAAGTTCTAGACTTGACAGCGGCGAATCAATGGATGTCGTATATCTGGACTTCTCCAAAGCATTTGACACTGTACCACATAAAAGGTTAGTATATAAAATGAGAATGCTCGGACTGGGAGAAAACGTCTGTAAGTGGGTAAGTTACTGGCTCAGTGATAGAAAACAGAGGGTGGTTATTAATGGTAAATACTCAGATTGGGTCACTGTCACTAGTGGGGTACCTCAGGGGTCAGTATTAGGCCCTATTCTCTTCAATATATTTATTAATGATCTTGTAGAAGGCTTGCATAGTAAAATATCAATTTTTGCAGATGACACTAAACTGTGTAAAGTAATTAACACTGAAGAGGACAGTATACTGCTACAGATGGATCTGGATAGATTAGAGGCTTGGGCAGATACGTGGCAGATGAGGTTTAACACTGACAAATGTAAAGTTATGCACATGGGAAGGAATAATGCAAGTCACCCGTACTTATTAAATGCTAAAACACTCGGTAACACTGACATGGAAAAAGATCTAGGAATTTTAATAAACAGCAAACTAAGCTGCAAAAACCAGTGTCAGGCAGCTGCTGCCAAGGCCAATAAGATAATGGGTTGCATCAAAAGGGGCATAGATGCCCGTGATGAGAACATAGTCCTACCACTTTACAAATCATTAGTCAGACCACACATGGAGTACTGTGTACAGTTCTGGGCTCCAGTGAACAAAGCAGACATAGCAGAGCCAGAGAAGGTCCTGAGAAGGGCATCTAAAGTAATAACTGGAATGGGGCAACTACAGTACCCTGAAAGATTATCAAAATTAGGGTTATTCACTTTAGAAAAAAGACGACTGAGAGGAGATCTAATTACTATATATAAATATATCAGGGGTCAGTACAGAGATCTATCCCGTCATCTATTTATTCCCAGGACGGTGACTGTGACGAGGGGACATCCTCTGCGTCTGGAGGAAAGAAGGTTTGTACACAAACATAGAAGAGGATTCTTTACGGTAAGAGCAGTGAGACTATGGAACTCTCTGCCTGAGGAGGTGGTGATGGTGAGTACAATAAAGGAATTCAAGAAGGGCCTGGATGTATTTCTGGAGCGTAATAATATTACAGGCTATAGCTACTAGAGAGATATCGTTGATCCAGGGATTTATTCTGATTGCCTGATTGGAGTCGGGAAGGAATTTTTATTCCCCTAAAGTGAGGAAAATTGGCTTCTACCTCACAGGGGTTTTTTGCCTTCCTCTGGATCAACTTGCAGGATGACAGGCCGAACTGGATGGACAAATGTCTTTTTTCGGCCTTATGTACTATGTTACTATGTTACATACACTGAGGAATGAGTGTCCCCTTCACTGGAGACAGCAGGACCTGCGCTAACCAGCATGATGACATAATCAGTGAGGCGCCAGTGTCCCCATGCATTCAAGTTGATGAGGTGAGAATTATTTTATTTTAACCCATGAAAGGTCCTTTGCACCCCTTTTTAATGGATTTTAGACGGGCAAACTCCTGTCTAAATGACCATTAAAAAAAAAAAGGCCCCATGGATTTCAATGGGATCGTTGATTTCAATGGGATCGTCTGGCCGTGCAAAACTGCCAAAAATAGGACATGTCCTATTTTTTGATAGCCGTTACTCACTGGCCACAAAAAAAAAACGTGAATAGCTCCATTGGCTTCAATTGATTCTAAAAATGGCTGTGTGATGGCAATAACTTAAAGGGGTTGTCTCACTTCATCAAATGGCATTTATCATATAGAGAAAGTTAACACAAGGCACTTACTAATGTATTGTGATTGTCCATATTGCTTCATTTGCAGGCTGGATTCATTTTTCTGTTACATTATACACTGCTCGTTTCTATGGTTATGACCACCCTGCAATGCAGCAGTGGTGGTCGTGCTTGCACACTATAGGAAAAAGTGTCAGTCTCTCTGGTGGACAGGACAGTGGGAGTGCGCATAGGCTGGTGATTTTTCCTATAGTGTGCAAGCACGACCACCACTGCTGCATTGACGGGTGGTCATAATCCGTGAATACGAACACTGTATAATGTGATAGAAAAATGAATCCAGCCCGCAAAGGAAGCAATATGGACAGTCACAATACATTAGTAAGTGCCTTGTATTTACTTTCTCTGCATGATAAATGCCATTTTCTGAAGTGAGAGAACCCCTTTAAAAGGCCGTCACATGGCCATTTTGACTGTTCATGTGAATGTAGCCTTAGAAGCACTCATATGCCCCATATAACCATAGCAATTCTCCTAAGTAAACCTGTGTACCAGGAAGCACCATGGAGCACAGGTAAAAGATGCAGAAATACAGTAATTATGTTGATAGTTTGCAATATAAGACCCAAGGCACCAAGAAAAGGCATAGGGCACATGCTTACCACCATTGCTGTGGATTTTGGTGGTTGCCACCATGGAGACATCACTGGCATCAACTAGTAAGTATGGCAGCTGCAAAATCCTAAATCAAATTCAATATGATCTTGGGAGAACCCCTTGAAGATGCAGCAATAAATTAACAACAATCAGGATGTAGCTGTAGGAGTTCCCTGAGGGTGTCTTCTTCTACATAAGAAGACCCCATTGCTACAAATACCATGTGGTAGGTGTTGGGGTCCTGTTACTGATGTAACATTGGGAGTTTCAAGCTACACTCCTGAAACCAAGTGCACAATGAGAAGGATGCAATATTCAGTTCAATATAGAAATATCCATTCTTCCGAGCAGAGACCATTACATTCATTAAATTACTTTCTCTTCAAACCTAAATTTGACAGAAGGAAGATTTACACGACCACTGTAACTTGGGGCTCACATTTATCTCCCATTAGGTAATAGCACTGAGTGACTTGCCCCTCCGCTCCACCTCAGGGTACCTGTTTTTAATTTTCAATTTGCTTATCTTCTTTAGTTTCCATTACCTTACGGCAAAAGTTCTCGTTTGTATTATTAAACAATAAGCGAGAGATATTTCATAGAGATGTTTTATGCTATGAATATCCACAGGAGACCCCTATCTATCATCAATGTCATTTTTAATTTTCCTGCAATTAAAAGTCTGAAATTCAATATATTAGGAGGAGTGTGTCAAATGGTCTTATTTAAGACCAGGAGAATTTCATTCCTCTTCCTTATCTAATCTGCTTAAACGATGACAAAAAGTCTGTGGCTGCTCCTAGCAGAGGGAAAAAAAGAGTCAATGCTCTATGGAAGAAAAGCCTAGGACTGTGATATTTTTGTATTTGTTCTTCTTTGGTCCCTTGTGGAGATGGACCAAATTCTCCAATGCAGCCGAAAAGCCCTAACGATTCGATTCAGGTCCGAATAGATTCCACACATATCAAAAGTGCCCTGATTTTGGGAAACGTCTCTCTCTCTCTGTCTCTCTTCTGTATGTCTATTTGGACCACAAAGGATTGGATCTTCTCATGAGGGAGAGAGGAGACATTCCCTAAGTAAATTCTCCATTTGATCCAAAAACTATTTAAGAGAGAGATCTTCTGAAAGTGACGTGCAAGGAGCAATGAAAACAAGCGCCATAAGGGCTTACAGTTAGTATTGAGTAAAATTGTGTTTCAAGTTTGGTGTACAAGGTTTGAGTTATCTAAGTATTCCGTTATGGATTCCACTACCATGGACCATAAGCTATGGTCCGTGGTAACGGAATCCATAACGGAATTCTTAGATAACCCGAACCTTGAACGCCGAACTTGAAACACAAGTTCGCTCAATACACTACTTACAGTCTAAACGTTATGGAAGGAGCGGCACCATAGGAACATCTGAGCCAACATCGATATAAAGTAAAGAATGATGTTTACTTTCAAGGGTAGCTAGTTGAGGAAAGGGTGAATGAAACATATCTGAGACCAGGTCAGGTTGTGTAATAGACTAACATGCATGACTTGTTACTATCCAGTAGCACTGGTAGGTCCTGCACTTAGCTATGATCTTAAAGGCATTATTCAGCTTTTATGTTTTATTTTTATAACTATCGAAGAAATCATACTCACCTGCTCCCCGCTGCTCATTTCCATCATCCTGGCTTCTTCATTGGTCTTCCAGTCACCATCTTTTAAACTTCTCGTGGTCAGGTGCACTGCTGCAGCTAATGACTAGCACATCATGTGTCTTCATGTCCCACTTGGGAACACATCACTACTGAGGACAGTCATTTGCAATAGTGAACAAGACCCCATCCGTCCTACAGTTTATAGTATGGGGAATGGAAAACTGCCAAAGAGTACCATAAAGGAGCAGTGGGGAGTAGCTGAGTTCACTTATTTTTTTAACAAGTACAATGGGCAGCTACTAACAGTTAAAAAAGTTTTAAAAAAAGTGGGCACCCCCTTGAATATGGTGGAAGAAACTGCACAAATAAGGATGGTGAGCAAAACGGAATAAAGACCAAGTTAAACATTTGGATTGAGATCGGAGGTATCCCAAAATGCGTGGTGTACTGAGACGGACAGCCTCTGTGTTATATATATGTTACACGCAATGTATGAACTGCCTAGAGATTCTACAGAATACCTACAGTATGAAACACTTAATATTTCACACATTTACTAAGCTTTCTATGTAATGCCTAAAGGCAAACAACAGGTATAATATACATTACTCCTCTCCACAGGTCGTCGCACGGTGACAGCGCCATAAAATCACCCCCACATATAGTGTCACCCCCATGACATCATAAAGGTAAATCAGTATTAGCACAAATAATTGCCCATACATAAATATAGGGTGGCCCGCAAAATAGTAGCCCGCCCCCATACAGCTATAGCATGACAGGATGAACGAGCAAGCGTATATTTTTTTTAATTACCTACAAGTCATAAAAGATGCTGAAAGTGGTCCCATTTCACGTCTCTGCATCTTTGGGCACGTAGGATTATGTTGGCTGGTGCTGCTTACAGCTTACAGCTCTTCAGCAGTGATGCTGCGGATGGTGTTTGTGATCTTCTATTTGAGTTGAGTTTGAGTTCTATTTGAGTTCAGGGGATGAACATGTAGACAAGTCTGGGGAACGTAGTGGCCACAGTTCACTCCTCCATAAACAGTTCATGAACCCGTACCAGCGTTATCAGTGAGGTGAGGAATGTTCCTCCATCTTGTTGGAAAAAGCAGGACATTTTGCACCAACTGCCAGACACTGTGCACCAACTGCCAGACATTTACTATTAGGCAGTTTGGAGGCGGGTTACTTTTTTGTGGGCCATCCTGTATAATGTTCTTCCTAAGTGCTGAAAAAAGATTAGCCCATTCTAGTCTTCCTTGTTGCAACAAGTGAGGACAATACTGGTCTTTTTCTTGTTGATCAGTTCTGTTAAGTTCGGTTGTTTCGCTATTTTATAACAAGTTTATTTAGCTTTTTTTTTTTGCTTTTTTCACATCAGAAAAGGCTTCTTAACATTTAATACTTGTTAGTACTGTATTTCATACTTTGCCTAGAGTACTCGTCATTCTATATATTGTATTGGCATAGTATGAAAAAAAAACTGAAATAACACAGACATTTCATATTTTGCCTACATACCGTACTTTAGACGATTTTTACATTGCCTTTTATTTGTAATTTATGTTATGTCTTGCCTATGTGATGCTGATACATTAATCCATCTTAACAGGGTTGTCCAAGTTAATTAAAAACTTCAGAGATACCACTGCATGTCATAAGAGAAATAATCAGTCTGCATTCAGTTTATCCACTGCCGTTTCCAGCGCCAGAGATCCCCCTGCTGCTTGTGCATGAACCAAGACACTTTGTGCACCCTTCCTACTCCTTCCTCTGCCAGACCCTTTCTCACATTGATTGACAAGGTCAGGTTCCTGCATAGTCTTCTCAATTGGTTTTACAGTGAATTTCCTGGGTAACAGACACCCTTTAAACTAGGAAGGAAGTGAGGAAAACAGAAAGGAAGATAGTGAGGGAAGCAAAAGAAGCATGAAGCAGAAACATTTGTCTTTCCAGGGTTAAAATACAAAAAAATACTCACCTCATACACTTGATTATGCAGGCACACAAGCTCCTCATTGGGGGCATCAGGACCTGACGCTCCTAGTGAGGTGAAGTCACATGATCACGCTGGACGTACAGGTCCTGCAGCATCTAGTGAAGAGCTAGTGTCACCACAAGTGCCTGGTTTGAGTATTGTTTTTTCTTTATTTTTGTCAGCATTATGCTGAGTGGTACAAAGTAGAGCATAATTTATAGTGGGGGACATGAATGGGAACATCATTTATACTGGTGGCACAAAGGGGAGCATAATTTATCCTGGTGGCACTACATCATGGGCATTATATATACTGGGGGAACTGCAGGGGTTGGGGCTTTAAAACAAAACAATGAAATTCACCCATTAAAAATGGATGCAGAACGGCCATTAAAACCATATAGATGGCCAGAAAATGGATGCACACATAATGACAATGAAAAAAAGTGACAATGTATCCTTTTTTTAAAAAAAAAAGCCATTTAAGTGAGTGTGCAGGTGGTAAGGTATTTTTTTCAACCCCTTTTTTCAATGGTGTACCCATTTTTAACAGCACTTCTGTCTAAATGCTGGTTAAAAACAAGCTCATTGATTTCAATGGGGTCATATTTTTGGATGGTCACTGTTCATTGACCCCCAAAAAAACATGCCATGTGGATAGCCCCATAGACTTTAATTAGTTATGAAAACGGCCGTATGACATTCATTACAGAAACGGCATCATACGGCTATTTATCACTGTCATGTGAATGAACCCTAACTTACCCTCCGTCTCCCTCTGTACCCTATTCCTTCAAATTCCTGATGGTTAACATGCTGTTTTTCTTTTGGATGACCTGTAATGGAATTTTTCTGACCCCTGTCTCTTAAAAAGGTGCATTGATGACCACATTGTGTTTTATTGGACCTGATGACCTAAGGAGAAACCCCTATTCTGTGATCTCAACCTTTCTATTTTATTGTACTCTCCCCAATGTTTCTTATCACCCCGGCATATCCAGAGGATAGGTCATCAGTAGTGTTGATCGAGCACCAAAGTGCTCGGGTGCTCGAGTAGAACACGTTGGGATGTTCGGGTGTTCTACAGAGCACCAGAGCACAATGGAAGTCAATGGGAGAACCAGAGCATTAAACCATGCACCCCCTGCACTGAAGAGGGGAGGGTGTCTGGTTCACAGGAAAAGGTCAGAAATTGATGGAAACACCACTGAAATGGTTCGGGAACAGCAAGGGGAGGATGTCTGGATGCATCTCTTGTCGCCACTTTTACAGACTGACAATAATACGCACAAAACTGAAGATAGAATCAATTTTAGAGGAAAAAGTGTTAGGAAACATTCTTTCCTGTATATTTACTTGTATATAAAGTGCAAGTGCTGCCAAAAATGACAAGGAAGAGGCACTCCGATACAACCTGTATATCACATCAAGGAGGGCTTTAATCACATTGTGGTACGATTGTTCAGGCAGTTGGACTCCTACACTCATAAAGCCTATACACTAAGTGAAAAGGCTGCCAAGAATTACAAGGAACCAGCACTCCAATACACCCTTTATTACACATAAAGGAGGGCATCATACACACCCTTGAAAAATTATGATTGATGGCCTGCTGGTGACCCTCAAAAACATTAGGAGCAAGGGCCTGCTGGTGACCCTCTAAAACATTAGGGGCGAGTGCCTGCTGCTGATCTGACCATCTAAAACATTAGGGGTGATGGTCTGCTGCTGAGCTGACCCTCTAAAACATTAGGAATGAGGGCCTGCTGCTGATCTGACCAACTAAAACTTTAGGGGCGAGGGTCTGCTGCTGAGCTGACCCTCTAAAACATTAGGGGCGAGGGCCTGCTCCTGATCTGACCATCTAAAACATTAGGGGTGAGGGTCTGCTGCTGATATGACCATCTAAAACATTGGCGGTGAAGGTCTGCTGCTGAGCTGACCCTCTAAAACATTAGGGGTGAGGGCAGCCTAATAAGCATGTTGATATGATGGAGGAGGAGGAGAAAAGGAAGATTGAACCATATACCCTTTTTTGTGGTGGAAGGGGTGCATGGGAATACAGTGTATTCAATACACCATAAAAGCCACGTTTAAAGTGCCTTTATGTTCAGTCGCTTTCCTCTGGTGGAGTAGAGAAGTCAGGGGCAATCCAGGCCTTGTTCATTTTGATAAGAGTCAACCTGTCAGCATTTTCAGTTGACAGTCGGATGCGCTTATCAGTTATTATGCCCCCAGCAGCACTAAATACCCGCTCTGACAAAACGCTGGCGGCAGGGCAGGCCAACACCTCCAAGGCGTAGAGCACAATTTTGTGACCTGTGTCCAGCTTGGACACCCAGTAGTTGTAAGGCACAGAGGGATCATTGAGGACGCTGACATGGTCTGCTACATACTCCTTCACCATCTTCCAAAACTTTTCCCTCCTTGTGACACTAGGCCGTGCATCAGGGTGAGGGTGCTGGCGGGGTGTCATGAAACTGTCCCAGGCCTTTGAGAGTGTTGCGCTGACTCTTTCGGAACTGATGTGTGTTCCCCTCATCTCCACTCCTTGGTTGCCAAGGAACTACGTACTCTGCCTCCAGCGTAGTCAGCTGGAAATTTTTGGAGCAATTTTTCCACAAGGACCTTCTGGTATTGCACCATTTTGCTAGTCCTCTCCACCACAGGAATGAGAGATGAGAAGTTTTCTTTGTAGCGGGGGTTGAGAAGGGTAAACAACCAGTAATCGGTGTTGGCCAAAATGCATATAACACAAGGGTGAAAGGCAGCATAACATAAAGTCAGCCATGTGTGTCAAAGTCCCAACAGACAAGACTTTGCTGTCCTCATCAGGAGGATGACTCTCAATCTCCTCATCCTCTTCCGCCTCTTCGGCCTATTCACGCTGAACAGATAGAATAAACCTGCTATGGGTACTACCCTCTGTAGTGGAGGCAACCGTCTCCTCCTCCTCATCATCCAATTTGCGCTGAAAAGACGAACTGAGGGTGGTCTGGCTATCACCCTGTGTACTGTCTTCTCCCATTTCTACCTCTTCCACATGCAAAGCGTCTGCCTTCATTGTGAGCAGTGAGTGTTTCAGTAGACACAGGAGTGGGATGGTTACGCTGATAATAGCGGCATCGCCGCTCACCATCTGTGTTGATTCCTCAAAGTTGCGTAAAACCTCACAGAGGTCAGACATCCCTGCGCACTCATCGCTTTTGAAAAGCAGAAGCTGAGTGGAAAGGCCACGACCATGTTGCAGCCTGTATTCCACTACTGCCCTCTGCTGCTCACAAAACCTCGCCAACATCTGGAACGTGGAGTTCCAGCGTGTGCTCACGTCGCACAACAGTCGGTAATCTGGCAATCTCTGCTGCAGCATTGCCAGACTGGCGGCAGCTGTAGATGACTTGTGGAAATGGGCACACATGCGGCGCACCTTCAGCAGTAGCTCAGGCAAATTGGGGTAGGTTTTGACAAAACGCTGAACCATTAAGTTGGACAAGTGAGCTAGACATGGGATGTGTGTGAGCTTGCCGAGCTCCAAAGCCGCCACCAAGTTACAGCCATTATCAGACACAACCATGCCTGGTTCTAGGTTAAGTGGCGAGAGCCACAGCTCAGTCTGGTCCCTTATCCCCTGCCATAGCTCTGTGGCGGTTTGCTGTTTGTCACCTAAGCAAATTAGTTTCAGCTAGGCCTGTTGCCGCTTCCCCACTGCAGTGCTACACTGCTTCCAGCTACTGACTGATGGCTGACTGGTGCTGCAAGATGAGAATTCAGAGGTGGAAGTGGAGGAGGAGCTGGAGGATGAGAAGAAGAGATTGCAGCCACTAATGTAGGGAGTGGCGGAAATCCTGATGGAAGTAGGGCTCGCAATCCCAGGGTACGACTCACTCCCGGCCTCCACAATGTTCACTCAGTGTGCCGTCAGGGAAATGTAGCGTCCCTGGCCAAAAGCACTTGGCCATGTGTCGTTAAGTGGACCTTCCCAGTAACTGCATTTATCAGGGCACAGGTGATGTTACGGGACACATGATGGTGTAAGGTGGAAACGGCACACCGGGAAAATTAGTGGCAGTTGGGGACTGAGTAATGAGGGACTGCCGTCGCCATGAGGCTGCGGAAAATCTAAATGGCAACATTTCCAGGGCCAGCAGTTTGGAAAGTGCATATTTAGAGCTATGGCCTGTGGGTTGGTGGCTGGGTATTTTTCGCTTTCGTTCAAAGGCCTTGGGTATGGAGATCTGTACGCTGCGCTGGGACACAGAAGTGGATGTGCTAGCTGATGGTGCTTGCGAAGGTCCAGGTGCCTGGTGGGAGGCATCCGGGCCTGCGTCTTGGACAGGGGATTCGCCAGCACGTAACACAGGGGAAGAGGAGGCAGTGGTGTGACCCGCAGACACTTATTGTGGACCCAGGCGTTCGGCCCACCTATTGCGGTGCTTTGATGCCATGTGGCGGATCTTGCTGGTGGTAGTGAGATTGCTAGTGTTCACGCCTCTGCTCATTTTGGTACGGCACAGGTTGCAAATGACAATTCTTTTATCATCTGCACTTTCCTAAAAAAAAGAGCCAGGCTGCAGAACACCTACCCCTTGGCAAGGGAAAATGCCACAATGGGGTGCTCCGGGGAACAGTTGCGGGCCTGTTTGGTGTGGCCCGCCTTCTCCCTTTTGCCACCCCACTTCCTCTTCCAGCCTGTTGCGGTGCTGCGGATCACTTCCCCTCTGTACTGCTGTCCTCGCTCTGCCTGTCACCTTCCCAGGTTTGGTCAGTGATTTCATCGTCCACCACCTCCTCTTACACTTCCTCACTCTGCTCATCCTCCTGACTTATTGACCTAACAAGAACCTCACTTATTAGCAACTGTGTGTCATCCTCATCATCCACCTCGTGAAATACTAATTGCCATTGACAAATTGCCAACTGTGTCTCATCATCATCTTCTTCTAACTGTGGATGCTCAAGAATTTTGGAATCAGTGCACAAGATCTCATGTCCCTCTTCAAGTGGGCTTGGCGAGAGGCCCAAATCAAGGAATGGCGATGAAAAGAGCTCCTCGGAATATCCGGGTGTTGGATAACTTGGTTGCCAAGACTCTTCATGGTGGGAGGAAGGAGGATCAGGGTGAGAATTCTGTTGACCAGACTCTTGGTTACTGATACTGGACTTTGTGGAAGACAGGGTGGTGCTTAACAAACTGGAAGCATTATCTGCTGCAATCCAACTGACCACCTGGTCGCACTGGTGTGACTTCGAGACTGGTGTCCTGCGCCGTCCTGCAAACTGGGACATGAAGCTAGGTATCGTGGATAATTGTGTTTCTTGCGCTCTAGCAGCAGGCACAGTTTCACTGCGCCCAGGGCCACAGCCTCTGCGTGCACCATGAGCAGCACGGCCACTTTCCCGTCCCTTAGGCCTCATGCACACGACCGTAGTTATGGTCCGCATCCGAGCCGCAGTTTTTGCGGCTCGTATGCGGACCCATTCACTTCAATAAGGCCGCAAAAGATGCGGACAGCACTCCATGTGCTGTCTGCATCTGTTGCTCCGTTCCGATGCCCCGCAAAAAAAAATAGCATGTCCTATTCTTGTCCGTTTTGCGAACAAGAATAGGCATGTCTACAATGTGCCGCCTGTTCCGCAAATTGCGGAAGGCACATGGGCGGCTTCCGTTTTTTGCGGATCCGCGGTTTGCCGACCGCAAAAAACATCATGGTTGTGTGCATGAGGCCTTACTGCTTGCAGTGAGCATATTAAATGGTATATATGCTTGCAAGTATATCACACGTACAGAAGCGCAGGTTTTGTAAGTGTATGCGCAAATAAATTACACTGAATGTCACAGATATTTAGGACATTCGTATGTCATTACGTATGTCATCCGTTTTATGCGGATTCCGTTCCTGGAAATTAAATCCTGCAAACAGAAACTTTTTTTTTTTCAATTTTTTTTCAAAGAAATCCAAACAACTTTATTTGCTTATTGAAATTTATACATGTTTCCATTTTTTGCGGATCCGCAAAAAACGGATGACATACGGAAACATTTTTTAAAGGAACAACGGATCCGCAAAAAACGGACCGAAATTCGGGATATAGAAAAATACTGACGTGTGAATGTAGCCTTAGGCTCCATTCACACGTCCGCAAAATGGGTCCGCATCCTTTCCGCAATTTTGCGGAAAGGGTGCGGACCCATTCATTCTCTATGGGGACGGAATGTGCTGTCCGCATCCACATTTGCGGATCCGCACTTCCGCATCCGTGCTTCCGTTTCCGCAAAAAAATAGAACATGTCCTATTCTTGTCCGCAATTGCGGACAAGAACAGGCATATTCTATTATGTCTGCAATGTGCGGTCCGCAAAATGCGGAAAGCACATTGCCGCTTTCCGTGTTTTGCGGATCCGTGTCTCCGTGTATCCGCAAAACACATTGCGGACGTGTGAATACAGCCTTACAGTGAGTGCCAGTACTTCCCCGCACGTTTATTAGCTGCGTAGCAGTCAACAAACGTGCGGGGAGGAGACTCAAGCATCGCGCTCGAGCACACGCGGTGTCAAAATGGTGTTTGGCCCGGCCGGGCATGCTCGCCCAACACCAGTCATCAGGATATAAGTCTCGGAAAACCTCTTTCATTTTACTTAACTTTTTTGCAACGTTGTCTTTCTACATTGATTGTATTTATTTTTTGGGGAGTTTTGCTGCATGTGTCTCTTGCCTTTGATAAAACAAATTCTATAAAAAGAGATTTTATTAAGAAAAACAGAAAGGTGCAGAAAGAAGGAAGAATGAGATGGAGAAAGATGGCAGTAGTAGAATTTAGGTTGTTTTAATATGGCTCCTCTTCACGTTCTTTGCTTAATAGATGTGGATTTTTTCTATTTCCATTGGCTCCAGTCCAACAAACATGGTGACCTGCACTGGAATTCTTCTTGGTGACCTGCCGCAATTAATCTTACCAAGATATTTTTTTTTCTGGTGTTAATGATAGGGCAAGTGAGCATTTGGCAACTCAACAGAAGCCCTTGTATTGTAAAAAGGTCTGAGGGATCAAAGTTCTGCGTTTCTTCAGCTTTTAATTTAGCAGATAGAAGCCACATTAGAGCCGAGCAGAGGAGATTGGGAGTGCTGAGTTTACAAATAACCTGGCAGTCGACTGATTGTAGTCCTTGAGATGAAGCTCAGCTTTTTTTTTCATTTCCCCCTTATCGGCGTATTGTTTGTCGTTTTCTCAGTAGTGTGAGTTTTTGCTTGGCATCAGCCTGGGACGAGGAGGAAGTGTTTGTGGCTATTTGTCTGACATTTGACTTGCTGTGAGATACCCATGTGTCAGAGTATGTACATGTCTATGTGTCTGTGAGTGTCCGGGGTATATGTGTACGTGTGTGTCATGGGGCACAAGGTGTCATATCATTTCTTAAAATGCAGGGAAAATTACATAGGAAAAATAAAATATATTCCTAGAAGTGTCTTCAAGTAAGTTTTTTTGTAAAAATGTCCTAAATGCCCTAATGATACTTTTTGTAATATTCTTTATTAATGCATTTTGAAATTTAATAGAGATATACGCCCCTTAAAGTGCACCTTTCCCACTTTTTTGAGAAGTCAGCAGTGCACGGAGTTGACACTTTATCAATGGGTCAGCAGCGCACGGAATACGGGCAGGAGCGCACATTGCTGCTCCTGCCCGCGCCGCACGGAGGATTACTAACTCCTGGCACAGCACATCGGTATTCTGTACTCATGTACTATGGCAGGCTTAGCTGAGCGGACTGGGCTCCTGCCTGTGCCTGCATGTAAGGTCTTAGCTTATCGAAGTAGGCCCAGACAGACAGGCTCGTACTCCAAGCGCTGCAGCCCCATTCACAAACTGAAGACTCCGTACACCGCCGAGAAGTCAGCAGTGTCGAGGAAAATGGATTTTAAGCGCACAGGGAAATGTGCACTTTAGGGGGAGAAAAGTGTATTAAAAATTCAAAATGCGTAAATAAAGTATATTGCAAAAGATATTAATAGGGCATGTAGGACATTTTACCAAAAAATTCTACGTTTAGTTACTCTTTAAGCGTAGAGCTGTAAAGAGATTTATTATGCTTTGATTAATCATTATCTGATATGCAAGATAAGAACATTTCTATAAAGTTAATGCACTCATTTATCATTTACATCAATGTATTAATTTCCTATGATTTTGGGATCCACATGTACATCAATGTGTGGGATAAATGCTAAGAAATCCTTCAGCAAAAAAAAAAAAAAAACCTGAATTTATAAGTCAGCTGGATCAGGCTAAAAGTATATTGAGGAATTACCTGAATGATAAGGCACAACAAAAGGTTTTTTTTGAGGGGGAACGATACTTCAGAGAGTCAGGGAAATCGGGAAAATTGCTCTCTACACTTATACGGAATCAGAGGGGTGGTAATAGGATTGACGGTGTTGAGGGGAGAGATGGGGGGATGGTATCCAGCCAAGGAGAGATAGAGCGTGAATTTATGGAATATTATGGGGGCCTCTACTCCTCGGAAGGGGGGGGGGGGCCTGAAGAAATTGAAATCTTTATGGAGGGAGTTCCTATCCCCAGACTCTCGGAGGAGGAAAGGGATTGGTTGAGTAGCCCTATTGAAGTTGAGGAACTACGAGACACACTGAAAACAATTCAGGGGAATACTAGTCCTGGGCTGGATGGCCTACCCTTTGAGATATATAGAAGGTATGGAGAGGTCATTCTTCCAGTGTTAGTACAGGTTCTGAATGAATCATTGGATAGTGGCGAACTCCCGTCCTCTCTCTCTGAGGCGGTAATAAGCTTGATACTCAAAAAGGGGAAGGATGGGAGAAAGGTGGAGTCGTATCGCCCCATCTCTCTCCTCAACACCGACTTTAAAATATGCGCTAAGTTGCTTGCAAACCGCTTAAGAAAAATTATTGGAAAATTAATACATCCAGACCAGACTGGGTTTGTACCCAAACGTCAGGCTCAGACGAATATTAGACGGACATTGCTGAATATGCAGATGGTTGGGGAGGGTGCCCACTCCATCCTGTCGCTGGATGCTGAAAAGGCGTTTGACAGGGTGGAGTGGGCATACCTCTGGAGGATTATGCAGGAGTTTAATCTGGGGGAGAAATTTATTAAATGGGTACAGCTTTTATATAATAATTCGAAGGTTAGGGTTAGGGTCAATGGAGAAATAACAGAGGCGATACCCTTGCAGAGGGGAACCCGTCAGGGGTGTCCCCTCTCACCATTATTGTTCGCTATATTTGTTGAGCCATTAGCTTGTAAGATTCGAGCAGATGGAAAGATAAGGGGATTTGGGGGAGATGGTGTACAGGATAAGATATGTTTATATGCCGATGATGTTTTGTTTTTTGTGAACGGAGGAATACCAATGGTACAGCACCTGATGGAGGTAGTCAACCAGTTTGGCCATGTTTCTGGCTTTAAGGTGAACTGGACAAAGTTGGTGCTGCTTCCAATTGGTCATGAAATTGGGCCGGAGGAAATTAATATTAAGGTCCTGAAACCTACGGAATCGTTCGAATATCTGGGAATAAAAGTTAGCTCGAGGATACAGGAATTTTTAGAACTTAATATTGACCCTCTATTAAAAAGGGTTAGGGAAAAAATAAGGGTTTGGCAAAAGCTGCTGATCCGACAAACGGACCGAATAGCAATAATAAAAATGGTTTTACTGCCACAGATTCTGTATGTTGTTTCCTCATGCCCAATATGGATAGGGGACCACTTTTTTAATGCGTTAGAAGGAGTAATAAATGATCTTATTTGGGGGAGAAAAAGGGTCAGGCTGAAACAAAAATACCTATGGCTAGCTGAGGAAGATGGAGGTTTGTCCGTTCCATGCTTTAGGGGCTACTATTTTGCAGCCCAGCTTCAGTGGTTAATGATGGAGGATGATAGACTGCGTCGCTTTTTGGAGGGGGAGTCGGGAGCTCTCCAATACAATATTATTAGTATATTGGAAGCAGGAATGATAAAAATTAGGGGGATGCACTGCCCAATCAGTAAGATGGTACACTTAGTCTGGGTTAATATTAAAACATTATTAGGAATAAAGTACACATTAAAGGTTACACCCATTTGGGGAAATATTAATCTAAAAGAATTTTTGAAGTTTGAAGATTATCTGTTTTGGGATAAAAAGGGTATTAGATTTGTGCCCCAGATAGTACTGGAAGGAAGGCTGAAGACACTTGAGGAAATGGGTTTAAGTATAGATAAAGATTATCTCACATGGTTTAGATATAGTAGATTGAAACACGCTTTTGATAAAACGAAGAATAAAGAACACTTCATTACAAAGCACTCAGAATTTGTTGATTTTTGTTGTCAGGTAATAGGGAGTAAAGTTTCAATTTCACAGATTTATAAAAGGATAAAGAAGGGTTTGGGAGGGGTGATCAGATTTAATAGTGAAAAGAAATGGGCACAGGAGGTGGCACCCTTAACTTTGGACTGGAGAAATATATATAAAAATGTTAAAAGGAGTACAATTTCCAGTAGCTTCCGATTGACGCAGTTTTTCATCCTTCACCGGACCTATGTTACCCCAAGGGCCATGAGTAAGATGTATAAAACAGGAGAAGCAAAATGCTGGAAGTGTGGAGAGGAGAGGGCCGACTTTGTCCATCTGATCTGGTCATGCCCGACTGTACAGGGGTACTGGTCTCAAGTTTTTCAGTATCTTGAGGGACAGACAAAGAAACCGGCCCCTTTTGATATCAGTATAGCAGTCCTAGGAGATACTGGAAAAATTGGAGTAGATAGAAAAAGTGAAGGAAAATGGGAAAGAGGTTTGATGTTGGCACGTGTTGTCCTGGCCAGAGGATGGGGAGCGGCTAGCCCACCAAATGCGGCAGACTGGAAAAATCTATGTGAAAGGGTGAGAAGATATGAGAAAGCCAGGCAGGTGAAGCCAACGAATAAATAAATAAGGAGAAAAAGGGGGAGAACCACAAGATTCTGAAATGAGGTTACTGAAGGAAAGGCCATTAGGATACTCCCAAGACAACCAAGTAGGGTGGAGGGGAGGGAGGAGGTGAAGGGAGGTTGGGGATGGGAGGGGTGGGGGGGAATTTATTCTTGTTAAGAGGTTTTTCCAAAAGATTAAAGGAAGGGGATAAACTGTTATGACATGATTTTGTATAATGGTGTATATTTGTATTGTTATGAAACTCTTTTGTATCGTAATTTAGTACGGGATATATATGTATTCTTGTAATGGCTAATTCCCATGTATGGTATGTTTTAATGAGAAGAAGAAAATTATAAATAAAAAGAATTGAAAAAAAAAAAAAAGAAATCCTTCAGCACTTGTGGTGTGGCTGTGAAAGACACTGGCACATACTCCACCAGCCCAGATAGATAGATAGATAGATAGATAGATAGATAGATAGATAGATAAATAGATAGATAGATAGATAATAAATAGATAGGAGATAGATAGATAGATAGATAGATAGATAGATAGATAGATAATAGATAGAAAGATAGATAATAGATAGATAGATAGATAGATAGATAGATAGATAGATAGATATGAGATAGATAGATAGATAGATATAGATAGAAAGATAGATAATAGATAGATAGATAGATAGATAGATAGATATGAGATAGATAGATAGATAGATAGATAGATAGATAGAAAGATAGATAATAGATAGAAAGATAGATAATAGATAGATAGATAGATAGATAGATAGATATGAGATAGATAGATAGATAGATAGATAGATAATAGATAGATAGATAGATAGATAGATAAAATATAGATAGATAGATAGATAGATAGATAGAGAGATAGGAGTCAGAGCTACATGCCTAGAGAAAGCAGACTGTGCCAGCAGTGCCACCTGGAGGCGGTGGAGGATGAGGCCCACTTCCTGATATACTGTCCCAAATACTCAGCAGTGAGGGGCATCCCCTTTAGGAGACTCTCTGATCTACTCCCAGACTTCAGCTCCATGGAGAAGAAAGAGAAGCTGCTCATCCTGCTGGGAGAGGAAGAGAACACTGTGGACATAGCAGCACAATATATCAGTGCCTGCCACAGACTGAGAGGAGCCTGATATGCCGTGGACTCCGATACCCTGACCCGGGGTGTGTCCGCACCCCTTCCCTCCCTCCCCCGTCATGGTATGCCACAGACTCCTATACACGACCCCGGTTGTGTCCCCATTTCTCAACCCTCTATTTCCCACATGCTTTGGCAATACTATTGTATAATTTTAGACCTGCCAATAAAGCTTTATTGATTGATTGACTGATTAATAGGAGATAGATAGATAGATAGATATGAGATAGATAGATAATAGATAAATAGATAATAGATAGATAGATAGATAGATAGATAGATAGATATGAGATAGATAGATAGATAATAGATAGATATGAGATAGATAGGAGATAGATAGATGTCACGGTGCGGTTCACCGTAGCGTGGATTTCCGTGCAGGCTGGCTGCACAGCTTTTGTGTACTGGCTGCGGTGTTCAGTGCAAGCTGTTTGCTTTTGGCTGCGTGCTGGCTGCGGTATCTTGTGTGTTCCTGCCCGTGTGTGTACCCCCTTTGGCTATATTGTCTCTCTGTGGGTATTCAGGTTGGTTGCACTCTTGCGTACTGGCTGCGGTGTTCCGTGCATGCTGGTTGCTAGGGGTAACATCCTGTATCGCAGCTAGGTAGGCTGCGGTTTCTGGTTACCCCTGACCTGATTAGGTATCTCCCCATTTTGGTTCTGCTGGGGTTAACCTCCCCGGTTCAGTTTCTGGGTGTGTCCTTTCAGGTGTGCTCATTAGGCTGCTATTTCTGCTTTTGAGCGTGGAGTGTTGAGGTCAGTCTTGGTCAGTTTTCAGTATGTGCTGCCTGGTTCTGCATTGTTGTCTTCTGTCCTGTACCATGCTATGCCTTGTCCCTGTCCTGTACCTTGCTATGCCTTGTCCATTCTTTGTACCATGATTTGTTTCTGTCCTGTATTTGTTCGCCTAGCAGTGCGTAACTGCATCTGATTGCCTAGTAGAGCTTATCTGCGTCTGGATAGCATAGCAGAGCTGATCTGCGTCTGGATAGCCTAGCAGAGCTGATCTGTGTCCATTCCTGTTCCTGTCTGTTCCATGTTCCTGTTATTGTCTGTCAGCAGTCCTTACTGCTTCTGGTATTCCGTTCATGTCTGCTTCTGTTCTTGTCAGTCCGTGTCCACCTTCGGAAGATGGTTCCTGTGTTCCCCGGAGGGGGAATGCCCATTCTCTGCCTTGCTCCGCCGGCTCCTGCTGCAGCTGACTTGGTTTACGCTCTGGAGTAGCCCCTGACAATTACCGTGGCTCAAATCTATCCTCACCACCAGAGGCGCTAGTGAAGACCTGGTGTTGCTTAGTTATGCCCCTCCAGAGTATTGCTAGTCAGTGGCGCAGTGAGTTTTTACCCACTGATCTGGTTCAGTACATTGAGGTCTTCTATTATTGTCATGTGTCTTGGTTCCTTTGTATGGTTATGTGTTCCGTGGGCATTGGCCTGTTTTGCCTTGTCCTGCTTGTATGACATCCGGGAGGTACGCCTTGGGACCTCTGGTATGTGACAATAGATAGATAATAGATAGAGAGATAGATATGAGATACATAGATAGATGATAGATAGATAGATAGATAGATAGATAGATAGATAGATAGAAGATAGATAATAGATAGATAGATAGATATGAGATACATAGATAGATGATAGATAGATAGATAGATAGATAGATAGATAGATAGATAGCTAAAAGATAGATAATAGATAGATAGATGGATAGATAAGAGATAGACAGATAGGTATATAGGTAGGTAGATAAATAGATAGATAAGAGATAGATAGATGGATAGATAGATAGGCTATAGATAGATAATAGATATAGAGATAGATAGATAGATAGATAGATAGATAGATAGATAGATAGATATCAATAAAAAAAATTCCAAGATTTTTTATTTATTAGATAGATAGATAATAGATAGATAGATAGATAGATAGATAGATAATAGATAGATAATAGATAGATAGTTAGATAATAGATAGATTATTTTGATATATTGATTACTTTCGGTGAGCACATAACACAGGCACATAATGAAAGAAAACCAGCCTTGTGTACTTAAGCTGAGCGATAGATGAAATGTTTTTTCCTGGCTTATGTATTGTGGTTGAGGTTAATTAAAGTCAATTACAGCCCAATTTTTCACTTAGTACACATACATGCTTCAAGATGAATGTCCTCCTCTTGTTCCCCTTTCTTAATATACTTTTCCATTATTCTTGGCTCCTCAGGGTGATTCGTTTTCTCTCAGCTCAGTGGTGTGATTCAATAACCTGCTATTCCTTTTTAATGGTGAAGCCTGAAGCATGCTCGTGTTAATCAGGAGCTTTCCATGAGACGGCCATGCTATCCATGAGGTGCAGTCCAGAACCTGGAGTATCTGTTAACCGCTGAGGCTTTCTTCAGGAATATATGTTTGGCCTTGTTTTTGTGGTAAAAACAAGACTAGCATTTTTCCTGTTCTTACCTTTTTGCTTGTTTAATTTTTTTTAAAAATATTATACAGGTATTTAATAAATAAATAAATAAAAATACCACACCCGGAGTATGGTCTGTTTTGACAAAAATGTCAAAATACTAAAAATAAAAACACATAAATAGCAGGGGAAAAAAATGACATGCAAAAAACACTTGTAGTGAATGTCCATAGAGTTTAAAGTGGCTCATAAAGTCACTAAAAGATGCTAAAAATGGCAATAATAATGTTAATAATCTTGCAAATGTCAAATAGTGTGAAACCAGCCTTAATCAAGGTCAGACACAGAGTACATTGAAACCTGTAGTACCGTGCAATGCAGTTATAATATGGAATGGGGAGTGGAAAATTCCTGCAGCAGGCCATACCTAGGGTCGGAAGGGGAGATGATTTTGACCTTGGTTGTTTCACCTGCAATTGTGCTAGGGTGAGTCCTGAGTTGATGTCCTGTAGACTGGGCTTGTTAGCTGCAGTGGAGTTTTGGTAACGTTCTTTTTGGCTGAGAGAAATGCAAATAAAGTTGTCTTCTAAAAGTAGACCTCCTCCTCCTTGATTGGGGCCCTGAGTATGACGATACAGTGGAATTCATTAGGGACTTTCTGGTGCCCTAGGCACATGCTTAGGGGTGCCTAATGGTTAATATGGCCCTGTCTCTGTAGTCATAATGGCATCTAGGCATGCCATTCGAATTCGAAGTGGTCCAGCTGATGAAACCATACCTCTTGTGGGCATCAAGCCACTTCACTCTTCCTCTCATACACACTAATGCCAATTTCACAAGAACTCCACCTACCAGTATGTTTTTGGAATGTGGGACAAAACTAGACAAAATCCACACAATCATAGGGAGAACATGCAAACTCTGTGAAGATGTTGTCCTTGTTCAGCCTCAAACCCAAGATCCCAGCACTGTAAGGTAACATTGCTAACCACCATGCTTCTCTCTGTATGCAATAGGCGGTACGGATACTTCTCCTTGGACATCTTGCACCTGAGACACAGGTCCTAGGTTTGTTGTACTTGGTTAGCAGTTACTAATCTCAGTTGTATTCTAAAAGCCTCAATACACATTAGTGTATTGTTAGTCAAACCAGCCGAGAACGGCAGGTTTGGCCGACAGTTTAATATTAATGGGGAGTTGTCACGGACGTACCGGGTCCCACGACAGGTGACAGGAGATCTGTGAGACTGGCAACACATAGTTTGATCTGACATGTTTTCCTTTTGGATCAAATGACGCCTGTGTTGTTTCTGGTGCTTGCCACATCTTATTTCCCCAGGTGTTGCTATTGTGGTCATTTAACCTTCTCTATTTATTGCTGTTTTTCCCACTATGCTATGAGGTTTATAGCTTCTGTTGGGCTTGTGGTTGGCTTGTGTTTGGTTCTCGGCTGAGTTCCTGGTGCTAACAAAGCTTCTTTGAAGATAAGTGTTTCCGTTCCCTTTTGTATTTAGTTTTGATATACGGTACAGACCAAAAGTTTGGACACACCTTCTCATTCAAAGAGTTTTCTTTATTTTCATGACTATGAAAATTGTAGATTCACACTGAAGGCATCAAAACTATGAATTAACACATGTGGAATTATATACATAACAAAAAAGTGTGAAACAACTGAAAATGTGTCATATTCTAGGTTCTTCAAAGTAGCCACCTTTTGCTTTGATTACTGCTTTGCACTCTCTTGGCATTCTCTTGATGAGCTTCAAGAGGTAGTCACCTGAAATGGTCTTCAAACAGTCTTGAAGGAGTTCCCAGAGATGCTTAGCACTTGTTGGCCCTTTTGCCTTCACTCTGTGGTCCAGCTCACCCCAAACCATCTTGATTGGGTTCAGGTCTGGTGACTGTGGAGGCCAGGTCATCTGGCGCAGCAACCCATCACTCTCCTTCATGGTCAAATAGCCCTTACACAGCCTGGAGGTGTGTTTGGGGTCATTGTCCTGTTGAAAAATAAATGATGGTCCAACTAAACGCAAACCGGATGGAATAGCATGCCGCTGCAAGATGCTGTGGTAGCCATGCTGGTTCAGTATGCCTTCAATTTTGAATAAATCCCCAACAGTGTCACCAGCAAAGCACCCCCACACCATCACACCTCCTCCTCCATGCTTCACGGTGGGAACCAGGCATGTAGAGTCCATCCGTTCACCTTTTCTGCGTCGCACAAAGACACGGTGGTTGGAACCAAAGATCTCAAATTTGGACTCATCAGACCAAAGCACAGATTTCCACTGGTCTAATGTCCATTCCTGGTGACACTGTTGGGGATTTATTCAAAATTGAAGGCATACTGAACCAGCATGGCTACCACAGCATCTTGCAGCGGCATGCTATTCCATCCGGTTTGCGTTTAGTTGGACCATCATTTATTTTTCAACAGGACAATGACCCCAAACACACCTCCAGGCTGTGTAAGGGCTATTTGACCATGAAGGAGAGTGATGGGGTGCTGCGCCAGATGACCTGGCCTCCACAGTCACCAGACCTGAACCCAATCAAGATGGTTTGGGGTGAGCTGGACCACAGAGTGAAGGCAAAAGGGCCAACAAGTGCTAAGCATCTCTGGGAACTCCTTCAAGACTGTTTGAAGACCATTTCAGGTGACTACCTCTTGAAGCTCATCAAGAGAATGCCAAGAGTGTGCAAAGCAGTAATCAAAGCAAAAGGTGGCTACTTTGAAGAACCTAGAATATGACATATTTTCAGTTGTTTCACACTTTTTTGTTATGTATATAATTCCACATGTGTTAATTCATAGTTTTGATGCCTTCAGTGTGAATCTACAATTTTCATAGTCATGAAAATAGAGAAAACTCTTTGAATGAGAAGGTGTGTCCAAACTTTTGGTCTGTACTGTATGTATGTTGCCTTTCCCTGTTGTTGTCATTAGGCCTGAGGGAGACTCCTGTTCGTCCTTCCCTTTGGAGCATCAGGTAGACTCAGTCCTGACATTAGTTTCAGGGTCCTATAGGGTGAGATAGGATTCTAGGTATCCTGTGTATGAACTTGCCTAGCTTTGGGGCCTGTTCATACTGGTAGTCTGTCAGGATTGGAGTTAGGCTTTTCTCTAGGTGGTGTCCATCTTCCTTCCTTAGTTTCCAGGCCTTATTCCGGTATCCCCTTACCCCTCCTATGCTCTTTCTCCCGATCCTTCTTCCACCAGAAGTGTCTAGCAGAGGCTTTCTACCTTATCCCCATCAAATACACATATATGTTTGGCTGAGCCAACGTGTAGGTACATAGGGAAGCCAGGAGGGAGTCAGGAGATATATCTGCTGGCCAAAGGATTGATAGTCTGACAGCTATTGAATGTGAATGGCCGTCAATAGGTGCATATAAAATTGAAAGCTACAACAGTAACTTGTATTGGAGCCTTGCTGGAGCATTGTGTCTACTGACGGAGCCATTGTGAATATCTTGGAGGACACAATGATTCTCATGGGAGCTTAGTGGCAATTAGGAGTGCATTGTGGCTGCAATGTGAGTGTTATGACTGGCAATGTGTGTATAGGGGATAGCAAGGATATCACTACCAACTTTGTAGGTACATTTAGGACAATTAAGCTTTACTGCAGGAATGTCCAAAATCACCCAGGACCGTCCACTTATGGATGGTACTTAGATAAGCCCCCCTCATTTTTGGCACAGGATAGTCTGAATTTGTCCTTACTCCTTCTAAAAATTAGAGACAGGCTCTGCAAATTCAGGACTGTTGGGGACTATACAAGGTGGCCATTGTGGCCAGCAAGGAAATCGTACTGGTGTCATAGTAGCTGCCATGTGAGAATTGTGTCTGCAATAAGAGACAGTGTGGCTGTGGTGGGAGCCACCTGTCTGTGGCTATTCTGCAAGGTACGTGGTGTAAAAGTGAGGAGCTTGGACAGCAAAGAAGCCTCCAAGACCATTTCCCACTGCCTCAAGGTGCCCCTAAAATCTAGAAACAACCCTGCTGTGTGATGTACATTGGCTCCATACAACAGAGAAAATATACCTGAAGAATAAAAATCAAATAAAATTAATTTAAAAAATCCAGACCCCCCAAAATAATAAAAAAAAATGCCTTGTAACATAAAATACTAATTATGTGTTTTTTTTTCTAAGTTTAAGCCATTTGTTATCAAGAAACACAATAACTGTTTTAAAGCTGAAGAAAGAGGGAGGGGGGTTAATATTTATGATTCTCATAAACTTTCAGCATTTTACTATAAACTGCAATCTCTTTGAGGTCAAAATCTAAAATTTGTTTTCAAGACAAAACAATTGTGAACAATAAACTGCAAGTGAAACCTAAGATCGCTTCCAATAATTTAATAAGCGATCCCCTCGGTGAGCTATCCCGGATATTAAACTCTGTTAAATTTACTTGAACCAGCTGCTTTAAATTGGTAAATGATATGCAGCCTGGAGATAGCACAAGGTGGTGGTGGTGGAAGGTGATGTGCGGGGTACCCAGGTCTGAGGATCATAAAGTCAACTGCTGATCTGGAACGTCTGTGATAAAATGCTATTAATCATGTGGCCAGGACATGAAGAAGGGATTGGTTGGTTTACATTTTCATGCTGATTACTGCGGGATATATGACCACACAGATGAAGGCATATGCTGAAGTTTTTCCATCCTGCGATATGCAAGAAAATAATTGCTGAGAACTGTGCAATTGCTGTCCATTTAGACGAGACAGATGTAGTAAGGCTGAGTGTGCTTGCAATCTACTTAAAGGGGTTTTCCCATGAAAAATATTCTACATTTTTAAACCAGCACCTGGATCTGAATACTTTTGTAATTCCACGTAATTAAAAATTTAGTATAGCCACTGAGTTATACACTGAAATCTATCTGTATAGCGCCACCTGTTTGATCTTTTTCTTATTTCTCTGTCCTGCTCACTGAGATGGAAGCACATGCTCAGTGCCATCCTTCAACTGCCACTAGCATGGGCGTCCGCATGGGGGGCAAGTGCGGGGAAATCGGGGCACAGGGAGATGAACGCTTCCATTGTGGAAGCGTTCATCTCCATAGTCATCTGTATCGCCGTCCTCAGGAGAGCAATACAGATAGCTGTGCTGAGGCAGGGAGGGAAAGGAGTGTCCCTTTCCCTTCCTCTGATAGGCTGCAGGCACTAGGCCGGCAGCCTATCAGAGGCCGGCGCAGGCGGTGCGATGATGTCATCGCACCGCCTGAGCCGTACAGAGTGGGACACAGGCCGGAAGAGGCCTGCATCGCATCGCTGCCAAGGAGGTAAGTATAAGTGTTAATTTTTTTTGTGTACAATACTGGTGGCTACTGGCACATAATGGGGGTCTCTGGCTAATGGCACATAATGGGGGTCTCTGGCTACTGGCACATAATGGGGGGCCTGTCATTACTAGCACATAATGGGGGACTGTCATTGCTGGCACATAATGGGGGCTGTCATTACTGGCACAAGGATTGGGCTGTCATTACTGGCACATGATGGGGGGGCTGTTATTACTGGCACATGATGGAGGGCTGTTATTACTGGCACATTATTGGGGGCACTATAGGGGCATCTACTGAGGTCACAAAGAAGGGGTGTTTTATATGGGGGGCTCTGTACAGTAGAATTTTATACTGGGACACATTATGGTGGGTACTATGAGGAAGGGGGGAGAGGAGTACTATGGGGTCATCTACGGGGGGCACTAAGAAGGGGTATTTTATACTTGCAAATTATGGGGGACACTGAGGGCATCTACTGGGGCATTTTATACTGGTACATTATGGGGGGCACTAGGAGGAAGGGTGGAGAGGAGCACTAAGGAGGCATTTACTAGAGGCACTATATAGGGGTATTTTATACTGGCACATTATGGGGGCACTATGGGGACATTAGCTCAACTGGGGGCATTACAAGGGGGTATTTTTTTGTCACATTATAAGGAGAATTATTTCTACTGGGGGGGGCATTATGGTGGGCTTTAGTACTCCCACATGGTATGACCCCCTAGGCCCCTATAAGCACCATTGTTTTGTGGCGGCGGACAGAAAATAATTTGGAAGTGCCCCTCCCGAGACCAGGCTCTGGATCCGCCACTGCACAGCTCATGCGTTATTATACTTTGTGATAATGAATATGCTCCTCCCCTTCATTACATTCTCAGAAACAAGCAGAACATTTATGTCAATAAAATTATGCCCCCCCCCCTGGAAAAATTTCTGCGGACGCCCATGGCCACTAGCTGATGAAATTGTAATGTCCTGGTTGGTCACTATTGGAGTCACTTAAAACCAAACCAGACCCCCCAAAATATATTAAAGGAGTTTTCTGGGATGTTAATATTGATGACCTATCCTTAGGATACGTCATCAATATCAAATTAGTGGGGGTCTGACACCCCCACCGATCAGCTGGTTGAAGGGAAGGCTGCACTCTGTGCGAGTGCAGCCTTCCTTTGCTTGTTTGCCTGCTCACCATCGACATCGCAGTGGTGAGTAGGTGTAACTACAAGCCGCCTTATCCCATTCAAGTGTATAGGAATGAGCTGTCCCATTGAAGTGAATGGAACGGCTTGTAGTTACACTGCTCACCGCTGGGCTGTCGATGGTGAGCAGATAAGCAAATGAGGGAAGGCTGCGCTTTTGCATGGAGCACAGCCTTCCCTTCAACCAGCTGTCGGACCTCCTCCAATCTGTATAGATCATCAATATTAAAATCCTGGAAAAACCTGTTAAGACCTTAGGCCCATAAACTCATTCACACCCCAGATCAAGCAGCTGACCTGGCTGCTAAAATTATTCAGACCAAGACCACAGACCTGTCCCTTAGAATTAAACAGACCCCTGACACTATCTGCTAAAATTAATCAGACTCTAGAACACACACCCAAATGTTAAGCAGACCTGGTGCCTTAAATTATTCAGACCCCAGAACAAACCATCTACAATTAACCAGGCTCCAAAAATTAATATGACCCCATATCAGACCCCTAAAATTAATCAGACCCCATACCAGACCCCTATACCTGTCACGGACGGTGTACAGGAAACAAGACAAAGCAACATGCATATATGACTCACTGGATCCAAAGCTAAGGAACCAAGGGGAGACCCCTGCACAAGACCTAGCACTTTCCCTGGCTGCTCAGCCTATGCAAAGATCCCAGAGGTGGATGGTTGCATATCCACGTACCTCGACTATATAACCCCTGAACACCCTACAATAGTGAGGGGACACGACCACCGGCTCCCTACACCAGACACGGAGGGAGTCAGGGTCACCTGGGATCCAGCAAACAGAAAATAACAGATGAAAGTACAGCACTTAACTTTAGTAGCAGACTGGGGAAATGGGATCAGCATGCACACACACTCCAGGAAGAAATATAAGCCGCCCAGTAATGCATCATGGGGAGGAATTTAAAGGGAAGCAATCAGTCCAACTACATGACAGCTGAGAGAGGCTAACGAGATGAGGAACTGAACAGCACAACAAAGAAAACTCAAGGAGGAGGTTCTGAAAGGCTTCTGTCAGAGCTTCTCAGCTGTCTGGTTGTGACAGTACCCCTCCCTCTACGAGTGGACTCCGGACACTCAGAGCCCACCTTCTCAGGATGGGACCTATGGAAAGCCCTGATGAGACGAGAGGCCTTAATGTCCGTCACTGGGACCCACATCCTCTCCTCAGGACCATAACCCTCCCAATGAACAAGGTACTGAAGAGAACCGCGGACAAGACGAGAATCCACAATCCTAGAGACCTGAAATTCAAGATTCCCATCAACCATAATCGGAGGAGGAGGCAAAGGCGAGGGTACAATGGGTTGAACATAAGGTTTCAATAAGGACTTATGAAAAACATTATGGATCTTCCAAGTCTGAGGAAGATCAAGACGGTAGGCAACAGGATTGATGACAGACAGGATTTTGTAAGGCCCAATAAACCTAGGACCCAACTTCCAGGAGGGAACCTTTAATTTGATATTCTTGGTAGACAACCACACCAGATCACCAACATTCAGGTCCGGACCAAGCACACGTCTCTTATCTGCCACACGCTTATATCTCTCACTCATGCTCTTTAGATTATCCTGAATCTTTTGCCAAATAGATGACAAAGACGAGGAGAATCTGTCCTCATCAGGTAAACCAGAAGACCCCTCTCCAGAGAAAGTCCCAAACTGCGGATGAAACCCATATGCACCAAAAAATTGTGACTTATCAGAGGACTCCTGACGACGGTTATTTAAAGCAAACTCAGCAAGGGACAAAAAAGAACATCAATCCTCTTGATTCTCCGCCACAAAACAGCGCAGATATGTCTCCAGATTCTGATTGACGCGCTCTGTCTGGACATTCGACTGCGGGTGGAAAGCAGAAGAAAATGACAACCGAACCCCCAAGCGAGAACAGAATGCCTTCCAGAATCTGGAAACAAACTGCGTGCCCCTATCAGAGACTATGTCTGAAGGAATACCGTGCAATTTGACAATGTGATCAATAAATGCCTGCGCCATCGTCTTAGCATTGGGCAAACCACGAAAAGGGATGAAATGCACCATTTTGCTAAAACGGTCCACCACCACCAGAATCACCGTCTTCCCCGAGGAACGAGGCAGGTCCGTTATGAAGTCCATGGACAGATGTGTCCAAGGACGGGAAGGAATGGGTAAGGGAAGGAGAGCACCTGATGGCCGTGAATGAGGGACTTTGGCACGAGCGCAAGTCTCGCAGGCTGCCACAAAACCCTCAACCGACTTACGAAGCTCTGGCCACCAGAATCTCCGAGCGATGAGATCCAGTGTGGCACTTGCCCCCGGGTGCCCAGCAAGGACCGTATTGTGGTGTTCCTTAAAAATCTTGTGTCTTAAAGCAAGAGGCACAAACAACCTCCCAGGAGGACAAAGATCAGGAGCCTCTGACTGGGCTGCCTGCACCTCTGCCTCCAATTCAGAAAAAAGAGCAGCGACCACCACACCTTCAGCCAAAATGGGAACTGGGTCTTCAAAATTCCCGCCTCCCGTAAAACAACGTGACAGGGCATCTGCCTTCACATTCTTAACTCCAGGGCGGAACGTGACAACAAAATTAAATCTTGAAAAGAACAAAGACCATCTGGCCTGTCTCGGGTTCAGACGCTTGGCTGACTCCAAGTAGGCCAGATTTTTATGGTCAGTAAACACGGTAATAGGGTGTCTGGCTCCCTCCAGCCAATGGCGCCATTCCTCAAAAGCTAATTTGATGGCCAACAATTCCCTATCTCCCACATCGTAATTTCTCTCTGCGGAGGAGAGTTTTTTCGAGAAAAAGGCACACGGTCGCCATTTGGCAGGAGAGGAACCCTGAGACAAGACCGCACCCACACCCACCTCAGAAGCATCAATCTCAACTATGAAGGGTAAAGAAATATCAGGTTGCACCAAGATGGGAGCGGAAGCAAAACTCTCCTTGATATTAGAAAAAGCCTTACGCGCCTCTACCGACCAAGAAGAAAAATCTACCCCCTTTCTGGTCATATCAGTGAGTGGTTTAAAAATAGAGGAATAATTCAAAATAAACTTCCTGTAATAATTGGCAAAGCCCAAAAAACGCATCAGCGCCTTCTGATTCTCAGAAAGCTCCCACTCAAGCACAGCGCGGACCTTTCTTGGGGTCCATGCGAAAACCAGAAGCGGAGAGAAGAAACCCCAGAAATTGAATTTCTGGAACCGCAAACACACATTTTTCCAGTTTCGCATATAATTTATTCTCCCGCAGAATGAGCAAGACCTGAAGTAAATGTTCCTTATGAGTTTTGAAATCAGGAGAAAAAATCTAAATGTCATCCAAATACACTAATACAAATTTTCCCATCAAATGATAAAAAATGCTGTTCACAAAATGCTGAAAAACGGCTGGGGCATTCATCAAACCAAAAGGCATAACCAAATTTCCAAAATGGCCCTCAGGGGTATTGAAGGCCGTCTTCCATTCGTCCCCTTCTCTGACCCTGACCAGGTTGTATGCCCCTCTTAGATCTAATTTGGAAAAGACTTTAGCCCCAACAACCTGGTTAAACAGGTCCGGGATTAGAGGAAGCGGATAAGGGTCACGAATAGTGATACTGTTCAGCTCCCTGAAATACAGACAAGGCCTTAAAGAACCATCTTTTTTCTTAACAAAGAAAAACCCAGCGGCAACAGGTGACTTCGAGGGTCGTATGTGTCCTTTTCTCAGACTCTCAGAGATATAAGCACGCATAGCGATCCTCTCAGGTTGGGAAAGATTGTATAAACGAGATTTAGGCAGCTTGGCGCCTGGGATGAGATTAATAGGGCAATCGTACTCCCTGTGCGGGGGCAAATCCTGAACTCCACTCTCAGAGAAGACATCCGAAAATTCAGAGAGAAAAGATGGTACAGTCTTAGTAGCAACCTCAGAAACAGATGTCGTGAGGCAATTCTCTCTGCAAAAGTCACTCCAACCATTTATTTGCCTCGCTTGCCAATCAATGGTGGGATTATGTTTAGTGAGCCAGGGTAGCCCCAACACTAGAGGAGTAGGCAAACCGCTAAGGACAAAACATGACACATCCTCAACATGAGCATCACTCACAATTAAACGGATATTGTGAACTATGCCCTTTAATGATTTCTGAGAAAGTGGAGCGGAATCAATAGCAAAAACAGGAATATCCTTTCCCAAAGTGCACACCTGGAAACCATGAGTTATTGCAAATTGACTATCAATAAGATTGACCGCTGCTCCACTATCCACAAAAATCTCACAAAAAATGCTCTTGCTCTCTAGCGCCACCCTAGCAGGCAGGACAAAACGGGAACTACAAGCAAACGGAAAACCTTCAATTTCCGCCTCAACCCTGCCAATAGTAACAGACAGAACATTTTTAAAAGATTTTTTCCTGTTTGTTTCTTTATTACTCCCAGAAAACTGCCTGAATCTCCTAGAGGGACAAACATTTGCCAAATGATTTATACCTCCACAACAAAAACAAACCCTCCCATGCGAGCTGAATCTTCTATTGTCAGAAGCAATCAATCCCAGCTGCATGGGCTTCTGCTCAGAAGGGGCTGACAGCGACCGAGAGCCCTGCGCACAGAAAGAGACCGCTGCACTGTCCTGGGACTGAGTATGACAGGAAGGAGATATCTCTCCTCTCTCTCTAAGACACCTGTCAATACGAACGGCCTGAGACATAGCAGAGTCCAAGGAAATTGGTCTCTCATGAAAGACAAATGCATCTTTCAATCCCTCTGAAAGACCATGGCAAAATTGACTTCGGAGTGCAGCATCATTCCAACCAGTATCAGCTGCCCATCTCCGAAATTCTGAGCAGTATATTTCTGCGGATTGTTTACCCTGGCATAATAGACGTAGTCTAGACTCAGCCAGAGCAATACGATCCGGATCATCATATATCTGACCCAGGGCTAAAAAGAATTCATCCACTGAACGGAGAGGCCGTGCCCCCTCCGGCAGCGAAAAGGCCCAAGACTGAGCGTTACCCCTGAGCAGCGATATAATGATCCCCACCCTCCGTTCCTCATCACCAGAGGAATGGGGAAGAAGGCGAAAATTGAGTTTGCAAGCCTCTCTAAAACGCACAAAATTCTCACTACCCCCGGAGAACGTATCTGGGAGCGAGATTTAGGCTCAGAACAAACTCCATGAACGCAAGCTGAACCGGTCACTTGAAGCTGAGAAAAAGTCTTACGAAGATCAGCTACCTCCAATGAAAGACCCTGGAAGCGTTCAGCCAAAAGTGAAACCGGATCCATGCTTGAGACGGTTTTGGCGGCTCATAATGTCACGGACGGTGTACAGGAAACAAGACAAAGCAACATGCATATATGACTCACTGGATCCAAAGCTAAGGAACCAAGGGGAGACCCCTGCACAAGACCTAGCACTTTCCCTGGCTGCTCAGCCTATGCAAAGATCCCAGAGGTGGATGGTTGCATATCCACGTACCTCGACTATATAACCCCTGAACACCCTACAATAGTGAGGGGACACGACCACCGGCTCCCTACACCAGACACGGAGGGAGTCAGGGTCACCTGGGATCCAGCAAACAGAAAATAACAGATGAAAGTACAGCACTTAACTTTAGTAGCAGACTGGGGAAATGGGATCAGCATGCATACACACTCCAGGAAGAAATATAAGCCGCCCAGTAATGCATCATGGGGAGGAATTTAAAGGGAAGCAATCAGTCCAACTACATGACAGCTGAGAGAGGCTAACGAGATGAGGAACTGAACAGCACAACAAAGAAAACTCAAGGAGGAGGTTCTGAAAGGCTTCTGTCAGAGCTTCTCAGCTGTCTGGTTGTGACAATACCAGACCCTTTAAAATAATCAGACCCCAGACCCCTAAAATTAATCAGACCTGGTGCCTTTAATGATTCAGACCCCAGAACAAGCTATCTACATTTAACCAGACTCCAGACCAGACCCCTAAAAATAATCAGACCCCAGACCCCAAAATCAAGTCAGAGCTCAGACCAGACAATTAAAATTAAGACCCTAGATCAGATGAAAAGAAAACAAACAAACCTAACAATGCAGTATATACTTACTGCTCCCTGGTCCTCCTTTTGTGTTACTGCCGCATACATAGTCATGGCTCTAGCCAAAGTCAGGACCTGGTATGCCAGGAAATTACAGTATTTCTCCAAAGCTAGCATGATGGCAGGTCTGCGGGGTACGAACAGCTTAGTTCCTGGTCCGGATTTGGACCACAGTCCTTTTATACCCTGTCATACTTTAACCAAGTTTTTTCCCTGAGACTATGCTATAACTTACAACATAGAATTGGCATGTTGACCCACAAATACACGCACCAAAATGGTGTAATTACTCAGTGCTGAAATATTATCTACCGGAGCTGCTGACAGTTCCTGTGTTGCGTCAGTAACAATAATAAGAGGCATCGATATAAAATCTTGCAATGACCTAGATATAAAGATATTCAGGTTCTACCGTTCCTGGTTAATTTCATATTATACTTAGGTAATTACTGTCATTAATTCTACTAACTGGAATTATTCAGTGGGTATTAGAAGTAATTACAATGCATGGCGTAATATAGAATAAATCTATTCCAAACAGACCCGATGACAGCAACATCTCACAGTTTTTATCAGACAAATTTGCCATAACAAAAAGCATGCAGTAATCAGGCAGCGCACTGCACATGAACACAACATGCTAGCACATTAGGCCAGATTTATTAATGAGGGTCGTGTACTGTACAAACACTCAGCGCCGGTATATGCCAAATTCTTTAAATATGTCCGCACTGTTATTATGTTGTACTGAATGTTCCAATTTATCAGCCTGAGGCCTCATGCACACGACCGTTGTTGTGTTTCGTGTCCGTTGTTCTGTTTTCCGTGATTTTCTGTGGAACCATTGACTTTCAATGGGTCCATTGAAAACTCGGATAATGCGTCCGTTTGTCATCCGCGTCTGTGATCCGTGTTTTCAGTCCGTCAAAAAATATGAACTGTCCTATTTTTTCACAGACAACGGTTCGCGGACCCATTCAAGTCAATAGGTCCGTGAAAAAACACGGATGCACACAAGATTGTCATCCGCGTCCGTGATCCGTGTCCGTTTTTTTCCTATCATTTGCAAGGCAAACTTGACTTATATTTTTTTTCACTTTTCTTCATGTCTGGTGGTCCTCCAAAAATCAAGGAAGACACACGGAAACAAAAACGGAAACGGATCACGGAACAACGGAACCCCGTTTTGCGGACCGTGAAAAAATACTGTCGTGTGCATGAGGCCTGAAACTGGTGTCAGTGAAGAAAAGATATGGGAATGTGCTCTATAGATATTGGGATTCTGCTCATTGCTAATGCGGAGGTTTGCAAATTTTTAGGGTGCTCCTTAGATCTGTGAAAATTGGGAGCATCAGAGCTCATGGGCCCTTATCCTGCATTAGAAAAGGATTTAGGGGTTCATTCACTATCGGATCTAGGCCAGTTGTCTGGCATATATCAGTCGCAGATTACAGTGCAAATAAACTTTGCGACTGCAACTTTTCCCAGGTTTAAAAAACGGGGGCATGGTGTGGGCAGGGAAGGGGACAGGCCGGGTCGTCTCATTTATCATTTTCTACTCTTGTTTTTGGCTTAGAAAATGGTCTAAATTTAAGCCAGCAAGGAAGCTGGCTTACATTTAGACTTGCAGTGGATGCACCAAAGTTATCTAGAGGCCGGTGACTCTTCATAACTTCGGCGGATCCACCGCCAGCGTCTAATACGCCAGTCTTAATAAATGACCCCCATAATCTATTTTGTAAAAACAGCACCACTCTAGGCTGGTTTTGGTACTGCAACATTCAAATGAATGAAGTCGCGTTGCAAACATAGCCCATGGGCAATAGTGGGACTGTTTTTGTAAAAAAATAAATAAAGTATAACCTTTGTTCTAATTAAGACACAATAGGGGTCGGACAAAAAAGTCATTAGTAGTTGTACTACAGTTGAAATGAAGAATGGGAGATGAGCTGTTGCTTGGGAGAGTCAAAGTGTTCAGCATGTTCAGTAAGACATCCATTGACATAAAAAATATGCCTAAACAACAAGAAAGCAGTTTAGGCACATTGGTAAACCACATGGATACAGCATCTTATTCCTGTGCTCCTGCATTGTGCAGTAGAGGGTGCCAGATCCTTGGTAAGGAAGGCCAGGAAAAGACATTAAAGGGGTTATCCCATGATCAATGTAAAAAATGAAAATTAAATGTCATGTAGTGCATGGTTCTTTCTAACAAAGCTAGAACCAGCCCTGTACCTCACATGGATCCAGAGATCTCCCCATTCATTGTTCCAATTGCTCTGCTAGATTTATTCCAAGCCGGCAGCTCAGGGGTGTGTGTCTTTTCTCAGGGAGTGTGTCCTTTTTACAGCAGCTAGTCGCATTTGAAGGATGGAACTGACCATGTGCATCCATCTCAGTGAGCAGAACAGAGAAATAAGGAAAAGAACAACCAGCAGGTGGAGCTATACAGATATATTTTATTGAATAACTCAGTGGCTATACTACTGTCACGCCCTACCCTATGGGTGTTCTGAGGAGATCTGTCAGAGTTGCTGTACGTGACTCGATCTGACAGTTTGTTTTGTTGTGGGTTTGAGCAGAATTCCACCTCCTCCCAGGTGTTGCTCTTTAGGTAATTGGTGAGGCTATTCATTTCTCCCTCTCCCTACAGCCTTTGCGGGTTATAGTTTTGCCTTGTGTGAGCTCTGGAAGTTTGGTGGATCGTCTTCTCCAGCACATCTCTAGATAAGTCCTTTTCCCTTGTTCCTTCTGTGTCTGTTTTGACTAGGCCTTTAGGGTGACGCTAGCTCCTTCGGTTGTTGAAGGAGCTGGGTGCCTCTTTCCCTCTTCCCTACTGTCATGGTCTTACCTTCGTTTGACATGTGCTGGCGGCCATCTTGGTTTCTGGGTTTCTTGTAGCCTCCCACCCTGCGGCTTCTCTTTCCCACTGGGAGGAGCTGGATGCCTAGCTCATATATATAGAAGGTCTGTGGCTTCAGTTCCTTGCTTGGTCCTCCTGTGTTCACATGCTTCTAAGACTGCTGCTGCTTCTGGTTCCTGATCCTGGCCTCATCTGACTACCCCGTTGGTTCCTGATCCTGGCTTCGTCTGACTACCCCGTTGGTTCCTGATCCTGGCTTCGTCTGACTACCCCGTTGGTTCCTGATCCTGGCTTCGTCTGACCACCCTCCTGGTTCCTGACCTCTGTCTACGCAAGACCCTGCTTCGGTTTAGCCATCCGTTTGGACTTTTGCTACGGCTTGATTTCCAATAAAGCCTTCTTATTTCCACTCATCTCTGTTGTACGTCTGGTTCATGGTTCCATGACATTAGGACCAAGCCATGAATTCTGACGGTACAGGGCCATCCTCGCTACCTACGCTGGTTGCCAGACTTGATCAGCAGGATCACCTGTTGGGTCGGTTCGCTGTGGCGTTGCAAACCCTGCTTGAACGCACGGCTCATTTCGCTTCCGTTGCCGATGGGTCGGTTGTCGCTCCTGGGCCCGCTCCTACTGCCGCCCCGGTTGTTGCGCCAGAGTCTACCCCGACACCTGTTGCTGCGCCTGCGGTGTCTCGGGGTATGACCGGTTCTGCCCCCCTTCCACAGCGCTTTGGGGGAGAGCCAACTCAGTGCCGAGGTTTCCTTAACCAGGTGGGCATTTATTTTGAGTTGCTGCCACATGCCTTTCCTACTGAGAGATCAAAGGTGGGCTTCTTGATCTCGCTGCTCTCGGACAAGGCCTTGGCCTGGGCCAGCCCTTTATGGGAGAACAACAATCCGGTGGTTGCCGAGTTTTCCGGTTTTGTTGCTTCTCTTCGGAAGGTATTCGATGTGCCGGCTCGTGCTGCCTCTGCTGCGAAGCTCCTTATGTCCATCAGACAGGGTTCACGATCCGTAGCTGAATACGCCATTGAGTTTCGTACCCTGGCAGCAGAGGTGGGCTGGAATAATGAGGCTCTGGTCGCTGCTTTCTCTCATGGTCTCTCGGATGCCTTGAAGGATGAGGTTGCAGCTAAGGACCTACCAGTGGAGCTCGAGTCTCTTATTTCTTTCCTGATTTTGATTGACACCAGACTCAGGGAGAGACCTTCCTTTAAGGAGAGCCTGCGGAGGTCTCCTAACAGATTGGCGCCTACGTTTGCTGTCCCACCAGTGCCTCCCTCTCCTCCCACGCCTCCTGGGGATGACTTGTCTGGGGGTGAACCCATGCAGCGGGGGTTTGCTCGCCTGTCCGAGGGGGAGAGGGCACTCCGGAGACGCGAGGGCCGATGCATGTACTGTGGTCTCGGTGGGCATTTTCGGTTGGCATGTCCGAACCGTCCGGGAGAACGCTCGCACCTGAGGTCCTGTCGGGGGCAGATCTTGGGTGGAGTCTCCTCGTCCCCGGTTTCCCGTGTTGACAAACCACTGATCACGGTTGTCCTCTCCTGGGTCGGGGGCTCGGTGACGACCCAGGCGTTGGTGGACTCTGGTGCTGGTGGTTTGTTCATTGATAGAGTGTTCGTTGCCGCCAATTCCATTCCTCTGCAGCCTCGAGGTTCTCCACTCGCTCTTGAGGCGATAGACGGCAGACCCCTTCTGCCGCCACACGTGACTCATGAGACCCTTCCAGTGGGGATAGCCATTGGTGCCGTTCACAGAGAGTCGGTCTGTCTCCAGGTTATTTCGTCTCCACACTACTCGGTGGTCTTGGGGTACCCCTGGCTCCAGAAGCATAATCCGACTTTCGATTGGAGATCGGTCGAGATCCTCTCGTGGTCACCGCAGTGTGGGGTTAGTTGCATCCATGGGCCTGTCAAGTTGCTGTGTACTTCCTCGGACTCTCTGTTGCCTCCTGAATACGAAGAGTACCGGGATGTATTCGATAAGGTGCGCGCGGTTGCCCTACCTCCGCACCGCCCATACGATTGTGCCATAGAGTTACAATCCGGTGCCGTTCCTCCTCGTGGCAAAGTCTATCCACTGTCGGTAGCGGAGAATGAGGCCATGGAGGAGTACGTGAGGGAGGCGCTTTCACGCGGACACATTCGCAAATCCTCGTCCCCGGCAGGGGCTGGATTTTTCTTTGTGAAAAAGAAGGGCGGTGAGTTGAGGCCTTGCATCGATTACAGGGGTCTCAATCGCATCACGATCAAGAACGCTTACCCGATACCCTTGATTTCCGAGCTGTTCGATCGCCTCAAAGGGGCCACGGTCTTTACCAAACTCGACCTGAGGGCGGCATATAACCTGGTAAGGATCAAGGCGGGCGATGAGTGGAAGACCGCGTTTAACACCAGGACCGGTCATTATGAATCCTTGGTTATGCCCTTTGGGTTGTGCAATGCGCCCGCAGTCTTCCAGGAATTCATCAACGATGTTTTCCGTGACCTGTTGCAGCAGTGTGTGGTGGTCTATTTGGATGACATCTTGGTATATTCTGAATCCATGGAGGCCCACATTATGGATGTCAGACGAGTGTTGCAACGGTTACGAGAGAACAGGCTGTTCGGTAAGCTTGAGAAATGCGAATTTCACCGATCCCAGGTAACCTTCTTAGGTTACATCATTTCCGCTGAGGGGTTCTCCATGGATCCTGAGAAGGTTTCGGCTGTCTTACAGTGGCCCCAGCCCAGTGGTCTCCGTGCCCTGCAGCGCTTTTTGGGCTTCGCCAATTATTATCGGAAGTTCATCAGGGACTTTTCCATGCTAGCCAAGCCTCTCACGGATCTGACCAGGAAGGGCAGTAATTTCCAGGTCTGGCCGCTCGAGGCCATCCGAGATTTTGAGGCTCTAAAGTCCGCCTTTGTGTCGGCTCCGATTCTGTCGCATCCCAACCCTGGGTTGCCCTTTGTCCTCGAGGTGGACGCGTCTGAGACGGGAGTAGGCGCCCTTCTGTCTCAGCGTAGAACACCAGAGGGTCCTCTGCTTCCCTGTGGGTTTTACTCCCGGAAACTGTCTTCCGCGGAGTGCAACTATCAGATTGGTGACAGGGAGTTATTGGCCATTGTGCAGGCCCTTAAAGAATGGAGGCACTTGCTCGAGGGCTCGGTGGTTCCGGTTCTCATCCTGACGGACAACAAGAATCTGACCTACCTTTCTGAGGCCAAGAGATTGACACCACGTCAGGCCAGATGGGCTCTGTTCTTGTCACGTTTTAATTACGTGGTCTCCTACCTACCCGGTTCCAAGAACATCAGAGCGGATGCCTTATCACGGCAGTACTCCGAGCTGTCCGGGGAGGAGTCGATTCCGACTTCGGTCATACCTCCGAATCAGATCCTGGCCGCCATTCGCACCAGCCTGACCTCTCCCCTGGGTGAGCAGATTTTGGCGGCTCAATCTGGTGCTCCCTCTGGGAGACCCAACGGCAGGTGTTTTGTGCCTGAGGAGTTGCGCACTCGGTTGTTGCGAACCTACCATAACTCCAAGGCCGCGGGGCATCCTGGAAAGAACCAGCTGTCCTGGGCTGTTTCACGTCTGTTCTGGTGGCCTTCTCTACGTTCCGACATCGCCGCATATGTAGCGGCATGCTCCGTTTGTGTCCAGAGTAAGTCCCCTCGGCACCTTCCGTTGGGCCTTTTGCAACCCATAGCCACCGGGGAGCGCCCATGGTCACACCTGGGGATAGATTTCATTGTGGACCTCCCTGCATCCCGAGGCCATACGGTCATTCTCATGATTGTGGACCGGTTTTCCAAAATGTGCCACTGTGTTCCTCTCAAGAAGTTACCCTCTGCACAAGAGTTGGCCACGATTTTCGCCAGGGAGGTCTTCCGGTTGCACGGTTTGCCCAAGGAGATTGTGTCGGATCGGGGGAGTCAGTTTGTGTCCAGGTTCTGGCGCGCCTTTTGCTCCCAGTTGGGGATTCATCTCTCTTTCTCCTCGGCCTACCACCCTCAGTCCAATGGGGCCGCAGAACGATCTAATCAGGCCTTGGAGCAATTCCTTCGTTGCTATGTCTCCGATCACCAAGACAATTGGGTTGACCTCCTGCCTTGGGCTGAGTTTGCCAGGAACACGGCGGTAAACTCTTCCTCTGGGACGTCTCCCTTCATGGCCAATTATGGGTTCCAACCTGCCGTGTTACCGGAGGTATTCTCTCCCCAGGATACTCCGGCTGTGGAGGATCACCTTTCCGTCCTACGTGCTTCTTGGGTACAGATCCAGAGGTCCCTTGAGGTCTCTGCGCAGCGCCAGAGACTCCAGGCTGATCGCAGACGAGCGCCCGCTCCTTCCTACCAGGTCGGAGACCGTGTATGGTTGTCCACCCGCAACCTCAACCTTCGAGTGCCCACTCCCAAGCTGGCGCCTCGCTTTGTTGGTCCCTTCCGAGTGCTTCGCAGGGTAAACCCGGTAGCCTATGCCCTTGCGCTTCCTCCTGGCATGCGGATCTCCAACGTGTTTCATGTCTCCCTGTTGAAGCCGTTGGTGTGTAATCGTTTCACTTCCTCGGTTCCTCGGCCCCGTCCGGTCCAAGTGGGCAATCATGAGGAAAATGAGGTGAGCAATATCCTGGACTCACGCCTGGTCCACGGTCGGTTGCAGTTTTTGGTCCATTGGCGTGGTTATGGTCCAGAGGAGCGTTCCTGGGTTCCCTCCGCAGATGTCCATGCTCCTGCTTTGCTCCGAGCCTTCCACGCACGCTTCCCTCAGAAACCGTTCCTTACTCCGCGGAGAAGGGGCCCTTGAGGGGGAGGTACTGTCATGGTCTTACCTTCGTTTGACATGTGCTGGCGGCCATCTTGGTTTCTGGGTTTCTTGTAGCCTCCCACCCTGCGGCTTCTCTTTCCCACTGGGAGGAGCTGGATGCCTAGCTCATATATATAGAAGGTCTGTGGCTTCAGTTCCTTGCTTGGTCCTCCTGTGTTCACATGCTTCTAAGACTGCTGCTGCTTCTGGTTCCTGATCCTGGCCTCATCTGACTACCCCGTTGGTTCCTGATCCTGGCTTCGTCTGACTACCCCGTTGGTTCCTGATCCTGGCTTCGTCTGACTACCCCGTTGGTTCCTGATCCTGGCTTCGTCTGACCACCCTCCTGGTTCCTGACCTCTGTCTACGCAAGACCCTGCTTCGGTTTAGCCATCCGTTTGGACTTTTGCTACGGCTTGATTTCCAATAAAGCCTTCTTATTTCCACTCATCTCTGTTGTACGTCTGGTTCATGGTTCCATGACACCTACAGCTGAGGGTTTGGTTCAGTGTGTTATAATCTTAGGTACGTGGGCATGTGCATATCTACCATCGAGATATGCACATGGGCATAGAAGCTTAGGGAAAGTGTTTTAAGGATTGCTAGGAGGTGATCCCTTTGTTTCCTAGCATTTGGGACCTAGTCAGCTGTCTTGTTTGCTTTGCCGTGTTCTGTTTCCTTCCCTTATCTTACCTACCGTGACAACAAAATTTTTAATTACGTGCAATCACAAAAGTAATCACATCCAGGTGCTGGTTTGAAAACAGTAGAATATTTTTCCTTTGGACAACCCCTTCAAGAGGGAGATTTATCCTCTTACAAAGGAGCTCTGAAAAATTAAAGGGGAATCTTATTGGTTGCTATGAGCAACTAAGCCAATGTTCACTGACACCAGATTTGATAAATCTCCCCTGTAAGTTCGGAAGTGAAAGGGAAGTGCAGTTCCTGTGAAAATACAAATGTGGTGGAGCACCTCGGCCACAGGGAGTCTCCAGCAGTGTTTTCTGGGAAAGAGAGACCGATGGCCTCACACCAAAATGGTGGTTTACAGAGGGAGAAGGCCACAGACTTGAGTGGTGCTTTAGAGAAAGAGATTGCTTCAGAGAGGGAGACAGGCAATATTGTGGGTTCCCTGATAAAAACAAAGGCAGAGCTTAGACTCCATCTAAAGCAGCCAGACCCAAGAACAAGGGAACCTGGTGTATTGATTAACTAATATGGAGGGAACTTCAGACCAGATACATGTAATTCTTGTATCTATTGTCATACAGTTTAACTGTTCTGCAGTAGTTATTTTGGCATTTCTGGGAGCCCAATCAAAGTTATATCTGGGTCCAACTTTGCCCTATCACCCCACTGAGCTCCACCCCTGGTGACTCAATATAAACACACTCTCAGCTTAGAGTGCCCGGGCATTTCTGCTACTGCTCTACAGCTGTAAAGTACCCCTCCTGGACCCTTGTGCACCCACTTTAGTTGTTTTTCTGAGCCAACTGCTTGTGGCCAGCAGATGGCCCCCTGATTTTTCCATTTGCTTGGATTGTGTGGTGGTAAAGTCCACCTCTGCTGTTCATTGAGTCTTTACACTAGTCTAGTGCCTTGGGGTTCCAACTGGAAAATGGAAGAGGCACCCTACACATAACACCACCCAAAATGAAGCTCAAATGCAGAACAGGTCACACTGAATCAAATAGTACTCCATGTGAGACATGTAACAAAAAGAACCTCAATACAGTAAGTGACAATAAGAAAAAAAAAATACTATGAAACTATAGACAATGATATAAGTACTCCAAGAGAGCTACCTACAATAAATAAAGGGCAAACAAATATTGCAAGGAACAAAGAGAATAGACCGTCAATAACACAAAAGAGGTACAAAACATCAGTCACAACACTAGTGCCACAAAACCTGGATAATAGTATCTATATGTGAGCCAGAGTGCCATGGCTTTTGTCCTACATTTTCATTTTATTTCACCCCACAAAGATGTTTTTAAAATAAATAGCTATTAAAACATACAACGTATCCCACAACAAACAAGCGATGGCGCGGAGTGAAAAAATTAAATGAGCAGCGGCAGGAAGAGAGATTAGAGTAATTGTCCATTATTCTTAATCCTGTGCTGTATCACTATGGGTGAGCCCTGTTTGTTTGACGTGATATAAATTATATAAATCTCACTGCAACCAGCCACCACTAGGGGGAGCTCACTGCATGTAGATTTATGCAGCTAGAATGAAACTGTATGGATGCTGTTCTGTATGCATTGAGCTCCCCCTAGTGGGATCTACAGGTAGTCGCCATAATAATGTTCTGACAAGCAGAAGAATGTTTGAGTGCTGGGCTCCCTCCCGTCCCAGTAGTCATGTGCCCTGCCTCTATTTTTGCATAGGATTGTTAGACACAGAAATGCGCTGTTATTCATATAGGTGTTGTCTCCTCGCCAAAGGTCCCATGATAATCGAATGAAAACACAGCAGTGAAAAATTTGCACCTAGTTAAAAGCGAACATGCTCAGAGACAAAGCAGATCTTTCTAATTTTACTTTCCCATTTTGAAAGTCTATAGTAGCGCTTGGAAAGCAAGTCGATATTTTGACAGAAATCCAAGAATAAGTGTCTGTGTCCTCAGAGGCAAGACAGACCTCCCTTAAAATGTGTCTTGGGATATGCATGAACTTGATCCAAATACCATAATGTCCCTGAAAATAAAATAGAAAGAGAAAACCCAGGACATGGCTGCTCACTGCTCACTGGAGGAATATGATTTTTGTGACATTAGTCAGAAAGTCAGATACAGAACAGTACAGATTTGCTCACCACGATTCTGGGTGATTAACCCATTCCTGACTACACAGATTCTATACTTTTTTTTTCCCTACGGAAGACACTATTAACGGAACTTACAGTAGATAGGAATCAGTGCACGATATTGGTGTTCAGATCCCGCTAAAGCTAAAACTTAGAAATTTGTGTAAACATTTTCAGGTTTTGTTTTGTATCAATTTATTGTGGTTTTCATGATCTCTGCTTGCTGTCGTCCAGTAGGGCTCTTTAATGCTTACCTTGAGGGGATAGGAATCTGTCCTGGTCATGTGATGGAGACGCAGGTGGACGGCTCGTTATGAGACCCAGCTCTGAGAACTGAAAAGAGCCTGGCAGCTGTGTGTGCCTCCCATGACCTCTTAGGGGACATAATATTTAACAAAAAATATATACAAATCTGAAAATAGTATTAAAGTAAAAAAGCGTGTATAATATATAAACAATCTAAATAGAAATAAAAAATAAAATAAAAAAACTTCTGATAACCCAAAGCATTCATTTCTCGGGTTATTTAGTGTAAAACATGAATAATATATATAATAAAAACTGGCAAAAATGGTCTGCTTTCAATAGTTGCATTACAAAAAAGAATTAATATACAAATACAGTAAAAAAACTAGCATAGAAAAATAATAAAATTTTTCCCACATTAAAGAAAATGCAGAAAGGGAAAAATTAAAACATGAATTCTCTCTCATTCCCTTTGTCTCTCTCTAACCCAGTGGTGCACCACCAATGAGGCCAGGTGAGGCGATCGCCTCAGGCAGCACCAGGCAGGGGCAAGGGGAGGGGGGCAGCCAAAGAGCCATGGGCTGAAGGGTAGGGGTTAGGTTAAGAAATTGGCATTAGGGAGGGCGGTGCCGTTTCAGTTTTCACCTCAGACAGCAGAAAGGCTAGGTGCACCCCTGCTCTAACCCCAAATGAATCTAAAGAAACTTACGAGTCTAACAAATCGTACGTTTTTGAGATCCGGCATGGGATCTCAAAACCACAGAAAAACGCTTGCGTTATAATGATACAACCGGCTGCAACCCTTCAGACAGGATCAGGTTGTATTATATAAAAAAATGAAGAAACCAGATCCGGCACTAAAACCACTGTAAGTCAATGGGCGCAAGATTAGTTTTTTTCATGTCTGAAAAAAAAACGGATCCAACACCATTGACTTGCATAGTTTTTGATGTCAGATCTGAATTCTTTAGTTTCCCATGCCGCGCAAAAAAACGCTGCTTACAGTGATTTTGTGTCCGGCCTGGGAACTCCACAAATCAGATGCTTCACATGATGCTTCACACGAGCATGGAGAGTTCATGGCTTCTTATTAGGAAGACATACAGTCCACATGCCATAGAGGCTGCCCAGGTGCCACTCATACAGAGATATTCTCCCCTGGAAGAAATGCTGCCTTTAGAGGTACAGCCATCCACACGGTCGGGTTTCTGCGTACAGTTTCGGAAGCCAATATCAGGAGTGGATCGTGAGAGGAGAGAAAGCATAAAGGATAGATACAACTTCTCCTTTTTTTTCAGTTCACTCCTTAGGCCTCTTTCACATGGGCGTCTCGGATTTGCTCCGGATGCGTCGCGTGTGCATTGCGGGAAACCCACGCGAGTAGGCACGCAATTTCAGTCAGTTTTGACTGCGATTGTGTTGCGTTGTTCAGTTTTTATCGCGCGGGTGCAATGCGTTTTGCACGTGCGTGATAAAAAACTGACTGTGGTACCCAGACCTGAACCTGGACTTCTTCACTGAGGTTCGGGTTTGGGTCAGGAGTTCTATTCATTTTATTATTTTCCCTTATAACATGGTTATAAAGGAAAATAATAGCATTCTGAATACAGAATGCTTACTAAAATGTGGCTTGAGGGGTTAAAAAAATAAAATAAAAAATTAACTCACCTTCTATAATTCTATCTTCATTCAGCAGGACCTGTGCTGATGTCACCACGATTAAGTCATCAAAGGTCCTTTTGCAGGTCCTGATAGAAGAAGAAAGAAGACGATGCGGCTGCGCGAACAACAGGAGGAGGTGAGTTTTTTTTTTTTTTTTTTAACCCCTCCAGCACTATTATACTATGCATTCTGTATTAAGAATGCTATTGTTTTCCTTTATAGCCATGTTATAAGGGAAAATAATACAGTAAATTGACTTTTATCAATTTACTAACATCATCTCCTAGCAACCGTGTGTGAAATCGCATTGAATCCGCATTTTCTAGCGGATGCTATGTAATTTTCACGCTTCCCCATTCATTTCTATGGGGCCTGCTTGGTGTGAAAAACGCAAAATATAGAACATACTGCGATTCTGCACAGCTCCATTGAAGTGAATGGGTCCAAATTCAGTGCGGGTGCAACGCGTTCACCTCACGCATTGCACCCGCACGGAATTCTCGCCCGTGTGAAAGGGGCCTAAGTGTTTTGCAGTCCAAAAATTGCAGATCTATAAAAACATGGGTATCGGCCGTGTGCGTTCCGCAAAATGCCCTATGAAAGAAATACCTGGACAAGAATTGGACATGCTCTATATTTTTGCGGGTCTGCGGAATGGGATGGTGTGCTGTCCGCATCTTCTGCGGCTCCATTGCGGAATGTAAGAGGACCCAGAAATGCGGTCATGTGAATGGACCCTTATACTGTACCTTCTACATATCATATCTGACGGAGCACACCATGATATGCTTCAGTATGAAATCGGAGGCATGTGGAGGCACGGCTCCATACAAAACGGAGCTGTCATACAAGGGCATACATGAGCTCAAACACCACACCTATTTTATTTCACTCTTCTTAATGGGAGCATTTCGGGGGCGATGACCTTTGTTAGTTGGGTTCCTGGAGAGTCTGTGCAGGTATGACATCTTGTTACAGCACTGACACATTCCAGAAAAACACTTGTGATATCAGCTTACAAGCTCAATGGGATATGTTAAACCCGACAGCATCTCCTACGCTAAATAGCAGGTCGAAGGAATCAACTGATTTTCAATGCGAAAAAATAAATTGCAAGAACAAAATCTAGAATTTTCACAGTAATTTAAAACTAAACTGATCTCTAAAAACCTCAGTGTTATTACACATAATGGTAATTCATTAGTTGTTAAAGGGAATGTACAGTTTTAGCCCTCCTGCACACGAACGTGTGCTGCCTGTGCTGCGGACTGCGAATTGCAAATTCGCAAAAATATTGGACAAGTTCTATCTTTTTGCGGAACGGAAACACGGAACCCCACGAAAGCACTCCGTAGTGCTTCCGTTCCGCACCGCATCTCCGGGTTTGCGGACCTATTCATGTGAATGGGTTCGCATCTGTGATGCGGAATGCACACGGCCGGTGTCCCATGTATTGCGGACCTGCCGTATGCGGGCCACAATGCTCGTGTGCAAGAGGCCTTACAATCATATTTTTTATTGCCCCAAGGCATATTAAAAAGCAGCTTTTGCAAATCTACTACTGTTTTTGTTGGCAGCTCCTCTACACACTTGTGCATCTTTATGGTTACAGTTAGAAATGAGCGAATTTTTCAAAAATTCGATTCGCCGGTTCACCGAATTTCTTTGGAAATTTTCTTTGGAAATTGAGTTCGATCTGAATTTATTCATGGTGAATTAAGTTAAAAAATGGCTATTTACTGGCTGCAGAGAGCCTTTATAGTGGTGTAAAACAGTGTGCCTTGCAGTAACACGCATAGGGAGTCTGCTGTGGTAGTGGAATAATACTGTAAGTCCGTATGACATGCAGATGACAGGCGTCACACTTAGAATCACTGCACACTTCACTTATTTGGGCAGTCACGGGGCCAAAACTGACCAAATAACTCAAGTGTGTACTCAGACTTACAGGTCGATGTTAGCGCCAAGAAGAAGCGCAGTCCTTTTACACCGTCGTCAGCTAATTCCACATAGATGTCTACAGAACCTGTTCTATTAAACGCGTATACAAGTAGAGCCCCCCCCAACAGAGTGGAGAGGGTGTCAGCAGTAAGTTTGTGTTGACGTCACAGATTATTTAGCCCTTCCTCTGATCAGTCAGAACAATAACTCCCAAAAAATGGATCCTGTCTGTGGAGCATCCGCCTTCACTCGGTCAGCATTTGGTCAGTAATCTATCAGTATTGCTAAAGCCCCAAAAAAACAGGAGTGGATCCAAAACAGAGATCACACGTGAATGGAATATTTGCTCAAGGAGGGTGTGCTTTGCGATGTACGAGTGGCTGAAGTGCATGCTAAGGTTCCTTGCCAGGAAACACTGGGTGTACGCCGGGCGGGAGTAGGTGCTTTTGGTGTGTAGCCGGGTAGATCTGGTGGTAGGATTGGTCCTATATGACCCTATCAAGGTGAAAGGGGCTATTATGCTTCTACCTATCTACACGGAGCACTCGCCTTTGAAAAGGCGACCCCGTCCGGTAGCCTGTCCCTGTAGTGGACCTGACCCTAGAACTACAAAATTTACCAGTGGTAGATGGATGATGATACTTCCAGTGGTCTCCCGACGTGGCACGTTTCTGTCCGTGACTTCTTCAGGGGAACGACTGCAGGAGGTAACGGAATAGCCGCAGGTGTCTAACCTTAGGCTGAAATAAACACTGGGGGAAAGAACAAGCTATAAAAGCTTGTGTTCTGCTTTCCTAGGGTGGGATGCAGTGTAGCACAGGAGGGGTAGTCCTGTGCAGGACGGTCCGGGGGATACGATAATCCCAAACAAATGAGGCCCTTATGGTTGAGGGTAACAGTGTTGTCAGCCAGCCGCATTTTTAGGATGTCTTGCAGATGGGTGGAAGACTTCAGGAACCACTTGACAACCAGATTAAACACGTGCTCCATGCAGGGCGCATGGCTCAGCCCTCCTTGACGCAGCACCGACACCATGTTTTTCCTGTTGTCGGTCACCATGGTTCCAATCTTCAGCTGTTGCGAAGAAAGCCAGGATTCGATTTCTTGCTGAAGGACACGGAGCAGTTCCTCCCTTGTGTGACTGCGTTTGCCCAGGTAAACCAGGTGCAGAATAGCGTGAGAGTGATGAGAGGGGTCGCACATGGCTTGCATACACTACATGCCTCCAACATAATTCTTTGATCTCTACATGAAAATAATGCATTTGGTGTAAATTGCGCGAAGGGCATAGTTGGAGACATTGACTTAACTAGAGATACAGAGCGGAGGAGTTTGCTTTGAAATTTAAATTTTCACCACTGCGTAATTCAGCCCATACAGCAAAAGGAGGTGTACAGTCACCCATCAATTTTCCCCAAAAAAGACAGTTTCACATAACAAATTTCACCACTACGTAATTTGGCCCATACCGCAAAAGGAGGTGTACAATCACCCATAAATTTTCCCCAAAAAAGCCTGTGTCACATAAAGAATTTCACCACTAAGTAAGTCGGTCCATATCCCAAATGAAGGTGTACAATCACCCATACATTTAAAAAAAACAGTGTCAAAAAAAGAATTTCACCACTAAGTAAGTCGGTCCATACCGCAAACGGAGGTGTACAATCACCCATACATTTTCAGAAAAAAAGCCAGTGTCACATAAAAAATTTCACTGCAAAAAGGGCTTTACCACATATAACTGCACCGCTGAATGGCAAGTAGGCCCTTAATTTTTTCAACTTTTACACAAGTGCATCGCTAAACGAGGAATACATTTTTTTGGGCCTACGGAGTCCTTTTGTTATGGCTTTGCAAGAATGTTACACACAATTCTCATAGAACTCCTGATCTTAACTCCTTAAGGACACAGCCTTATTTCACCTTAAGGACCAGGCCATTTTTTGCAAATCTGACATGTGTCACTTTAAGTGGTGATAACTTTAAAACGCTTTTACTTATCCAGGCCATTCTGAGATTGTTTTTTTGTCACATATTGTACTTCATGACAGTGGTAAAATGAAGTCCAAAAAATTCATTTTTATTTATAAAGAAATTCCAAATTTACCAAAATTTTTTTAAAAATTGCAAAGTTTCAATTTCTCTACTTCTATAATACATAGTAATACCTACAAAAATAGTTATTACTTTACATTGCCCATATGTCTACTTCATGTTTGGATCATTTTGGGAATTACATTTTAGTTTTTGGGGACATTACAAGGCTTAGAAGTTTAGAAGCAAATCTTAAATTTTTTCTAAAATTTTTAAAAACCCAATTTTTAGGGACCAGTTCAGGTCTGAAGTCACTTTGTGAGGCTTACATAATAGAAACCACCCAAAATACCCCTCAAGGTATTCTAAACTGATTTTAAAAACGTTGTTAACCCTTTAGGTGTTGCACAAGAGTTATTGGCAAATGGGGATGAAATTTGAGAATTTATATTTTTGGGCAAATTTTATATTTTAATCAATTTTTTCCAGTAACAAATCAAGGGTTAACAGCCAAACAAAATGCTATATTTATTGCCCTGATTCTGTAGTTTGCAGAAACACCCCATATGTGGCCGTAAACTACTGTACGGGCACACAGTAGGGCGTAGAGGGAAAGGTGTCTCAAGTCTGATAACCAGTTTTTTATCCGATTGTCAGTGGCTAGATTGGGATATAAATTTAGTACTCCATGGAAGTGTGGTACTCCCTGAAGTAAACCGTCAAGACAGAGCCCAGATGATAGGGTAGTGTTGTCCTTCCGTATCCCCCTCCTGCGACACACTGCACTTTTTTTGGGTCCAACCCTTCTTTCTAGTATGGGGGGCCACACCTGGAAAGTGTTGGCCAGGGACGATCCGGGTGCCTCCAGTACCCGAGGTACTCTGACCTGCTCTTTCCCGGTCTGAAAAGATCAGGGCCTTGAGGACTGCCTCATAGAACTGAAGGAATGTCCCTGTGTTGCCAGCGCTCCGGGACAGCACAAAAGAGTTGTACAAGGCAACCTGCACCAAGTAGACCGCAACTTTTTTGTACCATGCCTGGGTTTTGCGCATGGCGTTATTGTCACGGGTAGAGTCACGGGAATCAAGATAGAGCGGAGGTGCACCCCCTGAGCTGCCACCTGGTCCCCTGTCCCTGCCTACTTGCACCACCCGCCCTAGGTGACAGAGCGCAACTGGGCGACAGTCCCTAACCTACTAAGTGCAAGCAGAGAGAAAGAGACAGCAGGGAAGAGGACAGCCACTGAGAAGTTACAATAAGCGGACAAGAGGTAGAATAAAAACGGAAGGCGAGGCTGGTCAACTAGCCGAGGTCAGTCCAGGAGGTCACGTCAGAACAAGGAAAGAGGCAAAGACAAATCCGTAAACAAGCCGAGGTAAAAATCTGAGAGGTAGCTTCAAGGTACAGGGAGCAGGCAGAAGAGGTTTCAAGAGGTGGATCGAGGTTCAATTCCAATAACATTCTTAATAATTCTTAATAATTCTTAATAACAATAAAGTACACAACCTATAGGATGAAAATCACAGGCAACCTGTAGCCAGCAGGCCGCCTGTATTTATAGTGGGGAGTGAGGGTCATGTGACGTAGCCAGCGTCACATGACCAACAGACAGACAAGTCGAGCACTGAGTGATCAGCTCGGCGCTCAAGGCAGACCTAGGAACAGGAAGCCTCCCAGCTAGCAAAGCCGCCCTGGGAACGAGGCCAAACACAGATCCTCGCTCCCGAAACTAAGCAGCAGGTCTGCGGCTGATGGGAGACTGAGTGCGCCTTTGGCGCCCCGTCACAGTTTTATGGCTTGAGGACTTGATCAGAGAGATCAACTCCTCCCATATACCGATTGTAGTCGACGATACAATCGAGCTTGAGGACCGTTGCCGCGGTACCTTGCACAGGAACAGGGGTGATGCCGTTACTATGAATTGTGGACAGTACAAGGACATCCCTCTTGTCCTTATATCTGACCAGCAACAGATTTTCACTGGAAAGGGCACGGGTCTCAACCCTGGGGATAGGTACCTGGACGGGGTCGCCATGTTGATTTTTCCACACGGTCCCACAAGCATACGTGGATCTGGCGGCGAGGGACTGGAACAAGGGGATACTAGTATAAAAGTTATTCACCTACAGGTGGTAACCTTTATCTAGCAGTGGGTGCATAAGGTCCCACACAAGTTTCCTTCTAACACCCAGAATGGGGGGACTTTCTGGGGGTTGAATACGGGAGTCTCGCCCCTCATACACACGAAACTTGTAAGTGTACCCTGAGGTACTCTTAAAAAGTTTGTACAGCTTCACGCCATACTTTGCCCGCTTTGAGGGAACATACTGGCGGAAAATGAGTCTCCCCTTGAACGCAATGAGAGACTCATCAACTGCGACCTCCCTTCCAGGTACATAGGCCTGTACAAATTTGGCCCCAAAGTGATCGATGACGGGCCTGATTTTGTACAGGCGGTCATAGGCAGGATCACCTTGGGGGGGACATGCTGCATTATCTGAATAATGCAGGCATTTTCGGATGGCCTCAAACCGGGTACGTGTCATGGCCGTACTGTAAAGGGGGGTCTGGTAGAGGACGTCCCCACTCCAGTAATGCCTGACACTAGGTTTCTTGACTAGGCCCATGTGCAGCACAAGGTCCCAAAATGTCCTCATCTCGGCTGCACTGACCAGGGTCCAGCCACCGGGCCTAGCCAAAAAGGAGCCCGGGTGTTGAGCAACAAACTGTTGGGCGTACAGGTTTGTTTGCTCCACCATTAGATTTACAAAGTGGTCACTGAAAAAAAGACTAATAAAGTCATATTCAGTGAAGCCCACTGTGGAAATCTGGATTCCTGGTTGGCCTACAAAATCAGGAATCACAGGCTCATAACGCTCTGGGGTACAGCAGACAAGTTCACCAGCAGGGGGCTCCGGTGGATTTAACTGGTGGGCCGGAAAACTAGTACAAGCCCCAGAGCTGCTCGTACTATGGTGGGCCACAGGGTCCCTAGCATGGCGGTCCCCTTGCTCCACCTGGCGGCGTCTCCGCCGCCTTGGGGGCTCATCATCATCACTAGATGATGAGGAGGACGCGGATGACAACAGGAAAGTTGGGTCATCCTCGTCCTCACTAGGACTCTTGGACTCAGAGGCAAGCTGGGCGTATGCCTCCTCAGCCGAGAACATCCGGCGGGCCATAGGGGAGCATGTGTCTGCGTGTGTGTGCGTGTAAATCTTTATTCAGTGTGCGTGTGTGTGGGGGCACGGGTGTTAGTGTACTTATCCCTAAAACCAACAGAAAAAAAAAAGACTAACTAGAAAAAGCGGAAAAAATTAGAATTTTTTTTTTTTTTATTCAAAACCGCTGATCAACTGCCGAAGTGGCCTAACAGTGGCCGGACGCTAAGAGTGCCAGACACAGTCAGCGTACGCACAAAAAAAATAAAAATGCCTGCGCCCCAAAAAAGTTGTGGGGGGTAGGAGGGCAAGCGGCAGCACCCCTGGGGGGTCTAGGGTCACACAGCTGTGCTGTGGACCCCAGACACCCTATTTAGGGTGATGCAATCCAAGTTTTTTTTCCCACTAACTTTCCCTTTTATATCTCTGCCTAGCCCAACCTTTCCCTAGCCTTTCCCTAGGCTGATCAGATGAGGGGTGCTGGGGCACAGATCGGGTGCTGGGGCACGGATGGGTGCTGGGGCACAGATGGGGTGATGCTGACTGAGATCTGACACGTGCAGGCAGCACTCCTCTCTCCTCTGCTCACCGGACACAAAAGGAGGAGGAGAGGAGCGCTGCCGAGATTTGAACCTCCCGCTGCCTGCCCACCTACCAATCAGAGGCGATCCTGAGAGGTGATGTCACATCACCTCTCAGGATCGTAGGATGGTGATTGATGGTGTAATATCACACCGCCGATCACCAGCCTGTTCCGGATTATCGGGTCCTCAGAGACCCGAATAACCCGGAAACGCAGCAAACCGCAGGTCCGAATTGACCTGCGGTTTGCTGCGATCACCTACACGGAGGGGTCACAGGACCCCCCGGCGAATTGGCCCCGGGTGCCTGCTCAATGATTTGAGCAGGCACCGGGTTCCGATCACTGCCCACCGTGCAGCGGTGATCGGAAATACACAGGGCGTACAGGTATGCCCTGTATCCTTAAGTACCAGGACATCAGGGCGTACCTGTATTTTGGATTTTAGATGCATTTGGAGAAATTACTAATTGAATGCAAAAGCACAGTATACACTAACGAGCAAAAAGGTTACAATGTTTTGAACTTTTGACTTTCAGGCTCCATATCTCACCATTCACTACAGCTTCGAACATGAGACTACCATCAATGTATAGACAACCATCTTGGCTATCTCATACATAAATTGGACTTGCAACTATTTAGCATATGATTAGTTATGCCGATTCTTGCCATGTAACTGCATTGTTACTGTTTTGCTCCTGGTGGTGGAACAATCTTTTTCTTCTTGTATACTACAAATTACAACCTGTTCTCACATTCCCTAATAGCTCAGAGTGTTATTAAAGACGATAGCTGAAGAAGATGAGAGTCATGTAACACAGAAATTAGTAGTCAATTTGACCGGCTCCGAGCTACCACCCGAGGGCTGAATTACAGCCTTACAGCCTGGTGGAGCAGTTTTGAAATAGATCTCTTTAAAGCCATGAGGAAGCTGAATTTAAATTGGTTATTTAAGAACTTGCCAGTATCACCTAAGGGAGATAGGAAGGGTGAAAAACCAGTAGTCATAGGACCTTTGGGGTTCAGTATGACTGCTGGTTTTGATTCTACAGAGATATCTTGCTTGGAATTGATGACAGATTCAGATTTGTGTTAACCACCACAGATACAATTTCAAAAAGAGTTCAAAGGAGGTGTCAAGTGCACGTTTTGTCCCCCTTTGCCCGCCGGCTGTAGCATAGACATTTTTCAACGGAAAGTACTAGAAGGGGTAAAAGCTCTTGTTTACCCCCAAGTACATACGAATTTAGATAGAGGGGAAGAGAAGGCCTTGAGATGGCTACAGTCCCGTGATGATATTGTTATAAAACTGGCGGACAAGGGGGGTAACGTGGTCCTGATGACCAGGGAATATTATGTAGCAGAAGCTCATAGGCAACTTGAGAACAATAATGTGTATGAAAGATTGAAGATAGACCCTACTTTTGAGATACTGGGTCATCTAAGAGGTCTTTTGCATAAGTATGTAGAGTGCAATGTGTTGTCGAGAAAAAAAGCTGTGAAACTTCTGCCTTTGTTTCCAACTAAACCCACATGGTATTTTTTGCCCAAAATTCACAAGTCACTGACCCACCCTGGTAGACTCATTGTCTCGGGGGTTGGGGAAGTGACTAAACCATTGTCACAATACATTGACTGGTTGCTCAGACCGATGGTGCAGTTTGCACCCTCACATCTCAGAGACACGGCTGATTTATTACTGGCAATTGGAGTCCGTACATTGGAAGGATGGATTTCAGCTAGTGTCTCTAGATGTGGAACACCTCTACACTCGCATCCCACAAGATGAAGGCATAGAGGCAGTAATGGAAGTCTTGAGTATGACTGACAAAAGTGCGGTCTTTTTGGACTTTATTAAGGATGCGTTGGGTTTAATTTTGAAAAATAATGCCTTCAAATTCGGGGATGAGTGGTACAGGCAAAAGTTTGGTACTGCTATGGGTACACCAGTCGCATGTACATTCGCAAATTTATATTTTGCGAGATTTGAAGATAAATATATATATTCTGTCACAAATCCTTTTTTACCTTATATGCAGACCTATTTAAGGTTTATAGATGACGTATTTACTGTGTGGTCAGGTACGGAGACCACCTTTGGAAATTTTGTGGCGTATTTAAACAAAGAGAACAAGATGAATATGGGGTTCACCTACAATTTCAGTGAACTGCAACTTGAATTCTTAGTTGTACTTATATCAGTTAGAAACAGTGAGTTGGTTACCGAGGGGTACCGAAGCCTACGGCTACCAACTCATTGTTGCACTATTCTAGCTATCATCCACTGGTCACTGGTTTGAATCTAGGAGCTGCCATGAAGATTTCCCAAGAAAATAGAAACAGTATCATCCGCTTATCAGTAGTGGTATCTCAGCCAAGAAAATTGCCAAACTGCATCACGTGAGTGCCATGACAGATGTAAGAATATGAAATTAAATTCGTCCATCCATGTCGGAGTCAACAAGTCAGCTTATCACAAAGTCTATCAGATCTGGTGCGACAAACATAGCAGTAGAGGTGTCTCGTATGCTTTGTAAAAGTGAGATCACAGACGTCCATGTAAGCGCCGTGTGACGCATATTACAGAAATCTGGAATGGTGCCTGAAAAAGGGTGAAGAAAACATGCCTTAAATATCGTCATAAGAAGTGTCGGCTCCAGTTTGCAAAAAAGTACAAACAGTGGACAGTAGAAGATTGGAAATGGTTGATTAGGAGCGAAGCAACGAAAGTCACTAGACTGGGCTCTGATGGGTGCAAATGGGTCTGGAAGGAACAAGGGAAAACTGCCTACCTTGAAACTCTGCCTGTTCTGACTTCAGACTTTCCTTAACTATGGTTTTGCCGGTTCCCTCAGTGCTCTGCGCTGGTGTCTCTTGACCCCTGAGGTCAGCAGTGTACTGAACAGACTATTTCAAAAGACAGCAGCTTGGTGGTCCTGTATATAAGTTAAAGGGTGAAGAGAAGGGGGTCACTTAGATAATGCTCTTAGGAATAGCCCCAAGCCATATTTGTTCAGTAGACACAGCAGTTCCACTTATGCTTCATAACATTAATGCTGAGGGAGGCACTATACAAATAGAATCTTCCTTATATTACCCAAAAATGTATTATTTTTTCGATGCACGGGTCTGCATGGCTGGGGATTGCAGATTATCTTGACCTCATCTAGTCTTACCTGTGCTTGGGGCACAGATTTAATCTAGACAAAGTCTACCAGCTTCCAGAACCCTTGATGTAAGGTAAAATCTCAGAGTATTACAAGACACAGATCTGAGATATCGTAATGATTTGCTGTTGAACTGTTTCATTTGTTGATTTGTTTTAACTGGTTTTCATCCAGAACCTGAACGAGGGATTCTGGGAGATTTTTTGGCATTATTTATCAAATCAACAGTAGTTAAATATTGTCACAGGGCCAACAGTAGCTAAACCATTTCAAGGAGGGTGACCAATGCAAACAGCTTGTTAATTAAAATAATACGGCGTAAGTTCACAATATGGTAGTAGGATAATATATGTGGTCAGGTCCTATTTGAATTTTAATTGCTACATAAATATCAGTGCTGGCTTTACATTCTGTTCTTAGGCACTCCAACAATTCCGATTTAACTCAACCCTGATCCATGATAAGCGCAGCATTAGTTCCTTCTCTATAGACTTGTCTACAATGGTGCATGTAGAATGGTATTTACATTAAGACCTGCTGACAGCGGGGCTGGTCGGCCTATCAGGAAGCAGAGATGCCGGTCAGGCTGGGTGCAGGCGTCACATGCTTCCTTTCGCAGGGTATTTAAACAGGCAACTGCTAGCCACAGTGCCTGTGAATGGTCTCCTCACACACTTAGTTTCACTTTCATTTTAGGCTCCTGGATTGCTGACATTCTGCCTGTTTGTGACTTTGCCTCTGACTTCTGATTTGATATCTGACGTGACCTCCTGGTATTGATCTTTTTCTGGTATTGTACTCCTCTTTGGTAACACACTCTGGTTTAACACCTGAATATGGCCATTGTTTAGGATGCTTTCCTTGATGACCCCATTCAGAAGGTTCTCAGAGGTTTGATCTCCAGGAAGCTGCCTTCCCTATTCTTAATATTTTACTAAAATGAATGGAACTAATTCCAGAACTGCATACCTCTGAAAAACAAATTCAAGATTTTTCATGTGTGTCTCCTTGTCAGAATGACATTTTTTATGGCCCTAAGATCACGCTGGACTGCAATGACTTCTGTAATGACTGGTCCCATGGTTGTACATTTCCACGGCATAATGTCAACAGTTAGTTTTAGGATCCTGTAATATAAATTTAGCTTTTCTTAGCTTTTTTTCCTGGACATATTTGCTAAAAGAATAGTCATTTGCAGTAATTTATGTATATATCTTTACATCCTACAGCCGAACAATATTTCTATAAGATTTAGGAGAAATGTTAGCCATGGCATGAGATGTGGCCTCAGCTTCCAGTATAGAAACCCAATCCTTATACATCTGTTCATAAGCAACTTGGAATGGTATCAATAGCTGTAAATCAAGTATTATTTTATTTCATCGCTCTGGATCCTGGGAGATTACATTGTTTTTTTCAGTTTTAAAAGGTGCAGAAGAATGGAAAAACCATCTATGTATAGTGAAAGGTGCATGACTATAAAATAATCCCCTTTGGAGCACATCAGTTATTCTAATTCTATCTTACAGAAGTTGACCTGGGTTTAATCCCAGTTTTATTTTGTATATAGTTGTATGTTCTATGTACTTATCAATAGAATCCTTCAGCTATATGTAAATCACCACATTTTGTTCCACTTATTTGTATTTTTCCTCTTAGCTCCAACATGCTTCTTCTCACCCTAGCTAAGTACTAGTCTGGGAACCATCTTTTGCAGCTGTGTATGGCTTCATGGGTTCTCCAGGCCCCTATCTGAATTATTTTCTGTCACAGTAAGATCTTTTAGAATGCCTAGTGATCACTAAGACAAGAAGTGACATCAAATGGAATTTTATGGGACAGGCTCATAGCAGGACACAAAATATGCTGTTGCACCTGCATGTTGGAGCCTCATGGAGCCCAAAATGTTCCTCTGCTCTGTATAAGTGTAGTGTACGGGAGAGTAATACCCCGTCACTACTGAAGGGTCACTTGGGTATTGTCGTTCCCCCTGTAGTTATGGGGAGGTTGGTATAAAACATCTTATAATGTCATGCTAGGTATTTTCCTGTTACTGTGAAACGTGCATTTGCAGGCCGGCTAGGGTGTCAGTTCCAGCTCTGAGTCACTAGAGGGAGCTAGGGAACCCTAGGTTATATAAGGCCCAGTCAGGAAGTAGTAGCAGGAGGAGACAGACAGTGGGAGCAGAGGTCAGAAATGATCCTGTGTCTGAGAGAAAGCCAGGCTATGGGCCTGTGAGAGCATAGCAGGCCTGAAGCCTGCCGGCTAGGAGAGGGTAGTAAAGGCCCTGTAACCGGGTTCCGGATCCAAGGAAAAGGTTCCCCTCCTGAGTCACCATCCGTTTCAGCTGAAGCAGCATAAGCGAGCCACAAGCCAAGACACAGATTACCACAGAGGCCGATCAGATAAAGCGAGAGGTACTCAAGATAACAGAGGAGGTACTAGATAAGGACAGCTTCAAGGGTACGCCAGATAAAGGGCATTAGACCTTGGAGAGAAAGTCACATGTAGCAGGACCAGTCAGGAATAGTGAGCAAGCCGCCTGTACTGCATCTCCTGTAATCAACACTCTGTATAATTCATCGCTAAGACCGGCCTTCCTGTAATGTCAAGAACCATCTGTATTCTTCTAAAACCAACCGTCTTTTATGGAACTGTGCACTACCAGTGTCCGTGTATTATCCTGACTGATATTCAGTAAAAGTTCCAGTTTTTGTTGGCTATCCTGTGCTTGCTTCATTCTTCCACCATACTTTACACGGCGTGTCACCGTTTAATTGACACTGGCGTCACGAACTGTTAACATACCTGCCTGTTCCAGTATTTGCCCCAATTGAAGACGACAGTGGATCCCAGGTTAGTGGTCAATCTGCACTACAAAGCCCAGCATACACTACTGACCCCCTGGGACACTGCATCGCTCTTTTTGGCGTCACGAACAGGATACGCATACTTCTGACAGTGCAGGGAAGTGTGAACTGTGTGCTTTAATTATTCCACCACCGTATTACAAAGACTGTAACCTTTATTCCTAACTTGTGGATTACAATTGTGCCTGGGAGGAATCAGAGACGCTGTACTGTGTTGCGCTACCCCCAGAGAGAAAAATCGTATTTGTGGACTGTGTTTTACTGGATTTTTCGTCATCCTGCTTGCTGGCAGTGAATTGCAGCATCAGGACATCTAAAATGGCCGCCGACGCCATGAGGCTTTTTACTGCGCCATCAGGATGTGCAGAGGCGCGAATATTTGGCGCCGAAACCTTCCAAGAAGAAGGAGGAGACGATTGCCCTGGAGCGCCACCCACCTTGAGGAGTGACGACGCGGCTGACTACTTTGAAGAGTTACGCCTGGGAGGCGGGGCTCCGATGGAGATAGACTGGCCCAGTGCATGGGAGTAGTCAGAGTCGATGCAGCAACCAGGAAGAGAAGAGATGGCGTGCGCTGCAGAGAGCGAGGATGAGACCACGTGCGAGTGGGGCGCCACTCCACCGGACTTTCCGGAGTTGGGGCCGTGGGATCCTCTAGCCTGGACGGCCACCCCCTGGGCCCAGGCCATGGACCTAAGCATCACCCGACCTGAGTCCCCACCGATCCGTCGCCGGCATGCAGAATGGCCGGCTATTATGGAGGAGTTGAGAGCCGCGGTGGCGAAAAAGAACACCAGCCGGAAGAAGCGGTTCGAAGAGATGGCTAAGTCCATACAGGGAGACTCCTTTCCGGGTAAGCCCCAGCTAGAAAGGCGCCGCGGGATCGTGGTGTCCTTTGATAAGGAAAAAGGCTATGGGTTTATCCAGGAGTTGGGGACTGGCCGGGACTTCTATGTCAACCGGCGATCGGTAAAACGGCACTACCTCCCAGAGCATCTCCACAATCTAACTATGGGGGAGATCATAGAATACACCCCTGCCGAAAGTCTAAGGGGCCCCTACGCCACCGCAGTGACTCGCCCGAAGGTGCCGGCCGAGAACTGGGACTCTGGGAAAGAGAGGTCAGAGCCAGTTGAGACAGGGAGAGCGCATGTGGAAAAGGCCCGGACCACCCATCTACAGAACCAGACCTACCTCAGCCCCGACGTTTTCTGGGAGCCCATCGTGCTGCAGGGGCTGGAGGAGCGGTATCCCCCTCCGGATGCAGTGAGACGAGAGGAGGAGAAGGAGCGACAGGACAGCTGCCGGAGAGCAGAGGAAGTGGCTGAGGCCCGGCGCCAAACCGCAGGTGCCCTTGTTACCCCAGCGGCCGGACCCCCTGGACCTCTGGTAGATCCAACCGCCTGCACTAAAGCGAACTAGAGGCCCTGCGCAAGCGGGTGTACTGGGTGGCGGACCTTGGCTGCGCTGGAGGAGTGCAGTGGTTTCCATTCCCGAGAACGGAGGCCGAAATGGAGGCCGTGAAAGATAAACCTCCCCCTCTAAAAATTGTCAGGGGAGACGGGTTTCAAATGTGGCCGTCCTTGCCGGAACAACTGCTGCAGGTTCCCTATGTCGACTCGTCATCTGAGGAGGAACATGATACTCGTCTGTGAGTACTTTTGCCCTCTTGTTCATCTCCTTAATGGCCGTTTGTCCCTCCAGTTGGCAGAGCTGGTCAAGCTCGCTGCCAGTTACCCACGGCCGGTGGCATCCTAGTTAATCATGTGCCACTGTGTATCAATGCTTCCAGCTGCCTTTGTTTTGTTTGGGACATCCGGTTTGCTGCTGAATTCCCGGTTGTGCCTTGAAGTTTTTGCACAAATTTTACCCCTTTTACCCCCATTTCAGGTTGAAAAGACATTTTTATGTCAGCACTATTTTAAAGGGTAAGCAGGACTTGCCAGGATAACAAGGCCCTGGTATTGTCAGAGTCCTGTATTGTCATTTTATATATGTGCTGCTGACAGTATTTAATAACCGGTTTTCTTATTCAAGTATATGTGCCCAGAGATGGACTTCCTATGTGCAAGCCTCTGAGAGGTTAATTTATTATGGACTTATTTATTGTCATGGACTATCCTGGTTCTTTCAACATCCGCTGTGCCAGGTCAGCGCCCCCTTTCCACTCACTATCCTGTGAAAAAGAGAACGACGCCCCTTGTCACCAGACTTCACCATTTCCAATTGGGTCTGATAAGAGTGTAATTGACATATATGTATGCATGCATGTGTCTTCCTCTATTTCAGGTCATGAGTCCAGTTGGGCGGGCCCTGATGGAGTACGAGGTCGTACTCAGCTTAAAGCAGCGGGGTATGTAGTGTACGGGAGAGTAATACCCCGTCACTACTGAAGGGTCACTTGGGTATTGTCGTTCCCCCTGTAGTTATGGGGAGGTTGGTATAAAACATCTTATAATGTCATGCTAGGTATTTTCCTGTTACTGTGAAACGTGCATTTTGCAGGCCGGCTAGGGTGTAGTTCCAGCTCTGAGTCACTAGAGGGAGTTAGGGAACCCTAGGTTATATAAGGCCCAGTCAGGAAGTAGTAGCAGAGGAGACAGACAGTGGGAGCAGAGGTCAGAAATGATCCTGTGTCTGAGAGAAAGCCAGGCTATGGGCCTGTGAGAGCATAGCAGGCCTGAAGCCTGTCGATTAGGAGAGGGTAGTAAAGGCCCTGTAACCGGGTTCCGGATCCAAGGAAAAGGTTCCCCTCCTGAGTCACCATCCGTTCAGCTGAAGCAGCATAAGCGAGCCACAAGCCAAGACACAGATTACCACAGAGGCCGATCAGATAAAGCGAGAGGTACTCAAGATAACAGAGGAGGTACTAGATAAGGACAGCTTCAAGGGTACGCCAGATAAAGGGCATTAGACCTTGGAGGAAAGTCACATGTAGCAGGACCAGTCAGGAATAGTGTGCAAGCCGCCTGTACTGCATCTCCTGTAATCAACACTCTGTATAATTCATCGCTAAGACCGGCCTTCCTGTAATGTCAAGAACCATCTGTATTCTTCTAAAACCAACCGTCTTTTATGGAACTGTGCACTACCAGTGTCCGTGTATTATCCTGACTGATATTCAGTAAAAGTTCCAGTTTTTGTTGGCTATCCTGTGCTTGCTTCATTCTTCCACCATACTTTACACGGCGTGTCACCGTTTAATTGACACTGGCGTCACGAACTTTTAACATCTGCCTGTTCCCGTATTTGCCCCAATTGAAGACGACAGTGGATCCCAGGTTAGTGGTCAATCTGCACTACAAAGCCCAGCATACACTACTGACCCCCTGGGACACTGCATCGCTCTTTTTGGCGTCACGAACAGGATACGCATGCTTCTGAAGTGCAGGGAAGTGTGAACTGTGTGCTTTAATTATTCCACCACCGTATTACAAAGACTGCAACCTTTATTCCTAACTTGTGGATTACAATTGTGCCTGGGAGGAATCAGAGACGCTGTACTGTGTTGCGCTACCCCCAGAGAGAAAAATCGTATTTGTGGACTGTGTTTTACTGGATTTTTCGTCATCCTGCTTGCTGGCAGTGAATTGCAGCATCAGGACATCTAAAATGGCCGCCGACGCCATGAGGCTTTTTACTGCGCCATCAGGATGTGCAGAGGCGCGAATATTTGGCGCCGAAACCTTCCAAGAAGAAGGAGGAGACGATTGCCCTGGAGCGCCACCCACCTTGAGGAGTGACGACGCGGCTGACTACTTTGAAGAGTTACGCCTGGGAGGCGGGGCTCCGATGGAGATAGACTGGCCCAGTGCATGGGAGTAGTCAGAGTCGATGCAGCAACCAGGAAGAGAAGAGATGGCGTGCGCTGCAGAGAGCGAGGATGAGACCACGTGCGAGTGGGGCACCACTCCACCGGACTTTCCGGAGTTGGGGCCGTGGGATCCTCTAGCCTGGACGGCCACCCCCTGGGCCCAGGCCATGGACCTAAGCATCACCCGACCTGAGTCCCCACCGATCCGTCGCCGGCATGCAGAATGGCCGGCTATTATGGAGGAGTTGAGAGCCGCGGTGGCGAAAAAGAACACCAGCCGGAAGAAGCGGTTCGAAGAGATGGCTAAGTCCATACAGGGAGACTCCTTTCCGGGTAAGCCCCAGCTAGAAAGGCGCCGCGGGATCGTGGTGTCCTTTGATTTGGAAAAAGGCTATGGGTTTATCCAGGAGTTGGGGACTGGCCGGGACTTCTATGTCAACCGGCGATCGGTAAAACGGCACTACCTCCCAGAGCATCTCCACAATCTAACTATGGGGGAGATCATAGAATACACCCCTGCCGAAAGTCTAAGGGGCCCCTACGCCACCGCAGTGACTCGCCCGAAGGTGCCGGCCGAGAACTGGGACTCTGGGAAAGAGAGGTCAGAGCCAGTTGAGACAGGGAGAGCGCATGTGGAAAAGGCCCGGACCACCCATCTACAGAACCAGACCTACCTCAGCCCCGACGTTTTCTGGGAGCCCATCGTGCTGCAGGGGCTGGAGGAGCGGTATCCCCCTCCGGATGCAGTGAGACGAGAGGAGGAGAAGGAGCGACAGGACAGCTGCCGGAGAGCAGAGGAGTGGGCTGAGGCCCGGCGCCAAACCGCAGGTGCCCTTGTTACCCCAGCGGCCGGACCCCCTGGACCTCCGGTAGATCCAACCGCCTGCACTAAAGCGGAACTAGAGGCCCTGCGCAAGCGGGTGTACTGGGTGGCGGACCTTGGCTGCGCTGGAGGAGTGCAGTGGTTTCCATTCCCGAGAACGGAGGCCGAAATGGAGGCCGTGAAAGATAAACCTCCCCCTCTAAAAATTGTCAGGGGAGACGGGTTTCAAATGTGGCCGTCCTTGCCGGAACAACTGCTGCAGGTTCCCTATGTCGACTCGTCATCTGAGGAGGAACATGATACTCGTCTGTGAGTACTTTTGCCCTCTTGTTCATCTCCTTAATGGCCGTTTGTCCCTCCAGTTGGCAGAGCTGGTCAAGCTCGCTGCCAGTTACCCACGGCCGGTGGCATCCTAGTTAAATCATGTGCCACTGTGTATCAATGCTTCCAGCTGCCTTTGTTTTGTTTGGGACATCCGGTTTGCTGCTGAATTCCCGGTTGTGCCTTGAAGTTTTTGCACAAATTTTACCCCTTTTACCCCCATTTCAGGTTGAAAAGACATTTTTATGTCAGCACTATTTTAAAGGGTAAGCAGGACTTGCCAGGATAACAAGGCCCTGGTATTGTCAGAGTCCTGTATTGTCATTTTATATATGTGCTGCTGACAGTATTTAATAACCGGTTTTCTTATTCAAGTATATGTGCCCAGAGATGGACTTCCTATGTGCAAGCCTCTGAGAGGTTAATTTATTATGGACTTATTTATTGTCATGGACTATCCTGGTTCTTTCAACATCCGCTGTGCCAGGTCAGCGCCCCCTTTCCACTCACTATCCTGTGAAAAAGAGAACGACGCCCCTTGTCACCAGACTTCACCATTTCCAATTGGGTCTGATAAGAGTGTAATTGACATATATGTATGCATGCATGTGTCTTCCTCTATTTCAGGTCATGATTCCAGTTGGGCGGGCCCTGATGGAGTACGAGGTCGTACTCAGCTTAAAGCAGCGGGGTATGTAGTGTACGGGAGAGTAATACCCCGTCACTACTGAAGGGTCACTTGGGTATTGTCGTTCCCCCTGTAGTTATGGGGAGGTTGGTATAAAACATCTTATAATGTCATGCTAGGTATTTTCCTGTTACTGTGAAACGTGCATTTTGCAGGCCGGCTAGGGTGTAGTTCCAGCTCTGAGTCACTAGAGGGAGTTAGGGAACCCTAGGTTATATAAGGCCCAGTCAGGAAGTAGTAGCAGAGGAGACAGACAGTGGGAGCAGAGGTCAGAAATGATCCTGTGTCTGAGAGAAAGCCAGGCTATGGGCCTGTGAGAGCATAGCAGGCCTGAAGCCTGTCGATTAGGAGAGGGTAGTAAAGGCCCTGTAACCGGGTTCCGGATCCAAGGAAAAGGTTCCCCTCCTGAGTCACCATCCGTTCAGCTGAAGCAGCATAAGCGAGCCACAAGCCAAGACACAGATTACCACAGAGGCCGATCAGATAAAGCGAGAGGTACTCAAGATAACAGAGGAGGTACTAGATAAGGACAGCTTCAAGGGTACGCCAGATAAAGGGCATTAGACCTTGGAGGAAAGTCACATGTAGCAGGACCAGTCAGGAATAGTGTGCAAGCCGCCTGTACTGCATCTCCTGTAATCAACACTCTGTATAATTCATCGCTAAGACCGGCCTTCCTGTAATGTCAAGAACCATCTGTATTCTTCTAAAACCAACCGTCTTTTATGGAACTGTGCACTACCAGTGTCCGTGTATTATCCTGACTGATATTCAGTAAAAGTTCCAGTTTTTGTTGGCTATCCTGTGCTTGCTTCATTCTTCCACCATACTTTACACGGCGTGTCACCGTTTAATTGACACTGGCGTCACGAACTTTTAACATCTGCCTGTTCCCGTATTTGCCCCAATTGAAGACGACAGTGGATCCCAGGTTAGTGGTCAATCTGCACTACAAAGCCCAGCATACACTACTGACCCCCTGGGACACTGCATAAGGAGCATAATGCTAGAAACCATGAGTAATAGCTGGATGTCCTGTTACAGATTGTGTACTGAGGCCCATGACCTTCAAATTACCATACAACAGACTGCAATTCCATGCAGCACAGACTTGTTTTATGGCCATCCGATTTAACTATTTAACTAAGTCTAAAAAATAACCCATATCCCTCCATAGAAATTCATATAACTACATCATATTCAATTAAGCACATGTCTGAAAATGCAGCAAAAAATTACATGTGCTTAGAAAAATCAATAAACAGCGCAGGTCACCGAAGAGCTTCGCTGTCTGCCTTTTGTATTTTTTACTGCAATGTTTGGCATTTGTTGAGTATTAAGAGATGACCTGTGAAACTTTTTTTTCTACAAACTTTCTAAAGTTAACAACAATGAGAACGAGAGTAAATTTATTTGTACAGCTTCCTACATGGATGATCCTGATTGTTAAGAAACAGTGAAAGCAAAGGCTCTGAGAGTATTATAAAACCAAAGCACCGTCGGACTGAAGTCCCTTGGGCCCACCAGAGGAAATAATTCTGAGGGCCCACCTTCTGTGTACAGTATATAGGACCCTAAAGGGGTTCTCTGGGCTTTTAATATTGATCTATACCCAGGATAGGAGGTCATCAATATCAGATTGGCGGGGGTCCGACACCTGGCACCTCCGGCGATCAGCTGCATGAAGGGAAAGCACGCGTTGTGTGCACGTGCCATCTCCCTTCTCTCTTTCTGCTCACTGCTGCTATTTCTTTGATGAGCAGAAAGAGAGACAGAAGACGGCAAGCAAGCATGGCTGGCGCCTTCCCTTCATACAGCTGAACCGCATGTGTGCCAGGTGTCGGACCCCCGCCGATCTGATATTGATGACCTATACTGAGCATAGGTCATCAATATTAAAAGCCTGGAGAACCCATTTAATGGCTTAGGTCTATTATTGTCAGAGCTTGGGCAGTCCAATCCACTGGTGGGCCAGTTCGACCCCGAACCAAAGAGTTTTACCCTGCTATGACCTATCTGCATGATATATAGTAAGAACTGTATTTGATTCTATTGCATTTAGAAAAGAAAAAAAAACGCCTTGATGCAAACTTAAACATTTAAATTAAATTATATTTTTTTGCTATATTGAGCATGGCTCTTTTTGACTAGAGTTGGGCCTCTTTCACACGTCTGTGATGACATATGTGAAAACATGGTCAGTGTGAAGATGTACATGAGGAATCCAAGTTGGGTCCGTGTGTCTGTTTTTTGCTCCACGTGTGTCATCTGTATTCCACCGACAATACTAGGCTGAAAATTAATTTCCAGAGAATCTCCTACCAATGGTCCATGAAAACCGTAGACCAAACATGGGTGGCATCCCATAGACCCATAGACTTTAATGTGCATGAGGGATCCCTAATCAATAACAAAATAGGGCATGCTTCTGTGGTTCCACCATTGTCCCAAGCTAGGTGGGAAACCACTGATGTGTAAATGGGTATGTATTCTATTCGTGGAGATGTGTGAAAGAGGCCTGGGTTTACCAGTCATATAACTTGGGAAAAGTAAACATCAATGGTGAGAAAAAATGTTACCTTCTTAACTGGTCAATGTTGGCATCATGCCTGCATTTCCTTCCCATCCATAGGCAGCTTACAGTATGTCCTCTTCTCTCCAGCCTGGACAGCTAAGTGCACCTCTATAACTAGGTTTAAAGCCGTGTTCACATGTCAACAAACACGTCAGACAAACCATGCGTAGTTTGTCATGCTGTATATCCAACCACATCATTGGGTTGATCCACATGCAGATAGCCAGCGGCCATGTGAAAGCCATGCAGATTGCCATTGGTAATACATGCTGATATCCAAGTGACGCTGTGTGAATATACCCTGAAATCTTGGTCAGAATACATTTTTGGGGTCTGAAGCCTGGTGTTTGACTTATTCTAGGGAGTCAAATATCTAAGCTCTGTATTCATTTTTGAGATCTTAAGTAATTTTTTTTTAAATTGTAGATCAGGCTCTAAATTAAGTTTTGGGACCTTACCAATTTAGTACTTTGATGAAAGAGTAATATGCCCTAGTGCAGCATAAAGTTGAAGGGGGTGTTTTAGGTTATGTGGCTGGATAATACCCGTAAGAAGTTTTGACTGTTTATGATTTTTGGCTCAAATTGAAGTTTCCCAACTACTGTAATTTACTGATGTGCCATCCATATGGAGAGGGTGAAGGTTCCACAGTGGCGAGTCTGGTAGATTTGGGTTTGACTGACGTGGAGAAGCTTGAAAAATCCTGGCATTGGCAACTGGACTACTTCTCTCCCAACTGCGTCTTCTGACATTTAAACCTCTGGTAGTGTAAGTAGCTGAAAACATCTTTGAAAAATCATTTGCAAAGTTACTTTACTTTTTATTTTAGATTTACTGAATCACTAAAGAAAATTGGTTGCAAATGTATTAATGATGCAAATGGAATAAAAAAAAAACATAAAAATACACTATAGTCTGTCCAACGATGCAATGAATATTACAGGGGAATACTACAGGTTCTGAAATTGTTTTTAGTAGGTTTTAATCTCTGATTGTTTTTCCCTTTTCATGAGAATTATGTTTATTTTCCACATGTCACTTGACTAATGTCCTACAGTGGGTTTGGCTTCTGCAGGGAATTTAAAGAGTTTCGAAAGCCTGTCAATCTGAAGCACTTGTTCCATCTATTGCGTTGGAAGAAGACCACTTGATAACAATAGCAGTGTATTACAACCATCGGGAGTGTCCAGCTATAGAACCTGCCACACAAGGAGTAATGTTGTTGATGGCAATCATTCATCTCCAAAGCGGAGTTTAAAAGAATCCTTATCAACCACAAACTCTTGCTTTTGTTTGCCGCCTTCATATCAACAACCCTCTCACTCCACGCTGGAATCTCATCACATTAGATGAACAATTAGCCCAGTGTCAATGGTTTACCTAAGGATAATGCGCTGTTTAAATTTCGAGCACTAGTCAAGACATTTTCGACTAATATTTAACCTATGGCATTATCATCGTCCATCATCTATTGATTTTTCAAGTGTGTACCGGTTTTAATGAAAAGTAATTCATCTTTCATGATTATTTATTAAATGTATGTGGTCAAGTGCTTAGAATGCACTTTTCACCCTAGGGTTTTCTAAGTGGGCAAACAAACATGAGCTTCAAGCAACTGCAGTTCTACTGGAAGCCTATCATCTCATGTGTTTGCTTTACTTAAGCATCTGCACTTGTTTTCTAATTTGAGAAGAAGACATTGACATCAAAGCTTAGTCACAGTTTCTACCTCCGTAAGAGAATTTCTTCTTTGGGTGTTCTCTGGTAGGGTTAATGGTTTCATCATTATTATCCAATGGAGGAGCTGAGGTCATGGAAAGGTTGTTGGTGTTTTAGGAATTTTTATAAGGGTTTCATAAACGATAAAGGAAGTTCATATTTATTTATTTTATGCACTTATATAGCGCTTATATAGTTCAGCCTTTTTTTAAGTGATGGCCTATATGCAGGATAGGCCATCACTAGCTGATGAGTCGAGGGTCCAGTATTCTGCACTCCTGCTGATCAGCTGTTCTGTGTAGCTTCGTCAACGGAAGTCAGTGAACTATGGCAAAAACAAATAATTTATTGTGTTTTTGCTGTACTTTAAGCCTTTGAAAAAAAAACATAATTTCTTTGTATCGCCATACTCTAACACAGACTTTTTTATCTTTCCATTTAGAGAGTCATGTGAGGGCTCTTTATTTTGAGGTGTGAGCTGTAGTTTTTATTGTTACGATTTTGGGGTACATATTTTTTTTATCACATTTTATTAAATTTTTGGATGCAGCAATACTAATTAAAGGGGTATTCCAGTTGTTTTAAGTTATTCCTTATCCCCTACCGCTGGGACCCCCACCGATCATGAAAACATGGCCCCCCTCCCCTGCAGCCCCCTGAAATGAATGGAGAGGCCGGCCGCACATGAGTGCGGCAGCTTTTCTATGGGAATTCTGGAGATTGCCAAGCACTGTACTCTTCTGTCTCTGGAACTCCCATAGAAATGATTTCATTTCAGGGGGCTCCTGTGGATAGGGGACTTGAACCTGTGATCACAAGAATGGGAGCCCTGAATTACCTGTGTAAATGGAGCAGTACTGTTCTCATTGTGATCCCTATTGCCCCCAAATACTATACAGTAGTTACAAAATAATAGTGCCATACAGATATTCCCCAAACAGATCCAGAAAGTCCCACCAAAAGTAATAATTCTCTCTCTGAATACCCTAATTAGTAACAATGCCTATACAGTGCCACAGTTGCCAGGTGTCTCGGTGCCAGGTCTCAGGTGGTGCGATGACGTCATCACACCTGCCTGCGTTGGGACACTGCTTCAGAGGCCCAGTGGCCTGAGATCTATGAGAGTGAATGGCGGGTTGCCACAGTCTGAAGCGACATGTGGCCCTGGCTGTGGTGCTGTCTGACCTGGGGGCCCCCACGCTATTTCTTGATTTGTGTTGTGGTAAAAACCTCAACTGTAGTTAGGCAAGCACAGGCAGGCTGAAAGCCATTGCTGGAAGTCCTGCTACAGATGCCGGCTATATAATTCCGTATCTTGTTTGATGTGTGTCACCCAAATCTAAATCATATCATTCACAATCACAAATCTTCTACAGCATTCTATTAATCTTGGTGGTGACAGTATGCCGTTGCTTGCTAATACAGATGTGAGTGACATAAGAACACTAGTGTTTGATCGTGAATATTCTAATTGCTAATTTTTATCGTGAATATTGGCACTTCGAGAATTCACGAAGATGTAGAATATTGTGCTATATATTCGCAATCGCGAATATACTAGATTTTTCTTTCAGCAGTAACCTCCCTTTTTACTTGTGGGCCAATGAGAAGGCTGCAATGTCTTTGTCAGAGCTTAGCAACATCCCTAGCAACCAATAGGAAAGCTGCCTACCCCTTACTATATAAGAACCTCCCCAGCAGCCATTTTCTGCTGTTGTTTTGCAGATATGAGAGAGAGAGCAGTGACATTGCTGAGCTCTGTGCTTTCATCTGGATCCTGTTCCTTATCCAATTACATTAGATAGTTAGTTAGCTCCTATATATAATACAGACAGTTAGCGGGAGATAGTCAGTGTAGGCTATATCCTGATATAGTGTAGCTGATAGGTTACAGTGCAGGGTGTTAGGTAGTGTGATAGGAATTACTGTTTCTCTGCTGTCCATATATACATACTACAGACACAGTGCTGTGATGTCACAACAATACTTAGTGCACCAATCAGTAATATCTACTCAGACCTGATAAAATGTCAGGTTGTACGTATTGCGCAAAAAAAATGTGCATCGTTAGTGCCGATTTGAGCAAACGCGAAAATTATGACGAGATCGCGAATTCTAGAATTTATTGTGAATATTATGCGAAAAATTTGCGAAATGTCGCGAAAACAAATATTGCCTATGCCGCTCATCACTAAAGATCACTCACTGTTTTGCATATGTATAGTGCTACCAAACATTGAGGTATTGCTCTGAGTCACATTTACTGTATTTAACACTTTTATACTTTATACGTGTCTAAGTGCAATTTTTATTTTTTCCCAAACAGTTTCAATTCAAATTTACATTCTGGTGCGCCAATGTCTGCTGATGAAGTGACATCACTCATTGTTTTGCATATTATCAGAATCTGACCCAGTTTGTCATTGGTGTCCACCCTCTAGTCAGATGGGGTATTCTCTGCTCCAAGTGGTGTCACATCGAAGTGAAAAAAAATTGTCCCTCAAAAGTGTGGAAAACATTATATTTGTAAAAAGGAATCGGGCAGATCCATGAGAATTTTCACACACCTGCAGCTCATGCCAATGAATAGCTCTGCCATTGCTGACAGTGGCTATTTATCAGCAGCCCAAACATGCCTGTCTGCCTGTCCATCATGTTCCATAATATACTGCTGTTACAGCGACTACTACCCCTACTGACGCTACTACTAGCCTTACACGTCTCTACTTTGTTCCATACTGTTCTGGTGCTACACCCGGCACCTGCACATCTTCTGCCGTGTCCATCAGGTTTAACACTGTATAGCTGCTACAACTACCCCTACACAGCCGCCCATCACCTGCCTTCTCCATTATGTTTTATACTATGCTGCTGCTTGAAACATAAACCCTATTCCGCATAGTATACCGTATAACAAACCTGGAACTGCTCCCAAAAATAGTTTTTTGGGGGTGTCATTTTTAAAAAATCCATTGCTTCTTCTGGTACCACCTGTCACGATCACCCTTGCTGGAGTTCACATGATGTGTGTCTGGACCTGAATTGATATCAATATTTGAACACCACCGTATAGACACCAGCAAGCATCTGCCCTAATAGGAAACATTTTTAGACTGCTTTTTAAAAATCATAAAAAATCTGACAGTGCCAAGAGAGCTTTTAAGGGGTTGCATACAGTCCTATGAGACCCTAGAGCGGTGGTGGGGAACCTCTGGGATCAATTCATGTGGCCCCCGTACCTCTGTCAGAACATATAGTGAAAATGCTAATGACCGGCTGATCTGAGGCTAAGGAGGGTCTGATGGGGATGTGATCTGAGGCTGGGAGGTCTGATGGGGGTGTGATCTGAGGCTGAGGGGTCTGATGGGGGTCTGATCTAAGGCTGAGGAGGGTCTGATCTGAGACTGGGTAGTCTTATGGGGCCTGATCTGAGGCTAGGAAGGGACTGATGGGGGTCTGATCTGATGCTGGGGGTCTGATGGGGGTCTGATCTGAGGCTGGGAGGTCTGATGGGGGTCTGATCTGAGGCTGGGAGGTCTGAGGGGGGCTGATCTGAGGTTAGGAAGGGTCTGATGGGGGTCTGATCTGAGGCTGAGAGGTCTGATGGGAGTCTGATCTGAGGCTGATGTAGGCTGGGGGTCTGATAGGATGCTGATTGGGGGGGGGGGGCAGATCTGAGGCTGGGAAAGGGACAAAAGTGAAAGAAGAGGCAAGGACAGTGGCAGAGAGAAAGCTGGGTGAATCTCTCTCTGGACCCCCCCTGGGTTTAGCTTGGCTGCCATTAATGCCAAATAAAGAAATAAATAAATAACATTCTGAACTTAAAAATTAGACTGCTATGTGTGGTCAAAATGGCACCTGTACTATACGTAATATATATAGTGCAGGTGCCATTTTGTGCTGCAAAAATAGTTAGTGAATAGTAACATGAACATTCACCCGCATTCAGCATGACCTTTCTATAAAGCCCCAAATCTACAAAACAATATTGACCATACATTAAAAGTTTGTGAACCCCCAAAACTAGTTCTAGAATCTAACTCCTTAGTGTTGGAATGGTACCTACCCTCAAAAAAAAAGCTGTAATTTGGAGGGAAATATGGCAGCTGCCACTCCAGCGCCACCATAGGGAGATTTAAGTATTACACAGTTGCTGTTGAAATCAATGGCCTGTATGTGTAATGTACAAGAATGCCGGGACTCTCTTTCTCCTTTAATGCTGGAACATTCCCTCTGTAAACACAGATAAGATATTTCAACATGGGGTTTCTAAACTAGACAACCCCTTTAAAGCTTCTATGTCAAGTACTCTTTAATGCAATCCCTGTACAGGAAAAAAAAAAAAACTAAGCCCTATATCCCTTCTGTACATGATTATACCAAAAGACATATCTTACCAGTATTAAGATGTAATAAATATTAGAAACAAAAATACTCGAAAGTGCGCCGAATCCAAATCTGTGTCGCCTTGTTGTATTTAAAAATTAATTTAATTTTAAAAGCAGAAATAAAAAAAATGTATGGGAATGATAAACTGCGCTCCCAGGGAAAATCGAAAACAGGTTTAAACTGTTCGGATTTAGAAAAAAACCTGTTTAGAAGTGCATGATGTTAACTAGTACCCAACTTTTTTTCTTCAGCTCTTGAATAGATGCCATACGTTCTACGAGCCAAGAAAAGGGATTCGCTCCACAATTGGCAGAGTGCTGCAAATACGTCAGCGTGCTAATCCTGGTTAATAATTCATACACAATATTCACAGTGCAATGTTTAATATTGTATACGGTATATACCATGTGTTTAATAATGCTGTGCGACTATGCGCATGGCTGCAGACCAGGAGATACGGCATTTGGTATTTGATTTGATTTTGCTTGGTTACCTTTTTACTTCCTCCAGAATGGACTCTTAAGCTGTAAAATTCACAAATGTGGCTCCAGCATGAGCCATCCTCGACGGGGTTCAGCTGAATGTGTTTGGTGCAGATGATCCAGTATGAAATTGAGTAAGTTTACAATTTCTGGTAAAGTAAGCCATACACTAAGCATGTGCTCTATGGCGTCTGGCTTTACTAAAAGTTTCCTGTGTGTAAATTCAGTAGTTTCAATATTTGTACATACAGAGGGGTACAGAGGTAGACGTTTCACCCAAGCCAGGCATTGGAGGCATTCCAACCATATCCCATAAGGAGACACCAGTAGGTGAGTTGCCTGTTACAGATTTTACATTAGGGTCCAAGCGCCTGAACTTGCCTCCTAAACCATGGTACTAATCACCAAATTCACTCACCAAATTATCCATACACTTGCTTATCTCAAATGCTTTTGCCCATATGCTTCAAGCCACCTTCCCATTCAAGATTTTTTTTTTATTAACTGGGGAATAAACATAATACTTTCCTGGTGTCTCCTTTTTAGTTGCAGATAAGCACATTTCTGGGTTCTTCTTCTGACATCCAAGATGGCCATGCCACTGCTCAAACATCCTGATGTATCGGTAGCCTAAGACACTTACTGTTTGTCCAGCCCTGCTCTTCAATTGGCAAGCACCGTCCATGTGAGAAGGCTGGCCAATTCCAGAGCATGAGGAATTGTCTTCGACTACCAGATGCACTGTGTATCAGGTAGTCTGAGAAACGGCGTGGACATCTCAGATGACAGAAGTGGATCCCCAGAACTGGTGGTTATACAACTAAAAAGATGAAAAGGAGGTCACCATGTAAGTGTTCTGCTTGTTCCCCAGTTAATGTGAACTTTTTTTCTTGAACTAATGGGTCGCTTTTATGCTAATATTATTTCTAGAAATACTAACATGCAGGCATTGTCCCTAATTCAGGCTATGCCAGGTCAAAATTGTGTGTAAGCACCACCTATAAGTGGACAGTCCCAAGTCCAAGAAACCAACCGAAACTGGGACCCTTATTTCCATGGACCCAATGCCACATAGTTTGCCTCTATGGTATGTATACTCTAGATTTACATCCAGATAGATTTGGTGATGAAACAAATATTCTAATTTTCAGGAATATTATTTCTTACAGTGCAAAGACTCAGTTTTACATCCTGGTGGATTATATTGATTTCAGTATTATCTCCATGAATTACATTTATTGGACCTCGTAACATAGTAACATAGTATATAAAGCCTAAAAAAGACATTTGTCCATCCTGTTTGGCCTGTTATCCTGCAAGTTGATCCAGAGGAAGGCAAAAAAAAAACTGTGAGGTAGAAGCCAATTTTCCCCACTTAAGGGGGAAAAAATTCCTTCCCGACTCCAATCAGGCAATCAGAATAACTCCCTGGATCAGAGGCCCCTCTCTAGTAGCTATAGCCTGTAATAATATTACGCTCCAGAAATACATCCAGGCCCCTCTTGAATTCCTTTATTGTACTCACCATCACCACCTCCTCAAGCAGAGAGCTCCATAGTCTCACTGCTCTTACCGTAAAGAATCCTCTTCTATGTTTGTGTACAAACCTTCTTTCCTCCAGATGCACAGGATGTCCCCTCGTCACAGTCCTGGGGATAAATAGATGATGGGAGAGATCTCTGTACTGACCCCTGATATATTTATACATAGTTATTAGATCTCCCCTCAGTCACCTTTTTTCTAAAGTGAATAACCCTGATGTTGATAATATTTTAGGGCACTGTAATTCCCTAATTCCCGTAATTACTTTAGTTGCCCTCCATTGAACCCTCTCCAGCTCTGCTATGTCTGCCTTGTTCACAGGAGCCCAGAACTGTACACAGTACTCCATGTGTGGTCTGACTAGTGATTTGTAAAGTGGTAGGACTATGTTCTCATCACGGGCATCTATGCCCCTTTTGATGCAACCCATTATCTTATTGGCCTTGGCAGCAGCTGCCTGACACTGGTTTTTACAAACAAATAGCCTTTTTTCCAGGATCTGTTAGACGGATCTGGTGATATAACGGATCAGTCTCATTGGTATCATCTGGAATTACGGATCTGGTATTAAAAATTTTTCAAAGATCAAAAGAGAAAGTAGCGCCTCCTTTATACCGACGCACGCGCAGAGCAGGAAACCGGATCCGGTGATGCAGAAATTGCCGGAACACTTGGTACCGGATCCGGCATTAATACATCTCTTGGGAAATTAATGCCGGAGCCGACAAGTGCAGTATTGTTCAGGGATTTGGGCCCGGAAAAAATACTGCAGCATGCTGCAGTATTTTGTCCGGTCAAATACCGGACAAGGGACGGAACGGAAGACATCCTGATGCATACTGAACAAATTGCTTGCCATTCAGAATGCATTGGGACAAAACTGATGCGTTTTTTTTCTGGTATTGAGACCCTAAATCGGAAAAACAATTTTAGTACCGGTAGTTTGCATTCATTTTAGTAGTTTGAATTAGTACATATTGGGTGTTTTACCTACATTATATATTGTACTGTACCTAGATGAATAAAATGTACTCAGATTCCACTCAAACTACTAATCTTTTGATCTCTTGTCAAACAAGATAAGCCATTAGTCCATAGTAGCTGGGATAGCTAAGCAGGAGCGTCAAAAATGAGTCAAATAAGCTTAACATTTTAATAGTACTGTAGTTGTTTAATATATTAACCCCAAATTACTTCCACAACTCCTCCATTAACACTGTAGCCATATTCCACAACTGGGTTTAGTAAATAGGCCAGTCTATGAAAGTACAAAAAGTTTACAACTTCTAGTATACTCAGTGGGGCAGATTTACTAATAGGGGTGCAATTTACGCTGTTTAAGAGGATGTTCACACAACCGATTTTGAAAAACACTGAAAAAAAATCAGCCCGTGGTTTTTTCCAGCCCTCTTTTGTATGTTTTTTTGTGCAGTCTTTTTTTTAACCAGTGGGTGTTCACTTCACTACAAAGTTGCATTTTCAACTTAAGGTTTTTAGCAAGGAAAACGCACAAAAAAACGTATGGACTTCCATGGAGCTTTTTTTTATGCTTCCCATTCATTTCAATGGGAAAATCAGCACGGATTCCGCCTCAAGGGTCAGTTCACATGGTTTTTGTATTTTTTTGCACTGATTTTGGAGCGTTTCTGCCTCAAAACAGCCTCCTATTTATTTCAATGGGAAGCAGTGCTTGCTTTTTTTTGCAAGTGTAAAAAAAACAAGCAGGATGGGAAGCATAGAAAAACAGCTCCATGTAAGTCAATGCATTTTTTGTACGTTTTCTGTATGTTTTTTTTTATGTAGATCCGTGTCAATAACTGAGCTAGGGCATGCTGCTTCTTTTTTCCCTTGAAAAAAAAGAAAGTGCTGCTTCCTAGTGAAATGAACGGGAGGCTGTTTTGAGGTGTTTTTTTCGGAGCTGATTTTGAGACAGAAACACTCAAAAATTAGCGCCAAAAACTCCATGTGAACTCGCCCTAAGAATATGAATTACGTGGGTCATTTATCATTTAAGGTTGTTTTTATGTCAATTTTTAGTCTGGCTTTGTGTGTCTGCACCAAATTTATGAACGGTGCACCTTAATAATATATCTGGTGTAGGTGGTTTACCTGGCATAGGCTACAACTTTTTTGAGACTTTTGCAAAGGTCGCATGTAGTAAATGAGCCATTATCCAGGTCTAAACTCACTTTTAGCTCTTAAACATAGACCACTGAAAAGTGGTGAAATTTGAACAAATGTCGCCGTTGCTATGACTTTCGATTAGGGATGAGCGAACTCGAACTGTATAGTTCGGGTTCGTACCGAATTTTGGGGTGTCCGTGACACGGACCCGAACCCGGACATTTTCGTAAAAGTCCGGGTTCGGGTTCGGTGTTCGTCGCTTTCTTGGCGCTTTTGTGACGCTTTCTTGGCGCTTTTTGAAAGGCTGCAAAGCAGCCAATCAACAAGCGTCATACTACTTGCCCCAAGAGGCCATCACAGCCATGCCTACTATTGGCATGGCTGTGATTGGCCAGAGCACCATGTGACCCAGCCTCTATTTAAGCTGGAGTCACATAGCGCCGCCCGTCACTCTGCTCTGATTAGCGTAGGGAGAGGTTGCGGCTGCGACAGTAGGGCGAGATTAGGCAGATTAACTCCTCCAAAGGACTTGATTAACTGATCGATCTGCAGCTGTGGATCATTGAGCTGCTGATCCTCAATTGCTCACTGTTTTTAGGCTGCACAGACCGTTTGTCAGTCTCATTTTTCTGGGGTGATCGGCGGCCATTTTGTGTCTTGTGGTGCGCCAGCACAAGCTGCGACCAAGTGCATTTAACCCTCAATGGTGTGGTTGTTTTTTGGCTAAAGCCTACATCAGGGTGAAGCTGTCACACCAAGTGCATTTAACCAGCAATAGTCTGTTCATTTTTTGGCCATATACAAAATCAGGGGCAAGCTGCGCCTGTCACCAAGTGCATTTAACCCTCAATGGTGTGGTTGTTTTTTGGCTAAAGCCTACATCAGGGTGAAGCTGTGACACCAAGTGCATTTAACCAGCAATAGTCTGTTCATTTTTTGGCCATATACAAAATCAGGGGCAAGCTGCGCCTGTCACCAAGTGCATTTAACCCTCAATGGTGTGGTTGTTTTTTGGCTAAAGCCTACATCAGGGTGAAGCTGTCACACCAAGTGCATTTAACCAGCAATAGTCTGTTCATTTTTTGGCCATATACAAAATCAGGGGCAAGCTGCGCCTGTCACCAAGTGCATTTAACCCTCAATGGTGTGGTTGTTTTTTGGCTAAAGCCTACATCAGGGTGAAGCTGTCACATCAAGTGCATTTAACCAGCAATAGTCTGTTTATTTTTTGGCCATATCCCAGTCTAATTCTGTCACTAAATCCATACCGGTCACCCAGCGCCTAAATACTAGGCCTCAAATTTATATCCAGCTAAATCTGTCCCTAGTGCTGTAGCTGGGCGAGTTATTTAGTGTCCGTTCAAGCACATTTCTTGTTCTGGGTTGAAATACAATTCCCAATTTAGCAATTTCATAATTTAGTGGTTCCTGCTATATCAGAGCTATTTGAAATCTATCCCAAAAAGGGTATATAATATTGAAGGTGCACATTGGGTCATTCAGAATAACTTCACACACACCCGCTACTGTGTATTTCCAAGTCTAATTCTGTCACTAAACCCATACCTGTCACCCAGCGCCTAAATACTAGGCCTCAAATTTAAATCCCTCTAAATCTCTCGTTACCGCTGTACTGTTGTTGCTGGGCAAGATATTTAGTGTCCGTCAAAGCACATTTTTTGTTCTGGGTTGAAGTACAATTCCCAATTTAGCAATTTCATAATTTAGTGGTTCCTGCTATATCAGAGCTATTTGGAATCTATCCCTAAAAGGGTATATAATATTGAAGGTGCACATTGGGTCATTCAGAATAACTTCACACACACCCGCTACTGTGTATTTCCAAGTCTAATTCTGTCACTAAACCCATACCTGTCACCCAGCGCCTAAATACTAGGCCTCAAATTTAAATCCCTCTAAATCTCTCGTTACCGCTGTACTGTTGTTGCTGGGCAAGATATTTAGTGTCCGTCAAAGCACATTTTTTGTTCTGGGTTGAAGTACAATTCCCAATTTAGCAATTTCATAATTTAGTGGTTTCTGCTATATCAGAGCTATTTGAAATCTATCCCTAAAAGGGTATATAATATTGAAGGTGCACATTGGGTCATTCAGAATAACTTCACACACACGCTTCTGTGCATTTCCAAGTCTAATTCTGTCACTAAATCCATACCGGTGACCCAGCGCCTAAATACTAGGCCTCAAATTTAAATCCCTCTAAATCTCTCGTTACCCACCGCTGTACTGTTGTTGCTGGGCAAGATATTTAGTGTCCGTCAAAGCACATTTTTTGTTCTGGGTTGAAGTACAATTCCCAATTTAGCAATTTCATAATTTAGTGGTTTCTGCTATATCAGAGCTATTTGAAATCTATCCCTAAAAGGGTATATAATATTGAAGGTGCACATAGGGTCATTCAGAATAACTTCACACACACGCTTCTGTGCATTTCCAAGTCTAATTCTGTCACTAAATCCATACCGGTGACCCAGCGCCTAAATACTAGGCCTCAAATTTATATCCCGCTAAATCTCTCGTTACCGCTGTACTGTTGTTGCTGGGCAAGATATTTAGTGTCCGTCAAAGCACATTTTTTGTTCTGGGTTGAAGTACAATTCCCAATTTAGCAATTTCATAATTTAGTGGTTCCTGCTATATCAGAGCTATTTGAAATCTATCCCAAAAAGGGTATATAATATTGAAGGTGCACATTGGGTCATTCAGAATAACTTCACACACACCCGCTACTGTGTATTTCCAAGTCTAATTCTGTCACTAAACCCATACCTGTCACCCAGCGCCTAAATACTAGGCCTCAAATTTAAATCCCTCTAAATCTCTCGTTACCGCTGTACTGTTGTTGCTGGGCAAGATATTTAGTGTCCGTCAAAGCACATTTTTTGTTCTGGGTTGAAGTACAATTCCCAATTTAGCAATTTCATAATTTAGTGGTTTCTGCTATATCAGAGCTATTTGAAATCTATCCCTAAAAGGGTATATAATATTGAAGGTGCACATTGGGTCATTCAGAATAACTTCACACACACGCTTCTGTGCATTTCCAAGTCTAATTCTGTCACTAAACCCATACCTGTCACCCAGCGCCTAAATACTAGGCCTCAAATTTAAATCCCTCTAAATCTCTCGTTACCGCTGTACTGTTGTTGCTGGGCAAGATATTTAGTGTCCGTCAAAGCACATTTTTTGTTCTGGGTTGAAGTACAATTCCCAATTTAGCAATTTCATAATTTAGTGGTTTCTGCTATATCAGAGCTATTTGAAATCTATCCCTAAAAGGGTATATAATATTGAAGGTGCACATTGGGTCATTCAGAATAACTTCACACACACGCTTCTGTGCATTTCCAAGTCTAATTCTGTCACTAAATCCATACCGGTGACCCAGCGCCTAAATACTAGGCCTCAAATTTAAATCCCTCTAAATCTCTCGTTACCCACCGCTGTACTGTTGTTGCTGGGCAAGATATTTAGTGTCCGTCAAAGCACATTTTTTGTTCTGGGTTGAAGTACAATTCCCAATTTAGCAATTTCATAATTTAGTGGTTTCTGCTATATCAGAGCTATTTGAAATCTATCCCTAAAAGGGTATATAATATTGAAGGTGCACATAGGGTCATTCAGAATAACTTCACACACACGCTTCTGTGCATTTCCAAGTCTAATTCTGTCACTAAATCCATACCGGTGACCCAGCGCCTAAATACTAGGCCTCAAATTTAAATCCCTCTAAATCTCTCGTTACCGCTGTCCTGTTGTAGCTGGGAAAGTTATTTAGTGCCCGTCAAAGCACATTTTTTGTTCTGGGTTGAAGTACAATTCCCAATTTAGCAATTTCATAATTTAGTGGTTCCTGCTATATCAGAGCTATTTGAAATCTATCCCAAAAAGGGTATATAATATTCAAGGTGCACATTGGGTCATTCAGAATAACTTCACACACACGCTTCTGTGCATTTCCAAGTCTAATTCTGTCACTAAATCCATACCGGTCACCCAGCGCCTAAATACTAGGCCTCAAATTTAAATCCCTCTAAATCTCTCGTTACCCACCGCTGTACTGTTGTTGCTGGGCAAGATATTTAGTGTCCGTCAAAGCACATTTTTTGTTCTGGGTTGAAGTACAATTCCCAATTTAGCAATTTCATAATTTAGTGGTTTCTGCTATATCAGAGCTATTTGAAATCTATCCCTAAAAGGGTATATAATATTGAAGGTGCACATAGGGTCATTCAGAATAACTTCACACACACGCTTCTGTGCATTTCCAAGTCTAATTCTGTCACTAAATCCATACCGGTGACCCAGCGCCTAAATACTAGGCCTCAAATTTAAATCCCTCTAAATCTCTCGTTACCGCTGTCCTGTTGTAGCTGGGAAAGTTATTTAGTGCCCGTCAAAGCACATTTTTGTTCTGGGTTGAAGTACAATTCCCAATTTAGCAATTTCATAATTTAGTGGTTCCTGCTATATCAGAGCTATTTGAAATCTATCCCAAAAAGGGTATATAATATTCAAGGTGCACATTGGGTCATTCAGAATAACTTCACACACACGCTTCTGTGCATTTCCAAGTCTAATTCTGTCACTAAACCCATACCTGTCACCCAGCGCCTAAATACTAGGCCTCAAATTTAAATCCCTCTAAATCTCTCGTTACCCGCTGTACTGTTGTTGCTGGGCAAGATATTTAGTGTCCGTCAAAGCACATTTTTTGTTCTGGGTTGAAGTACAATTCCCAATTTAGCAATTTCATAATTTAGTGGTTTCTGCTATATCAGAGCTATTTGAAATCTATCCCTAAAAGGGTATATAATATTGAAGGTGCACATTGGGTCATTCAGAATAACTTCACACACACGCTTCTGTGCATTTCCAAGTCTAATTCTGTCACTAAACCCATACCTGTCACCCAGCGCCTAAATACTAGGCCTCAAATTTAAATCCCTCTAAATCTCTCGTTACCGCTGTACTGTTGTTGCTGGGCAAGATATTTAGTGTCCGTCAAAGCACATTTTTTGTTCTGGGTTGAAGTACAATTCCCAATTTAGCAATTTCATAATTTAGTGGTTTCTGCTATATCAGAGCTATTTGAAATCTATCCCTAAAAGGGTATATAATATTGAAGGTGCACATAGGGTCATTCAGAATAACTTCACACACACGCTTCTGTGCATTTCCAAGTCTAATTCTGTCACTAAATCCATACCGGTGACCCAGCGCCTAAATACTAGGCCTCAAATTTAAATCCCTCTAAATCTCTCGTTACCCACCGCTGTACTGTTGTTGCTGGGCAAGATATTTAGTGTCCGTCAAAGCA